>NC_091065.1:37132183-38485683 GCF_000393655.2 Nicotiana sylvestris
CAGGTGAGGAATAGGTTTGCCAAGTTTTGGACTTGCTCAAGTTTTCCCTGTAGCTCCAGTATCTTTTGTTCTAACCTTAAAACTAAATCATTTGGTGCCAGAGTACTCCGACCATTTGAAGTTTCTACATTTTCCGCATTTTCCTTTCGAATACCAGTTAAGTCATCCATTTTAGCTTTCTTTTTACTCTTTGTATTACTTGGACGAAGAAGAGGTGGAGGGCCTCTAGATCTGGTGTGATATGTTGATGATGCCAGTATAAGTGAACCAATCTTAGGGGATGAGAATAAAGAAAAATAAAAGGTAAACAAGTCAGTAAGGATTCTAAAATGTTTGCAGTATTTAAACACATATTGCAGGAATGTGAATTCACATACTAATTTGGGAGCCTCGTTGTGCCCGAGGTAGGCCTAGCGATAAATAAATTTGGATAAATTCAGTGCCAAGAATTGCCTCATTTCATTAATGTAAAAAAAATGCCCCAAAACGACACTAATTAAGATAATGTTGCTAATGGCACTTGGCCTTATTACATTTAAAAGGAAAGCAAGTAAATATAATCTACTTGGCCCCAGAAGGACCCTCTCCAGACCGGATGTTGTTGTCAATCAACTCCCCCATCTCACGTAGGTTCAGCAGTAGGAATGTCATTGCCAAATGCCCTCCTTCATTTCCTTTAGCGTTCTGATAGTCGGTGACCCTCTTATTATCTCCCCCTCCAAAAAACTGTACTGCAAATATTCCAGCCTTTCGCTGGATTTAGCAGCTCTTTCTTTCCACTCATTAATCATTTCCATATCGGCCTTATGCTGCGCCATATGCTCCGCTTCAGACTCTCGAACTCTTTTTCGCAGATTGTTGTACTTCACCGCTACTTCGGAAAACTCATCTATGACCCTATTTCCTGGACCAACCCTTGGCTCAAAGACTACTAATAGATTATCATCATACCTTGAGGGGTAAAAGAAGGAGTGGCCAACATGATATCGGTCTGGCTCGATGGTATCCTTCTCCATAATAATCTTCAAAGTCCACATATGTTGTGCTTCATTTTTATATGGGATGGCGTCACCCAAGAAATCGGCTCTGAAATGACTAATGTTAGTGACCCGTGGTACGACTTGTCTCTTGGCTGCCTGTCTCATAAACCTGAGGGGAGCAAAAGGGTATATTCCCCTTAATCCAATCAACACCAAATGTGGGACGTCTCTAGATCTGATGATGAACTCCTCGGTGGGGAACCACTCGAACATCCACTGAACATGTTCCTTAGTCAACTTGAAACTGCACCCATCCTATAACATACTTAGGTTGAGCAAATATGTCCGGAATGTAAGTCATTATCTTAGGGTGATGAAAGTCTATGTGATCATTCCATGGCCTTCATCGAAACTCTTGGCGGTATTGGCCCTTTTAGAGATGTTCTAACAGCCAGACTTGTAATAGCAAATTGCAACCCTCAAAGAATTTGAACCCCTTTTGACAGTGTTCTACGACCCGGTATATGTCTGCAACAATCATAGGGACAATAGTGTATGTCTTCCCCTCAATCCCGTCCATCAGAGTTTTGGCCACCATGGCCAGCCTAGTATGGATTCTATCCCTTTGGATTGGGAATACCAACATTCCCAAGAAGTACACAATGAACACAAAGAATCTTTAATGAACCCAGCCCAAGGAGGTGATTGAGAACTCATCATCAAAAATACAGTAAGAGCTATTGTGACCATATCTTTCATAAAGGAAATAAAAAGGTATGTAGAAGTTTTTCAGGCACTCCAAATCAACATTTTTCTTCAGCCTCATCATCTTAAGGAACCCTCTGGTGGTGCGATTTTCAGGTTCTAAAAGACTAGGGCTATCCCAAGGTAACCCATCAAATCCCCCTATTTCTTCTAGAAGGGGAGTCATTTCTATGTATCCAAAGTAGAACACAACCCTTTCCTTATCAATAAACAGAGTGGCAACCTCAATTAGCATCTTGTTTAGTTGAAGATCCAATAGTGGTGGCGAATTCCCTAAGACTCTTTTCACATGATTTTGGTCACTTGAGGGAAGATCCCTCCACCAATCTATCAAAAGTGGAGGAATACTATCGACTATCGTGCCCCCTTTTTCCCCTCCGTGGAGAGAGGCCCGGATTCCAACGTTCATAGGGGGTAATAACTCATTTCCTTTTGGGATTTGGATATTTGAAGAGTCGCCACCTAACGGATTATGGTGCGTTAGGGCACCTAGAGCAATTAACTCTTAGACTAGTTTGCATTATCAGAGATTTAGGGTAAGGGCTCGAAATAACCTTGAGAGGGAGGTGTTAGGCACCCCTCTTGGTCCATAACGGTGGGTCCCGGCCAAACTTATACTTATGAATTAGTCCTTTTGACAAATAAATAATCTTAACACACACTAGCAAATAGCGACATTATATAACTCATGTAATAAAAGGAAAAGACTTGAACAAATTGCACATATATAGAGAAAAGGAAAGTCTAAACATCAGAAATTGGGAAAGAGGGGTCCTAGGTTGGTTAGCCTACAGGATCACCCCACACAATGCCCGGTAATCAAACTCAATAAGGGGCTACACGTGATATTTGCGCGTAGTCATCATATCCTTACTACCCAATTCCATCTCATTGGTCATAGCCTAAAGCGTTCTAATAACCTTGATAGATGTCCTATGCGTGCAGTACCCGTCCATTCCTTGTGGCCCTGGAGGTATTTAGAACCTCTAATTTGGGTAGTTCTAGAACTTCCTAAGGTTTAATGGTTAAAAGTCTAGGTGTAAATCAAAACAATTAGGACTGCATTTAAAGAGAACAAATTACTGGCCCATAGTCACCTCCACAAATATGACAAGTGCACGTCTTCAAAAACAACAGTCAAGTATTTAAGAGAAAATTCTAGAACATGATATCTAGGTGAGCAAGGAGTATACAACATTGAATTAGGACTGAAGTGTCAAAGACCTACTGATTTTAGACCTGTGAATACGAGCAGTTTTAAAGCGCAGTTTTATAGTTGCAGGACATTAATCGCCCTATAGGCTTGCCTAAATGCATAATAGTGTTGTCCTAAGAGCATGATATCTATAATGATTAGGAATGCAGTAAAATAGTAAAATGGATTTTAAACGACAACTCGAGATCCTATAGGCATGCTTTCTAGCAGTATTAATTTAAGGAAGTATTTGAAAACCTATTTAGAGAAGCAGACAGATTAATTGATTAACCCAATTCAGAATAAACAAACGTGAATTAAACTGATTATTTAACTAAACTACTTTTAAGTTCTATAGGCATGATTTCTATTAGAGCTGATTTTAATTCCTATATGCATGATATCTATTATTAAAACCTGACTTTTGAACTTATACGCATGATTTCTAAGGAGACGAATGTGAATACATGTTGTAATGAAAACGGAACTTCAATTACTCTATAGGCATGATATCTAATTATAAAGCTGATTTTAACCCTATAGGCATGATCTTTATTATTAAAGGCATTTAGATCCTATAGGCATAGTTTCTAATATTGTGGAAGTAAAGCGAACACAGCAAACACATTTGAATTAACACGACCCTATAGACATGGTATCTACCCAATTTACCCAACATATATATATATATATATAACTACCCCCTTCTTCATTAATCACCCCAATGTTTGCCTACAATAATTATTATAGACCAATGAATTAAATAAAAATACATAAATAAATAGGATTTAATCTATAGGGAGCCTGCAGCGGGCCCAGTTGACTTCTCGGCCTCCAATAGCCTCAAATGCCAAAGTTTCATAGACAATCTCATGTCTAGGTATGTCAGGGTTCCCTAAGGACCTCGAGGATCCTGGGCAATGCTCATATCTAGACCTTTTCTCAAACAATAACTGATTTAGGTGCAGTGTGGAAAGGTCAGCTCTGGCATGCAAGACTTCAGAGAGACCTCAAGGGGGTCTCAAGGCAATACACATATCAGAGGGGCAGAACCTAGTATTCTAAGATCAAGTGAAAGTGCATAACAGTTGAAAGAGTTTAATAGAAAGTTCTTAAGACTTGAAAAGAACTTTTTGAAAACCATTAGTACTGAAACAGTTTGAGGAAACGTGTGAAGAAAATAATTGGCAATCAGAACCAAGTCATAGAACAAGTTTAGGAACCACTTTCACACAAGGGTACCTCTTAATGGAGCATACAAACAACAAGACCTAGAACGCTTTGAGGAAGTTCTACAGATGCAGCAAAGATCACAGCAGATACATGCATCTAGACCACGGAATTAGAATTACTTTAAAGAGATTGACTGACTTAGTAGCAGAACAAGCAAGGACTAACAATGGAGGCATGCTAATTATATAGAAACAGAGTTTAGGAAAGACAGTAGTTAGTCCCAACAAGCTTAAGTTACTTATCCAGACATGCTAAACAAGAAAGCAAACATGCGAGTAAAGTGGAAACATCATAGGTTTGAATAGGCAGCTCGAATAAGCAGTAAACAGAAACATGAACAAACTTAGGCCATATGAACTAAAGTAGTAGATAAACACATAGGTTGGAGTCTTAAAATTTAATCATAAGCATACCTAGTTAAAGAAGGAAAAACACAAGATGTGAGGAAAGTAGTGTACAACTTCCAGCCTAGGCTTGCAGCCGACTAGAATGGCAAAGATCACAAGTAGCAAAGAGAGCAGAAACAGAGCCTTTTAGAGTGTAAAGAGTAGTGGTTTTAAAATATCGTTCGTTATTTTGAAGTTAAAATAAGAGTGGGTTTATATAGTAATCAAAAGCTTAACAAATAAGATACGAGATCATAAGTAGCAAATCAGGGAAGTTTGTGGAATCTATTAGCAAGTCCTTCCCTTAATCAAAGCATAATCAAATCAATGGTAAAACCATGCTAAGTATTTAAGGAAAACAATCAAATACAGTTTGGGTATAGAGTAGGTAATTAGGGGTTAATGAACAAAAGTTTCAATTAAGGAAACAATTAGTAAGAATCAGAAAAATACAAACAAGGCAAGGAAATTAATTAAGGTAAGCAATTCAATCAAATCGAGCAGAGAGGTAAGGATCGGAAGTTTAAGGGAAAGTGTTCAAATTAAACCAGGAAATAAGAAATTCAGAATAATAAAGGGTTCAATCAAATAGAAAGTCATGAAAGAGTCAGCAAGTTTAGCATATAAAATAATGCAAGACATGAATAGTCTGGATTCAACACATAACTTTAACAAAACAAATAGTTAAAACGAAACTAATTCAAGGAGAAGGATGCAGGTCTTAACATGAATAGTCAGGATGAACACAAGCATATAGAATCAGTGAAAGGTCGAACTAAGAAATTAAGTATAAGCATATTAGGACAAAAAATCACGAGTAATCACAAGAACCCAAAGTAAGAGCACAGTCAATATACCAGTACTCAGAAACCAAACGAAGAACCTCAAAATTAGGGTTTCAGTACTAGAGAGCTAAGGTTGTAGCATACTTACAAAATCAGTCAAAACATAAGAGAATCAAAGGATCAACACAAAAATCATCAAACATTTTGAAGAGAACCTTAGCTCTGGAAACCCTAGTTTAGAAAAAGATGAAAATCACTTGAAAATCATACAATTCTTGTAAAGAATCTCAAGGTTGTTGTAAAACTCACATGAAACAAGTCTAAATCCTCTCAGATCTGTACAGATCTAAGAGGTTCAGAAAAAAGAAATTAGGGTTTTGAAGAGAACAACACAAATGTGAAGAAACATGCTTAAAAACCCCATAGATCATAGTCAATATAGGACGATCTTACTCGGAATCACACTGGAATGGCCTGAAACTGGCAAGAAAGGAACCATAGATGCAAGCCAACTAGCCCTGGTCCATTGAGGACCCTGGCGATGGCAAGAATAACATGAGAGAGGCCATTTGGAGGCCTGGGAGGTGGTGAGAAACCACCGTAGATGGCTAAAGGTGAGTGTCAGTGAGGTTTGATTAGGGATAGGTTTGAGAGCATTTGAGAGAGGAGAGGGGTTTTAGGGCGGCGGATGGTGTAGAATGATAGGGTTTGGGGGTCTTTGGTTTATTTTAGCAAGGGTCGTTTGTGGTTGTTGATCTTTATTATCAACGGCCAAGATTAAAGGGTTTTGGGGGCCGAATCGGGTATCTGGGTTTGGGCTGGGTAATTTTTATTTGGATTGGGTCGGTAATTGGGTTGAATTAGGGCTGAAAATTGAAATAAAAATATGCTAGATTTTAAATAACCATTTTAACAACTATATAATTTATAAAAATAATGAATGATTTCCAAAAAAATGTTTTTGTGTACTAGAATGATTTAAAATAGTTGTTTAACGTTTTAAAATACAAAAGACCATTTTATGCATCAATAATGCAATTATGCATTAGTAGGGCTATTATTGCAAAGATGTGCAATTTAGCCTAAAAATATAATATAATTACAAAAATGCACTAAAATGTTTAAACACTATTTTGGCATAAATAAAAAATTTAGATGACTAAATCACCACAAAAATAATTTGAAGGATAATTATAGGAAATTTTTATAAATAAAAAGAGAAGGAATAAATTGATTTGGAGCTTTTAAAAATTATAGAAAAATTATAAAAATGTTTATGCATGCTTATAAGTACATGTGTTCTATTTTGAAAGTACATATATATATGTTAAAAACATATGAGGAAAAATTGGGTATCAATAGCTGCCCATTTTTTACCCAGGAATGATGAAAGAGTTTGCGGGTAAAGAAATGATACCTAATTTTGACCGGATGGGATATTTTGAAAGACATAAGCCAGACTCTGGTCTTGAGTTGCCTACATATCCTTGGTCTTACAGGAATCAGGCCATGTGTAGTTCTGGATTCATTGGCAAAATATACCGATGAAGTCATTGCAAGAACGGACACGGGATACTAGAGCAGCTATGGTGAGTGCTTAAGGTTTGAGACAGTTGAAGGAACTGGAGTGAGGCCGCTCATACTAGGATAGCGGTTAGTTGCTCGTCACCTGCAGATGAAAAAATGCTACCGACATGTATTTGTGTAAAAATGTAAACATGATGCAGATTCCCTTTGGACCATAAAGGTTGTCTTTAGACGGTTAAAGATGACGTCCCAGGCCATGAATTGTTTAGTGAGGGATTTGCATGCCATGAAATGGTGTTCTCGGGCCATGAGGATGGTGCCTCCGAACCATGACGCCTTTGAATAATGATATGCATATTTGAGGGATCCTCAGGCTATGGCAAGGTGTCTTCCGGCTATGAGGATGATGCCTTTTAGACTATGACGCCTTCGGATAGATTGGTGATATTTCAGCCCATGATATGCAATAATATGATGTTAACAAGACAGGGCTTAGTCTTGTGAAATGGAGGGCAGAGCTTAGCCCGATTGAAAAGAAAATAGATAGTACTAGAAATAGAGTGATATTTGTGCAAAGAGGGACAGTGTTTAGTCCCGTGCAAATAGGGAGGCAGAGATTAGCCTCAAGAAAATATGGGAGACAAGGATTAGCCTTACACAGATATGGGAGGCAAGGATTATCCTCATGCAAATGGGGAGGCAAGGATTTGCCTCTTGCAGATATGGAAGCAAGGATTAACCTCATGCAGATACGGAGGTAGGGATTAGCCTCGTGTAGATGGGGAGGCAGGGATTAGCCTCATGCAGGTGTGGAGAGGCAAGGATTAGCCTCATGCAGATATGGGGAGGCAAGGATTAGACTCATGCAGATATGGAGGCAGAGATTAGCCTCATGCAAGTGCGGAGAGGCAAAGATTAGCCTCATGCAGATATGAGGGGCAAGGATTAGCCTCATTCAAGTATGGAGGCAGGTATTAGCCTCATGCAAATGGGGGCAATGATTAGCCCCATGCGGATAGGGAGGCAAGGATTAGCCTCATGCAGATATGGAGGAAGGGATTAGCCTAATGAAAATATAGAGGCCAGGATTAGCCCCATGAAAATATGGAGGCAACGATTAGCCTCATGCAAGTATAGAGGCAAGGATTAGCCTCATGCAGATATCGAGGTAGGGATTAGCCTCGTGAAGATATTGAGGTAAGGATTAGCCTCATGCAGACAGGGAGGCAAGGATTATCCTCATGCAAATATGGAGGCAAGGATTAGCCTCATGCAAGTATAGAGGCGAGGTTTAGCCTCATGCAGATATGGAGGCAGGGATTAGCCTCATGCAGATATGGAGGCAAGGATTAGCCTCATGCAGACAGGGAGTCAAGGATTAGCCTCATGCAGATAGGGAGGCAGGGATTAGCCTCATGCAAATATAGTGGCAAGGATTAGCCTCGTGCAAATATGGAGGCAAGGATTAGTCTCATGCAAGTATGCGGGACAAGGTTTAGTCTCATGCAAAGAGCGGGTAGAAAATAAGAATATTTCTTAGCTGGAGATATATTCGGTGTCTGATGGCCCGTTCGATAGTTTCTGAACTTAGGGGAAAATGGAAATTATTTTATGATATGACCGAACCCATAAGCTACCTATGTATCCCCTCTTAAACGGGAATCAGGTCAAGCGTAGTTCAATTACATCAGATGAGGAAATGAAAATAATATAAGCATAGTATCTTTTCACTGCGTCTGAATTGATTGGCTTTGGCCATATTTCTCCATCCATCTTTGCAAGTATAAGTGCTCCGCCTGTCATCACCCTATGAACCATGTAAGGACCTTACTAGTTGGGAGAGAATTTTCCTTTGGCTTCATCTTGATGTGAAAAGATCTTCTTCAGCACAAGTTGTCCTGGTGCCTTGGTTTGACCCTTTTGTTGAAAGCTCTAGACATTCTATTATGATAAAGTTGGTCGTGACACACTGCGTTCATTCTTTTTCCATCTATAAGGTCCAATTGTTCATAACGGCTCCTTATCCACTCTGCATCGCTGAGTTTGGCTTTCTGTATGATTCTTAAAGAAGGAATCTCTACCTTGGCTAGAATGACAACTTCGGTACCATAAACCAGCATATAGGGAGTTGCCCTGGTTGATGTGCAAATTGTAGTGCGGTATCCCAACAAAGCAAAAGGTAGCTTCTCATGCCATTGTTTGAGGTCTACCATCTTCCTTAGTATCTTCTTGATGTTTTTGTTGGCGGCTTCTACGGCTCCATTCATCTAAGGTCTGTAGGCTGTGGAATTCTTGTGCTTCATTTTGAAAGTTTCGCATATGGCCTCATCAGATCACTATTGAGATTGGCAGCATTATCAGTGACAATAGACTCGGGAACTCAGAATCGAAAAACAATACGATCTTTGACAGAATTTGCAATGACTTTCTTGGTTACAGCTTTGTGGGATGCAGCCTCTACCCATTTTTTGAAGTAATCAATGGCCACTAGAAAAAACATGTGCCTATTTGAAGCAGTTGGCTCAATCGGACCAATGTCATCCATTCCCCAGGCAACGAATGGCCTAGGTAAGCTTGTTTTATTGAACTCATTCGGCGTCACTTTTATCATATCGGCGTGTACCTAGCATTGGAAGCATTTGCGAACATACTGGATGCAATCTGTCTCCATGGTAATCCAAAAGTAACCGTCCCTAAGTATCTTATTAGCCAAGACAAAATCATTCATGTGAGGGCCACAGGTCCTAGCATGTACGTCCTCAAGCAATTTAGAAGTTTCTTTTACGTCGAATATCTTAGCATTCCCAAATCGGGAGTTCTTCTATACAGATTTCCTCCACTATGGAAGAAGTGATTGAACAGTCTTCGGAGTCTTCGGGTATTCTCCCTTTGAAAAATACTCCCTGATGTCATGGAACCAAGTCTATCCATCTGTTTCTTCTTCAATATGAGCACAATAATCCAGTTGATTATGGATTCTCATTGGGATGAGATCAATGAAATTCTTGTCCGGATGTTGTATCATAGATGACAAGGTGGCCAATGCATCGGCAAACTCATTCCTCCAACCGTCATATGCTTTAGTAATGTCTTATCCTACAAATGACACTACTTTATCAGGAAATATGTCTTCAAGGGTTCGTATTCTCCTCCCACCGATTTTTAGCAAGATGATCTGCCAATGTTTGTCCTTTAACCGCCTTTTAAGTTACGTAGACGATGTCAAACTCACTCAACAGTATCTGCCATTTGTCTAGCTTTCCTGTCGGCATGGGTTTTTGAAATATGTACTTCAAAGGGTTCATCCTTGATATGAGGTATTTTGTATAGGCACAAAAGTAATGCCTTAACTTTTGGGTTGTCCAGGTCAAAGCACAACAAGTGTGTTCTAGCAGAGATTACCGTGCTTCTAAGGTGTGAACTTCTTACTCAAGTAATATATGGCTTGTTCTTTTCTCCCTGTCTCATCATGTTGTCCCATAACATATCCGAAAGCTCCATCCAATACAAATAGATAGAGTAGCAAAGGCCTTCCTGGTTCCAGCGGGACCAGAACTGGTAGTGTGGACAGGTACTACTTGATGTTGTCAAAAGCTTTCTGACAATCTTCGGTCCACCTTGTCTTGGCATCTTTTATTAGCACCTTGATGTTGGGTTCACATATAACTGTGGATTATGCTATGAAGCGACTTGTATAGTTGAGACGTCCTAGGAAGCTCATCACGTCCTTTTTGCTCTAAGGTGGCAGTAACTCCTGAATAGCTTTGACCTTAAATGGATCCAGCTCGATCCCACAGTGACTGACAATGAATCCCAATAACTTTATTGCAGGAACCCCGAATGCACATTTTGCGGGGTTCAGCTTTAAGTTGTACCTCGTTAGCCTGTCAAAGAACTTTCTCAAGTCTGCTATGTGATCTGCGGCCCTCTTGGATTTGATAATGACATTGTCCACATACATTTCTATCTCCTTGGGTATCATATCATGGAAGATGGTTGTCATGGCTCTCATGTAGGTAGCCCTAGCATTCTTTAGACCAAACAGCATCATCTTGTAGCAGTATACCCCCCAAGGTGTGATAAAAGTTATTTTCTCCACGTCTTCTTCATCCATCCAAATTTGGTGACAACCTGCAAAGCAATCTACAAAGGATTGGAGTTCATGCTTGGCGCAGTTATCGATTAGGATGTGTATATTTGGCAGTGAGAAGTCGTCCTTGAGACTTGCTCTATTTAAATCCTGATAGTCAACACATACTCTGACTTTCCCAACCTTCTTCGGAACTGGCTTTGATCTGCTTGGTAACTTCCTCTGAGATTTTCAAGCTCATGTCTGGTTTGAACTTTCTGAGTTTCTACTTCACCGGCGGACACATGGGATTAGTAGGCAACTTGTGAGCCACTATGGACGTGCTCAAACCAGTCATGTCATCATATGACCATGCAAAAATGTCCTCATATTCCTTTAGAAAATGTATGTACTCCTCTCTCTCTGTTAGCAATAAGTGAATTCTGATGCGAGTCTTTTTTATGGTCTCGGTGTCGCCCTAATTTACTGCTTCAGTCTCGTCTAGGTTGGACTTAGGCTTATTCTCAAAGTTTTCAGCTTCCCTGATAACTTCCTTAGGTATCTCATCTTCTTCATCAGAATCACTATTCTCATATTGTGTTGCCTCATTAAATGTCACAGTCATCGGTTCATCAGGAAAAGTAACAATAGCATTGTAGAAAGAGAAAGTGTAAAAATAGTAATGAATAATAAAGAGAAAATGCATTTGATTAAAACTGGAAAAAAATATCCAGACAAGTACGACTCGATGTATCGAGCACTTATTTTGAAATAGGCAAGTCTTTAAATCAAAATTACTAAAAAATTTAGATGCCTAGAATGGCATAATAAATAAAATCCGCCAAGCTACCTAGGGACTCGGCGGGCCCCAGATGGTGTGGCGGTCCAGTTCCTGAGAATAGCTCCCTTCTTTACGGTATGAATAGTGAGGCCTTCTTCCTCCTCCTCCTTAATTATGGAACTATAGTCCATGTCTTCATCCTCCTAAAACAGATTCTTCAACCCAGCTAATGCTTCCTCTTCTGTAGCTCCCCATATTGTATCAACTTGGTGAAAAGCTTGATCTACGCGTGGCACTGGTTGCCCGATAGGGTAATATGGCACGCACCATGAAGGCGACTAATCATTATACTCTTGCCATGTGTACTGATACCTGAGCCCAAAGGTGGTGCCATGACCCTTCAGCCATATTGGTTTAGTAATACCTTGGAGGTTCTTCCCCAACCATTTGTCGGGTTCATTTCCAGACCATGCCAATATGCTTTCTATTTTACTGCTCCACCATTTATCTTTCTTGACAGCGTTGACACGCTCAATGTGATGATAGGTTTCCCCTTCTAGCCTTCTTCTATGTCCAATAGCCGGGATGGTTTGACTAGTGTAAATAGGGTTACTCCTATCTCCGTGAATGATCACCTCCTAATGATTCCATTTGAACTTCACGGCTTGATGTAGTGTGGAAGGCACGACTCCAGTGGCATGGATCCATAGTTGTCCCAATAGAAGATTATATGAGGCTGGTATGTCGAGCACCTGAAACTCGGTGTCGAACCAAGTTGGCCCCATATGCAAGCAAAGGTTGATATCCCCTATTGTGGCCCTTTGAGACCTATCGAAAGCGTTCACGTTCATGTTGTATTTCATGAAAACCTTTGTCCAACTTTTTCAAAGTGTCTAACAGATAAATATTGAGGCTTGAAGCTCCGTCAACCAAAACCTTGGCGATGAATTTATCTTCAAATTGCACTATAATATTCAATGCTCGGTTGTGATTCAACCCTTCGGGTAGTAGCTCATCTTCGTGGAAGATGATCTTATGACTTTCCAGTACTTGCCCTACCATATTGGCCATCTCTTCGCCGGCAATGTTATTGGATACATAAGCTTCACTTGGAACTTTCATTAAAGCATTCTTACGTGCCTCTGAATTTTGCAACAGTGACAGGATGGATAATTGAGCTGGGGTTTTGTTCAGATGGTCAATGACGGAATTCTCCTTTGCTTGTACTTTCCTCCATAGGTCATCTGGCCCTGTTTCAATGACAGGCTACCTGGTCGTGGCATCCTTGCTTGATCCTCCCAAGTGTTCAGGTGTATAGACTCTTCCAGTCCTAGTCATTCTTTGTGCAGCATCGGATTCCTCTATCTTTGTCTTCCCTTTTTGCCTAGATTCAACCACGTAATCCTAAAGTATTGCTTTTGAGTTAAAACGAGGTGTGGTGGATACTGTCATTGTGAAAGGTGTGACTACTTCTACTTCAAATGGAGCAGGGTGGCCGTAGGTGGAGCTACCTCTACCTCAAATGGAACTGGTGCAGCTACCTCGACCTCGATTGGTGACGGAGTCTGTACCAAATAGGAGTAAGCATGACTGCAACTTTAAAGTCATCGCCTTCTCGAATAATCCCAATCGACCCCTCAAGGTCCCATTCTTCATTTGTTTCTATCACATGTACCCTACCGCCTCTATGATCAGGGAGGGGGTGTTGCGGACATTGGGTCCAGCTTCCTTCGCTTGTATGACCTTATTGTCAATTAGTGTCTGGATCTTATCCTTCAATATTCGGCACTCATCAATTGTGTGTCCCTTTATACCGGAATGGTACGCACATGTTTTGTTCGGATTGACCCGGTCACACCTCCTTTTTCCGTACCCGCGAGGGGACAAGTGAGTTTTTTCCAATTAAAGGACAATCGAAAGGGGATTTATTTGTTTATTTCAGAGTCGCCACTTGGGAGGTTTAGGGTGTCCAAGTCACCAATTTTAATCCCGAATCGAGGAAAATAATGACTCTATATTACAGTCTGCGTACCAGAAATCTAGATAAGGAATTCTGTTAACCCGGGAGAAGGTGTTAGGCATTCCCGAGTTCCGTGGTTTTAGCACGGTCGCTCAACTGTTATATTTGGCTTATTTATCTGATTTTTAATACAATATGAACTTATGTGCAAATTTATCTTTTAACCGCTTTATTATTATTGTTTTTACAAGAATGTGAACATCGCTTAAAATATATCTTTGGACTGTGTCACATGAAATGCACCCACAATCCGAAACATATTTTATTTGATGTTTTAGGATTTGGATTTGGGTCGCATGAAATGCACACCCGAGTTTAAGAAAAATTAAATTATTGAAGACGCGCCTAAGCAGCTAGCGCATTATTATTTTTGCGGAGGCCGTGGAATTCGCTAAACAACCCTCCTGAATTCTAAGTAATTTTAAACAGGTATTTACTGAGGGCCCCGCAATTTGTATTTTTATTCGGCGAGGCTCATCTCATTCTTATTTTTTTTTTAAAGAATTTGCAACGTCATGGAAATGCATCTCAGGCCACGCCACAATCAATGCGCCCGTGACTAGAGACATATTTCGACTCCGTTGAGATTTGGATTTGGGTCACATAAATGTGCACCCGAGTTTAAGAAGGTAAGGTTCATTAAAGCGTGTCCTAAAGAGACTAACGTGTTGTTATTTTAGGAGGGTTGTGAGATTTGCTAAACAACCCGTCCTGGAAACTAAATGCTTCAATAATATACATTTAACAAGGGCCCCGCATATGCGCGTTTTGTTTATTTTCATCGAGGCTCATTTCGTTCTTATTTTAAAAGGATATCCTATAGCAACTACGTTTCTTGTCGTGTTTGTCCCTATCAATTGAAAACAGTAGATAATCCTAATTAATTACATGCTTGCAAGTTGTTTGTAATGGAATTCGGAAATGCTTAAAAAATCGGGACCGAAGCTGCATGCACAGTCGGCCAAACAAATAATCATGGGCCCAAATCCAGCCCACGCGTGGTTGGCCAGACCTGGGCCACTGCTCATTCGACGCGGGCCTGCCTGGTCTGTCTTCGACCTGGGCTCGACCTTCATGAGGTTGAGGCCCTGAATTTGTGTTCTTTATCTTGAAACATGGTTTTAAGAGTTATATATGGCAATTTATTGGAAAGGGAAGAACTTAATCTATAGTGTACAAATTTCATGTTTGGACTGCATTATAGCATATACGGCAAAGCAAACTAAATCTGAGACACAACCTAATTCATTGAGACCACTTTTATCTAGCAGCATCCATATACAATTATCATTCGATACCCTATATCGACATCAACTAGGCTTATAAGCTAACTTCAGTATCCCAAATATGAGCTATCAGACATTACATGACATTCAACACAACAGTACATGTATATAAACAACATCTGCAGATCTTCTCTTTTATACTCATTGCTCAAACTTTTGAGCTACATTGGTAGTGTAATTGTGTACCTGGTATGGAGGACAAAGAAGGAAGGAATGATCAGCTAGGCAGTATGCAGTAAACACATCAACAACCGATACTTAGCAACAACACAACAACAACCAAATAACCACGAAGATGAAGCTCACACGTTGGTCGAACAGCAGACAAGTATTCCCAGGAAACAAAATAGGAAACAAGACCAATCGAGAAAAGAACCAGAATATTTTGTGCTATAGCCGACAGAAATTCAATAACCACCAAAGCTCAGTACACAACCACCACAGTTTCAAACAATCAGGAAGACTACAAACTCAATGTTCAGCACACAAAACTCAATGTAGTAGCAATCACAGCTGAAGATACACAGGCTTCTCTTAATGGAACAGTAATCAACCTAGTTAGGATGACCAGCTTGATTTCTTACGCAGTTTTGGACAATGTTCAGTTACAGTATTTTCTGGAAATTTCTTTCTGTTTTTCTTCACTTTTCTTTAACTCACAAAATCCCTCTCAAGACTAAAATTTCCAGCCCTTTTTCAGTTCTCAAATGGCCTATTTATAAGCCAAAGTGACCAAGTGCAGCTAAGCTGCCCCCATGCTGCAACTTGCAGCCTGCCCATACCCCTTTAAACCCATGCCTAAGCATCTTTTGGTGTCAGCCCCTTTGTTCCCCACGCCTGGTCTTTGTTTAACCAAGAGTTATGGGCTCGTTTTATTTATTCATTTTAAGCCCCATACTCTTATGTCTTGCTCCCCATGGGTATTAGTTTAATCCTAAATTAGTACCCTACTTGTCAGCTCATTTAAACTAATCATTTTTGTCCTTTTCAAACCCCAGACTACCCCTGTTAAACCCTGGTTATCACTGTCTTGACCCTTTGCAGCATCAGGGCATTTTTGAACTGATGAAAGTTCAAATTCAGGACTGCCTAGACTGAACCTTTCAGTCATTTTTCAATGCAAACAAACTATTTCAAACAATGCTGGGGCCTTCAATCAGTGGCAAAGTATCAATTAGTCATGCGACATTATTAGCTCGTTTGATTCATTAGTTATAGAAACTAATCAACGACATTTATCGAGTCGACTATACTAATTATAGCAGGTAATAATCAGTCGCTCACATAAACAATATGTTCAGGGACCTAAAGGGCATCAGACAATTTTGTGTTCAATTACTGGGAACCTATATAAGTTTATTCATTTGACGACTAATCTAATCGAACATGTTCATCACAGAATACATTCAAATCATACACAGAAAACAATTGACCAAATAAAAGGTCTTTACAGAGATGAAAGAAATCCAAAAAATAACAAAATAACAACCAAACACAAAGAGATATGCTGACAACTTATTTAGAAATAAAACAAAAGAAAGGAAAACTTACCAAAATGTTTAAATCAAACAGACCCAAATCTGATTCAACTTCGACCTTCTGAGGCCGAACAAACTTTAATCAGGGTGTTCTCACATGAGAACACCTTGATTAAGGTCTATTAGACCTCAAACCCATGTCAAAACTGGCCGGGTTCCCCAGGTGCATGTGTTTCAAGTTCTGGATTTCCAGATCTGGATTTTTAGGAGTTGTGGGTAGATTCGGACCAAACCAAGCTTGGTTTGGTCACGAGGAAGGTCAGGGGAGTGTCTGGTATGAAGATGGGATGGTTTGGCATAGATCCGGGTTCGACTCAAATCTTCAAATGAAGATTCGAGACGAACGGAAGTGATTCGAGGCTCGTGGTTAGTGGATTTGTGTTCAGGACAGTGAGGTGGTCCTAGGGTGTTCAGGAGGCGGTCACCGGCGTTCGTGCCGCCGGGTTCTGGTGAAAGGGAAGCTAGGGCGGCTGCTAGGGTTTGGGGGGGGCTTCAGTGTTTGGATGAAGACGATGAGTGGGGGGTTAGAATAGGGGGCGTGGGGTATGATAGGAGGCTTATATATGGGGAGGCTGATTCAATCCTGGCCGTTGGATTGATTAAAATTGATGGCCAGGATTGGGGAGGCTAGACCATACGGTGTCGTTTGGTTAATCGAGGGGTCGGTCAAAAACGGGAATGGGTCGGGTCATGAGGGCTAATAAGGGCCATCGGATCAATGGAAATGAACGGCCCAGATTAACCGTCCCTGAAACGACGTCGTTTCAGGAGGTGCCTGGGCAGGCCTGGTCTGTACCGGACTTGTGCTGGTTTGGGCCCATCTTTTTGTTTTATTTCCTGGGCCTAACCCGATTTTCAATCCCTCTTTTTGTTTTCTATTTTATTTTTTATTTTAAAATAAAAATGAAATAACAAACAATAAAATAATGAAATTAAAACCAACAACAATGCAACATTTTAACACAATTATCACAAAAAATATTTCGGTAAGTTAACTAAAAGCCTAGAACGAACGATGCACATATATTTTTTGAATTTTCTTTTACTGACCGAATTATGGTTTAATCACCCTGACATGCATATTTTGTATTTTGTTTGTTAATGATTAAATGCAAAATGGACAGATCCACAAATGACTAACAACACATGTCACGAAAAACTCGAACAATTGTACAGCGAAATCATTTGTCACTATTTTTATTTTCTTTTGGAGCGATTGCTCGTAAAGCAAAAATCACGTGCTTACAGCTGCCCCTCTTTGCACGAAGACACGAAGGGTTTTCGCGCAAAGATAAGCGAGCGATTTTTGCCCGTCCGAATACTCCGTGTGAAGCATTTTTGAAAAAGATTTGACCGAACCTTTGCTTCAGAGGTTTCCTACATATCCTGGGCTGAAAACAGGAATCAGGTCAATGTAGTTCGGGAAATTAGGTAGCTGGGACTACCGTGTGACTGTAGTGCTTGTTGTTGTTGTGCGCTGTTGTATGCTGATGTAGGATGCTACTGCTCAACCGATCTCCCTGTTACATTGCTCTAAAAGGGAAAAACAAGAAGCTAAGCTAGACTGAGGATCATGAGATCTTATCCATCTTCCCCTTGTTTTTGTTGCCTTGCTTTCTTGTCGGCTAACGCTTTCCTCTTATGGCTTTATCTTGTGACTTTGGGAGAGGATGTTGGTCCTTTGCTGACATTTGAATGCCAGTTTTCACCACTTCGCCTGGTCCGCTGGGAACATGGCCTTCTTCTTTAAATCTTCCACTGGTTTCTTCAGTGGTATGGCTCTTCATCAGTATTGTCATACTGGGCATGCTACAATGTTTCCGAACTGCTTCTTCTGAGACGCGTTCTTTCTTCCTTTTGAATGTGCGCTTGCTTTGGCAGACTTCTGCTTCTTGGCGCTGGGGATTTTATTGTTTTTCTTGCTTGGGGCTTTCTGTTGTAACCTTCCGTCTTCAGGTGGGGCTACTGATTCCAACTCTAGAGCTAAAGTATTCCCGCATTATACTGGTGGGCGACCTAGAACTTAAATGTATTCCCGCATTATACTGGTGGGCGACCTAGAACTTAAATGTATTCCCGCATTATACTGGTGGGCGACCTAGAACTTAAAAGTATTCCCGCATTATACTGGTGGGCGACCTAGAACTTAAAAGTATTCCCGCATTATACTGGTGGGCGACCTAGAATTTAAAAGTATTCCCGCATTATACTGGTGGGCGACCTAGAACTTAAATGTATTCCCGCATTATACTGGTGGGCGACCTAGAACTTAAATGTATTCCCGCATTATACTGGTGGGCGACCTAGAACTTAAATGTATTCCCGCATTATACTGGTGGGCGACCTAGAACTTAAAAGTATTCCCGCATTATACTGGTGGGCGACCTAGAACTTAAAATGTATTCCCGCATTATACTGGTGGGCGACCTAGAACTTAAATGTATTCCCGCATTATACTGGTGGGCGACCTAGAACTTAAATGTATTCCCGCATTATACTGGTGGGCGACCTAGAACTTAAATGTATTCCCGCATTATACTGGTGGGCGACCTAGAACTTAAAAGTATTCCCGCATTATACTGGTGGGCGACCTAGAACTTAAAAGTATTCCCGCATTATACTGGTGGGCGACCTAGAACTTTAAATGTATTCCCGCATTATACTGGTGGGCAACCTAGAACTTAAATGTATTCCCGCATTATACTGGTGGGCGACCTAGAACTTAAATGTATTCCCGCATTATACTGGTGGGCGACCTAGAACTTAAATGTATTCCAATTGTTTCCCCGTTCTTCCGAGAAAATTTTCGACAATCGGCAGAAAATTTTCTGCCCCGGTTTTTGGTGACTTCCATGGCGGTGCATCTTGCTGCCATCATCACTCCTTTGTTTTCCTGCAGCAGACAAAAGGATTTAATCAGTTTTAATCGTGGTGGTAGATGGTGCCTTTCTGGCGAGCAATTTTTCTCTCTTCCTCTTTTCTTGCTCTTTGTCCCCATAATTGGTTGGCGGGCAAAGTTGCCTGTTGGGGGTCTCTAGCCTGCTGGGGATCGGTTTTCAATTTATCCCCTTTTTTGTTTTCTTTTAAAACACATGATGTGGGAGTCTGCTTCTAACTCCCGAAACCACTCCCTTTTGGAGCTTACTTCTTCCAAAAATTTCCGGGCATAATCACTGCATTGCCTGGGACCGGCCCTTAAGACTGTTTGTATTATCCTGCATTGGGATGAAATCCCCTTCGGTTTCTGGTAGTAAGCTTTGAAAAATCCTTTCAAGACACATTTTAGGAAAAGAAATAAAGATATGGAAAAGAGAAAAACTTTCTAAACCAATATTTTGTGGGAGGAGACAATCCAAAGAACTTATCTGGAGGACACAACTGGTCCTCATGATCATGACGTGCACCATAGATTCCCGACCCAGTCTATTTGTATCAATCGATTTGCCGAATGGTCTGACTTGCTGGGGATGATAAGTGACCGTCCATGTTGTTGCAAATGTGGTAGCTTTTGTTGATTCGTCTTGTCGCCTCATAGTGCCCTTCGAGGGGTTTTCACTAACGAGACTCTCTCTTTCTCTCATCTCCCGGCGCCTTATGGTGCCCGCGAAGGTTTTCACCAATAAGACTCTCTCATTTCATATCCCTCATCTTACATAGCCTTTCGGTGCCTGTGAAGGTTTTCACCGATAAGACTCTCTCATTTTATTTCTTTCGAGAATCCAGTGTGTTTGTAGATACGACCCTCTCTTCCGGGGATTCTTTTGACTATCAACTCATTCCCAGTCTTACAATCCTTTTCTTTGCTGGGGATCAGTGTATTATTCTCGGCCTTATTTGCCGGATTTGGCATCTCTCGAACATTGATCGGGAGGTCTTTTGGATGTCGATGTTGGTTTTGGTGTGGGTTTGAAGAAAGGCTATAAAATGAAAACAACTTGAAGGGTGATGTGCTACAACTTTTGGAATCAAACCTTTGTTGGAACTTAAAACATAACCTCTGCCCCAGTTTTCTTGCTTGGGGGATTTATTTTTTTTACGCTTATGTTGAGTTATGTGCGTTACGCACATTGTGCTACATTGTGCACACTATGTACATTATGCATCCTATATTTGCTATAATGCACACTATGACCGAGCCGTGAGGCGCCTACGTATCCTCTTTGAGGAATCAGGTCAAACGTAGTTCTCACGGTTTTGTATTTCTTATGACTTTATCTTCTTCTTTTTTTTTTCTTCTTCTTCTTTTTTTTTCTTTTTTTTTTATGTCCTTTTCATTAGTGATTCCAAAAGAGGGGTATGAAAGAATTACTTAAGGCTCAAAGGGGGAAGCAAAGGTTAAAAGTGTTTGGATAGAAGAAAGAATTGCCTCCGTCATCTCATTATTCAACAAATGCCAAATACAAACAAACAAACCGAATAATTGCCATAATTAAAGAAATTACGCATAATATCTCTTGACTGCATCTGAATTGATAGCCATGTCGACACATCTACCCTCGACATCTGTCAAACACAAAGCACCGTTGGACAATATTCTGGTCACGATATAAGGCCCTTGCCAATTTGGGGCGAATTTGCCTTTCGCCTCGACCTGATGTGGGAGGATCTTCTTCAATACCTGCTGCCCTACTTCAAACTTCCTGGGGCGCACCTTTTTATTATACGCTCTTGCCATTCTCTTCTGGTACAGCTGACCATGGCACACTGCTGCCAATCTTTTCTCATCTATCAGGCTCAACTGTTCCAAGCGAGCTTTGATCCATTCATCATCATCAATTCCGGCTTCAGCGACAATTCGGAGGGACGGAATTTCGACCTCCGCTGGTATCACGGCCTCAGTTCCATACACCAACAAATAAGGAGTTGTGCCTATGGAAGTCCGGACGGTAGTGCGGTAACCCAACAAAGCAAAGGGTAATTTCTCGTGCCACTGTCTGGACCCTTCCACCATTTTTCGCAGTATCTTCTTGATATTCTTATTGGCTGCTTCGACTGCTCCATTCGCCTTGGGACGATATGGGGTGGAATTGCGGTGTGTAATCTTAAATTGTTGGCATACCTCTCTCATCAAGCTGCTATTAAGATTCGCACCGTTATCCGTGATGATCACTTTTGGGATCCCAAATCTACAGATGATATGGGAGTGAACAAAGTCCACCACTGCCTTCTTAGTTACTGATTTGAAGGTTTTAGCCTCAACCCATTTGGTGAAGTAATCAATGGTCACTAGAATGAACCTATGACCGTTGGACGCTGCTGGCTCGATGGGCCCAATGACATCCATGCCCCATGCTACAAACGGCCAGGGTGCTGACATCGTATGTAACTCTGTTGGCGGAGAATGAATCAAGTCTCCATGTATCTTGGCACTGATGGCATTTCCTCACGAAAGTGATACAGTCGTGTTCCATGGTGAGCCAATAACACCCTGTTCGAAGGATTTTTCTTGCCAATACATATCCACTCATGTGGGGCCCACAAACTCCAGCATGTACTTCTGCCATAACCGTCGTTGCCTGCCCGGCATCTATGCATCTCAACAATCCCAAATCCGGGGTTCTTTTGTACAATACCCCTCCACTGAGGAAGAAACCATTCGACAACCGCCGAAGGGCTCTTTTTTGGTCTCCAGAGGCATGTTCTGGATATATCCCCATCCTGAGGTATTCTTTGATATCATGAAACCAGGGTTCGCCATCCGCTTCTTCTTCTATGGCATTGCAGTAGGCGTGCTGATCACGGACCTGGATGTGTAGAGGATCAACATACATTTTGTCAGGGTGGTGCAGCATTGATGCTAAGGTGGCTAAGGCATCCGCAACCTCATTGTGAACTCTCGGGATGTGTTTGAACTTTACCGATCGAAATTGCTTGCTCAGATCATGCAAGCATTGTCGGTATGGTACGAGTTTTAGATCTCGTGTTTCCCATTCTCCCTGAATTTGATGTATCAAGAGGTCCGAGTCTCCCAAGACCAAGACGTCTTGGACATCCATGTCGGCAGCCAGGCGCAGACCCAGAATGCAAGCCTCATATTCGGCCATATTGTTGGTGCAATAGAAGCGCAGTTGAGCCGTAACAGGATAATGCCGTCCTGTTTCAGAAATGAGTACTGCCCCTATTCCAACCCCTTTTGCGTTTGCAGCTCCATCGAAGAAAAGCTTCCAACCCGGTTCCTCGGGTAATTCCAACTCATTCGTATGCATCACCTCTTCGTCAGGAAAATACGTTCTTAAGGGCTCGTATTTTTCATCAACGGGATTCTCTGCCAAATGGTCTGCCAGTGCCTGGGCTTTCATGGCCGTCCTTGTCACGTAGATGATATCAAATTCTGTGAGCAGAATTTGCCATTTTGCCAACCTCCCCGTGGGCATAGGTTTCTGAAAGATATACTTCAATGGGTCCAAGCGGGATATGAGATAAGTAGTATATGAAGACAGGTAGTGTTTCAACTTCTGAGCTACCCAAGTTAGGGCGCAGCACGTTTTCTCGAGTTGAGTGTACTTGACCTCATGTACTGTGAATTTCTTGCTAAGATAGTAGATGGCCTGCTCCTTCCTTCCTGTGTCATCATGTTGCCCCAGTACACAACCAAATGAATTTTCCAAGACTGTCAGGTAAAGGATTAGGGGTTTCCCGGGCTTAGGCGGGACCAATACGGGTGGATTAGACAGATACCCTTTGATTTGGTCGAAAGCCTCCTGACACTCTGTCGTCCAACCTACTGCAGCATCCTTTCTCAGTAGCCGAAATATGGGCTCACAAGTTGCTGTGAGTTGAGCGATGAACCTGCTGATGTAATTGAGTCTACCCAGCAAACTCATTACCTCTGTTTTGTTCCTTGGCGGTGGCAAGTCTCGGATGGATTCAATTTTGGATGGGTCTAACTCAATCCCCCGTCGACTGACGATGAATCCTAGCAACTTTCCTGATGGAACCCCGAATGCGCATTTGGCCGGGTTAAGCTTGATATCATACCTCCGGAGTCTTTGGAAAAATCTCCTTAGGTCTGCCACATGGTCCTCCTGACGCCAAGATTTGATGATCACATCATCGACGTACACCTCTATTTCTTTGTGTATCATGTCATGAAACACAGCAGTCATTGCTCGCATGTACGTTGCCCCAGCGTTCTTTAAACCGAACGGCATTACCCGATAGCAGTAGGTTCCCCATGGCGTAATAAACGCTGTCTTCTCAGCATCCTCTTCGTCCATTAGGATCTGATGATAGCCCGCATAGCAATCCACAAAGGATCCGATCTCGCGCCCAGCGCAATTATCGATCAGGATATGAATGTTGGGTAGCGGAAAATTGTCCTTGGGACTTGCTTTGTTGAGGTTGCGGTAGTCGACACATACCCTGATTTTTCCATCCTTCTTTGGGACTGGTACCACATTGGCCAGCCACTCGGGATATCGAGTGACCCGAATGACCTTCGATTGCAACTGCTTGATCACTTCTTCTTTGATTTTTACACTCATTTCTGTTTTAAATTTCCTTAGTTTTTGCTTGACCGGAGGGTATGCCGGGTCAGTGGGTAGTTTGTGAACCACTAAATTGGTGCTCAATCCAGGCATATCATCATATGACCATGCAAAAACATCTTTGAATTCCCTGAGAGTTTCGATCAATTCTGCTTTGACATTCGGCTCAATGTGGATGCTAATTTTGGTCTCTTGGACGTTATCAGCGTCTCCTAGATTCACAGCCTCGGTGTCATTTAAGTTAGGCTTGGGTTTCTCTTCAAATTGGCACAGTTCTCTATTTATTTCTTCGAAGGCTTCCCCTTCGTCACATTCAGATTCATTATCACAAACGACCTCTTGCATCATTGAGTCAGATTCAGATTGATTTATTAGACTAGGTCGAAGATCCGCTGTGCATGCCATGTCATTAGGACCAGTAAAAAGAGAACTGTTCAGAAAGAAAAAGAACAAAACAAGAAATTAAAACGGGACAAAAGAAAAGAACTTTATTAAATTTGCAGGATAAAAGGGTTCACACTTTTACAAAACGAAAGTAAAATTGGGATTACACCCTTGAATAATCCGATCAAACAAACAAACAAACAAAACATTAATCAAAGCCTACTACCAAGACTCCCCTCGGACAGGAAGAGGAGTAACCGTCCAATTGTTGGTCTTGGCCTCAGGCCCCACAAATTGTATCTCTGCTCTGCTGGAACCCTCTCCAGCTTCCACCATACTGACATCCGCGAATAGTCTCTCAAAACTTTGATTCAGGTCTTCACTTATGCCGATCAAAGGTCCTCGAATCTTTGGGATCGCTGACCCCTTGGCACTAGCTTTAACAAAAGACCTTGAGAGGCGTGGCACTGGTTTAGGCAGAGACCAGACCCTCTTTTTCATTTTTCGCGCTTGCTTCCTGTCTGCTGCGGTTGGTTTGAACCCCAACCCGAAAGTTTCCAGATTCTTAGGAAGGGAGACAGGTTGGACTATCCCTTGAAGTTCAACTCCCAGGCCTTTTCCCGGCACAAACCCATTACCCAGCATTTCTGATATCATCATGACTGTTGCGGCAGCTACCCTAGGGTGCGGGATGATTTCTCCTTCAGAAATTTTGTTGGCCGACCCTGTATCGAGAATCTGGTAGACCCAGGGACCCTTGTCATCAGTGGTCTCTATGAAAGGCACAATGGTTCCGCCCATGGTGCATGTTGTATCCTCGCCGTGCAACACGACCTCTTGTCTTTCCCACTCGAACTTCACTGTCTGATGTAGGGTGGAAGGCACCGCTTTAGCTGCGTGAATCCAGGGTCGTCCTAACAGCAAGTTGTAAGATACTGTGGCGTCCAATACCTGGAATTCCATGGTAAACAGGACCGGGCCAATGGTTAGTTCAAGTACAACATCCCCCACAGTGGCTGTTCCGTTTCCGTCAAACCCTCGGACACAGATGCTATTCTCCCGGATTCTTCCACGGTCAACCTTTAACTGGTCCAGGGTGGATAATGGACAAATATTGGCGCTTGAGCCGTTATCCACCAATACTCGGGTTACCACCGAGTCTTCACATTTGACAGCTAGGTATAGAGCTTTATTGTGCTCCGTTCCTTCCACTGGCAGGTCATCGTCTGAGAATGTCACTCTGTTCACCTCGAAAATCTTGCTGGCAATGGTTTCCAGGTGGTTTACAGAAATCTCACTGGGTACATGGGCCTCGTTCAATATCTTTAACAGGGCCCGACGATGTTCCTCGGAATGGAGGAGTAATGACAATAGTGAGATCTGGGCAGGTGTTTTTCTCAGCTGCTCAACCACAGAATAGTCTTGTACTTTCATCTTCCTCAGGAAGTCTTCAGCCTCTTCTTCTGACACTGGCTTCTTGGTCGCCACTGGGTTGGTTTTTCTTAACTCCACCGGAGCAAAACATCGACCTGATCGAGTCAGCCCTTGCGCTTCACAACTGACTTCTTCCACCTGTTTTCCTTGGTACGTCACCACTGCTTTTTCATATTTCCAGGGCACAGCCCTGCTGTCAAGCATTGGCAGTTGGACCACCGGCTTTATGGTCACCCGTTCTCCACATACCCCTTTCAACATGACTGCCGGTGTGGGCAGGATCCCTGGTATTACCAACTTGCTTGGCTCGGGTTTGCTTGCTATGACGGATGGGCTCTTCCCCCATATCACTACCGGCTTGACGCCTTCCCCCTGCGACTGTACACTCGTTCCTCCACTGGTTAAGACTTCTTTCGGGGCGGCTTGGATCATCATCACTGTTTGTGAGGGTTTTCTTAATTCTCCTCCCTCACACACCAACTCAATCATGTGAGTTTCGTGGTGCGCTGGCAGTGGGTTTTGGTTGATGTTAGGAGCCTCCGGTGTCTGGACCTCGATCTTATTGGTGTCAATAAGATCCTGTATGGCATGCCTTAACTTCCAGCACTTCTCGGTATCGTGCCCGAGCATCCCTGAACAGTATTCACAACTGATTGAACGATCCAAATTCTGAGGCGGGGGATTTGGTTCCCGAGTATGGACAGGACTAACCAAACCCAATTGCCGCAGCTTGTGGAACACAGCGGTGTAGGTTTCTCCCAGTTCGGTGAAGGTTCTTTGCTTCCGCAACCTGTCATTCCTAGCATCTGGATTTCCCCGGAAACCTGCCCCTGAAGGGTTTCTATATGCCCTTGGTGGAGGGTAGGTGTTTTGTGGTGGTGCATATATGTTCTGGGGAGCCGGTGCGCGCCATTGTGGGCGAACCGGAGGCTGAGTGTATACCTGGGCTTGGTGTACGGAACAATGTGGTTCTCGAGGTGGATAGAAATTTTGTGGTGGGTTGTATGGGTAGTTTGACCTGTGAGGCCTGGGTTGGTTGTAATGCGGCCTGCCAGCCCTGGACCAACTGCCTGCCTCGATCGTGGCAACCTCTTCTTTCTTTCTTCTCAATGCACCTCCCGTGCCGCTTTGAATAGCCTGGGTTGTGGCCTTGAGTGCCGAATAATTCAAGATCTTGTCCGACCTCAAACCTTCTTCTATCATGACCCCTATTTTGACCACCTCGTTGAAAGATTTTCCAACCGTTGTCACCAAGTGACCAAAGTAGGTTGGATCCAATGTCTGCAAAAAATAGTCCACCATCTCTCCCTCTCTCATGGGAGGATCGACTCTAGCTGCTTGTTCTCTCCAGCGGAACCCGAACTCGCGAAAACTTTCCCCGGGTTTCTTCCCAGTTCTCAATAACGTGAGACGGTCAGGGACTATCTCCAGATTGTACTGGAAATGACCTGCAAAAGCCTGCGCCAGGTCATCCCACGTGTACCACCTGCTGAAATCCTGCCTGGTATACCATTCCAGTGCAGATCCGCTCAGACTTTGGCCGAAATAAGCTATCAAGAGCTCGTCCTTGCCTCCTGCCCCTCTCATTTTACTACAGAATCCCCGCAAATGTGCCATGGGATCACCGTGCCCTTCGTATAAATCAAACTTGGGCATCTTGAACCCAGCCGGGAGTTGGACATCTGGGAAAGGGCACAGATCTTTGTATGCCACGCTGACTTGATTGCCCAAACCGTGCAAGTTCCTGAAGGATTGCTCCAGGCTTTTGAACTTTCTCAGCACTTCATCCTGTTCAGGGGCCTTAGCCGGCTTTTCAATCTCTGCCGGCACTTCCACATGTGGATTGTAAGCTTGGGGCTCAGGTGCATGAAATGTAGGCTCAGGGGGATAGTATTGTGTATCGTGAGCCTGAAACAATGGCTCACTGGTCGTTCGCTGCAAAGGGGCTGATGCAGGTCCCACAAAAATGGGAATATTGGGTGTTGGGAGAGGTTGATGGGGTGGTGGAGCTTGGGAATCATGAGGGCTTCTTTCTTGATGATAGAGGGGATTTGGGCGGCTTGTGGAAGGGCCAGAGTGAGGGTACTCCGGCACGTGTCCCAGTGTCTCAGGGCTCTTTTGCGTTTTGGCCAGGGCTAGCTGCATTGCATGCATCTCTAGTCCCATCCTTTCAATCTTTTCCATTGCCTCTTTTAGCAACTGGCTCATCGGCCTTTCTTCCTCATTACTATTCTCTGAAGTAGTCATGCTTGTTGCTACCGGTCCTTTGGATCTGGTTTGGTATGAATGTGTTGCCAGAATTCTTTAACAACTAACTGTCTGGTATCAGACAACAACAAACTTTGTTAGTGTTAGAGCTTAACAGATTTGATCATAACACATAGAGGATGCAATGCACCTAGGCAGTTAACCGTTTCTACATGCTTTGCTTCAAACCACATGCGTCATCCCGGTTTGTTCAGTTATCCCCTTTTTATTTGTTTTTGTACTTTCTTTTCTTTATTTATTAAAAGCGGTCGAATCTTATGGGGATTGCCTACGTATCACGTCCCCGCGTGAATCAGACCAGGCGTAGTTCTGCCTTAAAGTAAAGACACATAGAAATTCTTCCGGAGTCACTTAATTTCATTATCAAAATTTGCTATTACACATTACTTCAAACAAAATAGCAACAGTACAGACTCCAGGGTTTTAAACTTGGTTTGAGGAAAAGAAAACAACATTGGGGAAACAACAAACAAAACAACCAGGACTCGATCAACAACTAATTTTCCAACTTAGGGACCCACGAGGCATCTTTCGGCCCTTTCGCGGCCCTAGGTGTAAGGTCTCTTTGCAAGCCCTTCAACTCGTTCATAATCCGATGGACGCAGCCCATGATGGAAGCAATGAGGTTTTCCCGAGGTGTCTGCTCGCATGCCAAACATTTTAGGTAGATGTAATGCCCGACTTCGTCAATTCTTGCCCGAATGTTGTCCCTTTCTGCGAACAATTGCCTTATCTGTCGGCTTTTTAACCCTAGCGTTTGTGCATTGGCGGCGAGCTGATCCTGGAATATATCCATTTGCCTTTCCATCCTTGTCATTGCATTGTAATAGCGTCTCCGGTCGGCCTGGGCATCTTGTGTTTGCTTGAAGATCCGCTCTTGCAAAGCGGAATTTGTTTCCTTTGCTGCTTTGACGCTCAGTTCACAATTCCTCATGACTTGCTGTAGGCGCTTTCTCCGGGCCATTGTACCTTCTGCCCATTTGGCCTTCATCCTTGCTATGCAAGCCTCTGATAGGTCTAATTCTACCTGGCTCTGGATGACCTGATTTCTCAAACTGGCTATCAATCTTTCGTCGGAGCAACGCCTCTGTCGGTCGATGTTATTCTTACTGGCTTGGCGAAGCCGGGCCCTCAGGGTTTGGTTTTCTTGGGCTAACTTGTCTTTTTCAGCCTGCTCTTGGGCGACTTGTACGTTGTTTTCGAATACCATCCTTTCCATTTGTCGCTTCAGCTTCCTAATTTCAACCAGGTAACCTTCCTCTTTTGCGAGCCAGTCCCATTGTTCTTGCGATGACTCAACAAAATTTCGGAGGTGAGGCCGTTTGGTTGGCCGTTTTACGATGTTCTTCTTGTTCTGCCAAGTGATATAGGCCGGCGAGACTTCACCCCTAGACAAATCATTTACTCGGGTATTCGCCGTTAAGTACTGGCATTCACTCCATATGCAACGAACTGTCTTTTCAGGAAATTGGCCGTCACTGCTGACCTCGACTGCATAAGTGCTGAGATCTTCGTCCGGGTGTAGTACTTGACATCTTCCCAACTGCCTCATTACCCTGTAAGGGGCATAAGGTTGAATACCCCTGAGTCCCATCAAGAGGAAGTGAGGACCAGTGGCGGGCATGTATATGATTTCTTCCACAGAGAGCCAACCCAAAGTCCAGTTTACTTGGTCTGCGGTGATGACCCGGAGATAGGATATCCATTCTTCAAACCCTCCCGGTGATCGGAAACCTGAAACCCTTAGGCTATAACCCTCGATGCAGCCCCCATTTGTAGACATGTAGCGCATATACTGAGGGTGGTGACACAAGTGTTCGATCATCCACATCTGTAACAACAAATTGCACCCTTCGAAGAAGTCTGCTCCAGCCTTACAAGCCGTGAGGGCTCGGTATATTTCTGACATTATCATGGGAGCAAGGATGCTTTTATCGTTGGTAATCAGGATTTTGACGATTCCAGCCACCTTTAGGTCGATATTTCTATCTTTTCGGGGAAACACCACAAGGCCCAAAAATGCCACCATAAAAGCGAACCGCCTATGCTCATTCCATTTTACCAGATTTCCCCTGCTGCAAACACCACTTTCTGGATCATTGAATCCTCCTATGCTCCCGTACCTCTGGTATATGAATTGTAGGGTAGAAAAACCTCTATCCAGTTCAGCGTATGGGACTCCTTTGCTTATCTTCAACAGATCCATGAATTTGTGTGAATTCACAGCCCTTGGAGCGATCAGGTATTTGTGTCTCAAACCTTCAGTGACGTCCATGTAACCCGCCATTTCCTCTAAGGTTGGGGTGAGTTCAAAATCTGAGAAACGGAACACGTTGTGGGCCGGATCCCAGAATGTAACCAAAGCCTTTATGATGTCGCACCGAGGCCTAACTTTCAACAAATCAACCAAACCCCCAGGTGCAGTTTGACCTTGTCTTGCTCTGGCTTTTCCAAATCCTCCCACCATAATCGCACTTCCAGGGGGATTTTGCTTCTAACTATTATCGGCAAACTTGGACTTATGCTCATTCTGCATGTTTATTGGGGTGATTAAGCGAAGATCTAGACTCATTAGACTCAAATACACAAATCGACACACTATTTTCTAGAAAAACGAAATTTTGGTTGTTTCTGAAAAGTATGATGTTACCTTAAAACTTTCGTTATTTGGTTTGTACCTCTATTTTGAAAGAACAAGTTGAGCCCGATGGGGGTTGCCTACGTATCCCGCACCATGCGAGAATCAAACTGACGTAGTTCGGGCATAAATCGAATTTTTCTCTTAAAAATGAATCAAAGACTCCTTTTTTTCTTTTTTAAAACAAATTAATAAGACACCCGTTTTTTCAAAATTCTGGCAGAGCTTTAACCATTTTTGTGACTTTTCAAGAATAAATAATTACCCCCTTAACCGTTATTCCTCTTCCTTTTCCAAACATTCCCGATATTCAGAAACCGGTCAGCATGCAAGCCTTGAAACAAGTAAATGCATAAAGCAAACAGGATGTAGCAGGATGGTCTTTATTCTCAGGTTGCCTGTCCTAGACGGACCCAGCCCCTGTGCTGAGTCCCCTAAGTCAAATGCACATGATGCAAATAAGCGTTCCTACTAGGGATCCGGCATGAAGTTATGTTATGCTAAGCTGTAAAACCTAGGTGTTTGTTCTAGACCTGGCTTACCCGAGCGGACAACTCGAGCCAAGGATGGGAGCTGTGTACCGGTAACCAAAAGGCCATCCGATTTTGCAACTCCTCCGAATCCTCGTTCTATTTTGGCATATGACACTAACAGAAAGAAGCCACGACCAGCGTGCGCTTCTCAAGAGAGAAGAGAAGGGTTTCCGCACAGTTTATATGTACAGTTCAAATAATATCAAAGCGGTAAAAGCAGCAGTTAGCACATTAGGATCAAAACATGTAATAATCAGATAATAAATAAAGCCAAATAATAACAATTATTCTAAGCTCGAATTCTTAACCCTGAACCAGTGGTTCTGGGTTTTATATTCCCCAGCAGAGTCGCCAGAGCGGTCACACCTCCTTTTTCCGTACCCGCGAGGGGACAAGGGAGTTTTTTCCAATTAAAGGACAATCGAAAGGGGATTTATTTGTTTATTTCAGAGTCGCCACTTGGGAGGTTTAGGGTGTCCCAAGTCACCAATTTTAATCCCGAATCGAGGAAAATAATGACTCTATATTACAGTCTGCGTACCAGAAATCTAGATAAGGAATTCTGTTAACCCGGGAGAAGGTGTTAGGCATTCCCGAGTTCCGTGGTTTTAGCACGGTCGCTCAACTGTTATATTTGGCTTATTTATCTGATTTTTAATACAATATGAACTTATGTGCAAATTTATCTTTTAACCGCTTTATTATTATTGTTTTTACAAGAATGTGAACATCGCTTAAAATATATCTTTGGACTGTGTCACATGAAATGCACCCACAATCCGAAACATATTTTATTTGATGTTTTAGGATTTGGATTTGGGTCGCATGAAATGCACACCCGAGTTTAAGAAAAATTAAATTATTGAAGACGCGCCTAAGCAGCTAGCGCATTATTATTTTTGCGGAGGCCGTGGAATTCGCTAAACAACCCTCCTGAATTCTAAGTAATTTTAAACAGGTATTTACTGAGGGCCCCGCAATTTGTATTTTTATTCGGCGAGGCTCATCTCATTCTTATTTTTTTTTTAAAGAATTTGCAACGTCATGAAAATGCATCTCAGGCCACGCCACAATCAATGCGCCCGTGACTAGAGACATATTTCGACTCCTTTGAGATTTGGATTTGGGTCACATAAATGTGCACCCGAGTTTAAGAAGGTAAGGTTCATTAAAGCGTGTCCTAAAGAGACTAACGTGTTGTTATTTTAGGAGGGTTGTGAGATTTGCTAAACAACCCCTCCTGGAAACTAAATGCTTCAATAATATACATTTAACAAGGGCCCCGCATATGCGCGTTTTGTTTATTTTCATCGAGGCTCATTTCGTTCTTATTTTAAAAGGATATCCTATAGCAACTACGTTTCTTGTCGTGTTTGTCCCTATCAATTGAAAACAGTAGATAATCCTAATTAATTACATGCTTGCAAGTTGTTTGTAATGGAATTCGGAAATGCTTAAAAAATCGGGACCGAAGATGCATGCACAGTCGGCCAAACAAATAATCATGGGCCCAAATCCAGCCCACGCGTGGTTGGCCAGACCTGGGCCACTGCTCATTCGACGCGGGCCTGCCTGGTCTGTCTTCGACCTGGGCTCGACCTTCATGAGGTTGAGGCCCTGAATTTGTGTTCTTTATCTTGAAACATGGTTTTAAGAGTTATATATGGCAATTTATTGGAAAGGGAAGAACTTAATCTATAGTGTACAAATTTCATGCTTGGACTGCATTATAGCATATACGGCAAAGCAAACTAAATCTGAGACACAACCTAATTCATTGAGACCACTTTTATCTAGCAGCATACATATACAATTATCATTCGATACCCTATATCGACATCAACTAGGCTTATAAGCTAACTTCAGTATCCCAAATATGAGCTATCAGACATTACATGACATTCAACACAACAGTACATGTATATAAACAACATCTGCAAATCTTCTCTTTTATACTCATTGCTCAAACTTTCGAGCTACATTGGTAGTGTAATTGTGTACCTGGTATGGAGGACAAAGAAGGAAGGAATGATCAGCTAGGAAGTATGCAGTAAACACATCAACAACCGATACTTAGCAACAACACAGCAACAACCAAATAACCACGAAGATGAAGCTCACACGTTGGTCGAACAGCAGACAAGTATTCCCAGGAAACAAAATAGGAAACAAGACCAATCGAGAAAAGAACCAGAATATTTTGTGCTATAGCCGACAGAAATTCAATAACCACCAAAGCTCAGTACACAACCACCACAGTTTCAAACAATCAGGAAGACTACAAACTCAATGTTCAGCACACAAAACTCAATGTAGTAGCAATCACAGCTGAAGATACACAGGCTTCTCTTAATGGAACAGTAATCAACCTAGTTAGGATGACCAGCTTGATTTCTTACGCAGTTTTGGACAATGTTCAGTTACAGTATTTTCTGGAAATTTCTTTCTGTTTTTCTTCACTTTTCTTTAACTCACAAAATCCCTCTCAAGACTAAAATTTCCAGCCCTTTTTCAGTTCTCAAATGGCCTATTTATAAGCCAAAGTGACCAAGTGCAGCTAAGCTGCCCCCATGCTGCAACTTGCAGCCTGCCCATACCCCTTTAAACCCATGCCTAAGCATCTTTTGGTGTCAGCCCCTTTGTTCCCCACGCCTGGTCTTTGTTTAACCAAGAGTTATGGGCTCGTTTTATTTATTCATTTTAAGCCCCATACTCTTATGTCTTGCTCCCCATGGGTATTAGTTTAATCCTAAATTAGTACCCTACTTGTCAGCTCATTTAAACTAATCATTTTTGTCCTTTTCAAACCCCAGACTACCCCTGTTAAACCCTGGTTATCACTGTCTTGACCCTTTGCAGCATCAGGGCATTTTTGAACTGATGAAAGTTCAAATTCAGGACTGCCTAGACTGAACCTTTCAGTCATTTTTCAATGCAAACAAACTATTTCAAACAATGCTGGGGCCTTCAATCAGTGGCAAAGTATCAATTAGTCATGCGACATTATTAGCTCGTTTGATTCATTAGTTATAGAAACTAATCAACGACATTTATCGAGTCGACTATACTAATTATAGCAGGTAATAATCAGTCGCTCACATAAACAATATGTTCAGGGACCTAAAGGGCATCAGACAATTTTGTGTTCAATTACTGGGAACCTATATAAGTTTATTCATTTGACGACTAATCTAATCGAACATGTTCATCACAGAATACATTCAAATCATACACAGAAAACAATTGACCAAATAAAAGGTCTTTACAGAGATGAAAGAAATCCAAAAAAATAACAAAATAACAACCAAACACAAAGAGATATGCTGACAACTTATTTAGAAATAAAACAAAAGAAAGGAAAACTTACCAAAATGTTTAAATCAAACAGACCCAAATCTGATTCAACTTCGACCTTCTGAGGCCGAACAAACTTTAATCAGGGTGTTCTCACATGAGAACACCTTGATTAAGGTCTATTAGACCTCAAACCCATGTCAAAACTGGCCGGGTTCCCCAGGTGCATGTGTTTCAAGTTCTGGATTTCCAGATCTGGATTTTTAGGAGTTGTGGGTAGATTCGGACCAAACCAAGCTTGGTTTGGTCACGAGGAAGGTCAGGGGAGTGTCTGGTATGAAGATGGGATGGTTTGGCATAGATCCGGGTTCGACTCAAATCTTCAAATGAAGATTCGAGACGAACGGAAGTGATTCGAGGCTCGTGGTTAGTGGATTTGTGTTCAGGACAGTGAGGTGGTCCTAGGGTGTTCAGGAGGCGGTCACCGGCGTTCGTGCCGCCGGGTTCTGGTGAAAGGGAAGCTAGGGCGGCTGCTAGGGTTTGGGGGGGCTTCAGTGTTTGGATGAAGACGATGAGTGGGGGGGTTAGAATAGGGGGCGTGGGGTATGATAGGAGGCTTATATACGGGGAGGCTGATTCAATCCTGGCCGTTGGATTGATTAAAATTGATGGCCAGGATTGGGGAGGCTAGACCATACGGTGCCGTTTGGTTAATCGAGGGGTCGGTCAAAAACGGGAATGGGTCGGGTCATGAGGGCTAATAAGGGCCATCGGATCAATGGAAATGAACGGCCCAGATTAACCGTCCCTGAAACAACGTCGTTTCAGGAGGTGCCTGGGCAGGCCTGGTCTGGACCAGACTTGTGCTGGTTTGGGCCCATCTTTTTGTTTTATTTCCTGGGCCTAACCCGATTTTCAATCCCTCTTTTTGTTTTCTATTTTATTTTTTCTTTTAAAACAAAAATGAAATAACAAACAATAAAATAATGAAATTAAAACCAACAACAATGCAACATTTTAACACAATTATCACAAAAATATTTCGGTAAGTTAACTAAAAGCCTAGAACGAACGATGCACATATATTTTTTGAATTTTCTTTTACTGACCGAATTATGGTTTAATCACCCTGACATGCATATTTTGTATTTTGTTTGTTAATGATTAAATGCAAAATGGACAGATCCACAAATGACTAACAACACATGTCACGAAAAACTCGAACAATTGTACAGCGAAATCATTTGTCACTATTTTTATTTTCTTTTGGAGCGATTGCTCGTAAAGCAAAAATCACGTGCTTACAGATTGAGATAGATTCTCTAATGCCACAGTAGGAATGGGGGTGACATAACCAGCAGCTTTCAACCTTTCATACAGTTGGACGATGGGTTCACCAATGGCGGTGTATTGTTTGGGTGGCTTACGGTTGAAGTTGGGTCTTAGTATTAGAAACATTTGGCGAGTTGGAGGTGATTGGAAATGGGATGGTTGGGAGTTATAGGTGTGATAGACAGTGGCTAGTAGGGAATATTTGGAAGATGAAGGTTGATGTGTAGATGGCGATGTTTTTTATGTGGGCGGAGGTTATTGATATGTGGGTGGAGGTATTTGATATGTGGGTGGAGGTTTTTGATAGGTAAGTGGAGATTTTGGGCCATAGGCCACCATTACTGCCCAACGTCTCTCTTCTTTGATATGTCGCCTGATTGTAATGCCTTGTTTGTGGCCTGTAATGCCTCAAAATTCATTACCATCCCGCTTTTGATGCCTTCCTCAATTCTTTCCCAAGCTTGATGATATCAAAGAACTTAGGGTTTTCAATGACCATCAATCTTTCATAATACTGCGGATCTTGTGCTCTGACGAAGAACTTGTTCATCTGTTCCTCGTCCAAATATGGTTTGGCCTTGACCGCTTCCGACCTCCAACGAGTAGCATAATCGCAGAAGGTTTCGTTGGGTTTCTTCTTACGATTCTAGATGTAGAAAACATCATGTGCATTCTCTATATTGAACCTGGACCGGTCCATGAAATTAAATGCCATATTCACCCAATTAGACCATTTCTTGGGATCCTGGCTGATGTACCAAGACAAAGCATCTCTAGTAAGACTCCTCATAAAGAGTTTCATTCGGATCAATTCATCTTTCCCGACCCCGACAAGCTTGTCGCAATAGGTCCTCATATGGACCCTTGGATCACCTGTGCCATCAAACTTCTCAAACTTTGGAGGTTTGTATCCCTCTGGTAGTTCTACGTCTAGCTATATGCATAGGTCTTCATAGTTCAACCCTTCTATTTATTTGCTGCCTTCGATACCTTGAACCTGGTTCGTTAACTTTTTGAGTTCTTCAACCATGTTTTTAATGAGCAGGTCCTTCTTGGAGTATTCCGGTGTATATGAGATTAGTTGGATAGAGTGCAGTACAGTTTCCACATATATAGGGTTGCTTTGATGGGTGACAGGGACTTGGGTGTAATGATGGTCATTGGTCGAGTTTTGAGGATCGGGGATGGGTTGTGGTGTGTTTTGGGGAGTGTGGTAAGTGCTGGTTGGTGGGTACTGAATTGGTTAATGGTGATGTTGTGACGGAGTTGGTATTGGTAAGGGATTGAGATTTTGGGGTGGGGTTGCGTATTGATTCGGTGCATGATCATTTTATGGGTGTTAGTTTTGTATGTTTTGGGGAGGTGATAGGTTCTTTGTGTTTTGTTGGTTGATGACGGGGACATTCAGGGTGAGTGACAAGTTTGCCAAGTTGCGAACCTACTCAAGTTCTCCATGTAATTCCAATATCTTTTGTTCTAGTCTCACGACTAGATCATTTGGTGTCGGAGTACTCCGTCCATCTGAAGTTTCTGTGTTGTCAATATTCTCCTTTTGGATACCACTTAAGTTGTCCATTTTGCTTTTCCTCTGCCTTTTGTATTTCTTGTAGGAGGAGGAGGTGGAGGGCATCTAGATCTAGTATGATATGCTGATGAGATTAGTATGAGCGAACCAACCTTAGGGGATGAGAATAAAGAAAAAACAAAAAACAAAAAGGTAGACAAGTCAGTGAGGATTATGAAATGTTTGCAGTATTTAAACATATACTGCGAGAATGTAAATTTGTGTCCTAATTTGGGAGCCTCATTGTGCCCGAGGTAGGCCTAGCGACAAGTAGATTTGGAGAACTTTAGATGTCAGTAAATGCTTCATTTCATAATGTGAAAATAGACGAATCCCAAAGCGATACTAAGACAATATAAAAGCAAGTCACTATTGGCACTTGGCCTTATTACATTTAGGAAAGCAAATAAATCTAGCCTACTTTGTACCAGAAGGACCTTCCCCATATTCGATCTTCTTGACTCCATCGTATAGGTTCCCCAGCTCGCATACACCCAGCAGCAGGTAGGCTCTGGCCAGATGTCCTCCTTCACTTCCTTCAACCTGTTGGCAATCCTCAATCCTCTTTATGACTTTACCCTCCAGCTCCACTATTCCTCGCTCCAGATATTCCAACTTTCTGTTGGAAGTGATAGCCATCTCTTTCCACTCCTCGATCAATCTCATGTTTTTCTCGTGTATTTCCCGGTGCTCATTCTCAGAGTCATGGACACTCTTGTGCAGCCTGTTGTATTTAACTTGAGCCCCATCTTCTTCGTCTACAATCCTATTCCATCGACCAGTTCCTGGCATCACCATCCCCTTCAGATTGTCCTCTCACCATGCCGGGTAGAGAGGTTTACACCCCGCATGTATCTGGCTCAATAATGTTCTTTTCCATAATGATCTTGCAGTGCCACATGTGCTGAGATTGGAACTTGTAAGGGACATTGTCATCCTGAAAATCTGCTCTGAAATGACTCATCTTGGCGATCCTGGGTACAACCTGTTTCCTGCTTGCCTCATGACTCGGATAGGTACATAAGGGTATATCCCTCTCAACCAAAGCAGTACCAAGTGTAGAGCATCCCTAGATCTGATGATGAATTCGTCTATTGGGAACCATTCAAACATCCATTGCACCTGTTCCTCGGTCCAATTGTCGAAGAACTCTATCCACTCTTTGGCACTTTCCGGCTGAGAAAACCTATCTGGAATGTAATTCATCCACCTGGGGTGATGGAATGCAATATGGTCATTCCAACACCTTTACGGAAATTCTTGGCAATGGTGACCCTTTTGAAGATGTTCAATAACCACAACTGCAGCAATAGGTTACAACCCTCGAAATGCTTGACCCCTCTTTGATAGCGCTTCAGAGCCCTATAGATGTTGGCTTTGATGATGGGGACTATAGTGTATGTTTGCCCATTGATCCCCTCTATCAAAGTCTTGGCGACCATGGCCAACCTAGTATGGATTCTTTCCCTTTTCATTGGGAACACTATCAGGCCCAAGAAACACACAATGAACACGAACACTCTGCTATGGATGTGGCCAATAGAAGTGATAGAAAGCTCGTCATGGAAGGTACGGTAGGACTTCCTATGGCCATATCTCTCGAACAGGTAATCAAAGGGTATGTAGGACTTCTCCAAGCATCCCAACCCCATCATCTTTAGGAACCCCTTACCAATACGGTTCTCAGGTACCAACAACTCAGGGCTATCCCAAGTCAATCCCGCAAGTCCCCAATTTCCTCTAGGAGTGGAGTCATTTCTATGTCGCCAAAACGGAACACAGACCTTTCACAGTCCTAGAACAAAGTGGCAGCCTCGATCAACCTATTGTTTGGATGAATGTCTAGCAGGGAAGGCAAGTTACCCAGATACTTTCTTACATGTTTCATGTCACTTGAGGAAAGGTCCTCTCACCAATCTAGCAGCAATGGTAGAATATTTCTAACCATACCAAATCTGGGGACCCCGTGCCTCATTTTCTGCAAAACAAAAAGGTTAGGCCCCTCTCCCCCACCAGACTCGACTATTTATACATTCATGATTAGCATATTGGCATTTTGTTCTCAAAATTAATGCGCAGAACGTGGTTGCGTCCTTTGGAATTATGAAAGCTCGGTAGACTTTTGGATAAGGCTTGTCTTAAAGGACCATTATGTGGACAACATATTGATCCGAATATGTTTTCCCATGATGCATGCACAAATTCAATTAGATTAAGGTTACTATGGGTGTCTAGACGGGTACCCTCAAACTGACAACTTGAGGGGGAAAGGCATGGAAACGTCGACTGCACCGCTAATCGACTAGTTTTACCGCAAATAAGCCTTTCCAAATTTAAGGGTAATAAATAGGAAGAGCGCAACCACTCATCAAGCGTTGCTATAGGATTTAATACGCTCGAGTGGAATATGATGTGGAGCATGATTTTATTCAACAATAAATAGCATGTTATCATGTATTTGCACGTAGGAAAAAATAAATGCAGTATTTAAATAATTTAAAGACAGTTACAGAAAAAGCAAACAAGGAGACAAGTTAGTTTCAGAAAAAAAAAAAATCATAAATGCTTGAAAGCAGTTAAATTCAGATAAGGGGAAATGGTACACGGGATAAAGCATGCTTGGACTAATTCACCAAAGATAAGTTCGTTATGGTAAGAGCCTAAAACAGTCTCCAGCTGAATCGACATGCTGTCGCGCCCCCTTTTATCCCTCTGTGGAGAGAGATTCGGATTCCGATGTTCATGGGGGTAATAACTCATTTACTTTTGGGATTTGGGTATTTGAAGAGTCGCCACCTAACAGATTATGGTGCGTTAGGGCACCTAGAGCAATTAACTCTTAGACTAGTTTGCATTACCAGAGATTTAGGGTAAGGGCTCGAAATAACCTTGAGGGGAAGGCGTTAGGAACCCCTCTCGGTCCACAACGGTGGGTCCCGGCCAAACTTATACTTATGAATTAGTCCTTTTGACAAATAAATAATTTTAACACACACTTGCAAGTAGAGGCATTATATAACTCAAGTAATCAAAAGGAAAAGACTCGAAAAAATTGCACATATATAGAGAAAAGGAAAGTTTAAACATCGGGAATTGGGAAAGAGGGGTCCTAGGTTGGTTAGGCTACATGATTACCCCACATAATGCCAGGTAATCACTCCTCAACGAGGGGCTACACGTGACATTTGGGCTTAGTCATCATATCCTTATTACCTTGATAGATGTCCTATCTGTGCAATACCCGTCCCTTCCTTGCGGCCCTGGAGGTATTTAGGACCTCTAATTTGGGTAGTTCTAGAACTTCCTAAGGTTTAAAGGATTAAAGTCTAGGCGTCAGTCAAAACAATTAGGACTGCATTTAAAGAGAATAAATTACTGACCCACAGTCACCTCCACAAATATGACAAGAAAGTGCACGTCTTCAAAAACAACAGTCAAGTATTCAAGCGACAATCCTAGAACATGATATCTAGGTGAGTAGGAGTATACATCATTGAATTAGGACTGAAGTGTCAAAGACCTACTGATTTTATACCTATGAATACGAGCAGTTTTATAGATGCAGGACTTTAATCGCCCTATAGGCTTGCCAAAACGCATAACAGTGATGTCCTAAGAGCATGATATCTATATTGATTAGGAATGCAGTAAAACAGTAAAATGATTTTTAAACGACAAATCGAGATCCTATAGGCATGCTTTCTAGAAGTATTAATTTATGGCAGTATTTGAAAACTTATTTAAAGAAGCGGACAGATTAATTGATTAACACAATTCAGAATAAACAAACGTAAATTAAACTGATTATTTTACTAAACTGGTTTTAAGTTCTATAGGCATGATTTCTATTAGAGCTGATTTTAATTCCTATAGGCATGATCTCTATTGTTAAAAGATGACTTTTGAACTTATAGGCATGATTTCTAAGGAGACGAATGTGAATACATGCAGTAACGAAAACTGAACTTCAATTACTCTATACACATGATATCTAATTATAAAGCTGATTTTAACCCTATAGGCATGATCTCTATTATTAAAGACATTTAGATCCTATAGGCATGGTTTCTAATATTGTGGAAGTAAAGCGAACATAGCAAACACATTTGAATTAACACGACCCTATAGGCATGGTATCTACCCAATTTACCTAACATATATATAACTACCCACCATGTTTGTCTACAATAATTATTACAGACTAATGAATTAAATACATAAATAAATAGGAGTTAATCTATAGGGAGCCTGCAGCAGGCCCAAATGACTTCTCAGCCTCCAATAGCCTCAAATGCCAAAGTTCCATAAACAATCTCATGTCTAGGTGTGTCAGAGTTCCCTAAGGAGCTCGAGGATCCGGGGCAATGCTCACATCTAGACTTTTTCTCAAATAGTAACTAATTTAGGTGCAGTGTGGAAAGGCCAGCTCTTACATGCTATAGTTCAGAGAGACCTCAAAGGGGTCTCAAGGCAATACACATATCAGAGGGACAGAACCTAGTATTCTAAGAACAAGTGGAAGTGCATAACAGTTGAAAGAGTTTAATAGAAAGGTCTTAACACTTGAAAAGAACTTTTTGAAAACCATTAGTACTATAACAGTTTGAGGAAATGTATGAAGAAAACAATTATCAATTAGAAATAAGTCATAGAACAAGTTTAGGAACAACTTTCACACAAGGGTACCTCTTAATGGAGCATACAAACAACAAGACATAGAGAGCTTTGAGGAGGTTCTACGGATACAACAATGATCACAACAGATACATGCATCTAGACCACACAACTAGAATTACCTTAAAGAGATTGACTGACTTAGTAGCAGAACAGGCAAGGACTAACAATGAAGGCATGCTAATTATATAGAAACAGAGTTCAGGAAAGATAGTAGTTAGTCCCAACAAGCTTAGGTTACTTATGCAGACATGCTAAACAAGACAGCAAATAGGCGAGTAAAGTGGAAACATCATAGGTTTGAATAGGCAGCTCGAGTAAGCAGTAAACAGAAACATGAATAGACTTAGGCCATATGAACTAAAGCAGTAAGTAAACACATAGGTTTGATTCTTAAAATTTAATCAGAAGCATACCTAGTTAAAAAAGGAAAAACATAAGATGTGAGGAAAGTAGTGTACAACTTCCAGTATTGGCTTGCAGCCGGCTAGAATGGTAAAGATCACAAGTAGCAAAGAGAGCATAAAGAGAGACTTTTAGAGTGTAAAAGTACTGGTTTTGAACTATTGTTCGTTTTTTTGAAGTTCAAATAAAAGGGGGTTTATATAGTAATAAAAAGCTTAACAAATAAGGTAAGAGATCAATTAAGTAGCAAATCAGGGAAGTTTGTGGAATCAATCAGTAAGTCCTTCCCTTAATCAAAGGATAATCAAATCAACGGTAAATGTATGCTAGGTATTTAAGGAAAAGAATCAAAAATGGTTTGGGTATAGAATAGGTAATTAGGGGTAAATGAGCAGAAATTTTAATTAAGGAAACAATCAGTAAGAATCAGCAAAAACAAACAAGGCAAGGAAATTAATTAAGGCAAGCAATTCAATCAAATCGAGTGGATAGGTAAGGATCGAAAGTTTAAGGGAAAGTGTTCAAATTAAACCAGGAAATAAGGAATTCAGAATAATCAAGGGTTCAATCAAAGAGAAAGTCATGAAAGAGTCAGCAATTTTAGCATATAAAATAAGGCAAGACATGAATAGTCATGATTCGACACATAACTTTAACAAAACAAATAGTTAAAATGACATTAATTCAAGGAGAAAGATGCAGGTCTTAACATGAATAGTCAGGATGAACACAAGCATATAGAATCAGTGAAAGGTCGAACTAAGAAATTCAGTAGAAACATATTAGGACAAGAAAATCACGAGAAATCACAAGAACCCAAAGCAAGAGCACGATTAATATACCAATACTCAGAAACCAAACGAAGAACCTCAAAAAAATTAGGGCTTTCAGTACAAGAGAGCTAAGGTTGTAACAGACTTACAAAATCAGTCAAAACATATGAGAAGCAGATGATCAACACAAAAATCATCAAACATTTTGTAAAAAGAAATTCCGGAAACCCTAGTTTAGAAAAAGATGAAAATCATACGATTCTTGTAAAGAATCTCAAGGTTGTTGTAAAACTCACATGAAACAAGTCTAAATCCTCTCAGATCTATACAGATTTAAGAGGTTCAGAAAAAGAAATTAGGGTTTCGAAGAGAACAAAACATATGTGAAGAAACATGGTTAGAAATCCCATAGATCGTAGTAAATATAGGATGATCTTACTCGGAATCATACTGGAATGGCCTGAAACAGGCTAGAAAGGAACCATAGATGCAAGCCAACTAGCACTGGTCCCTTGAGGACCCTGGAGATGGCAAGAATAACGTGAGAGATGCCATTGGAGACCTGGGAGGTGGTGAGCCACCGTAGATGGCCATAGGTGAGTGTCATTGAGGTTTGACTAGGGTTAGGTTTGAGAGAGTTTGAGAGAGGAGAGGGGTTTCAGGGCGGTGGATGGTGTAGAATGATAGGGTTTGGGGGGGTCTTTTGGTTTATTTTAGGAATGGTCGTTTGTGGCCGTTGATCGTTATGATCAACGACCGTGATTAAAGGATGGGTAATTTTAATTTGGATTGGGCCGGTAACTGGGTTGAATTAGGGCTGAAAATTAAAATAAAAATAGGCTAGATTTTAAATAACCATTTTGAATAACTATATAATTTATAAAAATAATAAATGATTTCCAAAAAATGTTTTTGTGTAGTAGAATGTTTTAAAATAGTTGTTTAATATTTTAAAAATATAAAAACCAATTTTATGCATCAATAATGCACTTATGCATTAGTAGGGCAATTATTGCAAAGATATGCAATTTAGCCTAAAAATGTAAATACAATTACAAAAATGCACTAAAAATGTTTAAACACTATTTTGGCATAAATAAAGAAATTACATGACTAAACCACCACAAAAATAATTTGAAGGATAATTATTGGAAATTTCTATAAATAAAAAGAGAAGGAATAAATCGATTTGGAGCTTTTAAAAATTGTAGAAAAATTATAAAAATGCTTATGCATGCTTATAACTGCATATATTCTATTTCGAAATTATATATATATAAAGAATTTAGATGACTAAATCACCACAAAAATAATTTGAAGGATAATTATTGGAAATTTTTATAAATAAAAAGAGAAGGAATAAATCGATTTGGAGCTTTTAAAAATTATAGAAAAATTATAAAAATGCTTATGCATGCTTATAAATGCATATGTTCTATTTCGAAAGTATATATATATATATATATATATATATATATATATATATATATATATATATATATATATATATATATATACATATACATATATATATGTGAAAAACATATGAGGAAACATTGAGTATCAACACCGACCATATCGAATCTGGGGACTTCGTGTCTCATTTTCTACAAAACAAGATATAGTTAGGCCCTTTCCACCTCCAGGTTCATTTATTTATACAGTAATGATTAGCATCTTGGCACTTATTTCTCCAAATTAATGCACACAATCGTGATTACGTTCGTTGGGATTTATGAAAAATCCGATGGACTTTTGGCCATTATGCATGCACAATTAATTGGAGTAAGGCTGTTATAGAGGTCTAAACTGGGACCCTCAAGTGGACAACTTGAGGGGGAAAGGCACGGAACCATCGAACGCACTGCTGATCAACTAGTCTTACTGCAAATACGCCTTTCCGAATTTAAAGGGTGATATATAGGAAGAGCGCAAACACTCATCAAGCGTTGCTATAGGATTGATTATGCATGAGTGGAATATGATGTTAAGCATGATTTATGCAACAATAAATAGCATGTTACAAGTATTTATACATAAATAAAAATGATAAATGCAGTATTTAAATAATTGAAAGATAGTTATGAAAAAAGAAAACAAAGAGACAAGTCAATTTCAGGAAATGAGAAAACATAAATAAGTAGTTAAATCCAAATAAAGGGGAAAGGGTACACGGGATAAAGCATACTTAGACTAATTCACAAAAATAAGTTCGTTATGGTAAGAGCCTTAAAATATCCCCAGTAGAGTCGTTATATTGTCGCGCCCCCTTTTTCTCCTCGCGGAGTCCGAGTTTCGACATTCATGGGGGAACAACTCATATCCTTTTGGGAATTGGGTATTTTAAGAGTCGCCACCTAACGTATTAAGGTGCATTAGGGAACCTTGAGTGATTAACTCATGTGACTAGTTTGAATTACCAGAGATCAGGGTAAGGGCTCGAAATAACCTTGATGGGAAGGTGTTAGGCACCCCTCGCAGTCCATAATGGTGGGTCCCGGCCAAAAGTAAACTATGTGAATTAGTCATTTAACAAGGAAACAATCTTAGCACATATTTGCAAATAAAGTATTTTCCTCCATCTAAATGCATAGATAATCAAGGAATTTCGGATAATAATGAAAGTAAAAGAGGTTTGGACAGCTTACACATGTATATGTAAAGAAAGGGGAGTTTTAGAAAATTTAAACATGTATAGGGATTGGGAAAGGGGAGTCCTAAGTTGATTAGCCTACAGGATCAATCTGTGCACTGCCCGGTAATCCTCCTTAACTAGATGGGCTACACGCAACATTAGCATGCAGGTCATCATATCTTTTACTACCCATTACCCTCCCCTTAGTGGTTATATAAGCGAGTTGAATTAACGACCTCTAAGAGTGTTGTTACCCGTCCCTTCCTTGTGGTCTCGGAAAAGTCTAAGACCTCTAAATCTGGGCAATTCTAGACAACCTAAAGTATTTAAAAGGGAAAAGCTAGGTGACAAGCAAAGAATGTATAGGACAATCAAATAGGAGAAAAGTAGTTAAGGCTTATTTTTACCTCCACATGTACATAGGCAAAGAAACAGCACGTCTCAAACAACTGATTTTGAATAAGTTAAGAAAGCCTAGGAACATGATATCTAGATGAACATCACAAAACATAACATGCAGCGTTTGTTTTAAGGGAAGTGGCAGAATCCTAACCAGTTTGCATACTGGTTTTATAGCCTGTTAAGCCCGGATAATTTCACACATAAATAGAACTGTTTTCACAATTATTTAACGGCCTAAGGCTTGCCTAAGTGTGTATATGCAGTTACGATTCGGGGAAACAGTTTTGAAGTTCTTTTATCCTATATGCATACTTATCTAAGTGATACAGGTTATAACATGCGACTTATCAATTTGTACTTAGAGAAATGCTACTTATGCGTGAGTCTGTTTTATAACCATTCATGAACAGTTATTGATTTAATAGACGTGGTTCAAACAGATGCAAACAGAGTTCCTAAGAGCATGGTATCTAATGTATGATAGGTTTTATTGATATTATTTAATATCAGGGTGCCTATGTGACAGTACTTGCGAATATCCAGGAATTAAACGTACAATGTGCTGAAACAGTAAGCGTGAAGGCCTTAAAGACATGATATCTAATGCACAAGTTCAACACGGCTCAAATGAACATATTAATCTTAGAAACATGGATTCTAATGCAGATTCTCATAATATAAAGCCTATAGCGTGCTTTCTACCCAGTTTTACCCACAGTATCACATAACTACCCACCCTTTTATTAGTTACCCAAGTATCTATTTACAAATAATTATTACAAACTAGAATTGCATAAATTACACAAAGGAAATATAAAGTAATACTATAGGGAGCCTGAAGCAGGCCCAAAAATAAACCTGGGAATACCAGGCCTTCAATGTAGTCTCAAATGCTCAGAAGTTCCCTGGCCAACAAGTGTCTATGTGTGTTAGAGTTCCCTAAGGACCTTAAGGATCCTGGGTAATGCTCATGCTAAGACTTTTCTCAAATAAGGACTGATTATGTGCAGTGTGGAAGAGCTTCCCTGATATGCCAAAGTTCAGAGAGATCTCAAGGATCCCTAGGCAGTGCACATACCAGAGGGGCAGAACTTAATAACCTAAGAGTAAGTGAGAGTGCTTGAAAAGACTTAGTGAAAACAATGTGGAGATAACTTCTTAGGAGTAATAGATTTTCTGGAATAGATCAGTTTTAAAAAAATGCTAGGGATGAAATCAGTTTTTAGAAGAACACATTTTGAAAACAGTTCACATGAGAGCAAATTCAGTAGACAGTCAATAGATCATAGAAGGTTCAAACTTTAGCAAACATGTTTGCACACAGGGGTGAAAAGGGATTGGGAGCACATGGAGATTCCATTGAGGGTACATGAATGGGTTGTAGGGAGGCAGGTAGGCAATAATATACATGGAACAGTTAAGAGTTTCATAGCCTTAACAAATTAACCAGGATAGCAGGAAACTAAACATGGAGCAAAGATGCATAAGATAGAATCAGACACACAAGTAGGGTTAACCATAGGCATAAGTAACCAACATGATCACACAGCTTAAGCATAAGTCAAACAGGCTGTTCAAGCATCAGATAAACATGTGAAGTATAAACATATTAGTTGCACATATAGTAGGGCAAAATTTTAGGCATGCTTGAACAAAGAAGTAAATAAGAGAGCATGTCAAATTCATAACCAATAAACTAATGCAGGAATGAAACACATAAAGTTTGGGTGTCAAATATAACTAGAGACATACCAGTTAAGGAAAAGGAGAGCAGAATATAGAGCAAGTAGCCTTACTATTTAGCCTTGGCTAGACCCACAATAGCACAAGTAACACAAGTAGCAAAGAAGGAGAATAGTTTGAGTGTGTGTGTGTATTGTGAACTGATGTCTGTTGAGAACCAGAACAATGAGGGGATTTATAGTATGCAATAGAGTAGGACACATAAGGTAATGAGCCAATCATATGTACATAAGGTATGAAAATCAATTAACAATCACTCATGACTCAATTCAGGGGCCAAAATCACATAAATGATACGTAATTTAAGGAAGTCTCACTTGGAATCCCTCAGTAAATCAGAGCAAGGTTAATAAGGTAAGAAATAATTAGACAATCGATCAAGTGAGGTTAGTCGTGAACAAATTAGCCATAAAATCAGACTAGTATTACTTAATTTAAGGGAAATTGTATATGGAATCAGTCAGTAATTAAGGGCTAGGCTAAATATGGCAAGAACTAACTCTGAAATCAATTAGAAGTTGGTTCTGAAAATCAAAGCATAAAATCATACCAGCAGCACTAATTAATAATTACACATAAGGTAAGAAAAGGTAAAATCTAATAAGGAAACACCTGTATTAAGGAAAGCCCACTTTTAAACCCTAATTTAGGTAAGTAAAATTAATTAACAATGAGTCAACAGAGTTTAAGGCAAACGGGTAGAAGTAGCAAAATAATCGGTTAAATAATCAGAACTATAAGAGATTAGGCAGAAGTACAGAAGCATATAGTAAACAAAAATAAATAAGGAAACCCTAATAGATACTTAGAGGCGAAAACGTTTAAAAGTTAAATATTTGTAGACAAACCCGTTGAAATCAAGACCCTAATCCTAGGGTAAACATGTAAGGCCCCATAAAATATTACCCAAAAACCCGGAATCTCATGGTGCCGAGCTAGGATTATGTTAGAAATTTATAAAATTCTTCACGGCAAGCTATTCGGACTTTTTGGATTGATTTGTGCATTAAAAAGTTAAGGAAAATGTTTTTCAGAAGGGCGTGTTTTTGCAGTCCATTATGCGGCCGCATAATCACTCTGCGGATAGCATAATGGCCGCAGAGTGAGGCAGAAACTTGGCCTATTTGAGGCTAGCTATGCGAACCATTTATGCGATCGCATAATAGGTTTGTTGGCCGCATAGTTATCGCATAATCTCCCAATTTTGAGCTTCAATTGTGCGACCGCTTTGCAAGCCGCATAACAGTTATGCGACCGCAGATCTGTACCGGGGCTCCAAATTTCTAATTTTTTGACCCGACCCCATGTCGATATATTATATGCTACCCTTCATTTTAGGCATATTTTAGGATGTATTTAGAGAGAGAGAAGGGGTTCTTCATCAACATTTCTCCTAAGATCTTGCTTAAACCTTGAAGATTTGTCAAGAAAGGCACCTAGGTCTTCTTCCTAAAAGGTAAGGTTCTATAACCCAAGCTCTTAATTACCAGATATAACTAGAATGGACTATTAGAAGGGTAATCCATAAGGATGGGAGTGGATATCTTGCATGCATGAGTTCTTAAAATATTTGGTGAGGTCTTGAACTAAGGATGGGATTAGGGATAGTATGATCTTTCACTAAAAGGTCTTAAAAGCATAATGCACACTTAGTGTTTGAAAATATGCTCAAATGAGCTAGAACTATGATCACCTCTCTAATTTGTGATTTGTCATGTTCCTGAGAGATTGACGTGCTAAGAGTCTCGGAGTATAGTAGGACTTAAGGAAAGCTCAATCGAAGTATGTAGGCTAAACTTTCTCTCTCGGATGTGAATTCCATATTGTTTTCGTAAGTTTAAGTGTGGTTTATTTACCAAAATGGTATGGACTTGGGTCACATTTTAAGTGGAGGTTAGTATACTAATTGGATGAGAAGAATTTGATCTGCTTAATGCTCCTAGTTGCTCTTATGTGTACTAAATGTCATGATTGAATGTGCCTATTTGTTGATAAAATGTAAAGATGTCTGGAAATGAATCAAATGAGAAAATGTGAAACAAATTATGAAATAAGCCTCGACCCAACTATTATGAACTAACTTCAAAAATAGAATGGCCTAAAGGTCTTGTACCCGAACTATGCCCATGTGGTTGTTCTAGATATTACTTTGCCTTATAAATACATTCAATGTAATGTGAGTCCTTACACATTCCGATGTTGAAATTGTACAATTGTCATGATGGGAAAGGAATAATTCAAGGATACTTGAGGTGATTGCTTGCTTATAACTCCAATGTGTATTTCAATTGTTGGTTGGCATGTCCCTCTTTGGGAAGAATCCCTTGTGTTTGAAGTTTCTATCACTAATGAACTCAAAATTATATCATTCCCGGAATATTTAGTACATTGATATTAGTAGGTGATCCTTGGAAATAAAGGAGATAAAAATGTGGAAAACTAAATGCGGACTTCGTGCCATGAAAAAAATGAGTCTTGTGAAAAGGCCAAAGAAATACTGTTATCGAGAGAGATTGAGAATATTAATAAAAACTATAAAACGTAAAAGATATTGAGGTAAGCATAATTGTATTTATGCTATATTTGTATAATTGTATTTATACTATAATTGTGTGCGATATCAAATCAAATCAAAAATATTTTTGGGAGTATCATTAGCGAAACCGAGGCGGGGTGGGTCATTGTCATGACCCATTTCCAGAATAGATCGTGATGGCGCCCAACAGCGTTGTCAGGCCAGCCAACGTGGAAATATTGGTGTATTCTTATTTTACTTACCAAAAACGGTTATAACACTTTTCTTAATTAATAATTAACACAGGTGATGTTAAGCAATACTTAATAGAAATTATACAACCCAAAAGAACTGTTTACTAATGTTTATGCCAAGACCTGGTGCCATAAGTAGTGGGAGACTAGTAGAATGTATAAACGAATCAAACTATCCTACTGTCCGGGATAGAATAGACAGCAAAAGTAAAGGAAGACCCCATAAAGTTGTTGAACGACACAGGAAAGGAGCAGCTCACCGTAGAAGTCTCGGTCCATGAATCAGGGGCGCGCACCAAACTGATAGCCAGATGTACCTGCCTCAGATCCTGTACACTTAAGTACAAAAGCGTAGTATGAGTACATAAACAATGATACCATGTTGTCATGACACATTTTCAGAATAGATCATGATGGCGCCCAACACAGTTGTCAGGTCAGCTAATGCGGAAATATTGGTGTATTCTTATTTTACTTACCAAAAATGGTTATAACACTTTTCTTAATTAACAATTAAAATAGGTGATGTTAAGTAATACTTAATAGAAATTATACAACCCAAAAGAACTGTCTACTAATGTTTGTGCCAAGACCTGGTGTCACAAGTAGTGGGCAACTAGTAGAATGTATAAAAGAATAAAACTATCCTACTGTCGGAGATAGAATAGATAGCAAAAGTAAATGAAAGCCCCCTCAAGCTGTTGAATAGCACAGGAAGGGAGCTGCTCACCGTGGAAGTGTCGGTCTATGAATCAGGGGAGCACCAGACTGATAGCCAGATGTACCTACCTCAGATCCTATACAATTAAGTACAGAAGCATAGTATGAGTACATAAACAATATATACCTAGTAAGTATCCCATCTAATCTCGAAGAAGTAGAGACGAGAGGTCGACGTGACACTTACTAGGGTCAAATAATATAATAAAGTGTCTTGCTAGGCATGGTAGTCACAAATAATCAACAGTTTGTAGCAAGAGGTAGTAAGTCATGTTCTTAACAATTTTTAATTAACTGTATACATTTCGAGTATTCAGCAGAACAAGTCATGGATAAGATTTCACAAAAATATAACATGCACACATTATGCCGAGACTGACGGCCCGATCCAACAGAAAATAAACTGTGCACTACCAGAGGGTCTAATGGCGCGAACCATAGATGCATCTATTTCTACCGAGGCGATCGGCCCGATCCACAAATATCAATTTATATCAAGAAAACACATGAATGCGCATTTATTTCCAAGTAAAGTCATACAAGTGCCCAACAAGTGTATACATTCACTTATGTTCCTTTCCAAGTCTCTAGCATATCCTAAGTGATCACATTAGCAAGAAAGTATAGAGACACTCACAAATATAGCATGATACGAGTCCTAGACTACCCCGACAATTAACAAAATAGTATCTACGCACGGACTCTTGTCACCTAGTGCGTACGTAGCCCCCGCATTTAATAGCAAGTTACTCAATTATTATATCGATGGGTACAATTCCCTCTTACAAGGTTAGAAAGGAGACTCACCTCGCTCCAAAGTATACTTCCAATGCAAAGAACAAGCCCAAACCCTCAATTTGGAGCCAAACGATCTAAAACTAGTTAAATAAGGTAGGAACTAGTCAATATAAGCTCACAAGATCGTATTCTAGCTATTTAAGCAATTTCCCAACCCTTAACACAAGTTTCCTAAAATCCGATCCCGGGCCCACATGCCCGGATTCCGAAATTTTTTTAAGGAAGTTATTTTCTATAACCTAAGGTTCAATAATATATGATTTCTAATTTATTTCATAACCAATTTTGTGATAAAATCAAAGTTTTATTAAAATCCTAGGTCTAGCTCAAACCCCATGATTTTACCTTAATCCTAGTATTTAATCTACCTAAAACAAAAGTGTTAAACTAAGAATAGGTGGGATAAGCTTACCTCAAGATGCCAAGTAGAAGCCCTCTCTCAAAATCTCCCAAAATTGCCAATGGAGGAGTGAAAAGTGTCAAAATGACTTAGAACCCGTATTAAATGAAGCTCATTACTTCTACGATTTCCGCTTTTGCGGTCAGGGGACCGCATATGCGGTCCCGCATCTGCGAGAAAGGACCGCATCTGCGAAATGGGCTAAAAGGGCTGGGACCGCTTCTGCGGTCTTGAGGACGCTTCTGCGGTCTTGAGGACGCTTATGCGGTTTGGCCTGGCCTTCCCTGGTCCGCATCTGCGATAGATGGACCGCATCTGCAGTTTTGCACCTGCGGTCCACCAGCCGCAGGTGTAATTATGACAGAAGCAGTAGCTTTAGTACTTCTCAAAAATTTCAACTTCACTCGAGCCTCGTCTGATTGACGCTCAGGGTTCCCAGGCCCCGCCCGAACATACCGACAAGTCTGAAATCACGAGACGGGCCTACTCAAACCTTTGAAACACCCGAAACAATGCTAAATCTAGGAATCACCCCCTAAAACCAAATGAATCAAACTTATGAACTTCAAGTTCTTAATATTCTTCTAACAAGCCAAAATGCCCTAAAACTACTCGGACTGACACCAAATTTTGTGGGTAAGTCTTAAATGATATTTCGTACCTGTACCGGGCTTTGAAACCAACATACGAACCCGATACCCATAAAATCAATCATTAATTAGTTTTTTTAAATCCATAAAATTTCAGTTTAACAATTTCTAATAAAAATTCATTAGTCGGTCAAGGGACCTCGATTACAAATCCAAGTTTGTTTTCTCATATTTTCCTAAGGACCCTCCGGGACCGTCAAATTACAAATCCAAGTCTGTTTTCTCAAAATGTTGATCAAAGTCAAACTTAGCCTTTTAAGAAAATCCTAAGGAATCAAATGGGAATATTTCACTCCAAATTCTTCCAAATCTCGAATCAACCATCTCCGCAAGTCGTAAATTATCTAAAGCAAGCACGGGAACTTTTATTTAAGGGAATGGGGTTCTAAAAGGCAAAACACCAGTCGGGTCGTTACAGTCATAAGGCTCACACCAGAAACTACATGTGCCAGTGTAGGGGTGGATCGTGGTTATTCCCCTTAATTAGTATGAACTTGGTAATATTTGTGAATTGGAAAAGCCAACCCACACGGCATATGTGGGAAGGCGGCCTAGCCTATCAGGCTGTGATCGGACGCCATACCGCACACATGGTGATACTATGCTGGGAATCAAAAAAACTAAAAATTTAAAACTGGAAATTGTGATTGTGGTGCATGTATCTAAGGGGACGATGTAAGGCCCTGGACAATTTCGCTAGTAATTTAGGATTTCATGGTGCCACATAGGCTAATTATAATATTTTTTTGTGCTATTAACATGGTGGGCATCAATTATATTTGGTATATAAGTGTACAAGTCTTGTGGTAAGTAATTTGGGGTCCAAGTAGAGGCCTAAGTGTAAGCCAAATGGAAAACGTTTCATAATAGGCTAAAATTCCAAAGGTACTTGCACTAGTCCCCACTTTGAACGATCTTATCTAAATATATGTAAGGTTTTATATGATGAATAACCTATATAATTAAAGTTCTTTGAGTCTAGTTTCTAACTCTTCAAACCGTTTGTCATTTGGACATTTCTACATAAAGTTATGGTCAAATTACCAAAGGCTGGAAAAATGTGATCCTGTGTCAAATATGCGATCGCAAAAACCATTATGCATTCCGCATACTTGATTTGCGATCGCAAATCTGGTTACAAACTGGACCAGTGTAGTCCAGTTTCGGGTACCGAGCTTTGCGACACATTTGCGGCCAGCATACCCATTCTGCGGTCCATTATGCAACCGCAGACCCGCATTCGGAGGGTTAATCTTCCTATTTTTATAACCCGAACCCATTTTAATATATAGTCTTTGGGGCTTCATTTGGGGGCATTTTTCTACTGATTTTAGAGGGAGTTGAGAGAATTTTATAGAGAGAAGGAGGAACCCCAACATTCAATCATCCAACCTTGCATCAATCATCAAGAATCAAAGAACCCAATCACAAGTTCTTCATCTAAGAGATTGGGATTGCTAGGATTTCCGGAATGGTGTAGTAATTTAAGGAAAGCTTAAACAAGGTATGTATGGCTAAAACCCCGTCTTTTAGAAATTAAGCTTCGTTGGTGTTTGTGTGAATACAGTAAGATTAAAGTTGAATTGTTAAATTGATTATTGTTCCACATGAATTTGGGGTTGCTAACTTATATTTGTGAAAGATGTATTCCAATATGATCAATGTGCTATTCTTGATAATTTGAAAAAATGCAAGGACTATAAATCGTGTATTGAAATTCTTAGACCATAAATTGAAATTGAAGTGCGTTGTTGTGCCATCTATGTGCAATCTCATCTACGCTTACAATCTTATTTGCTCTTGTATACCCATACTCTCTTAAGTTGCAAACCTAACATTGAAATTGGGAATGATGTGAGATGTGGCCTAGTGCCAAATATATGATGTGACAGCTATGGCCCGAAGTGCCTATGAAATGATTTGTGGGAATAAAGATTGAAATGAGATAATTGATGGTGAAAGGGAAACACCTTGGTAAGGCGGCCTAGCTGATCGGGCCATGATCGGACGCCATGATATATACATATGGTGGTAACATATTGATAATTGAAACTGGAAAGTGTGAATGGAATATTGGTAATGTCTTTAGGAGACGGTCTAGCCGATCGGGTCGAGATCGGACTCCTCTCAAGATAGCGGTGGTGATGTGAACAATGTGGAACAATATGAAATGCCCCAAAACCAAAAGCTATGGGAAAATAATGTGAAAATTGCATGATTCTTTTATTTGATAATGTTGTGATCATTTAAAGTGTTTGAGTTGTACTTGTGATTTCCTCATTATTGTATGAAAGTTCTTTCTAACTAGATGGTGTTTAGTTATACATACTAGTGCTATTCGATGGCACTAATGTCCCTTTTGCCGGAGGGCGCTACGTCTTTAAATGTATGTAGGTATTTCTATAGCAGGCAGTGTTGGTTGCAGCTAGTGATGCATCATCCTTTCAGATGACTTGGTGACCCCACTTCATTTGGGGGTCCTGTTTCATCTGTTTATCATGTACTTTGTATTCGAGGTATAGCCGGAGCCTTGTTACCGGTATTTTCATATTACATTACTCTTCAGTTATGTTTAGAGGCTCCGTAGACAAGTTGTGGGTAGTGTCGGGTATTGGAATTAGAATAGAAATATTGATATTTGGCAAAGATTTATAAAACTTGTAATATTTTGATAATTATGTTTTAAGCTGCTAATGGAAATAAAGTGGGTGTTGTTAATGAAATACTTACAAAGTATGATTAATGGAGTCCATCTCCTATTTATTCATGAATTAGTTTGGGTAGAATGAAACCTAGCAGGCTTGCTCGGTCGGGTTTACTCGGTTGAGCGCCAGTCGCGCTCCTCGGTTTTTGGGGCGTGACAGACGACCTAGCTGATCGGGTCAAGATCGAACTTCGTGCTAACAAATACGGTAGTATAACTCATGTCGGTGCTAATGATCTCCCAGCCAAAAATATTATGTATTATTTTCGTAAACTAGAAGACTTATATGTTTCAAATTGGATGCTTGAATATTGTTGATTTTTGACTTACTGTTTCATGGTTTCTTTGCTTGTATGGTTATTCTATTCTGAAAGAGGACTTTTAGCTTTACATACTAGTGCTATTCAACGGCACTAACGTCCCTTTTGCCGGGAGCACTATATCGTTAAATGATACAGGTGATTCCACAGCAGGCAGCATCAATCGGTGTTAGCGGCATTCTCTTCCCAGCAGTTTTGGTGAGCCCCACTTCATCCCAGGGTCATGCCATGTGTCTCTTATTTACTCTCTTATTGTATTTTGAGGTATAGGCGGAGCCTTGTTTCCGGCATTCCTTTATCACTCTTAAATTATACTTAGAGGCTTCGTAGACTATTTGTCGATAATGGTTGATGTTGGGAGTCCAGACCAGAAATGTTGGTGTTTGATAAGCATTTTTTTCATTAAACTTGTAATATTTTGAAAACTACGAATGAAGTCATTAAAGGAAATGAAATGAAAGTTGCTAATGGAAGATTGCTTAGTGAATTTGATTAAATGGGATAACATACCCTCTTTATTCATGAACTAGTTTGGGTAGAATGAAATCTAACAGGCTTGCTCAGTCGGGTTTACTCGGTTGAGCGCCGGTCGCGTTTCATAGTTTTTGGGGTGTGACAAAACCAAAATTAGTTAGGAATAATAATAGGGAAATATCAAAAGATATCGAGGTGGAAGTACTAAAAAATTTAAAGAAGAAATACCATAAACATGAATTCATTTCAAATCTGAGAAGATCTAAACAGATTCAACCAAAAATTAGCCAGATTCATAAAGAAAACAGAAGTTGAACCAAATCTAGTTTAAACCGGAGATTTGAAACCCTAAAATACGAAGGTATTCGTACTCACAAGTATCAAGATGAATATAGACGGAAATAGTCAAGACATGAAAGATTTTGAACTAGGTCTGGCTCGATCTTGGCCAGATTTGTTTTGCCATGTTAGGAAGCAACTAAATAGGGTCGTTGACGAGTAAACAACGGTGAAGAAAAACCGATAATGTAAGGAAATCCATAGCTTATTCCATTATAGGTGGCGCTATGGTTAGAAAGGGGTGAGAGATGAGAGCATATGAGGGCGGCGGGTCTGGAAGAAATGGGTAGGGTTAGGGATTTTGTTATATTAAAAGGGGTCGGTTGATTTAGGGTCGTTGATCTTCTGAGATCAACGACCAGGACTAAATGTTAGGTGGGGCGGGTTTAAATTAAATAGGTATTTGGGTCTGGTTGGACGGGTATGAGTAATTGGACTAGGCTAAATTTGAAATTGGCTATTTTCTAGGGCTAGATTTTAAATACCCAATTAATTTAGTAAAAATAATTTTATATAATAATTTATAAATGTTAAAAAAGTAATTTATGCATGAAAATGCTTTAAAATAATTACTTAATATTGTAAAAATATGAAAAGTCATTTTGTGTATGAATAATATAATTTTGCATATATATTAGGCTATTGTTGCAAAAATATGCAAATCTAGCCTAAATATGCAAGTATGATTTTTAAAAAAATGCAATTAAACTATTTAAGCATTATATGGGTATAAATGATGAATTTAGATGATTAAATCTTCATAAAAGTAATATGAGGAATAGTTATTGAATATTTGTATAAATAAAAATACAAAAATATATTGTTTTAAGCCCTTTAAATTATAGAAAACAATTATAAAAACACTTGTGCATGTTTGTAAATGTGTATGCAATATTTTTAAAGTATGTAGGTATATTTAAATATATATGAAGAAAAAATTGGGTATCAACAATATTGGTTTATTTATTCAATCTTGCACTTAATTATTTGATTGCTTGATCACCAATTAAATGATATCTACGAATCTAGGATAGAACTTAGGAGAGAGAATTCTAGATTGCGTATAAGATTGAATAAAGCAAGATCTTGAACTCGAGCATCGAGAACAGTTTTGTGGTTAGGATAGGGATATACCTAATTGCCTTGCTTGATTATTATACGAGAATTATTAATGTGTTATTGTTAATCCTACTTCCATTGGAATATAGGCTCTAGGTTAGCTTGAATGGGCAAGTAGTACTTCGGGAGGAGGCTATGAGCAATATTAACATTGTCTATCTATGATGACCCTAATGGTCATCTCTTTTTTTAGAAGTCAAAACTATGTTTCGAGGCCTTAAAACATCTTTTTTCTCACCTCTATTTGTCTGCGCAGTCCGGGAGAATTTCCAAAAAGCTTTTATGTGAAATTTAAGAAAAAGATTGATTTTGATCTTTAAAATTAATTAAAGTTGACTTTGGTCAATATTCTTGGTAAACGGACCCGGACCCATGATTTGATGGTCCCTTAGAGTTCGCAGTAAAATATGGGACTTGGGAATATACCCGAAATCGAATTCCAAGGTCCCTAGCCTGAGAAAATATTTTTTAAAGAAAATTGTTTGCTAGAAATTATAATGGCTTTTAGAAGTAAATGATGCATGTTCTTGATGGTATCGAGCCCATATCTTGGTTCTGGAGCTCGAAACAGGTTTAAAATAATAATTAAGTCGAATCTGTGAAATTTGGTAAGAATCGGAGTTGAATTGGTATAAATCAGACCTTTAGTTGAGAAAATGGAAATTTTAATATTCTTAAGGAATTTCATGAATTTGAGGTTAAATTCGTAGTTGTTGAAGTTATTTAGATAATTTTATCGCACGAGCAAGTCTGTGTGATATTTGTAGACTTGCGTGCATGGTTGGTTTGGAGCCTCGAGGGCTCGAGTGAGTTTTGGATAGGCCACAGAGTGATTTTAGACTTAGGAAGATTGCCGGTATGTTGCAGTTGTGTATTGCAAGACCAGGCATCACAATTGCAATGTAATCAGTGCCCGCAAATGCGAGCTTTTGCTTCGCAAATGAGAAGAACTCAGGGCCAGCCTTTTCTCGCAAATGCAAAGATTGTCAGATAGGCTAGAGGTCACAAATGCGACTTTTAGCTTCACAATTGCAAAGATAGCAAAAATTCCCATGTTTCGCAATTGCGAATCCCTGGTCGCAATTGCGACATCTATGACCCGTTAAGTGGGATTTTGACGGAATTTTTCATCATTTTACAACTTTCTCAAACCCTAAACATCCTTAGGCGATTTTTCAAAGGCTCAAACTTCTCCAAATTATAAGTAAGTAATTTCTAACTCATCTTCTTCAATATAATCCATCTTTTTACATAATTTCACTTCAAAATCTAGGATTTTTCATGGGGAAATTGGGATTTTTTGGTAGAAGTTAAGATTTTCAAATTTTTGGGATTTGGACCTCAATTTGAGGTCCGATTTCAAAACTAATTGCATATTTGAGTTCATGAGTGAATGGACGATCGGGTTTTGGTTTGAACTTCGAGTTTTGACCAAGTAGGCCCGATGTTGATTTTTGACTTTTTGGGAAAAACAATGGGAAACCTATTTTCATGCATTATAATTGGTTTAATTAGCATTTATTAATGTTATTAAGTAAATTATGACTAGATACAAGAGTATTGGAAGTGGAACCGAGAGGTAAAGCGATAATTGAGGCTTAATCTTATCTGTGGAATTGAGGTAAGTGTTTGGCCTAACCTTAGCTTAAGGGAATAGGAGTTGTGGTCTTATTTGCTATTTGTTGGTATCGAGTACGACATATAGGTGTGGTGATGAGTATCTATACGTTGGTGTCAAGCATACCCGTGAGTTTTATATCATGATTGTTGTGACTCTATTATGTATCGATCATGCTCAAATTGATGATTACTAATGTTGAACAAAGCTTATGAAAGTTTCTTGGTAATTGACTATTGTTGAGTATTGGCTCAAGTTGAATTTCATTTTGTAAAGTAATTGTTGAAAACGAGATTGGTTATAGCTGAATCCCTTTTCGGGATGTTATTGTTGATATTGTTGATTTCCCTTGCCGGGAAGTATTGTTTCTATTGTTTGGGTAAGGAAGAGTGCAAAGCACGAAGGGTGATGTCGTGCATGATGTTGTGAGTGAGTGTAATGCACGAAGGGTGATCCTGTACCGATATTTGAGAGTTAATGCACAAAGGGTGATGTCGTGCCGATATTGTGAGGAATAATGCACGAAGGGTGATGTCGTGCCATTATTATGAGAGGTAATGCAAGAAAGGTGATGCAGTGCCGTTTTTGTTGTTTCATATGGTGAGGACGAGAGTAAAAGCACGAAGGGTATGATTTAACTTATTTTATTGATTCATGTTACTGTGATTCTGTTTGTATATGATTTAACTGCACAAGTATATATGATTATCGTGTCCTAGCCTCGTCACTACTCCACCGAGGTTAGGCTCGACACTTACTCAGTATATAGGGTCAATTATACTGATGCTACACTCCGCACTCTTTTATGCAGATTTCGGTACTGGACCCGGTGAGTAGCTGAGGTAGCTGCCTTCAGTCCAGGGAGTCCAAGGTAGACCTTCTAACATCCGCAAAGCCTAAAGTTCCCCATCCCTGTTTTAGCTTTTTGCTGTCTCTTTTAATTTCGAAAACAGTTGTACTTTTCTTTTCAGACCAGTGTTTGTAGTAATTTATAGATGTTCGTGAATTTGTGATACCAGATTTGTAGGTAGACATGTATTGGATTATTTGAACTTGTAATAACTCTTCCGCACTTTTCATTTGTTTATCCTTAGTTATTGTTTATATCTGTTCGTGTTGATTGTTAATGTGTAGAATCTAAATGGTTGGCTTGCTTAGCTTTCACGAGTAGGCTCCATCACGACTCCCGAGGGTGAAAAATTCGGGTCGTGATAAGTTGGTATCAGAGCTCTAGGTTGCTTAGGTCTCACAATTCACGAACAAGTAAGGTAGAGTCTGAGGGATCGATACGGAGACATCTGTGCTTATCCACCAGAGGCTATAGAGTTTAGGAATAACTTCACATCCATTCTTCTCTTTCATGCGATTTGACTTCTCAATGCTAATTGATCTTCTACTATGTTCTTTCGCAGATAGCGAGAACATGTGCTTCTTCATCCGCTAATCAGTAGCCCGAGCCCCAGTGGTAGCTCCTATAGGGGGTAGAGGAAGAGGTCGAGGCCGTTCTAGAGGACGAGGCCAAGCTAGGGGAAAGGCTCAACCCAGAGTAGCAGCAGCGCCGGAGCCTCAGGTAGAGTTTGAGGATGAGGTTCCGACCCAAACTGTTCCAACAGGGCCAGCTCAGGTCCCAAAGGGGTTCATCGCTACCCCGGTACTCCAGGATACTCCGGTCCGACACATGGGCCTTATAGAGAGTGTCGTCCAGGCAGGCTTACTTCCTATAGCACCAGCTATCTCTCAGGCTGGGGAAGGAGCACCGACTCCCGCTACTCGCACTCCGAAGCAGATGGCTCCCTAGTTTCAAACTCCAGCAGCTCAGCTAGTTGGGGTAGTTCAGCCGGGTGTTGTAGCTCTGACCAGTGATGGAGCAGCTATGTCTGCTGATGCTTTGTGGAGGTTGGACAAGTGCACCAAGTCTTCACTACTACTTATGGCGGTACATCTTCAGAGGATCCCCAGGACTATTTGGACAGATGTCGTGAGGTTTTGCGGAACATGGGGATAGTGGATACCAATGGGGTCAACATTGTTGCTTTCCGTCTGTCAGGTTCTGCCAAGACTTGGTGGAGGGATTATTGTTTGTCTAGACCAGCAGGGTCATCGGCTTTGACTTGGGATCAGTTCTCTCAACTCTTTCTAGAAAAGTTTCTAACTATCACTTAGAGGGAGAGCTATCAGAGGCAGTTTGAGCATCTCTAGTAGGTTTCTATGACCGTCACTCACTACGAGACCAAATTTATTGCCTTGGCCTGTCATGCTCTAATTATACTTCCCATTGAGAGAGATAGAGTAGGGAGGTTTATTGAGGAACTAGCTCAGCCTATCAGATTGCAGATGGCTAAGGAGACAGGGAGCGAGATTTCTATTTAGGATGCGGCCAATGTGGACAAGAGAGTTGAGATAGTTTTACTATAGGGGATTGGTAAGGGGTCTGACAAGAGTCCTCATCATTCTGGAAGGTTCAGTGGTGCCTCGTCTAGAGGCAGGGATTCTTTTGGTAGGGGCCATTCCCCCAGGCCGTTTCATTCAGCACTTCAGGCTTCTCATGGTACTCCAGGTTGTCGTGGTTCTCATATGCAATATTTAGATCTGCTACCTTATAGTGCATCACCAGCTCCTATCAGTGCACCTCCGCTCTAGAGTTTTCAGGGTGGCCACTCAAGTCGTTAGGGTCAGCAGTCCCAGTAGCCAAGGGCTTGTTATACGTGTGGCGATATGGGGCATATTGCTAGATTTTACCCTCGAGCACCGAGCAGCTCTCAACATTAGGGTTACCGTGCCATGGTTCAGGCACCGAGTGTTCCACCTCCTGCTCAGCCAGTTAGAGGTAGGGGTCGAGGTGTTAGAGGTAGAGGTCAGGTCGTTAGAGGTGGAGGTCAGGCAGCTAGAGGTGGAGGCCAGCCAACAGGAGGCCATCCTCTAGATGTAGTTCAGAGTGGTGGGGCCCATCCCCGATGTTATGCTATTCCAGCCAGACCTGAGGCTGAGGCCTCTGATGTAGTTATCACAAGTACGGTTTTAGTTTGCAGTAGAGATGCCTCAGTTCTATATGATATGGGGTTTACATATTCCTATCTGTCATCTTATTTTGCCCCTTATCTGGTTGTGCCTCGTGATTCTTTGAGTGCACCTGTATATGTGTCTACACTGGTAGGAATTTTATTATTGTAGATCGAGTCTTTCGCTCATGTGTGGTTATTATTGGGGGTCTTGAGACTCGTGTAGATCTCTTATTTCTCGATATGGTAGACTTCGATGTCATTTTGGGGATGGACTGCTTATTCCCTTATCATGCTGCATTGGACTGTCATGCCAAGACCGTGACTTTAGCATTGTCGGGGTTGCCTCATTTGGAGTGGAGAGGGACTCCTGGTCATTCTACCAGCAGGATTATCTCATATATGAAGGCTCGACATATGGTTGATAAGGGATGTTTGGCCTATTTGGCTTATGTTCGCGATTCTAGTGCTGAGGTTCCTTCTATGGATTTTGTGCCCGTTGTTCGTGAGTTTCCAGAGGTATTCCCTTCAGACCTGCTAGGGATGCCACCCCACAGTGATATTGACTTTTGCATTAATTTAGCTCAAGACACTCAGCCCATTTCTATTCCGCCGTATCGTATGGCCCCGCCATAGTTGAAAGAATTGAAAGAACAGTTGCAAGACTTACTCGATAAAGGCTTTATTAGACCTAGTGTCTCACCATGGGGTAGGTCGATGTTGTTTGTTAAGAAGAAGGACGGATTGATGAGGATGTGCATAGACTATCGGTAGTTGAACAAGGACACAATCAAGAATAAGTATCCATTATCGAGGATTGATGATTTGTTTGATCAGCTTCAGGGTGATAAAGTGTTTTTGAAGATTGATTTGAGATCTGGCTACCATCAGTTGAGGATTAGGGCATCCGATGTCCATAAGAAAGCTTTTCACACTCGGTACGGGCATTATGAGTTCTTAGTGATATCATTTGGATTGAATAATGCCCCAACAACTTTCATGGATTTGATGAACCGAGTGTTCAAGCCTTACTTGGATTCCTTCGTGATTGTCTTCATTAATGACATTTTGATATATTCCAGCAGCCGGGAGGAGCATGAGCAGCATCTTTGAGTCGTTCTCTAAACTCTGAGGGATAGTCAGTTGTGTGCTAAGTTTTCAAAATGTGAGTTTTGGTTGAGTTCAATAGCATTCTTGGGTCATGTTGTATCAGCAGAGGATATTCAGGTGGACCCTAAGAATATTGAGGCACTCAAGGACTAGCCTAGACCCGCATCAGCTACGGGGATCCGGAGTGTCTTGGGTTTGGCAGGCTATTACCATCAGTTTTGTCCCGCCCCTTTTTTCCCTCTTTGCATCGGAAAATAAGGTTTATGACATTTTGAGTATAGGACAACTCATTCCTTTTGGGAACTGGGTTTTGCATTTGAAGAGTCGCCACCTAATGATTTAAGGTGCATTAGGACACATATAAGGTTCACTTCTACGTTTGTTTGATAACCAGAGATAGGATAAGGGCTTGAAGTTATCCTAAGGGGAAGGTGTTAGGCACCCCTCAGGATCCACTAGTGTGGTTCTCGGCCAGATAGTTTTTTTTGTAAATTTGTACAATTTAGCAAATAGACAAGTATGGGATCAAATAGTAGAAGATTTAAGTTTAAACACATAAGAGTTTGAAAACAATTAAAAGGCGAATTTTGAAGAGAAGTTACAACTTAATAAATACTAAAAAAAGGAAAGGGGGGAGGGGTCCTAGGTTTATTTGTAATATGGATCACATCAATGTGATACCCGGTATGACACTCCTCAAAAGAGGGGATACACGTTGTATTAGCACACCGGTCATCATATCCATTTCTACCCTTCCCACCCCATTAAGGTATTAAAGCGTAGATTGATCTCGACCACTCTTGCATGCCATTACCCGTCCCATTCCTATCAGTACCAGAGGAACTTAGGACTACTATTCTTAAAGGGAAGGGATATTAGGCTGACTTTTAGATTTCAAAAGATTAAAAAGCTAAGGCGACATACAAAACATATAGGCCTGCATATTAGGAGAAACATGTAATCAACTAAAAGGCTCATGTATACCTCCTCAAGCAAAACGTATAAATAGCATGACTTAAACACAATTAGGACTTGAATTTAAAGTACTAAGGCAAGGGGAATTTTAATTGTTGAGGAAGACCAATTTATTACATAACTTAGATAAGAAGTCTGAATCAGGTATGCCTACTTGTTGTAGCAGTTACTAATTAACAAAGTGGATTCAATTTTCATTTTTGTCACCTAAGGCTTGCCTAAGTGGGTATTGATGATACCCTATAAGCATGATATCTATTACAGATTCAGAATGTGGCAAAGCAGTAACAGTATTTAAACGAGCGCTTTGGATCTTATAGGCATGCTTTCTTTACCGCGTTAAATAAAAGAGTAAGGTTGTTTAAAATTAGTTCGGAACAGTACGAGTTAGGCTGATTTTAAACTAGACTGGTTTCAGATCATGTAGGCATGATATCTATTATTGCTGATTTAATTCCTATAGACATGATATCTGGTTGAACATGAAATGAAGCAGACATGATTTACTTGAAATTCCTATAGGCTTGATTTTAATGGAAAATACTGATTTTAAACCTTATGGATGTGATGTCTAATTATGGTCATTTAAGTCCAAGCATAGTGTCTAAGTGTGGTAATGAAACATGCAGAATTTGAAACAGGTCTTATAGGCATGATCTCTAGATGTAGAATTAAAACATGCAGAATTTAAAGAAAACGGATCTTATAGGCATGATATCTAAATGCAAAGTTAAACATGCAAAATTTAAAGAAAACAGATCTTATAGGCATATTTTCTACCCTTCTAATAGCTAAACATGCATAATTACCCATCCCATTTTCACTAGCCAACCCCGATATTTTTTACAAATTATTATAGACCAAACAATGAATTACATCTGAAAAGTGTAAAAGAAGAAGTTACAACCATAGGAAGCCTGATTCTTGACTTCCTCTCTGAGTTATGGAATAAACCACCTCAATGCCATTTGTTTCAAATCCTTTCTCGGTCCTAAGGGTCTCAAGGGACCACGGGTAGTGCTTACACCCAGGTTTGCATAACCAGATAGGGATGAGTGCAGTGTGGAAGGGCCAGCACTTATGTGTCCAAGTTTAGAGGAAGCTCATGGGTCCCAAGGCAAGGCTCACACAAAAGGGGCAGATTCTAAATTCTATGAGTATATTGGAAGTGCAGAAACTGAGATTTATTTAAAACTCAGTTGAGAGTAGTAGGGGATAAGGGTGATTTGAAAACAGTAGTAGTAAAGCTAAAACTATACCGAATTTATAGTTGCACAAAGGGGTCAGGGGTTTGGGAATACATTGCATAGAGCATATGACCCTGAGAGGGATCAGGTTTGGGTCATGCACGGCAATATCTAATGTTGACATACCCTCAAACCAGCCAGAGAACACAAACACATAAGGGATATAGGGGTTTGGGATTCATAAGTCATAATAAGTGACTGACAAAATTCATACATAAAGGAAAACATTAATTTAGAAGGGGAGAGAGCAGATTACAGCATGCTAGTTAATTAAACTCATTGCATAAGTATAAGTAGGAACATGCAAGAGTGAAGGAAACAGCTAAAGAAAACATGTTATTTTTTATGCTCGAAGATTAATTAGAACATACCAGTAAGAATCAAATCCAGAAAGAAAAGTAAGTAAATTTCCACAGCCTAGCCTTGGCTTTCAGCCGGCTAGACAAGGCAGCAACACAAATAGTATCAGAGAAAAAAGAGAGAGAGAGTTTTGAGTGAAGTGTGTGTTCTGAACTCAAAATGGTTCGTCTTTGAAAGAAAAGAGGGTGGTTATTTATAATTTTGAAAACAGGTAAGAAATAAGGTAATAAGTAAAGTCTTAACACAAATATAGAAACAATATCTAGTCAGAATCAATTACACAAGTGATTCCCTTTAACTAAGGAATCATTGTTAAACGGGTAGTAACAGATTCAAATAAGGAAAGAAATTAGTTTAGAGACAGACTGATTATTTCCATAAAAGGAGTAGTAAAAATATGCTTTAAATAGGCAAGTGAAATTAGAGTTCATATAGGAAAAGTTATTGAAATCAATCATAAGATTAAGATCAATCAAGGAAGAAACATGCTTCTGCACTTCAGTATATAAACAGGGTGAACAGAACATCAGACATGTGAGGCCAAGCACGTTGGCAAAAAAAACAGCATACAATAGTAGCAGAAATAAGTGTAGGATTTAGTAGGGAACAAAGCTAGATAGTCAGGGCTCATACGTATAGCCAAAGTGAAGAAGAGAGTCAAAAAAAGTAAAGGTCTAAAAGTAACAGGTGAGGAATTCTTTTGAAAAGTTAGGGTTTCAGCCATAGTCAAGTTGAAAGATAGTAGAAATCAGATAAATCACATGTTACACCCCATATTTTCGTACATGAAAATACGCCATAAATAAAGTAATAAGAGCCCGGAAGTGAGATGTCACATCTCACAGCACTACATTACGACAATGTTGCACCCTATAGTGTTGTACATTGAATTTGTCGTAAGGTAATTGACATCAGTCCAAAGAAAAGATTATTTGGAGATTATAAAGATTATGCTATTTCAAATAAGTAATAAGTAAATTCGTGAAGGTGAGAGGGGAAGCAAGTCAAAGAAAGCTAATTTTCGTCCAAGTTTGGCATGTTGGGATAAAGTACGGCTCGAGCTAAAATACTCGATATTTATGGACCAGTACCATACGAGGTACCACGTGACCATAATAGTAAGGTGTATAAGGTATGTGAAAAGTGAGTAATATTTTAAGTAAGTGGGAATAATTCTTAATTTTGCGGGTAATTGATTAATTGTCGGCTAACGGGACATTACCTAATTAATTGAGAATATACTTGGTGGATAAGATTGTAATGTAGCAGCCCACAATTCAAATCAATGAATCTTAAAATGAGTTGCAAGGTGTCAAATTTTAAGAAATACTTGTGACTAAGTCATCCCAAAAGTGGGGGCCACAAATATTAAAAGATGAGAGATTGTTACATATTGGTATGGTTCATACGAAAAAGTGTTTTCATATACCAAGTGAGTGGGTGATATTTGTTCCTACTTCCATTTTTATATTTGGATATACTCAAATTATAAACTTACAAGATTATTTGAACCTCCATTTGCTGCATCATTCCATGCACCCATCAACCGAGAGCTAGTCATTTAAGAGGGAATTATGGGCAGCAACTAAATGATATCATTTTCAAGATAATCCTTATGAACTCTTATAAGATATTTGGGATTAGCGTAAAATCCGATTCTAAGAGAGCACAGTGCAATATTTCACAAGAATACCATACGAATTTTCCCCTACTTCGATCCGCCGTTACACGTTTTGTCGCAATCAACGTATGTTAGAGGGATTGTCAAGAGAATCGGCTTAGGTATGTTAAGTCTATCCCTTCTTTCTTTTGGCATGATCTATACGACACAAGCGAAATGAGCAAATGCACAACTTATATAAATTACTATATTCTTTGACAAATATTGCAGTGTAATCATATTTTAGAAGTTCTCACGGTTTGAGACTTTTCATGAGCTATAAAAATTATGCGAAATAATTCAACTATAACATCATTAGTACTTAGCAAACATGAACATTGTTTTTATTACTTTTTCGCAAAGGAAAATTAAATAGTTAGTACCTTCTATACTATATTCTATACATTAGTAGTACAAGGACGTGATGCCCTCGGGTTGAGGCACTAAATGATTACAAGCATCCTAACAATATAACAAGAATAGTTCCAGTAATAATTTTTTGGGTCTCAGAAAAATACGTAGGTTGAAAAAGTTTACTTCATGCTATTAATCAGAGGAATAATGGTCCTATGACACTACGAAAGATTTTATTGACGTACTTCTCATGCATTACATTCATGTACATTAACTCATGACCAGATGGCATTATATACGCATATATATATAAATATATGTATATGGGATATGGGAAAAAGTTACGGCGTTATATACACACCACCACCTGATCAGCTGGTATATGATGATGATGTTGCCCACAATGGCTGAAATATGATTCAAATGGCATTATATACGTGTATATATGTATGTATATATATGTATATGGGATATGGGAAAGGTTATGACGTTATATATGCACCACCACCTGATCAGATGGTATACGATGATGATTTTGCCTGCAGTGGCCGATATGATATGATGGGATGCCCTCAAAGGCTGATGATGTTATGAAACATATACCTATGCACGACATGACATTAATACGCATGACGCTAAAAGTAATATATGATTTACAAAGTTATTCAGACTTACAGGTTGAGTCATTTACTCTATATGTCTTCCATGTCTCTTATGTATTTATTTATGTACCTTACATACTCAGTACATTATTCGTACTGACGTCCCTTTTGCTTGGTGACGTTGCATTTCACGCCCGCAGGTCTCGATAGATAGGTCGAGAGCCCTCCATATCGGCTATCAGCTCAGCAGAAGATGTTGGTACGCTCCATTTGCTTCGGAGTTGCTTGTTTGGTTAGTTAGTTAGACGTATATTGTTTGGTATGGCGGGACTCTGTCTCGACCTTTATGATATTTATCTATTCTTAGAGGTTTGTAGACATATTTTATGTACGTGAAAGATTGTACGGCCTTGTCGGCCTATGTTTTGAGTTTATAAATGATTATATTGGTCTATTAGGCCCGTATGTCACGTGTATATGATGATATAATAATAAACATGAGTTGCGTTGGTATTCGGTTGAGAAAGGTACCAGGTGCCCGTTGCGACCCATCGGTTTGGGGCATGGCAAAAGTGGTATCAGGGCAGTTCTGCCATAGGGAGTCTACAAGCCGTGTCTAGTAGAGTCTTGTTTATGGGTGTGTCATGCACCACACTTATAAGCAGGAGGCTACAGGGCATTAAGATTGTCACTCTTTCTTCTTACTCTAGATCATGTGGTAGAGATCACTTATAAGAATTCAAGTCTCGAGCCTCTATTTTTATTCGTAATAAGACAATGCCTACGTTCAGAAAGATGATCGATAAAAGATATAGCTATGGAACTGTTGAATTAGAGGAACTCGACTTTGTATCATGCTTATGATAAGTAAATATGAGGTCTTCAGCAGATTATGTGCGTACTGAAAGGTGTAAACCTTTTGATAAGGAGTCTTAAGGCAAGAATTCCTATCCACCTTTTTGGTGAAAGACAATGAGAGATTAAGAAGATAAATACAAGTTTCAACAAGTAAAAGAAGCAAGAGGAAGAAGGTTACGAGGCGCCCAGTTAATGAAGGTTAACAACGTTTATAATTAAGGCAAAGGAACGTAAGCTTTTTGAGTTATATTCAACAGTAACAGAGGTATGTACAATTGGTCGTACCCATCTCAATCATGCCCTATGGGTCTTACAGGTGTAGTTTAAGGAAAGGACAGAACATCAGGATCTGGCTGGGGTTAGAGTAAACCAAAATAGTGAGTGGATTGTTTGTGTTAGATGACATTTTCGAAGGACATTGCAAGTGTGCTAGTAGATCTCCTCGTGAGACACCTAGATGGTGCATCCTAAAATATTAAAGCTAGATATGAGCATTGGAAGCCTTGAAGGAATAAATATTTTCTTAGTGTGGCTCCAACCCCCAGTAAAGAAAGAATGTTAGGCAATTGAGAGAGCCAGTGAATGGGTCAAAGGGGAGCTAAAAGCGAAAGAATGTCGTATTGAAGTTTTCACAAGAAAAAGGGATATGCAGAAATATTAGCAGAGTAATGAGAAGAGAGTTAAGGAAGCATTATGAATAATGTATGATACATGGATGAAAACAGTAGAGTGTTATAGAACCTATAGTCAAAAGAAGGTAGAGACGAAAGGTGATGGACCTTAGGACAATGAAAGAGTATAGGCCATTATCCTCATTTCAAGAAATAAGTTTGTGACTCCAATGTGACTACCAGAGGGGAGAGTTAATCCCTAGAGTAACAGAAATCAATATGGACTGGTAAATAAGATAAACTAAATATGAATTAGGGACTGAATGATTGGAAAGTACTCGGCATCATAGGAATTTCAGATTTTGTTCTGGCGGTAATAGAATGGACCATAGAAGAAGATACACGATGAATTCAGAAAATAGTCTTTCAGAGAGACGCTTCTCTAGAGCAAGCAATGTGAGTAAAGTTAAGCTTAACAGACTGTATGTACCAGTTACATTAAGTGTCACCCTCACGAGTAAGAGGATTTGTCATCCTTGGTACAGAAGAATTGCCGCAAGGCAAATAAGGATCATTGATATTGAGAAACGACGCCAAAGATGAAGAGTTAAAACATCTATAGGTAGATCCCCGTGGCTTCAGCTTTTAGTACACCCCTAAAGGGGGGGAATATAGAGTGATGTGGCGTTAGTTCAGAGTTAAGTGGTTCTAGTGATTATGGAATGGTAAAGAAAGAATGCGATAAATGAAAGAGGAATGAGATGACACTTATCCAAATCTTATTGATATGCTATGATTCAAGAATATTGTGCAAGCACGACGTGAAAGAGAGGAAGTAAAGGTTCCTTCCCAGGCTGTTATTAATAAATAAGGAGCTAGTACGAGACGTACGTTAAGACAAAGGAAATAACCCAAGAAAGATTACGAGGAATATTGATATGAGAATGGGCCAACGAGTAGTTAGTAATTGGTCGGGAAGATCCCAGTTATGGCTAAACAGGAGGTTATAGACGAGTCATCAGATCGTGTAAGATAAACATAGTAGAACCCAACATGGATAATTTAGCCTCAGAGAATATCATTATAATACTTGAGATATATTCAAACAAGAGTTGGGGTAGTTAACGTACCATATGAGTGTTACAGGGATAAAAAAAGTGCCACTGGGAAGGCAGTCAAAATATCAGTTCAGAAAAAACCATACAAGCATAAAGGCATGGAGATAAGTAACTACGGATAAGTATAGGCAAGGAAGGACATCAGAAGGTCTGTCGAGTATACGATGTAATAGGCTCACAACTTTACAAGAGTCAGAGGGTCTTCCCTAAGTACTAGGACGAAAGACTAGTTGAGAAATAAGGAAAAAGGCTTCAACCTAGGCACAACGACCTAAAGAGGAAATGGTCGCGTAACAACAATCTCACAACAACATTGTAAGCGTTCCAAAGGAAAGTGGAACTTACCAAGGCTAATGAACGGGAAATAAAAATTAAAAGTAATATTCGAGATCATATGAGTTGTATAAAAACTCTAGCAAGTGTGGGCACTAAGATAAGCTAAGTATAGACGCAATAAGGAGGCAGAAAGACCAGGAAAAGTAATAGCTCACATTGAAAGAAAATTAAGATAGAATAGAAGAATTATTCGATCAATGATTCAGAGTTAGTACGTTATGGATACACTCAAGATTTTGGAGCGTTATCCAGGCAGCATATTTGTTGACAATACAACCACAGAAGGCTCCAGTAAAAATTAAAAGAAAGAATTGAGCCTAGGGCATAGACAAATGATTGAATTGTTAGAAGATTGTATCATGGATATTCCATAATGCCCAGGAAAGGCTAAGGTAATAACTGATAACATGAGCCACAGACCGGAAGATAGCTTAAGCCTACGTAAAGGTTGATCAGAAAGAAGAGGAAACTAAAAAAATTACATCACCTAAGTAAATCAGGAGTCTGATTATTGGACCTAGAAAAATTATAGAAGTTGTACTGGAGAACATGACAGAATCACTCTTAATATCAGATGTTCAAGAGAAATAATACAACAACCATAATCTGTAATGGCTCTACAAGGAAGCCAGTTAGAAGAAGTACCATCCTCATACGAAGTCAGTATGAAGCTCCCATCGGAGTGTATATGCACCAGAGGTGCAAGTATTATAATAGAGCTTCAAGTTGTGGATGTGAAGGAAGGGAGGTCATGAAAGAGTTAGAAGATATGATACAAGATTTTAAGGTAAGTAAGGTAAAGGTGAACAACGTACGAGATTATCAAATGCATAAGATTGTGGATAGTCCGTATTTCAGATAGAAGGCTAGAAGAACGAGAATTCAATATCCAGAAATGATAGCGGCTTCGTTAGTGGAATAAATTCCAACCTATGGTTTCTAGGTACTGAGAGATCTAGTCAAGAGAGCAAAGAATAATTGGAGATGATGTGATGTCTCGCTTGATGTTCCAGAATAAGAAAATATATGGTGCAAGCAAGTTGAAGGAAGGTGGCGAATAATATAAATAGATATGTGTAGATCGCAAGCTAAAGTATGGTAAAGCGACAAGACTTTAGGAAGATTGGAGTAAGGATAAGAAAGGGCGAGTAGGAAGGTGACGAAATGGATGTCCTCAGGATTAAGCCTATGAAGACAAGAAGATCTGATGGTTTCTCTAAGTTATACAAAGTTCAGTATAGCCTGAATGAACTCAAAGGATCGAAGACTAATGGCTTTTAGAAAAGATAGAATGATGCCCTGGTAGTAGAATAAGGGTGTAATTATTGTAGATAAAGGATGATGTTCGGACTTCAATTGAGCTACGATTTGAAGAAAAGAAAGGGGATTTCATGAGTTGTACGGGATTAGAATAACCCCTAAAGGATGTATCACGTTAGGATGCTATGAAATACGGTTATGGAAGCATAGTATCGCCCCCAGGTGAATCAGTCTAATCATTTCAGATGTTCCCCGATGAGACGTGTGCCCTGTGGTAGTGTTACATAAGAGGTCAAGTTATCGATATTAAGATGAATCAATAATGGATAGATAAAAGTTACAAAGTATGAGATGAGATTAGGCCATCATTCTAAAGATGAACAGTAATGAAGAAACATTAAAGGAATTAGATTTATGCATATAAGATAAGCAATAAGAGTAACTTGGAGATTGGTAGTAGACCTCAGTAACGATAAATCAAAGTAAAAGTTATGGCAGTAAAGACATACGGATTGATAAATGGATCTATGAAATAAGGCATAACAATATTCGTAAGTTCAACAAAGTACTCGAGCGAAGAACTTCAATATACCCATAGATGCCCAGACTGACGTCTTATCAAGATCTGTATATGTTTACAAAGTGAGGCCTAGAGATTGGCTAAAATTCGGGAAAAAAAAAGAGAGAAGAGTTGCATAGCCGCACTTACAAGGTTAGAGTCGTACAAGCTACACGACAGAAGGTAGCAACAGTCACAAGTCATGGTATGAGAAAGGGGCCTAAAGGGGGGAATGCCCTGACCTTTGGACTTATTCACAGAACAGTTGCATAGATGGCAAAAAAACTACTAAAGTATTTGCAGGAGCTATGGGATATGAGAACGATAAAGCGCATCAGTCAACATTCGAGGACGAATGTTCCAAAGGGGGAAATTATGTTACACCCCATATTTTCGTACATGAAAATACGCCATAAATAAATTAATGAGATCCCTAAAGTGATATGTCACATCCCGCAGTACTACATTACGACAATGTTGCACCCTATAGTGTTGTACATTGAATTTGCCGTAAGGTAATTGACATCAGTCCCAGGAAAAGATTATTTGGATATTATAAGGATTATGCTATTTCAAATAAGTAATAATTAAATTCATTAAGGTGAGAGAGGAAGCAAGTCAAAGAAAATAAATTTTCGTCCAAGTTTGGCATGTTGGGATAAAATAAGGCTCGAGCTAAAATACTCAATATTTATGGACCAGTACCATACGAGGTACCATGTGACCATAATAGTAAGGTGTATAAGGTATGTGAAAAGTGTGTAATATTTTAAGTAAGTGGGAATAATTCTTAATTTTGCGGGTAATTGATTAATTACCGGGTAACGGGACATTACCTAATTAACTGAGAATATACTTGGTGGATAAGATTGTAACATGGAAGCCCACAATTCAAATCAATGAATCTTAAAATGAATTTCAAGGTGTCAAATTTTAAGATATATTTGTGACTAAGTCATCCCAAAAGTGGGGGCTACAAATCTTAAAAGATGAGAAATTGGTACATATTGGTATGGTTCAAACGAAAAGGTGTTTTCATATACCAAGTGAGTGGGTGATATGTGTTCCTACTTTCATTCCATTTGTGTATTTGGATATACTCAAATTATAAAATTACAACATTATTTGAACCTCCATTTGTTGCATCATTCCATGCACACATCAACCGAGAGCTAGTCATTTAACAGGGAATTATGGGCAACAACTAAATGATATCATTTTCAAGATAATCCTTATGAACTCTTATAAGAGATCTGGAATTGCTAATAGGTAGATTGCTATAGTAGCGTAAAATCCGATTCTAAGAGAGCACAGTGCAATATTTCTCAAGAATACCATAGGAATTTTCTCCTAATTCGATCCGCCGTTACATATTTTGTCGCAATCAATGTATGTTAGAGGGATTTCAAGAGAATCGGCTCAGGTATATTAAGTCTATCCCTTCTTTATTTTGGCATGATCTATGCTACACAAGCGAAATGAGCAAATGCACAACTTAGATAAATTACTCTATTCTTGACAAATATTGCAGTGGTAATCATATTTAGAAGTTCTCACGGTTTGAGACTTTTCATGAGCTATAAAAATTATGCAAAATAATCCAACTATAACATCATCAGTACTTTTTTTTTTGGTTGGAAAGATAGGCAATATTATAACAAAACAAATATTTACATAAGTTTAGAGTCTTGGATGCATACACGGCATCCGTTGTACAAAGATAGAGCTAGATTTTTTGTTTCCCACTACTTGGGAAACAACACTAGTACTGAAAGTAGAAGCTACTAAGGGAGTTGTACTATTACACACACTAGCTAAACCATATGATCTAGAGAGAGATTGTGTAACACTCCTACTAAGCTGCCAAGACATCCTACTGTGGAGTGTGCCCTGGTGATCTTGTTCATAACAAGACATAACAAAATGTGGGGGTGTTCCAAAAAGTAGGCATTGCTCATGTGCATGTGTTGCACCATATTTAGCTAATTTATCTGCTACACAATTCTGCTCTCTGTAGATAACTTGCACTGATAGACTATCCAACTGTCGAAGCAAGGACCTGAAATCATTAATAATATTAATAATGCTCATTGCTGGTGACTTTAACATATCAATTATTGCTTGTGCATCCGTCTCAATAATGATTGGTAAGATCCTTTGTTGGATAGCAATTTGTAAACCTTTGAGGAGTGCAACGAGTTCTATTTGTATAGAGGTCCCTTCTTTGACAGGCCCTGCAAAGCCTATGATCCAATTGCTTTTGTGGTTGCGGATAACTTCTCCAATTCCATAAGTGCATAGAGCCGGCAGCAAGATCCATCAATATTTAATTTGTAATACATATGATCAGGTGGATGCCATTTAATATAGATAGGAGACTTTGATCTCTTCTTACTAGATTGATTTGTTAAAAAGTAATATCCAGCTACCTTTACGAACAAAGAAGGCATATTTAAGTCGTTTACTTTTTGTTCATAAACAAACTTATTCCTTTTAAGCCATATTTCCCATAATGCAAAAGGAATTATAATTGTAGAAGGGATATTGTATGGTGTAGAAGGCAAAGGTGTATGTATAAGTTGGTACACCCAAGGCATAAGCTCATTTTAAGGAACAGCTAATGTGCTAGTGGGAGGTGATATTCTAAGGTATTTCCAAAGAAGTATGGTATTAGCACAAGTTTGAAATAAATGAGAAATTGTTTCATCATGTTGGTGACATTGTGGACATGTTGCTGAGTTAGGAATACCTACTTGTGAGAGATACACAGCTGTTGGGAGTCTGTTATGACATAATAGCCAAATGAAAAAAGATATTTTATAGGGAATGGGAAGTTTCCGAATCCACTTGTTGGAGTTAAGCAGACATGTACCAGTGGGTGTATTAATGGTGGTTAAACACCTGTACATAGAATTAATTGATAAGATTCCATTATCCGTTAAGTTCTAGTAAATTTTGTCATAGTTAGTGGATTCTATTGGCATATAAATATTGTTAATAAAAGAAATTATATGCAAAGGTAATTCAAAGGGTATGTTGTCTAGGTGCCATCTATTATTAAAATAATAATTAGATACTAATTTATTTTCCTCAAATTGAGGCATAGGGCCATGAATATAGTCTCTAAGTATGAAATTATGCTTGAGCCAGGGGTCAGTCCAAAACATAACATGTTGTCCCATTGAAATATTCCATTTATAACCTAATCTACAATATTTCCAGCCGTTAATAATATTACGCCATATAGTAGAGCTATTGTAACTTGGTAGTGGCTTTGGCCGTACATAATTATGTAAAAGGACTTGTGCCCATAACTGTTGTGGATCATTGAACATTCTCCATGCAAGACTTGCATGGAGTGACTTATTTTTAGTATCAAGACTTTTTATACGTAAACCCCCAAGTTCCAAAGGTTGCGTGATTGTGGACCACTTAAGGAGATGTAATTTTTTTATTTATACAGTTGTGCCCCATAGGAAATTCCTTTGGTATTTATTAAGGTGGCTTAGAATATAACTAGGCAGTTTTATATATTGCATCAAGTGATTTGGAAGATGGTTAAGGGTGGATTTTATTAATGTTAGTCTTCCCGCTCGAGAAAGAAAATTAGTTTTCCAGCCTGTCAATTTTGTTTTGAAATTATCAAGTAAGAATTGATAGTCAGATTTTGCAGGCTTGGTTGTAAAAATTGGGATACCCAAGTACTTTCACAAACTACGACCCTCTTTCATATGAAAAAGTTGCAAAATTATATTTCTAGTATTGGGTTGACAATTTTTGGAGAAGTAGATTTTTGATTTCTCAAAGTTAATAGATTGGCCAGATTGATTAGTAAACTGTGTCATAGTACTAACCATTGATTGACATGTACTAGCTGTAATTTGTGACGTGAGGGTAATATCGTCTGCGAAGAATAAATGAGATAATGAAGGCCCATTTTTTGCTAATGATATGGGTTTCCAAGCCTGATAATCAACAGCATTATTGATTTTTCTGGACAACATTTCAAGACAAAGGATAAACAGATAGGATGACAAAAAATCACCCTGTCTTATACCCCTTGTGGACTGAAAGGCATCAGCTGGACTACCATTGATTAATTTAGAGGTAGTAGTGGTGGTAATACAAGATATAATGAACTTAACAAACTTAGCTGGAAAATTTAAACTAACTAAAGTATTACGAATAAAGGACCATTCTAATTTGTCAAACGCCTTTTCTAGATCAATCTTAAGAATCATACTAAGTTTATTCCCTTTCATTTTTTGAAATTTATTGATAACTTCTTGAACTATGATAGCATTATTCGCATCTCTTTTATTTTGTTGAAAACAAGATTGTGTAGGATGTATGATGTGTTCCAATATCAGCTTTAATCTATTAACCATTATTTCTGTGATTATTTTATAAATAGTATTACAAAGACTAATAGGTCGATATTGAGCAACCATGGAGGCATTATTATTTTTAGGAATAAGACATATAAAGGTAAAATTTATTTTGGGGTTAATTTCATAGTCAGTGAATATTTTGTGACAGAACTGTGTCACAGATTTCCCAATAGTGTCCCAATAATTTTGTAAAAAAGGGGATGGAGTCCATAAGAACTAGGTGCTTTCATAGGCTTGAATGACTTTATAGCATTCAGAATTTCAAATTTTTGTAAAGGTTGTACTAGGGAATCATGGTCAGCCTGTGTTAATATATTAGAAGGAAGTAGTGTTGATTTTGAAATTGAGATAGTTTTTTGCGTGGTAAACAGATTTTGATAATAAAGGGAAATATGATCAAGAATTTTTGTAGGGTGTGTTATCCAATTTCTCCCCTGGTCTTGAAGAGCTGTGATTCTATTGTTCCTTCTACGATTAATAGTGGTGAGGCGGAAAAAATTGGTATTAGCATCCCCATTATTAAGCCAGTCAATACGTGATTTTAGTTTCCAAAACTCTTCCTCTAACCTAAGAATTCTATTGAAATCCAACATTAGGTCTTTTTCCAAATTTTGTAAAAACTTACTAGTTGGATAGTGGATAGAAGCCTGAATCCCATTTAATCTAGCAAGAATATTCTTTTTCTGCTTAAAAATGTTACCAAAGGTAGATTTGTTCCATTGTTGTACTATTGTTGTGAAATTATCAATTGCAGGAAGCAATGTGACATTATCCAGCCAAGTTTGTTTAACCACATCCTTAAAATTAGGATGACTATTCCAAATAGTTTCAAACCTAAATAATTTTGTCCTATCTATTGCAAAGCGTATTTGGTAAAACTTATCTATTGCAACATGTACTTTTTTGCTCTATAATTTTTATTTCCCTCTTCTCAATTCCCTCGCTTATTTTTGTATTCCTCTTTTGATCTTTCATTCACTTGTCGCTAGGACCCATCACTAAAGAATTTAGCCATGACTTCATTCATCTCAAAACTTTAGTAGAACATGCCTCTCATCAACAAAAAACTAGGGTTTAAGTCCATCAAAACCCTAATTGACACCCTCACCCTTCTCTTTCTCTCACTCACCCACCACTCAATTTTGCAATCAATCAGAATATACAAAACCCTAACTGATTCTAACTACATTAGAATAATTTATCTCCTCAAATCCCGCCAATGAAGTGTCTCTGTGGATCTGTAGAGAACAAGAAGAACGAAGACGTAGACGAAGAGGCAAAGTGATTACTTATTTAAGGTATTCATAGATATGCTTATATTTTGTTTCTATGTATTTCTCATCCAAAAAGGGCATTTTTAGATTCTAAGCTATTACCGGCTATTTTCTACTCGGCTATCATTTTGTCTCAGCTCTTGCTATTAAGTTCAAATCTCTTTTATTGCAATATATGATTTGAAGTATTTGGACATTTGAGATGCCTGATGATGTGTGTTGTTGGTCAAATCTTGATTTGTAAGATTTAATTTATTTCTTAAGTGGAGTTTGGATTTTTTGGGATAGTGGTTCTATTGATTTGTTTTTGCTGTGAACTTAGTTGATTGTTTTGTCACTGCGATATAGAATTCTTTGAATTACAGTGATACAAATGGTAAAGCATAATAATAGAAAGTAAAGAACGATAAATTGTGAGAAAATTTTACGCATCCAAAATGTAGAGTAGGAATTTATTTAGTGGGCTCCTACCCAATCATAATTAAAAATTAGAATGGGCACAAATATGCACTAGATGCTAACAAATTTCTTGAAATTTAATACGTCCATATATTTTGCCCTTCATCTTGTCTTCAAGTATCAAAATGATTTTGTCAATCTGCACAAAAAGAAGTCCTGCTGTTTCTTTCTCTTGCTAAAAGTTGGGTGATTCTTTCTCTTATTATAGGCTTCTATCTATAGAAATTGTAACATGCCAATAAATTTTGTTCTCTAGGTGTTCTAGAAAATTCTTCAATGAATTGGGATTTCTTTTACATTTCTTATGCATCTCGCTATCTTTTTTATTCTCTGATATTATTTTTTGGTTCCTTTTTGACAAGGGTGGTACTGTAAAAACTGACTCTATAGCGTTACATAGAGCTTGAAGTATCTCTATAACGATCCGACCGGTCGTTTTGAGAATTATAGCCCCGATCCCCTATTTACTGCTTTCGTCGTATCTTTTTCTGCTATTATGGCTTGCCGGGAGTTTTCGTTTTAGTTTTTGGAAAGTTTTGGAACATTTAGTCCCTAAACAGAGGCTTAAGTCTTAGGATTTAGATCGTATTTGGAACTGTGTGAAGACTACTTTAGAATAAAGTTCCGTCGATTTTGTTAGCTCCGTTGGGTGATTTTGGGCTTAGGGCATACCCGGATTGTATTTTGGAGGTCTGTAGCTGATTTAGGCTTGAAATGGCGAAAGTTGAATTTTGGAGATTTTGACCGGTAGTGGACTTTTTGATATCAGGTTCAAAATCTTATTCACCAAGTTGAAGTAGGTCCGTAATATTGAATATAACTTGTGTGTAAAATTTGAGGTCAATCGGATGTGGTTTGATAGGTTTCGACATCAGTTGTGGAAATTTAAAGTTTCAAGTTCTTTAAGTTTGAATTGGAAGATGATTTGTGATTTTAGCATTGTTTGATGTGATTTGAGGCCCTGACTAAGTTTGTATGGTGTTTTAGGATTGGTTGGTATGTTTGGTTAAGGTCTCGAGGGCCTCGGGTGAGTTTCAGATGCTTAACGGATCAAGTTGAGTTTTGGGAGAAATGCATGAAGTGTGCTGCATCTAGTGTAATCGCACATGCATACGATTGACTGCATGTGCGAGCCCGCAGAAGCGAGCCATAGAGAGCATGCGCGGTTTGGAAGGAAAAGTCCAGGGGTCGCAGATGCGAGGTAATATTCCGCATCTGCAAGCAACTATGGAACGCAGGTGCGAAGAGAGACTACAGAAGCAGACAAGTTTCTGCAGGTGCGTACGCGCAGGTGCGACCACCTTATCGTGGATGAGGGCCTTGAGGACTTAAGTGAAGTCCGCACCTGCGACGGTTTTTCTGCAGGTGCGGAACCACAGATGCAGTGGAGCCCCCTCGTAGAAGCGAAATCACTGGCAGAAAAGGGCTAAGTGTGAGGGTTTGATTTCATTCTCCATTTTTGGACCTAGAGAGCTCAGATTGAGGCAAAATTTTGAGGGATTTTGAGAGGAAGCTTGTGGGTAACGATTCTTAACTCCTTTATAGTTATATCCCACTAATCTATATTTTATTTCATCATTTAATTAGGGATTTGAGTTGAAAATTTGGGGGAAATTGGTAGAAACTTCATAGACTAAAATTTTTAGTTTTGGAAGGCGATTTGAGGTAGGATTCAAGTATTTCTTGTATGGTTAGATTCGTAAGTGAATGAGTGTTCATAGTTTGTGATGTTTACCCGATTTCGAGACGTGGGCCTGGGGAGAGTTTTTAGGACGATTTTCTAATTTCTTGCTTTAGCTTTGATTTCATTAGCTAGATTAATTCTTGTAGTTATATTAATGATATGTAATTGATTTTGGCTAGATTTAGGCCACTCAGAGTCGGATATTTGTGGAAAAGCATTGTTACAGATTGATTTGAGCTTGGTTCGAGGTAAGTGACTTGCCTAACCTTGTGTGGGGGAACTTCTCTTAGGATTTGGTATTGTTTTGATATGTGAGCACCGTGTACGTAAAGTAACGAGTCCGTACATGGGATATTTGTTGTGAAACTCCATTTTCATTAAGTAATTACCTTTTTAACTTTAATTGAGCTACACTAGCATATGTAATTATCTTATTTAGTTTAGACAACATGTCTACGTGTCTTAATTGCTTATCTGAACTCTTTGCAGCATGCTAGTGAATTCCATGTATCTTCTTTGACTTGTAATTAGTCTAAATTGTAGGATTTCGTCTTGTAGCTGTTATTTCTATTGTTTGAGCTGTATATTTACTTTTGGGACTACGAAATGGTATTTTGGGAGATGCCCTTGCATATTTAATTCGGGATTAAGGAACGGTATTCTGAGAGATCCCTCTGTCTTGCATATTTACTTTGGGACTACGGAACGATATTCCGGGAGAACCCCATGTACATTTACGTTTGGGACTACAAGACAGTATCTCGGGAGATCCCTTATTTTTATCTCTATGTACTGAGCTATTACCCTTCTATGATTTGATTTGTTAAATTTCAATCCTTATTTTACTGCGATATTTCATTCTGTCTTGTTTTTATTATATCTATACCAGTAGGGCCCTGGCCTGACCTCGTCACTATTCAATCGAGGTTAGGCTTGACGCTTACTATGTACCATTGTGGTGTACTCATGCCCTTTCCTGCACATGTTTTTGTGTGCAGATTCAGGTACTACTTATCAGCCGCATTATCAGTGAGTCGAGACAGATTTGGAGACTTCAAGGTATATCTGCCGCGTCCACAGACCTCGGAATCCCTTTCTACTCTTCCCCATGTCAAACACTTCCTGTATTTCCTTTTGTTAGACTCTAGAGTATTGGGATACTATTTTCTTTCTGTAGTTTGTGGCTCATGATGTTCCGGGTTTTGGGCATACTCTGTATTACTGAGTAGTTGGTTATTGTACATGCCAAGCGGCATGGTATTCAGCTATGTTGTTACAGTTGCAGTTAGTTGATAAATTTATGTTATCATTTCACTTTTTTGCAAATGTTAGGCTTACTAGATACTAGATGCTGTCACGACATTATACGAAGGGGAATTGGGCCGTGACAAGTTGGTATCAGAGATCTAGGTTCGTAGGTGTCGTGAGTCACAAGCTGGTTTATTAGAGTCTCGCAGATTGATACGAAGACGTCTATACTTATCTTCGGGAGGCTATGGAACTGTTAGGAAAATTTCACTTCTTTTGATTCCTTGTTGTGCGAAAAGGTTGACTTCGAAAAGTCTAAACTTCTGTCTTCTATTCTCTCAAAGATGGTGAGGACACGTGCAACCAGAGATGACTAGGCACCCACGCCCCCTGCTAGATTCGCTAGAGGCCAGAGCTGGGGTAGAGGCCGAGGACGCCCAAGTAGTGCAGCCAGAGCACCAAAGCGAACTGCTATAAAGGAGCCACCAGTAGTTCCAGTCGGAGCACATGCACCTGAGATGCCTACTACTACTACTACTACTACTACACCAACTCTCTAGGGGAACCTTGCACAGTTATTAAGCATGTTCGGTACTCTAGCTCAGGCAGGGTTGATTCCTCTTGCTACAGCCACATATCAGGCCAGAGAAGGAGCACAGACTCCCGCCGCCCGCACCCCAGAGCAGCGGGTTTAGGTTGATCAGATTCTAGAGGTTATACTGGTGCCTACTTATAGCCCTAATTCAACCCAAGGGTAGAGCATCAGTTTCAGAAAAGGAGCAACGTAGGCTTGAGAGGTACTAGAATTATCACCCTCCTACCTTCAGTGGTTTGGCGAAAGAGGATGCTCAGGGTTTTCTATAGGAGTGCCACCATATCCTCCATAATATGGGCATAGTAGAGTCGAGTTGGGTTTCTTTCACTGCATTTCAGCTTCAAGGAGCAGCCTATCAGTTGTGGCGTGCTTATAAGTTGGGTAGTCTGGCTGAGGCAGCTTCCCTTGCATAGACTCAGCGCTTGGATAGGGTTTTGAGAGAGTGCGTCCCTCAGAACCTCAGGTACACATGGCACGCGGAGTTTGAGCTGTTTTGCCAGGGTGCTATGACTATTTTAAAGTATGCAATTCGTTTCAGCGACTTGGCTAGATATGCACCGGCCTTAGTCTTTAGATTTCGAGGGAGGGCCCGTCGGTTTATTTAGGGACTCCATCCTAGTATCAAGACTAGCATGTTCTGGAGTTAGAGATGGATATCTCATACCAGCAGGTTGTAAGTATTGCTAGGAGAATAGAGTGCATGCTTTCTTGGGAGAGGTAGGAGAGAGAGGCTAAGAGGTCTCAAGAGTCTGGCCATTATTCTAGTGCTCGTGCCTCGGTTGCATTTCGACATGGTAGGAGTTTTGTGAGTCATCCCGTTTATTTAGCTCTTCCAGCCTCCAATGGTGTTCCAGCCCCCTCTAGGCCTCAGGAGCCTTATTATGCACCTCTAGTATCTAGTGTGCCTCCTGCACAGGGTGTTTTTAGCGGTCAGTTCAGCAGACCTGGCTCGAGTCAGCCCCAGCAGCCACACCCTCCTAGAGCTTGTTTTGAGTTTGGTGACACTCGCCATATGGTGAGGGATTGCCCCAGATTTAGGAGGGGTGCACCTCTACAGACTTCCCAGCCACAGTGTGCTCCACCAGGTCCCTATGCTATGATTATAGCATCAACTACTACTCAACCTACTCAGCCAACTCAAGAGGAGGTCTGGGAGGTAGATGTCGCCCTAGAGGGGGAGGCCAGGCCAGATACTGTGCCTTTCCCGCTCATATAGAGGTAGTTGCTTCTGCTTCTGTCATTACAGGTTTTGTTCCGGTCTGCCATAGAGATGCATCGGTCCTATTCGATCCAGGATCCACTTATTCCTATGTGTCATCTTGTTTTGCCCCACATCTGGGTATATCTCGGGATTGAGTTTTGCTATTTATATGTCTACTCCTGTGGGAGATTATCTTGTTGTGGACCGCGTATATTGGTCGTGTTTGGTTACTCTTAGTGGTTTTGAGACCAACACCGATTTATTATTGCTCAACATGGTAGACGTTGATGTTATCTTGTGCATGGACTGGTTGTTGCCCCATTATGCTATTCTTGATTATCACGCCAAGACTGTGACGTTGGCTATGCCAGGTTTACCACAATTAAAGTGGAGGGTACCTTAGATTACACTCCCAATAGAGTTATTTGATTTCTTAAAACTCAACGAATGGCTGAGAAGGGGTATGATGCGTATCTAGCCTATGTGAGAGATGTCAGTATTGATACCCCTACAATTGAGTCAGTCCTAGTAGGGAGGGATCTCCCTGATGTGTTTCCAGCTGATCTTTTGGGCATGCCGCCCGATAGAGATATCAACTTTGGTATTGATTTGTTGCCGGGCACTCAGCCCATCTCTATTCCTCCTTATTGTATGGCCCCTTTTGAGTTGAAGAAGATGAAGGAACAGTTGCAGGAATTGCTTGATAAGGGCTTTATTCAGTCCAGTATGTCACCATGGGGTGCTCTTATCTTATTTGTGAATAAAAATGATGGTTCTATGCGTATGTGCATTGATTATCACTAGTTGAACAAAGTTACAGTGAGGAACTAGTACCCTTTACCTCATATTGATGATCTATTTGATCAGTTACAGGGTGCCGGAGTGTTTTGCAAAATCTGCTTGCGTTCAGGTTATCATCAGTTGAAGATTCGGTAGCCAGATATCCCGAATACTGCTTTCAGGACTCGGTATGGTCATTACGAGTTCCTTGTGATGTCATTTAGGCTGACCAATGCCCCAGCAGCACTTATGCATTTGATGCATAGTGTATTCGATCCTATCTTGACTCGTTCGTCATTGTCTTTATTGATGAAATTCTTGTGTACTCTCGGAGTCGGGAGGATTATGAGAAGCACCTGGGATAGTGCTTCAAATCATGAGAGAAAAGAAGTTATATGCAAAGCTCTCATAATATGAGTTCTGATTGGATTCAGTGGCATTTTTGGGTCACATAGTGTCGAGTGAAGGGATCAAGGTGGATCCGAAGAAGGTGGAAGCAGTGTAGAGTTGGCCCAGACCATCCTCAACTATAGAGATTCGGAGTTTTTTTGGTTTCGCAGGGTATTACCATCAATTTATTGAGGGATTCTCATCTATTGCAGCACCTATGACCAGGCTAACCTAGAAGGGTGCTCCGTTCATGTGGACGGAGGAGTTTGAGGAGAGGAAAACTTTGACTACATCCCCAGTATTGGTATTGCTTACATGTTCGGGGTCTTATACTTTTTATTGTGATGTGTCGTGAGTTGGTCTCAATGCATTGTTATTGCAGGACCGTAGGGTGATTGCCTACGCGTCTAGACATCTGAAGGTGCATGAAAAGAACTATCTTGTCAACAACCTTGATTTAGCAGCTATTGTTCATGCCTTGAACATTTGGAGGCACTATTTGTATGGTTTCCTTTATGAGATCTACACTGATCAACAGAGTTTGCAGCATCTGTTCAAGTAGAAGGATCTTAACTTGCATCAGCGGAGGTGGTTAGAGTTTCTTAAGGATTACGATATCACTATTTTATACCATTCCAGAAAGGCCAATGTGGTGGCTGATGCCTTGATTCGTAGGGAGGGGAGTTTGGGGAACTTAGCCTATTTGCCAGCAGCAAAGAGGCCATTAGCATTGGATGTTTAGGTCTTGGCCAACCAATTTGTTAGATTGGATATTTCTGAGCCGAGTCGAGTTTTGGCTTGTGTGGTCTCCCAGTCTTCTCTTTATGATCGTATCAGGGAGCATCACTATGATGACCCCCATCTGCTTGTCCTTAAGGACACGGTTCAAAACGGTGATGCTAAAGAGGTCACTATTGTTGATAATGGTGCATTGAGGATGCAGGGCAGGCTATGTGTGCCCAATGTAAATGGATTGCGTGAGTTGATTCTTTAGGAGGCTCATAGTTTGCGGTACTCTATTCATCCGGGTGCCACAAAGATGCATCAAGACTTGAGGTAACATTATTGGTGGCGTAGCATGAAGAAGGACATAGTGGAATATGTAGCTCGGTGCCTAAATTGTTAGTAGGTGAATTATGAGCATCAACGGTCGGGTGGATTGCTCTAGAAGTTAGAGATTCCGGAGTGAAAATGGGAGTGGATCACTGTGAATTTTGTTGTTGGACACCCATGGACTCAGCGGAAGCTTGATGCAGTTTGGGTGATTGTGGATAGTCTGACCAAGTCAGCTCATTTCCTTCCTGTGATGACTACCTATTTTTTGGAGCAGATGGATCGAGTTTATATTCGCGAGATTGTGAGACTTCATGGCGTGCCAGTATCTATCATCTCTAACAGGGTTACCTAGTTTACATCACAGTTCTAGAGGGCCGTACAACAGGAGTTAGGTACTCGGGTGGAGGTGACCACAACATTTCACACTCAGACGGACATACAGTCTGAGAAAACTATTCAGATTCTAGAGGTTATGCTCCGTGTGTGTATGATGGAGTTTGGAGGTTCTTGAGATCAGTTCTTGCCCCTTGCAGAGTTTGCCTACAATAACAGTTATTAGTCGAATATTCAGATGGAACCGTATAAGGCTCTATATTATAGGCGGTGTTGGTCCCCAGTGGGTTGTTTCGAGCTGGGTGAGGCCAGATTATTGGGTACAAACTTGGTTCAAGATGCCTTAGAAAAGGTTAAGGTGATCCAGGATAGACTTCGCACAGCCCAGTCCAGATAGAAGAGTTATGTAGATCGGAAGGTTTGCGTATTACATTCATGGTTGAAGAGTGGGTCTTGCTCTGGGTTTCTCCTATGAAGGGCATTATGAGGTTCACAAAGAAGGTCAAGCTGAGCCCAAGGTTCATTGGTCCATTTGAGGTGTTACAGCGAGTTGGGAGGTTGCTTATGAGCTTGCCTTGCCTCCCAGTATGGCAGGAGTTCATCCGGTATTCCATGTTTCTATGCTCCAAAAGTATCACAGTGATCCGTCTCACGTGTTGGATTTTAGCTCAGTCCAGTGGGACAAGGATCTATTCTATGTTGACTACCCAATGCCTATTTTGGACATGCATGTTTGAAAGCTGAGATCAAAGAACATTGCTTAGGTGAAGGTTCAGTGTAGGGGTCAGCCGGTCGAGCAGGTGACTTAGGAAACCGAGCAGGATATGCGTAGCCATTATCCTCATATTTTCACCACTTCATGTAAGTCTCTATGCTCGTTCGAGGAAGAACGATTGTTTTAAGAGGGGGAGGATATAATGACCCGGCCGGTAAGTTGAGAGTTATAGCCCCGATCACCTATTTACTGCTTCCCCCATATCTGTTTCTGCTGTTGTGTCTTGCTGGGAGGTTTCGTTTTGGTTTTTGGAGTGTTCTGGGACATTAGTCCCTAAATGGAGGCTTAAGTCTTAGGATTTGGATCATAGTCGGAACTATGTGAAGACAACTTCGGAATGGAGTTTCATCGATTTATTAGCTCCATTGGATGATTTTGGGCTTAAGGGCATGCCCGGATTGTGTTTTAGAGGTCTATAGTTTATTTAGGCTTGAAATGGTGAAAGTTGAATTTTTAGAGATTTTGATCGGTAGTGGACTTTTTGATATCAGGGTCTGAATCCGATTCCGGAAGTTGGACTAGGTCCATAATATTTAATATGACTTGTGTGCAAATTTTGAGGTCAATCGGACATGGTTTGATAGGTTTCAGCATCAGTTATAAAAATTTGAAGTTTCAAGTTCTTTAAGTTTGAATTGGAGGATGATTCGTGATTTTAGGTTGTTTGATATTATTTGATTGCTCAACTAAGTTCATATGGTCTTTTAGGATTGATTGGTATGTTTGGTTGAGGTCTCGGGGGCCTCTGGTGAGTTTCAGATGCTTAACATATCAAGTTTAGGTTTGGGAGAAATGGCTGAAGTATGCTGCATCTGGTGTAATCGCACCTGCGCAAGATTGACCGCAAATGCAAGCACGAATAAGCGATCCATAGGTCTCTAGTGCGGTTTGGAAGGATGAGTTCAGGGGTTGTAGATGCAAGGTAATATTCTGCATCTGCAATGCTCACAGATGCGATAATGGAACGCAGGTGAGAAGATAGACCGCAGAAGCGGACAAGTTTCCGCAGGTGCGCACACGCAGGTGAGACCACCTTATCGCAAGTGCGGGACTTGAGGACAAAAGTGAAGTCCACACCTGCAATGGTTTTTCCGTAGGTGTGGAACCACAGATGCGGTGGACTCCCCTCGCAGAAGTAAAATCATTGGCAGAAAATGGCTAAGTGCGAGAGTTTGATTTCATTCTCCATTTTTGGACCTAGAGAGCTCGGATTGAGGTGAAATTTCGAGGGATTTTCAGAGGAATCTTGTGGGTAACGATTCTTAACTCCTTTATAGTTATATCCCACTAATCTATAGTTGATTTCATCATTAAATTAGGGATTTGAGTTGGATATTTGGGGAAAAATGGTAGAAACTTCATAGACTAAAATTTCGAGTTTTGGAAGGAGATTTGAGGTTGGATTCGAGTAATTCTTCTATGGTTAAACTCGTGAGTGAATGGGTTTTCATATTTTTTGACTTTTACCCGATTCCGAGACGTGATCTAAGGAGATTTTGTTGGGAAATTTTCTAATTTCTTGCTTTAGCTTTGATTTTATTAGCTAGATTAGTTCTTGTAGTTATATTTATGATATGTAATTGATTTTGGCTAGATTTGGGACACTCGGAGTTGGATATTCGGGGAAAGAGCATTGTTACGGATTGATTTGAGCTTGGTTTGAGATAAGTGGCTTGCCTAACCTTGTGTGGGGGAACTCTCCTTAGGATTTGGTATTGTTTTGATATGTGAGCGACGTGTACGTGAAGTGACGAGTGCGTACATGGGCTATTTGTTGTAACACTCTATTTTCATTAAGTAATAACCTATTTCACTTTAATTGAGCTACACTAGCATATGTAATTGTCTATTTAGTTTGGAGTAGCATGTCTACGTGTCTTAATTGCTTATCTGGACTCTGTGCAACATGCTAGTGAATTTCATGTATCTTCCTTGACTTGTACTTAGTCTAAATTGTAAATTTTCGTATTGTAGCTGTTATTTTTATTGTTTGAGTTGTGTATTTACTTTTGAGACTACAGAACGGTATTCCAGGAGATTCCCCTGTACATTTACGTTTGGGACTACGAGATGGTATCTCGGGAGATCCCCTGTTTTTATCTCTGTGTACTGAGCTGTTGCCCTTCTATGATATCATTTATTAAATTTTGGTCCTTATTTTATTGCGATATTTCATTCTGTCTTGTTTTTATTATATCTATACCAGTAGGGCCCTGATCCTAACCTCGTCACTGCTCTACCCAGGTTAGGCTTGGCACTTACTGGGTACCGTTGTGGTGTCCTCACACCATTTCCTGCAAATGTTTTCATGTGCAGATTTAGGTACTACTTATCAGCCGCATTATCAGTGAGTCGAGACAACTTTGGAGTCTTCAAGGTATATCTGCCGCGTCTACAAGTCTCAGAGTCCCTTTCTACTCTTCTCCATGTCAAACATACTTCCTGTATTTTCTTTTGTTAGACTTTGGAGTATAGGGATACTATTTTCTTTCTGTAGTTTGTGACTCATGATGTTCCAGGATTTGGGCTTACTGTGTATTATTGAGTAGTTGGTTATTGTACATGCCAAGCAGCATGGTATTCAGCTATGTTCTTACAGTTGTAGTTAGTTGATTAATTTATGTTATCATTTCACTTTTTCGCAAATATTAGGCCTACCTAGTTGTACAGACTAGGTGTCGTCATGACGTTATACGGAGGGGAAATTTGGTCGTGACAATCTCTCTGCCTACGTTTTCATCTTTACATTCTTAAGTTACTATTTTAATTTCTGTACCTATTGATATTTGGTTTTCTTTCGCCGTTGATTAGCTATTTGAGGTCAGCTTGTACACGATACATCTAAGTCCGTGTTTGCCTCTACTGATAAAATTTGATAGTACTAAGTTTGCGAAGTTCTTCAAAATATTGAGGTATCAAAATTAATATATAAATTGCTTTAGGCACCTTGTATTTTAAAATTTCTATTAAGCTATTGCGATGGTGGACTTCTGCTGTTTAGAAAACGATTTCAGGGTAATTTCAAGTTGTTGTTTTAGATATTTTTTCATCCTTTTGTGTTGCTTCATCTCCCTCCGATTTCCTCTAGATTTAGCTTCATTTCATAATCCATGGACAGTTATTTCCTTGGTGGAACTAAGAAAGTAGACGCGCTATACTTAGAGCATATGTGTACACATGTTGCTTTTCATGACCAAAGTGCTAGCCAACCCATAAACAGCAAATAACAAACAGTAGTTGCTACAACATAGTAAGTATATAAGACTTGCTTTCATGAAATTTCATGGAGTTCCATTCAAAATAAGAGAGCAAATTTTTAACATGTCCTGTATCTTATAAATACTTTTAGCTTTTGCAGATTGATAGAAAATCTCTTACATATTTTGTTGTATGCATAATCTTCTTTATATTTTGCTTTGCGGATTCATGAAATCCATCCAAGAAGTTGGGGAGGGGAATGAGTGAAATTATTGTGATAAAGAAAGATCGGTAGGCACCCGAATATGAACAACTTATAAAACAAGACCACCATGGACTGGTAATGAACTTTTGTCGACAAACATAGGCAGTATGAAAGGTTGAACTACAGCTTAGTTAGGAATACTTTCCACATAGTGAAAAGACTTCTTCAGTTAAAGAAAAATAAACAATATCCATAAAATAGACGATTAAGTAAAATATAACTTTTAGATGCATTCCTTATAACCATTTATTAGGTAAAAGTGTACTCACATGTTGCAGTCATATACTTGCTCCAAGTCTTCAAGATTCTCAACCTAACTTAAGAGCTCTTTTTTTGTTTATCAATATCTTTTTAATAGCTGATATGCCTTAAAAGAGTTGCAAATAGTAGCTTTCTATATATTCAATATTGGAATTATTAAACTTCGGTAGGTTAGCCGATAGTAATGTCAAAGACTCAAATTATTCAGAATGCTTTTCCATAGGTACTCTGCTTGTGCAATTGATAGAAAACACTACTATCGGCTATATATCCCCACATTTTGAAGCTAAAGATAGTTAAGGAAGGTTGTTTTATGGTGTGAGGATATTGTAGATGGATTTGTGGCTTGAAATTCATTGCGGGGTAGAGGAATTTCTATTGTGGAGCATTGTAGTCGAATTTTGCATATAAGTGTTTGATGAAATGCCTAAAAGACCTTTATTGTTCTTTCTAGTAACGGTTTGGTTTGTTTGTGTTGCTATAGATTGAGGTGGTTCGAGTAGCGGAACTTCATAGGAACTTTAAGGAAAAGCTTAATCAAGGTATGTTGAATAAACACACTTTCTATAATCGGAATCTACGAGTTCCTCGTAAGTTCCAAATGTGGTTTGTTCAAACTCCTATTCCTACTGTTTCAAATTGCTTCCGATGATTGATTTTCCCAAATGCTTATGTACTCGAGTTGCGTTCGAATTGATCCTATCCTATTGTGCTTCCCCTTAGAGAGAAAATGTTCAAATATGGTTGTTGTAACTAATGTAGACGATTTGAATCCATGTTTCAATTGTAAATCACGATGCTCTCCTTTGTAAGTATTTCCAATGTGTTTGAGTTCTTACATACTCATGAGTTGAAGCTATAGATGTCATGCTCCCCTTTTGGGAAAAGTGTTCCAAGAATAAATGATGTATTAATCTCTTATGATTTTAACTTATATTTTGATTGCCAATCATTTTGATCCACTCTTTGAAAGAAATTCAATGAGTCTAAGGCACTCATTACTAGTGAGCTTAAAGCTATAATTTTCGAAATGTTCTATATATTGATTTTTATGATAATGATCCAAGATAGTAAAGAAATAAAAGTGTGAAATATGAAATGCGGCCATTAATGTGCCATGAATGAGGAACTCTAAGTATGGCCAAGAGAACCAATGAAATAAAGATGTTGTGAATGGTTAAAAGTGCTAATGAAGGGTTAGATGGTACGAAAAGCTATGAGATGAATACATTTATATTTCTATTTCCTTTATATACAAAATATTTTTGGGAGTATCATTAGCGAGCCGAGGAAGGCTGGGTTATAAAGGCCTACAACCGAAACTACATGTGTCAGTGTAGAAGTTGATTGAGGGATGAATTCTCATGGTATATTGTATTGAGATTATTCTCCTTAATTGGGATGAGCTTGTTGCTGGCATTGGATGTCGACTCACACGTCATATGTGGGGAGACGACCTAGCCGATATGGTGGTGATGGGATGCCATGTCGCGCCCATAGTGTTTCCTCCTTATTATTATTTTATTTGATTCACATCACATGTCGATCCATATTCGTTGGTGGAGAGATGGCTTAGCTGATCGAGACCTGATCCGACTCCATGCCTCGTGCATGGTGTGATGATCGGTGGCTCAAGATCTCTCGACCAAAATTGATAATGTTTCGTTGGATGTTTGATCATATTTTAACTTGGAAATTAAATATTATTGATGTTCTTACCGCTTCCATGTTTCTCTCCTTTTATGTTGATTTTTCACTGCATGAGAGGGTATTTAGTTTTGCATACTAGTTCTATTCCATATGTCCTAACGTCCCTTTTACCTGGGATGCTGCATCTTTATTGGATGCTGGTGGCTTTGTAATAGGTGGCTCAGGTTCTTTATAGGTGTACCTCTTCTCAGCTGATTTGGTGAGTGATATTTATCTTAAAGTATGTATATTTATATGCATATCGCCTCTCATTTTACTTATGTTTCATAGATTTCGGATGTGAAATGTAATAATTTATGTTTATTTGTGGTATTTGTATGTATAAGAATCATTCGGAGACAATATAGGACTAAGGTGCAAGATTGGAGGCAAAAAGGAGCGAAATGGGAAAAAGGCCACAGAGTAGCGCCCAAGCTAGCGTGGGGCGATACCTGTGGCGCAGAAGGCAGAATGCTAAAAAGTTCCAGTGCTAGGGCTAGCGCCCCACACTACGTTGGGCGTTGTGATGGGAAAGTTCTCCTAGTTCACTTGAAAAAGGTTATTTTGGCCGAAGACCTCCCCCCCAAACTCCTAGTTGGGCCTAGGTTCCAATCCAAGCCTGCCGCTCGTCGTGTTAAATTGTTGTTTCGTTGGTGACATTTGTGCACTTGTTATTGTGTAGATTGATTGGTGTTGTTGGGATATTGGGTGTGTTATGGTGCTGAAGGTATATAGTTGAAGGTTGTATGTGTTCTTGTTGTTCTGATGGACTTGGAGAAAGCAAGGAAAACAAGGGAGATGTTGTCTATTTTAATATAAAATAAGCTTGTCATTCGTTGTACGATAGTTGCATCATTCGTAGCTTAACGATAGTATTATTGTCGTTGTTGTAGATTAAAGTGCAACAACAAAAGTTCAATGTGGTCAGTGGACAGACTGTGATAAGGTATGTTAAGACACTTCCTTTTTTTTGGCATGATCTAAAGTGAAATGAACGTAAATGATACGATATTTCACAACGGATCTATTCCTAGAAACTAAGGTTGTCCATGTTGTTCTTTCCTTATAAATATACTCAAAGCATGCACGTATGATGCTTGAATTCTATTGAGGTTCATATTGATGGTATGATGTCAATAACGTTAATCGAAGGTGCAATGACCTCATGTCACTCCGAAAGGCTTAAAATGTGATTCCATGAGTCCAACATGCATTATATATATGTATCTATTTTACTCTACCGAGCCGGGCTATAGTCGGCCCGGTTCGACACCTATTGTGAAACTACTAATCAATTGGGTTTTACTGAGCTCCACATGGCTGGGTACGATTCTACCGAGCCTTATGATGGTCAGGTACATTTTTACTGAGTCCTCTTTGAGGCTGAGTATGATATGATGATGATGCCCACAAAGGCAAATGTTTTTAAAAGATTATGTATATATATGTATCATGCATTTCATGTCAGTAGCCCTCAAAGGTACTCATATGTTACAGGTTGTATCTTCTCTATCTCTTTTTACATTATTGTTCTTATTTATGCTTTACAACCTTACATACTCGATACTTTATTCGTACTGACATCCTTTTTTCCTAGGGACACTGTGTTTCATGTCTGCAGGTCCCGATAGACAGGTTGGCAGCCCTTTTAGTAGGCTATTAGCTCAGTGGAAGGTGTTTGTGTACTTTACTTGCTTTGGAGTTGCATATTTAGTCAGTATGTTTGGACGTGTATTGATTTGTATGGCAGGGCGCTATCCCGACCTTTATGATGTTTATATACTCTTAGAGACTTGTAGATATATGTCATGTATAAGTATGCCTGTATGGCCTTATCGGCATATGTTTCGAGCGTACAAATGATCATATCGGCCTTTTAGGCTTGTATGTCACATGTATAAGTTTGTATATCATATTGGGCCGTCCTATTTCTAGTATTCCCTTATGTTATAGTTTGGTTTATCTAATGATAGCATTTCCGACTCATTTACCCATGATAGTATGACAAAAAAGATACGTTACGTTGGTAGTCAGTTGGATAAGGCACCAGGTGCCCGTCGCGGCCCATCAGTTTGGGTCGTGACAAAACTTCTCAACTTTCCAGACCGTCAACTATCCAACTTTCGCCATTCAAACCAAAATGACCTACGGACCTCCAAACAAAATACGGACATACACCAAAGTCCAAAATCACTATATGAAGATATCGTTACCATCAAAACTCCATTCCGAAGTTGTTTACTCATAAGTCAATATCCGATCAACTCTTTCAACTTAGGCTTCCAACCTTGGAACTAAGTGTCCTAATTCAATCCGAAACATCCGCGGAACTAAATCAACCACCTCAGAAAGTCACACAACTAAAATTGAGCATAGAATAAGTAATAAATGAGGGGAAAGGTTCTACAATACTCAAAACAACCGGTCGGGTCATTACAATTTTGTGTAGATCCAGGCGTTGGTAGCAACAAACTTCAGAAGTGACCTTGTCACTGGTAGAGGCGATCCAAGGAAGTGCTGCATGTTTGCTCGCAGACCCTTGGAGTCTCCTTCCGCTATCTTTGATAATGTTATTTATACATTCAAATAGTATTGCATTATTTAGAGAATTCACTTATATTTGGTTTTAAAGCTCATGACTTCGTACTACAAGTTTCAGGGGGATTTATGTTGTAGTACCTTATGCTATCTTTTGTTGAGTATCTCTCTGCTATTTATGATATTTCAGTTAAACTATATCTCATTTTGCTTAATTTTATTTATGTTATATGTTGGCTTACCTAGTCTTAGAGGTAAGGTGCCATCACGACCATTAGTTGGATTTTGGGTCGTGACAAGTTGGTACCAGAGCTCTCTGTTCATAGGTTCTATGGGTCATCAGCATGTCTAGTAGAGTCTTATGGATCGGTACGGATACGTATCTACTTATCTTTCAGAGTATATTTAAACCTTTGTCTTTCTATAATTTTTTCCCAGGGTTGGAGCCGTGAGAGACCGGGGGGGGGGGCAGAGGTAGAGGTGGGGCACGAGCCACAACTAAGGATCGTGCTAAATCAGCTACTGTAGAGCCACCAGTAACTCCTATTGAGGAGTAGGTTGTGATCATATTAAGGTGGTGGGACCAGCTCAGGCTCCGGAGGGATCTAATGCTAGACTAGGACTCTAGGAGATTTTAATTCATATTCTGTGCGTGTTTGAGGGTTTGACCTAGATGGGTATGATCCCTATTGCTCGAGCTACTTCATAGGCTCGTGGTGGAGCCCAAACTTCCACCGCACACACATTAGAGTAGCTGGCTCATGGTTACCGGACACTGAAAGTCCTACAGATGTAGCTAGTCATTACAGTTCAACCCAAGATTATACCAGCCTTAACTGTTGATGAATAGAAGAGGATGGAGAGATTTTAGAGACTTCATCATCCCCACTTTAGTGGAGAGCACATTGATGATGCACAAGGTTTTCCTTATCAACGTCACTGTGTTCTATGTAATTTTGGTTTATTGGACTTGAACGTGGTAGATTTTGATAGTTTTAAGATGACAAGACCATCCTACTGATGGCGGAAAACTTATGAGTTGAGTAGGCTAGCTGACACCACTTGCATGGTCTCGGTTCTCAATTCTCTTCTTTGAGAAGTTTACTCCAAATACTCGTAGAGATGAGCTGTATAGCCAGTTTGAGAACTTGCAACATGAGTGTATGACTATTACCCATTATGCGATGAGGTTCATAGAGTTATTGCACTATGCAACTTTTCTGATTCCTACAGAGAAGGAGGGGATCGGTAGATTTGTTGAGGGACTCAGCTATAGTCTTAGGTTTGGATGGCACGAGATGTTGAGTCTTAAACTACCTTTAACTAAGCTGTCGAGACTGTCAGGAGGTTGGAGCGTATCCGCACATAGAAGAAGGAGGATATAGTGGCCAAAGGAGTTTGAAATGATTTTTTCATAAAATTATGTATGGAGGACTACATATTGATAATGCTTGATAATCATTAGAGTCATCAAGTGGTTACAATATATACATATATATTGTATGGCTTTATAAAATAATTTTTTTCTTTCTTGGAGTATTTTGCCTGAGATTATGACATAAAATAAGATTTTTTTATGGATAATGCGATAGATAATCGAAATCAGAGAGCTCTAGAAACAATAATCATTATCAATTTTAATGAAAATCTTAAAAAGAAAAATAAAAGGTATGTATAAGAAGATATATAACGTACATTTGGGGGGGGGGGATTCACTTATGTTTATTTAGTATATTTTAATTTATGCATAAGGATTTTGGGTCGGGTCAGTAGGGATCAGGTGAGGTCGGTCTTCTTTTAGTTGGGTTAACTTTTCTCGGATCGAAAACAAAAAATAGAAAATTTGGAGTAAAAATATTATATGGAAAGTTAGGTTTCCGAGACAATTGTGACCTTTGTGTGAGTAGGTAAAAGTCTTGTGATTTTTGTGTTAGAAAACATAGTTAAATGACTTTTGTGGAAAAAGAAATTCATAGTTATATGACTATTTGCGCATTTTACACTATCTTTATGTTTCCTAATATTTTGTGCTTCTGTCATCAAATTGAGAAAACTCTTTAATATATACTACATGGTAAGATATGGTACGCTATTATAAATATATTATTTACCCTGAAAATAGTTTTAACAATTAAATTTGATTTAGTGGTTCTAAAAATACGTGATCTATTTTATGTTAGTTGTTAAGGAGTTGATGCTATGTGAAAGACTTAGAAACAATATAAGAGCTTAAAAATGAGGTGTTAATCAAACCGAATCTCTGCCGATCGGGGCCTTGAGCTGCCTATTCGAGGACCTCGGGGTCGAATCTGAAGCTCGACTGGGAGCTATCGAAGGTAATCGATGGGAACTAATAGTTATGAATGAATCAAAGACGGTTCTTTATGCCCAATAATATGCAATAAATGATGAACTTTAAGTAAAACACAATAAATATGAGCAATAAATGAAATAACAAGATCAAGGGAATAAGTTAGAGAGCAGAGAGAATGTTCTTGTGTATTTAGTATGGAGCAACAGATGTTTACAAAATGACAAGGATCCCCTTTATATAAGAGGGGAGATCCCAACATAGTACAAATGCATTAATTGCAAAGATATGGGTTGGTACAACCATTTAATGCTTCGATTCGTTTTTTCAACTACTCCACTAGACTTGGCTAGCTATATGTACGTGCCTTGGGAACTTCACCCTGATCTGCCGAGACCGCTAATTTCATCGCCTCGAGGCCGGTCATTACTTATACTGTCTCGAAGTTGAACTATAGAGAATTCTCGGAATCGATCATTGGAAGCCCTCGAGATGCCATGATGCTCGTGAAATCGAGTCGTCGATTTCCACCGTATACAGATAGTCTCCGCATTTCCTAGCTTAAAGTGATAGGAAATGATCATGAGCCCATACTCTGTAAGCATCGTCACTATGATGTCAGTCCATCAGAGCAATAAATGCCATACTCAAAAAGTTGTGCAAGAGTCGCTGTCAACACGACTATTAAGAAGCCCACGAACCACTATTGGTTCATCCCTTCTACTGCCCACACGGTTACTATAAATGCATCAACCGTTTGATAATCCATACTTTCACAAAATCTTCAATTTTTCAAGGCTAGAATCACCTATTTTAGCATTCTTTCTTCTTCCGTTCTTGATCCTTTACCTACTTTCTCAAAAAAGCTTTATCATTACCATGGCTAGAACTTCCAAGACAGTTCCTTTAAAAGACGAGGCTGCCTCTTCATCCCGAACATCCAAAGGAAAACCCAAAGTGATACCCACTGTTGAGCAGTGCACTCCTATTGGCTTCGACACGATGAAGAATTTCTCCATCGACAAACCTTCGTCTACTCCGGGCCGATGCGAACACGTGTCCCGGTATATTAGCATAGTGATCGATATAAAGAAAGTGAAGAAGGACTGCCGATGGGAGAAGGCGGTACTGGTTGAGATTCCCCACTCTAACGAGAGCATAATAGATCACAAAGATGGTTTCCTTTATGTATATACTTACCCGTTCACTTTGGGTTCAGTCGATTCTTCTACCCCCTCTTCCCTGGTGATAGACCCGGTTATTCTCGATTTCTGCGACAAGTACAAAGTGATGCTTGGTCCGATCTATCCCTCTTTCTGGAGGATAGTCTACATGCTCCGCCACTTCTCCAATGGGGTCGAGGGCGAGACCTTTCCCCTCGATCATTTGATTAGACTGTATATCCCTCGAATTTATCTAGGTTTGACTAAGCTTCACCACCAGTCCAAAGAATCATTTTTCTCGAGCACCGATGAGGACAAGGATCGAGGATGGATAAGCATGTTCGTCCGAGTGAGGACCTCAGACATCATTCCGGCTGGGAGGATGCCATTCTCGGAGAAGTGGAATGCATATCGTAAGTATCTTTTCTCCGAAAATGCTCTGTATTATTCTTACCTCTCTTCCAAAAAATGATCTCCCCTTGGTTTTTGCAGCTACTGCTTGGTACCCTGAAGATGTTCAGGATCTGTCAGGATGGATCAAAAGGTTGGATACCTCATTCCCGTATGTCATCCGGTCTTGGCCCATCCTGGACAAAATATGGTGGGTGGCCAAGAATCATGGTAGGATCCTTCTTGCCACTTTCACTATGTTTTTGCATTTCTTTCCCATATCCTTTATGCTGAGAGATTTTGATCACTATGTTTGTGTAGGTCTTGGCGATGGAGTGCAGATGAGACCGCCTCCTAATGGTGAGAAAGAGGCCCCGAAGTCTGACAAAGGCAAGAAGAGGAAGGAAAGTTTGGCCACTGAGTTTCCGATGGAGAAGAAAGCTAAACCCAGTAGATCTCAAGCCGAAGCCAAGGTCTCGTCTTCGGCTTCTGGAGTAGGATCCGATGATGAGAATGATGATGGAGATGACACCCCTTTGGTACAAAGGAGAAAGTCGGGCACAAAAGCTCCCCAAATGTCTATGCCGAAGGGTGCTGAGTTGGGGTCGGTTGAATTGGCTCGAGCTAGTGCCTCGCAGGGCCTCAAAGAAGGTGCGGGCGTGGTGCAGCCTCCGCCAAGGAGATTGTTGCCGAACATTTCGAAGGGATTGGACCCGGAACTTTTCGAGGGCGGGAGTTTCCCCATGGTAACATTGATGCTTTGGATGACTTTAGCTTGGGCCCTCATTTCTCGTCAGGGGAGTTGGGGGACGTTCAGGACCTGAATGCCGCCAACGTGGGGGAAGGTGCGCTTGGCAACATTCTTGATGATATTGATGATGTCAGCTAGGACATTGATCTCGATGCTCCACATGCCATCAAGGTAGCGAAGAGGTTCCAACGGCAGGTGATAGCTGTTTATGTATATTTCCTTAGTCTCAAGCATTATTCCTCATTTATCTAACTCTTCTATTTTGTTGTAGTTTAAGGAGATGTACGACCATGCCCTATCTAGGTTCTGAGAGGAGATTTCATGTCATGAAAAGGAGCTCGAGAAGCTTACCTCAGGACTGCAGGAGTCGGAGGCTTTCTATGCCCGAAAGGAGAAAGAGTCAAGCGAGCTTTGGGCGACTTTGGAGGGAGTTCTTCGAGAAAAGACTGATCTCGCTGAGCAAGTATCTAGCCATTACGAATCAAATAGCCCGAAATATGTCAATAGAGGCCGATCTAAAACTGGCTCGGATTGTCGCTCACACCAGTGCAAAAGCGAAGAGGCAAGCCTTAGAGGGAGCCAGAGCCAACTCTCAACTGAGATTGAGGAGGCTTGAGAGTTGGAGGGAAGATTGGCGCTCTTAGTCGCTTTAGGTGAGGGTCCTAAAGATGGTTTGGGGGGTAGTAGCGATAAAGAGTAGGCCTACGTCGCTTTTTCTTTTCTTTTTTCTTTCTGTGTATGTATTCCTGGGGAAACAAGTCTTGTAACGATGCCCCTTATAAATATATTTTTTTGGCAATGCAGAAGAATCTTTTTGTTTCAAGTCTTTCCATTTTTTATATCTCATCATTCTTGCATAGTTAGTCTTCAAAATTTAATATTAGCTCTTTGAAGTCCATATTTGGAGCAATTGGGGCCCTCAAAATTGGGTTCTATTCTCGAGATCAGGTTGGTATCTCCTCTGGGGCCGATGCTTATGATAGCAGGAAACCCTCGAGGTCTTAATATCTCTTGAATTTTTCGGTATAGTAGCATTTATGCGACCTGATAATGGGACCCCCGGAGTGGTCCTGCCAATACATTTCCCAAAAAAGGGTGATGTTGTCATGGCCAGAATTAATTGGTCCTCTGGGCAGGCGAGCAGTCGCTACTTTGCCCCTATATATTCACTCGCTTACTTCCCAAATGGAGATTCTTCTACTCTAAGTAACTATTTCTTTCATAGAACTTGGTTCTTTGTGCTAGTTCTCCCGCTGTTTCAACTCAAAGCCTTTGCCCAAATCTTTACCCTCCTTTTCCTATTTTGCCGTAGCCATGACTGCTACATCGACATCCACCCATCAACGAGAGGGGAACTCTGCCTCTGTTCCGCATCCGGTTGGTGGTACATCGCCGGTGCTCGATGAGCGAGCCTCGAGGTGCTCTGTCTCGAGGAGAAACTTTACGTTGGAGAGGCCTCCCAACAGTCAAGGACATTGGGAACATGCATCGAGGTTCATCTCATCAGTAGGGGAGGAACATCTCAAAAATGATTAGAAAAAGATTGCATATGGGGAGAAGGAGTGGTACTGCAGGTAACTTCCCCGGAGGAGAGTATCATGACCCATGTTGAGAGGTTTTGAGCGTGTACACACATCCTTTTACGTTGAGTCCCCCCGACAGGGTCGTGCTTGAATTCTGCAGGAGATATCAGGTTACCCTAGCGTAGGCTCACCCATCCCTTTAGGAGATAGTAATGATAATAAGGTACTTTGCGGATAAGCCGGGCTCGACTTCACTCTCAGCCATCTTGTTAGGTTATATCAGCTGCTGCATTACTGGGGCTTGATTACTCTGAAGTGTCAATCCACTCGGTCCCCTGCCATTAACGATGAAGAGGACGAGGACCGATAGTGGATGAGCTGGTTCGTTCGAGCATGGACGATCGATATTATCCCTGGAGAGTTTTGTCATTTCCTGAGAAATGGAATTTCACACGTAAGTGGCATACCTGTATCTTTATTTCTTTGTCCATAGTGGAGGCGAGCTCCATAAAGGCATCTTTGTATATAATTTTTTGTAGCGATTCCTTGGTTGCCGAACGAGGTCCCTGATTTGACTAAATGGTCCCGCAAGCTGGCAGCTTGTTCGACCTATGATAAGCGCAGGTGGCGAGACCTGTCCAAGGGGATATGGGAGGTAAAGCTTCACAGTAGGAGTTTAGTGGCTTATTTCCTCAGAAAGGTACTTTTCCTTTTAGCGCACTAACTCTCCCGCCGCATGTGTTGGAGATTTTTCTGAGATGAAGCCGTGCCCCCTGGGGGAGGAGGAGAGACTACCGACCTTGGGATCGAGGATCAACAATAAACAGAAAGAATCTCTGAGTTGTGAGGATGCTTATGGCGGGGCGAGTCCTCTTCTGAGATACAAAAGAGGCGAGTCGACCGATCTTCCGGCTTTAAAGGCCTCTGTTTTTGAAAGATCATTTCCCATTTCTGTCGAAGGTACTTCGAGGAATGAGGGTCATGCGGGGCCCTTTTTTTTTACGAAAGGCACTTCGGGGGATACTAGGCCATCGGACATTGGCTCGGCCTTTGGTGAGGCTCAACGGCTTGGTTCTATGGTAAGCTTTGGTAGCCGATATATGCTTATTTTGGTTTTGTTCCCTTCCTTTCTTATTGGATTTCCCTCTGCAGGCCTTTGACAAGCTTAAGTTCGAGCTACTTCCCCATGAGGCGAGGTTGCGGAAAGTTTTAAATTGGGAGAAGTCCCTTAGGCTCTTTTGTGCGAGGAAGGAAAGTGAGATGGTACACCTACGGTGTGAGGTGGATCGAAGTCGGAGCTGCAAGAGCCATCTCGAAAGACAAGTAACCTATATTTCATGCTGATATATGATCCCCTTTTCATTTTTGGAGATTAATGTTTCGATACTTCAGTTGGAGGGCAAAACGGAGGAGTTAGAACGACTTTGGGGCAAAGTTGGTCGGGCCAAGCATGTGTTTAACGAGTTAAAGGCTCAGGTAGATGCCCAAGTTGTGGCCAAGGAGGGTGCTTTGGATAATGCTTTTGCCCTCGAGGTGCAAGTTCGGAATGCTCGTGCAAATGATTCTGTCTGAACAAATATGATCACAAAGCTCGAGTCTGAGCTTTTGAAGGCAAAGGTCGAGGTAATGAATGCTCGGGCTGAGGCTGTAATGAGCCACACTAGGGCTGACAAGAAAGCGGCGGCCTATTTGAAGGGTGCTGCCGATGTTAAAGTTGAGCTGAGGAAAGCTCTTGATCGTGGGAGCAATAGTAAAGAGTACGTAAAGTGTAAATATCGGAGGGAGACCCTCAAGGAAATTCATGCCAGGGGCTTTGACCTCTCGGAAGAGATCAAGCAGGTGAAGGCGGAAGTATATGATGCTAAATTCCTTCTATCCGATGCTGAGGATGGAGAGGATGGGGCCGTTGGGCCATAGTCCCTAAGGGGGACGTACATTTCCTTTTCTGTTTCTGTATTCCGTACTTTCAAAGTATGTTGTAAATGGAGCTTGTATTTGTTTGCATATATGTATAAAGAGGAGACCTCATAGTTTTGTTTCTCTTACATTTTTTTTCCTGGATTATAGCCAGATGAACTGGTTCCGGAAGGAATCCTTAGATTTGTAGTGCGGCCCTGAGGCTCATTAAGCTGGCCCTTGGGGTCTTACGTGCTTGGTCGATACGCTTTTAGGTTTAGGCATATTCAGTTAACTATTTTGGGTTTGGTCTCCGAACCAGGTTTCGACTCGAGCTCATTCGACCCTTAAGTTTTTGAATTTCAAGATAGCCCTTAGGCTCTTACGCGTTGGGTTGATGCGACCTTTTATGTGGGCTGGCGACAATGGCCCTTACGCCTTAGGTCGATGCGACCTTTTAGTATAGGCTTTATTTTTCTCTCGTTAAGTACTTTTTGAAATAGTGTTTGCCTGACTCTTTGACGGATTAATAAAAAACCTCGATTGTAAGTCATTATGTGGCGAAGATCGAGCACCTCAGGAGGTTTGGCTCGGAGGGTGAGTATCTCGAAGCCAGTGTTTGAGAGATGACATGGTCGAAGCTCTTTTGCCTATGTCAAGGGTAGCCTATTTAACCGATTCTTTCTGAAGTATATTCGGAGTAATTGAAGGCCTGTGATTTTATAGCGACGGTCGGGCATCCCCGAGTCGCATTAGTTTGGCTGGTACAACCTTGTGATCGGAGTCACTTGTGTTTGGCCGAAGCCTTTAAGTCCCGAGGGAAGTTGTTTCGGCGTCTATATCGAGGGTATGCCTTTTTAGGGGTTTTACAAGTTCGATATATAGCCAAAACTTTAAGATCGGGTTTATGCCTTTAGTAAGGTTCTACAAGTTTTACATGCCTTTTGAGGTCTTACAGTTATTGTTGTTGCCTTATATAGGTCTTACGAGACCGAGGTCGCCCGCATGTGGCCTTATGGCATCGCGTTTTGATAAGTTGATGGAGGTGGTGCTTGACGGCAGTCCCCGAGTCATCGAGGGTTCCTTGACTCGGGATCCATTACTTGTAAACTTGGTATTGCCTCATTGAGGGCTTACGATTTCGGAATTTTTGACCCGGAGGTCATGTGGTATTGAGTTTTTAACGCCCGTCCCCGAGTGTTCGGGACATCTTTTGGCTTTGGAGCTTTTTTTGATCTTGTTGTTGCCTTATTGAGGGCTTGCGAGCTCGAAGCTCCGACCTGGGGGTCGCATTGTTGTGAGTTGTTGACGCCAGTCCCCGAATGCTTGGGACGTGTTTTGGCTCTGGAGCCATTTTTTTGCAAACAATATGGAGCTTTCTTGACACGCAAAATGCTTTTGTGAAGTATTCTTATATTACTTGGTGTAAGTATACATGTCTTTGCTGTTTAAGGACTCAACTGTTCTATACGGACATGGTTCGTTCGACCGTTTGGCCCGGTACATTATCTTCCTATCGAGACCCCACTTGATGTATCTTGACTTCTCCGAGTAGATGACCTTTCGGGGGGATGCCCCCTAGTATTCGAGGTTGATTGCAAAAGAAGCCTTGAATACTTGTTGAGTTTTCCTTAGGTATAATATAGATGTTGCCTCGTTAAAAACCTTGCCGGTAAAACCCTTTTCGGGATAAAAACTCGGTCTGAGGAAAAGAGAGTGCAACGAATGCTTTAAACCTTAAGGTCTTCGAGTTGGGTTATCGCTTCAACAATCTCGGTCAGGAACCTGCATAAAGTTGAGTATGAGGTGTAACTTGAAAAGGGAGATGGTTGTATCTTAGTGGATATGGCGCTTTGGACCTCGGTAGGCCTTCAGTTATCTGCTCGAAGTACGCGGTTTCAAAAACAATCGAGGATATGCCTCGTGGTCGTAAAATTTGCTTTATCTTGAAGACGTCAGATTTCCTTGTTGCTACTTTGATGGCACCGACATGTGCCTTTATGAAAGAATCTGCTAGCATGGCAAATGAGTCTACGAAGTTAGGAGCTAGGTTGTGATACCACATCATGGCCCTTTCGATAGTGTTTCCCCGAACTTTTTTAACAAGATGGACTCGATCTTGTCGTACTTTAGATCGTTTCCCTTCACCACGCAAGTGTAGGCAGTGATGTGCTCGTTGGGGTCCGAGGTTCCGTTGTACTTTGGAAACTTGGGCATTCTGAACTTCTTTGGAATAGATTTTGGGGCCGCTTCCTACTTGAACGACTTTTTCACGAACTTCTTTGAGTCTACCCCTTTTAGGATCGGGGGTGCGCCTGGAATTTGGTCGACCCTAGAGTTATAGGTTTTGACCTTCTTATCATTGGCTTCTATTATTTTCTCGTCCGATTCGATCCTCCTTGTGAGATCCTCGAGCATCTTTATGATGGAGGTGTCTGCTGCCAACCCGTTGTTGCTTGATCTCTCTGGTACCTGCTCGGCTGGGGGAACCGTCCCCGGTGCTACCGTGCTAGGAGTTTTCTGGTGACTTTGCAGTTGAGCAATAGCCAGCTGTTGTGCCTGCAACATTTCAAAAATAACATGAAGGTTAACCTCTTGTTCTTCCCTGGTCGGGGTTTTCTGAGCTTCTTGGTGCCCGCTCCTGTTAGTGTGGGAGCTTATGTCGACGTGTTAGGCATCGCGTAAGATCGCATCCACGGGGATTGGTTCTGGTGCATTCCCAGGGTTTCGTAGTGGCACACCAACACCTGGAACACCCACACCATTTTCTCCGTGGTCCTCAAGATTGTTGTTTTCACCTCCATTCACTGAGTTAGACATTTCGACCTGAAATCGAAGATCTTAGACAAGGAAAAGCGTGATAGATAACTTGCGTTATGTAATAAAACCAGTAAGAAAATAATTGCTATTATTTTTAGCCCTACGGTGGGTGCCAAACTGGTTACCGTGAAAATGGTTTTAACAATTAAATTTGATTTAGTGGTTCTAAAAATACGTGACATATTTTGATGCTAGTTGTTAAGTAGTTGATGCTCTGTGGAAGACTTAGAAACAATGTAAGATCTTAAAAACGAGGTGTTAATCAAACCGAATTGCTGCCGATCGGGGCCTCGAGCTTGCCTATTCGAGGGCCTCGGGGTCGAATCTGAAGCTCGGCTGGGAGCTATCAAAGGTAATCGATGGGGACTAACAGTTATGAATGAATCAAAGACGGATCTTTATGGACAATAATAAGCAATAAATGATGAACTTTAAGTAGAACACAATAAATATGAGCAATAAATGAAATAACGAGATCAAGAGAATAAGTTAGAGAGCAGAGAGAATATTCTTGTGTATTTAGTATAGAGCAACAAATGTTTACAAAATGACAAAGATCCCCTTTATATTAGAGGGGGATCCCAACATAGTACAAATGCATTAATTGAAAAGATATGGGCAGGTACAACCATTTAATGCTCTGATTCGCTTTTTCGACTAGTCCACTAGACTTGGCCAGCTATATGTACGTGCCTTGGGAACTTCACCCTGATCTGCCGAGACCGCTAATTTCATTGCCTCGAGGGCGTCATTACTTATACTGTCTCGAAGTCGATCGAACTGTAGAGAATTCTCGGAATCGATCACTGGATGCCCTCGAGATACCGTGATGCTCGTGAAATCGAGCCATTGATTTCCACCGTATACTTATATAGTGCTTACCCTTTAATGATCAAATTTTTTCTTAATTATAAAGTAAACTTTGAGATTGATTTGGCACTTGCATTGTCTAATGCACATTCACGAGTTTGTTACACTTTTAACGTTGTTAAACAGTATGGTGAGTACACATTTGCAGTATAATTAAAGAAGTTACTATTTTTTTAAATAAGGTATGTAAAAATATAATTTAAGAAATTACTTAAATGGCACAAGATTTGATTACTTTGCTAGAAAGAATGTCATGTAGCAATTATCTTGTGTTTCATAATATAGCTCATAAAAGGTATTATTTTTATTACACTATTAAATTTGATGCTAAACTGATAAGCAAATTTTATATTTTTTCTACCATAAAAGGAAAATACATAAAAGATTGTATAGTTTAAATTGGGATAATATTTATGTTTAGACATATACAACCAAACTATTACCTCAATAAGAGGGTAAACACCCCGTTTGCCAATTATATATACTTATTTATATGTTACCATGGCTCCATGTATACTTTATTTCATACCTTTGAACATTCACAGTTGCAAAAGAAAGTGCATTTTGTCTCTTCCCTGAAGAAAATCAAGATAGCTATGTTGGTTGATGAGTGTAGAAGATCAGTTGTTCTTCAAGAAAGGATGGAAACTTTGTTTAGGAAAGCAGAGGAGCTATCTGTTCTATGTGGCGTAGAAATTGGTATTGTTGTTTTCAGTCCTGATCAGAAAAATGTTGAATATGAGTGGCCACCAAGAGACAAATTTAAACAACTCTTGATGAGGTTTCTAGATAAACCACTGGTAGAGAGGCTTAAGAAGTTGACAACAAATGAAATGTTCCTCAGGAAAGAGATGGAGAAGACTAAGAAAAAATGATCAGCGAAAGATTGAAGAAAAAGAAATGGAACAGCTATTTAAGCAATTATATCTTGGGGATAAGACTGTCTTTGAACTGGATAAAAGACAACTTATACGCGTTCGCAACTTGGCTATAAAGGCGAAAGAGAAGGCCGTTGAAAGGAGAATACATCTCAAGTTACAAGATCAACGTCTTTTGGTACCAATTGATCCCATACCACTTCGAGTGGCTCCACTGAATATAGAAGATCGACCTCAACTTGTTCCGTTACCAATAGATCACGTACCACTTGGAGTGGCTCCACTTAATGTACAAGATCAACAACTTCAGTTACCTACCGATGATCCTTTGACACTTCGATTGGCTTCACTTGACGTACAAAATCAACGTCTTCAGTTACCTGTTGATAATCCTTTAGCACTTCGATTGGCTCCTCTCGGACCTAATTAATGAAGACAAAATTACTCTTATTGTCAGTTGGCCCAACATTCTAACAAAATTGGGCCTATATTTTCCCTTCTTACCCGGTATAGCCCAGTTTATACATAAGTTGAAAAATTATTTTCATCGATTAGCCACATTACTGTCCCCACTCTTTTTCTAGATGCAGAGGAATTTTTTCTATTCCCAAATTGGTTTTCTCTTTCAGATTTTCTCCTCACCCCTCTTTCTCTTTCATTTTCAATTCGCTCTTGCTCTTTCTCTCTCTCTCTCTGGCAAAATAGTTGAGTTCTTCTTCAGATTTCCTTGCTCCGTTTCATTTGTATCTTCCTCTTCCACAAAATAATACTGTTGAACAATCCACACTAGATCTATCTTTTGTAGTCTTTTTCTTTTTGATTCAGTGCTCGCCGAAGTCGATTCCGACTTTGACATTAGAGGATCCTTTTATTCCCGTTCGAAGAAAAAGAAAATATTGAGTGGTTATTTCTTTTGATTCTTGTATCGTATTCTAAGTTATGAAATCTCCTTTTTTTGGTAATTTTCCTTCTTCTTCTTCTTGTTCTTCTTCTTCTTCTTCTTCTTCTTCTTCTCACTTTTAATGACTTCCGAAAGGAGGAAGAATGATGTATATGTTGTATATAACTATATATACTTTGTATAATCATTTATAATCATGTATAACCATGTATATTTGTGTGTATTCTCATAGTTATACAGAATTATACATGATTATACACAAGTATACACGATTATACATATTATACAACATAGATATATTTGTGTATAATTAACGTATGACTATATATAACAATGTATATTAGGTGTTTAATAATGTAAATTTTTATTTTTTCCAGTGAAATAAGAATTTCCCTTACAAAACTTTGAATTTTGCAAAAAAAAAAAAAAAATTATAGACTTTAAGGATGAATATATTTTTTACTTCAACTTCCTGATATTGTGAATTTTAGGAAATTCTATAAAGAGGGAAGTAAAAAATAAATAAGAATGAAAATGAAAAAAAGGAAAAGATAAGAATGAAAGAAAAAACCAGAATTTGATTTAGGCATGATTATGGGTGTAGTTGACGAAGTTCGACGAAATTTGCGACTTGTTTTCATAAAATTGATAATGTTTGTGGGCTACTAGATGAAAATCGTATTTGTGGGTTAGGCGGGTGAAAACTATTTTCTCCAAGTGTATTTTCATGTAAATTTCTCATTAATGAATATGGTTAATCGCAATCAGAGTATTTTAGCGCAGCAACAATCAAAAGTTTATTTGTTCAACTTCGTGGTCGAAGCTTCATGTTCATTGCCCTTAGGAAAGCTTACTTGTGCAACTATCAAGATATTTGATGTGTTCCATTTCTCTTTAATGTACCTTTGCTTCTTTTGGTTTATTTTCTTTTTAGCAATAATTGTCGTTCAAAAGTCACTTTAAAGTTTCAGTTTACAAATGAAGAGTAGTGTATATGTATTTTCTAAGAAAACTCAGCCAAATTATTTTCTTCAACGAAGAGATCGACTACAGGCTACAACATTTATCTGGGAGAAAATTGCATGTCATGGCCATCTTAGTAAGCAACACATTATTACAAGATCGAGTACTATAACATATAAAGCGTTGGCATTTAATGGACCTAATATGGATAATAAACATTCTATATGACATTGAGATGTGTCTTAAAACTACAACATTATCTTGTGATAATCTCAATGCACTTTAAATGACTACTAATCCAGTTTTGCATACTAGAACTTATTAAGCATGTGGAGCTTGATTATCATTTTTTTTTAAAATTAGGTTGCTCGAGGTCAGTTTTTACTCATTTGATCGATACAATATTAATCAACTAGCTGATATTCACAAATTAGGGGGAAAGAATTTTTGAGTTAATTCAAAATAGATATATTAGCAAGGATCTCCCTATTCCATTTTTCTTTTTAATTTCAAATTAGATCTTGCATGTGTAAATATTCACAACTACTGTAAACTTGTTATGCTTAGTGAAAGAACGAAGAAATCGTGTTCCTCCTTTCATGTTGTCATAATTCAAAAATACATTTGGTTGGTCCACCTTTAAAAGTCAAGTAAATTAACTAACTAATAGGAAAAAAAATGATAGCTTATGTGGGCAACTTTTTCCAAATTCAGGTTACTTCAAGCAGTTTCTATACTACTGCTTCTATGACGTTTTACAGATTTAGGACTTCATTTTATCTAGTTTATGTCATTTATAATATTACCATTTCATTAGAAAATTAACAAATACATATCCAATACTATCTTATGTTTCACAATCTTGTGTGATTAAGTCAACAAATCGAGAAATTACTTCAACACTACGTGATGAGATGTGGTAAGTTGTTATAAATATACGCAGTGCTTATCATACTTGATTAAATATTTCTGTAAGCACAAAGTAAACTTTGAGATTGATTTAGTAATTGCATTACTTAATGAACATCATGAATTTGCACACTACACCGAGAAAGGCTTTTAGTGGTATGAAATATTTATTGCCACAAAAATATTGACCGACAATTGATTAAATACCATTTGATCCAAAGTCGATAAAGGATCTAGCGCCATTTGTGTCAAATGCAGGAAAAGATCAATTTTATTGCCACTAAAAATAATTATTATGGTCATGATTCAAAATTCACAAGTCATTAACACAATCCGCTAAGTAAATCAACAGTCACATGACACAACCCGTTAGGTAAACCAACAATCACATAATATCAATAAAAATGAAATAACATGGTCTACTAACTCAACAATGGAAGAATACCATAAAGTATCTGAGAATAAAATAAAAATATCACTACAACCAACCCCAAAATCTTGTGTCAACGAGTACACGAGCACTACTGAATAAAAAGGTACAAAAAAATCCCCTAATACAAATGTCTGAATATAAAATAGTAAAGATAAAGATAACAGGAAGAGAACTTCAAGGACTACAGACGATATGGCAGCTACCTCGTAGTCTCCCGAAAGCAGGCACAACTCCAGTCTGAAAATCACCCCGGCCAGATGTACCTGGATCTTCACAAGCTCACAACCTCTTCTGAATTTATACTTAGAGTGTTCTTGCTTCTTGTTGCAATTTGGCTTTTACAAGACTACTGCTTTCTTCTTTAATTTTCCCTTTGAAACTGATATGTCCTAACTTAATTTTCTGCATCACCACAATGTGTTTACTTACAGTCTTTGTATCCATGTCTACTTTATTGTTTTCTGTAAAGTTTAGCATCTAACTTAATATGCCTATGTGCTACTGCTTGCCTCTTTCTATGAACACTTGCTCCCTATCCCATTACCCCTATGTGTTTGTAAGTCGAGACTTAGGGCATGGCAATAAGAATTGTTGTCTATGAACTGAGTTTTGAACTCCTGAGGTCTTAACCTCTAAGTAGGCTGGAGGGTGCCCAGTATGTCTCATTGCTGGGTATGCCCCTTTGCCTGCTCTTCCTACAAATTCCCCACTCCCATATACCCCTATGTGCACTGGTTTTAAGTTACTTTCTTCTCCTTTCCCCCTCTCAGAACTCTGCGCTTGCACTCACTCTTAGCTTCTAAGTTCTGCCCCCCTCCTGTGAGCCTTGCCTTGAGACCTTGAGTTCCCTCTGAACTTGGACACTTGAGGGCTGGCCCTTCCACACTGCACTATGACTTAATCCTGCAATGTATTTGGATGTAAGTACTGCCCGGAGTCTATATGAGGCTCTTAGGGAACTCTAACACATCCAAATGAGAGAAAGGCTTTGGGTCTTGATCTTGGGAGTTGGTTTACTTCATACTTCAGACAGGAAGTCTGAATCAAGCTCTCCTTGATTGTAATTTTCAATTTTCTGATGTATTTTCTCTATTTTATTTTCGGATTGTAATAATTTTGTAATAAACATTTGGGCTGATTAGTGAAAAGGGAGGGGTAACCATGCATGCAAGGGGTAGATGTCCTGCTCATAGGGTTTTCTGCACTTCTGTATTTATATAAATACCTTGCCTATAGTTTCTGCACTTCTGCATTCATGTAGATGTCCTGCTCATAGGGTTTTCTGTACTTCTGCATTTATATATATACCCTGCCTATAGTTTCTGCACTTCTGCATTCATGTGGATATCCTACTCATAGAAATTTCTGATTTCTGCATTCACATAGATAACTTGCCTACAGGCTTATGAATTTCTGCATTCACATAGATAACTTGTCTTTATGAATTTCTACATTCATGTAGATAACTTGACTATAAGAACTTCTGCATTCCTATTTAGATACCATGACTATAAGAATCTCTGTATTCGTATATAGATACCATGTCTATAGGATGCACATGCATGTAGATAATATGCCTATAAGTCTTTTCTGATTCTTGCATACTCGCCTCTTATTAGGCAAATATGTTATAGGTTTTAACAACCAGAGAAATCAGATATCGCGTTCGTAATAAAATGCAGCACCTAGATAACGTGTTTTAAGTTAACAAACACATAGAAAGCATGCCTATAAGGGTTCTAATCAAATTTGAATTGCTTCACTCGCTTGTATGTTTAAACTGTCAGTAGTAATGCATTATAGAATGCATAACTTGTATTATTCTAACCTATCTGTAATCCGTTTACCTCTTCATTTCTGAAATCAGTAGATAGCATGCCTATAGGTCTTCGTCTAACACTTAGGCAAGCCATAAGGTAAACTTGTCAGATTCTTATTAACTACAACCAGCAGGTAGGCCTGATTCAGATTTCTTATCTGAAATATGTAATAAATCAGTCTGCCTCAACCTTTTAAGTTTTAGTCAGACCCTAAGCATTATGTGCAAGACATGCTAAACTATGTGCTTTTCTTTGGTTTTAAGGAGGTCTGTTGAGCCTTATTTGTTTATGTGCTTTTTTCCCAAACTTGCCACATGTGTGTTTTGTTTGTCGCCTTAGAATTTTGCCTTTGAAACTATAAAGACTAATACCCCTTCTCTTTAGGATTAGTAGTCCTAAGTGCCTCCGGGACTGATAGGAATGAGACAGGAAATAGCATACAATAAGTAATCGAGACCAATCTGCGCTTTAATACCTTATGTAGTGGGAAGGGTAGATATGGTTATGATGACCACGCGATAACATCTCGTGTAGCCCCTCATTGAGGAATGATTACCGGATGTTGTGTGGGGTGATCCATATTATTTGTATACCTAGGACCCCCTTTTCCGTTACTTGTTTATTTCATTGTTTACTTTCAAACTATTTTCTCAAAATTCAACTTTTCTTTTGTTTTTTTTTAATTTCACCTATTTGTAACCCCCTATGTGCAAATCCCCTCTTATTTGAAGTCTTACTCGCCTTCATGTTATTTGTACTTAAAGTTACAACCGTAGCCTGGCCGGGAATTACATTAGTGGATCCTGAGGGGGTGCCTAACACCTTCCCCTCGGGATAATTTCAAGCCCTTACCCAATATCTGGTTTCCTAAATCAAATTCTTCTTAGTGTCCTAATGCACTCAAATCATTAGGTGGCGACTCTTCAATCCAAACCCAATTCCCGAAAGGGAATGAGTTGTCCTCCCAAATGTCATGAATCCGCTTCCGCGAGGAAAACGGAGGGCGCGACAACATGGCGACTCTGCTGGGGACTTTTAGGCCTTTACCATTTCAAGCTATTACTGTGACTTTACATTTCTTATGTGCCTTTATTTGTTTAATACCTTTAAGAATTTAATTCCCTCTTCTACTGCAAAAACTAACTTGTCTGTTGTTTCTTTCCCTTGTTTCTTTCACTGCTTTCCTTTACCGCACTCCTTTATTACTGTTTTAAATTATTGTAATTATTACTTTATGAACGTGCAAATATGTGACAACTTGTTTTAATTATTGCATAAGCATGTTTTCAACTTCCACTCGTGCCAAACAAATACCATAGCAACGCTTATAATGAGTGGTTGCGCTCTTGCGATATTATCACCCTTTAAATCCGGTAAAGGCATATTTGCGGTAAACCTAGTCGATCAATGGTGTATTCGACGGTTCTATGCCTTTCCCTCTTGAGTTGTCCGCTCAAGGGTACCAGTCTAAAACCCCCATAGAAACCTTACTCTGTTTAATTGTGCATGCATCATGGTCAAACCTCGCCGAGTCAGTTATGTGGTCCGCATAATGACTCTTTAATATAGCCTTGTCCAAAGTCCACTAGGTTTTTCCAAAACCCAAACGAACACTACCACGTATTGTGCATTTATTTGGAGAACTAAATGTTTTTAAGCCAATTATTGATATTTAATAGTCGAGTCTGGTGGGAGTAGGGTCTTAACCCTTTTGTTTTGCAGAAAATGAAGAACGAGGTCTCCAACTTTGGTATGGTTAGCATACCCTCACTCTTGCTAGACTGGTGGAGGAGTCTTCCATCAAATGACCAAATCAATGAGTGGAAAGAGAGGTCCACCAAAGCTAGCATAAAGTTGGAATATCTGAAATACAGTCTACTGGAATAGGAAGGAAAAGCGAGGAAAAGAGTCACCAACTGCCAGAACGCTGAGGGAAACGAAGGAGAACACCTGGAAAAGGCATGTTTACTGGTGAACCTATGCGAACTGGAGGATCTGATCAACGAGAGCATTCAACCTGAGGAAGATCCTTCCGGGACCAAATAGATAGGAATCTTTTCTTTTTGCTTTAAGAAATGTAAAGTAAGAGTACAACCGACCCAATGTACTCAATAAGTAACAATACTAACCTTGTGTTGAAAGAAGTGACGAGCTGAGAACAACAATCCAATGTCAGTACCTATAACCGATAACAATTCAGAATATAAAGGATAAATTGTAGAAACAGTGGCTCAATAATATCAAGTTTAGCTTGTTCCATTTCAGTAATTTAGGCATGCTTTCAAGTATAACTGTGATGATTCGATAGATCATTTTTAGTTTTAACCTTCATTTTTGTGTTTTGAGTGCTTGAATAGCTCCGTTTAACCTTTTTCGATTTACGTGTGCAGTCCGTGTCTTTTTCCAAAAAATATTTATGTGAAAAATCTATGAAAAAGTAAAATTTAGCCTTAAAACTAATTTGAGTTGACTACGGTCGACGTTTTAAGTAAACAGACTCGGATCAATATTTTGACGGTCCTGGTGGGTCAGTATCGTGATTTGGGACTTGGGCGTATGCCCGGAATTGAATTTGAAAGTCTCTAACTTGATTTAACGTAATTTGTTGAAAATAGTAAATTGAAGGCTAAAAGAATTCCTAAGTTTGACCGTAGGTTGACTTTATTGCTACCAGATTCGGATTTCGGTTCCGGAACTTGGTGTAGATTCATTCACTATTTATGACTTGTCAACAAAATTTGGAGCAAAACGGAGTTGATTTGATGTGATTCGGACTTCCGGTTGTTACATTGAAAATTCTAAAGCTTCTTTGAAAATTCTTTCATTTTTATGTCTGATTCGCAGTTCTACGTGTTGTTTTGTTGTCTTGATCATGCGAGCGAGTTTTTATGATATTATTATACTTGTGTGCATGTATGGTTTGGAGCCTGAGGAGCTCAGGTGAGTTTCAGACGTTTAGCGGAGTGTTTGATAGAGTTAGGAGTTGCTATTTCTTTTTCTGCACAAGTCAGAATTATCGCATTTGCGAGTTTAGTATCGCATTTGTGATAATGTCAGGTTCGCAATTGCGAATAGGTCGTTCGTATTTGCGATGTGGTTCCAAAGGGAGATGGTTCGCATTTGCGATCAAATTGGTCGCATTTGCGGAATGTCCCGATTCGCATTTGCGATGATAGCAGATATATGAGTTCTTCGCATTTGCGAGGACTTCTTCGCATTTATGGGGTTCGCAATTACGAACCACAGATCTGTACTTATCTTCCAGAGGCTACGGAATTTTGGAACAATTTCACTTCTTTCATTCTCTATCCTGCGATTTTATCCTATCATTGATAATTGAACCATTATATTCTTGTTCTCACGTAGATGGCGAGAACACGCACAACATCTATAGCACGATAGGAGTCGGAGACCCCTATGGCACCTACCACCAAGGGTAGGTGGCTCCCTTCTATCAGACTCCAGCTGCCCGACCAGTTGGGATAGTTCAGCCGGTTGTTGTGGTACAGGCCGGTGATTGGCCCACTATGTATTTTGAGCCTTTGTTGAGGTTGGACAAGTTTACCAAGATCTTTCCAATTGATTTCAGTGGTGCACCTTCTGAGGACCCACAATATTGTATAGACCGCTGCCACGAGGTGTTGCAAAATATAGGTATAGTAGAGATCAATGGGGTCGATTTTGAAGTGTTTCAGATGACTGGTTCCGCCAAGAGATGTTGGAGAGATTATATTTGACTAGACCAGCTGGTTTGCCTGTACTTACCTGGATCAATTCTCATAGCTATTTTTAGAGAAGTTCATTCCAGTCACTCTGAGAGAGGATTACCGTAGGCAGTTTGAGGGACTTCAGCAGGGTAGTATGACTGTCATCCAGCATAAGACTCGATTTGTGGACCTAGCTCGCCATGCCATTATTTTTCTCCTTACTAAGAGGGAGTGAGTGATGAGATTCATTGATGGCTCACTTTCACTATCAGGCTACAGTGGCTAAGGAGAGCGGAGATGGTATTACTTTTTAGAGAGTCGTAGATATTGCTAGACGGATCGAGATGGTTCATGGTCAGGAGAGGAGGCAGGTGTCTGATAAGAGACCTTGTCATTTCGCTGGTTTGAGTGGTGCCTCGTCTAGAGGCAAGAATACTTTTGGTAGAGGCTATCCTCCGATGCCATTTCAGTCCGCGCTTCAGGCATCTCACAGTGCTTTAGGGATCGTGGTCCTTATGTATCTCATTTTGGGCATGCAGCCTATAATGCACCATCATCTCCTATTAGTGTGCCTCCGATCTAGATCTATCACCGTGTTTATCAGACCCATCGGGTCAGGTTTACCTTCAGCTTCAGTGGCCACAACAATAGGATGGGTGTTTTGTGTGTAGAGGTACTGGTCATATCAGGAGGTTCTGTCCGAGATTGTTGAGTGGCATGCCATAGCAAAGTTCTCGTGGCATGGTCCCAACACCGATTTCTCCACCACCTTCTCAGCCAGCTAGGGGCAGGGGTCAGGTAGCCAGAGGTGGAGGTCAGGCCGTTATACGTGAAGGTTAGGCCGTTAGAGGTGGAGACTAGCCAACTAGAGGTCGTCCCAGAGACGGAGGTCACGGTGGTGGAGCTCAACCCCGATTTTATGCTTTTCCCAGCTAGAATTGAGGCCAAGTCATCCGATGCCGTCATCACATGTATTTTGCTTGTTTTCCATAGAGATGATTCAGTTCTATTTGGTCCGGGCTCTATTTATTCCTACGTGTTGTCCTATTTTGCTTCATATCTGGTTTTGTTCGTGATTCTTTGAGTGCTCCTGTGTATGTGTCCACGTTTGTGGGAGATTCTATTGTTTTAGATCGTATCTATCGCTCGTGTGTGATCACTATTGGGAGTCTTGAGACTAGTGTAGATCTCCTACTTCTTGATATGGTAGACTTCGATATTATCTTGGGTACGGATTGGTTGTCACTTTATCATGCTATATTGGACACTCATACCAAGACTGTGACCTTATCCATTCTGAGGTTGCCTCAATTAGAGTTGAGAGGGACTACTGGCCATTCTACAAGCAGGGTTATTTCTTGTGTGAAGGCTTGACGTATGGTCGAGAAGGGATGTCTAGCGTATTTGGCCTATATTCACAATTCTAGTGCGAACATTCTTCCTTGAATTCAGTACTAGTTGTGTGTGAGTTTGCAGAGGTATTTCCTGTAGATCTACCGGGGATCACCCCAATAGAGATATTGACTTTTGTATTGATTTGGCTCCGGGCACTTAGCCCATGTCCATTCCACCATACCGTATGGCACCATTGGAGTTGAAGGAATTGAAGGAGAAGATGCAAGATTTTCTCTATAAGGGATTCATTAGACCTAGTGTCTCGTCTTGGGATATGCCCGTGTTGTTCATGAAGAAGAAAGATAGGTCGATGAAGATGTGTATAGACTATCGGTTGTTGAACAAGGTCACTATCAAGAACAAGTATCTGTTGCTAAGGATTGATGACTTATTTTATCAACTTTAGGGTGCCAAGGTATTTTCGAAGATTGATTTGAGGCCTGACTACCATCAATTGAAGATTATGGCATCTGATGTCCCTAAAACGGCTTTTCAGATTCGGTATGGGCATTAAGAGTTCATAGTGATGTTATTTGGGTTAACAAATGTGTTACACCCTATGTTTTCGTATGTGAAAGTATGCCATAAATAAGTTGATGGAAGCTCGTAAATGAGATGTTACATCCCGCATTTCTGTACGTTAAAGTTTCGTCGTAAGTTAATCGACGTAAGTTCGGGAATGAGATTATTTTGAGATTACAAGCATTCTGCTATTTCAAACACGTGATGAGTAAATTCGTGAAGGTGAGAGAGTAAGAAAATTGAAGAAAATGAATTTTTGTCGAACTTTGATATTTTGGAGTAAAATACGGCCCTATCTAAAATACCCGGTATTTATAGACTAGTGCCATATAAGGTACCACATGACGATTATAGTAAGGTGTATAAGGTGTGTTAAAAGTGAGTAGTATTTTAAGTAATTTGAGATAATTCTTAATTAAATTTATAATTAATTAATTATTAATTTTAGTGGGTGATTAACAATTAATTAAGATATTTTGATAAGATTAAGGAGCCCTCCCCAACGTGGCAGCATGTATGGAGTCCTAATCAAGCCTAAGGTTGACTAAGTAGTATGAGTCTATGTGGCAAAATTTGAGAAATCTTTAGCTTAGTAATCATATTAAGAAGGGGCCCACTCCCTATGATAAAATACCCCCTAATTCATTAAGGAGAAATACCTAGACTTGCTAATGGATGAGTTCTCAGAGGGAAATTGTTATAGCCCTTATAACGCTATAGCAATGGGAATTGCGATTCTAAGAGAGCTCGGGTACAATCTTTCTTAAGAATATTACACGAATTTTTCCCTACTTTGATCTGCCGTTACGTGCTGTCGCAATCAATGAGTGTTAAAGGGATTATCAAGAGAATCATTTTAGGTATGTTAAGGTTATCCCTTCTTTCTTTTGGCATGATCCATACGATATAAATGAAACAAGCAAATGCACAACTTCCATAAATGATTCTATTCATAGAAATAGTAGAGATATTTATGTTCTTGATCCCCATATGTCTTATTATTCTATCGTTTGCTCATGGGTCTCAGAAAATCCGTAAGTTGATAAGGTTTACTTCATGATAATAATCAAAGGCATAATGGTCTTATGATATTTCGAGGAATTGTATTGACGTACTTCTCATGCATTGCATTCATTTACATCGAACCATGACCAAGTGGCGTTATATACACGTATATATATATTTATATATATTTATATGTATATGGAATATGAGTAAAGGTTACGGCGTTGTATACGCACCACCACCTGATCTACTGGTATACGTTGATGATTTGCCCAAAGTGGTCGAGATTATATGATGGGATGCCCTTAGAGGCTTGATGATGTTATGAACGCATATACTCATGCATGGTATGACATTTATACACATTTGCATGACATTAAAATATTAAATGATTCAAAGAGCTATTTAGATAAACATGTTGAGCCTTTTACTCCATGTTTCTCTCATGTCTATTGTTTACTGATTTTCATTCTTTACATACTCGGTACATTATTTGTACTGACGTCCCTTTTGCTTGGGGACGCTACGTTTCATGCCCGTATGTCCCGATAGATAGGTTGAGAGTCCTCCAAGCAGGCTATCAGCTTAGCGGAAGATGTTGGTGTGCTCTATTTGCTCCGGAGTTGCTTATTTGGTCAGTATGATTTAAACATGTATTGATTGTTATGTCGGGGCCCTGCTCTGCCTTATGACGTTTATGTACTCTTAGAGGCTTGTAGACATATGTTATGTATATGAAAGATTATATAGCCTTGTTGACCTATGCTTAGTGCACGAGTGATTATTTTGGCCTTGTAGGCCCGTACGTCATATGTATAAGTCAGTATATCAGGTTGGGTCATTTTATGTCGAGGGTTCCCTCATGTTTTATTCTTGTTACCCCATACGCCCCTTCTGGACTATTTACCCATGTTGATATAATGAGAAAGATACGTTACATTGGTACTTGATTGAGTAAGGCACCGGGTGCCTGTTGTGGCCCATCAGTTTGGGTCATGATAAAATGCCCCAACAATATTTATGGATTTAATGAACCGGGTATTCAAGATCTATTTGGATTCTTTTGTGATCGTATTCATTGATGATATCTTGATCTACTCCCGCAGTCGAGAGAAGCATGAGCAACATCTTCGGATTGTACTTCAGACTTTGAGAGATAACCAGTTATATGCCAAGTTCTCAATGTGTGAGTTTTGGTCAGATTCAGTTGCCTTTTGGGGGCATGTTATATCGGCAAAGGGCATAAAAGTGGATCCTAAGAAGATTGAGGCAGTTTAGAACTGGCATACACCTACTTCAGCTATAGAGATTTGGAGTTCCTTGGATTTGCAAGTTCATGGAGGGGTTTTCATCCATAGCAGCCCCAATTACTAGATTGACCCATAAGGGTGATCCGTTCAGGTGGTTGGAAGAGTGTGAGTTGAGATTTCAGAAGCTCAAGACTTTTTTGACTACGACGCTAATGTTGGTGTTGCCCCCAAGTTTAGGATCTTAAATGGTGTATTGTTATGCATATTGTATTGTGCTTGGTGGAGTATTGATGCAGGATGGCAGGGTGATTACATACGCGTCACGACAGTTGAAGGTCCATGAGAAGAATTACCATGTTCATGACTTAGAGTTTGTAGCCATTGTTCAAGCACTGAAGATTTGGAGGCATTATCTTTACAGCATATCAAGTGAGGTATTCACAGATCACCAGAGTCTACAGTATATGTTCAAGAAAAAGGATCTCATCTTGGGGTAGATGAGGTCGTTGGAGCTATTGAAAGACTACGATATTACCATTTTGTATCAGCCCGGGAAGGCCAATGTGGTGATCGATGCCTTGAGTAGAAAGGATGTGAGTATGGGTAGCCTTGCGTATATTCTAGTTGCGGAGAGCCTGCTAGCATCAGATGTTCAGGCTTTGGCCAATCAGTTCGTGAGGTTAGTTGTTTATGAGCCTAGTCGTGTCCTAGCTTGCATGGTCTCTCAGTCTTCCTTGCTTGAGAGCGTCAGTATGATGACCCCCATTTTCTTGTCCTTAAGAAAATAGTGTAGCACGATGGTACCAAGCATGTTACTATTGGAGATGATAGGGTTTTGTGGATGCAAGGGTAGATTTGTGTGCCCTTTGTGGATGGACGTTGTGAGTTGATTATTGAGAAGGCCTACAGTTCCCGGTAGTCTATTCATCCAGTTGCCACCAAGATGTATCAGGACTTGCGGTAACATTATTGGTGGAGAAGAATGAAGAAGGATATAGTTGCATAGTCTGAATTGTCACCAAGTAAAGTACGAGTATCAAAGGCCTGGTGGTTTGCTTTAGAGGCTAGAGATTCCTGAGTGGAAGTTGGAGCGTATTACCATGGATTTTGTTGTTGGGCTCCCACGGACTCAGAAGAAAGTCGATGCAGTATGGGTCATTATGGATAGGTTGATCAAGTCAGCACATTTCATTCTAGTTGTAGTTACCTAATCTTTAGAGTGGTTAGTTGAGATCTACATCTGCGAGATCGCCCTTCTTCACGTTTTGCCCGTGTCCATCATTTTTGATCGAGGTACGCAGCTCACCTTACACTTCTAGAGAGCCGTACAATGTGATTTAGAAACATGGGTTGAGCTGAGTACAACATTTCAACCCCAGACAAACGGACAGTCTGAGCGCACTATTCAGATATTGGAGGATATGCTTCGCGCTTGTGTAATGGATTTCGGGGGTTCTTGGGATCAGTTCTTGCTGCTTGTGGAGTTTGCCTAATACAACACCTACCAGTCGAGTATTCAGATTGCTCCATATGATGCATTGTATGAGATGTGGTGCCACGTTAGTTGGTTGGTTCGAGCCGGGGGAGGCTCAGTTGTTGGGTACCGATTTGGTTTAAGGATGCCTTGGATAAGGTCAAGATTATTCTGGATCAACTCCGCATAGCTCAGTCTAGGAAAAATAGTTATGTCGACCGTAGAGTTCATGATATTGCATTCATGGTTAGAGAGAGATTATTGCTCCGGGTTTCACCGATAAAGGGTGTGATGAGGTTCGGGAATAAGGGCAAGTTGAGCCCTAGATATATCTGACCCTTTGAGATTCTTGAGAGAGTGGTTGAGGTGGCCTACAGACTGGCATTGCCACCTAGTTTATTAGCATTCCATTCGGTGTTCCATGTGTCCATGCTCCGGAAGTATCACGTTGATCCGTCCCATGTATTAGATTTCAGCTCAGTCCAATAAGACAAGGATTTGACTTATGAGGAGGAGCCGATGGCCATTATATCCCCTCATGTATAGAAGTTGAGGTCTAAGAGTTATCCTTCAGCTAGACTACAGTGGAGAGGTCAGCTGATCGAGGCAGCCACTTGGGAGTCTGACTCGGACATGCAGAGTAGATATCCAAACCTTTTTCGCCAATCCAAGTACCTTTCTACGTCCGTTCGAGGATGGACGTTTGATTTAGAGGTGAAGAATGTGATGACTCGATAGGTCATTTTCAGTTTAAGCCTTCATTTATGCATTTCGAGTCCTCGAATAGCTCTGTTTAGCCTTTCTCGATTTGTGTGCACAGTCCATGCCTTTTTTCTAGAAATATTGTATATGAAAAATCTATGAAAAAGTGAAATTTATCCTTAAAACTCATTTGAGTTGACTATGTTAAACGTGTTACATAAATGGACCCGAATCAGTATTTTGACAGTTCTGGTTGGGCCGTATCATAATTTGGGACTTGGGCTTATTCCCGGAATTGAATTTGGACGTCCCTAACTTGATTTAACATAATTTGTTGAAAACTATTAAATTGAAGGCTAAAAGAATTCCTACATTTTGACCGTAGGTTGACTTTGTTGCTACCGGGTTCAGATTTCGGTTCCAGAACTTGGTATAGGTTCATTTTGCTATTTATGACTTTTTTGCAAAATTTGGTGCAAAACAGAGTTGATTTGACGTGATTCGGATGTCCGGTTGTTAAATTGAAATTTCTTGTGCTTCATTGAAAATTTCATTCATTTTGATGTCTGATTCGTAGTTCTAGGTATTTTTTTGGTGTTTTGATTGCGTGAGCGAGTTCGTATGATGTTATTATACTTTTGTGCATGTTTGGTTTAAAGCCCGAGGGGCTTAGGTGAGTTTCGGACGCGTAGCAGAGTGTTTGATAGAGTTAAAAGTTGCTGGTTATTTTTTTTCATAGGTCACCGTTCTCGCATTTGCGAGTTTAGTGTCACATTTGCGATAGTGTCAAGTTCGCATTTGCGAAAGATCATTCACATTTGCGAAGAGGTCCTGGGGGAGCTGGTTCGCATTTGCAATAGAATTTGTTGCATTTGCGGAATGTCCGAGTTCGCATTTGCGAACAAGACCATCGCATTTGCGATGGCAGCTAAGATGTGTTTTTCGTATTTGCGAGGACTTCTTCATATTTGCAGGTCGAGAACACGGGATTTAGCTCATTTTTCACAAATTCTCAACCCTAAACACCCTAAAGGCGATTTTCTAAGAGGATTTTCTTCCCAAAAACATTTGTAGGCAAGTTTAATCTATTTCTATTCAATTACCCATTACTTTCCAAGTGTTTTCAACATTAAATCTAGGATTTTCAAGGTAGAAATTAGGGATATGGGTAGAATTAGGAATTTTTGTAAATTTGGGATTTAGACCTCGAATTGAGGTTGGATTTTGAAGCTAATCACATAATTGGGCTCGTGGTTGGATATGTAATTGGGTTTTGGTCTGAATCTCGAGTTTTGACCAAGTGGGTCGGGGCTGACTTTTGTTGATTTTTTGGAAAAAGTGTAAAGTTCTTAACTTTATGTATTTTAATTGATTTCCCTAGCATTATTTGTTGATATTAAGTCGATTTTGGTTAGATTCGATGGGTTTGGAGGCGGATTTTAGAGGAAAGGCTCTGGTTAAGCTTTGATTTGATTGTGGAGCGAGATAAGTGTTGGGCCTAACCTTTATTTGGGAGAATTAGGAATCCTTGAACCATATTTTATATGAATTACATGTGTAACGGCATATATGCGAGGTGGCGAGTGTATATGCGCCTTCAAAATAACTGTTTTCATGCTTTCCCATGTTTCATTAATTATTTTATTCCATGTCTTAACTATTACATTCTTTAACTACTCTCTATGCCTGTCATGTCCTAAAACTCAATACGTCGTGATGACACCTATCACAGAACTAGGAAAGCCAATAATCATAATAAAACTAGGACTTTGTAGTAAAAATAAGATGAAGCAAGTTTAGCTGTATAACTCTCATAAATAGCCGATATAAACAACTGCGACTCAAATACAATTTCCCAAAATCCGGATGTCACTAAGTATATTAGCATCTATACAATAAACTAGTTTGATACATTTTCTAAGAGAGTAGAACAAAATACGTAAAACTGAGAGATAGGAGAGGAGAGCCAAGGTCTGCGGATGCCAAAGTAGTTACCTCAATAATCTCCGACCAGGTAAAACTCCACGATCAGCAACTACCGTGCCCGAAAATACCTGGATCTGCACATGACGTGCAGGGTGTAGTATGAGTACAACCAACTCAATAAGTATCATAAATAAACAAGTCAAGGTAAGAGAAGCTTAAATTATTGAGGATAATAGCGATTCTGGTGTAGTTCTGCCCATTTTAAACAAGCACAACACAATATTTAAAGCTAACTCATCAAGTTTCGTGAGAAGATTATCCGTGTGTGCATGTGCACAGTTTCTCAAATACCCTGCTCAGACAATATCATGGCATTTAGAGGAAGGAATCAAATAATCAAATAAATGATCAAGAAAATGCAAATTCCTCACACTATAGGGGCAACTCACATGTTGCACGGACAACTCACATGCTAACAATAGAACCTGCTTGGACAACTCTCGTGCAACACAGATAACTTACGTGTCAATGGTTAGGAGCTGGTGTTGGGCACTCAGCCCATTTCTATTCCTCTGTATCATATGGCACCAACATAGTTGAAGGAATTTAAAGAGAAGCTTCAGGAGCTTCTTGATAAAGGGTTTATTAGGCCTAGTGTGTCGCCTTGGAGTGTATCAGTTCTGTTTGTGAAGAAAAAAAATGGTACTATGCGGATGTGCATTGACTATAGGTAGTTGAACAAAGTTACAATCAAGAACAAGTATCCTTTGATGCGTATTGATGATCTATTTAACCATCTTCAGGGAGCAAGTGTGTTCTCTAAGATTGATTTGAGGTCTGGGTATCACTAGTTGAAGATTCGGGACATTGATATTCTAAAGACAGCATTTAGGACATGCTATGGTAACTATGAGTTCCTTGTGATGTCTTTTCGGCTGACCAACGCCCCTACAACATTCATGCATGTGATGAACAGTGTATTTCATCCATATCTTGATTCGTTTATCATAGTATTCATTGATGATATCCTAGTATACTCATGTAGCCAGGATAAGCATACCTAGTATTTGAGGATAACTCACGTGTCCAACCCTCCAATGGTCACCACACACGACTGATACACACGGTCCACAACAACAGTATCGCCCACCGGCTTAGATACATGAATAGGTGAGACTAAGGACTCCCGGGGCATATCCAAATAACGAGTAAAATAGGATGATATATAGGAATAAGTAGAACTAGGGTGAAATAATGTGGAAGCATCCCTGTGGCACACTGAAACAATACCTGTGATCACTACGTCTAAAGCAACGGCCTCTGGCCTGGAAGGAATAGCACAGAATCGAGCCTGACCACCACCTGATCGACCTTCCCCTCTAGCTGCTTGAGCCCTACCCCTAGCTAGCTGAGCGGGTCGTGTAAGTGCTGGTGGTGCTATCATTGGCCAAGAACTCTGCTGTGGAACCCCACTCAAAAATCCAGGGCAATCCCTCTTGAGATGACTCAAGTCCCCGCAATCGAAACAACCCCTCCTCTGATGGAGTTGTTTCTCTTGATAACCCAATGAACTGATTGTAGAAACCTGGGAAGATATGGTATGGTAAGAACTCTGCGTTAATAATGCACTAAATGTTGATTGGCCTGAACGAGCACTGTAATAATTGTGGCTAACTGATGCATCACAAAGAGCTGGACAAGCCATCTGAGCAGGCCTATAAAGATGACCCTCGCTGTGGTAGGACTGACACATAGAATAAACATTGTTGAAACCACCTAAACCATGAGGCCTCTTGACCTCCCTCTCCTTAAGCTCCTGATTGCGGACCAACTCTAGTCGCCGATAAATGTCAACCACCACGTTGAACCTAGCACCTGATGCATTCTCTTGAGTCATAACAAAACATAACTAATAGACGAGGCCATCAATGAACCACCTATCCTCTCCCTCTCAGTGGGAACCAACCAAACTGTGTGGCAAGCCAACTTAGACTGGGCCACAAACATGCCTCCTAGTGTAGCTGCTCAAACTGCCTAAGCAACTCCTCTCTATTGGTCGGTGGCACAAACTTCTCCTGGAAGAGAACAGAGAACTCATGCAATGAAAGTGCTACAACATCAACTTGCCTGCCCTGCTCATAGGTCTCCCACTATCTGAAGGCTGCCCCAATCAGCTAAAAAGTAGTAAATGAGACCCTACTAGTCTCCATAATACCCATCGTGCAAATAATATGTTGGCACATATCCAATAAGTCCTGAGAATCCTCTGACTCAGCCCTACTGAATGATGGAGGCTAGAGCCTCCCAAATCTCTCTAGTCTCTTCTACTCCTCATCACTTATAACGGGACCCACCTGGGCTTGAGCAACTTTAACCAGCTGGGCTGGTAGTACCCCGGTGTTTGAAGTCCCTTCACTACCTGCTCTGGAGTACAGGCGACGGGAGTCTAGGTACTTCCCCCGGCCTGAGAAGTGGCTTGTATGGCCTGAACAGAAGCTGCTTGAGCAAGGCTAGTGAAAATAGTCAATATCTGGGCCAAAGCCTCGTGAAGGTTTGTAATCACAATAGGCAAAGCTAGTGCTTGAACTGGTCCCACCGGCTCAACCATATCTGGAATCTGCTCCTGAGCTGGAGCAACTGGTGGGTCTACAAGTGCTGCTCTAGCTGTTGTACGAGTTGCACCTCGGCCTCAACCATGGCCTCTCCCTCTCATTGGCTAAACTCGTGGTACTAGTAGTCGTCTGCCTAATACGGTAGCACATGTCCTCACCAATTGTAAGATAATAGAATAACATAAGTTTAGTTCCCGGAATCAACAAATTCGTGTGACAAGAATACAAAAATGTGAAGTTTTCCTAAGGGTTCGACATCCTCTGAAAGAGAAGTACAGACCTCTCCGTACTGATCTGCAAGACTCTATTAAATATGCTCATGACTCGTGAAACCTATGTAACCTAGGCTCTGATACCAACTTGTCACGACTCAAAACTCAACACGTCATGATGGCTCCTATCATAGAACTAGGCAAGCCGATTATCAATAATACTTGGAGTTTTTATTAAAAATAAGAAAAAGTAAGTTTAACAGTAATACCTCTCATAAATAGATGATATAAACAAATGCGACTCGAATAAAATTTTCCCAAAATCCGGGTATCACTAAGTACATGAGCATCTATACAATAGCCTAATCTGATACACCGTCTAAGAGAGTAATACAATAAGTAAAATTAGGAGATAGGGGAGAAGAGTCAAGGTCTGTGGATGCCAAAGCAGCAACCTCGATAAACTCCGAACTGGTATGTTATGCCCCGTAATATTACGTTGATATTACTGTTGCGGCCAAAACACTCATGCAAGTGTACGCGATCGACAAGTAATATAGTAGTAAGTAAAGTATCGTTCCCACGAGGAATTGTGATCAACTTATCGACTGATGTAGACTCAAACAATTATCAATTCAAGCTAATTATCACAAAATATATAAAGAACCAATTTACAATTTACCTAGTAATTAAACAATAATTCAACACAAAATTACTACACCAATTTCACAATATGTTTATAACAATTTGAATAAATATATTCCCGGGTCATGGACTTGGTAGAAATTAAGCTACTATTTTAGCTTAAAATGGATTTATTGAATTATCCGGGTTAATAATATTCATAAGAATCTTTCGAGTTCTTATGCATCTATTCAAGTTAAACTAATACTTATATGTCTATGGTATTAATATTAGAAAGAATGCATTTACAACTCCTATTTTTCAACCAAACAAGGCAATTAAGTATATGTCTATCTTAATTGCGAATTCTTTACCCGATGCCCGAGATTCAAAACTTGTTCTATTTGATTCTATATGCAACCAAGAATTTCCTTTTTCAAGTTTAATTCAAGATTCGTAAATAATATTTCACTGTTAGCTACGTAGTAAAATAATTAGAAGCAGAATCAAATAAACAACCCATAACGATAATTTCAATATCTTCAATCTAAGCTTCAAACAACATAATTATCTAACATCCATGACCCAAGAATACTAGAGTTTTTAGCTACTCATAATCATACAAAAATCAACAATAAAAGTTTTAAACATAATATTAACAAGCAAATAGAAGAAAGTTTAGAAGAACTCTTTGAATCCTTGCTCTAAGATGTTGTTCTTCTTCTCCTTTCTTAGCTTCAAGATGAAGCTCCTCCTTCTTCTATGGCTTTTTCTCCCCCAAAATCTGATCTCTTTTTTTCTCAATAATGGAGCTTCACGTTATGTAAATTGAGTGGGACTAAGAAGGAATTCCAATTTTACCCGCAAATAATTGATTTCTCGGACAGGACTAGCGCGGGAGCGCATGACCAGCGCATGACCCGGGCTAGTGGGGTTTCTTTCTGTCCAAAATAATTGAACTAGCGTGGGAGCACATGACCAGCGCATGACCCGCGCTAGTGGGGTTTTCTCTTGTTAAGATGTTGCTGCTCAACTTTTCGTCATTTGACTCCATTTTTCACTTGATTACCATTATAAATCCTCATTTGTTTATTGAACTCCTGTGAGACATTAAAGTCATGATTAGAGCCAATTTTTGCATTATTTGAACATTTACAATAGTAAACCATCCTTAAGTTGAGCTAAAACATAGGCTATATTAAACAATTTAGCCTATTATCAACACCCCACACTTAGCTTATTGCTAGTCCTCGAGCAATCCACTATATTCTTTTTAGAGAGTTCTTCACTCAACCATTTCACCTCACGCATTACACCTAGAACATTGTACATACTTAACACCTAGCAGTCAACAATCATAGCCTTAAAGTCAACTCTCAAGTGCCATGCAATATTTACACTTCCTCAAAGTACTCTACACAGAAATCAAGATTTGCTTCTCCGTCACGATTCATATGCCCTCACAATTACATCAACAAAAACTGAGTTCAATCCCCCACATTCAATTCATATATTCACATATATCAAGGAAATCACTCACTCTCACAAAAGAGGTCACATGCATGCAATTGGTACCATAAGCTTGCCCTTAATGTAAATCTCTACTAATGTAGGCTAGCTCAATCCAAAATCAATTAGGACTTTTTCATGGTTGTAATGTGGGCTAAGGGACGGGTAGGATGTATTTAGGAATAGTGACTCAACCCCTAAGCACTTTAACACATCACACGAGCAATTTTCAGCATAAATTCTTCAACCCACTTCTCATTTATACACAATATCATCCCACAAATACGCCCTTCTTCTTTAAGCACTCTATTAATTCATTCCCACTAGCTAGAGCAAAACACAATGTAATTATCTCTTTTTTTTGTCACTCAATTTCTGCTAGTAGTGTATTCGTTTACAACATAAGTGCACCTTTCATCCTTTTATTGGTTCCACTCAAAAGCCACCCCACACTTATTTCCTTCTTACTTCTTTTAGCACTCTTCTTACAATTAAAGTGCTTTAAGAGGTAAAAAGATCAAAACACTGTCAATTAAGAACAAAAGGGTCTAGGCTTGTAATGCGGGTGCCAAACAAAAATTCTGAAGGCTCAAAAGGGTTAACTAGGGACAAGTTTTATTTTTAATAAGTAATTAAGCTCAAAAAGGTCAAAGAAAGCCTAACATCATTTTTCAAACCGAGTATCACCTCAAATTTCGCTTCAACTCACATACCGGGCAAGTTCTAGACACAAGTACAATACATGGACTACACAAATACTCACCACACATGGCATATGACTCATTCCAGATCAGCTCATCAAGACACTCCATTACGAGCATTCAATTCAGTACAAACATACAAATTAAGGCACTTTCAGTAAGATTCAACAATTAGGACTAAGCGTTATACTCTAGGGTCTATTGTGTTCAGGTGTGTCAACGCTATGGGTTCACTTTTCTATAGCTTATAACTCCTTATTTTAGTCTACAAATAAAAAAAAACATAAAAACAGAAATTTAAAACTACCTATGCCCGGTTCAAGATAAACTCTTGGAAAAGAACCGCGGCTTAAAGAAAAACCAAGGGGGAATTATTATACTACCTAAAAATACAAAAAATAAAAACAAAAATCTTTTTATTGTTTTCTATGGGCTCAGTCCCTCAAGAACTCCTATCTAAAAGAATCCGTCATCGGGTCGCGCCGATATAACTACTAAAAAAAAATCTACTGAAAATGTTTAAGAACAGACAACAATTACTCCAACAATACTAAATCACCAAAATATTTAAAACCAAAAGTGAAATAGTCACGCATTCCCAAAATATTATATATTGTACCACACCACCAAAATATTCCAACAATCCAAAACAATTGAAACAACCTAAAAATCCATAATAATTACTACCATCCAAAACATTTAAGAACAGTTAAACATATGTTTAAAGGAATCCTCCACCCCACACTTAAAGCGAGACATGTCCCCATGTCTTTCATTATAAACAAGAGATGAAGCAAAGATACTTCCCCGAGGAGTCACTCCTGGTCGGAGATAGAACCTGAATCTACATTGCATGCCCGACCAATTGCACGAAGCCAACCCAAGAGCCGGCTTTCCGTTTTCTTCTGCTGAACTTGCATTTCATCAACATGTCTCCCCAGAACTGTCACTGATGTTTTAATTTCAGTAATTTCCTGCTCCATGCGGTCTATCCTTTGTCCCCGACCAGCCCTAGATGGTCCTACTGCATCAAAAGTTTGTGGTTGTGTAGGTGGTGCATCTTCTCCCATCTCCACATCGTCAGCTCCTTCTTGTTGGTCCTCTCCTTCCTCATCGTCACTGTTATCAGAATCAGCAGCAACCAATTCAGCTGGATGTACAACTTCCTTACCTGTGGTGACAATTTTAGCCGTGAAAGGATTAACTTTAGCTAGTCGTCCATCTGCAGCAAGATTGTTTGGTACATTGGCTCGAAGACACAGGAGGGTGACAAGAGATGGGTAATACAACCCGTAGCGTTGAATTTTAACCCTCTGGAACATTTCTTTATGTATCAACAATGGCACATCAAACCATGCCCTATTCATGAAACACCATATTAAGCAAGCTCGAGGGATGTTTACTTCAGTCAAATTCTTGGAAGGCAAGAGACGGTTGTTGATTAAGTACAACCAACATTTGGCCTCGAACTTCAGGGCATTAACGTGGAACTTGTTCCCATATTTATAACATTGTATATCTGCATTCGGGCGACAAATTATGTCGGTGAATGTGGACCATGGTATTAGCTTGCTGTTATATGCCTGGAACATATCTATGTAATCTTCCTCCTCTAGGGGTAGCCTGTACACATCCCGAATTGCCTTGTCGCTTTCGGACTGTAACATTGTAGTTATCATGTTCCGGAAGGTTGGCATACTATTCCATTACTAGCATTACATTCGCCGTGATTGGCTCCTCGAAGAAAATGTCAAGCCCACGCCTCCTCAACTCGTTTGCTATGTTTGGACAATTAATAGCCAAAGCATTTGCATCCATTTCTTGTTCAGGCACTATTGTTTTCTCCTTCTTTTTGTTAAATCTGTCCTGTGCCTTGGCTGATACAAACTTTTGACTATTGAATGGCCTAGTATCAACTGATTTTCTGGGCCGTCCACCAACATTTGCTGTAGCTGGGCGTTCGGATGAGGAACTTGATGCTGAGCGTTTACGAGGGGCCATGATACCTGCAAGTAGTTTAGAGTTAGCCCTATTCAATTGGGTGACCAAACCGGTCTACTTAGACTTCACCACATAGTTGGTCACCTCACTTCCTCCAAAGAGGCATTTTTTCAAACACATTGTGAGCATGTTGAGTTTCAAGCTTTTTCCAACCCTATGTCACAATGTATTCACCATCAACCAACCCAATTACTACTTTACACCACCATATTCCTAATTTTTCACTTCCTCAACCCAACCAAACATCAAACATATGTTTAAATCTTCTATAAATGCTACATTCTAATGTTAAATAAGAAAAAATTTAAGAAACTATCCTAAAAATATACAATCTTGACAACCACATAATAATGTTACATAATAAAACTAAACAAGGAAAAAATTGAAGACATTATACTAAATATATGCAAAGAAATTGAAAATCAAACAAAAAATAGAAAATTAAAACTATGTTCACCAAAAAAAACGAAATTAATCTGAAAATTAAAAAAAAATTAACTAATAAGCATAAGATGAAGAAGACATACCTTAGAGGAGATGGGGTATGGGGTGAATGAAGAGGTGGGGAGATTTGATGAAGAAGAAAAAGAAGAAAAAGATTAGGGTTTTGTTGGGAGAGTTTGGAAGAAGAAGAATGGGGTGTTATTAAGTTAAAGAAGTTAAAAAAAAACTTAAAACGGAGTTACCTGTGACTAGCGCGGGTCGCGCGCTGCTTATGCGCTCCCGCGCTAGCCACTTTATCCCGAGGCAGACTAAAACCTGATTAGCACGGGCTATGCGCTAGTTATGCGCACCCGCGCTAATCACTGAAGGTCAGGGCAGACGGAAACCCGATTAGCGCGGGTTATGCGCTAGCCATGCGCACCCGCGCTAATCAATGAACGTTTCTCTCTCTCCCTTTTTTTTATATACCCTCTCAAGAAGGACAAGTTATAAATTCTCATTTACAAATTATATTTACAATACATTTGTGGGTTGCCTCCCACACAGCGCCTGATTTAATGTCGCGGCACGACGCCATATTGCATTATATGTCAATTAAATCTACTGAGTTTTTGTGACGTTGAATGTCACCACCCCAATAGTGTTTAATTCGTTTCCCATTTACCAAGAACATGCCTGTTGAATTAATGTTTCGCAATTCAACTGTTCCATGAGGAGTTACACTTACTATAACAAAAGGGCCTGCCCAACGGGACTTAAGCTTTCCAGGAAAAAGTTTTAGCCTTGAGTTGAACAAGAGAACTTCTTGCCCCGGCTCAAACTCACGATGTTGGATGTGTTTGTCGTTACACTTCTTGGTCTTTTCTTTATATAACTTGACATTTTCATAAGCATGCAATCGAAACTCATCAAGTTCATTGAGTTGTAGCAGTCTTTTTTCTCCAGCTAAGTCCATATTTATATTTAGCTTTTTGATAGCCCAATAAGCTTTATGTTCTATCTCAACAGGCAAATGACATGCTTTTCCATAAACCAACCTGTATGGAGAAGTACCTATTGGAGTCTTGTATGCAGTTCGGTAAGCCCACAATGCATCTTCTAACTTACCGGACCAATCTTTCCTATTTGCGCTCACAGTTTTCTCCAAAATCTGTTTTACCTCCCTGTTTGACACTTCAACTTGACCACTCGTTTGAGGGTGATATGCAGTAGCAACCTTGTGTCTTACACCATATTTTGCTAGAACATTTTTCAACAATTTGTTGCAAAAGTGTGTTCCTCCATCACTTATCAACACCCTTGGAGTTCCAAAGCGTGTGAAAATGTGCTTCTTCACAAAACTTACCACTACCTTCGCATCATTAGTAGGAAGAGCAATGGCCTCAACCCACTTAGACACATAATCCACTGCAACCAAAATATATTTGTGCCCATTAGAATAAGGAAATGGTCCCATGAAATATATTCCCCAGACATCAAAGAGTTCTACTGCCAAAATATTTTGTAAAGGCATCTCGTGCTTCTTCGTGATCGTTCCGGTTCTTTGGCACCTGTCACAATTTTTAACAAAAGCATGTGCATCTTTAAATAATTTTGGCCAGTAAAAACCTGATTGCAAAACCTTTTGTGCAGTTCTGTCTCCACCATGATGACCTCCATAAAGAGAAGAATGACAGTCATGCAATATTGCATTCATCTCCTCCTCAGGGACACACCTTCTTACCAATTGATCTGCGCATTGCTTGTATAGAAAAGGCTCGTCCCACATGTAGAATCTCACATCATGTAAGAACATTCTTCTATGGTCAGCTGTGAATCCTGGTGGAGTCACCCCACTTGCAATAAAATTCACATAATCAGCATACCACGGGGTTTCATCCGAAGTGATGGCTAGCAAATGTTCGTCAGGGAATGTTTCTTTGATTGATTCTCCTTCAGTGACATGACCTCTATTTTCCAGCCTGGATAAATGATCTGCAACCTGATTCTCTGTTCCCTTTTGATCTCGAATCTCCAAATCAAATTCCTGCAAAAGAAGAACCCATCTAATTAACCTTGGCTTGGCATCTTTCTTTGCAAATAAATACCTTATAGCTGAGTGATCTATGTAAACTATGACTTTTGTCCCCACTAGATAAGATTTAAACTTATCAAATGCCCATACTACTGCGAGCAACCCTTTTTCAGTAACAGTGTAATTCATTTTAGATGGATTAAGAGTTCTACTCGCATAGTGAATGGAACAAAATATTTTCTCTTTCCGCTGCCCCAAAACAGCTCCAATGGCTATATCACTTGCATCACACATCAATTCAAATGGAAGTTTCCAATCTGGATAAATGATAATCGGTGTAGTAACTAATCTTCGTTTCAACTCATCAAATGCTTTCAGACAAGCATCATCAAACTTGAAAGATGTATCTTTCTCAAGAAGCCTGCACAAAGGAGATGAGATTTTTGAAAAATCCTTGATGAAACGACGGTAAAAACCCGCATGGCCTAAGAAACTGCGAATGCCTCTAACTGATGTTGGTGGAGGTAATTTTTCAATTACTTCCACCTTTTCTTTATCCACCTGCAATCCATTCTTGGACACTTTATGCCCTAAGACTATGCCTTCACGTACCATGAAATGACATTTTTCCCAATTTAGTACCAAATTTGTTTCTTCACACCTAGCAAGGACCTTATCAAGATTCATTAAACATTCATCAAAAGAACATCCAAATACAGAAAAATCATCCATAAATACTTCCACAAATCTTTCAACCATATCAGTGAAAATAGCCATCATACACCTTTGAAAAGTCGCAGGTGCATTGCAAAGACCAAATGACATTCTTTTAAATGCATATGTCCCATACGGACATGTAAATGTGGTCTTTTCTTGGTCTTCTGGGGCTATAACAATTTGATTATATGCCGAGTAGCCATCCAAAAAAAAGTAATATTCCTGCCCGGCTAATCTATCAAGCATTTGGTCAATAAAGGGAAGGGGAAAATGGTCTTTTCGGGTGGAATTATTCAATTTTCTATATTCTATGGAAATCCTCCACCCAGTAACAGTTCTAATGGGAATCAAATCATTATTTTCATTTGTCACTACGGTCATTCCTCCTTTCTTTGGAACACATTGGACTGGATTTACCCATTTGCTATCAGATATTGGAAATACAATACCTGCATCAAGCCATTTAATCATTTCTTTTCTTACCACCTCTTTCATGTTCGGATTTAGGCGACGTTGTTGTTCTATGCTTGGCTTGTGCCCTTCCTCCATGAGAATTTTATGCATGCAAAAAGCTGGACTAATACCTCTTATGTCAGACATTGTCCACCCAATTGCTCTTTTATGCTCACGTAGTACTCTGAACAATTTCTCCTCCTGCAATTCAGACAAGTCAGTAGAAATAATAACAGGTAACGTTTCAGAACTACCCAAATAAGCATAATGAAGGTGAGAAGGTAAAGGTTTTAATTCCAATTTGGGAGCTTCTTCAACTGAGGGCTTCAGAGGAGGACAATCTGGCCTGTTCAAAGGTTCAAAGGGATTAAAACCTTTTATATATTTACATGTTGCATTCAAAGTATGTTTCATCTCCTCAACCTCATCATTAATCTCCAAACTTTCAAACAACATAATTGCTTTTTCTAAAGAATCCTGCAAATATACACTTGGGGTAATAAGTTATTCATCAATCTCCATGACAGATATCATAGACAATTCTTCATACTGCCGTAGAAGTTGAATTGCTTTATATACATTAAAACCAGCTTCCTCGTTGTCAACTCTCATGATCATCTTTCCTTCTCTTACTTTAATTATAGCATCACCTGTAGCCAAGAGAGGTCTTCCCAATATAATAGGAACTTTTTCATCGGCCTGAAAATCCATGATAATAAAATCAACCGGGAAAATAAATTTCCCAATTTTCAGTAGCACATCTTCTATCACCCCTTCCGGGTAAGCTATGGACCTGTCTGCTAGTTGCAACATCACAATGGTGGGTTTTGGAGCCCCTAAACCCAATTGTTTGTACAAAGACAATGACATCAAATTTATGCTTGCTCCTAAATCACAAAGTGCACGGCCTACATCAACATTGCCTATTCTCACAGTGATAGTAAAGCTGCCAGGGTTCTTAAGCTTTTGAGGAAGCTTATTTTGGACCCATGAAGTGCACTCTTCAGTAAGTGCAACTGTTTCAAATTCAGTCAGTCTCCTCTTGTTAGCCACAATGTCTTTTATGTATTTGGCATATTTTGGAATATCACGAATCGCATCTACCAACGGAATATTCAATTGAATCTGACTCAACATAGAGGGAAATTTGTTGAACATGCGATCGTCATTCTTTTTCTGAAATATTTGTGGAAAAGGTGGTGGTGGCCTTGGAACATTCATAGGTGCTGAAATTGTATCATCTTTCCTTACTTCCTGTGTTTCTTTTGGAATCAATTCACCCTCAGGTACAAGCTTGTCTTTTCTCTTCTTTAGAACTTCTTCTAATTCCCTTCCAGTTCTAAGTGTAATTGCACTAACTTGTGGATTTTTCTCTGTATCACATGGAAGAGCACCTGCAGGTCTAGTATTTTGATTTGCAGCTAGTTGTCCCAATTGTCTTTCAAGATTTCTAAAATCAGTTCTGAGTTGCTGATTGTCTTGCAACAATTTTTTCAACAAATCATTTGTACTTTCTTCTGCTTGCTATGGCGGCCTTTGAGGTTGATTACAATTTCCTTGGGGTCTAAATTGATTTTGATTGGGTTGATTCCCACCCCAAGAGAAATTAGGATGATTCCTCCAATTTGGGTTGTAATTGTTCCCATATTAGGCTGGTTGATTCATCAGACCTCTGTTTTGTTGCCCCACATAATAAATAGATTCAGGATTCATTGGGCACATGTCACTTGTGTGATTATCGCCACACATTTTACAACAAACTGACATTTGTTGAACCTGCTGCATTGGTTGTGATGGTCCCATTGTCATTCTGGTCATTTGATTTGCCAATTTTGCTAAATCTGCTCTCATAGCGGAAATGTCACCCAGTTCAAGTAACCCTGCTTTCTGTTTCATTTCTCTCCTTGGTTCTCCTTCACCTTGCCAATTATGATCATTAGCAGTAAAGTTATTTAGCAGAAGTTGTATTTCACTATATGGTTTTGCCATGCAACTACCTCCACAAGCTGAATCAAGATTCATTTTTGAATTTTCGTCTAATCCATCAACAAAATTATGGCCCAATACTTCATCAGTTTGACAATGATGAGGACAATCCCGAAGTAGTTTCTTGTATCTTTCCCAAGCTTGGCGAAGAGTTTCACCATCACGTTGTTGAAACCCAAGAATCTGACTCCGCAAAAACTTTGTCTTTTTGGTGGGGAAAAACTTGATTAGGAATTTCTTTGCTAAATCATCCCAATTTGTGGATTGAATTAGCTGGCTCTTTTTGCAACCATTCTATAGCATCCCCCAATAATGAAAAGGGAAATAAGGTCAGCCTGACATAATCCTTGGAAACATTTGGATAATTGTAGTATCCGTTATTTCCAAAAAACTTTGAATGTGCCTTTGTGGGTCTTCATGAGATAGACCAACATATTGCCCATTGGACTGTATCAGCTGCACCATGTACTGTTTAAGCTCAAAGTGACCGGTGATTTCAGGATTCACAATGGCCTGAGTCATATTAGCAAGGTTTGGCCTTGCTGCTTCTATCACCGCACGTTCTTGATTACCTACCATCACTGTTGGCTGTGGTTGAACTTGAATGTCCAACTCTCTTTCTGTTATGTTTCTAGCTTCCCACTCCTTCCTTGTTCGTTCAATTTCAGGATCAAAAGGGAAGAGGTTGTTTGTGCTCCTACTCCTCCGCATTCAAGAGAAGAGCCTGCGCAACACAAACAAAGTAGATGGAAAATTTAGGTTTTTATTAACAGCTAATAAAATCTTAAAACAGTCAAGTAGCTAATTTCAATTCCCCGGCAACGGCGCCAAAAACTTGTTGCGACCAAAACACTCACGCAAGTGTACGCGATCGACAAGTAATATAGTAGTAAGTAAAGTATCGTTCCCACGAGGAATTGTGATCAACTTATCGACTGATGTAGACTCAAACAATTATCAATTCAAGCTAAATTATCACAAAATATATAAAGAACCAATTTACAATTTACTTAGTAATTGCACAATAATTCAACACAAAATTACTACACCAATTTCACAATATGTTTATAACAATTTGGATAAATATATTCCCGGGTCATGGACTTGCTAGAAATTATGCTACTATTTTAGCTTAAAATGGATTTATTGAATTATCCGGGTTATTGATTATAGGGTTAATAATATTCATAAGAATCTTTCGAGTTCTTATGCATCTATTCAAGTTAAACTAATACCTATATGTCTATGGTATTAATATTAGCAAGAATGCATTTACAACTCCTATTTTTCAACCAAACAAGGCAATTAAGTATATGTCTATCTTAATTGCGAATTTTTCACCCGATGTCCGAGATTCAAAACTTGTTCTATTTGATTCTATATGCAACCAAGAATTTCCTTTTTCAAGTTTAATTCAAGATTCGTAAATAATGTTTCGTTCTTAGCTACGCAGTAAAAGAATTAGAAGCAGAATCAAATAAACAACCCATAACGATAATTTCAATATCTTCAATCTAAGCTTCAAACAACATAATTATCTAACATCCATGACCCAAGAATACTAGAGTTTTTAGATACTCATAATCATATAAAAATCAACAATAAAAGTTTTAAACATAATATTAACAAGCAAATAGAAGAAAGTTTAGAAGAACTCTTTGAATCCTTGCTCCAAGATGTTGTTCTTCTTCTCCTTTCTTAGCTCCAAGATGAAGCTCCTCCTTCTTCTATAACTTTTTCTCCCCCAAAAATCTGATCTTTTTTTTTTCTCAATAATGGAGCTTCACTTTATGTAAATTGAGTGAGATTAAGAAGGAATTCCAATTTTACCCCCAAATAATTGATTTCCAGGACAGGACTAGCGCGGGAGCGCATGACCAGCGCATGACCCGTGCTAGTAGGGTTTCTTTCTGTCCAAAACAATTGAACTAGCGCGGGAGCGCATGACCAACGCATGACCCGCGCTAGTGGAGTTTTTTTGTTAAGATGTTGCTGCTCAACTTTTCGTCATTTGACTCTATTTTTCACTTGATTACCATCATAAATCCTCATTTATTTATTGAACTCCTGTGAGACATTAAAGTCATGATTAGAGCCAATTTTTGCATTATTTAACATTTACAATAGTAAACCATCCTTAAGTTGAGCTAAAACATAGGCTATATTAAACAATTTAGCCTATTATCAATTACGTCCCGCAGTAATATATTACGATGATGTTACGCCTTGCAATATTACATTATGATGATGTTACGCTTCGAAGTATTAAATTATAACGATGTTGCACCCTGTAGTATTGTACGTTGAATTTGTCGTAAGGTAATTGACATCAGTCCAAGGAAACGATTATTCGAAGATTATAAGGATTATGCTATTTCACAAGTGATTAGTAAATTAGTAAAGATGAGAGGGGAAACAAGTCAAAGAAAATGAGTTTTCGTCCAAGTTTAGCATGTTGGGATAAAATACAGGCCGAGCGATAAGACCCGATATTTATGGACTAGTGTCATACAAGGTACAACCTGACCATAATAGTAAGGTATACAAGGTATGTTAAAAGCAAGTTCTATTTTAAGTAAGTTGAGATAATTCTTAATTATCCGGGTAATTAGTTAATTATCAGGTAACAGGACATTACCTAGTTAAGTACTAATTAGTGTCTAATTAAGGTCTTTTGGATAAAAACCAAAGGTGTCACGTGGCATCCCTTTAAATAGAACATAATGACTCTTGAATTAAGCTTTAGTGGTGTCACACTTATGTTTGTTAGGTGGCTTAGTCATTAGATGTGGGGCCCATACCAAATAAATCACAAATACCTATCTAATTTCCATTTGGTAAGAAACATATCTTCATCAGCATATCAAGAAAGAATACATATCATCTTACCAACGCGAAGTTGCTTCAGTCTTTCATACAAAGACTACGTAATGTTATAACAACAAGATTTTGTGATTCTAAGGGAGTACGGTGCAATCTTTCTCAAAGAATATCTTATGGATTTTCCCCTACTTTGATCCGCCATTATATATTTTGTCGCAATCAACAAGTATTGGAGGGATTTTCAAGAGAATCGGTTCAGGTATGTTAAGGCTATCCCTTATTTTCTTTTGGCATGATCTATACGACACAAATGAAATGAGAAAATGCACAACTTCCATAAATGACTCTATTCATAGAAGTATTAGAGGTGCCTATGTTCGTGAATGCCAATGTGTCCTATTATTTTATCATTTATTCAATGTCTCAAAAAACACGTAAGCTAAAAAAGGTTTACTTCATGATATTAATGAGAGGCATAATGGTCTTATGACACTCCGAAAGATTTTATTGACGCACTTCTAATGCACTACATTCATGTACATTGACCATGACCATATGGCATTATATACGCATATATATATATATATGTATATAGGATATGGGAAAGGTTATGACGTTATATACGCATCACCACCTGATCAGCTGGTATACATTGATGGTTTGCCCACAGTGGCCGAGATGATATTATGGGATGCCCTCAGAGGCTGATGATGTTATGAAATATATAACTATGCACGACATGATATTCATACGCATATGCATGACACTATAAGTATTTCATGGTTTACAAAGTTTTCTAGATTTACAGGTGGAGTCATTTACTCTATATTTCTTCCATGTGTGTTATGTACTTATTTATGTGCCTTACATACTCGGTACATTATTCGTACTAACGTCCTTTTTTCCTGGGGATGCTGCGCTACATGCCGCAGGTCTCGATAGATAGGCCGAGGGTCCTCCAAGTAGGCTATCGGCTCAGCGGAAGATGTTGGTGTGGTCCATTTGCTCTGCAGTAATTTGTTTGGTTAGTATGATTTAGATGCGTATTGTTTTGTATGGCAGGACCCTGTCCTAACATTATAATAAGTATGTACTCTTAGAGGCTTGTAGACAGATGTCATGTATACGGATGCTTGTATGGCCTTGCCGGCCTATGTCTCGAGTTTACAAATGATCATGTTGGCCTTATAGGCCCGTATGTCACATATATAATTTTTTTATATCAGGTTGGGTCACCCTATATTGAGTATTCCCTTATATCTATTCTGGCTAGCCCATGGTGGCCGTTTGGCCCATTTGCCAATGAAAATACAATAAGAAAGATATGTTATGTAGGAACTCGATTGAGTAAGATATTGGGTGCCCGTTGCGGCCCATCGGTTTGGGTCAGACAAAAGTGGTATCAGAGCAGTTCTATCCTAGGGAGTCTACAAGTCGTGTCTAGTAGAGTCCTATTTATGGGTTTGTCGTGCACCACACTTATAGGCAGGAGGCTACATGGCATTTAGGATTGTCACTATTTCTTCCTACTCTAGATCGTGTGGTAGAGCTCAATTGTAAGAACTCAATTTCCTAAACTCTATCTTACTTATAGTACGACGATGCCTACATCTAAAAAATGGTTGGTAAGAGGTATAACTATCGAAGAGTTGAGTCATAGGAACTCAATTTTTGCATCATGCTTATGATGGATAAATATGAGGTATTCAGCAAATTATGTGTATACTAAGATGTGTAAGCTTCTTGATAAGGATCCCTAAGGTAATAATGTCTATCCACTCTTACGGAAAAAAGGAATAAGGAGGGAGATACAAGTTTCAGCAAGTAAAAGGAGCAAGGTAAAGAAGGGCACGAGGCACCCAGTTAATGAAGATTATCAGTATTATAGTTTCGACAGAAAAATATAAACATTATGAGTTAAACTCAACAGTAATAGAGGTATGTATAATTGGCCACACCCATCTTAGTTATACACTATTGGGGGCTAATAGGTGTAGATTAAGAAAAGGACTGAATATCAGGATCCGACTGGGTTAGAGTGACCCAAAATGGTGAATTGATTGTTTGCGTTAGTTGATATTTTCGAATGATATTGCAAATGTGCTAATAGATCTCCTTGTGAGACACCCAGATGGCACACTATAAAATAGTACAGCTAGATATGAGTACTATAAAGATAGACACTGTAAGTCATTAAGGGATAAATATTACCTCACTGTGGCTCGCATCCCTAGTAAAGCGAGAACGTTAAGCAACCCGAAGAGCCACTGGATAAAGCAAAGGGGAGCTAAAAGCAAAAGAATGTCTTATTGAAGTTTTCAGAAAAATGTGATAGACATAATGTTAGCGGGAAATAAGAAGAAAGTTAATGAAGCAGTATGAGTAAGATATGATATATAGATGACAACGGTAGATCAAAAAGACGATAGTATTATAGAGTTTATTGTCAAGTGAAGAATAAAGCGAGAGGTGACAGGCTTTGAGACAAAAAAATAATATAGGACATAAAGTCATAACCTCGTTTCCAGAAATAAGTTCGTGACTCCAACGTGATTACTAGAAGGAAAAGTTAGACCCCCGAGTAATAGAAATCAGTATGGGCTGGTGAGCAAGACAAACTAAACATGAATTAGTGACTGAGTAATTTGATAATTGTCGGCATCATGAGAATTTTATATTGCGTTCCGTCAATAATAGAACAAAAAATAGAAGATGATTCGTAAGAAATTCAGAGAATGGTCACTTAGGAAGACGATTCCCCTAAAGCAAGCAATGTGAGCAAAGTTAACCTTAAGGGACTGTATGTGCCAGTTACACTAAGTGTCACCCTCATGAATAAGAAATTTTGTTAACCTTGGTATAGAAGGATTAGCGCAAGGAGAGTAAGGGTCATCGATGATGTGAAAAGACGCCATAATCTTAGTACTTCCCTAAAGGAGGGAATATGGAATGATGTGCCATAAAGTCAGAATTAGGTGGTCCTAGTAATCATGAAATGGTAAAAGAAGAATGCGGTAAAATGAAAAAGCAATGAGATTACACTTATTCAGTTCCTACGTAAATGCTTTGATTCCAAAACATTATGTAAGCACGACATCAAGAAAAAGAAGTAAGGGTTCCTTCTTGGGATATTATTAATAGATAAGGAGCCAGTACGTGAGGTAAGTTAAGACAAAGGAAATAACCCAAGCATGATTACGCGGAATATGGATTTGAGAGTGGGACAATGAGTAATTAGTAGTTGATTCCGGAAGAGCCTAGTCATGACTAGACAAGAGGTTACAGGCAAATTAGCAAATCATGCAAGATAAACATAGGGAATTCAGTCTCGTAATTATGTCATTGTAATACTTGAGATATATTCATATAAGAGGTGGGGAAGTTAAAAAGGTACCGTATGAGTATTACAGAAATGAATGAGAATGCTACTGGGAAGACAATTAAAATATCAGTTCAAAAGCAACCCTACAAGCACAAGGACGTGGAGGTAAGTAACTACGGGTAAGTATAGGCAAGGAAACGACATCAGAAGGTCCGTTGAGTATACAATATAATAAGCTCATAGCTTTACAAGAGTTAGAGGGTCTTCCCTAAGTACTAAAATGAAAGACTAGCTAAGAAAAATAAGAAAGAAGGCTTCAACCTAAACTCAGTGGCCTAAAGAGAAAATGGTCTTATAACAACAGTGTCAAAACAACATTGTATGCACTCCGTAAGAAAGTGGCACCTACTGTGGCTAATGAACAGGGAGTAAAATCAGAAGTGATATTCAAGATCATATGAGTTGTATGGAATTTCAATATTTGTGGGAACTAAGATAAGCTAAGTATGGATGCAAGAGGGGGGAAGAAAGACTAGGAAAAGTAATAGCTTACGTTTAAAGAAAGCTAAGATAGAAGGAAAGGAATTATTCGATCAATGATCCAGAGTTGGTTATATTATAAACGCACATAATGGTTCAGAGTATTATCCATGCAGCATATATGTTGACAATCATACAGCCGTAGAAGGTTCCGGTATAAGTTAAAAGGAAGAATTGAGCCCGGGTCGTAAACAAAGGATTGAACTGCTAAAGGATTGTATCATGGATATTCCATAGCGCCATGAAAAGCTAAATGTAATAACTAACATCAGTAGCCGCAGATGGGAAGATAGCTTAAGCCTGCATAAAGGTTGATCAGAAGAAAGAGGAAACTAAAGAGTTACGTTAACTATGTTAATCAGGAGTTTGATTATTGAATCCAGAAAATTATGGACATAGTGATTGAGAACATTGCAGAGTCACTCTTCATATTAGAGGTCCAGTTAGAAGAATACCAGCCTCATAAGAAGTTAGTATAAAGCTCTCAACAAATCATGTAAAAAGGTTTAAGTTCAAGTTGTGGATGTGAATTCTGCCTATATAGAAGGAAGGTCATGAAGGAGATAGAAGATATGATGCGAGACTTTAAAGTAAGTAAGGTAAAGGTGAACAACGTATGAGATACTCAAATGCAGAAGGTTGTGAATAGTCCATACTTTGGATAGAAGGCTAGAAGTGTGGGGATTCAATATCCAGAAATGATAGCGGCATCATCAGTGGCATATCTTATAGCCTATGTTTTCTAGGTATCGAGAGGTCTAGTTAAGAAAGTAAAAGAAGAGTTAGAGAAGATGTGATGTCTCACTTAATGTTTCAGAATAACACAAGAAAATCTATGGTGCAAGGAAGTTGAAGGAAGGAAGCGATTAGTATAAATGGATATGTATGGGTCGCAAGATAAAGTATGGTAGAGCAACAAGATGGTAGGAAGATAGGAGTAAGGATAAGAAAGGGCGAGTGAGAAGGTGATGAGAATAGATAAGCCCTCAGAATTAAGCCTACGAAAATAAGAGAGAGTTAATGAGTTCTCTAAATTATATAAAGCTTAGCATAGCCTGAATAAGCTCAAAGGAGCTTATGACTAGTAGAATTTAGAAGAAATAGAATTCTAACCTGGTAATAAAATGAGGGTGTAATGGTGACAGATAAAAGATGATGTTTGGGCCTTTGATAGAACAATGATTTGAAGAAAAAAAGGAGGAGAAGGAGAAAAGATTTTGCGGATGACACAAGATTAGAATACCCCCATAAGGCGAATCACATTGAGATACTATGAAATACGATTATGGAAATCACTTCAAATATTTCTCGATGCAATGTAAGCCCTAGTGGAAAGGTATTACATAAGAAGTTTCAAGTTATCAGTAGTATATTGTAGATCAATATTGAGGCGAATCATGATGGATGGAAAAAAGTCACAAAGTATGAGATGAGATTAGGTCATTATTCTTAAGATGAATAGTAATGAAGAAACATTAAAGGACTTTCATTTATACATATGGGATAAGCAACATGAGTAAGCTGGAATTTGGTAGCAAACCTCAGTAACAATATATCGAAGTAAGAATTATGGTATAGTATGACCTACGTAGATACAATAAAGTCATACAAATGGATAACCAGGTCTATGAAATAAGATATAACCATATTCGCAAGATCTACAAAGTACCAAGTGAAGAACTTCAGTACACCTATAGATGCCCCGAGAGGTATCCTATTAAACCTTGTATATGTTTACAAAGTAAGGCCTAGAGATTGGCTAAAAGCTGGAGGAAAAAGGAGAGAAGAGTCGCATAGGCCCACTGACAAGGTCAGTATCATAGAGGCTGTATGGTAGGAGGTAGCAACCGTTACGAGATTGGAAGAAATTCGATCACAAGTCATGACGTGGGAAAGAGACCTAAATGGGGGAATGCCCTGGCCTTTGGATTTATTCACAGAACAACTGCCTAAATGGCAAGGAGAGTATTAAGGTATTCACAAGAGCTATAAGTTATGAAAATGATAAGAGCACCAGTCAACATTCTAGGAGGAATGTTCCAAAGGGGGGAATGATATTACGCCCTATAATATTATGTTGATATTACGTCCCGTAGTATTATATTACAATGATATTACGCCTTGTAGTATTACAATACGATGATGTTACATTTTGCAGTATTAAATTACGGCGATGTTGCACCCTGTAGTATTGTACGTTGAATTTGTCGTAAGGTAATTGACATCAGTCCAAGGAAAAAATTATTCGTATATTATAAGGATTCTGCTATTTCACAAGTGATGAGTAAATTCGTGAAGATGAGAGGGGAAACAAGTCAAAGAAAATGAAATTTCGTCCAAGTTTGGCATGTTGGGATAAAATACGGGCCGAGCGATAATACCCGATATTTATGGACTAGTGCCATACAAGGTACAACCTGACCATTATAGTAAGGTGTACAAGGTATGTTAAAAGTATGTTAAAAGAAAATTGTATTTTAAGTAATTTAAGATAATTCTTAATTATGCGGGTAATTAGTTAATTACCGGATAACGGGACATTACCTGGTCAATTACTAATTAGTGGCTAATTAAGGTCTTTTGGATAAAGACCAAAAGTGTCATATGGCATCCTTTTAAAGAGAACATAATGACTCTTGAATTAAGCTTGAATGGTGTCACACTTAAGTTTGTTAGGTGGCTTAGTCATTAGATGTGGGCCCCACACCAAATAAATCAAAAATACCTATCAAATTTCCATTTGAAAAAAACATATCTTCATCAACATTTCAAGAAAGAATACATATCATCTTAGCAACATAAAGTTTCTTTAGTCTTTCATACAATGACTATGTAATGTTATAGCAACGGTATTTTGCGATTCTAAGGGAGGACAGTGCAATCTTTCTCAAAGAATGTCTTATGAATTTTCCCCTACTTCGATCCGCCATTATATATTTTGTCACAATCAATGTGTGTTGGAGGGATTGTCAAGAGAATCACCTTACGTATGTTAAGGCTATCCCTTCTTTTCATTTGGCATGATCTATACGACACAAACGAAACAAGAAAATGCACAACTTCCATAAATGACTCTATTCATAGAAGTATTAGAGGTGCCTATGTTCTTGAATGCCCATGTGTCCTATTATTTTATAATTTGTTCATGGGTCTCTAAAAACATGTAAGTTGAAAAAAGTTTACTTCATGACCAAACGGTGTTAAATACACGTATATATATATATGTATATGGGATATGGGAAAGGTTATGGCATTATATATGCACCACCACCTGATCAGCTGGTATACGTTGATGATTTGCCCACAATGGCCGAGATGATATGATGGGATGCCCTCAGAGGCTGATGATGTTATGAAACATGTAACACGATATGACATTCATACGCATATGTATGACACTATAAGTATTTCATGATTTACAGGTGAAGTCATTTACTCTATATCTCTTCCATGTCTGTTATGTAGTTATTTATGTGCCTTACATACTCGGTACATTATTGGTACTGACATCCCTTTTGCTTGGGGACACTGTGCTTCTTTCCCGTAGGTCCCGTTATATAGGTTGAGGGTCCTCCAAGTAAGCTATCTGCTCAACGAAAGATGTTGGTGTGCTTCATTTGCTCCGGAGTGATTTGTTTGGTCAGTATGATTTAGACACATATTGTCTTGTATGGCGGGACCCTGTCCCGAACTTATGATAAGTATGTACTCTTATGTCCTTGCCGGCCTATGTCTCGTGTTTACAAATGATTATGTTGGCCTTATAGCCCCGTATGTCACATATATAATTTTTTTATATCAGGTTGGGTCATCCTATATTGAGTATTTCCCTATATCTATTCTGGCTAGCCCATGACGGTCGTTTGGCCCATTTGCCAATGAAAGTACAATAAGAAAGAAATGTTATGTCGGTACTCGATTGAGTAAGGTACCAGGTGCCCATTGCGGCCCATCGGTTTGGGTCATGACAAGGTAAAACTCCACGATCAACAACTACTGTGCCCAAAAATACCTGGATCTACACACAAGGTGCAGGGTGTAGTGTGAATAGAACCAACTCAGTAAGTATTGTAAACAAAGAAGGAAAGGTAAGAGAAGCTCAAATATTTAAGGATACTAGCTATTCCAGTGTAGTTCTGCCCTTTTTAAACCAGCACAGGATAGTATTTAAAGATAACTCATCAAGTTTCCTGAGAAGATTATCCATGTGTGCATGTGCACAGATTCTCAAATACCCTGCTTAGACAATATCATGGAATGTAGAGGAACAAATCAAATAATCAGATAAATGATCAAGAAAATGCAAATTCCTCACGCTGCGCGAACAACTCATGTGCTATCAATAAAACCTGCACGGACAATTCACGTACGACACAGACAACTCACGTGTCAATAATATCAATATATGACTTTCTCCAACCTCACTTCTCTTCACTTTTCCCTTTTAGCCTTTCCTTTTCGTTTCTTTGATAGCTAGCTTATCTCGGTAAGTTCCTCAATTTCTATAACCATTCATATTTCAATCTTTTTCGCTTGTTGTACTCTATGTTTATATGCTGGGAGAATTAGGAAGATTTTCCCTTTTGCATTTCCACTGAGTTTCCAATATATTCCGTTTTTTACAAATAGGTTGGTCGAAACAGTCTCAATTTGATTCAATTCTTCTTCTGTTCGATTAGTTATTTTGGTTTTGGGACTGTTTTGTATTTTTGTTTTTTGCAAAATCGAAGCTTCAATTCATTTGCATGAATCTTTATCTGTTCAATTTGAATGATTAGTATTATATGATATATAATACTATAACTATATAATAGTATCGGGTCTTCTTGCCCCACCCCTTTTGCGTCCCAAATCTGCCCCCACCCCCTTATATTCTCGTTTTCTTCTTCTCCTTTCTTTGTACATTTTATATTGTTGGGGCTATACCAGTGGTAGCGGTGATAGCTCCTTCTGGTTTTTGGGTCGTGGTATTTTCTGTGTTTTCAGGAATTCTCGAAGTATTGGAGACAAGTTGGGCGCACGAGCACTGGAAAAGGAGAGCAACCTGGGCGAGTGTCAGCAAAGGGTGGTAGGAAGTGGTGCGTGAGCGTACAACTACATCGAGTACAGCAAATTAGCCACATGTTTTGTTAACGGGAGTTGGTACCTCCTATTTTACTGTTTCCCTTTTGGTGTTAGCTAAATTACTGTTACTTTAATTCGCAATAGCTAAACTTTTCAACTAGGATACTAGTTACCACTTGTTTCCTTCTAGTTTGATTCGTTGTCCGTTGTGCACTAGTGAGTCTTCTCTAGATTGTTGTAGGTGTAGTGGCTGCAGTCTGGAATGATAGAATAAGGGCATGTCCTCGGGTGGGGCAGAGTGTGGGGCTGGGGTCAGGGGGTGGGACGGGTAGCAGGGGAGGTAGAGGGGGAAAGGGAGCCTATAGGTTGAGAATCGGGTCATGGAACATAGGTTCACTAACGAGTAAATCCATAGAGTTGGCGAAAATCCTTCAGAAGAGGAAGATTAATATAGCGTGTGTCTAGGAGACTAGGTGGGTCGGATCGAGGGCGAAAAACGTGGATGGGTATAAGTTGTGGTACTCTGGTGTCCTGAGGGGTAAGAATGGAGTGGGTATCCTGGTAGATAGCCATCTTAGAGAGTCCGTGGTAGAGGTCAGGCGAGTGAATGATAGACTAATGACTATTAAGTTGGTGGTGGGCAAGGGTACTTTGAATGTTGTTAGCGCGTACGCACCGCAAGCATGCTTGGATGAGGATATTAAGAGGCACTTTTGGGAGGGGTTGGATGAGATTGTTCGTAGTATACCACCTTCTGAGAGGTTATTCATATGAGGAGATTTCAATGGTCATATTGGGTTATCTGCAGGTAGGTACACTGAGGTGCATGGAGGCTTTGGTTTCGGGGAGCGGAACGGAGGGGGCATTTCCCTGTTAGACTTTGCCAAGGCTTTTGATCTAGTCATTGCGAACTCAAGTTTTACGAAGCGGGATGAGCATTTGTTTACTTACCAAAGTTCGGTGGCGAAGACTCAGATTGACTATCTCCTCCTCAGGAGATGCGACAGAAGGTTGTGCGAGGACTGTAAGGTTATCCCAGGTGAGACCCTCTCAACGCAACATAGGCTTTTGGTGATGGACATTTGTATTAGGATAAGGAGGAAGAAGAGGTCAGTACAAGGACGCCCCAAGATTAGGTGGGGCGCCTTAACTAAGGATAAAGCTAAGGAGTTGGAAGGAAGGTTATCGGCAATGGGAGCTTGGAGAAGTAGTGGGGACGCAAACACAATGTGGTCGATGACGGCGGACTATATAAGAAAGGCGGCGAGAGAGGTGTTAGGGATATCTACGGGCCACAATGGTGGCCACAAAGGAGATTGGTGGTGGAATGCAGTTGTCCAAGGTAAAGTGGAAACAAAGAAGGCAGCTTACCTGCGGTTAGTAGGGAGCACTGATGAGGAGGAGAAGAGAGTGAATAGTGAAAGGTATAAGGGAGCTAGGAAAGAGGTGAAGATGTCAGTGACAGAGGCTAAGACGACAGCTTTTGCTCATCTATATGAGGAACTAAGGAACAAAGGTGGGGAGAAGAAGTTATTCCGACTCGCTAAGGCGAGAGAGAGGACAACTCGGGATCTGGACCAAGTGAGGTGCATAAAAGATGATGACGACAAAGTTTTGATGGGAGATGACCAGATTAAGAGGAGGTGGCAGACCTACTTTCATAAACTTCTAAGTGAAGAAGGGGATCAGGATATTATACTTGGGGAATCGAGGAATGCCGACAGTCACCATGAAGTAAGTAATTGTAGGGACATTGAGATCGATGAAGTCATGGAGGCAATGCGTAAGATGAGAAAGGGCAGAGCTACCGGGCCAGACAAAATTCCGGTTGAACTTTGGAGGTGTGTGGGTAGAGCAGGCTTGGAATGGCTTACTGGATTGTTTAGTGTTATATTCAAGACTAATAGAATGCATAAAGAGTGGAGGTGGAGTACAATGGTTCCGTTGTATAAGAACAAAGGTGATGTCCAGAGCTGTAACAACTATAGGGGCATCAAATTACTAAGTCATACCATGAAAGTTTGGGAGAAAGTGGTAGAAATGAGAGTGCGAAGGACGAGGTCTATATCAGAAAACCAGTTCGGGTTCATGCCGGGGCGATCTACCACAGAAGCTATCCACCTTATTAGGAGGATGGTGGAACAGTACAAGGATAGGAAGAAGGATCTCCACATGGTGTTTATTGATCTGGAGAAAGCGTATGATAGGGTTCCTAGGGAGGTCTTATGGAGCTGCTTAGAGGATAAAGGGGTCCCGATTGACTATATTAGGGTGATTAAAGACATGTATGCTGGAGCTAAGACTCGGGTTAGGACAGTAGGAGGCGACTCTGAACACTTTCCAGTTATTACGGGGTTGCACCAAGGGTCTGCGCTCAGCCCATTCCTATTTGCCCTGGTGATGGATGCACTGACTCATCATATTCAAGGGGAGGTGCCATGGTGCATGCTATTTGCTGATGACATTATTCTAATTGACGAGACACGAGGCGGCGTCAACGAGAGGCTAGAGATTTGGAGACATGCTCTTGAGTCTAAAGGTTTCAAGTTGAGCAGGACGAAGACGGAATACCTCGAGTGCAAATTTGGAGTTGAGCCGACGGAAGCGGGAGTTGAAGTGAGGCTTGACTCTCAAGTCATTCCCAAGAGGGGTAGTTTCAAGTACCTTGGATCGGTTATTCAGGGGATCGGGGAGATTGACGAGGATGTCACACACCGTATAGGGGTGGGGTGGATGAAGTGGAGGTTAGCGTCGGGAGTCTTGTGTGACAAGAAAGTGCCACCGTTACTAAAAGGTAAGTTTTATAGAGCAGTGGTTAGGCCTGCCATGTTATATGGAACTGAATGTTGGCCGGTAAAGAACTCACACATCCAGAAGATGAAAGTAGCAGAGATGAGGATGTTGAGGTGGATGTGCGGGCATACAAGGATGGATAAGATTAGGAATGAAGATATTCGAGAGAAGGTGGGCGTGGCCCCCATGGAGGACAAGATGCGGGAAGTAAGACTCAGATGGTTCGGGCACATTCAGAGGAGGAGCACTGATGCACCGGTGAGGAGGTGTGAGCGACTGGCTGTAGTGGGCACGCGGAGAGGTAGAGGGCGACCTAAGAAGTATTGGGGAGAGGTGATCAGACAGGACATGGCGCGACTTAGGATTACTGAGGACATGGCCCTTGACAGGGAATTATGGAGGTCGAGCATTAAGGTTGTAGGTTAGGGGAAAATTGTGAATATTTCTACAGCACAATAGAGTGAGACTAGCCAGTTAGGAGTTAGACTAATAATGCCATTGGTCGTCTATTGATGCACGGCTTTACCTGCTAGTTCTTACTATACTAGCCATCTATTTCGTATTTCGTGTTCTGTATTTCATATCTCCTATATTGCTGTTATTTTATTATGAATTTTTTATGGTACTAATATATCATCTCCTGTTGCTTTTTTGAGCTGAGGGTCTCCTGGAAACAGCCTCTCTACCCTTCGGGGTAGGGGTAAGGTTTGCATACATATTACCCTCCCCAGACCCCACCTGTGGGATTATACTGGGTCGTTGTTGTTGTTGTTGTGTTGGATTCACACGGACAACCCACGTACTGCATGAACAACTCACGTGCCAACAATATCAATATATGGATCTGCATGGACAACTCACGTGCCGCACGAACACCTCAAGTGCCAATAATATCAATATATGGATCCGCACAGACAACTCATGTGCTAATAACATAATCCCCCGGCATAGTCACATGCCTCCAGTCCAAACATATCGTACAAAAGCAATCAAACAAGTATACATGTATATGATAAATGAAATAGGATTTTCATGCTCCTGGATTGGTATATATGACATGCTAAAGTCTAGGCATGTGCAAAGTGTGCTATCGTAGCTCAAATCGGTTTCATCACTAAAAAGGCATTTATCAAGTTCGTTCAGGGGTTTAACCTCTAAGTAACCTCATTATGGCTCAAATAGATCACATATACTATTACAACATGTGAGATATCATAGCTTAAGGCTTAACAATCAATTCAAGGCTTATAAGAGCTCGAGCACAACCCGAACATGAATACATGACTCCGGTGCTCGCACATGGGCTCATCCCAACGCATGTGCCCACCCAATAGCACGTGGCTATCACAAAAATTCAGGCGACTAGTGCCTCATCCAAGTTTAAATACGATACTTACCTCAAGCAAAAATGAATCACTCCGATAGCAAGCCGTTGCCTCACAAATAAACCTCTGAACCCCTCAAATCAAGCCACAAACAGTTCATTATAATCAACACAAGCTATAGGAATCAGTTCCATAAATAAAAGTCAAAAAGTAAACTCAAAAGTCAACCTCGGGCCTACATCTTGGAATCCGATAAAAGTTACAAAATCCGGAAGCCCATTCAATAACGAGTCCAACCATACCAAATTTACCAAATTCCAACACCAAATCATCACTCAAATCCCCAATTTAACTCTACAATCCTTAGCCCAAAACTCCAAAAATTCCACCTAAAAATCACACAAACTAGGTGGTAAATTCAATGGGGAAACAATATTATTGCATAAAAATGATCAAAAGTAACTTACCTTAAGAAACCCCTCGGAATCCCTCGCAAACATTGCCTCCAACCGAGCTTCAATAGTCCCAAAATGATAAAATCTCGAAAACCATTAGCAATGTATACTACCAGTGCTTTCGCACATGCGACCCACTTAACCGCATATGTGGTATCGCATGTGCGGATAGTTCCTCTGCTTCTGCGGTTTCCCTAAAGTCCCTGCCTTCGCTTATGCGAGAACACTTGCGCAGATGCGAGTTCGCATCTGCAGAACTTCCTCCGCACATGAGCTCCCCAACATCCTCATTGAGCTCCGCTTCTGCGCCAAATACACCCCATCTGCGACCTCGTAGGTGCAGACAAAATCATCGCACCTGCGACCACTTCCCAGTTCCTTCAAGGCCTCTTCTATAATGCCATCCATGCACTTGCGACCATGACCTTTGCAGGTGCGATCACACCAGTCCATGTCTACCCAACCATGCCTTAAGTTCCAAATTCCATCTATTAGCCATCTGAAATCCACTCGAGGCCCCCCGGACCTCACGAAAATATACCAACAAGTCCTAAAACACGACACGAACTTAGTCAAGACCTTAAACAACATTAAAAACTTTAATCGCACCTTAATTTAAGCCTAACAAAAACTAAGAAATTTGAACTTCTACAATCGATGCCAAAACCTATCAAATCAACTTCGATTAACCTCAAATTTTGTACACAATTTAGAATTGATAAAACAGATCTATTTCAACTTTCAATGCCAAAATCCGATCCCGGTAACCAAAAAATCAAGTCTCGATTAATCCTCTCAACTTTCCAAACTTCTAATTTTCCAACTTTTGCCATTTCAAGCCAAAATCTGCTACAGACGTCCAAATCAATACTCAGACACAATCCTAAGTCCAATATCACCCAAAGAAGCTACCTAAACCACCAAAACTCCATTCCAGAGCCATTTACACATAAGTCAACATTCAATCATCCTTTTTGACATAAGCTTCCAACCTTGAGACTAAGTGTCTCAACTCATTTTGAAACATCCGTGGAACCAAACCAACTACCCTGACAAGTGACATAATAATAATTGAGCATAAAATAAGCAGTATATGAGGGAACGGGGCTACAACACTTAAAACGACCGGCCTGGTCGTTACAATGTCGTAACTTGTTACTTGTCATTTATTTACTCTTGCGTCGAAATATTTGTTTCTTCCATGATTCCATGATTAATTGCCACTTGCCTTAATTGTCTTACTTGTACGCTTTAACTGTCATATATTTGGCTTGTCTTGTTACTTTTGTATTAAGTGCAGTATTCCTTGATTTGGTAAGGAGTTCCTTTATTGCTTTGCTTTCACATTCTTTAATCATAGAGGTTCTTGTGAATTGAGTTGTTGGATTGATTACAATTATTGAATTTGTTTATGGATTAGGTTGCACACTACAATGGTTTGGGTATGGTATAATAAGGGAGGATTTTGAAATTGATACGGTGAGATTGGATTGCACGTTGCAATGGATTTTATATGTGATTTTGAGATTAATATGGTGAAATAAGGGAGGACTATGATATTGATTCTGATTATATGGTGGGATCAGATTGTGTGCCGCAACAAATTTTAAGTGTTATTCTTGATATATATGGTAAAATAAAAAAGGCTTGTGTTTGTATGGTGGGATCAGGTTGCGTGTCGCAACGGATTTTTGTGTTGTACTCATTGTTGTATTGTGTTAACTTTCAGTATTTTCATATGATGTTCTGAGGTATGATATTTATGGATTCATTGGTTTCGAGGATTGGGTTTGTTTTCATTGGTTTACCGCTTAGCCATCATTCTTGTTTTTCTTTCCTATTATTATTTTATGCAGCATACAAGTTATTGTAAGTGACCCGCCTTAGCCTTGTCACTACTTCGTTGAGGTTAGGCTCGATACTTACAGAGTACATGAGGTCGGTTGTACTCATACTACACTATGCACTTCTTGTGCATATTTTGGAGTCGGTCCTAGCGGTGGTTATTAGCGTGCTTGGGTTGTCTAGCTTGCGGAGACTTGAGGAATAGTTGCTCAATATCCGCAACTCCTAGAGTCCCCTTTCCTTTTTATTAGCTGTGTATTTTCCCTAAGACATCTTTATGTTTTATTCATCAAGCACATATGTGAAATATTGTGCCTACGCCTACTGCTTACATGTCATACTTCGGAGGGGCGTATCCTGCACAAGTGCTAATTGTAATCATTTAGCCCAATAATGGGGCCTAGTGCACCCGTCGACCCAAAATAATAACACTTAGCCCAATATAGGTCTGGCGCACGTGTCAACTCAAAAATAAGTATCAAACCGGCTCTAAGGCCCAAAAGCAATCATTTACCATTCAAGACTCAGATCAACACATCTCAAATACTTAATTTAACAGTTTTACCCTAAAGCGGTATCTACAACATGTGGGAATCAAATAAGAAGTACTAAGACAGAGATATCTGTTTACCCAATTTTTCCCTATAATATTTTTTTAAAATGTATATATACCTCAAAAACTATGCGTTAGCATCACTTAATATTTTTTCATAATTTCTGCATTTTTAAGGGTTTTAATTAATTTATCCCAGTATTTTTATTTATATAAACAATTACTAATTGCATCACAAATGCTTTTATAATAATTTTGTGGCTTAATTTTATCATTTGTATCTGTACTAAGTTTTAATTATTTCACAAATAGACGCATTTGCATTTTTGGGTTATAATTGCAATAACTTTGCAATTATAACCCGTGTATGCATTATTACATTATTTTACCAGAAAATAGCTTTTTGTATTTTTTAAAATACTAAGTAATTGTTTTAAAACATTTCTAGGCATGAAAATCATTCTTTATAATTTGTTAATTATTTTATCAATTAATTATGTATTTAACAAATAGCCCTTTTATTCCTTTTATTTTCAGACCTAACCCATTAAACAAGCCCAAATCCCTTAATATACCAGCCTAATTTCAACCCCCAAGCCCAATCTATACCTGTCCGACCCAATAACAACGTTTAATCGTGGTCGTTGATCTAAAAGATCAACGGTCCACAACAATACTTACCATTTTAATTCTACAGCCAACACTAACCCCCCTCACTCTTTTATTTCCGCCGTCATTGGTTTCCCTAGCCTCTCTAATTCTCTCTCAACCCAACCTAAACCCTAATCGTTGTCACCGGCGAAAAGCTCCCATCTATGGAGTTTCCATGCATTCTCTGACCACTACCAGCCTTCTATACCCCCTGGCTGTTTGATTACATAGATCCTTGAGAGAATATCATGGAGATTAAACCTGGTTCTTGCGAAAATCTAACTATAGGTCTGTCTGTGGCCTTTCTCATTTTTGAGTATGGGTTTCCTCTTATTGTTTTAAGTGCGAATCCATAGTTTTTGACCAATTTTCTTTTACCTCTACTGTTTTTGAAAACCCTAGTTTTACTACTATTCAAATTTATCCAAATCTTTGTAGATCTGAAATGATTCGAGTATTATCGGGTGTTTTCCCTTGAAAATCTTTGTTTTAGTCAACTGCTTCGATTTATTTCACTATTTCAGAAATTAGGGTTCGTCCCAGACTTTTCTTCAAAGGTTTCTTTTCTAACTTTTCAGTGTTTAAACTAATCGTTTTTCACTATCTTGACTGATTCTCGTGTGTATGCTTAAACACCCAAATGTTTCTGTTTGTGACACTGATTTCTTCGAATTTTTCCCGTTATTATGTTTATTTCTATGAACCAGTCATATTGACTGATTCTATTTAGGGATTTTGAACAATCTTTCTTGTTAAAATCAGTACTCTTTGGGATTTTTACTTTATTAAATGCTATTAGGGATTTGAACAATCTTGCTTATTAAATTCAGTATTCTTTGTGATTTTTACTGATTGATTACTATTAGGGATTGGAATAATTTTCCCGTTAAAATCAGTATTTGCTGGGATTTTTACTTGTGTTCGTATTTGTGACATTGATTAATTATACTTGCCTTAATTAATTATCAGCATGATTTGGTATTTGACTGACTCCCTATATGGTATGATATTGATTTCTTACCTTAGTTAAACCCCAGTTCTGACCGTTAAGTGACTCTCCCCAATTAAATGGGACTTTTCCGGATTTTTATATTGGAATTGATTCCATAATTGGCTGATTGATTCTAATTTATTGAAGTGTGATTTCCTTTATCTTATTTGTTTTACTCCCTAAGTACTATATATACACTCTCACTCTGCCTCTTAAAAAACACGGATATAGTTCACCAAAAACTCACACTCACACATACTTTGCTCCCATCTCTCTGCTACTTATGCTCATTGCTTGTCTAGCCGGCTGAAAGCCAAGGCTAGACTACTAAATCCTACATACCTTTTATCTCTTATTTGTTTCTCTTAACTGGTATGTTTCTATCTCTAATGGCATTATGAAGTTGAACCTATATGATTCTCTGTTGCTCTATTCTTGTTAATGTCCATGTCTCTTCTGTACTAGTCCGATTGCCTATGTATGTAATTCTATGTTCTTTCCTGTTTACTGCTTTGATCAGCATGCTTAAGTTTTACTCTTTCTTGTTCATTGTTGTAATCAGCATGTCACTTCTGCTGAATATCCAATATTGCCTTAAAACAACCTGTTTACTTTGTGTCTAATACTCTTGTCTTCCCTGCCCTGTAACTCCAACTAGTATGGCTACTTTGTGTAATTGAATTAGTATTTTCCTTGGCCCTTTCTGTATTACTCAACATGACTACCTCTGTATCTAGGCCTATGTCTCACTGTGTTTAACCAACATGTTTATTGCAGTGCTTTCTTGTCTCTTGCATTAAGTTTGTATGCTTACCCTATCACTAAGTATGACTGTTACACTTAAGTGATTCATGTTTAGACCCTAAATCAGTATGTCCTAGTGAATTGTTATCTATTCCTGCCTGCTCTATGTCCCTGTTAACTAGCATGACCCTTCACCCTGTTTCTATGTGCTCTTGATTCAGGATTCTATGCTCCCAACCCTGCTCTCTCTCTGTGTTACTGTCTATTCTCAGCATTATGTATGCCCACCTAGGGTTAACTAATATACTAAATTAAAGCTAGGTAATGTGAATCTTGGGTTTGAAACTTGGTGATTTTGTTCTATGTGTTTTGGTTGGCTGAACCTTTTCTCAGAATGTTTCTAAACTATTTTTACTCCTAATGTTTTCACCTCTAAACTATTTTCACTCCTAAATGTTTTCACTTTCAAACTATTCTCCATCCTAAACTATTTTACTTCCATACTATTTTCCTAAAGTTATTCCTACTCTATCAAGCACTCTCACTCCTACTCTTAGAACACATAGGATTCTACCCCTCCAATGTGTGTACTGCCTAGGAATCTATGAGATTCCTCCAAACTCTAGCATACTGGGGCTGGCCCTTCCACAGTGCACAAAAACTACTTCTCTTTAAAAGGATCTTGGTGTGAGCATTACCCGGGGTCCGTGAGGCCCTTAGCACACTGGGCCTGGTTTTTTTCCCAGGTTTTCTTTGGGCCTAATCAGGCTCCCAATAGTATAGTATTATTTATTTCTATAATTTATTTATGCTCTGTAATAATAATTCTTGTAAACAAATATTGGGGATATTAGTAAAAGGAAGGGATTTATATATTATTTTGTGGGTAAATCGGGTAGAAATCATGCTCTTAGGATTATTATGACTATTCGTTTGTGTTAGAAATCATACTCTTAGGATTATGATGCTTCTTGCATTAGAAACCATGCTTATAGGTTGTTTTGTGCACTAGAGAATATGTTTATAGGTGCATCATTTATTTCTGAAACTTCTGCTTTCTAAATGTTCTGCATAATCATGTCCACTTAGAAATCTCGTCACTAAGTTGCTGCTAATCATGCCTAATAATCACGTTCATTATCTTGTGTGCATTAGAAACCATGCTTTAGGTTTTTATTGCATTCATCTAAATACCATGCCCATATCGCATAAAATTTTTAACTATCATGTCTATAAGAATAGGTTTTAAAAAAAACAGTCCCAACATGTAGATATCATGTTTATAAAGATAAATGCGTATAAAATCAATCCTATAATGTTTAGCACTGAGACAACATGTTTGTAGGACATAACGAATAAAATCTGTGTGTTTAAAACCGTTGTTCGCCTATTAAGACTCTGATTACGACTAGATATCATATTATTGGACATCTAAGATACACGCCTAGGCAAGCCTGTAGGATAATTAAAATCTTGCAAATTGTAAAATTGTGCTTTGTTTAATCATCTGTGAATTACCCAGATTCAGCAAGCCCTAAAATCAGTAGGCAACTGATTAAGTACCTTCTGCCTCACTTTAATAAAACATTGCATATGTTTTGCTTTGTGCTCACCTAGATATCATGCTATAGGACTTTTAAAGTATCTGAAATACTGTTGTTTGAGACGTGCAATCGCATGCTTTTTTGTGGAGGTAAATGTGAGCCTTTACCTGTTCCCTTTATCTGACAGTCCTATGTGTTTTGTTTGTAGCTTAGATTTTTCTCCTTTAAGCACTATAGGAAGGTCTAGATCCACCTTAATTAGAAGTCCTAAACACCTCTAGGACCATAAGTAAGGGACGGGTAATGCATGCAAAGAGTACGTTTAATTAGAATCGCTTATATAACTACTAAAGAGAGGGTAATTACGTACTAAAGGATATGATGACCTGTGCGCTAATGCTATGTGTAGCACCCCAACTTGGGGACGATTACCAAGTATTGCACAGAAGTGATCCTATAGGCTAAAAACCTAGGACCCCATTTACTCCTTGTTTTAAAAGTAATATCCATTTGTCTAATTTGCTTTATCTGTTTATAAGACTAATTCACCTAATTCGAGTTTGGTCGGGACCCATCGTTGTGAACCTCGAGGGGTGCCTAACACCTTCCCTCCAGGTTATTTCGAGCCCTTACCCAATCTCTGGTAATGCAAACTGATTTATGAATTATTCGCTTTAGGTGCCCTAACACACCTTAAATCCGTTAGGTGGCGACTCTTCAAATTCCATACCCAATTCCCAAAAGAAAATGAGTTGTTCCCAATGAAATGTGGAAACCCGGACTCCACGAGGAAAAATAGTGCGCGGCAGCATGGCAACTCTGCTGGGGATATTTTCGGCTCTTACCATAACAAACATGTTTTTATGAATTAGTCTTAAACATGCTTTATTTTGTTGATACAACCTTTCCCTTTCCTCTTATTTGGATTTAATTGCTTATTTCTCAAGAATTTATGATTTCCTTTATTTTCTGAAACTGACTTGTCTCCTTGTTTTCTTTCTTAACTGTCTTTCAATTACTTAAATACTGCATTTATCCTTTTTAACGTGCAAATACTTGACAACATGTTATTTATTGTTGCATAAATCATGCTCAACATCATATTTCACTAGTGCGTAATCATTCCTATAGCAACGCTTGATGAGTGTTTGCACTCTTCCTATATATATCACCCACTAAATATGAAAAAGTGTATTTGCGGTAAAACTAGTCGATCAGCGGTGCAATCGACGGTTCCGTGCCTTTCCCCCTCAAGTTGTCCGCTTGAGGGTCCCAATCTAGACCTATATAGTAATCTTACTCTGATTAATTGTGCATGCATCATGGTCAAACCTAGCCGAGTTAATATTTTGTCCACATAATAACCCTTTAAGACAAGCCTCATCCAAAAGTCCATCCGATTTTTCATAATCCCAACGGACGCAACCACGACTGTATGCATTAATTTTGGAGAGATAAGTGTCAATGTGCTAATCATTGTTATATAAATAGACAAACCTAGAGGGGGAAAGGGCCTAACTATATTTTGTTTTGCAGAAAATAACGCACAAAATCCCCAAGCATGGACATTAACATACCATCTCCATTGTTAGATTGGTGGAAGGATCTTCCATTAAGTGACCAAAATCATGTGAAAAGGGTCTTAGGAAATTTGCCTTTCTTATTGGATCTTCAGCCGAACAAAATGTTGATCGAGGCTGCTACCATGTTCTGGGACAAAGAAAAGGTTGTGTTCTACTTTGGAAACATAGAAATGAACCCTCTCTTGGAAGAAATAGGGGGATTCACTGGATTGCCTTGGGATAGCCCTGGTTTATTGGTACCTGAAAATCGCACCACTATGGGATTTCTTAAAATGATGAGGTTAAAGAAGAATGATGACTTGGGGTGACTAAAAAACTCCTATATACCCTTCGACTTCCTCTATGAACGATACAGTCACAATAGGTCTCACAGTATTTTCGATGATGAATTCTCCATTACCTCTTTGGTTGGATTCACCGCAGGGTCTTTGTGTTCATCGTGTGTTTCTTGGGTATGCTAATATTCCTGATCCAAGGGGACAAAATCTATACCAGACTGGCCATGGTGGCCAAAACTTTGATGGACGGGATCGAGGGGCAGACATATACCATTTTCCCTATGATCATTGCAAATATGTACCGGGCCTTGGAGCGCTGTCATAAAGGATACAGATACTTCGAGGGTTGCAATCTTCTGTTGCAGGTTTGGTTGTTAGAATATCTCCAAAAATGTCAATACCGTCAAGAGTTTCCACGAATGTCATGGAATGATCATATATTCTTCCATCATCCTAAGAAAATGTCCTATATCCCAGACAGGTTTGCTCAACCAGAGGATGTTGTAGTATGGGTGTAGTTTTTCAACAATTTGACCGAGGACCAGGTTCAATGGATGTTCGAGTGGTTCCCTACCGACGAGTTCATCATCAGATCCAGGGATGTTCCATACTTGGTATTGATTGGGTTAAGGGGCATATACCCTTATGCTACCCTCACGGTTATGAGACAGGTAGGCAAGAGTCAGGTCATACCGCAAGTTGCTAAAATGAGTCACTACAGGGCAGATTTTCACGATGACAACTTCCCATACAAATGTGAAGCTCAGCAAATATGGCATTTGAAAATTATCATAGAAAAGGATACCATCGAGCCATATCGATATCATGCTGGCCATGTGTACTTTTACCCATCACGGTTAGAGGATAACATAACGGGGATATTGAAGCCAAGGGTTGGTCCAGAAAACATGGTCATAAACGAAGTTGCCGAAGCACATACAAAGTATAACAAACTGTGCAAAAGGGTTCGCGAGTTTGAAGCTGAGCATATGGAGCAACATAAGGCTGATATGGAAATGATCAAGGAGTGGAAAGAGAGGGTTGTGAAATCCAGCAAAAGGCTGGAGTACATTCTAATGGAATTGGAAGGGAAAATGAGGAAGAGAGTCACTCATTGCCAAAACGCTGAAGGAAACGAAGGAGGACATTTGGCAAGGGCATTCTTACTGCTAAACCTGCACAAGCTGTGGGATCTGATCGACAATAGCATCCATCCTAAAAAATGTCCTTCTATGACCAAGTAGATTAAGTTTACTTGCTTTTCAAATCTAATAAGGCCAAGTGCCATTAGTGACATATCTTATTTTGTGTCGTTTTGGGTCGTCTATCTTTACATTAATGAAATGAGGCAATTATTGGCACTAAATTTCTCCAAATCTATTTGTCGCTAGACCTACATCGGGTACAATGAGGCTCCCAAATTAGGACACGAATTTATATTCCCGCAATATGTGTTTAAATACTATAAACTTTTCAGAATCATTACTGACTTGTTTACCTTTTGTTTTTCTTTATTCTTATTATTATTCCCATCCTCTGGGGTTGGTTTTTACATATTGGTACCATCAGCATATCATACCAGATCTAGAGGCCCTCCACCTCCTCCTCCTCCAAGTAATACAAAAAGCAGAGGAAAAGCTAAGATGGATGACTTAAGTGGTATTCGAAAGGAAAACACTGAGAATGTGGAAACTTCAGACGGTCAGAGTACTCCAGCACCAAATGACTTGGTTTTGCGGTTAGAACAAAAGATACTGGAGTTACAGGGAGAACTTGAGCAGGTTAGCAACTTAGCAAACCTCTCCCTCACCCTGAACGTCCCCGACATTAACCAATAAAATACCAAAAACCCAGCATCTCCCCAAAATATGGCAAACCAGCATCCACAAAATCCTCCCGCACCACATCAATATGCAACTCCACCTCAAAATCCCAATCCTTTACCGATACTAACTCCTCCACAACATCATCATCAACCAACCCAGTACCCACAAACCACTGCCTATCATACCCCTCAGAACATACCACAACCCATTCCTGATCCTCAAGACTCAACCAACGACCACCACTACACCTAAATCCCTAGCGCTCACCAAAACAACCATATATACGTAGAAACCGTACCTCACTCTACTCAACCAATCTCCTATACACCAGAATCCACTGAGAAGAAGCTGCTCATCAAGAACATGGCTGAGGAACTCAAGAAATTGACAAGTCGAGTTTAGGGTGTTGAAAGAGGTAAAATGATAGAAGGTCTGAATTATGTGGATCTGTGCATACAACCAGACGTAGAACTGCCGGAGGGTTACAAACCTCCTATGTTTGAAATGTTGGACGGAACGGGTGATCCCAAGGTTCATCTGAGAACTTACTATGACAAGCTCGTGGGGTTGAAAAAAGATGAAAGGATCCGAATGAATCTCTTCATGAGAAGTCTTACCGGAGATGCACTGTCCTGGTACATAATCCAGAACCATAAGAAGTGGGCCAAATGGGTGAGCATGGCATCAGAATTTATGGACCGATTTAGGTTCAACACGGAGATTGCACCAGACATCTTCTATATCCACAACCTAAAGAAGAAGCCAACTGATAGTTTCTGCGATTATGCTACTCAGTGGAGGTCGGAAGTAGCCAAGGTCAGACAAGTACTAGAAGTAGAACAAATGAACAAGTTCTTTATCAGGGCACAAGACCCACAATATTATGAAAGGTTACTGGTCATTGAGAATCACAAGTTCTCTGATATCATCAAACTCGGAGAAAAGATTGAAGAGGGTATCAAAAGCGGGGTGGTGACAAATTTTGAGGCACTGCAGGCCATGAACAAAGAAGAATGAAGTGGGGGCAGTAATGGTGGCTCAAGTCCCAAAGTCCCCGCTCGCATACCAAACACCTCCACCCACATACCAACCCTTATCTCCCCGATATTCTCAACCCGCCACCGCCTATCATACTTATAACACCCAGACAACCTACTATCATTCACCTCCAACTAATCCAAATTACCAGAAACCCCGACCGAACTTTTATCGCAAACCACCCAAACAATACACTGCCATTGCTGAACCCATCGACTAGCTGTACAAAACATTAAAGGCTACCGGCTATGTTACCCCTATTCCCGCTATGGCAATAGAGAGTTTATCTCAATGGGTCAACCCAAACAAAACCTGTGCATATCATTCTGGTATGAATGGGAACGTCATTGACGAATACGGAACATTAAAAGATAAGATCCAGATATTGATTGATAACAAGGTCATACAGGCGAAGGAAGTTGTGCCCAATGTCCGCAACAATCCTCTCCCAGATCATATGGGTGATGGGGTACATGTGATAGAGACAAATGAAGAATGGGATCCTGAGGGGTCAATCGGGCTTATTCGAGAAGGCGATGACTTTAAACATGCAGTCACACTCACTCCTATTGTGGTACAGACGCAGCCATTGGTCGAGGTAGAGGCAACCACATCGGTTCCATTCGAGGTAGAGGTAGCTCTATCTACAACCACACCTGTTCCATTTGAGGTAGAAGTGGCCACACCTTTCACAGTGATAGTAGCAACCACACCTCCTTTCAACTCCAACGCCATACCTTGAGATTATGTTACCGAAGCTAGGAAAAAAGGAAAAGCAGAAATGGAAGAATTTGATGCTGCATAAGTAATGACCAGAATGGGAAGGATCTATACACCTGAATATTTGGGAGGATCTAGCAAGGAGGCTACTACTAAACAACCTATCATTGAAACATAACCAGATGATCTTTGGAGGAAGGTATAGGTAAGGGAATATTCCATCGTTAATCATTTAAACAAAACCGTTGTCCAGATATCCGTCCTATTACTATTGCAAAATTTAGAGGCATATAAGAATGCTTTGATGAAGGTGTTAAATGAGGCTTATATGCCTAACATTATCACATGCAGAGAAATGGCCAACATGGTAGGGCAAGTGCTGGAGAGTCATAAGATCACCTTCCACGAGGATGAATTAGTGCTTGAAGGGTTAAGCCACAACCGAGAGTTGTATATCACAGTACAGTTTGAGGAAAAATTCATTGTCAGGGTCCTAATAGATGGTTGTTCAAGCCTCAACATTTGTCTGTTGACTACTCTGAAAAGATTGGGCAAAGATTTCCATGAGATACGAGCAGGAAGTATGAACGTGAAAGCCTTTGATGGGTCTTAAAGGGAAGAAGCTTTAGCTGGGCAAAAGAATTTGTTCCTAGAGGATGAAGATATGGATTGCAGTGCGATAATTGAGGAGGAGTAGGAAGAAGGCCTCACCATTCTGACTGTTGAAAAGGGATCTATTCTCAAGAATTGGACTGCCACACCATCCCAGGCCCGCCTAGTCCCTAGGTAGCTTGCCATTTAGCCTGATTTACTATATCCACGCTAGGCATTTCAGATGTTTTCAATAATTTTGTTTTAAAGACACTTTTTGTTTCAAAATAATTGCTCAATTCATCAAACCGTACTTGTTTTGGATATTTTCAAAATCTATTCAATCATTGCTATTTATTATTCATTATTATCTTTCACATTTTCTTTCTACAATGTTATTATTACTTTTCCTGATGAACCGATGACTATGACATGTAATGAGACAACACAACATAAGGATAGTGACTCATATGAAGAAGATGAAATACCTGAGGAATTTGTCAGAGAAGTCGAGAACTTTGAGCTTAAACCTAAGTCCAATATGGACGAAACCGAAGCAATAAATTTGGGAAACGCCAAAACCGTCAAGGAAACTTGCATAAGTATTCACCTATCACCGTTAGAGAAGGAAGAGTACATTCGTTTCCTGAAGGAATATGAGGATATCTTTGCATGGTCATATGATGACATGACTGGTCTGAGCACATCCATAGTGGCTCACAAGTTTCCTACCAATCCAATGTGTCCACCAGTAAAGCAGAAACTCAGAAAGTTCAAACCAGACATGAGCCTAAAAATTAAGGAGGAAGTCACTAAGCAGATCAAAGCCAAAGTTCTCAGGGTAGTTTAGTACCAAACCTGGCTAGCCAACATTGTACCAGTTTCGAAGAAAGCTGGGAAAGTTAGAGTATGTGTTGACTATCGAGATTTAAACAAAGCATGTCCCAAGGACGACTTTCCACTGCCAAATATACACATCCTGATTGACAATTGTGCCAAGCATAAACTCCAATCCTTTGTAGATTCACTAGATCTGGATGGATGAAAAAGGCATAGAGAAAACAACTTTCATCACACCGTGGGGGGTATACTGCTACAAGATGATGCAACTTGGTCTAAAGAACGCTGGAGCTACTTACATGAGAGCCATGACAACCATATTCCATGATATTATACACAAGGAAATAGAGGTGTATGTTGACGATGTCATCGTCAAATCCAAGAAGGCCATGGATCATATATCATACTTGAGAAAGTTCTTTGATAGGTTAAGGAGGTACAATCTGAAACTGAACCCTACAAAGTGTTCATTCGGGGTTCCTGTAGGGAAGTTGTTGGGATTCATTGTCAGCCGCCGAGGGATCGAGTTGGACCCATCCAAAGTTAAGGCTATTGAAGAGTTACCTCCACCAAAGAGAAAGGACGTAATGAGCTTCCTAGGACGTCTCAACTAAATCAGTCATTTCATAGCACAATCCACGGTTATATGTGAACCCATCTTCAAAATGTTGAGAAAAGATGCTGAAACGAGTTGGACCGAAGATTGTCAAAAGGCTTTTGACAAAATCAAGGAATACCTGTCCACACCACCAGTCCTAGTCCCTCCAGAACCTGGGAGACCTTTGCTACTATATCTGTCCGTATTGAATGGAGCTTTCAGATGTATTTTGGGACAACATGATGAGATAGGAAGAAAGGAGCAAGTCATATACTACTTGAGTAAGAAATTCACATCTTATGAAGCATGATACTCTCTGCTTCAACGAACTTGCTGTGCTCTAACCTGAACAACTTAGAAATTGAGGAATTACTTTTGTGCCTATACCATATACCTCATATCCAGTATGGACCCTCTGAAGTATATCTTTCAGAAGCTCATGCCAACCAAGAAGTTAGCCAAGTGGCAGATACTATTAAGTGAGTTCGATATTGTCTATGTAACTCAGATGGCGGTCAAAGGACAAGCATTGGCAGACCATTTTGCTGAAAATCCTGTGGGAGGAGAATACAAACCCTTGAAAAGGTATTTTTCTAACGAAGAAGTATTATTCGTAGGAGAGGACATTGCTAAGGCTTACGACGATTTTCTTCGACAGAGCGGCAAACTTCAAATGAGTGGGCATCGGAAGAGTTTTGGTATTAGAAACAGGTCAACACTACCCTATATCCGCGAAGCTTAGGTTTCCATACACCAACAACATGGAAAAATATGAAGCTTGCATCATTGGGCTCAATCTGGCCATCGATATGAATATACAAGAGCTATTGGTAATTGGTGATTCAGATCTTCTGGTACATCAGGTTCAAGGAGAATGGGCTACAAAGAACACCAAGATATTGCCATACTGGTATCATGTGCAGGAGTTAATAAAGAGATTCACAAAGATAGAATTCAAACATGTGCCCAGAATTCAAAATGAGTTCGCAGACGCACTAGCTACTTTATCATCAATGATACAACATCCAGACAAGAATTTCATCGATCCCATAACGGTGAAAATCCATAATCAACCAGCTTACTGTGCTCATGTTAAAGAAGAAACGGGTGAAAAACCTTAGTTCCACGACATTAAAAATATTTTGCGAGAGGAGAATATCCAGAGCAGGCAAACCATACTCAGAAACGCACGTTGCGGAGTTTGTCCAATAACTTCTTCCAAAGTGGATAGATCCTGTGTAGAAGATCTCCTAATCTGGGGTTGTTAAGATGTGTTGACGCAAATGAAGCTTCCAGATTTCTCAAGGAGATACATGTCGGAACTTGTGGACCACATATGAATGGTTTTATACTAGCCAATAAAATACTCAGAGCCGGATATTTTTGGATGACCATGGAAATGGATTGCATTCGGTATGTACAAAAATGCCATCGTTGCCAGGTGTATGTAAACATGATAAAGGTACCAGCAGACGAGCTCAATGCAACAAGTGCCTCTTGGCCTTTTGCTGCCTGGGGAATGGATGTCATCGGTCCAATCGAGCCTACTGCTTCAAACGGGCACCGGTTCATTTTGGTGGCCATCGACTATTTTACAAAATGGGTAGAGGCCGCATCTTACAAAGCTGTAACCAAGAATGTTGTCGCAGACTTTGTCAAAGATCGTATTGTTTGCCGATTCGGAGTTTCCGAGTCCATTATCACTGATAATGCCGCCAATCTCAGCAGTGACCTGACAAATTCCATGTGTAAACCTTCAAAATCAAGCAGAAGAACTCTACAACATACAGACCTCAAAGGAATGGAGTTATGGAAGCTGCTAACAAGAATATCAAGAAGATACTAAGGAAGATGGTAGAAAACCACAAACAAAGGCACGAGAAGTTACCATTTGCCCACATCAACCAGGGTAACTCCCTATTCACTAGTTTATGGTATGAAGTTGTCATTCCATCCAAGGTAGAAATTCGTTCTTTAAGGATCATATAGGAAGCCGAACTCAGTGATGTAGAATGGATAAGGAGCCGCTATGAGCAACTGGCCCTTATAGATGGAAAAAGAATGAATGCAGTATGTCATGGTCAGCTTTATCATAACAGAATGTCTAGAGCGTTCAACAAAAGGGTCAAACCAAGACAATTCGCACCAGGACAATTGGTGTTGAAGACGATTTACCCATATCAAGATGAAGCCAAAGGGAAATTCTCTCCCAATTGGCAAAGTCCTTACATGGTTCACCAGGTGTTAAAAAGAGGAGCACTCATACTTGCAGAAATGGATGGAGAAGTCTGGACAAAACCAATCAATTCAGACGCAGTCAAGAGATATTATGTTTAAACTGTTTACATTTCTTCATCTGATGTAACTGAACTATGCTTGACCTGATTCCCATTTTTGAGGGGATACGTAGGCAGCCCTGTGGGTTCGGTCATATCTTAATAATTTTTTTATTTCCCCACAACCAGAAACTGGGGTAGAATTTTGAAGAGGACCCTCAAAATTCCGGAACAAGTCCAGCCGATGCCATCATATGCCAGAAATTCAGAAATTGGTTAAGTAACTGGGGCAGAATTTTGAGAAGGATTCTCAAAATTTTAGAGCAGATCCAACAAGCTTCGTTACATGCAGAACAACCGAAGGATCAAACTAGGGCAGAATTTTGAGGAGCACCCTCAAAATTCTAGTGCAAGGAAGTTGCAATGTCTCTAAAAGTGTTACAGTCAATGGTTCATCTAAAATTACTCAATATTTCACTATGTTTTCTAAAATAACTATACTCTCATCAGTAAGTGCATGTTTTCGAAAACTTTATTTCCATGACAACTAGGTATTACCCAAGGCAACTCAAACAGGGCTTCCAAAATGGAGCAAAGAACAACCAGCAGACGAAGTCGCGAACCAACCTCCCCTTACAAAAATGACAATTTTTCTTTGGATGCAGGCTCATCGGACATGACAGTAGCATTCTAAAATATATACATGCAGCAAAATCGCTATCAATCGAGCCACTAGATACCAAATATATCTCCAGCTAAGAAATATTCTACTCCTATTTGTTATTTGTTCACTACATAAGGCTAAGCATGGTCTTCTCTTTGCATGAGACTAAGCCTTGTCTCAAACCCTGCATGAGGCTAAGCCCTGACTCCACATTTGCATAAGGATAAATATTGCCTTCTCTTTGCATGAGACTAAGCCCTATCTCAAATCTTGCATGAGGCTAAGCCCTGCCTCCATATTTGCATAAGGCTAAGCATTGCCTTCTATCTGCATGGGACGAAGCCCTGTCCCGAACCTTGCATGAAGCTAAGCCCAGCCTCCATATTTGCATAAGGCTAAGCATTTCCTTCTATTTGCATGGGACTAAGCCTTGTCCCGAACCTTGCATAAGGCTAAGCCTTGCCTCCATATTGGTGTTACATTTTGCATTTTCGTACGTTAAAGTTTCATTTTCAGTTAACCGGTGTGGACTCGATGATGATACCATCTTGATAACGTATTTATGCTATTTATAACACGCGATAAGTAAGTGTCATGAAGAATAAATGACACACAAATTAAAGAAAACGAGTTTCGTTGAAGGTGGCTGATTCTCGAGCGATAATACCCAATAATTATGCACTAGTACCATGCAAGGTACCATATGACCACGGTAGTACGATGTATAAAGTATATTAAAAATAAATATAATTTTAAGTAATTTGAGATAATTCGTTATTATACGGGTAATTGGTTAATTACCAGATAACGGGATATTACCCAGTTAATTAATAAAATAAGTGACTAAGATTAACCCCTTCTTCCCTTCCAAAAACGTGGCACAAGTCCACCAATCAAGAAAATAACTAATAGTCATTTATGAGTAAGTGTCTACCTAAGGTTAATGGGAATATTAACAAAGTAAGACTCATTATCTTGTCTCCATTTTCATTTGGAAAAGGTCAGAACGTCATATTAGTCCAAACAAGAATCACATATCATTTTCATTCTTCCTACTTTGAAGATGTCAAGAATAGGAGTTAATTCAACCTAGTTCTTGCAATTCTAAATTCAATCCAATGTGCAACAACACAATTCCAAAGAGAATTTGTTAGAATCGCAGCAACGTAAACTCTTGCGGTTCTAAAAAAGTACGTGCAATCTTCTCCAAGAGTATTATACGGGGTTTTTCCTATTTCAGGTATGTTAATGTCATCCCTTTTTTTCTTTTTGGCATGGTCCAAGTTATATAGAAGAAACAAAAAAATGCACAGTTTTCATAAATGACTCTATTCATAGAAATACTAGGTGTCTCTGTCACATATTATTATATCTTTTGTTCATGGGTCTCAGAATAATACGTAGTTGAAAAAGTTTATCCGGAAGAAATATTTGGATTATTACATTTTTCATGCATTTCATTCATTTATACATGTACAATGATCCATGACCAGATGGCGTTATATACGTATATTTATATGTGTATATAAATGTATATGGGATATGGGAAAAAGGTTACGGCATTATATACGCACCACCACCTGATCAGTTGGTATATGTTGATGATGTTGCCCACAGTGACCGAGATGATATGATGGGATGTCATCAGTGACTTGATGATGTTATGTACACCTACACCCACGCATGACATGACATTTATATACACGTGCATAGCATTATAAATGTTTCGGAATTTACAAAGTTATTCAGATTTACAAATAGATTTCTTTATTCCATGTTTCATCTATGCCTTTTACGTATAGATTTTCATACCTTACATACTTAGTACATTATTCTACCGATGCCCTATTTCACAGGGCCTGCATTTCATGCTCACAGGTGCAGTTACGCGAGATGATGGGCCCCCTTCTTAGGATCCTTGATTAGCGAGAATTGGCGTGCTCCACTTGATCTGGAGCTACTTTTGATTTTATATGTTTGTATATATATATATATATATATATATATATATATATATATATATATATATGGGTATGATATGGCTCAGTCTTGTCTTTGTATAGTTATATTTTCTATTAGAGGTCTGTAGAAAATATGTCTAGTTGGATAGTATGTGGCCCTGCCAGCTTCCAGTTTTGAGATGTATAGTTGTCTATAGCAGCCTTGTCGGATCGCCTTTCGTATGTTTCATGTATATGTATTTATGCCTTATTGGGCAGATCTCTTTCATGTATATTATTCTCGTAATTCAATAGATGTTATTCAGGTTTATATCTTAGACGCATGATTAGGGGTGTTTGATAGGGAGGACTCGGGCAGCCGTCACGACCCATCGGTTTGCGTCGTGACAAAAGTGGTATCAGAGCAGTTCTATCATAGGATTGTCTACATACCATGTCTAGTAGAGTCTTGTTTATGGGGGTGTTGTGCACCACACTTTTAGACAGTAGGCTACAGGACATATAGGATGGTATCCTCTCTTTTTATCTCAGATCGTGCGATACAAGAATTCATGTTCCTAACGATATGTTATATTTTCAGCGATGCCTCCATAGAGTACGACAGCCCAGAAGGGAAAGTCCGTGGCTGGCGAGACTACTAGTCGAGCACCACGAGTTTCCAGGGCTTGGGGAGAGTCTCATGGTGAGGTTCCATTTCAGACTTCACATACCCCATCCTTTCCAGAAGAGCTCCGAAGGGAACCAGCCCTAGTGCCCGCCCCTGTACATTCGGCACCTCAGCCAATTAGTAGTCACGTAGGCTCGGCGTCAGGAAATAGGTATTGGTCATGCAGATAGGTCCGTCAGTGCAAGGGTTCGTGACTTCATTAATTTAGACTCTTTGGTATTCACTGGGGTAGATCCGAACGAGGACCCTCAGGTATTTATTGATAGAGTGAAGAGGACCTTACAGGTAATGAAGGCCACTGCGACTAAGTCAGTTGAGCTAGCTTCCTATAGACTCCGAGATATTACAGTTAATTAGTACGAGTCTTGAGAATTGTCTAGAGGTGAGGATGCCCCTCTAGTAGTATGGCAGGAGTTTACAGAGGCTTTTATTCATCATTATCTTCCACTAGAGCTTAGACGGGCCAGAGTTGATAGGTTCTTGACCCTTCGACAAGGTAACATGAGTGTTCGGGAGTACAACCTTCAGTTTGATTCGTTGGCTAGGTATGCTCCCACTATTGTATCTAAGATGGAGGATCGGGTTCACCGGTTCATGATGGGATTAGAGACTCACTTGATTAATGATTGTATGTCGGTATCACTTCAGCCAGACATGGATATTTGTCGTATTCTTGCATACGTTCAGGGTGTAGAAGAGCGTAAACAGAAACAAAGGGCCGACCGTGAGCATGATAGGGGCTAAAATAAGAGAGTGAGGTCTTCGGGTCCTTCTAGTGAGTTTCAAAGTGGTCAGAGGCAGCAGTACCCGAGTTATCCAACCCAACCATCGACTAGCACTCCCTCTCAGTTTGGTGGTAAGAGATTTGATCGTTTCACGTATTCAGGGTCTGGTCAGAATTTCAGGGCCTCAAGTTCTCGTAGGGGTGAGTCAAGTCAGATGAGGTTATCCTTGCCACGATGTGCTCAATGTGGTAAGAAACATATCGGGCAGTGCCGTATGAGATTAGGTGTTTGTTATACTTGTGGTTATCCGAGCCACGTTATAAGGGATTATCCGATGAGAGGTGATGCAAGCATAGCTCATCCAACAAGATCTGTAGCTAGTTCGTTATCATCGGTACGCCCCCTAGGCAAGGTCCACAAGCACCAATGAATCGTGGTAGAGGCAGAGGCATAACATCTAGCTCGAGCAGTCCTCAGAAATATATTTATTCGTTGGCAGGATGACAGGACCAAGAGTCATCGCCTGATGTTATTACAGGTATATTATCACTCTCCTCATATGATGTATATGCACTGATTGACCCACGTTCCACCTTAAAATATGTTACCCCATTGGTTGCTAGTAAGTTTGAACTAAAACCTGAATTGGTTAAACCTTTTGAGGTGTCCACACATATTGGGGACTCAGTGATAGCTAAGCAAGTATATAGGGGTTGTATAATAGTAGTTCATGGTTGATCTACCATAACAGACTTAATCGAGTTAGATATAGTAGAATTTGATGTTATAATGGGTATGGATTGGTTGTCTTCTTGTCATGCCAACGTTGATTGTAGATCAAAGATAGTCCGATTTCAATTTCCACGGGAGCCTATTTTGGAGTGGAAAAGTAATACGGCATTGCCGAGAGGAAGATTCATTTCCTATCTCCAGGCAAGGAAGATGATCAGAAAGGGCTATATTTATCACTTAGTTCGGGTTCAGGATATGGAAGCGTAGTCACCAACCATTCAGTCCATCCATGTGGTTAATGAGTTTCCCGATATTTTTCTTGATGAGCTTCCAGGTTTTCCACTAGAGCGAGAAATTGAGTTTTTTATTGACCTACTACCAAATACTCATCAAATATCTATTCCTCCATATAGAATGGCCCCTGCAGAGCTGAAAGAGCTGAAAGAACAACTAAAGGAGTTGTTATAAAAAGGCTTTATCAAGCATAGCACATCACCATGGGGAGCACCTGTGTTATTTGTGAGGAAGAAAAATGGTTCCTTACAGATGTGTATTGATTATAGACAGTTGAATAAGGTGATGATCAAGAATAAGTACACGCTCCCAAGGATTGACAATTTATTTGATCAGTTGCAAGGTGCCAAGTGTTTTTCAGAAATAGACTTGAGGTCCGGGTACCATCAAGTAAAGGTTAAGGAGGAAGATATTCCGAAGACAACATCTAGAACCAGATAGAGGCACTTCGAGTTTCGTGTTATGTTGTTCGGTTTGACCAATGCCCCAGCAGTATTGATGGATTTGATGAACCGTGTGTTCAGGCCCTTTTTAGATATGTTCGTAATTGTATTTATTGACGATATATTGGTGTATTCTCATTCAGAGGCTGAGCATGCTGATCATCTACGTACTGTGCTCAGAGTTCTACAAGAAGGTAAGTTGTATGCAAAATTTTCTAAATGTGAATTGTGGTTGAACTCTGTAGCTTTCCGTGGGCATGTCATTTTGGGTGAAGGCATCCGGGTGGATACACAAAAGATTGAGGCAGTAAGAACTTGTCCTAGACCTACAACACCGACGGACGTTCGTAGCTTTCTTGGTTTGGCAGGTTATTACAAGAGATTTGTAGAGGGATTTTCATCCCTTTCAGCACCTTTGACAAAGTTGGCTCAGAAGGGAGCAAAGTTTTAATGGACTGATGCTTACGAACGGAGTTTCCAGGCATTAAAGGACAGATTAACATCAGCACTAGTTCTAATGCTTCCAGAAGGGACCGATGGTTACGTTATCTATTGTGACGCTTTAGGCATTGGGTTGGGTTGTGTGCTAATGCAACATGGTAAGGTTGTGGTTTATGCTTCTAGACAAATAAGAAAGCACAAAAAAACTACTTGACCCACAATTTAGAGTTAGCCGCGGTGATTCATGCACTAAAGATGTGGAGGCACTACTTGTATGCCATTCATGATGATATCTATACGGATCATAAGAGCCTCCAGAACATATTCAAGCAAAAGGAATTAAATCTACATCAAAGTAGATGTTTGGAGCTACATAAAGACTATGACGTTGATATTTTATACCTTCTGCGGAAGGCGAACGTAATAGCCGATGCCCTCAGCCATAGATCTATTGGTAGCTTGTCGTATCTACACCCAGAAGAGAAGGGAATAGCCCATGATGTTCATCAGCTAGCTAGTCTTAGAGTTCGGTTACTAGACTCAGGTAATATTGGAATTACTATTCAAGATACGACAACGTCTTCTTTAGTAACTGAAGTAAAGAAACGACAGTACGAGGATCCTGTGTTGGTTCATTATGGGGATACCACCCCTCAGAAGGAGAAGACACCATATGAAATTATAGACAATGGGGTCCTCAGATATAGAGGGCGATTCTATGTGCCTAACGTCGCAGAGTTGCGTCGGCAGGTTATGAGAGAAACTCACTATTCTCGTTATTCTATTCATCCTAGAGTGACAAAGATGTATCATGATATCAGGGAAGTATATTGGTGGGATGAAATGAAAAAGGATATAGCGGAGTTTGTTTCTTAGTGTCCTAACTGTCAGCAGGTCAAGATAGAGCATCAAAAACCTGGTGGGTTATTGCAGGCTATGGAGATTCCGGCTTGGAAATGGGAAATAATCAATATAGATTACATCGTAGGATTACCTCGTACCCAGCGTAAGCTCGATTCGATATGGGTGATTGTTGATAGGGTTATAAAGTCAACACATTTTCTGCCCGTTAAGACTACATATTCCTCAGAGGATTATACCTAACTTTTGGAGGTCCTTCCAAAAAGGATTTGGGACTCAAGTAAGTCTTAGTACAACATTTCATCCCCAGACAGACGGACAGGTTGAGTGTAATAGACCTTGTGTAATATGTTACGAGCTTGTGTTACGAGCTTGTGTAATAGACTTCAAAGGTAGCTGGGATAATCATATACAGCTTATTGAGTTCGCATATAATAATACCATTCCAGTATTCAGATGGCTCCTTACAAAGCTCTTTACAGACGGAAGTATAGGTCGCCTATAGGGTGGTTTGAGGTTGGAGAATCTGGGTTACATGGGCCAGACCTAATCCAACAAGCCATAGAAAAAGTAAAGTTGATCCAGTATCGACTATTGACAGCTCAGAGTCGTCAGAATTCATATTCTGACATGCGGCGACAAGATTTAGAGTTCGGGGTTGATGATTGGGTATTCTTAAAGGTGTCACCTATGAAGGGTGTGATGAGGTTTGGCAAGAAAGGCAAACTTAGCCCACGATATATTGGGCCTTATAGGATCATTCGGAGAGTGGGCCAAGTAGCTTAAGAGTTAGAATTGCCCTCTGAGTTGGAGTGTGTCCATCCGGTTTTTCACGTATCTATGTTACGGAAGTTTATTGGCGATCCTACCCGAGTGGTGCCCATAGATGATGTACAGATTATAGAGGACTTGTCTTACGAGGAAATTCCGGTTGCCATACTAGACCGACAAATCCGCAAGCTACGGAATATAGAGGTAGTGTCACGACCCCAGTTTGCCCTTCGTGAACTATCGTGACGGCACCTAGTCTCTACGACTAGGTAAGCCTAACAAATGTGGAACATAAATGAAACATGTGGAAGAAATAATCAAAAACCAAAATAACTGAAGGGAAACAATAGTTATAATGTCGCTCGGCATATTCAACACAACATTCTCAAAACCAAGTCCACTATCCCAAAACCCGGAAACTCATGGAACCACAAGCCTTTAGAATATATAATAGTCTAACTCCAGAATATCTAACATGAAAGAAAATATAGAAGGGCAATGTTTAACAGCTAGAATAGAAAGGGACTTCTCGGTCTGCGAACGCGACAAATGTACCTCGAAGTCTCTAGAGCAGTCGCCTCCCTCAAGGATGGTAGTCTGAGTAGAAATACTTGGATCTGCACATGAAATACATGCGCAGAAGGGGCATGAGTACACCACAACGGTACTCAGTAAGTGCCAAGCCTAACCTCGGTTAGGTAGTGACGAGGAAGGTCAGGGTCCTACTAAGGTTAAATAAAATATAAAGATCAACAGCATAGAGCATAACAGTATAAATAAGTACAGTAGTAAAATAACACGGGATGTACAGGACAACAACAACTACACAGAAACAAGGTAACACTGAAATGAAATATAGCTCAACACCAATAATAATGATCGGGGATCTCCTAGGTTACCGTCCTGTAGTCCCATGTGTACATATCCAATGGATATCCCGGGATCCCATCCCGTAGTCCAACTTATAGTGCGCGGGGATCTACCGGAATCTTGTTCCGTAGTCCCAAATATAAATACCCAGTACTGGGAAAATCTATCGGGTGCATTCCCGTAGTTCCATATAACTGTGCAGGGGGATCTACCGGAATCCCACATCCGTAGTCCCAAGATAAACAGGCAAGGGGGAGCTACCGGAATCCCACATCCGTAGTCCCAAAATAAACAGACAAGGGGGAGCTACCGGAATCCCACATCCGTAGTCCCAAAATAAATACACAGCAGAAACAGGAAAATATACAGAAGTGACAAAATTTCATATTAAGGCAACAAGTGATTCTAGCCTAGCATGCTGCACATAATTCAGGTAAGGCAGGTTGAGCAATTAAAACAATTAAGTCACTTAGACATGCTTTCCTAAGTTAACAACAGGCTTAATAGTGCAAGTAATAGAAATAGGAAAGGAAACATACTAGTAATTGCTTAAAGAAAATCGGATTTCCAACAATCAGCACAAGTATGCACTCGTCGACTCACGTACAAGGCATTTCAATTACCAAATATACCAATCCTAAGGGGAAAGTCCTCCACACAAGGTTAGACAAGTCACTTACCTCGCTTTGTAAGGCCATCTCCAACCTTGCCCCCATCCCCCATAATGGGGGAAATATTTGGGGGAATTTAGCTCCAACCCTCCCCCATTTTTGTCCCCAAAATGGGGGATGAATAGTGTTCCCTCAAATATGGGGGTACACTATTCATCTCCCCATTATTATTCATTACTTTTTTATTATTATTTTATTATTTAATCTTTTAATTTATCTTTTTATATATATCTAATTATGTTTATGTAATGTATTTATAATATTAATATTATATCTTAACTTTGGTGTATAATTTTGATAAATTAATTTTCGTGCATTTATTATTTTTATGTAGAAATGGCAGTAGATGAAAATCAACGATTTCAAGAATTTTTATTTCGACATAGAAGAATTAAGGACAAAGATGCTCATTTTGCACTTCGTAATGCATTAATAGATCATTTATGGGAGAATACTAGAGGTTGAAGTTGAATATTTATCTAGTATTTCGAATGAATTTTATCGTTATTTAATATGTATTTAATTAATCTTGTATCACAATGATTTCACTTTTATTTGAATTATTAGTTAATCTATAATAATTTCTTACAAATTATATTATTTAAAATTTATGGAATTGTTCTAATTATGGAAATTACAAATTAATAAAAATAAAAGATGGAATTTGCTTAATGGAAATTAAAAAATGAAAGATAATAATATAATATAGAAGGGAGAGAAGAATATAAAAAGTTTGGAAAAATAATGGGGGAATGGTTGGAGTAAGTTGTCCCCAAAATAGGGAAATCCCCATTTTGGGGACCAAAAATGGGGTAAAGGTTAGAGATGCCCTAACCAATTCAAAATTCCAACAAGCCTTTGCCTCGCGAATTCGTGCCCGAAATTCTTAAATCTAGTCATAAACAATTCAAAAATACACAACACAAATCGTAGGAACTAATTCTATATGAATTTACAAATTTTCTGGATTAAAATCCGAAATTTAGCTCAAAAATTTCTTGTGGGTCCCACGTCTCGGAATACAACGAAACTTATAAAATCCGACACCCATTCCGATACGAGTTCAACTATACAAAAATTATCGAATTCCGATGTCAAATGGACCTTCAAATCCTAATTTTTTCATTTTTTGGAAAGTTTTACAAAGCCCACAATTTCTTTCATCCAAATCTGAAATAAACGATGAATATTGATATAGATTTATGAAATGTAATAACTTCCATATATAGAACACTTACCCAAGTCAAAATCGTGAAAAACCCATTTGGTATCACCCAAATCCGTGCTTGAATGACCAACAATGGAAGAAATTTCGGACCCCTTCGGGTTTTACACTGCCCAGGGGTATTATAGGGATTTTACGTGCTTTTCCGCACTCCTGCCGCGCTCATAGGCAGAAACCTTTTAAATTGGCGCGGCCGCGCGCCTGAGCACGCTTATGACATAGGTCCGATAAAATGGTCATAACTTTCTGTACAAACCTCCAAATGATGAACAGTTTGATGCTCTGGAAACTAGACTTAAAGAGCTTTAATTGGATAGGTTGTGCATCACACTACTCGTTATATCCATGTAGATATGTTCATTCAAAGTGAGGTCTTGCGTGTACTCATTTGAAACTTTAATCTATTATGTGATTTTCCAACATGGCTTAGACTTAGAACCTTCCTTAGACCTCATATCACTTATAGTATGTTTCATACAATTTCTATCATATCCAATTGGTATCCATCATGTTAATAGGTCGTCGGATGAGAAGTAGAATCCGCCCCCAAACGCATAACGTAACTTACCTCTTCTTTCGCACATTTCAATTTCCCGAATTTTACTAACTCCCAAAATTTCCAAAATTTCGCCAGAGTTTCCTTTGTAATTGGGCCTATCCACCTGTCAAAGAATCCGAGAAACGAATCCTAACAATGTATACATAATCCAATAAACGTAATCCAACATGAAAATAATACCAACATTGGCCTCATAAGTAATATATTACTAGAAATGGAACGACATTCACATTAACTATTCAGGTGACACTAAACTCATATCAGGTAAGTTCTCGACATTTTCATAAAACACAGAAATAAATATTTAAATTAAAGATGACATTTTAGGTCATCACATTCTCCACCTCTAAAACAAACGTTCGTCCTCGAACAAAATTAGAAAATTATCGGAGCTGGTGAAAAGATGTGGATATTTACTCCGCATGTCTGATTCGGACTCCCAGGTCGATGCCTCAGCAGGCTGACCTCTCCACTGAACATGAATAGAAGGGAAACTCTTCGATCTCAACTGACGAACCTGCCGGTCTAGAATAGCTACTGGCTACTCCTCGTATGACAAGTCCTTGTCCAACTGGACTGAACTGAAATCCAACACATGCGACGGATCACCGTGATACCTCCGAAGTATCGAAACATGAAATACCGGATGAACTCCTACCAAGATGGGAGGTAAGGCAAGCTCATAAGTAACCTCCCCAACGCGCCTCAATATCTCAAAAGGGCCAATAAACCTCAGACTCAACTTCCCTTTCGTCCCAAATCTCATAACGCCCTTCATAGGCGAAACCCGAAGCAGAACCCGCTCTCCGACCATATATGAAACATCAAGAACTTTCCAGTCCGCGTAACTCTTCTAACTGGACTGGGTTGTACGGATTCTATCCTGAATCACCTTAACCTTTTCCAAAGCATCCTGAACTAAGTCTGTGCCCAATAATCTGGCCTCACCCGGCTCAAACCAATCCACTAGGGATTTGCATCATCTACCATATAAAGCCTCATACGGTGCCATCTGAATGCTGGACTGATAGCTGTTGTTGTAAGCAAACTCCGCCAATAGCAAATCCCAAGACCCTCCAAACTCAATCACACATGCCCAGAGCATATCCTCAAGAATTTGAATAGTGCGCTCGGACTGTCCGTCCGTTTGATGGTTAAATTCTTTACTCAACTCCACCCGAGTACCCAACTCATGTTGAACGGCTCTCCAGAATCGGGATGTGAACTAAGTACCTCTATCTGAAATGATGAAAACTAGAATACCATGCAGACCAACAATCTCTCGGATATAAATCTCCGCCAACCACTCCGAATAATAAGTAGTATACACAGGAATGAAATGAGCGGGATTTGGTCAGCCGATCCACAATCACCCAAATAGCATCGACCTTTCTCAAAGTCCGTGGGAGCCCAACTACAAAGTCCATGGTGATCCGCTCCCACTTCCACTCCGGAATCTCTATTTGCTGAAGCATCCCACCCGGTCTCTAGTTCTCATACTTCACCTGCTGACAATTGAGACACTGATCTACGAATCCAACTATATATTTCTTCATCTGCCTCCACCAGTAGTGTTGTCTCAAATCCTGACACAACGTCGTGGCACCCAGATGGATGGAATACCGCGAACTATAGGCCTCCTCTAGAATCAACTCTCGAAGCCCATCAACATTGGGTACACAAATCCCACCCTGCATCCTCAATACCTCATCATCACCAATAGTCACATCTTTGGTATCACCGTGCTGAACCTTGTCCTTGAGGACAAGCAAATGAGGGTCATCGTACTGACTCTCCTTGATAGGATCAATTAAGGAAGACCGAGAAACCACGCAAGCTAGAGCCAGACTGGACTCCGAAAGATCCAATCTCACAAACTGGCTGGCTAAGGCCTGAACATCCATTGCCATAGGCCTCTCTGATATTGGTAAATAAGTCAAACTCCCCAAACTCTATGCCCGGCGACTCAAAACATCGGCCACCATATTGGCCTTGCCCGGGTGATACAAAATAGTGATGTCATAGTCCTTCAGCAACTCTAACCACCTCCTCTGGCGCAAATTTAAATCCTTTTTCTTGAACAGGTACAACAAGCTCCGATGGTCAGTATCAATCTCACAAGGAACTCCGTATAAATAGTGACGCCAAATCTTCAGGGCGTGAACAATGGAAGCTAACTCAAGGTCGTGAATAGGGTAATTCTTCTCATGTATCTTCAACTGTCTGAACACATAGGCAATCACCCTACCGTCCTGCATCAACACCGCTCCGAGGCCAATCCTTGAGGCATCATAATAGACCGTTTAAGACCCCGAACCTGTAAGCAATATCAAAACTAGGGCTGTAGTCAAAGCTATCTTGAGCTTTTGAAAACTCGCCTCACACTCCTCCGTCCACTAGAACAGAGCACCTTTCTGGGTCAACCTGGTCGTAGGGGCTGCAATCGATGAAAACCTCTCCACAAAACGACGGTAGTAGCCCACCAAGCCAAGGAAACTATGGATCTCGATAGCTGAGGATGGTCTGGGCCAACTATGTACGGCCTTTATCTTCTTCTGATTCACCTGAATACCCTCACTCGATACAACATGGCCAAAAAATGCCACTGAATCCAACAAAAACTCACATTTCGAGAACTTAGGATATAACTTCTTCTCTCTTAGAGTCTGAAGCACAGTCCTCAGGTGCTGCTCATGATCTTCCCAAATATGGGAGTACACCAGAGTATATTCAATAAAGACAACGGCGAACGAGTTAGGATACGGCTGGAACACACTATGCAACAAATACGTAAAGGCTACCAGCGCATTGGTTAGCCCAAATGACACAACAAGGAACTCGTAATGACTATACCGAGTCTTGAAAGCAGTCTTCGGGATATCTGGCTCCTGAATATTCAACTGATGGTAACCTGAGCACAAATCAGTCTTAGAAAACACCCGTGCGCCCTGAAGCTGGTCAAACAGATCATTAATACGAGACAAAGGATAACAGTTCTACACTATAACCTTGTTAAACTAGTGATAATCAATACACATACGCATGGAACCATCCTTTTTCTTCACAAAAAAGACAAGAGCACCCCAAGGTGATACACTAGGCCGAATAAAACCATTATCAAGCAATTCCTGTAACTGATCCTTCAACTCCTTCAACTCAGAAGGAGCCATATGATATGGAGAAATAGAAATGGGCTGAGTTCCCGGCAATAGATCAATGCCAAAATCAATATCTCGATCAAGCAGCATGCCTGGAAGATCAGCTGGAAACACATCGGGGAAATCCCATACTACTGGGACTGAATCGACCGGAGGGGTATCAATACTAAGATCTCGCACATAAGGTAAATACACATCACACCCCTTCTCAACCATACACTGAGCTTTAATAAAAGAAATAACTCTACTGGGAGTGTGACCTAAAGTACCCCTCCACTCAACACGCGGTATACCTGGGATAGCCAGCATCACAGGTTTGGCGTGACAATCAAGAATAGCATAATGGGGCCACAACTAGTCCATGCCCAAGATAATATCAAAGTCGACCATGCTAAGTAACAAATAAATCGACTCTGGTCTCAAAACCACTAAGAGTAACCAAACACGATCGATAAATATGGTCCACAACCAGAGAATCTCCCATAGCAGTAGAAACATAAACAGGGGAACTCAAAGAATCTCGAGATATACCCAAATGCGGAGCAAAATAAGAAGATACATAAGAGTAAGTGGAGCCTAGATCAAATAGAACTGATGCATCTCTGTGACAAACCAGTATAATACCTGTCATGACAGAATCAGAGGCAACAACCTCGGTAGGGCAAGAAGGGCATAATATCTTGCCTGGCCTCCCCCTCAAGGGCGACCTCTACCTCCCTAACCTCCACCTCTAGCTGGCTGAGTAGGTGGGGTAGCAACTGGAGCTGTAACTATAGCCTGAGAACTCTGCAGGGCATGCTGTGGCTGAGAAGTATGTAGAGGTGCACCTCTCCCAAGTCTGGGGTAATCCCTCACCATATGGCGTGTGTCACCACACTTAAAACAAGCTCTGGGTGGACGTGGTGGTTGTAACTGGCTCAGGCCAGGTCTTCTGGACTGACCTCTGAAAGCACCCCGCGCAGGAGGCGCGCTAGATACCGGTGGTACATAATAAGGCTCTTAAGGTCTAGGAGGAGCTAGAATACCACTGACTGCTGGAAGAGCTAAATGAACAGGGCGACTCATATAACCCCTACCATGACGGCCTACAGTTAAGGCGCAGGCACCAGAGTAATGGTCCGACTCTCTAGACCTCTTGGCCTCCCTCTCCTCTCTTTCCCTACCATGCATACCCTCAATCCTCCTAGCAATGCTCACCACCTGCTGGTGAGGAATATCCATCTCCAACTCACAAGCCATGCTAGACCTGATGATAGGAATAAGCCTCTCAATAAACCGGCGAACCCTCTCGCGAACAGTACAAACTAAGGTTGGGGTATGTCTAGCCAAGCTAGTGTAACAAATAGCATACTCTGAGACTGTCTTAGCACCCTGGCACAAATGCTCAAACTCGGCGCGCCATGCATCTCTGAGGCTCAGAGGAACAAACTCTCTCAGGAACAGATCTGAAAACTAAGTCCAAGTCAGTGAAGCAGCTTCATCTGGACTGTCTAACTCATAGGTACGCCATCACTGATAGGCGTCCCCTCAAAGCTAGAAAGTAGTGAAGGAAACCACGCTTGATCCTGATATACCCATGGTACGAAGAATACGGTAACAATCCTCTAGAAATCCCAAGGCATCATCTGATGTTAAACCACTGAATACGAGAGGATCATACTTCTTGAACCTTTCAAGTCTCCGCTGCTCATCCTCCAAAGTCTCTACCCTATCCTCGGGCTATAAGCTGCACAGGAGAATTCTGTGGGACTTGATCAACGTGCACTCACTGCTCAGGAGTGCGGCGGCGGGAGTTTGTGCTCCTCCCCCGGCCTGGGATGTAGCTGCAGCAAGGGAAACAACCCTGCTTGAGCCAAAGTGGTGTACATGCTCATGGACTATGCCAGAGTCTCCTGAAGAGCTGGAGTAGTAGTAGTAGTAGGCGTATCAGGTGCCTGGACTCCGGCTGGAACTGCTGGTGGTACCTCGGTGGTAGCTCGGCAGGTGCTCTGGCTACACCATGTGCGCGTTCTTGGCCTCTGACGGCTGTAGCAGGGAGTGCGGGTGCTTGGTCACCTCCAGTAGCACGTGTCCTCACCATCTGTGAAAGAATAGAAGATAAATGTTTAGAATTGTGATACCAATATCTCGCACGACAAGGAAATCAAATGAAGTGGAATTTTCCTAACAGTTACATAGCCTCTTGTAGATAAGTACAAACGTCTCTATATCGATCCACGAGACTCTAATAAACAGTCTTATGATCCATGACTCCTATGAACCTAGAGCTTTGATACCAACTTGTCACGACCCCAGTTCGACCTTCGTGAACTATTGTGACGGCACCTAGTCTCTATGACTAGGTAAGCCTAACAAATGTGGAACATAAATGAAACTTGCAGAAGAAATAATCAAAAACCAAAATAACTGAATGGAAACAATAGTTATAGTGCCGCTCGGCATATACAACACAACATTCTCAAAACCAAGTACATTATCCCAAAACCCAGAAACTCACGGAACCACAAGCCTTTGGAATATCTAACAGTCTAACTCCAGAATATCTAGCAAGAAAGAATATACAGAAGGGCAATGTTTAACAGCTAGAATAAAAAGGGACTTCTCGGTCTGCGGACGCAAAAAATGTACCTCGAAGTCTCTAGAGCAGTCGCCTCCCTCAAGGATGGTAGGCCTGAGTAGCGGTACCTGGATCTACACATGAAAAACATGCGCAGAAGGGGCATGAGTATACTACAACGGTACTCAGTAAGTGTCAAGCCTAACCTCGATTGGGTAGTGACGAGGAAGGTCACGTCCCTACTGAGGTTGAATAACATATAAAGATCAACAGTATAGAGCAGAACAGTATAAATAAGTACATCAGTAAAATAACACAGGATGCACAGGATAACAACTATACAGAAATAAGGTAACACGGAAAGGAAATACAGCTCAGCACCAATAATAACGATCGGGGATCTCCTAGGATACCATCCTGTAGTCCCATGTATACATATCCAATGGATCTCCCAGGATCCCGTCCCGTAGTCCAACTCATAGTGCAGGCGGATCTACCGAAATCCCATACCGTAGTCCCACATGTAAACACCCAGTACTGGGAAAATCTACCGGGTGCATTCCTGTAGTTCCATATAACTATGCAGGGGGATCTACTGGAATCCCATATCCGTAGTCCCAAGATAAACAGGCAAGGGGGAGCTACCGAAATCCCACATCCGTAGTCCCAAAATATACAGACAAGGGGGAGATACAGGAATCCCGTATCCATAGTCCCAAAATAAATACACAACAGCAACAGGAAAATATACAGAAATGGCAAAATTTCATATTAAGGCAACAAGTGATTCTAGCCTAACATGCTGCACATAATTCAGGTAAGGTAGATTGAGCAATTAAAACAATTAAGTCACTTAGACATGCTTTCCTAAGCTAACAACATGCTTAATAGTGCAAGTAATAGAAATAGGAAAGGAAACATACTAGTAATTACTTAAAGAAAACTGGATTTCCAACAATCAGCACAAGTACGCACTCGTCACCTCACGTACAAGGCATTTCAATTAACAAATATAACGATCCTAAGGGCAAAGTCCCCCACACAAGGTTAGACAAGCCACTTACCTCACTTTGCAATCAATTCAAAATTTCAACAAGCCTTTGCCTCGCGAATTCGTATCCGAAATTCTCAAATCTAGTCATAAACAATTCAAAATACTAAACACGAATCGTAGGAACTAATTTTATATGAATTTACAAATTTTCCAGATTAAAATCCAAAATTTTGCTCAAAAATTGCCCGTAGGGACCACTTATCGGAATCCGACGAAACTCATAAAATCCGACAACCCACTCCGATACGAGTTCAACTATATAAAAATTATCGAATTCCGATGTCAAATGGACCTTAAAATCCTAATTTTTTCATTTTTTGGAAAATTTTACAAAACCCACAATTTCTTTCATCCAAATCCGAAATAAACAATTAATATTGATATAGATTCATGAAATGTAATCACTTCCGGATATAGAACACTTACCCAAGTCGAAATCGTGAAAACCCTTTTTGGAATCACCCAAATTTGTGCTTTGAATGACCAAAAATGGAAGAAATTTCGGACCCCTTCAGTTTTTACACTGACCAGGGGTATTATAGGGATTTTACGTGCCTTTCCGTAATCCCACCGTGCTCACAGGTAGGAACCTTTTAAATCAGCGCGTCTGCGCGCCTGGGCGCGCTTATGACATAGGTCCGGTAAAATGGTCATAACTTTCTGTATAAACCTCCAAATAACAAACGGTTTGATGCTCTGGAAACTAGGCTCAAAGAGTTTTAATTTAATAGGTTGTGAATCACACAACTCATTATATCCATGTAGATATGCTCCTCCAAAATGAGGTCTTGCGCGTACTCATTTGCAATTTTAGTCTATTATGTAATTTTTCAACTTGGCTTAGACTTCATATCATTTATAGTATGTTTCATACAATTACTATCATATCCAATTAGTATACATCATGTTAATAGGTCGTCGGATGAGAAGTATAGTCCGCCCCCAAACGCATAACATAACTTACCTCTTCTTTCGCACATTTCAATTTCCCGAATTTTTACTAACTCCCAAAATTTCCAAAATTTTGCCAGAGTTTCCTTTGTAACTAAGCCTATCCACCTGTCAGAGAATTCGAGAAACCAATCCTAACAACATATACATAATCCAATCAACGTAACCCAATATCAAAACAATACCGATATTGGCCTCATAAGTAATATATTACTAGAAAAGGAATAACATTCACATTAACTATTCAGGTGACACTAAACTCATATCAGGTAAGTTCTCGACATTTTCATAAAACACAGAAATAAATATTTAAATTAAAGATGATATTTTTGGGTCATCACAGGTAGCCTCCGTGAAAGTACTTTGGAGGAATAGTAATGTGGAAGAAATGACTTGGGACGCCGAGGAAGACATGAAGTGTAGATATCCCTACTTATTTCCTCTTATAGAGAATGGTCTGACTGAGATGTCATAACCTTAAGGTACGTGTATGGATTCTGGTGTTAGTTATTGTCGTTGGTCGTGTGAGGCCATTGTCATTATTGATGATTGTGATACTATATGGCATTGAATTATTAAGTTTCTACAGGATGAGTTGGTAGTAGTATCATTACAAAGGCGATTCTGCCAAGGTTATATAGATCCCGGAGAGTTAAACACTCGAGGACGAATGTTTCTAGGGGGGAGGATGTTACATTTTGCGTTTTCGTACGTTAAAGTTTCGTTTTCAGTTAACCGACGTGGACTCGGGGATGAACTATCTTGAGGTTAACGTATTTATGCTATTTATAACAAGAGATAAGTAAGTGTCATGAAGGATAAAGAGCACACAAATTAATAAAACGAGTTTCATTGAAGGTGGCCGATTTGGGATAAAATACGGGTCGAGCGATAATACCTGATATATATGGACTAGTACCATGCAAGGTACCATATGACCACAGTAGTACGATGTATAAAGTATATTAAAAATAAATAGAATTTTAAGTAATTTGAGATAATTCTTAATTATACGGGTAATTAGTTAATTACCGGATAACAGGATATTACCTAGTTAATTAATAAAATAAATGGATAAGATTAACCCCTTCTTCCCTTCCAAAAACTTGGCAAAGGGCCAGCAATCAAGAAAATGACTCATAGTCATTTATGAGTAGGTATCTACCTAAGGTTAATGGAAATATCAACAAAGTAAGACTCATTATCTTGTCTCTAATTTCATTTGGAAAAGGTCAGAACGTCATATTAGTCAAAACAAGAATCACATATCATTTTCATTCTTCCTACTTTGGATATGTCAAGAACAGGAGTTAATTCAACCCAGTTCTTGCAATTCTAAATTCAATCCAACATGCAACAACACAATTCCAAAGAGAATTTGTTAGAATCACAGCAACGTAAAATCTTGCGGTTCTAAAGAAGTATGTGCAATCTTATCCAAGAGTATTATATGGGGTTTTCCCTATTATAGGTATGTTAAGGCTATCCCTTCTTTCTTTTGGTGTGGTCCAAGTTATACAGAAGAAACGAGCAAATGCACAGTTTTCATAAACGACTCTATTCATAAAAATACTAGGGGTCTCTGTGTTCTTAATTCCCCATATGACATATTATTATATCTTCTGTTCATAGGTCTCAGAATAATACGCAGTTGAAAATTTTTATCCGGAAGGAATATTGAGATTATTACATATTTTTTTTTCAATTCATTCATTTATACATGTACATTGACCCATAACCAGATGGTGTTATATACGCGTGTGTATATATATATATATATATATATATATATATATATATATATATATATATATATATATGGGAAAAAGGTTACGGCGTTATATACGCACCACCACCTGATCAGTTGGTATATGTTGATGATGTTGCCCACAGTGACCAAGATGATATGATGGGATTTCCTCAGTGGCTTGATGATGTTATGTACACCTATACCATGCATGATACGATATTTATATACACGTGCATAACATTATAAATGTTTCGGAATTTACAAAGTTATTCAGATTTACAAATGGATTTCTTTATTCCATATTTCATCTATGACTTTTACATACAAATTTTCATGCCTTGCATACTTAGTACATTATTTGTACTGACGCCCTATTTCACGGGGCCTGTGTTTCATGCCCGCATGTGCAGGTAGGCGAGATGACGATCCCCTTTCTTAGGATCCTTGATCAGTGAGAGTTGGCATGCTCCACTTGATCCGCAACTGCTTTTGATTTTTGCGATATGTTTGTGTGTGTGTATATATATATATATATATGGGTATGACGTGACTCAGTCCCGTCTTTGTACAGTTATATTTGTATTAGAGGTCTGTAGACAGTATGTCTAGTTGGATAGTATGTGGCCTTACCAGCTTCCAGTTTTGAGATGTATAGTTGTCTATAGTAGCCTTGTTAGCTCGCCCTACATATGTTGCATGTATATGTATGTATGTCTTTTTGGGCAGATCTCCTTCATGTATATTATTCTCGTAATTCAGCAGATGTTATTCAGGTTTATATCTTAGATGCATGATTAGAGGTGTTTGACAGGTAGGACTCGGGCACCCGTCGCACCCCATCGGTTTGTGTCGTGACAGTTGGCATAAGGCTAAGCGTTGCCTTTTCCCGCAAGAGACTAAGCTCTGTCTCAATCTTTGCATATGACTAAGCCCTGTCCCAAATCATGCATGAGGCTAAGCCATGCCTCTTATTTGCATAAGGCTAAGCATTGCGCTCTCTTTGCATGAGACTAAGCCCTGTCTCCAATCTTGCATGAGGCTAAGCCCTGCCTCCATATTTGCATAAGGCTAAGCGTTGCCTTCTCTTTGCATGAGACTAAGCCCTATCTCAAACCGTGCATGAAGCTAAGCCCCGCCTCCCATTTACATAAGGCTAAGCACTGCCTTCAACTTGCATGAGATAAAGCCTTGTCCTAAATTTTTGCATAAGACTAAGCTCTGTCTCGATGTTGCACGAGGCTAATCCATGCCTCCATATCTGCATAAGGCTAATCATTGCCCTTTATTTGCATGAGACTAAGCCCTGTCTCAATCTTTGCATGGGACTAAGCCTTTTCCCGAACTTTGCACGAGACTAAGTGCTGTCTCCCCTCGCACTATCTATTTTCTCTTATTTTGGGCTAAGCTCTGCCCTCAACTTCATACAAGACTAAGCCTTGTCTTGTTGCTCCTAGAATCATATTTCGCACATCATGGGAGGAAATATCGCCAACTTGTCCAAAGGTGTCATAGTCTGAAGGCATCATCCTCACAGTCGGAAGACATTATGTCATGGCCTGAGGATCTCTCAAACTTGCATATCATCACTCAAAGGAGTCATAGTTCGGAGACACCATTTTCATGGCTCAAGAACACCAATTCATAACCTGCGAATCACTCACTGAACGACTCATGGCCCAGGACATCATAGTCTAAAGACTTCATCTTCAACCGTCCAAAGACGATTTTTCATGGTACGAAGGGAATTTGCATCATGTTTATATTTATGCAAAGATTATGCTCTTAGTACATCTTTACTTTCAGGTGATCCGATGAGGAAACCGCTACCCCAACAGGAGCAATCCCGCTCCAGTTCCTTCATATTGTCTCAAACTTGACCGCAACCTTTGCACCTACCCCGAAACCTTGTGTCCGTCCTTGTGGTAACTTTATCGGTATATTCTGCCAACGAACCCTGAACCAGAGTGCGGCCTAAAGCTCTCAAATCATCTTACTTGGTCAAAATTGGCCATCATATCTTTACCTGACAACTCTTTCATCCTTTCCGGATAAAGAGGGGTAGTTCTTGTTACCCAATCTTTCCCTATAATATTTTTCAAAATTCATATATACCTCCAAACCTATGCATTAGCATCAACTAATATTTTTCCATAATTTCTGCATTTTTAAGGTTTTTAATTAATTTATTTATATAAGCAATTATTAATTGCATCACAAATGATTTTATAATAATTTTGTGGCTTAATTTTATCATTTGTATTTGTACTAAGTTTTAATTATTTCACAAATAGCCACATTTACATTTTTGGATTATAATTGTAATAACTTTGCAATTATAGCTCATGTATGCATTATTACATTATTTTACCAGGAAAAAAACTTTTAGTATTTTTTAAAGTACTAAGTATTTGTTTTAAAACATTTCTAGACATGAAAATTACTTTTTATAATCTGTTAATTATTTTTTAAAATTATTTTATCAATTAATTGGGTATTTAACAAATAGGCCTTTTATTCCTTTTATTTTCGGACATAACCCATTAAACTAGCCCAAACCCCTTAATATACCAACTCAATTTCAACCCTAGGCCCAATCTATACATGTCTGACCCAATAACCCCATTTAATCATGGTCGTTGATCTTTTAGGTCAACGGTCCACAACAATATTTACCATTTTAATTCAACAGCCAATCCTAACCCCCTCCCCCCTCACTCTTTCATTTCTGCCGTCATTGGTTTCCCTAGCCTCTCCAATTCTCTCTCAACCCAACCTAAACCCTAATTGCCATCACCGAAGAAAAGCTCCCATCTATGGAGTTTCCGTGCATTCTCCGACTACTACCAACCTTCTATACCCCTTTGCTATTTGATTACGTACATCCTTGAGATAATCTCATGGAGATTCAACCTAGTTCTTGCCAAAATTTGTCTATAGACCTGTCTATAGGCTTTCTCGTTTGTGAGTATGGGTTTCCTCTTTTTTTTAGTGCGAATCCATAGTTTTTGACCGATTTTCTTTTACCTCTACTGATTTTGAAAACCCTAGTTTTACTATTATTTGAATCTGTTCAGAACTGATATGATTCGAGTATTATCGGGTGTTTCCCCTTGAAAATCTTTATTTTAGTCAACTGCTTCAATTTATTTCACTCTTTGTAAAATTAGGGCTCGTCCCATACTTTTCTTCAAAGGTTTTTTTTCTAACTTTTCAGTGTTTAAACCAATCGTTCTTCACTATCTTGACTGATTTTCGTGTCTATGCTTAAAACCCCAAATGTTTCTGTTTGTACCACTGATTTTTTCAAATTTTTCTCGTTATTATGTTTATTTCTATGAATCAGTCATATTAATTGATTCTATTTAGGGATTTGAACAATCTTTCTTGTTAAAATCAGTACTCTTTGGGATTTTTACTTGATTAATCGCTATTAGGGATTTGAACAATCTTTCTTGTTAAATTCAGTATTCTTTGAGATTTTTACTGATTGATTACTATTAGGGATTCAAATAATTGTCTCGTTAAAATCAGTATTTGCTAGAATTTTTACTTGTTTCCATATTTGTGACCTTGATTAACTATACTTGCCTTAATTAATTATCAGTATGATTTGGAATTTGACTGACTCCTTATATGGTATGGTATTAATTTCTTATCTTAGTTAAACCCCAGTTCTGACCATTAATTAACTCTCCTCAATTAAAGGGGTCTTTTCCGGATTTCTCTATTGGAATTGATTCTATAATTGGCTGATTGATTCTAATTGATTGAACTATGATTTTCTTTATCTTATTTGTTTTACTCCCTAAGTGTTATATATACACTCTCACTCTGCCTCTTCAAAAACACGGATATGGTTCACCAAAAACTCATACTCACACATACTTTGCTCTCATCTCTCCGCTACTTGTGCTCATTGCTTGTCTAGCCGGCTGAAAGCCAAGGCTCGGATACTGAATCCTGCATACCTTTCATCCCTTATTTGCTTCCCTTAACTGGTATATTTCTATCTCTAATGTCATTATGAAGTTGAACATATATGATTTTCTGTTTCTATATTCCTATTAATGTCCATGTCTCTTCTGCACTAGTCTCATTGCTTATGTACGTAATTCTATATTCTTTTCTGTTTACTGCTTTGATCAGCATGCTTATGTTTCACTCTTTCTTGTTCATTATTTTAATTAGCACTTTACTTCTGCTTGAGTATCCAATATTGCCTTAAAACAACCTGTTTACTTTATGTCTAAGACTCTTGTCTTCTCTGTCCTGTAACTCCAACTAGTATGGCTACTTTGTGTAATTGACTTAGTATTTTCCTTGGCCCTTTTTGTATTACTCAGCATTACTACCTCTGTATCTAGGCCTATGTCTCACTATGTTTAACCAAACACCTTAAATCTACACGAGCGTGGTCCATGCCTCGCGACCACGAAGAATAAACACTTTCCACCCTTGAGCCTTACCTCCCTTCTACGTGAACGCGACCCACATCACACGTTCGCGATAAACGACCAACCTCAACCGTCGTGAACGCGTCCACTATCTCACTAATGCAATGCACCAATTCCACCAATCACCAAAAGACCCTTCGCAATCACGACCCTTCCTTCGGGATCGCGTATAAGGAAACCAGCTACTAGAAAATCAATAGTCCAACAAGTCCAATATGACATCAAAATTTATCTGAATCATGCCCGAGGCCTCCAGGACCCTATACAAATATACCAGCATGTCCTAAAATACGATACGAACTTTGTCGAAGTCTCAAATTACATCAAACAACATCGAAATCATGAATCACATCCCAATTCAAGTCTAACATACTAATGAAATTCTAACATCTAAAACTAATGTTGAATCATATAAAACCATCTTTAATTAACCTCAAATATTACACATAAGTCATAACGACTTAAAACAAGAACTATCAAACTCAAAAAACCAACAGACATAACGACTTGTAAAATATGCAAGTATCCTAATGTACAAGACAATTAAACATCAGGTAGTAGACAAGATCCTTCATTAACAATGTGATATTATTGAATTCTACTCCCTTATTAACAATGTGATATTGTTGGACCAAACAACCTTTTTTAAGTTCCTGTATTTTAATATCACATCCAAAAATATAGCAGGAATTAATTAAAATACTATTCATGTACCATTTGAGAATCAATTGTACAATGAATCAAATACTTATAATATTATCACGACCCCAAATATCGGTCGTGATGGCTCCTATCACATTACTAGGCAAGCCAACAAATCCATAACCACAACCCATTTGCTATTAACATAAAGCCATTTTCTAGCACAACTTTTAAATGCGGAATTCTTTATAAGTATTATAATGACAGAAATATGCGGAAAATTAAAATAGCAGATACTACACAGCCCCAACAATTTGGTGTCACGAGTCTAGAGCCTCTAATACATAACCGAACATCTAGTACATCAACTCTAGGAAATGTGAAAATAAACTGGATAGAGAGGAGAAGACAGGGTTGCAGACGCCAAACAGCTACCTCGTAATCTCCGGCGAACACGGAATCAGTAGAAAGCCCTCACTCTGTCTCTCGTGCACCTGGATCTGCACACAAGGTGCAGGGAGTAACTTGAGTACGCCAACTCAGTAAATAACTAAAGTAAATAAAGACTGAAAGTAGTGACGAGCAGTTTAAAATCATATAACTGAAAATAGCAACAGGATTATAGCTCAACTTCCAGTTTAAAACCAGTTTCATCATAAGATCCACACTTTCAGTTTAAAACTTGAAATCATATACTTAAAAGTATTTCCCAACAGAGGATTAGTTTAAAGGAAGAGTGAAACAGTGAAAACAGCATAACAAGGACCCTCGGGCAAGGAATCACTCAGAATATGGCCCCTCGGGCAGCCTCTCAGTCACTCGTGACTCAACTCTCGTCACACAGTACTCACTCTCAGCACTCGGCTCACTTATAACCTCATAATATTAGAATCATAGTAATCGCTGCGGCGTGCAACCCGATCCATATATTTATAGTCGACTACGCTCACTGGGGGTATGTAGACTCCGGAGGAGCTCATGCAGCCCAAGCGTCATATCGTTGTGGCGTGCAGCCCAATCCAATATGTATATCGCTGCGGCGTGCAGCCCGATCCATATAAGTATCCTTGCAGAGTGCAGTCTGATCCATAGTATGTATATATATTATCCGCACAATTGGGTTCTCAACCTCTCTCAGTCATCAACCTCACATAATAATAGAAGGTAGGGATCTCGGCCCAAACAATCCTCACATTTAGGAATAAAGTGATAAACCCAGCTTTAATCATTTAAACAGGTAAAAACATGACTGAGGATATGGTTTTTAACAAGTAAAGTGAGGAAGAACAGTCAAAATGCCCCTAAGGGTTTCTACAGGTCGGCAGAAGGCCCCAAACATGGCATACAACCCATAATACAACATAAAAGACTAAAATACGGAATAATGTAAGATTTCCAAATCAAATACGTGGATAGTCGCTATGGGATGGACCAAGTCACAATCCCTACCAGTGCACGCCCACACGCTCGTCACCTAGCATGTGTGTCACCGCTCATATCAAATCAAGTCAAATACCGGGGTTTTGTATCCTCAGTTTCAGATTTATAATGGTTACTTGCCTCAAACCGATGAAAATACTGCTCCGCGACACCTTTACCACTCAAATTGGCCTCCGCTCACGTCGAATCTATCCAAAATCAGAGTGAATACGTCACAATATGCTAAGGGAACAAAACCTAAGCGAAAACAATCAAAAAATACCAAAAATCCCGAAATTAGCAAAAACCCAAGCCCCGGGCCCACTTCTCAAAACTCAAAAAAATTTACATAGATAGATTCCTCATCATCCCACGAGTCCATACATATCAATAATACCAAAATCGGAGTTCAAATGACCCCTCAAATCCTCCATTAAAGGTCTCTTAAAACCAAGTTGTAATCCTCCATTTTTAGCCCTTTAATCTCATTAATTACAGCCTTAATTCATGAAATTCTACCATAGAAATGTGTTTTTAAGTCCAAAATCCTTACCTCAACGAAAGTCTCTTTGATTTCTCTATTCAAAATCGCCCAAAGCTCCCAATTCTGAGTACAAAAATAGTTAAACCTTTCAAAAATCGCGAAGGAAGGAATATATACATTCTGCCCAGTCCTTTTCGCATCTGCAGTCCCATAACCGCTTCTGCAGTACCGCATTTGCGGCCATTAGTCTGCTTCTACATAAGTCACTTAAAAGACCCAAACCGCATATGTGGTCAAGCTTCCGCACCTGCGGCCTCGCAGATGCGGCCCTTCAACCGCATCTGCGGCTCCTGATGAACCCTCCTAAAACTGCTTCTGCGGCTATTCTCCCGCACGTGCGGCACCGCACCTGCGGTCCCCAAGCTGCAGGTGCGAAAACACCAAAAGCAGCAACTTTAGCAGTTGCAAATAAACTTCAACTCTTCCGTTAGCCATCTAAAATTACTCTGTGGCCATCGTGACCTCAATCACAAGCACCAACATAACCCAATACCTTATTCAAACTTGTTCCAATCATCAAAACACCTCAAACAACATCAAATCTACCAAATCACATCGGATTCAAGCTTAAGTTTCTAAAATCTTCCGAAATATGATTTTGATCAAAAACTCAACCGAACCACGTCCGAATAACCTGAAATTTTACACGCACATCCCAAATGACACGATGAAGCTACTGTAACTCTCGGAATTCCATTCCGACCCTTATATCAAAATCTCGCATATCAACCGTAAATCGCCAAAATATCAACTTCGCCAATTCAAGCCTAATTCTACTCTGAACCTCCAAAACCCATTCTGATCACGCTCCTAAGTCACAAATCGCCTCCCGAAGCTAACCGAACCATCGGAACTCACATCCGAGCCCTCAACACATAATTCAACATCTGGTTGACTTTGTCAAACTTAAGCCTTTTTAAAAGAGACCAAGTGCCTCAAACTTTACCAAACTCATTCCAGACTCGATCTGACCAACCCGATACGACAAAACACGGATAACGAAGCATAAAGAAGCTAAAATGGAGGAAATAGAGCGGTACACATGAGACGACTAGCTGGGTCGTCATATCCTCCCCAACTTAAACAAACGGTCATCCTCAAACGAGTCAAGAAACATACCTGAAGCCTCAAACATGTGAGGATATATGCTCCGCATCTCCCAATCGGTCTCCCAGGTAACTCCACGGGCCGACCTCTCCACTGCACTTTCACTGACGCTATATCTTTTGACCTCAACTTTCGAACCTGACGACCCAAAATAGATATTGGCTCCACATCATAGGTCAAATCATCATCCAACTGAACTATGCTGAAGTCCAAAATATGAGACGGATCTCCATACTTCCGGAGCATGGAAACATGAAATACCGGTTGCACACTCGACAAGCTGGGCAGCAAAGCAAGCTCATAACCCACCTCCCCAATCCTCTGAAGCACCTCAAAAGGCCCAATGAATCGCGGACTCAATTTCCCTTTCTTCCCAAATCTCATGACACCATTCATGGGTGAAACATTCAACAGAACCTTATCTCCAACCATGTAGGACACATCTCGAACCTTCCTATCGGCATAACTCTTTTGTCTCGACTGCGCTGCACGAAGCCTCTCCTGAATCACCTTCGCCTTCTCCAAAGCATCCTACACCAAATTAGTCCCTAATAGCCTAGCCTTACCGGGCTCGAATCAACCAACTGGAGATCTACACTGCCTCCCATACAAAGCCTCATATGGAGCCATCTGAATACTCGACTGGTAGCTGTTGTTATAAGCAAACTCTATGAGCGGTAGAAACTCATTCCATGATCCTCCGAACTCCATGACGCAAGCACGCAACATGTCCTCCAATATCTGAATAGTACGCTCGGACTGTCCGTCAGTCTGAGGATGAAAAGTTATGCTCAACTTAACTTGAGTACCTAACTCCCTCTGTATGGCAAATTACAAGGTAAACTGAGTACCTCTATCCGAAATGATGGAAACTGGAACACCATGTAGACGAGCAATTTGTCGGATATAGATCCCTGCCAACCACTCTGAAGAATAGGTAGTACACACAGGAATGAAGTGCGTGGACTTGGTCAGCCGATCCACAATCACCCAAATAGCATCGAACTTCTTCAAAGTCCATGGAAGTCCAACAACAAAATCCATAATGATTCTCTCCCACTTCAACTTAGGAATATCCATCTGCTGTAGCAAGCCACCCGGTCTCTGATGCTCATATTTTACCTGCTGGCAATTGAGACACCGAGCTACAAATCCCATAATATCTTTATTCATTCTTCTCCACCAATAGTGCTGCCTCAAATCCTGATACATCTTCGCGGCACCCCGATGAATAGAATATCGCGAACTATGGGCCTCCTCCAAAATCAACTTACGAAGCCCATCCACATTGGGCACAAAAATCCGACCCTGTATCCTCAACACCCCATCATCACCGATGGTCACATCCCTGGCATCATCATGCTGAACTCTGTCCCTAAGGACAAGAAAATGCGGATCATAATACTGGCGCTCTCTGATGCGCTCATATAAGGAAAACCGAGAAACCACACAAGCCATTACTCGACTGGGCTTCGAAATATCTAATCTGACAAATTGATTGGCCCAGACCCGAACATCAACTACAAGAGGTCTCTCCCCAACTTGAATATATGCCAAGCTCCCCATACTCACTACCTTTCGGCTCAAAGCATCGGCCTCCATATTGGCCTTTCCCGGATGGTACAATATAGTAATATCATAATCCTTAAGCAACTCCAACCATCTTCGCTGCCTCAAATTAAGATCCTTTTGCTTGAACAAATGTTGAAGACTGCGATGATCAGTGAACACCTCACAATATACACCATACAAATAGTGCCTCCAAATCTTCAATGCATGAACTATGGTAGGCAACTCCAAATCATGAATGGGGCAGTTCTTCTCATGGGGCTTCAATTGACGAGAAGCATAAGCAATAACTCTACCCTCTTGCATCAATACACAACCAATCCCAACTCTCAAAGCATCACAATACACAGTATACGAACCTGAAGCTGATGGCAAAACCAACACTGGAGTTGTGGTCCAAACTGTCTTGAGCTTCTGAAAGCTCTCCTTACACTCGTCCGACCATACAAATGAAGCACCCTTCTAAGTCAACTTGGTCAAGGGCGATGTGATATATGAGAATCCCTGAACAAATCGGTGACAATAGTCTGCCAAACCAAGAAAGTTGTAAGTCTCTGTAGCTGAGGATGGTCTGGGCCAACTCTTAACCGCCTCTATCTTCTTTGGATCAACCTGAATACCCGCGCTGGACACCACGTGCCCCAATAAAGCCACTGAACTGAGCCAAAACTTACACTTGGAGAATTTTGCATAGAGCCTCTCCTTCCTCAATCTTTGCAACACAACTCTCAAATGCTCTGCGTGCTCCTCCTGACTACACGAATACACCAGTATATCATCAATGAAGACTATGATAAACAAATCGAGATAAGGCCGGAACACGTCGTTCATCAAATGCATGAATGCTGCTAGGGCATTGGTAAGCCCAAAAGACATCACAAAAAACTCATAATGACCATATCGGGTCCTGAAAGCCGTCTTAAGAATATCTGAATCCCTGATCTTCAACTGGTGATAGCTCGAACAGAGATCAATCGTAGAGAACACTCTCGCTCCCTGAAGCTGGTCGAAAAAATCATCAATGCGAGGCAAAGGATACTTGCTCTTAATTGTTACCTTGTTCAATTGCCTATAATCAATGCACATTCTCATTGGGCCATCCTTCTTCTTCACAAACAGAACCGATGCACCCCAAGGTGACACACTAGGCCGAATGAACCCCTGATCTAGGAGCTCCTAAAGTTGCTCCTTCAATTCCTTCAACTCCGCTGGTGCCATACGATACGGCAAAATAGAAATAGGCTGAGTGTCTGGCACCAGGTCAATACCAAAATCAATATCACTATCCGGTGGCATGCCCGACAGGTTCGCAGGAAACACATCGGGGAAATCCCTCACAATAGGAACAGAATCAATACTGGGAGTCTCAGCTCCGAAATCCCTCTCAAACGCTAGATATGAAAGACAACCCTTCCCAACCATAAGCTGGGCCTTCAAGAAAGAGATCACTCTACTAGGACCATAGTCAGTCACACCTCGCCACTCAATCTGTGGCACACCTGGCATAGCTAAAGCGACTGTCTTAGCATGACAGTCCAGAATAGCACGACATGGAGATAACCAATCTACGCCCAAAATGACCTCAAAATCCACCATACTCAGTAATAGCAGATCCACTCGGGTCTCCATACCCCCAATAGTCACCACACATGACCGGTACACACGGTCTACAATAATAGTATCGCCCATTGGGGTAGATACATGAACAGGTAAAGCAAGAAACTCCAGGGGCGTACCAAATAATGAGCAAAGTATGAGGACACATAAGAAAAGGAGGAACCGGGATCAAATAATACAGAGGCCTCTCTGTGGTAGACTGAGACAATACCTGTAATGACAGTATCTAAAGCAATAGTATTTGGTCTGCCTGGGATAGCATAGAAACAGGCATGACCACCCTTGATCGACCTCCCCCTCTAGGGAGACCCCTGGCTGCCTGACCTCCACCCCTAGTTGGTTAGGCGGGTGGTGAAGTAACTAGAGCAGAAGTCGAGGGATGACCCCTCTGTTGAGACTGTCTATCCTGAAAATAAGGGCACTACCTCCTCATATGCCCAAACTCTCCACACTCATAACAACTCCCAGGTGCTGGAGATGGGGACTGAAGGGAACCCCATGCACCGGAATGACCAGCAGAAAAACTTGGTATGGAAGAACTCTGGACTGATGGAGCACGAAACCAGCTCTGAGCTGGAAGGGCACTGAGTGATGCCTAGCCTTGCTGAGATCCATGATATCCATGACCCGAAGATGCTCCATGGTAACCTGGGCGAGTTGATTAAGCCTGCTTGAAAATAGCCTCTGCCCTGCTGGAACTGACCCCTCAAAGGAGCACTGCTAAAGCTACTAGATCCTCGAGGCCTCTTAGCCTCCCTCTCCTCTCGCTCCTGCCGACGAACCGTCTTAATCTCACGGGCGATATCAACAACCTCCTCAAAGGTAGCACCCCTCACCCTCTCTCTAATCATGAGGATCCAAAGCTAATAAGTGAGGCCATCAACAAACCTCCTGATCTTCTCTCGATCCATAGGAACCATCCAAACTGCATGTCAGGCTAACTCAGAGAACCGCATCTCATACTATGTCATTGATATCTCCCTTTGACACAGCTGCTCAAACTGCTTGCGCAACTCCTCTCGGTACGACTGTAGTACATACTTCTCTCGAAAGAGAATAGAGAACTGTTGCCAAGTAAGGGGCGCTGCGTCAACAGGCCTATGCCTCCCATACGCCTCCCATAAAGTGAAGGCAGCCCCGAAAAACTGAAAGGTAGTAAATGCCACACCACTAGTCTCAAGAATCCATGTTGTCTGAAGCATCCTCTTGCACTTATCTAGAAAACCCTGGGCATCTTTGCCCTCTGCACCACTGAATAACGGAGGCTGGATCCTACCAAACCTCTCAAGTCGACGTTGCTCATCATTCGGTATAACTAGCACCACGAACTCCTGAGCTGGTACAACCGGCTGAGCTAGTGGTGCCCCCGGTATCTGGAGTCCTTGCATAACCTGCTCAGGTGTGCGAGCAACGGGAGTCTGGGTGCCTCCCCTACCTGAGAAGTAGCTGCGGCCGTAGTAACTGAGACCGCCTGGCCAAACCGGTACATACTGATAATATCTGAGCTAAGGCCTCCTGAAGGCCTGGAATCACAATAGGCACAGCTTTGCCTGCACTGGTGCTACTGCAGCGTCCACAACAGGGACTTGATCAGGTACTGGGGCAGCTGGTGGGTCTGCCGGTGCTGCTCTAGCTGCTCTTCCCCTACCACGGCCTCGACCGCAACCTCGGCCTCTGGTGTCCCCAGCTGGTGGCACTGGTGGTCGCCCACCCCATCTGGTAGCTCATATCCTCATCATCTGTAAGAGAATAGAATAATAGGAGTTTAGTACTCAAATCAACAAGTTCGCACGACAAAAGTATCAAGAATGTGAAGTTTTTCCTACAGGTTCTGCAGCCTCCCGAGGATAAATACAGACGTCTCTGTACCGATTCGTGAGACTCTACTAAACCGGCTCATGACTCATAAGACCTATGTAACCTAGGCTTTGATACCAACTTATCACGACCCCAAATACTGGTCGTGATGGCACCTATCACATTACTAGGAAAACCAACAAATCCATAGCCACGACCCATTTGCTATTAATATAAAGTCATTTTCTAGCACAAGTTTTAAATGCAGAATTCTTTATAAGTATTATAATGACAAAATATTCGGAAAATTAAAATAGCAGATACTACACAGCCCCAACAATCTGGTGTCACGAGTCTAGAGCCTCTAATACATAACTGAACATCTAGTACATCAAGTCTAGGAAATGTGAAAATAAATTGGATAGAGAGGAGAAGACAGGGTTGCGGACGTCATGTAGCTACCTCGTAATCTCCGGCGAACACGGAATCAGCAGAAAGCCCTCACTCTGCCCCTCGGGCACCTGGATTTGCACACAAGGTGCAGGAAGTAATGTGAGTACGCCAACTCAGTAAGTAACTAAAGTAAATAAAGATTGAAAGTAGTGATGAGCAGTTTAAAATCATATAGCTCAAAATAGCAACAAGATTATAGCTCAACTTACAGTTTAAAACCAGTTTCATCATAAGATCCACACTTTCAGTTTAAAACTTGAAATCATATACTTAGCAGTATTTTCCAACAAAGGCTTAGTTTAAAGGAAGAGTAAAACAGTGAAAACAACATAACAAGGCCCCTCGGGCATGGAATCACTCAGAATATAGCCCATCGGGCAGCCTCTCAGTCACTCGTGACTCAACTCTCGTCATATAGTACTCACTCTCAGCACTTGGCTCACTTATAACCTAATAATATTAGAATCATAGTAACCGCTACGGCGTGCAGTCCGATCCATATATTTATAGTCGACTACGCTCACTGGGGGTGTGCAGACTCCGGAGGGGCTCCTACAACCCAAACGTCATATCGCTGCGGCATGCAGCTCAATCCAATATGTATATCGCTGCGGCGTGTAGACCGATCCATATAAGTATTGTTGCGGCGTCCAACCCGATCCATAAAATGTACATATAATATCATCACAATTGAGTTCTCCACCTATCTCAGTCATCAACCTCACATAATAATATAAGGTAGGGATCTCGGCCCAAACAATCCTCGCATTTAGGAATAGAGTGATAAAACCAGCTTTAATCATTTAAACAGGTAAAAACATGACTGAGGATATGGTTTTTAACAATTAAAGTGAGGAAGAATAGTAAAAATGCCCCTAAGGGTTTCTACAGGTCGGCACAAGGCCCCAAACATGGCATACAACCCATAATACAACATAAAAGACTGAAATACGGAATAATGTAATATTTCCAAATCAAATACGCAGCTTAATAGTTGCTATGGGACGAACCAAGTCACAATCCCTACCGGTGCACGCCCACATTCTCGTAACCTAGCATGTACGTCACCGCTCTTACCAAATTAAGTCAAATACCGGGGTTTTCTACCCTCAGTTCCAGATTTACAATGGTTACTTACCTCAAACCGGGGAAAATACTACTCCGCAATGCCTTTGCCCTCAAATTGGCCTCCGCTCGTATCGAATCTATCCAAAATTAGAACGAATACGTCACAATATGCTAAGGGAACAAAGCCCAAGAGAAAACAATCGAAAAATACCAAAAATCCCGAAATTAGCAAAAACCCGAGCCCCAGGCCCACTTCTCGAAACTCAGAAATTTTTACATCAATAGATTCTTCATCTCCCCACGAGTCCATACATATCAAGAATACCAAAATCAAAGTTCAAATGACCCCTCAAATCCTCCATTAAAAGTCTCTTAAACTCAAGCCCTAATCCTCCATTTTTAGCCCTTTAATCACATTAATTACAGCCTTAATTCATAAAATTCTACCATAGAAATGTGTTTTTAACTCCAAAATTCTTACCTCAACGAAATCTTTTTGATTTCTCTCTACAAAATCGCCCAAAGCTCCCAATTCCGAGTTCAAAAAAGGTTAAACCCTTCAAAAATCGCAAAGGAAGGAATATATACATTCTGCCCAGTCCTTTTCGCATCTGTTGTCCCATAACCGCTTCTGCAGTACCGCATTTGTGGCCATTAGTCCGCTTCTACGGAAGTCACTTAAAAGACCCAAACTGCATCTGCGGTCAAGCTTCCGCACCTGCGGCCTCGCAGATGCGGCCCTTCAACCGCATCTGCGGCTCCTGATAAACCCTCCTAAAATCGCTTCTGCCGCTATTCTCCCGCACGTGCGGCACTGCACCTGCGGTCCCCAAACTGCAGGTGCAAAAACACCAGAAGCAACAACTTTAGCAGCTGCAATTACACTTCAACTCTTCCATTATCCCAGCAGCAACTTTAGTAGCTGCAATTACACTTCAACTCTTCCGTTAGCCCTCCGAAATCACTCCGAGGCCCCCGTGACCTCAACCACAAGCACCAACATAACCCAATACATTATTCAAACCTATTCCAATCATCAAAACACCTCAAACAACATCAAATCTACCAAATCACATCGGATTCAAGCCTAAGTTTCTAAAATCTTCCGAAATACGCTTTTGATCAAAAACACAAACGAACCACGTCCGAATAACCTGAAATTTTACACACACTTCCCAAATGATACGACGAAGCTACTGCAACTCTCGGAATTCTATTCCGAACCTTATATCAAAATCTCGCCTATCAACCGGAAATCGCCAAAATATCAACTTCACCAACTCAAGCCTAATTCTACTCCGAACCTCCAAAACTCATTCCGATCATGCTCCTAAGTCACAAATCGCCTCCCGAAGATAAATGAACCATCAGAACTCACATCTGAGCTCTCTAATACATAAGTCAACATCCCGTTGACTTTTTTCAACTTAAGCCTTCTTAAAAGAGACTAAGTGTCTCAAACTTCACCAAACTCATTCCGGACTCGATTCGACCAACCCGATACCACAAAACACGGATAACGAAGCATAAAGAAACTGAAATGGAGGAAACGGAGCGGTACACATAAGACGACTGGCTGGGTCATCACAAATATAATGTCTTGGAATAATTTGTTAAGTTACCAACATAATAAGGTAACTACTCATTTTAAGCAAGTTGTCAAGACAGTAGACAACGAGACACAACTAAAAGTAAGACAACAGAATCATGTTTGATATTATGCCTCCCAAATTATAAAAACCACATTTACATGTAAATAGATAGATTCCAGTAGAATATTGACAAACTTAATTAACACATTCTAAGTTGTAAAAGCCAACCTATTCTGCAGAAAATAATCCTTAACGTAGAGGCCTTTATTCCAAAATTTCCTAAATTTCATGACTTCAAGGTAAGGCCCACAAAAATGCCACCGTAGGTAGTACTAGCGTTCTTGTTATTTTTAAGCAAAATATACTTAAAATTGTACTGATTTGACAGCCCGGTAGATATATAAACTTATAAGTTTTTCATTTGAACACTTGTACTTGACGGGATGAGTACTAATAAACACCTTTGACCATTAACCATGCTTATGTGGCATCGATTAAAATGATGTGGCTCAAATACGTGCAAACCATAATACAAACGCACGTGAATATAACAGTTTTGATTAAAAAAATATTAAAATCATAAAAGAAAGCAAATTAAAAGGAAAAAGAAAAAGAAAAAATTGAAAAAGGTGAAAACTCTCACCCACACCATGTCCTCCCTTCTTTTCTTTCTTCCTCTTTCACTCTTTCACTTTGTTGTTGTCCTATTCCCTTCCCCTCCCCCTTTCTTTTCTAGTATCTCCTCCTACTCCCTCTATCTTCAACCAGCTTCTAACAAATCTGGCTTGACCACAATTCAAAGAGGAAAATGCTAGTTAGAGAAAAATAGAACAAAATTTCAATTTTAAAAAATCAATTAATTGGGTGTTGAAGATTGAATATTTTAGAGATAATTTTGAATTTATGTATCACTGAACTCCCATTTGAGATTGTTGAAAATATGTTTTCTTCTTTTTACTTATTTGTATGGGGATTTTCAAAGATAACTTTGGAGAAAATAATAGGAGAGTTCTTTTTTACTGATTGGTCTAGATTTTTTGGATTTTACTGATTTTCTCTGTGCTCTTTTTTATTTTTTTATTCACTTGGGAGTTTTATGTTAGAGATGAATGGTGTTCATTATTGATTTGGGGGATTTTAGAATGGATGAGGGTGGTGTTCATGGTGGAAGAAACATGTACCGATAGTGCTGCCATGATGAAGAAGAAGAGAAAGGAAAAGGTTTTAATTTTTTTAATAAATTAGTAAAAAGAGATTGGGATCTACAAATTACACATGTCAAACAATAATAAGTTAAGAATATGATGTGCCGGTTGGGTCATAGAAATTGAGGAACACGCTCAGCTGGAGGTGTTTATTGATATTCTCCCGTTACGTACAAGTGTTCAAATGGGAAACTTATAAGTATATCTACCGGGCTATTTTTACCAAATAATTAAAGTGATGTCACGACCCAAATTCACATATTGAGGCCGTGATGGAGCCTAGTCTAACTTGCTAAGCAAGTCAACTCATAATCTAGCACATGAAAATCCACTTTCAATAATAAATAGAGATATATAATAATTAAATATGAAAACAGTAACAATATCTTATATTACCAAAGGATGACCTAAAAATGGCCAATGTAGTACAACCCTCTCCTGACCCTAAATCCCACCAATGTCATGATGGCACCTAAGCCAAACTGTATAAATTACTACTTGTAACGATCCGATCAGTTATTTTGAGCACTTGCATTCCGCTCAGCTGTTTGAAGTCTTGTATAGCCTCATATGTTATATTATGACTTACGTGGATCATCGATTTGGTTTTCAGGTGATTCAGGATCGACTTAGAAGAATAATTATCAACTAGGAAGCTTTAAATTGGAAAAGTTGACCAACTTTGACTTTTATGTATTGGACACTAGATCGGAGTTTTGATAGTTCTTTTAGGTCCTTATGGTGATTTTCGAGTTGGGTGTATGCCCGGATTTGCATTTAGATGTTTCTAGAATGTTTTTGGCACTAATTGGAGAAAGTTGACAATTTAAAAGTTTGAAAAGTTCATAGGTTTAACTGGAAGTTGACATTGATGATAACGGGTTTTGATTGTTGTTCTGCGAGTTGGAATATGTTTGTTAGGTCATTTGGAACTTGTGTTCAAACTTTGAGGTCATTCCAAGTTTATTTGATATGGTTCGGTATGAGTTTTTGAAGTTTAAAGTTCAAAAGTTTATTAAGTTTGATTTGAGGTGATTCGTGGTATGGATATTGTTATGTGTGATTTGAGACCTCGAGTAGGTACGCACTATATTTTGGGACTTATTAGTATGTTCGGACAGGGTCCGAGGTGCTCGGGTGAGTTTCAGTCATGGTTCAGATCAATTTTGAACATATTGATTATAGCTAGTTTGGGCTGGAATCTAGTGTTATCGCACATGCGGTTGGTATTGTGTAGGTACGGTGGCCATAGAAGCGGAATTTGTGGTTGTACCTACAAAAAGGGACAGATATTGGGGAATTTGTAAATGTGCAATTTTGGGGGCATATGTGGTAACGCAGAAGCAATGGCCTTGGGTGCAGAAGCGGAATGGAGCACAGACGCAAGGTTTTCCTCGCACCTGTGGTTGCGTAGAAGCGGAAGATTATCTATAGGCGCAAGAGGTTGGCTATTTAGTTTTATAGGGAAAACGCGGAGCTTTTGTCGTAGAAGCGGCAGGTGGTCCGCAAAAGTGAACTTTCTGGGCAAAAGCTTATAAATTTGAGGTTTTGTTCATTTTATCATATTTTGAGTTGGGGACATCAGATTTGGGAGATTTTCACCGCATAAATTGGGGTGAGTATTTTTTACTCAGTTTTGATTATATTATATAATTCTATTTTCGATTGTGGCATTTGATTGATTAATTTAAAAGAGAAATTGGGGGGTTTGTCTAAATTTTTCTAAAGTGAATAATTTGATTTTGAATATCGATTCGGAATCACATTTGAGTAAAATTAGTATAGTTGGACTCATAATTGAATGGGTTATTGAAATTTGTAAATTTATATCGGGTTCCGAGGTGCAGGCTCGGGTTGACTTTGTGATCTGACTTTGTGTTTTGATTAAAAATTCGACCTTTATCGTTTGGGTTGGTTTCCATTGGCATTATTTGATATTTTTGAGTTGCTTTTGGCTAATTTTGAGCCGTTTGGAGGTGGATTCGCGTGGGATGGCATTTTTAGAGTATTGTTTGGCTTGCTCGGTTTTGGGTTTGGCTTGTTTGAGGTAAGTAAATTTTCTAAATGGGAATTGAGGGTAATAATCCTTGGGAACCATGTTATTTGTGATGTGTTAAGGTGACGCACATGCTAGGTGATGGGCGTATGGGCGTGCACCGAGCCATTACTGTTACTATTATTATTATTATTATTATTATTATTATTATTATTATTATTATTATTATTATTATTATTATTATTATTACTATTACTATTGTAGATTGGGCTGCACGCTACAACTGGCCCTATTAGCTTTATTGTTATTGTTGATCGGGTTGCACGTCGTAGTAGGCCTTATTGGCTTTTGATTAGTGCTTGGCGGGATCTGCACCTCCGAAGTCTAACATACCAACAGTGAGCGCAGACATAGTGAAATATACACGTGCTTTGGAGAGAGGCTTGTGTTCCAGGCACCCGTACAGTGCTGGGTGATTGTGTGTATAATGAAGTGGGAGCATTGAGCCAGACATATTGAGTATACTGAGAGTGAGATTACCTTGGGTATCACTGTGAAATCATTCATTTGACATGCATACTTGGCATGTAGGCATAGAGATGCATTTTTCTCATAGCGGTAATATGACATTTATGATTTGACAGGTATATTTTACATGTAGTTATAGAGATGTATATTCTTCATGTTATGCGGTATATGATAATTGATGACTTGACATGTAGGCAAAGAGGCGTACTTTCCTCATGCTAATTGGTAGATGAAAATTCTTATCTAATGATGTGAATTGGGAATACAGTTATTTGATAAACTTGTGTTTAGTTGTTCTTCACTTGTGAGATTTGGAATTGATTGTTTTACTTGAAAAACATGCCTACTTTCCCGTAACTTTGAACGAGTTGAGCATATATATCTTGAGTTATTACTTTTATTGTTCTTATTTTATTATTACGAGTTGTTATTATCTATTTGTATTGGACTTTGACCGCTTTCCTAGTTCATCACTGCTTTCAACCTAATATTAGGTTTATTACTTATTTAGTACATGGAGTCGGTTGTATTCATACTACACTACTGCACCTTGCGTACTGATTTTGGAGATGATATTGTTATATATGCTGGGTGGTGAACTCATACTACACTGCTTCACTACTGCACCTTGTGTGCTGATTTTGGAGATGATATTGTTGTATATATTGAAGATGAACATGTATTCCAGTTATAGCTGCCACTTGTACTCGGTAGCTTTAGATTTACGAATCTGTTTATGTATATTTCGAACAGATGATATATTTATTTCTTTCCAACTTTGTAAATTCTAAGTCTTATAAGCTCATGATTTATACTACCAATCCTTTGGATTTTTGTATAAAAATGCAGTTATTCTTTTTATTTATTGGTTCTCATTATTCTTATTTGAGTTGTGTTAAGTGTTATTTGGCTTACCTAGTAGGTTTGGTTAGGTGCCAGCATGACTAGCTAGATTTTGAATCGTGACAAGTTGGTATCAGAGCTCTAGGTTCATAGGTTCTACGAGTCATTAGCAAGTTTCTAATAAAGTCTTGCGAATCGGCATGATGACATTCATACCTATATTCGAGAGGGTATATGGCATTTAGGATAAACTACCCATCTTTCTTTCCTTATCGTGCACCATTGATTCAGCTTGAAGCGTATATCTTTGAATTCCTTCCACTCACTCGTGTGATATGTTGAGCATTTGATATTAGTTGTACATCGATGGCTTGTGATTCTATGGATGAGGTGCGGGATGTGTTTTTTGTTTTTTGGTGATGGTCCACTCGAGATGACTTGAGGCCTGGTTTGGACCACAACTTGGGCTCGATTTTTTTAGTTGTGCGAGTATGTGCTTTGTGCTTTTGGACTTCTATGTCCGGTAGTGTCCCTAGGAGTGGGACTGATGGCTCGGTATGTGGTTGGATGGCTATATGATAAATATGATATGTCTAGGAGATGTGTTTAGATGGTTTGGACGTGACCAGAAGAATTTGCTTGGAATGTGAGAAGGACTATCTAGTGCTTGACTTCTGTCTTGATGTGTTGTGCAATCTCAAGTTATGAGTATGTTTGTCACGCCACGAACCTAGGGAGAGACCGGCACCCGGTGCCTCACCTATCCTTGTATATCAACTTGCGACTAAGGAAATCTGACCATGTGATGTCATACTTTGGCCATGGGCCACATTGCAAGACAACGGCGAATGCTGACTAAATATTAATATAAAATTAGGCCAACAAGGCTGTCATAATTATTGCTGCTGACAAACACACCAAATATACATACCAAGCCTACAAGCCGAATATACTGCACTAACTGACAGGATATGTCTACAAGCCTTTACTGATGAATATACTATGAACGGAATAGCTCCTCGACCTACTTATATCATATACATATATACATATGACGTAAATAAAGCTCTAGACCTGGTATTTCCGAAAGGCATGGAGTTACTGATTAAGCTGAACTCAGGCAACACTTAATGAGGAGGTCTACCCGTCTGTTTGTCTCAACCTGCACGCATGAAATGTAACGCCTCCAGAAAAGGGACGTCAGTACGAAATAATGTACTGAATATGTAAGCCAATATGCTGAAAGCTGAAACTGAACTGATAATATAATAACTGAAAGTAACTAGGAGTCAAAGAAAATCTGAAGATATGCTCACCTGCTGATACTGACTCAACTCTCTCAATATAGTAAGTAAAATAGTTGTCCGGCCTTATAGGGCTCAATATATATATCTCGACCAACTGGGCTCGCTCATAAGCGCTAGGCCATAGTAGGCTCGGCATATATCTTACCATCTGATCAGAGGTTTCCCAATAGGAGCCTGCCCGTCGATTATAGCTCGATGGTAATGAAAATACTGTGATACTATATATATGGACTCACTTCTCTCTTGACTGGAAGAAGGAAATAAGTAATTGAATATAAAGTCTTGATAAGGAAAAATACTGTAATTTCTAGCATTTCTATGAATAAAGTCATTTATGGAAGCATTTTTTTTATTTTGTTTGTATCGTAAAGATCATGCTAAAATGAAGGAAGGGCTTAGCCTCAACTTACATGAACCGATTTTCTTGACAATTCCTTCAATACACATTGATTGCGATAAAATATGTAACGACGGATTGAAGTAGAGAAAAATTCATATGATATTCTTGAGAAAGATTGCACCATACTTCCTTAAATTTACAAAATCTCATGTTGCTAAGGTGCTAAGAAATCTCATTGGAATCTCGTTGGATTCACGTTACTAACGTTGGAATCCTTGTATGAATTGGTTGAAGATGTTATAAAACTTCATTTTCTTGAAATGTTATAAACCATCATTTTCTTGAAGATGTTATAAAACAACGTATAATGCTAACGTGCCCTTGAATAATATTCTTGATTCTTTGAAATGCCTTTTACTAATTAGGCTTAGGCCTCACATCTTTGATGACTAAGACCATAACTTACACAAATAAGCCACATATTTATGGGCTTAATGAGTCATTATTGATGGCTTTCATGGCTGCCACGTTTTGGTTTTGTCCTTATCCAAAGTTTATAATTAATCCACCACTAGTTATTAATTAACTAGGTAATGTCTCATTACCCAATAATTAACCAATTACCCACATAATTGAGAATTATTTTCACTTACTTAAATTACTATTCACTTTTCACATACCTTATACACCTTACTATCATAGTCATGTGGTACCTTGTATGATACTAGTCCATAAATACCGAGTATTTTAGCTCGGGCCTTAATTGTCCCAATATGCCAAACTTGGACGAAAATTTATTTTATTTGACTTGCTTCCCTTCTCACCTTCACGAATTTACTTATCACTTGTTTGAAATAGTGTAATACTTATAATCCTAAAATAAATCTCATTCCCGAACTTATGTCGATTAGCGTATGAAAATACAGAATGTAATATCTCATTTCCGAGCTTATATCAATTTTTTATGGCATACTTCTACGTACGAAAATATTGGGTGTAACATCATTCCCTCCTTTGGAACATTTGTCCTCGAATGTTGACTGATGCACTTATTATTTTCATGACTTATATCTTCTGAATACTTTAGTACTCTCCTTGCCATCGTGATAATTGTTTTGTGAATAATTTCAAAGTCCAGAACATTCCCCCCTCCCCCCTTTAAGTATCTTTCTCACACCACGACTCGTGGTCAGAATTTTTCCAATCTTGTAACTGTTGCTACCTTTATCATGTAGCATGTACGACTCTGACTTTGTAAATGCGCATATGCGACTCTTCTCTCCTTTTTCCTCCAGCTTTTAGCCCATCTCTAGGCCTCACTTTGTGAACATATATGTAGCTTGACAAGATGTCCCTCTGGGCATCCATAGGTATACTGAAGTTCTCCGCTCGATACTTTGTTTAACTTACAAATATTGCTTTACCTTATTTCACAGATCCGTTTATCCATCCATATGACTTTGCTATATCTTCGCTCGATGCTTCCTCATTATTGTTCACCTTAAGAATGATGGCCTAATCTCATCTCATACTTTATAACTTTTATCCATCCATTGTTGATTCACCTTAATATTGATATATAATCTACCTCTTGATAACTTAACCTTTTATGTAACACTAGCGCTAGGGTTCACGTTTCATCAGGGAACATCTGAAAGGATTATACTGATCCACCTGGGGGATACCATGATTTCATAACTGTACCTCACAACATCCCAATGTGATTCATCTTACATGGGTATTTTAATCTTGTCCAATTCATGAGATCCCTTGTTTTTTCTTCGTTGGATCATTACTCAATTTGAAAGCCCAAACGCCATCCTTTATCTATCACAATTACACACTCATTCTATTACTAGGGTAGCATTCCATCTCCTCTAAATACTACTAGTCTTAAACCCCTTTGAGTTTATTTAGGCAATACTGAGCTTTCAATAACTTAGAGAAACCATAAGCTCTTCTTGTTTTCGTGGGCTTAATCCTGAGGACTTATCCATTCTCCTCACCTTTTCTTATCCTTACTCCCGTCTTCCTAAAACCTTATCGCTCTACCATATGTTAGCTTGCAACCTATACGTACCTTTTTATACTTATCACAACCTTCATTCAACTTGCTTGCACCATAGATTTCCTTATGTTATTCTGGAACATCAAGCAAGATATCACATTGTCTCTATCTCTTATTTAATCTCTTAACTAGATCTCTTGGTATCTAGAAACCATAGGCTAGAATATATGCCACTAATGACACCGCTACTGATACTGAGTTTCGACGCTTCTAGCTATCTATCCGAAGTATGGACTATTCCAAACTCTCTGCATCTGAGTATCTCGTACGTTATTCACTTTTACCTTACTTACCTTAAAATCTCACATCACATATTCTATCTCTTTCATGACCTCCTTTCCCACATAGGTACAATTTATATAATAATTGCATCTCTGGTTTATATACAATCCGGTGAGAGCTTCATACTAACTTCTTACAAGGCTGGTACTTCTTCTAACTGGATTCCTTGTAGAGCTGTTGTAGGATATGGCTATTGTACTATCTATTTTGCACCTCTAGCATTTAAAAGTGATCCTACAGTGTTCTCAATCATGATTACTATAATTGTCTAGGTCCAATAATCAGACTCCAGATTTACTCGGTCGAAGTAGCTCTTTAGTTTTTTCTTCCTTCTGATCAGTTTTTATATAGGCTTAAGCTATCTTTTGATCTACAGCTCATGGTGTTAGTTATTACTTTAGCCTTTCATAGATGCAATAGAATATCCATGATACAATCTTCTAATAATTGAATCCTTTGTCTAAGATCTGGACTCAATTCTTTCTTTTAACTTATACCGGAGTCTTCTACAGTTGATCATTTATCGAATAATTCTTTTCGTTCCATCTTAGTTTTCTTCAAACGTAAGCAATTACTCTTCCTGCTCTTTTTTCCTCCTTGTTGCATGCATACTTAGCTTATCTGAGTTCTCACACATGCCGAAAATTTTGTGCAACTCATATGGTCTCGAATATTAATTTTTGTTTTACTCCCCGCTCATTAGCCATGATAGGTGCCACTTTCCTTTGGAGTGCTTCCAATGTTGTTGTGAGACTATTGTTACACGACCATTTCCTCTTTAGGTTATTCTGCTTAGGTTGAAGCTTTCTTCCTTATTTCCTTAGCTAGTCTTTCGTTGTAGTACTTAGGGAGAACCCTCGACTCTTGTAAAGTTGTAAGCTTATTATGGATCCTTTTGATGTCCTTCCTTGCCAATAATCATCCGTAGTTGCTTACCTCCATGACCTTGTGCTTGTATGGTTGCTTCTGAACAGATATTTTGATTGTCTTCCCAGTGGCACTTTCTTTTATCTCGGTAATAGTAATACGGTACCTTTAACTAGCCCGACTCCTATTTGAATATATCTCAAGTATTATAATGATATTACTGCGAGGCTGAATTCTTCATATTGGGTTTTTCTACATTTATCTTGCATGATTTGCTGATTTATCTGTAACCTCTTGTCTAGTCATAACTAGGCTCTTCCTGAATCAACTACTAACTACTCGTTAGCCCATTCTCATATCTATATTACGCGTAATCTTTCTTGGGTTATTTCCTTTATCTTAACTTACCTCATGTACTGGCTCCTTATCTATCAATAACATCCTGGGCAGGAACCCGTACTTCCTTTTCTTGACGTCGTGCTTACATAATGTTCTAGAATCATAGCATATCTATAACATTTGGATAAGTGCAATCTCATCCCTTTCTCATTTTTATTGCATTCTTCCTTTATTATTCCATATTACCACCTTTTGGGGAGTACTAAGACTTGAAGCTATGACGACCTACATAGATGTTTTTCATCTTTAGCTTAGGCATCCTTCCACATCATCAATGACCCTTACTTTCCTTACGGTAATCCTTCTGTACCAAGGATAATAAAATTCCTCACGCACGATGGTGACACTTAGTGTAATTGGCATATACAGTCCCTTAAGCTTAACTTTGCTCATATTGCTTGCTTTAGGGAGGCGTCTCCTTGAATGACCATTATCTAAATTAATCATGGATCTTCTTCTGTTGTCCATTCTATTATTTCCGGAATATAATATGAAATTCTCATGATGCTAACTATTATCAAATCACTCTGTTCCTAATTCATGTTTAGTTTATCTTGTTCCCAGTCCATACTAATTTCTATTATTTTGGTGTCTAACTTTTCCTTTTGTTAATCACATTAGAGTCACGAACTTATTTCTCGAAAATGAGGATGTGACTTTATGGCCTATACTCTTTTGTTGTCTTAAGGCCCATCACCTCTCATCTCTTTCTTCATTTGACTATAGATTCTGTAACACTCTACTGTTGCCATCCATGTATCACATCTCACTCATAATGCTTCATTATCCCTCATCGTACTTCCCTGCTAATATTTCTATCACTCACTTTATTCTGAAAATTCGAACAAAACATTTTTTTGCTTTTATCTCCCCTTGCTCCATTTATTGGCTCTTCTAATTTCCAAAAATTCTTTCTCTACTCGGAACGGGAGCCATACTAAGGTAATATTTACCCTTTCTAGGATTCCAGTGCATGTCTTTATAGTACGCATATCTAGCTGTACTATTTTAGAGTGCACTGTCTAGGTATCTCACAAGAAGATCTATTATCATCTTTGTAATATCCTTCGGAAATGTCAACTAACACAAACCATCCACTCATCATTTAGGGTTACTCTAACACCAGCCGGATCCTGCTATCCTGTCCTTTTCTTAAACCATATTTGTTAGCTCCCATAGGGCATAACTGAGATAGGTGTGGCCGATTGTTCATACCTCTATTACTGTTGAAGGTAACTCAAAATGCTTATATCTCTCTTCCTGAATGGTAAATAAGGATAATCTTCATTAGCTGAGTACCTCGTACCCTATTTCACCTTGCTTCCTTTACTTGTTGAAACTTGTATTTATCTTCTGAATCTCTCATTGTCTTTTACCATAAAGGTGGATACATATTCTTTCCTTAAGGCTCCTTTTACAAAAGCTCACCGAGTTCTTCTGACTCAACTCTCTCACAACCACATTAAATTCCTTACCAACCATCTTTCTTAATGTAGGCATCGGCATAGTATGAATAAGGTCGAGTTTAGGAAATTGTGTTCTACAACTAAGCTCTACCATACGATCTAGAGTAAGAAAAAAGAGTGACAGTCCTAAATGCCTTGTAGCCTCCTGCTTATAAGTGTGGTGCACAACACACCCATATACACTACTCTACTAGATACGGCTTATAGACTCCCTAAGATGAAACTACTATGATACCACTTTTGTCACGCCCCGAACTTGGGGGCGAGACCGGCACCCGGTGCCTCACCTATCCTTGCGTATCAACTTGCGACGAAGGAAATCTGACCATGTGATGTCATACTTTAACCATCAGCCACATTGCAAGACAACTGCGAATGCTAACTAAATATCAATATAAAGTTGGGCCAACAAGGCCATCATAATTATTGCAGCAGACAAACCAACCAAATATACATACCAGGCCTACAAGCCAACATAGTGCACTAACTAACAGGATATGTCTCCAAGCCTCTGCTAATATACTATGACCGGAACAGCTCCCCGGCCTATTTATATCATATATACATATATACACAAGTTGTACATAAAGCTCTTGACTCAGCAACTCCAAAAGGCATGGAGCTTACCGATCAAGCTGAAGTCGAGCAACACTTAATGAGGAGGTTTACCCGCCTGTCTGTCTGAACCTGCACGCATGAAATGCAGCACCCCCAAAAAAAGGACGTCAGTACGAAATAATGTACCAAGTATGTAAGACAATATATTGAAAGCTGAAACTGAACTGATAATATAATAACTGAAAGTAACTAGGAGTCAAAGAAAATCTGAATATATACTCACCTGTTGATACTGACTCAACTCTCTCAACATAGTAAGTAAAATAGTTGTCCGGCCTTATAGGGCTCGATTTATATATATATATATATATATGCGCTCTTCCATAGTAGGCTCGCTCATAGGTGCTTGGCCATACTAGGCTCTGTATCTCGTCAACTAGGCTCGCTCATAGGCGCTCGGCCACAGTAGGTTCGATATATATCTTACCATCTGATTAGAAGTTGCCCAATAGGGGCCTGCCCATCGATTATAGCTCGATGGTAATGAAAATACTGTGATACTATATACATGGACTCTCTGCTCTCTTGACTGGAACAAGAAAATACTCAATTGAATATAAGGTTTTGATTAGGAAAAATACTATAATTTCTAGCATTTCTATGAATAGAGTCATTTATGGAAGTTGTGCATTTTCTTATTTCATTTGTATCGTATAGATCATTGTAAAATGAAGGAAGGGCTTAGCCTTGATATATCTGAACCGATTTTCTTGACAATTCCTCCAACACACGTTGATTGCGACAAAATATGTAACGGTGGATCGAAATAGGGAAAAATTCATATGATATTCTTGAGAAATATTGCGTCAAGCTTCCTTAAAGTTACAAAATCTCATGTTGCTAAGGTGCAAAGAAATCTCATTGGATTCACGTTACTAACGTTGGAATCTTTGTATGAATTGGTTGAAGATGTTATAAAACATCATTTTCTTGAAATGTTATAAAACATCATTTTCTTGAAGATATTATAAAACAGTATATAATGCTAACGTGACCTTGAATCATTTTCTTGATTCTTCGAAATGCCTTTTACTAATTAGGTTTGGGCCACACATCTTTGATGACTAAGCCCATAACTTACATAAATAAGCCACCTATTTATGGGCTTAATGAGTCATTATTGATAGCTTTCATGGCTGTCACGTTTTGGCTTTGTCCTTATCCAAAGTTTATAATTAATCCACCACTAGTAATTAATTAACTAGGTTATGTCCTATTACCCACATAATTGAGAATTATTTCCACCTACTTAAAATACTATTTACTTTTCACATACCTTATACACCTTACTATCATGGTCATGTGGTACCTCGTATGGGACTAGTCCATAAATACAGAGTATTTTAGCTCAGGCCTTATTTTATCCCAATATGCCAAACTTGGAAAAAAATTCATTTTCTTTGACTTGCTTTCCCTCTCACCTTCACGAATTTACTTATCACTTATTTAAAATAGTGTAATACTTATAATCTCAAAATAAATCTCAGTCCCAAACTTACATCGATTAACGTACCAAAATGCGGAATGTAATATCTCATTTTTGAGCTTATATCAATTTATTTATGGCATACTTTTAAGTCCGAAAACATGAGGTGTGACAACACTGAGAGATCTTTTCATATTTTTTATTTGTGGGATGAAGTATATTCTTATGTTTTGTTGACGAGTTTAGAATCGAGAAGATTTAGTGATTGCATAGTGGTTGTGGCTATGATAGGGTATAGAGAAATGTCAGTTTGAGGCTAAGAAGGTGGGTTATCTCATGCGGGATGGTCTAAAGATGTGTGATCGTTATGAAGTTGTATGGAGAGATTCTTTCTATCAGTGGATTTTATGTGTTGTAGTTTGAGTTAAGATCGCTTGGGGAAGTTGGATTGACTGTCACGAGGATGTACGTGGGTGTAGCGGATGATTTGAGGTATTTTATGATTTGTGCTCATGAGTTTATGAAGGATTCGGTTGAATTATAATGCGACATCATAGCAGTTATGGAGTAAGGGTATTGTGGGTTAATAGATGTTTTATTCAGTAGCTTCGAGCCAGGTGGGGGAGTCTGCTATCGATGATTTAATTGCATGGTTATGTGTTGTATTAGTTTTGGTCAGTTTCGTACTTGTGTACCGGTTATGACTTGAACAGATTGATTTTATGGAGTAGGGATTCACATGGTGGCTTAGAGATGTGGAGTACTTCTTTAGGTGTTTGGGTGCTAATGGAGCACAGGTCCATCAACTCATTTTGGCAGTGCATTTGAGATTATAGTAGGGTGGATGATTCCCGAGAAAGTTCTAATGAGTTCATGATTCATATGTGGTATTTGAGAAATTTACGGATTTGTAAATGGCTAAGATCTGAGATTTGCATTGGATGGTATCGAGACACGCGGTATATTAATATAATTATGGATTATATATTTTAGTATCGTAAAGGTAAAGGAAATAGTTGCGGATTCATAGAAGGACTTTTCAGAGTGGGTATCTTGGTTGTGGTACTTTTGGGGTGCTTAAAAGGGATATAGTGGTTGGTATTTAGGGCGAGGTGGTTTCATGCTAGGATCTCTTGTGGTGAGCTTTGAGTTAACGATCGTAGTTTATTGGCAATGAGATGATCTAACTTTAAGGCAACTGTCACACCTCGACCTTGGGGAGAGCGACCGATGCTCAACCGAGATATCCCAATCAAGCAAGCCTACTCGATGCCTTCTACCCGACCTTACCCATGAATAAGGTGAAGATGTATTCCATTAACTAGACAATGAAAGATTACATGAACAACACCAATTTCATCACCATTAGTGACTTCATTACAAATTCCCAAAATACCTTACACATTCGTAAGTTTAGAAGTGGAAACATGTGTTACCAGTACAACATTTCAAGTTTGACTTACCCAAATCAAAACACAATCCACACTATGTATACGGAGCCTCTAGTTGATACAAAAGAGTAATATGATGGTGTTGGTGACAAGGCCCCAGCAATACCTCAATACACTATACATGAGGAACAAAAGACACAAGACCCCAATATGAAGTGGGGCTCAACAGTCAGCTAAAAGGAGGGTGTACTGTTATCACTGATCGATGTCGCCTGCTGTGGGAACACCTCCACCCATCAAAAGATGCAGCGCCCCTACAAAAAGGGACGTTTGTCACGCCCCAAACTCGAGAAGTGTGACCGACACTCAACTGAATTAACCCGGTCAAGCAAGCATGTTGAATACTTTCTACCCAAACTCACCCATGATTTAAAGAGAATACATAACTTTGTTAATTAACCAATAACGAGATCATGTAGACAATACCAAATTCATTACCATTAGTTACTTCAGAGTCTCAAAATACACACACTTTCATGGTTCTAGCTTATTTAAGCATTTTATCAAACACTAGGTGTGCATTAAGGTTTCAAGGTCCTTTTATGGAGAATTCCATCATCCCACAATCCATTTTTTTACCATTTTTAGCTCAACAATATCCCTCCATCCCTTGATAAACGTGCATAAAAAATAAACAACTCCCATACCCAAGAATTATCTTACTAATTACCCATTTTTAGTTAAATTTCGAAATTAAGGGTGAGGGTGTAGAATCTTACCTTTTAGTTGAAGACTTAGTGGGTTTTCCTTGTTCATCTTCCAAGATTTGTGCAAGAATTAAAGAACAAATTGTTGAAGAACTCTCTCCCACTCTAGGGCACTCTCTCACCCTCAAAATATCAGATTTTCGCTCAAAAATGGTACATATCATCTTTTTAACGAAGTAGGGCCGGGTTATAAAAACACAAAAATGAAGCTCCGGGACAAAATCTACAGTCACATATGCGACCGCATAATACATTTTGTGGTTCACGAAACAGACCGCGAAATGGACCTCCTGAATTGGGCATTTCTGCTTGGGTATGTGGTCATTATGCGGGTCGCAGACTTGTTCTGTGGTAGCACAATGCACTGCATACCTGTTCTGTGGTCGCATAGTCGACCGCAAAAGGGCATCCAAACTTGCCTAATTTTTGCCTCACTCTGTGGCTATTCTGCGGTCGTATAGTAGACCGCAGAAATGCCTGGTTCTGCCAAAATATTTCCTTTACTCCCCAGCGTACTGTTCAATCCAAATATTTTGTACCGCGGCGAGCTTAATCTCTACAATCATGAACACGTAAGTCTACCTCGGCGCCACAAAATCCCGAGTTTTAGGTGCAATTTTACGGGGCCTTACATCCTCCCCCAGTTAAGATCGTTTGAGGGTCAAAGTTTACTATTAACATCTGATGCGACTCAATTACCATACCATACACCAGTAGTCCCAAATTTGACTAACTCCCTAAATTTCCAAAAGTTTTGCCAGAGTTTCCCTTGTAAATGGGCCTATGCACCTACCAGAGAACCCCAAAAACAAATCCTAACAATATATACATAATCTAATGACGTAACATAACACAAAACAACACCAACTGTGGCCTCATAAGCAACATATAACCAGAAAGGAACACCTTTAACATCAATTATACAAGTGATACAAAATTCATAGGAGACAACTTCATAGAAAGATTACATAGCTATTCAAACAAATAAGGATACTTCTTATTCATCTCTTACTCGGCCTCCCAAGTAGCCTCTTCAACTTGTTGGTTTCACCATAATACCTTCACGGAGGAAATTTCTTTATATCTCAACTTTAGGACTTGCCTATCAAGAATGACAACTGAAATTTCTTCATATGATAGTTCTTCATTAGCCTCAATAGTCTCAACTGGTACAATAAGCGACGTATCTCCGACTACTTTCTTCAACATAGACACATAAAATACCGGGTGCACTAATGACATCTCAGGTGGTAGCTTAAGCTTGTACCGCACCTGACCAATCCTCTGAATGATTTTATATGGTCCGACATACCTCGAGCTTAATTTCACTTTCTTTTTAAACAGCATAATACCCTTCATGGGGGAAACCTTAAAGAATACCCAATCATCTTCTTTGAACTCCAAATCTCTGCGACAAACATCCGAATAGGACTTTTGACGACTCCGAGCAGTTTTCAACGGCTCCTTAATGATCTTGACCTTCTCCATAGACTGGTGCACGAGGTCTGGTCCTATTAATTCAGCTTCCCCAATCTCGAACCACCCAATAGGAGATCAACATCTCCTACCATATAACGCCTCGAATGGTGCCATCTGAATACTAGCATGATAATTATTATTGTAGGAAAATTCTATGAGTGGCAAATGGTCATCCCAACTACCCTTGAAATCAAGAACACACGCACTAACATATCTTTGAGTGTCTGAATAGTCCTCTCTTTCTGCTCTTCAGTATGTGGGTGGAAGGTTGTACTAAGATTCACCTGAGCACCCAAATATTGCTGAAATTTCTTCCAAAAATTAGCCGTAAATTGTACCCCTCGATCAGAAATGATAGAAATCGAAGTGCCATGCAAGCTAACTATCTCCTTGAAATACAATTCAGTATACTATTCGGATGTATCGGTAGATTTAACTTGCAAGAAGTGCGTTGATTTCGTGAGTCGATCCGTAATCACCCAAATTGAGTTAAACTTGCGTGAAGTGCACGGTAGTCCCACCACAAAGTCCATAATAATCATTTCATTGGAATTTCTATGCTTTGTGCCAACCTATCGGGTTGTTGCTGTTCGGCCTTTACTTGCTAACAACTCGGACATCTTGCCACAAATTCCGCTACATTCCTCTTCATGACATTCAACCAATCGACTTCCTTGAGATTATGATACATCTTTGTAGAGCCCGAGTGCACAGAATACCTAGAAGTGTGACCCACGGTCATGATTCTTTCTCGGAGACCATCTACATTTGGAACACATAGCCGCCCTTGGTACCTTAGTGTATCATCATCCATGTCGAGAGAAAAAGCCCTAGTCTTATGTTTATGAATTCGCTCCTTCAATTGTACCAACAATGGATCGTTGTATTACTTCTCTTTGACTTCCACAACAAATGATGATTCACCTCTATTTTGCACAATTACCCCTCCTTACCTAGAGTTCGTCTTACGAACTCCCAAACTAGCCAACTGATAAATCTCCTTGTCCAACGGCCTTTGATATGCCTCCAAGTGAGCCAAACTACCCATAGATTTTCGTCTAAAGCATCCGCCACAACATTGGCCTTTCTCGGGTGATACAGGATATCGATGTCGTAATCTTTGAGTAACTCAAGCCATCTTCTCTACCTCAGATTCAGCTCCTTTTGTTTGAAAATATATTAAAGGCTCTTATGGTCCGTGAATATATCCACATGGACCCGATACAGATAATGATGCCAAAACGTCAATGGAAATACCACCACTACAAGTTATTTTCATAATATTGAGTTGCCTAGAAGAATAAGCTATCACCTTGTCATGTTGCATCAATACACTCCCAAACCCGATCCTTCATCACAATACACCACAAACCCATCTATACCCTCTGGTAGGGCTAACAACGGCACCGTAGTCAATCTTGATTTTAGCTCTTGAAAGCTCTTTTCACAGGCATCAGACCACTGAAAATTACTCGCCTTCTACGTCAATTTAGTCAACGGAGAGGCAAGGGTAGAGAACCCTTCCACAAAATTTTTGTAATACCCTGCTAAGCCCAAGAAATTGCATATCTCTATTGGAGTTGTAAGCCTAGGCCAATTCTTCACAGTCGCAATCTTCTGAGGATCAACCATAATTCCCTCTCTGGAGACGACATGACCCAAGAATGCAACAGATTCCAGCCAAAATTCACATTTCGAAAACTTTGCATACAACTTATGTTGATATAGAGTCTGTAGAACTGTCCTGAGATGATTGGCATAGTCCTCTTGACTTCATTAATATACAAGAATATCGTCAATGAACACTATCACAAAGGAGTATAGGAAAGTCTTGAAGACTCGGTTCATAAGATCCATGAAAGCTGTCGGGGCATTTGTTAGCCCGAAAGACATCACCAGAAATTCAAAATACCCATATTGGGTCTTAAAAGCTATTTTCAGAATATCCTGCTCCTTGATCCTCAATTGGTGATACTCGGATCTTAAATCAATTTTGGAGAAGTACTTAGCACCCTGAAATTGATCAAACAAGTCATCTATCCTTGGTAATGGGCACTAATTTTTTTTATTGTGACCTTGTTGAGGTGTCGATGGTCAATACACATCCTTAATGACCCATCTCTTTTTTTTATAAAGAGAACCGGTGCGCCCCAAGGCGACACACTCGGTCAGATGAAAACCTTCTCTAACAAATCTTTTAATTGTTCCCTTAGCTCATTCAATTTCGGCGGTGTCATTCTGTAAGGTAAAATAGATATAGGATGCATGGCCAACATCATATCAATACCAAAATCAATCTCCCTATCTGGTGAGATCCCAAGGAGCTCATCTAGAAAGACCTTCATAAATTTATTCATAACTGGCACAGACTCAAGTGTAGGTGCCTCAGCATCGATGTCCGTAACTCGTACCAAATGGTAGATACACCTCTTGTTAATTATCTTCATGGCCTTAAGGTAAGAAATAAACCTACCCTTCAGCACCACGTTATCACCCTTCCATTCAATCACTAACTCTTTCGAAATTCAAACCTCACAGTTCTAGTTCGGAAATCAGGCTTGGAAAAACATGAATAAAGCCAGTTCATCCCCACTATTACATCAAAATCAACCATCCCCAATTCAATGAGATCGGCCCTGGTGCCCAGACAACGAACCGTGACAACACAATCCTTATAAACCTCTGCAGCCAAAATAGACTCACCAACCAGAGTATATACAGAGAACGGCTCATGAAGTTGTTCTGGTTCTATCCAAAATTCCATAGCAACATAAGGAGTGAAATAGGGCAAAGTGGAACCAGGATCAATAAGAGTATACACATCATAAGATTGGACAGTCAATATACATGTGACAACATCTGGAGAAGCCTCTGAATCCCGATACCTCTGCATAGCATGAAATCATTTGGGCCCTCTTGAGTTCTGGGTACCAACCCTAGCTGCGCCACGCCTTGCGGGCACTGGAGTGCCTCGAGCTGGAGGAGATGTTATGGATGTAGTAATTGCAGAATTAGCTGGTTGTGTCGTACTCTACCCATGGTCCGGCAATCCCTCTGAATATGGACCCTCATACCGCACTCATAGCATATAGGTAGGTCCATAAAGCATACCCCAAAGTGCATCCTCCCACACTTTGGGCATGGGGGCCTCCGCTGCTGCTGAAATCTCCCTCTAGGCCGACACTGCTAGTGTGGTCCGTTGTTGCCCAGACTGGGCCTGAAATGGCTCCACTGCTACTGACTAGGCCCTGATGGATGTGCACTCATAGAATACTAGGTGAAATACTGAGATAATCCTGATGTCCCTCCCCTAAATGTCAGCCTACCACTACCACCACTGGAAGAACCACCAAAGTTTCGCGCGGACCGGGCCTTTCTGCTACCCTCACACTCCATTCTATTTTCCAATTTATGGTTCTTTGTAGCTTGAGCAAATGCCACCATCTTCTCATAGTTCATATTAGAATTCTAGGTAGTTGTAGCAGCCTCATTAATAACCAAGGGGCTAAGGCACTATACAAACCAACGCACTCTGTCTTCCATAGTGGGCAATATGTGAATAATATACTTGGACATGTGAATAACTCTCTGTGGTAATCCCACACACTCATGCTATCCTGCTTCAGGCTCTTAAACTTAGTGGCACGGGACGCCTTGGTCTCGGCAAGCAAGAAGTGACCCATAAAGGCATCGGTGAACTCACCCACCTCGCCGGAGGGCTCCCCTCCTCACGGGACTCCTCCCACAACTCACACCAAGAATAGGCCACTGATATCAGTTGGTAGGAGGCCAACTCCACTCCCTTTGTCTTAGTAGAATGCATAACTCGGAGAGTCTTGTGCATCTCATCAATGAAATCTTGGGAGTCCTCCTCGGGATTAGTACCCGTGAACACTAGAGGATCTCACTGAAGAAACTTGTTCACCTTAGAACTAGTAGATTCCCCTGGCTGACAGGAAGAAGTAGGCCCAACATTCGATCTCCGGACCTGAGAAGCCACTATCTATGCCACCATTTGTATGGCTCCCCTAAGGTCCCCATCAGAAACACCGAGAACGAAAACTGGGGCGGAAGGTGGGTCTGGAATATTAGTAGGAGGATTCATTGCACCCTTATCTGGTGTAGGAACGGGTGCAGTTTGAGCAGGAATAGTAGAATCAGGCGGTGTAGTAATTGGGGGAATATCCCCACCTCTCGGGTGCTCACCCGCATCATCAATTATTGAATCAACCGCCAGTCCTGGAGTAACATTGGCCCCTTGGCCAGTTTTTGCCTTCTTGCTAGGCATCGTTTACTTAAAGTTAGAGAAATGCACGAGTTAAAGGAGGAGAAATCTTACACTCAGCTTTATCGCACGATTAAGAACATCAAAGAAGGGTATTATTCCTAAATGTCCAAGTAGCCTCCTAATTATAGATGTGGTCGACAACACACCGACAAGAAGGACTCTACTAGACATGGCTCTGAGACATCCTATGATACTTTAAAACCTTAGGCTCTGATACCAGGTTTGTAACGCCCCAAACTCGGGGAGCACGACCGGTGCTCAATCGAGTTAACCTGGTCAAGCAAGCTTGTTGAATACTTTCTACCCAAACTCACCCATGATATAAAGAGAATACATAACTTTGTTAATTAACCAATAAGGAGATCATGTAGATAATACCAAATTCATTAAAATTAGTTACTTCATTTAATAATTCTCAAAATACCCACACTTTCATGGTTCTAGCTTATTTGAGCATTTTATAAAACACTAGGTGTGCATTAAGGTTTCAAGGTACTTTTATGGAAAATCCATCATCCCACAACCCATTCTATACCATTTTTAGCTCAACAATCTCCTACATCCCTTGATAACACATAATGAAAAACAAAGAACTCTCATACCCAAGAATTATCATACTAATTACACATTTCTAGTTAAATTTCAAAATTACGGTTTAGGGTGTAGAATCTTACCTTTTGGTTGAAGACGTAATGAGCAAGAATTGAAAAACAAATTGTTGAAGAACTCTCTCCCACTCTAGGGAACTCTCTCACCCTTAAAATATCAGATTTTTGCTAAAAAATGGTACATATTGTCTATTTAACGAAGTAGGGTTAGGTTATAAAACCCCAAAAATGAAGCTCCGAGACAGGATTTGCGGTCGCATATGCAGCCGCATAATGAATCTGTGGTTCGAGAAATAGACCTCTTGAACTGGGCATTTCTGCCTGGGTATGCGGTCATTATGCAGCCCACAGACTTATTTTGCGGTCACACAATGCACCACAGACTTGTTTTGTAGTCACATAGTCGACCACAAAAGAGCATCCAAACTTGCCCAATTTTTGCCTCACTCTGCGAAAAGTATGCGGCCCGCACAGTGGTTCTACGGTGGACCACAAAAATGCTTGGTACTGCCAAAAATTTTCCTTTACTCCCCAGTGCATTGTTCAACCCAAAAAGTTCGTACGTGTTCTACAATCAATAACACGTAAGTTTACCTTGGCACTACGAAATCCTGGGTTTTAGGTGAAATTTACGGGGCCTTACAAAGTTAGTACATATGGAATAGTACAAGTATGTAAGACTAAACACTCTCTCAATGAATCGAGTAACATTACAAGGAGAAACAACATGGGATCAATTAAAGCCTCAAATAATATAAAAGCGTCAAGCTAACGGAAAGATAATTTCAATATTTTTAAGTTGGGAGATCTTTAGTACTGACACAACACCGTGTTTTCAGCATGGAGTCTGATCTCGGCCCGATCGGCTAAGCCGTCTCACCCAAAGACATCCAATTAAACACCACCATGTGCGCGACATGGCATCCGATCTCAGCCCGATCGGCTAAGGTGTCTCACCACAATGTCGTGGACTCAACATCATCTTCCGCTAGCAATCATCTCATCCCAATTAAGGGTAATAGTCTCAACACATCAATCTCATCCCAATTAAGGGGAATAATATCGACACATCAATACATGGATTTACCCCTCAATCACTCCTACACAACATGTGTAGTTTCGGGGTTAGGTTGTTTTAACCTACCCTTCCTCGGTGACTAACGATACTCCCAAAACATTTATTATAAAAATAAGTTAAAACTCATTTCATAATCTTTCATGCATCATTTCATTTCATTGGTACTATTGGCCACAAGTGTTTTTCATTCTTGGAATGATGGATGCATTCTATATCTCATACTCACTTTTTTCACTTTCAAGCATCATCGTAGGTCATCAACAATAAGAGAATTTGAAATCAAGGCTTTAAGTGCGTATGAGCATTAGGAGTCTTAAACATATTGAGTTTCCTTCCCAAAATAAAGCTTAATAGACATGCAAATGAAACATGATTTAAAATCATAACATTTTGATACATTGGTCACACTTGAATACATTCCTGAAGGATAACATAATAAGATAGGAGCATTTGGAACACATTAGAAGTATATATCTTTCAACACAAAGCTTATTTGGAATAGTCGAATTTATAAGGAATGACTCAGAACATGAGAAAAAGAGCATGGCCAATTACACTTGAAACTTACGAGAACATCGTGGAATTTGATTCTACAAGAGAAGCTTAGCCAACATACCTCGCTTGAACTTTCCTTGAACTACTACAATGTTCCAAAAATCCTAGAGACTTAAATCTATTAGAGATATGATAAAATTGAACCATAATTAGGAAAGGGTTTATGGGTTTATCCCATTTAGGCGTTTTATCAAGAACTAGGTGTGCAATTTAATTACAAGGTTCTTTTATGGGATTTCCTTCACCCCACAACCAATCCAACACCAAGCGTTTACCCATATTAGTTCCATGACCTCCCAACCACCTATATCGGTACATGCATGCATAAAGAACAGCTCTTATACCCTAGAATCACACTCCCCATTACCCAACTTCTATCCAAATTAGAAACTGAAAGCTAGGGCTAGAACCTTACCTCTTTAGTAGACAATTTTGCAAGCTTTCCATGTGAATTCTATAAGGCCTGAGCAAATAATTAAAGTGGAAGGTGTTGGAGATCCCCCTTCTCTCTAGTTCCACCCTCTCTCTTAAAATATTTGATTTTTTCCTTCTAAATGAGCTCTAATGGCTTTTAATCAAAATGGGGTCAGATTATAAAAATAGAAAATGGACCCTTTGAACTCATCTCTACCATCAAAGAGTGCACCATAGAATAGGTATGCAGTCCGCATAAGGGATCGCGACTTCATCCTTCAAAACTGGGCTGATCGGGTTGGGTATGCTATAGGTCTACGGTCTGCAGACCAGTTATGCGGTTGCATAATGTACCGCAAAAGTCTCCCTCAAAAACTTTTCATGCTTAATCAGCGATGGATGTGTGGCCCACGAAATGATTATGCGGTTGCATAATGGTTTCGCAAAATAGCCTCCAAAATTGGCTCTTTCTTCTGCTACACTCCGCGGTGGTCCTACGATCCACGGAGTAGTTCTATGGTCGCATAATGGACCACAAAAATGCCATGTTCTTCAAAAACATTCCTTCCAACTCCCACTACCTTCTTCAACATAGATACATGAAACGTCGGGTGCGCCAACGACATCTCCGGTGGTAGATCAAGCATGTAAGCCACCTGACCAATCCTCCAAATGATTCTGTACGAACCGGCATACCTGAGACTCAATTTCCCCTTCTTCCCAAATCGCATTATACCCTTCATGGGAGAAACCTTCAAGAATAACCAATCATCCTCTATGAACTCCAAATCCCTACGACGCATGTCTAAATAGGACTTCTGGCGACTCTGAGTAGTTTTCAACTGTTCCTTAATGATCTTAACCTTCTCCATAGCCTGTTGCATGAGGTCTGGCTCTATCAACTCTGCTTTCTCAATCTCGAACCACCCAATAGGAGATCTACATCTCATACGATATAGAGTTTCGAACGGTGCCATCTGAATGCTAGCATGGTAATTGTTGTTGTAGGCAAATTCTATGAGCAGAAAATGATCACACAACTACCCTTGAAGTCAATAATACAAGCATGCAACATATCCTCAAATGTCTGAACAGTACGTTCTATTTTCCCGTTTGTATGTGGATTGGAGGTTGTACTAAGATTCACCTGAGTGCTCAAACCTTGCTGAAATTTCTTCCAAAAATTAGTTGTGAATTGTGCCCGTCAATCTGAGATAATAGAAATCAGAATGCCATGCAACCTGACTATTTCCTTGATATACAACTGAACATATCATTCTGCTCTGTCAGTAGCCTTAATATATAAGAAGTGTGCTGATTTTGTGAGTCGATACACAATCACCCAAATCGAGTCAAACTTACGAGGCGTGTGAGGTAGTCCCACCACAAAATCTATATTGATCATCTCTCACTTCCACATTGGAATTTCTATGTTCTGTGCCAACCCATCGGTCCTTTGGTGTTCGGCCTTCACTTGTTAACAATTTGGACATATTGCCACAAAGTTTGCTATATTCCTCTTCATATCATTCCACCAGTAGACCTCCTTAAGATCATGGTACATTTTTGTAGAGCCTGGGTGCACGGAATACCTGGAATAGTAGGCATCGTTCATGATTCTTTCCTAGAGACTATCTACATTTGGAACATATAATCGCCCTTGGTACCTTAGTGTACCATCACCCGTGCCAAGAGAAAAATCCATGGTCTTGTTTTTATGAATCCCCTACTTCAACTGTACTAATAACGAATCATCGTATTACTTTTACTTGACTTCCACAACAAGTGATGATTCATCCCTATATTGCACAATCACACCTCCTTTACAAGAGTATGAAGGATACAGTGTAACGTGGAGGTGCTAAGGAGGTTGTGATTGGTGATGATGGTGTTATGCAGCTTCAGGTCCAGATTGTGTTCCAAATGTTGATGGGTTAAAAGAGTTGATCCTTGAGTAGGCTCACAATTCATGTTATTCCATTCACCCAGGTGTCACGAAGATGTACCATGACTTGAAACAACACTATTGGTGGCGAAGGATGAAGATAGACATCGTTTCTTATAAATCTCGATGTTTGAATTGTCAACAGGTGAAGTATGAACATCAGAAATCCAGTGGACTGACTTAGAGACTGGAGATACAAGAGTGAAAGTGGGAGCCCATCACTATGGATTTTATGGTAGGTTTACCATGGACCTAGAAGAAGTATGATGCAGTATGGGTTATTGCGCACCAATTGACTAAGTCCACACACTTTATTCCGGTTGTGACTTCCTATTCTTCAGAGTGGTTGGCTCAGATTTACATCCAGGATATTATCCGCATGCACGATGTGCCTATTTCCATTTTTTGACCGCCACACGCAGTTCTTATTGCATATTTGGAGAGCCATGTATCGTGAGTTGGGCACGCTGGTCGAGCTGAGTACAATATTTCATCCTCAAACGGACGGACATGCTAAGTCCACTATTCATATCTTTGAGGACATATTATGTGCTTGTGTTATGGATTTCGGAGGTTCATGGGACTATTTCTTACCTTTTGCAGAGTTTTCCCACAACAACAACTACTAGTCGAGTATTAAGATGGCGTCGCATGAGGCCTTATATGGGAGGCGATATTGTTCTCCAATTGGTTGGCTTGATCCTGGAGATGTTAGATTGTTTTGTAGTGATTTGGTCTGTGATACTATGGAAAAGGTTAAGGTAATTCAAGAATGATTTCGTACAACTCAGTCCAGGCAGAAATGTTATGCACATCGAAAAGTTCGAGATGTCACTTATATGGTGGGTAAGAAGCTTCTTCTCCGAGTTTCTCCTATGATGGGCGTGATGCGATTTGGGAAGAAGGGAAAGTTAAGCTCGAGGTTTATTGGTTCGTTTGAGATCTTGGAGAGAGTTGGGGAGGTTGTTTATAGGCTTGCGGTGCCTACTAGCCTAGCAGGGGTACATTTAGTATTTCACATTTTCATGCTTCGGAAGTATCATGAGGACAAATCAAATGTTTTGGACTTTAGCGTCGTGCAACTTGATAAAAATCTGACATATGAGGAAGAGCCGGCAACCATTCTAGCCCGGTAGGTTCGTAAGTTGAGATCCAAGAGTTTTCCTTCTGTGAAAGTTCAATGGAAGAGTCATCTAATTGAGGAGCATATGTGGGAGTCCGAGTCCGATATGCGGAGTAGTTACCCCCACATTTTTACTAGTCCAGGTACCTTTCTATGTCCGTTCGAGAACGAATGTTTCTTTTAGAAGTGGAGAATGTTACGATCTGATAGGTCGCTTTGAGAACTAGCATTTATTTTTGTGTTTTGAGACCTCCATTAGCTTCATTTAATATTTCTTGATTGCGTGGTCCGTGTCATTTTTCGAAAAGTTTTCACGTATAAATTTGAAGAAAACGTAATTTTAGGCTTAAAAAGAGACTTGAGTTGACCATGGTCAATATTCTTGGTGAACGACCTCGGATCGGTGTTTTGACAATTTCGTAAGTTCAAATGATTGATGTTTTTTTACTTGTATGTACTTTTGGTTGGGATCTGGGGTGACCAGAGCGTATTTTGGCGCGTTATGTGAAAAAATATGAAAATGAGTTTTCAAGTTGAAAATCATGAGTTTTGATAATCGATTCTTGTTATTTGATGTTATTTTGATGATTTGAGGTAGCAAGAACATTTATATGATGTTATTACACTTGTGTACATGTTTGGTTTGGAGCCCAAGGGGCTCGGATGAGTTTTGGCTGCATTACAGACGAGTTTGAGTAATTTAAGTACTACTGGTGTGCCTCAGTTCTATTGTGTGTTGCAGATAACGCATTGTGAGCCTTGATTTTGCGAACTGGAGTTCGCATTTGCGATGCTGGACTGGTGGACTGGAAGTTCGCTTTTGCGAAGAAAAGTTCGCATTTGTGAACTTAGTTGAGACCGCATTTGCGACACATTGTTTTGGTGCTAGCTTCGCATTTGCGATGTGCTTGTCCGCATTTGCTATGGGGGCAGTTCATATTTGCTAACAAAATGTCACTGGGCATTGCATTTGCGAACAAGAGTTCACAAATGCGAAACCTATAGCTGGGTAAAAGAGGGGAAAACATGACTTAGCTCATTTTACACTATTTCTCAACCTTCTTGTTCGCAAATGTAACACTTGCAGCGGGGTAAAAGAGGGAAAAAATTGGACTTAGCTCATTTTACGCTATTTCTCAACCCTAAATACTCTAGTTGCTATTTTTGAAGAACTTTTTCTTCCCAAATTCATTGATAAGCAATTCTAATTTATTTTCTTTCAATTCCCCATTGCTTTTCATGATATTTTAACATCAAATCTGGAATTTTCATAGTAGAAACTAGTGATTGGGTAGAAATTGGAAATTTTGCAAAATTTAGATTTAGACTTTAAATTGAGGTCGGATTTCGAAACAAAACACATAACCGGGCTTGGGGGTGAATGAATAATTAGATTTTGGTACGAATTTTGAATTTTAACAAAGTGGACGCGGGGTTGACTTTTTCAATTTCATCAAAGACTGAACCTTTTTCATTCATGGGTAGTTTCTAATACTTATTTTGAATTGTTTGATCAATAATTGGCTAGATTCGATTGGTTTAGAGGCTTGTACGAAAGGCAAGGTCATGGTTGGTTGATTAATTTTGTTGCGAAGTAAGGTAAGTATCGTGTCTAACTTTGACTTGAGGGAATTAGGACTTGTTGGTCTATTTGTTATGTGAATTGTGTGGGGAAACGGCGTACATGTAAGGTGGTGAGTATATATGCACCATCATGAGGTTAAAGCATGCGAGATTGGGCTATTTCGTTCCATGTCATCATTCGTTCCATGTTATCTCTTGCGTCATACCTTAACTGTTACATGTTCTTACTCTTTATTCGTCTTTTACTTGTTATTTGTTATTTAATTGTTACTTGTTTCGATTTGTACATTTCTTATCCAATATCTGCTTACCTGCTACATGCCTTTAATTGCATTAATTATATATTTTCGTTGTCTCATGTGTTACTTTCTTTTATTGTCCTTATATTACTTGAAAACACTTTATAATGTTATTCCGTGTATGTGAGCCATTTGCCTATTTCAGTATTAATGTCTTGATAAGGTTTGGGATTACGAAGTATTGGCTATTCTCCATTTGTACTGGTAGTTCCTTATTGTTTTGCATGTGTTCATTTCTCTTTTGTATTGATATTTTGTAAATAGTGGAATTGAGTTGTTTATACTGATAAATTGATATTGGGGGATCGGGTCGTGCACCACAACAGAATTGAAAGGAATTGATATTGGATGATCGAGTTGCACGCCGAAACAAGAAATGATATAATATGATATGATAATGGGAACGGATTGCACGTTGTAACATATATTGTGTTGAATGTTGGGATCGGGTTACACGCCGCAATAAATTTGATGTCTTGTAGTTATTTCTGGTTGTAGAGTTTATTTTCGATATTGTGATATGAGATTTGAGATCATGTTATTGTGGGGCCCTCTGGTAGTTGATCTTTAGGTTCGTTTATATGAGTTATTGCTTTATTTCTATTTCTATATTCCATTACTATTAATCGTACAGCTTTATTGTGAGTGTCTTGTCATAGCGGTGTCACTACTTCATCGAGGTTAGGCTCGGCACTTATAAAGTACATAGTATTGGTGGCACTCATGCTACACTTTTGTACTTTTGTGTAAATACCGGTATTGGTCCCAGCGGCGTGTAGAGGAGTTCTTGCCCGGATCGACTTACAACAGGAGACTTGAGTTAGAGCTACTGGCGTTCGCAGTCCCTGAAGTCCCCTTCTATTATGTCTTTACTGTTTACCCTATTTCAAACCGTTGTATTTCGTTCTGACTTTATTTGTAGAATTCTAGTATGCTCATGTATTCATGACTCTAAATTTTTGGGATATGTTTAGACTGCGCTACGGTTATAATTATCTCGTCTAATTCAGTTTATTTTCATTTCATATTTTTATTGTTCTGCTTCAAATTTGCCAAAAATGGTCAAGTAATTTGCTAATATTGGCTTGCTTCGCAAATGAATGTTAGGCGCCATCACAACCTCGCGGTTGGGATTTCAGGTCGTTACACACTTTCTAAGTTTGATAAATACCATAAAATAATTATGCTTTGATGGCCAAATATTCATAATTTTGAATGACAAAATCAACTTTTCAGATAATTAATTTTTTATAGGAGTGAAGGTTTCAAAATTCTCCCAAGAGACCACGTTAAAATTTAATGGAAAGGTGTGTATCTTGAACAGGTCTTGAAATGTTCTTTTAAAAATACTCAATGTCTCCATTATGACGAAATTATTATACAAAAAAGATAATAACGAAGAAAATTGGAGTTGACTTTCTTGAGGCCCAAGTTCCTTCTTTACATTTAAGCAGTAGTATAATTAATTTTCTTCAAAGAATCATTCATCGTTTTTCTCCACATAAACCCTCTTAATATTTTATCTACACCTTCAAGAAATCGGGTTTAGAATTTTTACAAAAAAATTCATGGCATCAAGCAATGAAGCTTCCAGAACCCCTGAAATCAACTGGAGAATTGAAAGAGCTTTAAATTTGATACACAAGGAAAATCAAACTCGAGCTAAGATTTTTGAGAAGTTACAAGAGAGAAAGGTAACTAGCCTTTTTTATCCCCTGTTTTTATTTCTGTTTCATTTTTTTTCGCTTGTTTCTTAACTAAGATAAGCTTAAATTATAACATAGATTTCAAGGTGTAAAACTTATCGTTACTCATAATATATACGTAATTATAACTTTACGAAGTTACAAGTATATCTTCAGAAGCCCCATTCATCTCTTTGTTATTTCCCAAATAGTTGATATTCCCAGAATCCGAAGTTTTCTAACATTTTCAAGTCTTAAACGGTTTACTATAACCCATTGGATGCAATTTAGACTTTACCATAACTCATTGGGCGTGACCTAATGGTCTGTGAAAAGGATAAGAAATACGAGGTCGTAGGTTTAAATTTCAGCGGTGGGAAAATGTTTTGGTGATTTTTCCCGATTTGTCCAAATCTTGATGGATAAAATTACATGATACCTGTTGCTGGTGGGAGGTGGCAGGTATCCCATAAAATTAATTAAGATGCACGCAAGATAGTCCGGACACTCAACAACAATAACGACCCAGTATAATCCCACAAGTGGGGTCTGGGGAGAGTAATATGTAAGCAGACCTTACCCCTACCCCGAAGGGTAGAGAGGCTGTTTCCAGGAGACCCTCGGCTCAAAAAAAGCAACAGGAGCCGATATATTAGTACCATAAAAAATGCATAATACAATAACAGCAATATAAGAGATATGAAATACAGAATACGAAATACGAAATAAATGGTTGGTATAGTAAAACTAGCAGGTAAAGCCCTGCATCAATAGACGACCAATTATATTCTCAGTCTAACTCCTAACTAGCTAGTCTCACTCTATTGTGCTGTAGAAATATTCACAACTTTCCCTTAACCTACAACCTTAATGCTCGACCTCCATAATTCCCTGTCAAGGGCCATGTCCTCAGTAATCCTAAGTCGCGTCATGTCCTGTCTGATCACCTCTCCCCAATACTTCTTAGGTCGCCCTCTACCTCTCCGCATGCCCACTACAGCCAGCCGCTCACACCTCCTCACCGGTGCATCAGTGCTCCTCCTCTGAATGTGCCCGAACCATCTGAGTCTTACTTCCCTCATCTTGTCCTCCATGGGGCCACGCCCACCTTCTCTCGAATATCTTCATTCCTAATCTTATCCATCCTTGTATGCCCGAACATCCACCTCAACATCCTCATCTCAGCTACTTTCATCTTCTGGATGTGTGAGTTCTTTACCAACCAACATTCAGTTCCATATAACATGGCAGGCCTAACCACTGCTCTATAACCATCCACTGCTCTATGGTTATAAAAATAATAATATCTTGGTAGCTTCTTATACATAATTTATTTACAAAACTTATTAGTATCCCTTTTCTCGGAAAGTACCTTTATGAGCAAAATTGAAGAAAGTAAGTTGACCTTAAGGTAATAAAGAGAAATTGCGATTACGGCCAATTTCCTTTGTGGTGAAGCTAAAAACATTGTATATGAATTGTTGAATTTATTTTGAATATATTGCGCATATCGTTATCCTTGCAATGTTGCATCACAATAACAACAACAACAATAACAATAACAACGACCCAGTATAATCCCACAAGTGGGGTCTGGGGAGGGTAATATATACGCAGACCTTACCCCTACCCCGAAGGGTAGAGAGGCTGTTTCCAGGAGACCCTCGGCTCAAAAAAAGCAACAGGAGCCGATATATTAGTACCATAAAAATGCATAATAAAATAATAGCAATATAAGAGATATGAAATACAGAATACGAAATACGAAATAGATGGCTGGTATAATAAAACTAGCAGGTAAAGCCCTACATCAATAGACGACCAATTACATTCTTAATCTAACTCCTAACTGGCTAGTCTCACTCTATTGTGCTATAGAAATATTCACAAGTTTCCCCTAACCTACAACCTTAATGCTCGACCTCCATAATTCCCTGTCAAGGGCCATGTCCTCAGTAATCCTAAGTCGCGCCATGTCCTGTCTGATCACCTCTCCCCAATACTTCTTAGGTCGCCCTCTACCTCTCCGCGTGCCCACTACAGCCAGTCGCTCACACCTCCTCACCGGTGCATCAGTGCTCCTCCTCTGAATGTGCCCGAACCATCTGAGTCTTACTTCCCGCATCTTGTCCTCCATGGGGGCCACGCCCACCTTCTCTCGAATATCTTCATTCCTAATCTTATCCATCCTTGTATGCCCGCACATCCACCTCAACATCCTCATCTCTGCTACTTTCATCTTCTGGATGTGTGAGTTCTTTACCGGCCAACATTCAGTTCCATATAACATGGCAGGCCTAACCACTGCTCTATAAAACTTACCTTTTAGTAACGGTGGCACTTTCTTGTCACACAAGACTCCCGACGCTAACCTCCACTTCATCCACCCCACCCCTATACGGTGTGTGACATCCTCGTCAATCTCCCCGATCCCCTGAATAACCGATCCAAGGTACTTGAAACTACCCCTCTTGGGAATGACTTGAGAGTCAAGCCTCACTTCAACTCCCGCTTCCGTCGGCTCAACTCCAAATTTGCACTCGAGGTATTCCGTCTTCGTCCTGCTCAACTTGAAACCTTTAGACTCAAGAGCATGTCTCCAAATCTCTAGCCTCTCGTTGACGCCGCCTCGTGTCTCGTCAATTAGAATAATGTCATCAGCAAATAGCATGCACCATGGCACCTCCCCTTGAATATGATGAGTCAGTGCATCCATCACCAGGGCAAATAGGAATGGGCTGAGCGCAGACCCTTGGTGCAACCCCGTAATAACTGGAAATTGTTCAGAGTCGCCTCCTACTGTCCTAACCCGAGTCTTAGCTCCAGCATACATGTCTTTAATCACCCTAATATAGTCAACCGGGACTCCTTTATCCTCTAAGCAGCTCCATAAGACCTCCCTAGGAACCCTATCGTACGTTTTCTCCAGATCAATAAACACCATGTGTAGATCCTTCTTCATATCTCTGTACTGTTCCACCATCCTCCTAATAAGGTGGATAGCTTCTGTGGTAGATCGCCCCGGCATGAACCCGAACTGGTTGTCTGAAATAGACACCGTCCTTCGCACTCTCATTTCTACCACTCTCTCCCAAACTTTCATGGTATGACTTAGTAATTTGATGCCCCTATAGTTGTTACAGCTCTGGACATCACCTTTGTTCTTATACAACGGGACCATTGTACTCCACCTCCACTCTTCAGGCATCCTATTAGTCTTGAATATAACACTAAACAATGCAGTAAGCCATTCCAAGCCTTCTCTACCCACACACCTCCACAGTTCAACCGGAATTCGTCTGGCCCGGTAGCTCTGCCCCTTCTCATCTTACGCATTTCCTCAATGACTTCATCGATCTCAATGTCCCTACAATTACTTAATTCATGGTGATTGTCGGTATTCCTCAATTCCCCAAGTATAATATCCTGATCCCCTTCTTCACTTAGAAGTTTATGAAAGTAGGTCTGTCACCTCCTCTTAATCTGGTCATCTCCCATCAAAACTTTGCCGTCATCATCTTTTATGCACCTCACTTGGTCCAGATCCCGAGTTGTCCTCTCTCTCGCCTTAGCGAGTCGGAATAACTTCTTCTCCCCACCTTTGTTCCTTAGTTCCTCATACAGACGAGCAAAAGCTGTCGTCTTAGCCTCCGTCACTGCCATCTTCGCCTCCTTCCTAGCTACCTTATACCTTTGACTGTTCTCTCTCTTCTCCTCCTCGTCAGTGCTCCCTACTAACCGCAGGTAAGCCGCCTTCTTTGCTTCCACTTTACCTTGGACAACTGCATTCCACCACCAATCTCCTTTGTGGCCACCATTGTGGCCCGTAGATATCCCTAACACCTCTCTCGCCGCCTTTCTTATACAGTCCGCCGTCGTCGACCACATTGTGTTTGCGTCCCCACTACTTTTCCAAGCTTCCATTGCCGATAACCTTCCTTCCAACTCTTTAGCTTTATCCTTAGTTAAGGCGCCCCACCTAATCCTGGGGCGTCCTTGTACTGACCTCTTCTTCCTCCTTATCCTAATACAAATGTCCATCACCAAAAGCCTATGCTGCGTTGAGAGGGTCTCACCTGGGATAACCTTGCAGTCCTCGCACAACCTTCTGTCGCATCTCCTGAGGAGGAGATAGTCAATCTGAGTCTTCGCCACCGAACTTTGGTAAGTAACCAAATGTTCATCCCGCTTCGTAAAACTCGAGTTCGCAATGACTAGATCGAAAGCCTTGGCAAAGTCCAACAGTGAAATGCCCCCTCCGTTCCGCTCCCCGAAACCAAAGCCGCCATGCACCTCAGTGTACCCACCTGTAGATGACCCAATATGACCATTGAAATCTCCTCCTATGAATAACCTCTCAGAAGGTGGTATACTACGAACAATCTCATCCAACCCCTCCCAAAAGCGCCTCTTAATATCCTCATCCAAGCCTGCTTGCGGTGCGTACGCGCTAACGACATTTAAAGTACCCTCACCCACCACCAACTTAATAGTCATTAGTCTATCATTCACCCGCCTGACCTCTACCACGGACTCTCTAAGATGGCTATCTACCAGGATACCCACTCCATTCTTACCCCTCAGGACACCAGAGTACCACAACTTATACCCATCCACGTTTTTCGCCCTCGATCCGACCCACCTAGTCTCCTGGACACACGCTATATTAATCTTCCTCTTCTGCAGGATTTTCGCCAACTCTATGGATTTACTCGTTAGTGAACCTATGTTCCATGACCCGATTCTCAACCTATAGGCTCCCTTGCCCCCTCTACCTCCCCTGCTACCCGACCCACCCCCTGACCCCAGCCCCACACTCTGCCCCACCCGAGGACATGCCTTTATTCTATCATCCCAGAATGTAGCCACTACACCTACACCAATCTAGAGAAGACTCGCTAGAGCACAACGGACAACAAATCAAACTGGAAGGAAACAAGTGGTAACTAGTATCCTAGTTGAAAGGTTTAACCATTGCGAAGTAAAGTAACAGTAATTTAGCTAATACCAAAAGGGAAACAGTAAAACAGGATGTACCAACTCCCGATAACCAAACCTGTGGCTGATTTGCTGTACTCGATGTAGTTCTACGCTCACACACCACTTCCTACCGCCCTTTGCTGACACTCGCCCAGGTTGTTTTCCTTTGCCAGTGCTCGTGCGCCCAACTTGTCTCCAATACTCCGAGAATTCCTGAAAATACAGAAAATATCACGACCCAAAAACCAGAAGGAGCTATCACCGCTACCACTTACTAACTCCGATGACTCTGCCACTGAGCAATCAACATCCGCTACTGGGTTCAAAATTTTCTGAATCGAGTGAAGGTCCAATAACAGAGGATTTGAATCTCAAGCCCAGCAGAGAAGAACATCAGCAAAATAACTGAACCAAACCCAGAAAATCAACGCCAAGCCAAGAGAAATCGATGTCAGTCCCTCTAATTACAGCTTTCTTCTTCTTTTATTTTTGATTTTTGTTTGGAACTCTTTTTTTCGGATTTAGATCTGTTTGATTTTCTTTGAGATTTTGAAAAGTTTGTTTTTCAAATCTTTGGTGTTTCTCTGTGTGTATCTTCCGTGTGTTATTCTCTGTGTGAATAAATCGAAAATAGATAACACAAAAAATAAAAGATAAAATGAAAATAAAGTAAAAGATTGAAAAGAACAAACCGAACAAAAAGGAAGAGGCCTTCGGGAACCAAAAGTAAAATCTCCTAGAGGTTCTGTCTAGGACTGAATAAATGTTGCATCACAATTTAACAAAAAAAAAAATTGTCGTTACCTCTAGATTTCACGAGATTTTAGAAATTTTTTATTTATTTATTTTATTTTTGGGTGGGGAGGTATATTTAGGGGACTTGGATCTTGTGAGGATAGTGATATATCACTTCTTGTTTCTTAAGCTAAACAATTTTCTTTTGAGAAAAACACACTAGGAGCCCGTCTTAAAGACTTTATGCTAAAATGGTCTCTTTTTCAAAAAATGATAAAATGTGACTCTTTTGAAGTTCTTTTTTTTTTGTTATCGGAGATTCTATTGTCTATTTTCGTTTTCTTGAGCTGAGGGTCTCTTGGAAATATTCTCTTTATTCTCTCATGGTAGGGATAAGGTCTGCGTACATTCTATCCTTTCAGATTTCACTTGTGGGATTTTACTGAATTATTATTGTTGTTGTTGTTGGTGGTGGTGGTGTATGACCCTTTTGAAGATTTTATTACATGTATGTCTCCTCCCTTCTTGTGCCCAAGTTCGATCTAAGGCTCTCCCCATTTTTCTTTCTTTTCCTTTTTGTTTCATTTTTTTTTATTCTCCATTTCACTTTGTTTTTTCTTTTTAATATAGTATCGCACTCTATTTACCCTGTTTCTTCTAAGTTTTCATATTTACAGAAAGTAAATAAAGTTTTTAAAAAAATATATACATATTCGGTCAAAATCCATAATTGATCTACAACTTAAATACATATTTTTTTGTACAGAATTCGCTCAAAAACTATTATTTACATACAATTTATATACAACTTGTATACAATTATATAAAGTGTAGATGTTTTGTATACCGTTTCTATATTCGGCATGCAAAATATATACAATTTGATTATATCTTCTTTTCGAGTTTTAATATGAAATTTCAACCAAAAGTTTCTTGAATCTTCACCAAATTCCCGATCATTTACAACAACACCCAATCCAAACAAAAAATAATTTTTTAAATTTCGATTTTCAAATTCAAAGCTTTTAAGCTTTCTAATGGATTAAAATAGTTTCCAATTCAATCTATTTGCTTCTGATTAATACCATTTTGTTTATTAATTCCAAAAATGTAAAAGAATTTAACAGTCTTCCCTTGTTCAAAAATGATAATTCATTCATTATTTAACATAGAAAAAATAGAAAATACGAAGAAAGAGAAAACATAATAGAATTGCTTGATGCCAAATCTCTTTGTTCTGCTAAAGGTATGGCTGAAGTTGACAAGAAAAAGACCAAATATTCTTTTGTTAATTTAAAATTTTAGTTTTAGGATGGAAGAGGGAGAGAAAATATGGAAGATTAGAGTCTAATACATTATTTTGTATAAAATTGGTAATTTGTATATTGACTTGTAATTAAGTTAAAGCCTCAATAGTGAGGGTAAATAAATTTTAAAATTGTTATAGATAAGTAAAAATCTCTAACCATAATCGTACTATTGGAGCTATTGCCATAAAAAATATTTGTTACTATAAGTTGCGTTATTCTACATTGTTTTGACCGACATTTTTTGCATTTTGGTGTGGTCCTTACTCTATATGCAGCTTGATAGAGACAAATTATCTGAAAACATAAGAAGGCTACTACCGTTCCCATATTCTTATGAGTCAAGACGACGAAAATTTGAATATACAGAAGAGACTTTCTTAGGTGTCTACAGTACATGTGAAGCAAAGCCTAATGAGCCTCTATCGGTAAGACACTTTCCCAAGATTAATCTTCTTTTGCTTCTTATGGCATGCAAGGACTTGGGTGAGATCGAGGTGCCCGAAACGCATCCGTGTTTGTACTAGGAACGCTAAGTTGTCCAAATTAAACTACCGACGTCCTAAATCTGATTATTATGTTGAGGCTAATTAACCATTTACCTTTTGTTAATTACAGATTAAGACTTTGTGTTGCAAGACAAGACACGGGAGTAACTCTTTAGCCGATGAGAAGAAGATTTTTCGGGAGATAATAGCAGCAATAGATACAAGAGAAGTCGTTGAAAGTGCTAAAGAGACCAAATTCGTTCACAATAAGGTACGGGAAAAATATCAAATCTAAATATGAATTTGTCTTCTGCATGTCCATGGAATTTTGATAATTTTATTTTTGCTATATATTTTCGAAGATGAATATATCTCGCTCTGCCCCACCCCAACAAAGCTTTTAAATTAAATTCGTAATGTGCCCCATACCCGAGTTGAACAAATAGTACTTTACTCTAAAAAATTGATCCCTTCTTACTTAATCCCTATTTTGTAATGCGTGTTTAATATCTAAGGCATCATTAATTGAAAGAGAGGAACGAAAATTCAAAAACCATGAACATCTCAGGAAAATAACGAATAACTAACGAGGGATGTCTTACTAATAGTTTAGCTAATTGACATTAATAACTTGACTTCCGTGATTTTTTGCAGGTTCTCTTCAACCAAACACATCCCATCAAAATGATCTCCAATGCCAATGTGGAGAGGCTTAAACAGAAAATGCACGTCATTACAAAAGACATTAGATCTATCGAGAAGCGTTTAAATAGAATTAACCAAAAGAAAGACCAAATGTATGCACAAATTCTTACACTCCAGAAAACAACATGATACGTATTTGTGACTGCTTTATCGACTACTTAATATTTTTTACATCAGAAATCACTCACTTTATTATAGGTTTTGACTTGCGATGCTCTGTGGTTGTAGCATAGTCTAAACTTCTACATCAAAAAAGAATTACTTTGGTCTCCTAATAAATAGTATTTGTATTTGTGATAAATGATGGAAGCCAACACTAGTAGAATGGTTACTTTGAATGGCACAAATTATGCCATTTGGAAGGGCAAAATGGAAGATTTGCTCTATGTTAAGAATTTTCATCAACTTGCCTTCACCACTATAAAGTCTGATAATAAATCAGATGAAGAGTGAAATTTGTTACACAGGCAGGTTTGCGGCTTTATTAGACAGTGAGTTGACGATAATGTTTTGAACCAGATTTCTAGGGAAACACATGCTCGGATCCTATGGGAGCACCTTGAAAGTTTGTACGCTCGGAAAACTGGAAACAACAAGATGTTTCTGATAAAGCAGATGTTGGGTTTAAAATACCATGATGGTTCCGCGATGACAGATCATCTGAATAATTTTCAGGGGATCATGAACCAGTTATCTGCTATGGACATTAAATTTGATGAAGAAATTCAAGGCCTGTTTCTACTTGGTTCCCTACTAGATTCTTGGGAAATTCTTAGAACTTCATTATAAAATTCTGCTCCGGATGGTGTGATCTCTATGGATCTTGCCAAGAGCAGCCTTTTAAATGAAGAGATGAGAAGAAAATCTCAAGGTTCCTCCTCATCAGATGTCTTGGTGACTGACTCTATGGGGGAGAAGCAAGAATTGGGGTTCTCAAAATAGAGAACATAATAGAAGCAAATCCAGAAGCTGACTTAAAGATATTGAGTGCTATCATTGCGGGAAGAAAGGGCACACAAAGAAGTTCTACCGTATTTTGAAAAAGGAGAATAGAGACAAGGAAGAACATAAAGAAGATGGCAATCGTGTGGCCACCATCACTATAGAAGATCTTGTTACCGTCCTTGATGCATATCTGATAAATATTGCTTCTGATGAGTCAAGCTAAGTTGTGGACAGTGGTGCCGCATCTCATGTGACATCAAGGAAGGAATTTTTCTCATCCTATACTCAGGGTGACTTTGGAACTTTGAGTATGGGTAATGAGACTGTATCTAGAGTGGCTGGTGGTGGAACGATTTGTTTGGAAACTAGTATTGGAACTAAACTAGTTTTAAACAATGTAAAGCATGCACCTGATGTTCGTTTGCACTTGATCTCTGTTCGTGTTTTGGATGATGAGGGATATGTTAGTACCAATGGTGCTGGAAAGTGGAAGCTCACTAAGGGCTCCATGATCGTGGCTATTGGGGAAAAGCGTCGTGGTCTATACTGGACTACGGCCTCTACCTGTGTTGATATAGTAAATGTCGTTGAGAGCCATAACTCTTCAACGTTATGGCATAAGAGGCTTAGCCACATTAGCGAGAAAGGACTAAATGTTCTAGCTAAGAAGAAATTGTTGACAAATTTTGAAAGTGCAAAATTAGAAAAATATGAGCACTGCTTGGCTGGAAAACAAAAAAGAGTTTCTTTCCAGTCTCATCCTCCTTCAAGAAAGACAGAGTTGCTTGAGTTGGTGCATTCAGATTTATGTGGTCCAATGAAGACAAGAACTTTGGGTGGTGCACTTTATTTTGCTACCTTTATTGATGATTGTTCAAGGAAACTTTGGGTCTACATCTTGAAGACTAAAGACCAAGTGTTGGGTGTCTTTAAGCAGTTTCAGGCTTCAGTTGAAAGAGAAACTGGAAAGAAGCTGAAGTGTATTCGTACTGATAATGGTGGTGAATATTGTGGACCGTTTGACAAATACTGCAAGTAACAGGGTATCAGACACCAGAAGACTCTTCCTAAGACTCCGCAGCTTAATGGTTTAGCAGAAAGAATGAATAGGACCTTGATGGAAAAAGTTAGATGTTTGCTTTCTAAAGCAAAGTTGTCGAATTCCTTTTGGAGTAAGGCTTTGTTGACCGCCGCACATGTTATTAATCTATCCCCTGTAGTTGTTTTACAAAGTGATGTTCCAAACAGAGCTTGGTATGGCAAGGATGTTTCCTATGACCACTTGAAAGTATTTGGTTGCAAAGCTTTTGTACATGTGCCTAAATATGAGAGGTCAAAATAAAAAGCTAAGACAAGGCAGTGCATCTTTATTGGTTATGGCCTTGATGAGTTTGGTTACATGCTATATGATCCAATTGAGAAGAAGGTCGTGAGAAGCCGTGATGTTATCTTCGTGGAGGATCAAACCATTGAAGATATTAACAAAGCGGAGAAGCTATAAATCTCCAAGTTCTGAAGGTTTAGTTAATCTTGATCACATTACTCATACAAATGTGGATGATGTTGGTGGGCTCAACGATGATGGTGATGCCCAGAACCATATTCCAGATCAGCATATTGATGGTGATGGTGATAACAATGCTAATGTTGATGAGGTAGATGATCCTACTCACGAAGCTGTGGACGAGTTAGATATTCCACTCAATAGGTCTTCTTGACCTCGTACTCCTTTCTCCCATTATTCACCCAATGAGTATGTATTACTCACTGATGGAGGAGAACCTGAATGTTATGAGGAGGCCATAGAGCATGAGCACAAGGATCAATAGATTGAATCCATGCAAGATGAGATGAAATCTCTGCATGAGAACCATACTTATGAGTTGGTGAAATTGCCTAAGGGCATGAGAGCTTTGAAAAACAAGTGGATGTTCAAAGTTAAAGCTGAAGAACATAGTTTGAAACCCAGATATAAAGCTAGATTGGTTGTCAAAGGATTTGGTCAAAGGAAAGGTATTGACTTTGACGAAATATTTTCTCCTGTCGTGAAAATGTCCTCCATTCGGACAGTTCTTAGTTTGACTGCTAGTCTTGATTTGGAGATTGAGCAGATGGATGTGAAGACTGCTTTTCTTCACAGTGACTTAGAAGAGGAGATCTATATTGAACAACCTAAGGGCTTCAAGGTAAAAGGTAAAGAAAATCTTGTATGCAAACTTAAGAAGAGTTTATATAGATTGAAGCAAGCTCCCAGACAGTGGCATAAGAAACTTATGTCTGTTATGGGGAAGCAAGGCTACAAGAAGACTTCTTCAGATCATTGTGTGTTTGTACAAAGATTTTCTAATGATGATTTTATCATCCTCTTGCTATATGTGGATGATATGTTGATTGTGGGCAGAAATGCTTCCAAGATTGACGAGTTGAAGAAACGGTTGAATAAGTCTTTTGCAATGAAAGATTTGAGTCATGCTAAGCAGATTTTAGGCATAAGAATTAGTCATTCGAGAAACGAAAGAAAGCTTTACTTGTCATAGGACAAGTACATAGAACGTGTACTGGAGCGCTTCAATATGAAAAGTGCTAAGTTGGTTCACACACCCCTTCCTGATCATGTGAAGTTTAGCAAGAAGATGTGTCCTACAACAACAGAGGAAAAAGAGAGAATGTCCAAGATTCCTTATTCCTCTGCCGCCGGAAGTTTGATGTATGCAATGTGTTAGATTGTATGGATCCACTAAATCGTAGAGTACCTGGTCCTCTACAAGATTCTGCTGAGAGCACTTGGTAAAGTAGTAAGTAAATGAGGCAGAAGATTTTTACGTGGAAAAATCCCACATAAGGGGATCAAAAAACCACGACCTACCTTGTAGGCTTTTAACTTCACTAACTTGTAATCTAACCTATTACAAGCCACTTTACAATACTTTCTATTGCAAAGAATTTACTCAACTAACTTGTGGTACCTTTACCACAATCCACTTTGTGACTATCCTCATTACAAAGGCTTTTTCTAACTTGTGATGCTATCACCACAAGCCACTTTGTAATTCTACGATTACAAAGACTTTTCCTTATGGCTAAATCTAGTCACAACATAAACTCAACTAGTTTACGGATTTACAAGAGGATTCTAATCAGTATGCTTCTAGATAAGCGATTTAGGAGATATGGTAAGTACAATAACAAGGTTACAACTCAACTATGACAGCAAGCATCAATCTTTTAGGAACTAGTCCGTAATGGTGTTCAACCTTGTTCTTCTAGCTTGAGAGGATGATTTTTCTGTTTTTGTAAGAGGCTTGAATGAGAGACAGAAACCTTCCAGTGATGTTTTTGTATAAAGCAAATTTGGTACATCTCGATCACATAACTTGAAATGATGTGAGTGGGCTGACAGTGTGGTGCAGTGCGGCAGAAACAGTGTCGTCGGTCACTTCATTTCCAGTTGTGTCCAAATAACTTTGTACTGCTATGAGAAAACCACAAAAGCATCAGGTCCTTGTTTGGTTCCTAGTTCCTGAAGCTGTAGCAATTCATCTTTAGCTGAAATCTGTTTGCGCTTGCAGTAATCCAAGTAGGTCAGGTTCCCTATCTGGTTCTTCGCCATAAGTTTATTAGATCATCAAAACATCAGACAAGAGTATTTAAGATCTATCAATTTCCCCCTTTTAGATGATGACAAACTTCAAAAATTTTAAATCGGAAGCAGTAGAAACCAAACAACCAGTTTCAAAGAGTTCCCCCTAAGACTATGCCTTGTCTTAAAGAACCAATTCCCTAATGTGTTTCCCCCTGAGTCCTATATTAGTCTCCTCTAAGAACCAGTTCCCCAATGTGTAATTTCCCCTTTTGGCATCATTAAAAAGAACAACAACACAAAGAAGTCCAACTAAAATAACTCATGTCACATATGTGCACACAATCATGAGAAAGAATAGAACACAGAGAGACAGTACGAGACATAAGAAAAAGGATTCATATTAATAATTTTTAATATGCCTCGTCCTTTGAAAAACGGAAGAGGCTACATTGGACTTGTTCACAGGAGGAGCAGTAATAGTACATCCCAAACATAAAAAGCAAAAAAAAAACATCCACCAACCATCAACAAAGAGACAAAGAAGAAGAAACATATCCAGAAAACTAGTCATTGAAGGGGTTCTTAGGGGGCACTAGGAGGAAAGGGCTTGGAAGCTGCAGTAAGTGTCTAGAGAACAAGGCATATTCGGGCATTTCTCAACTTTTGCTCGTTGAGCAATTCAGCCTTCAGGTTCTCGACTTGCACCATGAGATCAGCATTTTCTTGGGTCAAATGGATCACCTCATCATTTGACATGGGAACCGCTCGGGCTTGCTGACCTTCCAGGATAGCGTTCCTGGCTTTCAATCGACGTATTTCCTCAGCTGCACTGTTCTGGGCATTGATGAGCTGAGACACAGTTGAAGTACTTCCTATGCCCCCATACTTCTCAATACACTCGCACTCTTCCAAGGTTGTCTGAGAGAATGTTTGCTTACGGGTCCCCACTTTACCTGTTCCCAGTGGAACCTCAAAGAATTTGAACACCTGAGTGAGCAAAAATCCATAGGGAAGCCCGTGATTACCATCCTTGAAATTGGCCACCTTCTGCATGTGCTTAATCATTATGGCAGGTAGACTCACAGGGTTGAAACCGTCCAATTGCTCCATTAGGTATAGATCAGATTTTGAAGTTACAGACCTCCTTTCTGCTCGAGGCAATAGGACTTTGTTAACCAGCTCAAACAGCAGTTGGTTGACAGGCAGTAGTGCTTTCTTATGGATTTGGTCCCCTTTCTGATTAGAATTATCTTTCACCACTACATTTCTGAAGTTGTACTGATAGACATCTCATACACTCGACACCCCAACTGTAGGAACTTGCAAAATTCCTCCAAGCAATTTCACGTCAAAGACAATGTCCACCCCATTGGCCAATGCACAAACATGGTCAGTATCGATTGGAAAAAGACTAGCGAAGAAACTCTGTACCTCCTCCTTATACACTTTAGGGGCATCAATGTAGAATATATGCATCCATTGTTGAAACTCCACCATTTCCAGAATTTGGCGTATTCCGGCCATCTCCGAGATTGTTGGGTCAAACTTACGACCTAGCAGAACTTTTTGATGCCTTAGGCGCTTAGAGCAAAGGCAAACCTCACTTCTTGCTTTCTTTCCAGAACTAGGTTCTTCAACTGTTTCAGAGTTGCGTTTCCTATGCTTTTCTCCATTGACTTTGCCTTTCCCCTTGAACTTGACAAGAATATCCTCATCACTCACTACCTCCTTCAACTTAGACTTAGATGTAGACCCTTTCTCCATAGAAACAGACTCAGCCTTTTTCGAGGACCGCCTTACAAGGGAACCGATTCCTCAGGAGTTCTTTCTTCCACCTCCACTATAGGAATAGCTTCATCACTTACAGGTACACCATCCTTCACCAACTTTCTTCTTTTCTTCTTACTACTTTTCTTGCTCTTTTGGAGTGCAGATTCGTAGGCCACTTTGACTTGAAGCCTGGTAGTAGGACGCTTAATTTCAAACTCAGGGGTGGAGAAAATCATTCGCTTACTTATGAATGTATCAAGGGCCACATTGTCCAGGTCTTCTTCATCACTAGATCGCATTTCTGGTGCTTGAATTCCCAGAGGCACAGCATCAAATGTAGGAACAACATTGTCCTGAGGATGAGAGTCCTGACCTGGGTCCTCTGGAGAGGGATCAGGTTCCTCATGTGATACCCCAGAGTGTATACTACTACATCCCCTTCAACAGCCATAGTGGCCCCTTCTACCCACACACTTTGTGACTCATGTTTCTGGGAAATAACTTCATGCAATACCCCATCAGTGGATACAACAAACACAGTCTTTTCTTCTTCAACCAGTGCTTCCACAACCATGGAGTCGACGGTAACTATGGCGGAGCCTTTTGTGAACTCAGTATTTTGACCTTGTTCTCCACTTACGGTTTGACTGGTGTGGGCAACAGACGACGGAGAGAACGGAATAGTAATTTCAAGGGTTTCTGAGTTGGGAAGAGGTTGGGAAACTAGGGAAGGTGTGACTGTAGCAATAGGTGTGATAGAGGGTGACAAAGACTCAGTGAAGGCGAGAGGTTCCATAGATGGGCCAGAGGTGATTACAGTTGAGGCAGAGAGATCGGAAGTTTTCTCAGCCATTGGAAGAGGTGGTGTGATGATCCTTTCCTTTTGGGTGAATCTAGAATAGGGATTATGGTTAAGAAGGACAGAAGAGAGGGGTTTTTAAACGGAGAGGATAATTATGAAGGGAGAAGAATAGGCATCGGTTCTGAAAAAACGGTTGGGCATGGAGAATTGTGATGTTTCAGAGGGAGATGGAACATTTTGAATTGAAGAGACGTGATAGACGGATCTGAAAAGTTGATGACATGGCAGTTGTATTTTGAACCTTTTAAGATGTTTATTAAAGGATGCACAGATATACTAACCTTTAGTACAAGAACCTAGTTCTTGAAAAAACTTTTCTTCAAGCCCTTTTTGAAAAGAATTAATCCTCTTTTATCAGTCATGTACTGCATCTACTGCTTCTATGCTTATCATGCGTGTCTACCTGCAACAATATTGAAGTGAGTTAGACAGGGCCAAAAAACACTTTGAACTAATTATTTCTTAAGAATACGATCCAGCTAAAGAGGAATTAGGTTTTTAATTTGGCTTCAACAGTCCCAGCTTTACTCTGTTTCTTTCAAACAGTTCCCTACTCAATGCCTTGGCAAAAATGTCTGCAATTTGATCTTCTGTGCTACAGAACTTCATGCATATTAACCTTTTCTCCACATTATCTCTCAGAAAATGATGCCTCACATCAATATATTTGGTCCTTTTATGTTGAACTGGATTCTTTGCCATATTGAGTGCATTGGTGTTGTCACATAGGAGAGGCACACTCTCAGTGAGAACTCCAAAATCCTCCAACTGCTGCTTGATCCATAGAAGCTGAGCACAGCAGGATGCTGTAGCTACATATTCAACTTCAGTTATTGAAAGAGCCACTGAATTTTGGTTCCTTGTCCCCCAAGAGATAAGACATGATCCTAAGAAGTGAGCCATCCCAGAAGTGTTTTTTCTGTCCACAAGATAACCTGCATAGTCTACTTCAGCATACTCAATCAGATTAAAACTGTCACCTGATGGATAATATAGCACCAGGTCCTGCGTGCCTTTGAGATATCTCAGTATTCTTTTGGCAGCATTCAAGTGAGATTCCTTAGGATTTGATTGAAACCTTGCACACAGCCCCACGCCGAATACAATATCAGGTCGATTGGCAGTGAGATAGAGGAGAGACCCAATGATGCCTCTATATATTGTTTGATTCACAGGAGATCTAGTTTCATCCATGTCCAGTCTAGTAGAAGTTGCAATGGGAGTGTCTATCACTTTTGATGCTTCCATGTCAAACCTCTTTAAGAGTTCCCTGGTGTATTTTTGCTGACAAATGGAAGTACCCTTTGGGAACTGTTTTACTTGAAGACCCAGGAAGAAGCTTAATTCCCCCATCATGCTCATTTCAAATTCGCTTCCCATAAGTTTTGCAAATTCTTCACACAGAGAGTCAGTTGTTGCTCCAAAAATGATATCATCAACATAAACCTGAATAATGAGAATGTTCCTTCCTCATTTCTTTAGGAAAAGAATGTTTTCAATTTTACCTCTCTTAAACCGGTTTTCTAAGAGAAATTTTAACAATCTTTCATACCACGCTCGAGGAGCCTACTTTAACCCATACAGAGCTTTATCCAATTTGAACACATATTCAGGGTGATCATGACATTCAAACCCATGGGTTGCTTTACATAGACTTCTTCCTTAAGCAGTCCATTCAAAAATGCACTTTTGACATCCATTTGGAACAAAGTAAATTCCATATGAGAAGCAAAGGCGATCAGAATTCTGATGGCTTCCATGCGAGCCACTGGAGCAAATGTTTCACCATAGTCAATCCCTTCCTCCTGATTGTAGTCTTGGACCACTAGTCTGGCCTTGTTCCTTGTGGTAATTCCGTGTTCATCGAGCTTGTTTCTGAATACCCACCTGATTCCTATAATGGTTCTATCTGGGGGTCTGGGTACCAGGCGCCACACACTATTTCTCTCAAACTGATGCAGCTCGTCTTGCATGGCTGTAATCCAATCTGCATCTTTTAAGGCTTCATTGACGTTCTTGGGTTCAATCTGGGAGAGAAAGGCTGAGAAGGCAAGTGAATTTCTAGCTCTTGACCTGATTTGAACTCCGGAATCTAGAGGAGTGATTATATTGTCTATAGGGTGAGAACTTTGATGTTTCCAGTTAGATGTCTGGGGTTCATTCAGAGAGAAGGAAGGTATATTTGGCTGATTTTCTTCTATCCTTCTCTCAGATGCTAGTGGAGTTCCCTAAACTGCATCAACCACTGTTTCTTCGGCTTCAGTGATTGTAATTGAAGTGATTGGTTCTGTTGATGCTGAGGCAACGTTATCTTCATTTAGCTCATTCACTTGACTCATCATGTCTGCCTTTCCGTTTGTCATGTTAATGACTTCACCAGGAACAAGTATGGGTTCTCCATCTTGATCTTCCTCTGCACTCTTCTCAAATGATGGATGAGATTCATCAAAAATAACATGGACGTTTTCTTCAACACATTGAGTCCGCTTGTTATATATCTTGTAAGCCTTGCTTTGAGAAGAGTAGCCAAGAAATATCCCTCGTCACTTTTTACATCGAACTTACCAAGCTGATCTTTTCTATTGTTGAGAACATAGCATTTGTATCCAAATGTTCTAGGTAAGTCAGTTTGGGTTTTCTTCCATTCATCAATTCATACGGGGTCTTATTCAGAATTGATCTTATCATGCACCTGTTCACTAAATAGCAGGCAGTGTTGACAGCTTCAGCCCAGAAGTTCTTTGCAAGTCCACTATCAATCAGCATTGTTCTTGCCATTTCTTCGAGAGTTCTGTTCTTTCTTTCTACTACTCCATTTTGCTGTAGAGTTCTGGGAGCTGAGAAGTTGTGAGTGATGTCATTTTCATTGCAGAATTCATCAAATTTGATATTGTCAAATTCTGTCCCATGATCTGATCTAATTCATACTACTCTAGACTCCATCTTCACCTGGATTTTCTTCACAAAGGCCACAAATACTTCACTAGTTTCATCTTTTGTTCTAAGAAACAGAGTCCATGTGAATCTTGAATAGTTCATCCACGATTACAAAAATGTATATCTTTCCTCCTCTGCTTTGCACCCTCATAGGTCCACACAAATCCATATGTAGGAGCTCAAACGGCTTTGAGGTGCTCACATCTCTTTTTGACTTAAAGGAGGACTTTACATGTTTTCCTCTGGCACAGGCATCACAGACTTTTTGAGTTTTGAATTGTGACATTGGCAAACCATGGACTAGGTCCTTCTGAATTAGTTTGCTCAGAAGGGAAAAGCTTGCATGGCCCAGTCTTTTGTGCCATAGTTCAGCATCATCGTCAACCGCCTTCAGACAACTCAAATTACCACTTTGTAAGGATTTGAAATCAGCAACATAGATGTTCTTGTATCTTTTGGCCACCAGAACTATTTCACCGGTCACAAGGTCAGTGATTGTACATATTTTGGACATGAATTCAACCTTGTTTCCTTTATCTCAAATTTGAGAGACACTCAGGAGACTGTACTTAAGTCCATTGACATAGTACACATTTTCAATAGAGTGAGTGAGTGACTTCCCAACTTTTCCAACTCCAAGAATGTACCCCTTTTTGTCGTTGCCAAAGGATACACTCCCTCCTTGTAGGGCTTTTAGTGAAAGAAAGTCTGTGGTGTTCCCAGTCATGTGTTTCGAACACCCACTATCCATGAACCATTGTTGACCACTTCCCTTTACTGTTCCTTGTACAAAAGATTAGGAGTTAGTTTTAGGAACCCAAACAAGTTTGTGTTTCTTGTAGTAGCCAAGAGGATGAATAAGAGCTCTCTTAGTCCATGCAGGTAATGTGTGTTTCTTGTAAGGGGAACCTGGTCCCTCTTTTGTGGTCACAGTTTCAGCAACCACTTTATCTTTTGGTACTGATTGATTCTTGGCCTGGAAACCTTCCTTGAAGTGCCTAGTATTCCCACATTGGGTATGAGGCCAGTTATCAGATGCAGTGGCGATCTTATTGTGACGGTTGTGAGGAGTTTTCTCCCTTGGGAATCCTGCTCCCCACCCTTTTTCACTGTCATTAGTGAGCAAGGTAGTGGTAGCTTCTAAGGACCAGGTCCACTTTAGAGACCTTTCAAGATCATTCATTACTTTTTTTAGATTGGCTTGGAGGAGCTCGTTTTTCTCAATTTCAGCACTCATCCTATATCTCAAGGCCTTCACCTCATCTTCAAGACTAAAATATTCCGCACTAACTATCCCCTTTCCTCTTTCAGAGCTTTCAAGTTTTGAATTAGTCAAAGGCTTTACTATTAGTTCCCTTTTGGTTTGCAGTTTCTGCCAAGAGATCACTCTTTTCTTTTCTAAGAATTTCAATGGTTTTTTGATCAGTAATTGCAGCCACTAAGTCTTCTCTAGGATGTTCAGATTCTTCTAGCTCTACGAACAAGGAATCCCTATACTCCGCAAGACTACAAAAGGCGATAATTAAAACATCAGCTAAACGCATGAGTTTTTTTGGAGAATAGGATTTCAGATTTTTCTGAACATCCCTGAAGTTTACTCTTCGTTGCCATTGTCTTTATCATTATCTGATTGAGCCATCAAAGTAAGCGTTGAGTCATGTCCAATCTCCTCGCCTTCAACTGCCATCGTGGAACTATCATTAGTATCAAATTTCTCTTATTTTACTTGTGTAGTTCCCTCATTAGCTATTTGCAAAGCCTCCCATATTTATTTGGCAGTGTCGCATGTAGAGATTCTATCATACTCTTTAGGTCCCAAACCATATACCAGAATTTTTTTGGCATGAAAGTTCTTCTCCATCGCTTTCTTATCTGCTTCAGTGTATTCTTTGCTATTTTTTTTTATTGAAAACGGAAATTAATTTAGTACCTTCATTGGAACAAACGGACCATCGCAGATGACATCCCAAAGCTCACAATCCTCAGCCATGATGAAATCATGCATTCTAGCTTTCCACCACCAATAGCATTTTCCATCAAACTTGGATGGGTGGTATATGGATTGACCTTCTTCAAAATTTAGTGGAGCCGCCATGAGGATCCTTCCAAGGTGTTAGACTGATAGGAGGAACCCGCTTTGATACCAATTGTTAGATTGTATGGATCCACCAAATCGTAGAGTACCCGGTCCTCTACAAGATTCTGCTGAGAGCACTTCGTAAAGCAGTAAGAAAATGAGGCAAAAGATTTTTACGTGGAAAAATCCCACACAAGGGGATCAAAAAACCACGACCTACCTTGTAGGCTTTTAACTTCACTAACTTGTAATCTTACCTATTACAAGCCACTTTACAATACTTCCTATTGCAAAGAATTTACTCAACTAACTTGTGGTACCTTTACCATAAGCCACTTTGTGACTGTCCTAGTTACAAAGGCTTTTCTAACTTGTGATGCTATCTTCACAAGCCACTTTATAATTCTATGATTACAAAGACTTTTCCTTATGACCAAATCTAGTCACAACATAAACTCAACGAGTTTACGGATTTACAAAAGGATTCCTAATCATTATGCTTCTAGATAAGCGATTTAGGAGATATGGTAAGTACATTAACAAGCTTACAACTCAACTAGGACATCAAGCATCAATATTGTAGGAACTGGTCTGTAGTGGCGTTCAACCTTGTTCTTCAAGCTTGAGAGGATGATTTTTCTATTTTTGCAAGAGGCTTGAATGAGAAACAGAAACCTTCCAGTGATGTTTTTGTATAAAGCACATTTGGTACATCTTGATCACATGACTTGAAATGATGTGAGTGTACTGACAGTATGGTGCAGTGCGACAAAAACAGTGTCGTCAGTCACTTTATTTCTAGCTGTGTCCAAATGACTTTGTACTACAACGAGTAAACCACAAAAGCATCAGGTCCTTGTTTGGTTCCTAGTTCCTGAAGCTGTAGCAATTCATCTTTAGCTGAAATCTGTTAGCGCTTGCAGTAATCCAAGTAGGTCAGGTTCCCTATCTGGTTCTTATCCATAAGTTTGTTAGATCATTAAAACATCAAGCAAGAGCATTTAAGATCTATCACAATGGTATGCACTCGACCAGATATTGCTCATGCAGTCGGTGTTGTTAGCAGATTTCTCGAAAATCCAAGAAAAGAGCATAGGGAAGCTGTAAAGTAGATACTTAGGTATCTAAGAGGAAGCTCACATGAATGCTTATGTTTTGGAGGATCAAATCCAATTTTGAAGGGCTATACAGATTCTGATATGGCAGGTGACCTTGACAATAGAAAATCCACTACTCGATATTTGTTTACTTTTTCAGGGGGGGAGGGCTATATCATAGCAGTCTAAGTTGCCGAAGTGTGTCGCATTGTCTACAACTGAAACAGAGTATATTGCGGCTACTGAAGTTAGTAAAGAGATGATATGGCTCAAGAGATTTTTTCAAGAACTTAGATTGCGACAGATGGAGTATGTTGTCTATTGCGACAGTCAGAGTGCAATAGACATAAGCAAAAACTCCATGTACAATGAGAGAACAAAACACATCGATGTCAGATATCATTGGATTCATGAGCAAGTGGAGAACGAATCACTTCAGGTCAAAAAGATTCACATGAGTGAAAATCCTACTGATATGTTAACCAAGGTGGTACCAAGAGACAAGTTCGAGCTTTGCAAAGAACTTATCGGCATGTGCTCAAACTAGAATCTCTAGTGTTACCTCCTTTAGGTGAATGGGACTGGAGGGGAAGATTTGTGGGGTTAATCCCATAAATTAAGGAAGACATTTTTTCCTTTGTTGGTTTTTCGAAGTTGGCAGCAACTTTTTCTCCTGCATTGTCAAAAAGGGTAGCTGCAGAAGAAAAATGTCAAGTGTAGTAGGCGAGGCTCTACCTATAAAAGGAGAGCTTCAGCTCTTATTTCTATACACCAAAATCTCAGACAATACATCTGAGTGAGAGAGAGCAAGGTATTTCATAGACTATAAGAAAATAGTCTGTGAAGAAAAATAGAGTGTGAGAGAGATATCGTAGTGAGGTGGAAAAAGCAAAAGAGTATTCTTTCTTTTGAGTGTGTAGTGGTCTTAGGAGTATTTGTACTCATTACGATACAATGTAAAATTCCTCGCTATAGTGATATCAGTTGCTCTTCTTGGCCGTGGTTTTTTCCCTTATTCAGAAGGGTTTTCACGTAAAATCTTGGTGTCATTATTGCTGCATTTCTTTTCTTGCTGATTTAACCATAAGTTAGTGTTCCGCGTTTATCAATAATACCATGAATATTATTTTTTCGGGTCTATTATTCCCAACAGTTCCCCCAGGATTTCTTTAGCGAAAATTCCATAAACTAAAGATAGTGTCATGACTATGCTTCCAGGAGTTCAATGAAGTCTTGAGTAATTAGGACTCCTAATAGATTCCTTCTGCCTCTATCTCTTAAAGTTATTATATATCTAGAATACTCAAATGCTAATGTACTATAAACGGGGCGGAGCTAGAGTATTAAGTGTGGTTTCGAACGAATTCAATTGCTTTGCTTAAATTCTGAATTTGTATTAAGATACTCATTAATATATATAAATGCATAATTTTAAACCAATTAACTAAGATGAGCTAAGAGTTCAGTGGCAAGTTCAGAAGGATGATTGATAGGAATGACCCTGAAAATGAGCTGGTCTTTAAATATTGTTCTCCTTTTTGAATGTGTCTATCGTAAAAATAAGTAACAATTAAATTTGTATGCGGTTTAAAGGATACGTGGTTTAATTTAATACGAACAATTAAGAATAAAAGATACATGAATTAAAGACGAAATCAATGATCAAACCAATCGCAATGTAATGACTTAACTTGATCTCTGATTGGACAATGGGGCTCGTCCTCGACTGGACCCTCGGTACAACCTCGATTGCGAGTGAATAAAAGAACATGGGAATAATGCCTTGAACAATAGATAGAAGACAAAAGTAAACTTTTATTACTTTGAAATGCATGTTAAAATATTATGCTAAAGAAAAACTTTCCCTTTATATAGTAGGAGAATTTTAATCCTAATACAAGTCTAAAAAAGGTAAAAATCTTATTTTCCTGGTAATATTTGGTCTATAATGAACACTGAACGAGATTCGCGCCGTAAAATCTGATTGAGGGCAAATATTACGTCCCCTTATCCATCATGCATAACCGTTCACCGTGCTTTGCGAGGTATAGAAGTCATACTTGGTCTGGGGTATGTCGCCTTACCGTGTCCGATCTTTAATACATCGTTCATTCTTCCTAAGTATCGATATGAGGGGGCTCTCGACCTCAATTATAATAATATCAACCCATACTTTCCCTTCGTTCTCTTATCGAAGAATCGGAGGGAACTTTGCCCCCGATTTTAGCCGTACACAGATAGTCCCCTCATTTTCTGGAGAGTAGGTTTATCGAAGCGACGGGAAGCGATGAATTAACCCTGTCCTACCTTTGTACTTTACACCCGGGTTGACGGGTCAGCGAAACATCTCATCAGTCGCGTCATTCAGACTTTGGACATGTGTCATCCACCGGTTGACTGTACTCAAATGCGAAATGTCACGCACTAATTACTTTTTTCCTCTAGAGAAACTCCGACCACTTTTCACTTTTTCACTTTTCGATTTCAGAGTAGTTTGATTTACCCTCGAATTCTCCACTTAACTACAAACTCTTCAAATCTTCATATGTTGCTTTCCATATATTCATATCTTCATTTTCAAATATTTAAACCTTCAAATCAGATCTTTATATCTTCATCCCTATCTTCATCCCCAACTTCAAGCCTTCATACTTTTCTTCAAATATTCATCTTTTTTAGAATCCAATGGCAAAAACTTCCAATCAGTGGCTCAACAAACCGCCCCTTCAACTTCCAACCCGGCTGCGAATATCGAGATGTCTGTTCCTGAGGTGGTCTTAGAGCCTCTATTGAAGAGTTTCATTCCTGGGGGTTGTTCTATCGAAAATGAATTCAAAGTCGAGAAGGCTTCCAGTAAGCAAGATCGAGGCGAGGGGGTATGGAGGTACATATTCTCCATCATTGAAGATATACTCCCCACAGTCCGGGTGGACTGCAATTGGGAGGGCAAGTAGGTGGTGGTTCCTGGGTCCAATATGGACATCAACACTCATGTGGAGGGGTATTTAAATGTTTATACTTAGCCCTTCACGCTCACCCCGGTGGACCCTATAATCCCTGGCTTTTGTAAAAGGTATGATGTTTGTCTTGGGCAGATTCACCCGTCCTTTTGGAGGATTATAATCCTCCTCCGCCACTTTGTAAACAACACCAAAGAAGCTCGATTCACCCCTCAACCACCTGCTTTGTCTCCACAGTCCCCGAAACTTCCGAGTGGGGCTAATCAAGCTTGTTTGTCGAGCAAGTAAAGCTTCGCTCTCAAGCATCGATGAAGATCGAGATCGAGGTTGGTAGGGGTGGTTTGTTTGGGTAAAAACCGAAGATCTCACCCCCCCCCCCACCATTTCTACCATTTCCTAAGAAGTGGAACTCATCCCGTAAGTCTTCTCCTTCTCGAGTGCTTTCTATTTCCTTTTGTTCTTTTTCTAATTGCACATGTCTACTGTTAGGCAGCGATCGCCCAAGTTCCCAATGCAATCCCCTACTTCAAGGAGTGGATCGAGGAGATTTGCAAGTCTTACTTCGAGCGCGAATGGCGCAAGCTCTCTAGGGGAAATCAGGAGACCTATTCCCATGGTGAGTTTTCTGCCCGAATAATTACATTTACATACTTAACTTTTATATTTGGTAAGTTTTTTTCCCTTTCACAGGTTTGCCTAAGACCACCGATCTTCGGCCATTGAATGAGGACGAGGCCCATCCTTGCTTGCTGAACCCTCTGCTTCGTGATAGCCTGGGGCTGCAGCAAAGGAGGATAAAAAGGAAAAGAGGAAATCCTATGGCTCCCTGGACACCGAGGTGAAGAAGAAGAGGGTTGTTGTTCGAGTTCGGAAAAGCAACAAAAAAACACCAAAGCCAGGGTATCGGACCCCGATTCCCTCTTCCGGCTCAGGTATTACCTTGAGGATAGAGATCTTGAGTTAATTGCTCATGGGTCGACTATCGACAAGGGAGAGCAAGCGACAATCGAGGAAGGTGTTCGAGAGGTCGATTCTCCTCTAGCTTAGAACCAGAAGGAGAATCAGAGGCCACGGCCTCCCGAGAAGCCAATCCTGACCCGAAGGAGGTAGTCGGTTCCATTGACATCACCGGAGCGCCGTCCCACACAAAGTCCATTCTTGAAGAGGCTCAAGCAAATAAAGAGAACTCAACCAATACAGCATCGGGCCCAGATGATGCCCTCGATATGTTCTTCAACGACATGGACATGAGCGCGTTGGTAGACTACTCTGGGTTTTGTCACTTGTAGATCCCAAAAAAGGATGTTCCATTGAGAGAGGGTGAGCCGAGCTTGAGACCGAATCTAGTGAGCCAGTTCCCTACCCCGAGTGTGGATCCCGACCGTAAGAGAATAAACGTTCTTACTATCCCAGCTGATGCTCGGGTGTTGTCCGCTCCGGTGGGTATGTACATCTTCCTTTGTTGCCTGGTGACCGAGGAGGACCAGGCAAAGATGAATGAAGTAGGCACATCGACCCTCTTCAAGAAGCGCAACAGGCACTGAATCGGGTAAGTTGTCTACTCTTTGTATCCTTTGCGTATTTTTCTTAGTTTTAGCATGTTCTAATGACCTCATTGTTTCTTAGGCTTTGGTGCTCCATCATAAAAGCTTCATTTTGTCCCGCTTGGAAATCAGTCAGCTTGAGTTCGAGCTTAAAGAACAGGTCCGGAAGAAAGACATGTACATGGCTCTCCGTGAACAACAAGACGAGGCTCCTAAAGATTCCTTTACCAACTACTTAATATTTTTTACATCAGAAATCACACTTTATTACTGGTTTTGACCTGCGATAATCCAAGACATCAACAGGATTTCTTTAGCAGAAATTCCATAAACTAAAGATAGTGTCATGACTATGATAGTGGTCGTATTGGAGTAACTACTGCTTCCGGGAGTTCAACGAAGTCTTGAGTAATTAGGACTCCTAATAGATTCCCTCTGCATCTATCTCTTAAAGTTTTTCAATATCTAAAATACTCAAATGCTAATGTAGTATAAACGGGGCGGAGCTAGAGTATTAAGTGTAGATTCGAACGAATGTTATTATTTTGCTTAGATCCTAAATTTGTATTAAGAAACATATTAAATATGTATAAATGCATAATTTTAAACCAATTAACTAAGACGAGCTAAGAGCTCGGTGACAAGTTCGGAAGGGTAATTGATAGGAATAACCCTAAAACGAGCGGGTCTTTAAATATTGTTCTCTTTTTTAATGTATTTAAAAATGGCCTCCGGACCTGTACAATTCTTCATTGATTTTTCTACCGGATTGGTAGAGTTTATGCTATATTTACTCTATCTATATTATTAATTAATCAAAAGCTCTACCCTGTTGGCATGATTTTGTGCTCATTTAATTGTTCACCAAACTCTACCAGATTGGCATCACTTTATGCTATATGCAATTGACGTATTTGTAAAATGTTCATTAAGTCTATCTGATTGATATAGTTTTTCTTTGTTGTTCGGCAAAATGTTCTTCGCATGTGCAATTCTAATTTTGATTAAATCTGCTCCAGATGATCTCAAAAATTAAAATAAAGCCTCGAAATATCAATACAGACGATCTTCAATCACCAATTTGTAAAATAATACAAAATCAAGAAGAGTCATTTTGATTTCTTTAACAATTTCTAAAGAGCAACATTGGAGTTTTGAGACTTTTAATTTAAGTAAATAGCTAAATCAATATTTAAACTAAAAATTTAAGTATAAATAATTATTGCTCAACGATTTAAACAGTAATTAATTATTAACTTTGAATTTTCAATCCCAAATAGGAATTTAATCTTTCAAAGTTGAAGAATTAAGATGTTCTTGGTGAAGAAAAAGAGATGGAGAAGAAAGAACTGAAGGGGCAAAAAAGCGGAGTACATTTATGAAATACCATCAATTATGAGGACATTCAGCTAAGATCAATCTCATTAGGGAACACGTCACGTAATTTTCTTAGTTCAAAATTACAGCTTTGTGTATTGAATCATGACTATATCCGCTATTCTAATATTTAAATTTGATAGAGACTGAAATTTGAACATGAGCAGTTGACTTTTTTGAATTTCATTTTTTTCGACTCCACTTCTAGCTATAAGTACATGGAGTAACGTTGAATGTAAATAAAGAAAAAGATTCCTATTATCTATTCTTTAAGCGTGTGATTTATAATAATATGTCATTAGAGTCAATGTCAACCTCTTCTTCTGCCACAGCCCTTCCAATTCTTCAACTCTTCATCTGACACATCCCTTCCAATTCTTCAAAACTCAAGCCATGTCCCCGATTCCTTCTTCCTTGTGAATTCTCTTAGCCATGCTCGTCATTTAATTTCTATTAAACTTACTTCCACATATTGTTAAAATGTATGAAAGTGTACATATATTGATGTTTTATACTTTAATACCACACAAGAGAGGATGATTTGTGTGGTGTCCAAGTTTTTCAGTGCACAGATTATATAAGGACCTGGTTCTTCTATGTGTTCCTTATACTACTGTTGCGGAAAAATAAATGTGGAAAGTAAAAAGTACAAGTATTCTTATGTGGAAAACACCCGGCTCAAAAGGTGAAAAAACCATGACCTACTACTTAGGGTTTTCCCAACACTTCACTAAATTACTGAGCCAAAACAACATTTACAAAACTCATTGTAAACCTAAGGATTACCTCTAATCCCTTTGTGGCAACCAGCCTCTAACTGTTATGACAGCTTCAAGTTAACTCTAACTTGAATACAATACCCAGAGAGCCTAATACTCTTGCTTCTAGATAAAGCTGAAAGGTGCAATTTGAAAAGTCCTACTACAATTGAACTAGAATAAAAGACAGACACTTAGAACTGGTTCATGTAGCTTCAGGTTTGCACACTTGACACACACATGAATTGCTTGAAAAATGCCTTGCTATTTTGCTGAAACGACCTGGCCGGTCGTTTTGAATAATACAATCCTGTTTCCCCCATTTACTGCTAAATGCATGCTTTACAGTTGTTATGTGACTTGTCGGAGTAATTGGTTAGGGTCCGGTGAGGTTTTTGAAATGAATTGAGACACTTAGTCTCCAAGAAAAAAGCTTAAGTGGAATAATTTGACCGGAAGGTGAAAAATATGTAAACGATCCCGAAATAGATTTTTGATGATTCCAATAGCTCCGTATGGTAATTTCTGGCTTAGGAGTGTGTCCGTATATTTATTTCGAGGTCCGTAGCTAAATTATGCTTGAAATGGTGAAAATGAGAAAATTAAGTTTGGAAGTTTGATCGGGGAGTTGACTTTTTGATATCGGGGTCGGAATCTAGTCCTGAAAATTTTCCTAGCTCCGTTATGTCATTTATGACTTGTGTGCAAAATTTGATGTCAATCGGACTTAATTTGATAGGTTTCGCCATCGAATATAGAAGTTGAAAGTTCTTAGTTTCATTAAGCTTGAATTGGGGTGTGATTCGCGGTTTTAGCATTGTTTGATGTGATTTGATGTTTTGACCAAGTATGTATCATGTTTTAGGACTTGTTGGTATATTTGGTTGGGGTCCCGGGGGACTCGAGTATGTTTTGGGTGTGTTTCGGATAATTTTGGGCTACTTTGGATGCTGATTTTCTGATATCTGGTGTTGTTCTTTGCGTTCGCGTGGAGCCTCTCGCGTTCGCAAAGAAGAATTTGGCCTCTAGAAGTTTGTCGCGAAGAAGGAAATCTCGGTTGCATAGGTCTGACTTCGGAGGCTCATAGCTCACAATCTATAAGAAATTTGGTAATGATCAAACATGAAAGTTGTAGCACTTTGTGTCTGGTTTTCATAAATGCAAATTAATTAGAATTTAGATTTGTATACAAAAAGTTATGGTAGTTACACTACAGGCTGTCCGGGGAGAGTTTGAAAATCTCTGCTGCACAGGGCTGCCTTTGGAAGCTTATATATAGCAATATATAATGACTCAGGAAATGAGAAACCTATGAAACTATAGCCCTTGATGTCTAGTATTCAGAACATCAAACCATTTATTATTTAGAGTTGTGTTAAAAATGTTATGGCAATTATACTAAAGGTTGTCTGGAATGAGTTTGGAAATCGCTGATGAGGAATTTGCTCATCGCGAACGCAAGAGGAGGGTCGCAAACGCGAAGAACAAACCCCTGGGCAGCGGAATAAAGTCCAAATTCGTCCCATTCTTCCATTTTTGGACCAAGGAAGCTCGGGTGGGGCAATTTTTCGAGAGATTTTCAGAGAAAACAACGGCGTAAGTGTTCTTAACACAATTTTTGATAGATTACTCGAATCCATCGTTGTTTTTAACATTTAATTGGTGATTTTAAGTTAGAAAAGTTTGAAAACCCTCTTGGATAGATTTGAGGGTCGAAATGTTATCGGAATTTAGTAATTTTGGTATGGTTAGACTCGTGGTTGAATGGCTTGTCGGATTTTGTGAGTTTCGTCGAATTTCGAGACTTGGGCCCCACGGGCGATTTTGAGTTAAATTTCAGATTTTGTTGGAAAATTAGTATTTTCATATGGAATTAATTCCTGTAATTAGTATTGACTGAATTGAATTAACTCTGGCTAGATTCGGGTCGATTGGAGGCCGATTCAAGGGGCAAAGGCATTTCGGAGTAGGATTTTGCTTGAATTGAGGTAAGTAATGATTGTAAATGTTTGTCTTGAGGGTATGAAACCTCGGATTTTACATTGTTGTGCTATTTTGAGGTGACGTACATGCTAGATAACGAGTGTGGGATCGTGCACCATTGGGAATCGTGACTTAGTCCGTCCCGTATGACTCTTTAACTGCATATTTAATTGAAAACTGTTTGCTATCATCATGTTTTGGGCTGAATGCCATATTTGGGCCTCGTGCCAACTGTTTTGGACCCTTAGGGGATTTTTACTACTATTCCACATTGTTTTTGACTTTATATTTGTACTCAGTCATGCTATATTCAACTATTTTCATAACTCAGCCATGTTTACTCTATTTTGACATCTTAAATGATAGTTTGGGCTGAGCATCATATTTTACTGTGCCCGAGTGCCTTTTAGAGATTTCTGACTGAGTAAGGCCGAGGGCCTGTGTTGTGAGGTTATTATGGGATCGAGCTGCACGCCGCAGTAGTGTTGTATTGATTTATGATCTTGAGGCTGAGGGCCTGCGTTTTTATGCCATGAGGTGGTTTGATATTGCACTTGGGCCGTAAGGGGCCCCTCCCGGAGTCTGTACACCCCCAGTGAGTGCGAGTACCCTAAGTGAGTGATATATTGATTTTTCCATGAGATTGCTTGTTATTGCGCTTGGTCCATAAGGGGCCCCTCCTGGAGTCTGTACACCCCCAGTGAGCGCGGGGTACCCAGTGTGAGTGATATGATGTAGCTCGAGGGGCTGTTGTTGTTTCATATTGTTGTCCGAGGGACTGTTCTTGATCCATGTTTAGCCCGAGGGGCAGTTCTTGATTCTTGTTATGCCCGAGGGGCTGATTACGAGTGATTGTGAGGTAGCCCGAGGGGCTGGTTCTGTTGATATTATGCCCGAGGGACGATTTATGATACATGTTTTGCCCGAGGGCAATTTACGTTTTCTATCATTTTTACTCACTGTTTTATCACTCGTTTGAAGCTATTGAAAGTTGTTTTTAAAGGCTTTTACTGAACTGAGCCTAATTTATAAGTAAATAATTTCTGTACTGTGTTGGAAATGTCCTGCATTTGTTGTAGCGTGTTGACATGGCTTACGTGTTTTCTTACTACTCAACTTTCATTTACTTTTATTACTTACTGAGTTAGCGTACTCACATTACTCCCTGCACCTTGTGTGCAGATTCAGATAGTTCTGAACCCCGTAGCGGGTGTTGTTTGCTTAGTGGCAGAGTCATTGGAGTTAGCAAGATAGCTACCCGACGTTCGCAACACTGCTATTTCTCCCTAGTACACTTCTAAACTCTTTGTTGTATTCAGACCTTAGTAGATGCTCGTGACTTGTGACGCCCCGATGTCGGGCTTGTATATTTATTTCGCACTGGTTATTTAGACTTATACTATAAGATTTCTTGTTAATTAATGGCTTAAAAATGACTGTTATAGAAAAATGGTTAGATTTGGGAATTGTGTTGGCCGGCCTAGTTCCACGATAGGCACCATCACGAGCGGGTCAATTTTAGGGTCGTGACATTTGCTCTCAACTCACGTTTCACTTTAGTGTTTGTGCATACCTGTAAAATAAGAACATCCTGAAATATATAGAGTTAGTAGAATAGGAAATAACTAGAGTTCCAATACTATACTCTTCCTTGGTGGAAGAGTTCTAGTTTTCACAAATGACCATAATGCGTCGAATGTGGTATCTCTTGGACTATGAACCAGACCTAGATAAAATAAGATTACACTTACAGAATAATTGGTGAAGTTTAAAACTTCTATGAACCAAGAATTCTTTTGTAAGTTTAGTGTCTTATCTATCACATTATACCCCCATACACTTTGTTGTTTATCGTAGTTTTGCGCTAATAGGTCATGCGCGCGCTTGGTTTTCATGAGTGCTTTAGAAATTTTTTACCATAAATTTTATAGGAGCGGCCTCACTCCACACTCATATAGGTCCATCCATCAAGTGTATTCTACAGCGGAATACACCACCTAAAATTTATCTATAGATTAGATTAAGAGTTTAATAACTCAGCCTCCCATTCCTTGCATTCTTGCACTATATACACACACACACCATAGGAAGAGACATAATTGGATAGTGCATATTTGATCAACTAATGACTTGTTATTACCCATATGAACCTACTTTATGGGATCTCCAATCACATAAGTTGGGTTACCATCATTGTTGTTACATCTCAAAATGACAAAAGTCTCAACCCCTCGATGTTTCACTTATAAGTCAAAGGATCGGCCAAATCCTCTTTTGACCACATATAATATGTATAAAAATTCTCATCTTTAGGCAATTGCTTTATCACATTATATCTTAAGAAAATGTGTGTACTCTTCCCATTGAAAGATTACAATGGTTATTGCATCTTGGCAATCACAATTCATCGACATAATTATTATCGGTTTAACTCACCAAGAGGTTTCTTAATCAACCTCACTTCCAGGAAATTTTAATATCATAACACCCCACCAAAAGGTGATCACACAATCACTATTGAGCTTTTCTCATCTGAATTAGAGATTCAATATCATCACTGTATCCTTCTATCACAACCCAAAATCTAATCATATCGTGATGGCGCATATCGTATTACAAGGCAAGCCTATTTTCCAAAATATTACTACTAAATCGATTATAAGAATTTAATAAAATATTTCAACATTTAAGTTTTTCATAAACTAAATCAACTCTAAATATAATATAGAAAAATACGGAAACGAGCCCCAAATATCGGGGTGTCACTAAGTCATGAGCGTCTAAAACTATGAACTAAGAAATATAACTGTCTAACTGTCCAAAAGAAGAAATGACAAGAGGAGTGACAAGGTCTTGCGGACACTAGCAGCTACCTTGCAATCTCCACAGATAGCCGTCCTGAACTCAACGATCGTCGCGCTCTAATTCACCTGGATCTGCACATAAAGTGCAGAGTGTAGTATGAGTACAACCGACTCAGTAGTAATAGAAATAACTAAGGAACTGAGAAGTAGTGACGAGCTAAGTAAAACAGTCCAATTATTTATTTTCACAATTTAAAAAAACAGAAATAAACAAGTAAATTCCATAACTCAGTAAATGCCACAAAGAAATTAACAGGTAAATGCAGCAATAGCAAAAGTAAATGCAACCTCATAGCAGTGTCACTCCATCACTCAGCACTCGCACTCAGCACTCAACACTCAACACTCAACACTCAATACATTCAACACTCTGCGCTCACTAGGGGTGAGTACAGACTCTGAAAGGGCTCCCAAATCCCAAGCGCTAAGCACGGACAACATACGTGCCATCATATCAATAACTAGATCCGCACGGTCAACTTACGTGTTACGCGGACAACTCACACGCTATGGTATCAATACCTGGACCCGCTATGGTATTAATATCCTCACAACCAGACCATCGACCTCAGTAAGTCATGTACCTCTCCAGCCTCACAATGCACCACCAATAAGAGGACACAACCCATATCAAGTATCACAATATATCAACAAAATAATAGAGACTGAGGTAAACATGTACAATAATTTCTATGACTGATTACAAATAATGTGAGCATGAATAAAGCCCAAGCTTGATATCTAACATGAAGACAAACAAGTTCAACAACAAGTAACTACGTAAACACATATGATGGGCATGAGGACCCACGGGACGAACCAAGTCTCAATCCCTCGAGGTATACACACATACGCCTGTCACCTAGCGTGGGTATCACCTCCAAACAATCACATGATGTCAAATTCTCCGGGTTTATACCCTCAAGGCCAGCGTTAAAACTGTTACTTACCTCAACAGCGTAAAATCCTACTCTGGGATGTCCTCGTCCCTCGACTTTGTCTTTAAAAGCTTTGAATCTAACCATAATCAGAATAATACTATTAACATAGGCTAAAGAATCGAATTCTACAATAAAAACTACATAAATAGGCCAAAAATCCAAAATCAGCCAAAACCTGGACCCGGACCCACGTCTCAAAACTAGTCAAAATGGCAGAATAATAAACCTCATCCTCTTCCGAGTCTAACTATATAAAATTTATTAAAATCGGACTCCGTTTGGTCCCTTAAATCCCTATCTAAAAACTCTCCAAAAACTCAAACCCTAACACCCTCAATTTCACTTTGAAATCATCAATCAAATCCCAAACATGAAGATAGATTCATGAAATATAACCAAAATCGAGTAGAGAACACTTACCCCAATCCCTTTAGTGAAAATCGCCTCTAAAATCGCCCAAATCCGAGCTCCTCAACTCAAAAATATGACCAAATCAACAAATCCTTATTTTATATATTTTTCTGCCAGCTATTCTACCTTGTTTCTCATGCCAAATGACCCCGAAACTTGCTTTTTATGTCTCCAATAGATTCCTTGTGAAATTCTATTCAAGTTAGGCTTTTGAATCACTCAATTTGACCTTATAATAAATGAGATGTTGGTTTCAATATTTGCAAATAGTGCAGATTTTTAAATATGTTGTCAGTGGCAATTTCGTAATTAATCTGAAAAATCTAACAACCTAATTCTTAATAAAATGACCATAAAATTATCATACGATGTCCAAATTTAACGATTCTTTTTGCTACGGGTCCGTAATTACGATACAGATATAACTTCAATCAAAAAAGAAATCGGAGCTCATTTGTTCAATGATATCATTTATGCTTGAAGAAACGACGTCGAAACATATGAACAACGAGCCCCACACAACCCAAATCTATCCGAAACTCACATGAGGCCCTCGGGACCTCAACAATAATCCCACAATCCATATATCACTACCCAAACTTAGTCAAACCTTCAAAACACCCAAAACAACACCAAAATACCAAATCAACCTCGGATTCAAGCCTAAGAACTTCTAAACTTCCAACTTTCGCCAATTCAAGCCTAATTCTACCACAGACCTCCAAATTAAATTCCGAACACACTCCTAAGTCTAAAATCACCCAACGAAGCTAATCAAATCATAAAAATCTAAATCGGAATTCGTTTACTCCTAAGTCAACTTCCGGTTGACTTTTCTAACTTAGCTTTCTAACTAAGCGTCTAAGTGATCATTATACTCCAAAACTATTCCAAACCCAAACCTGCCAACTCGATACAACTCAACATAGCTAAACAACACATAATAAAGCAGAAATGGGGAAATGGGGCTAAAATTCTTAGAACGACCGACCAGGTCATTACACCTTCTAATATAGTGGAAACTCCACATGCAAAATACTAACTTATAGTATTTCTTAAATAAGGCATAAGATCATCTCAATTGAAAACAAACTTGATTTTCTTGCAAGTGCCTTTTGAAACATCTTGCAACACATAAGAATTTATTTTCTTTTGATATCTTCCATATTCAAATACCAAAATAAAATTTTCTAAATGTAAAAGCAATCTTAACTTCTACTGAAATATCTTAAATTAATATAAAACATGCCACAATTCAATAATTTCTTCACCCAAATTACTAAGAGACCCAAAGCAAGATAATTTTTCAGAGCCAGAAATATAATATATTTTTGATCTTCCAATATAAAGTTTTCACCACAAAAAATCTCGACTTTGTAAGGCCTCATTATAATTTTGATAAATAATTTTCCTACATTTTTCCTTCTTATAATCAGACTATAACACTCTGGATACCCGATCCCCCACATTTTAGAAAATTTCAAGTTAAGAAAACAATATTTTCACAACTCATAAAGATATTTCTAGTTTCTCGTAAGAAAATCCATTAATTCTAACTAATGCAAATCAAGTCTCTTGATTGACCTTCTTCAAAATAAACCAAATAAAACATTTGAAATTCAACGGCACAATAAATTTAACCACATCAATAATAGATAATAACACCAAATGCTTATTGCAACACTTCTATGTGGTAAATTTATATAATATCTCAATCTTAGTATTCAAAATATATAATGATATAATCTTAATAAATCTTAGTTTACTCTCTTGTATCCTTGCAAAGCACACTCTCATTTATTCTAAAATATAAGTTCTCAATAATTAGGTTGGAGATCATACCAGAATAATATTCATGAGGAACATCAACAGCAAATGGTTCCAATGTCTCCAAATAATGGCGTGACTCGGAATCCTTGCTAAGTTGTGACATCTTCTTTCATAAAATAAAAAGAGTCGAATTGTTTGACACACTTGAAGTCAAATTTATAAAATAAGTACCATGTCATGGTAAAACTCCTTTGTCATTTCATCTACATCATTTCGCTCTTTATGTTTGAAAACTAAATAGCAAGGAGTTCTCAAAGCTGCTTTAAAGAAAAGAAGATGGATGAAAAAATTAATATGTTACTGGGTTGAATGAGAACAATAGCTGAACTTTTGAATTAGAACAATAGATGAACTAGTCTGTGCATAATGTGTAAGAGCATCAGCCAAAATATTGCAATCGGTATTCTCCATAAGAATAGAGTGTGAAATATCCTTAAGATTGTTGTAAAAATATTGGATGATTATGGAGAATAAAATATTTAGCTTGAGGCATGTCTAGGACACTGTCCTTAAGGATTTTTTGCCTACACCGTGATAAATAAAATTAGGTGTATCCCCCAGGATTCAACAAGCTCTTCTAGTATAAACTAGGAGTAAAAACAACAAAGATTAACAAAGATAACCCAGCACACTGCAAGAAAAGAGAAGAAGAATTTGTCTTCCAATCTGTCTTTCAAATGAAAGGACTAGATAATATATACCGAATAGTCAACCAAAGTTATTGTCACTTTATGATTGCTATTCAAATAATCTTAAATGATGAAAATAATGGATATAAGGCTAACGTTCTCTCACAAAAGAAGACATCTCAATATTGAATATTAGTAAATGTCATTAATGTTATTTAATTGTCTTAGCCATTTTGAACAATTTTTCAAAATCATATTTGCACAAAATAAATATGAAGAGAATAAATCAAATTGATTAGTATAATAAATAGCATTAATATAATATTAAAAGAATGAATCTAGACACTAATTTGAATATTTCTTTTTAAGTTATCAAAATTATTTTTCTAACAATCCCCCACATAACTCAAAAAAAAAAATTAAGTATAGAGTAACATAAATAGATTCGTTGGGTTTTCACAAATGACCATAATGAGTCGAATCTGGTGTCTCTTGGACTATGAACCAAACCTAGATAAAATAAGATTAAACTTACAGAACAATTGGTGAAGTTTAAAACTTATATGAACCAAGAATTCTTTTGTAAGTTTAGTGTCTTATCTATCACATTATACCTCTACACACTTTGTTATTTATCGCAGTTTTGCGCTAATAGGCCATGCGCGCGCCTAATTTTCATGAGTGTTCTAGAAATTTTTTACCATAAATTTCATAGGAGGGGCCCCACTCCACAATCATATAGGTCCATCCATCAAGTGTATTCTGCAGCGCAATACACCACCTTAAATTAGGCTATGGATTAGATTAGGAGTTTGATAACTCAGCTTCCCATTCCTTGCAGTCTTGCACTATATATACACACACCATAGGAAGAGACATAATTTGATAGTGCATATTTGATCAACTAATAACTTGTTATTACCCATATGAACCTACTTCATGGGATCCCCAATCAAATAGGTTGGGTTACCATCATTGTTGATACATCTCAAATTGACAAAAGTCTCAACCTCTCGATGTTTCACTTATAAGTCAAAGGATCGGCCAAATCCTCTTTTGGATACACATACTATGTATAAAAATTCTCATCTCTAAGCAATTTCTTTATGACATTATATCTTTAAAAAATGTGTTTACTCTTTCCGTTGAAAGATTACAATGGTTATTGCGTCTTGGCAATCATAATTCATCGACATAATTACAGCAAATGGTTCCAATAATATTGAGATGTCTTCTTTTCAACATAATGTTCTTGAGTCAATATCAAACTATTGTCATCTCTTATAATTTTCATGCCTAAAATAACACTAGCTTCTCAAATGTCTTTCATCTCAAAATTAGAAGACAAGAAAAATTTGGTTTTATGTACCAAATCAAGACTGGAACTAAAAATAATCATGTCATTCATATAAAGGCAAATAATAATACATATACCATCTACACATTTTGTATAAACACATTTATCTACTTCAATGGATGAAAAACCATCATTAATCAATACTTGATCATATCTTTCATGCCACTGTTTAGGTGCTAGCTTTAGACCATGTAAAGATTTTAGCAATTTACATACTTTATTTTCTTGGTCAGACACTATACAACCCTCAGGTTGCTCCATGTAAATTTTCTCTTCCAAATCACCATTTAAAAATGTAGTTTTAACATCCAATTGGTGAATAAAAAGTTTATAAATAGAAGCCAAGATAAGTAAAACATGAATTGAGAAAATTCTAGTTACAGGAGCATAAGTATCAAAATAATCAATATTTTGCTTTTGGGTAAAAGCTTTTGCAACAAGTCTAGCTTTGTATTTATCAATGGAACCATTCGGATTGAGTTTCTTCTTAAAAATCCATTTACAACCAATGGGTTTAGCTCCCGGAGGTAAATCAACTAAAATTCAAGTTTTATTTTGTAAAATTTAATTTAATTCTACATCAATAGCTTCTTTCCAAAATGAGGCATCAGATGAAGAAATAGCTTCAAAATATGTTAAAGGATCATTATCCACAAGATAAGTATAAAAGTCATTACCAAAAGATTTTTCTTTCCTTAGTCTTTTGCTTCTTCTTAAATCCTCATTTTCAAATTCATTTTGAATAATTGGAACATGTGAAATATTATCACTTGGAATAATAGGAGCATCGGAAATTTTCTCAAATTTTAAAGGAAAATATTTTTAAAAAATTCAGCATTTTTTGTTTCAACAATAGTATTGTGTTCAAGCACATCACTTTTGACTACTAAAAATCTATATGCTGCACTACTTTCAGCATACCCAATAAACATACAATCAGATGTCTTAGATCCTATTTTTCTTTTCTTAGGATCGGGTAACATAACTTTAGCAAGACACCCCCACACTTTCAAATATTTCAAATTAGGGGGATAGCCTTTCCATAACTCATAAGGAGTTTTATCCGTTTTTTTATAGAGAATTCTATTTTGTAAATGGCAAGCAGATAAAATGGATTCACCCCAAAGATTATCCGGATCACCGGAACTAACAAGCATACTATTCATTATTTCCTTTAAGGTCCTATTTTTTCTTTCCGCTGCACCATTTGATTATGGAGAATATGACGGAGTTATCTCGTGAATTATGCCTTCTTTCTCACAATAATCATTCAACAAAATAAATTCACCACCTCTATCAGACCTAACTCTTTTGATTTTCTTATCCAATTGATTTTCTACTTCAGATTTATAAATTAAAAATTTCTCAAAAGCTTCATCTTTATTTCTCAACAAGTAAACTTTTGTATATCTAGAAAAATCGTCTATAAATGTCACATAATATTTTTTTCCCTCCTCTAGTCAAAGTTTGTTTCAAGTCTTCTAAATCAATATGGATTAAACTTAATAATTTGGATTCTCTAAATATTGAAGAACATGATTTCTTAGTTTGTTTAGCTTCGGCACAAACTTCACACTTATCAATATTTGAATAATTAATATTTGAAATGAGACATTCGGGATGCATTTTCTTAATATAAGATAAACTAACATGTCATAATCTAGCATACCATAAATTAAAAGAATCAATCAAGTAAACAGAAGTACTAGCATTTTCATTCATAACATTAAGTACAAACAATTCATGGTTATAATAACCCTTGCCAACAAAATTATTATTCTTGGTCAACACGGCCTTATCAGATTCAAAAGAAACCTTCACCCCCATTTTTCCTAATAATCCCACATACACCAAATTGGCTCGGATACTAGGAACATGCAATACATCATTCAATGCCAATATTTTGCCAGATATGAGTTTGAGAAGAACTTTGCCTTTTCCAAGAACTTGAGTAGTTCTTGAGTCACCAAGATAGACAACTTCTTCTCCCTCTTCAACTTGGATATAAGACACAAAGTCTTTTTTGTTAGCACATATATGCCTAGTGGCACCAGAATCTAACACCCAATCTTTTATATTGGCCACAAGGTTCACTTGGGAAACAACCGCAATAATTATATCATCCACTTTGGCTTCAATCAAATTTACTTTAGCCTTAGTGGGATTGTCATTCCCAACCCTTTCGTATTTACTTTAGCTTTATTCTTTTGGATGATAACTTTCAAAATCATATTTGTACAAAATAAATATGAAAAGAATAAATCAAATTGATTAGTATAATAAAGATCATTAATATAATATTAAAAGAATGAATCTAGACACTAATTTAAATATTTCTTTTTGAGTTATTAAAATTATTTTTCTAACAATCAATACATCGAATTAATCAAGGTTCAATTTTTGAGACGCCATTGAGTTAAAATTCAAGGAGACAAAAATGTGCCCTAAAATTAGGTTAGAGCTGACAATATATTGGGAGTTGGGTACTGGATAGGTGTTATTAGAGCTAGATTGCTCTTCTAATATAGTGATGAGCAAACTTTAGTGAGAATATTTTTTAAGTCCCTAAGGGAGGTAAGTGAAACAATTCACGAACTATTGGTCGGTGAATTGGGAAGAGGATTCACTATGAAACTTGCCTTGGACAAAATTGTGTTATTTCAAATAGTCCAAGTACAAATTTAACCCATCCCCCTTTATTTTGGAAGGAAAGAGTATATTGTAAGCAGCAAAAGAGATATTAGTCATCGAAAAGTGAGAAAGTTGGATTTCGTTGATTCATTTGTCAAATAAATATTCTAATTTCCAATTCAAAGAAAGAAAAGCTAAAAAGATGATTGTGTCCTGCCGGACCAAAACGTGGTCGGCGAGACAAAAGAATGTTATCTTTGTCAAAAGTTGGTCATTTCCTGGTGGCTATTCTTCATTATACCTTGCATTTCAGGATTTTCTATTCCTCTCCCTACTCCCAAGGTAAGGCCGGAGCCCTTAGGGCACCATGTAGAAAGTGAAAAGGAATCTTCACCCAGGAAAAAGTTTACTTAGTGGTAATAGAACCTTTTTCCTGCTATCAACCTGCTGAGCTGGCAGGCAAAGTAGTATTCTCATTCATTTCATCTCCGCTAATACTATGTAATCCATGTGTTTCAATTTAGATAAGATAGTTTGATTCGATATGGAGTTTAAAGAATAAAATATTTTAAAGTTTAAGAGGTAAAAATTCTGTGTGGGCATGATATTTGTGTGGTTATAAAAGTTTTTCATTACGGATAAAATAGGTAAAATAAAGAATTTAAAGTTGAATTATTTCTAATTGTAAAAATGTATCATTCTTTTTTAAACGAACTAATAAAAAAAGTATATTGTCTAGGAAGAGAGGGAGCACTAATTATCAATGATGGTAACTTTTTCCTTTCTTTTTTTTTCTTCTTTTCATGGCAAACACACCTGTGTCGGGTAGGGCTGTGCATAATTTGGTAAATACCGAATTACCGTACCGAAATAGAAAATTTTGGTATTTGGTATTTAATATTTTGGTATTCGGTATGGTATTTGGTTTAAGTTTTAAAAAAATATTGGTATTGGGTATGGTATTTGGTATTTTAAAACAAAATACCGAAATACTGATACCGTACCGAAATATATATTATATTACACAAAACACATATTATTAACTATAACATAAATATGAAAATCTAAAATTTTACTTTCCTTTATTCACTAAGTTCATCAATTAACTCTAAGCAAGTAATAAGACATTTCTAATGATCAAATTTATTTCTTTATGTGCAATTTTCTCTCTCTAAGTTGATATTTGCTGGTTTTGGATAAAACTTTTGTCAACAAACGTTTTTATTTTTTGTATATTTGAGTACTTTAATTAAGAATATTACAGTCTATGACTCTATGCACTAGTTAGAATTCAAACCGAATAAACCGAAATTACCGAACTAAATAAACCGAAACCGAAAGGAAAAAACCGAACCATACCAAATTTAATTATGTACGGTATTGGTATAGCATTTTAAGAAACCGAATACCGAAAATACCGAACCAAAATATCTAAATACCGTACCGTACCGACTGACGAACACCCCTGGTATCGGGTGTTGTCTCATGATACCACAATCTGGTCTTTCCTTTCTTTTTATTTTCTATTTAGGGCTAAAACATTTTTGCATGCATATTTGACAGCATTTGAGGCTCGTCCCGCAGATAAACAAGAGTAGAATTAAAACATCAAACTTATAGAAACGGGATGCATGGCTGTAGATGCAGGTCAGTATTTGTCATAATTTTCTAGCTTGATCAGTGTGGTGGCCCTTCTGGGGAAGAGACAAAAACGTCTCATTTCGAAGATATATAAGTTAAGAAACTTTTAGTTATGCAATTCAGTTTTCTGCTATTATAGGGACATTAAATGTAAATGTTATGGACTATATAACCTATTCAAAACTTCTTTGGGGCCATCAATGTATAATTGCACATGAAATATGAATTGGAGAATAATTTATAAAGAGGACAGTGATATTGGCCGACCACAAATCAAATTTAATTGTTACTCGCGTTTTCGAGGTAAACAGTTTGGCGCTCACTGTGGGGTTAAGGATAATAGTGATTATTTCTTTACTGATTCTCATTACACAAGTTGTTTTTACATTTTTTCTTGTCAAGATTTTTTGATTCTCAGGCTGAAATATGTCTAGCTCACAAAATGCACATGTTAATGACAACGAAGGTCTTGGAGAAAATAGCAATGTAGGGGTCGGTGCACCACCGATAAACCCAGGGGAAGTGCCTTCCAAATGTGGAACTAGTTGATGTTAGTTCGCACATTGCTTTGAATGTAGATCTAGGCGTGGACCCCGAAGGAAATATACGTAGGGAATCCCGATCTGGTGGCCAAAGAACACAATGAATGGGAGATGGGGGAATCAACCTCCAAGTGATATTCGAGATGCTGCAAGCTCAGCAAATCGCCATCGCTCAACTTCAGAGTCAGAATAAAACTCCAAATACAGCCGAACCAGTAAACACTCGGCGTACTGAACCAGCGCTAGAAAGGGTAGATGAAAGTGGCTCGGGGACTGACCCTACGATTATGAGGATGCTCGAAGAGCTCACCAAGAGGATCGAGTCCGGAAAAAAGAAAATTGAAGACAATGACAAAAATCGGGGGCACTTCCAGTTTTGAAAGGTTTAGACGCCAAAAAGTTCATACAAAAACAATTCCCTCAGAGCGCGGCTCCAATGCCTATTCCCAAAAAGTTTCGCATGCCCGATATACCCAAATACAACGGAACAACTGACCCTAACGAGCATATCACTTCATACACTTGCGGGATCAAAGGAAATGATTTGAATGACGATGAGATCGAATCAGTCTTGTTGAAAAGGTTTGGAGAAACATTGTCGAAAGGAGCTATGATTTGGTATTACAACTTAGCTCCTAACTTTATTGACTCGTTTGCTATGTTAGCAGATGCCTTCGTGAAAGCACACGTCGAGCCCATAAAGATGGCTATGAGGAAATCGGACGTCTTCAAGATAAAACAAAGGAACAACGAGAAGTTAAGGGAGTTCGTGTCTAGGTTTCAGATGGAAAGAACAGAATTACCGCCGGTCTCCGATGATTGGATAGTATAGTCCTTTATGCAGGGTTTGAACGAGTGGAGTTCGATTGCATCTCGGTAGTTAAAGTAGAACTTGATCGAATATCAAGCTGCGATATGGTCAGATGTGCACAATCGTTACCAATCAAAAATTAGGGTCGAGAACGACCAGTTAGGAGCCCCCTCTGGTTCAGTTCATCCTAGCAGATTCGCAGCCAAGCCCCTGAAGGATGCAGACAAGGAATCAAAATTCATCAAAGAACGGTATCAGCCATATGTCGATCAGAGGAACAACGACCTGAGTCATAACATCCCTCGAAATGATCGGAGAAACGATCGAGGCCAAAGTTCTCGAGGACTCATGAGTAAGAGCGGGTTCGATAAGCATACCAACCCTATAGAGGCACCTCAGTTGTCAGAGTATAATTTAAGCGTAGATGCAGCAGGGATCGTGTCAGCTATTGGAAGGATCAAAGACACCAGGTGGCCCAGGCACATACAAACCGATCCTTCTCAAAGGAACCCAAACTTGATGTGCATGTATCATGGAACACATGGTCATACAACTGAAGATTGCAGGCAACTCAGGGAGGAGGTGGCTTAGTTGTTCAACGAAGGTTACCTTCGAGAATTCCTTAGTGATCGAGCCAAAAACCACTTCAGGGAGAGAGATGTAAGGCAAAATGAGAAAGAAGAACCACAAAATGTAATCCACATGATCATTGGCGGAGTCGATGTCCCTCAACGACCTGTATTCAAATGCAACAAGGTATCAATCACCAGAGAAAAATGGACTCGGAGCTATATGCCCGAGGATGCCTTATCGTTCTATAATGAAGAAGTAGAAGGCATATCTCAGCCATACAACAACGCCCTGGGAATCTATTCTTTTAAATAAAATTCAAGTTAAACGTGTTTTAGTGGATCCTGGTAGCTCAGCAAACATAGTCAGATCGAGGGTCGTAGAGCAGCTCGGCCTGCAAGACCAGATTGTACCTGTATTCCGAGTCCTAAATGGCTTCAACATGGCAAGCGAAACAACAAAGGGAGAAATTATCCTGCTAGTAAACGTAGCCGGGACCGTACAAGATACTAAATTCCATGTAATCAAAGGTGACATGAGGTATAATGCACTCCTTGGGAGACCATGGATACACAACATGAGGGCAGTGCCTTCAACTCTTCACCAGATGATGAAGTTCCCAACAGAGGAAGGAGTGAAAATAGTCTACGGAGAGCAACATGATGCAAAAGAGATGTTTGCAATTGAGGAAGTGGTACCGATACCAGAGCCTTCGACCTCGGAGAAATTTAGCATCGAAGGTAAACAGGCGGCCAAATAACAATACAGCCTTAAGCCTCGGCGGAATCGGAGCAACAGGTAATCGAAGACGAAGATGAGGATTTCTTTACACCTCGAAACTTCGTCATTCCCAAAGAGTCCGATGCAACCAAATAAACTGTCGAGGAGCTGGAGAAGGTCATTCTGATCGAATACTTGCCCGAGAGAAAGGTACCTGGGAAAGGGATTGACCCCTGAACTCAGGAAGAAAACTCATTCAATTTCTTATTAATAATATGAATTGTTTTGCTTGGTCCCATTTAGATATGATAGGGAAATCACCACACATCGGCTAAGAACCGACCCCAGGTTCAAACTGGTGAAGCAAAAAATGAGGCCTCAATCCGAGGTAAAGCATGCTTTCATAAAAGACGAGACAACCAAACTTCTTAAAATAGGATCTATTCGGGAGGTAAAGTACCCCGAGTGGTTAGCCAACATAGTTGTAGTTCCTAAAAAGAAAACAAACTTAGAATGTGCGTAGATTATAAGGACTTGAACAAAGCATGTTTGAAAGATTATTTCCCCTTGGCAAACATCGATCGTATGATCGATGCCATGGCTAGCCACGAGACCTTGACTTTTCTCAATGCCTACTCGGGGTAAAATCAGATTCAGATGAACCCGGAAGACTAGGAAAAAACTTTGTTTATTACTAAATTTGGAACTTATTGTTACAACGTAATGCCCTTCGGGCTAAAAAATGCAGGAGCTACATACCAACGCCTAGTTAACAAAATGTTAAAAGAACAAATAGGTAAAATAATGGAAGTTTACATTGATGATATGTTGGTTAGTCCTGCGCGCAGAGGACCATTTAGTTCATTTGAAGGAAACATTCAAAATTTTGAGGAAATACAACATGAAGCTTAACCTGGAGAAATGTGCCTTCGGGGTTGGCTCGGGCAAGTTCTTTAGCTTCATGGTATCAAATCGGGGTATCAAAATTAACCCCGATAAGGTCAAGGCTATCGAGGATATCACAATCATGGATAGTGTGAAAGCTGCGCAAAGGCTAATAGGAAGAATTGTTGCCCTGGGTCGATTCATTTCGAGGTCATCGGATCAGAGTCACTGGTTCTTTTCCTTGCTCAAAAAGAAAAAGGATTTCACATGGACCCTAGAATGCTAACAAGCCTTAGAAGAATTAAAGCGATATCTATCGAGATCTCCTTTGCTTCACACCCCGAAGGTAGCTGAAAAACTTTACCTATACTTGGCGGTATCCGAGATAGCAGCAAGTGGGGTACTAGTTTGAGAAGAGAAAGGTACGCAATTCCCTATTTATTATGTAAGCCGAACTCTAGGAGATGCTGAAACTAGGTACCCTCACTTAGAAAAATTAGCACTTGCATTGATAAGCGTGTCTAGAAAGCTAAAGCCATATTTCCAATGTCATCCCATATGTGTATTAACCACTTACCCCCTTCGAAATGTTTTGCATAATCCCGAGCTATCGGGCTGATTGGCCAAATGGGCCGTCGAATTTAGCGGGTACGATATCAAATATCAACCCCGAATGGCCATCAAGTCTCAAATCCTAGCTGACTTCATGGCCGATTTTATGTTGACCCTCGTACACGAAATGTAGAAAGAACTCCTGCTAAGTTTTGGTACATAATTGGGGGTATGGACCCTTTTCACAGACGGTGCCTCGAATGTAAAAGTCTGGGCTTGGCATTGTCTTGAAGCCACCCACGGGTGATACCATTAGAGAATCTATCAATACTTCTAGATTGACTAACAATGAGGCCGAGTATGAGGGCATGATTGCAGGTCTCGAGCTAGCTAAAAGCTTGGGAGCAGAAGTCATCGAAGCCAAGTGCGATTCTCTATTGGTGGTAAACCAATTAAACAAAAGTTTCAAAGTACGAGAAGATAGAATGCAACGGTACTTGGATAAGCTATAGGTAACTTTGCACCGCTTCAAGGAGTGGACTCTAGATCATGTGCCTCGAGAACAAAATAGCGAGGTCGATGCACTTGCTAATCTGGGATCCTCGGTCGAAGAAGATGACATTATCTCGGGGACTGTCATCCAGTTATTGAGGTCTGTGGTTGAAGAGGGTCATGCCAAGATAAATTCAACAAGTTTGACGTGGGACTGGAGAATAAGTATATCGACTATTTGAAGAGTGGAAAACTCCCATTGGACCACAAACAATCGAGGGCCCTACGAACCAAGGCTGCTAGGTTTGCATTAGATGAAGGCAGAACATTGTATAGGAGAACGTCCGATGGGCCATTAGCGGTATGTCTAGGGTCGAGAGACACCGATTATGTTCTATGATAGGTCCACAAAGGTACTTGTGGAAATCATTCTGGCGTCGAGTCTTTGATTTGCAAAATTATCAGAGCAGGGTATTACTGGGATATCATGGAAAAAGATACTAAGGAATTTATCAAAAAATGCAATAAGTGTCAACGATTTGCATCGATGATCCATCAGCCCGGAGAACAACTCCATTTGGTCCTATCCCTGTGGCCTTTCATGAAATGGGAAATGGATATAGTCGACCCTCTACCAACGGCCCCAGGTAAAGCTAAATTTATTTTGTTTATGACAGATTATTTTTCTAAATGGGTGGAAGCACAGGCCTTCGACAAAGGTCAGAGAAAAAAAAGTTATCGACTTTATCTGGGACCACATCATATGTTGGTCTGCCGAGATTGTATGTGACAATGGAAAATAATTCATCGGCAACAAAGTGACAAAGTTCCTCGAGGCACATAAAATAAAGATGATTTTATCGATATCATACCACCCAACTGGGAATGGACAGGACGAGTCCACAAACAAAACTATAATTCAAATACTAAAGAAGAGGTTAGGCGATGCGAAAGGAAAATGGAGAGAAGTTCTACCCGAGGTCCTATGGGCATATTGAACAACATCAAAGTCTAGCATGGGGGCTACTCTATTCTCTTTAGTTTACGGCTCCGAAGCCCCCATCCCTGTCAAGGCGGAGAACCTAGTACCAGGTTTCGACATGCATCGGAGGAGTCAAATCACGAGGCCATGAATGCTAGCCTCAAGTTATTAGATGAAAAACGAGAAGCTATACTGGTTCGGATGGCCACACAGCAGCAAATGATCGAAAGATACTATAATAGAAGGACCAACCTTCGATACTTTGGGATCGGGGACATAGTTCTACGAAAGGTCACCCTCAATACTCGAGACCCGAATGAAGGGAAACTAGGACCGAATTGGGAAGTACCGTACCGAGTCCTCAAAGTTTCCAATAAGGGATCATACAAACTAAGCACAATGGAAGGCGAACAACTGTCGAACAATTGGAACGTATCATTACTCAAACGATACTACTGCTAGGTATGGCTTTATCCTTTTGTCCATTTGATTTTAAAACAAACTCATTGCAGATTTTCGATCGAAGCTATCGAAGACACCCTTTTTGCATGAAGGCCGTAGATTTTAAAGCATGTGTTGCACTCTTTTTCCCTTAGATCGGATTTTGTCCCAAATGGGTTTTACCGGCAAGGTTTTTAACGAGGTAACAATTATATGCTACCTAAGGAGAACTCAACAGTATCCAAGGCTTCTTTTCAATCAACCTCGAATACTGGGGGACATCAACCTCGGAGGTCATATTTTCGAGGAAAATACTTTACTTCATGCTAAAGAAGGCCTCGATAGGAGAAATTTGTAATGGGCCAAACGGTCAAATGAACTGTGTCCATATAGAATAGTCGAGCCCATACAGAAAAGCATGTACGCATGTATCAATTATTTGAAGAATCATTCTGTTTATATCAAAAACACTTTGTGTCTCAAAGAAGTCTTGTTGGACCAAGAACAGGTGAAGTTTTGAAGAATGACAAATGAACTCAGTCATGGACCAGGTCTATCTTGTGAAGCATTGTCATGATCAACCTATACATGTGAGATGCATATAAAGGAGATAAGTCCTACTGATCAAGCAGCAATATCTCATGATCTGATCGAAAAGGTTGCATATTAGATAAGGGGAGAAAGTCTCCTTATATGAAGAGAACAAAATGCGGATAAAACATATTGTTAGAGTTTGAGATCTTCAAGAACTCTTATACGGTAGAAGATCAGCAATTAAGTCCCAATCAAACTCTGGTTACTAACCTATTAAATGACAGTGATTGTTCTCTTTTATAGGTAATGCACATACACAGAAGTTAAACTAAATTGCGAGCAAAAGAGCAAGGCGATTTTGCAAGCAATTTATGTGTGATTTGAGTGTGCACTCCTGAAGCTACTTGAACGAGATAGAAGAATCAGTTTCATTGTGTCTATCTTTAAGTCTAGTTCAATTATAGTAGGTGGTTTAAAGCTGTACCTTTTAGCTTTCATAGAAGCAATTGTATTAGGTACCTAGAGTGTTCAAGTTATAGCTAACTTGAAGTTGTCGCAATAGTGGATGTTGTGTGCCACAATGGGATTAGAGTTAATCCTTAGGTTTACAAAGAGTTTTTGTAAATGTTGTTTTGGCTCAGTGATTTTAGTGAAAGTTTGGGAAAATCCTACTGAGTAGAAGGTTATGGTTTTTTCACCTTTTGATCCAGGTATTTTCCACGTAAAAATATCTGTGTTCTTTATTTTATGTACTTATTATTCCGCAAATAGTGTAGTTAGAACACCTAGAAGAACCAAGTTCTCCTATAGCAAAAATTAAGTACCACACAAATCACCCCTCCCCCCTCTTGTGTGGTATTGACGCTTAAAATATCAATTGGTATCAGAGCGGGTTATCCATGAAGAGGCTAACACCTTAGGAAAAGATCAAAATAAGTGCACCACCTGGGAACTGGGAAGGGCAATCCACTGTTAGGCCTCAACTTTTTAATGGTCAATACTATTCTTGGAGGAAGAATAGGATGAGGGATCACATCATAGGATAAGACTATGAACTCTGGGACATAGTCACTGATGGTCCTCTAGCAACCACAAAGAAGAATGCTGATGGAGTGGATGTGCCGAAGACAAGAGTTGATTGCACTGCTGAAGATTTGAAGAAATTGGAGAAGAATGCCAAGGCTAAGAAATGGCTTGTGTGTGAACTGGGTCCAGACGAGTACAGTAGAATTCAAAGTCATACCACTACTAAGGAAATATGGGATACTTTGCAAGTGGCCCATGAAGGAACACCTCAAGTGAAGAGGTCCAGAGGAACATTGCTGTATTCTCAGTATGAGAATTTCACCATGAAGGAAGGAGAAACCATCCAGGAGATGTATACAAGGTTCACCATACTAACAAATGAACTTAAGTCTCTTGGAAGGGTTATTCTTGAAGAAGACAAAGTTGAGAAGATTTTGATAAGGGTTCTGCCAGTCTTTTGGGAAAGCAAAATCACTGCTATTTAGGAATCAAAGAATATTGCTATCCTCAAGCTGGATGAACTGATTGGAAACCTCACTGCCTATGAACTGAGAAGGCAAACCATGAAAATGGATGCACCCAAGAAGGAAAGAAGTCTGGCTCTCAGAATAGTTGAAGGTTCAGATCTGGAGGATGATGAAATGGCCATGATTACAAGAGATTTCAAAAAGTACTTGATGAGAGGAAAGGGTTCTTCAAGAGGTATAACCTTCAACAAACTAAGGGATCCTAAGAAACAGACCAACGAGGGTTGCTACAAATGTGGTAAGACTGATTACATGATCAAGAACTGTCCCCAATGGGAAATTGAGTGAAAGAAGGAAAGGGTTGAACGAAGGAACAGGAAGAAGGAACAGGTTCAACCAAAAAAGAATAAAGGATCAACAAAGGCTATGGTTGTTGCTTGGGGAGAAACATCAGATGAGGACTCAGAAGATGAAGTTGGAGATGAACAAGCACTTATGGCCATCGGAGAATCAGATGATGAACAAAAGGTCCAAGTGAAGGGAAGTAGCCAAATATGGTACACGGATAGTGGCTGCTCAAAACATATGACTGGAAGCAAGAACCAATTCCTTTCACTTGAGGGCCTAAAGGGAGGTAATGTCTCCTTTGGAAATGGGAAGAAAGGTGAGATTATTTGGGTTGGAAAGGTAGGTAAGATAGATTCTTACTCCATTGAGAATGTCTACTTGATAGATGGCTTGAAATATAGCCTGATCAGTGTGTCACAACTGTGTGACAGAGGTAACTTTGTAGCATTTACCTCTACTAAATGCTTTGTGATTAACCTTACTACTGACAAGATTGTTTTGCAGGGAAAAATAGTTCACAATATTTACATTGTAGATTTGTCTACTCTTTCAGAAAATGAACTCACCTATCTAAGTGTGTTGGATAATTATCCACTCCTGTGGCACAAAAGACTTGGTCATGCTAGTCTGAATTAGCTAAACAAATTAGTCTCTAAGGACTTGGTGATAAGGTTACCTAATATCAAGTTCAAGGAAGACAAAGTTTGTGAGGCCTGTGCAAGGGGAAGCAGGTAAGATCATCCTTCAAAAGCAAGAAAATGGTAAGCACAACCAAGTCATTGGAACTGGTCCATATGGATCTCTGTGGTCCAATGAGAACCATAAGCAGAGGTGGAAAGAAATATGTAATGGTACTTGTTGACGACTATTCTAGATTTATCTGGGTACTATTTCAAACATCTAAAGTGAAGCATTTGACATGTTTACTACTTTTGTTAGAAAAACTCAGAAACAATTAGGAAATCAACTTGCATCCATTAGGTCTGATCATGGAACTGAATTTGAAAATGCTAAGTTTGTTGAATTCTGTGATGAGAATGATATAGATCATAACTTCTCTGCCCCTAGGAATCCTCAATAAAATGGAGTAGTTGAAAGAAAGAACAGGACTCTTAAAGACATGGCTAGGACTATGCTTCTTTCTAGTAAACTGCCCCACAGCTTCTGAGCAGAGGCTGTGAACACTGCATGTTACATTATCAATAGATGCATGACTAGACTTCTTGTAGAGAAGACTCCCTATGAGTTACTTAAAGGGAGAAAACCAAATATATCCCATCTTAGGGCATTTGGATGCAAGTGCTTTGTGCATAATAATGGAAAAGACTCCCAAGGTAAGTTTTATCCCAGAAGTGATGAAGGAGTATTCTTGGGATATTTTTCACATAGAAAAGCATATAAAGTGTTCAATAAAAGAACTTTGTGTGTAGAAGAAAGTGTGCATGTAGTGTTTGATAAAACTAACATTCTTTCTGAGAGACAGGAACATGAAGATGAAGCCATTGGATTGGTAAAGGATCTGACTGAATCCTTAGCACAAGTTAAAGTGGCACCAAAAGAAGGAACAGGTGATAAAACAGGTTCTTCCATTCAGGGCAACCTGACAGGGGGAACTGATCGAAGAGGAATTGAAACAAACCCTCTAAAAGAACCTGTTCATGACCCTGTTCCTCAGCAACAGAACATGAGAGAAACATCTAGCAGAAACCAGTTGGTTGTGAAACCTCACAAGTATCAAAGTTCTCATCCTATTGAGAACATTATCACTGATCCAACATCTGGAGTCAAAACTAGATAACAATTAAAGAATATGTGTGCTTTTGATGCTTTCTTATCTCTTATTGAACCTAAAAATGTTGTTAAGGCTTTGCAGGATGCAGATTGGGTGAATGCAATGCAAGATGAACTCAATCAGTTCGAGAGAAGTCAAGTTTGACATCTAGTTCCAAAACCCAAGGACAGATCAGTTATTGGTACAAAATGGGTCTTCAGAAACAAACTTGACGAAGATGGAATAGTTACAAGAAACAAGGCAAGACTGGTGGTCCAAGGTTACAGCCAAGGGGAGGGCATAGATTATGATGAGACTTTTGCTCCAGTTGCAAGACTAGAGGCAATAAGACTCCTCATAGCCTTTGCAGCACACGTGGAATTCACTCTTCATCAGATGGATGTCAAAAGTGCCTTCCTGAATGGTTACCTAAAAGAAGAAGTGTTTGTGAAACAACTTCCAGGGTTTGGGAGCAAGGAATGTCCTGCGCATGTGTACAAATTAGACAAGGCTCTCTATGGACTCAAGCAGGCTTCAAGAGCATGGTATGAACGACTGTTCAAATTTCTGCTTGAACATGGGTACAAAAGAGGTAAAATTGGTAGTACCTTATTCTTAAGGGAAAATAAGGATCTCTTTGTGGTAAAAATATATGTTGATGATCTAATCTTTGGGGACACCACTGATATGCTAAGTAAGGATTTTGCAAAATTAATGGGGAGTGAGTTTGAAATGAGTATGATGGGTGAGCTTAACTTCTTCTTAGGCTTACAGATCAAACAAAGCCCAAATTGAACCATGATCCATCAGCAGAAGTATGCAAAAGAGCTTATCAAAAAGTTTAAAATGGAGGAATCAAAGGAAATAGACACACCCATTGCAACTGCCACAAAATTAGACATTGATGAACCTGATTCATCAGTTGATCAAAAGTTGTATAGGGGTATGATTGGTTCATTCCTGTATCTTACTGCTGGCAGACCTGACATAGTCTTCAGTGTAGGGCTTTGTGCTCACTTCCAGGCCAATCCAAAAGAGTCTCACTTGACTTCTGTCAAAAGGATACTAAGATACTTGAAAGGCACCACTGATCTGTGTCTTTGGTATCCCAAAGGTAGTAATTTCAATCTAGTAGGATATGTTTATGCTGATTATGTAGGTTTCCTTGTGGATAGGAAAAGCACCTCAGGTATGGCTTGCTTTCTTGGTTCATGTCTTGTATCCTGAGCCACTAAAAAGAAAAATTTAGTGGCCTTATCCACTGCTGAGGCTGAATATGTTGATGCTGCATCTTGTTGTGCTCAATTGTTATGGATCAAACAGCAGCTGGTAGATTTTGGCATTGAAGTTGGTTGCATTCCTATATTCTACGATAATACTAGTGCTATAAGTATGAAAAGAACCATGTTCATCATAAGAGGACTAAGCACATAGATGTTAGACACCACTTCTTAAGAGATAACTATGAGAAAGGATTGATCTCCATAGAATTTTGTGCTACTAATAAGCAAATTGCTGATATCTTCACTAAAGCACTGAGTAGAGAAAACTTTGAGAGGAACGGGCTGAAATTAGGTATGATTAAGATCACCTAATAAGTCCAGCTCAGAATGCACAATGAAAAAAAATGGCTAGGAATTCTGAACTTGTGTAAATATCTAGATTAATTCTTATTCAGCTTCATACTTTAATTAGTATACTCTTGTGACATGTGTTTATATGACTCACTGATCTCTTACAAAATTTTATCTATTACGGCATTTGAGGCATGTTCAAAAGAGTTCTAAATGAAGAACCTGGTTCATCAGTATGGGCTCATATGAAAGCTCATGTATGTTTTCTATACTCTGCACAATTAGAAATATTAATAATTCAATCATGAGCAGAAGTCCTATACTTATCAAATTCCTAGAAAATTCTATCTGTTAGCATTGAACCAGTTTCGTCCACCTAGAACTCTAAACCGTAGTTTTTGCCTAATATCTAGGGAAACCAAATTGATCATTCAAATTCAGAATTTCAGGTTGATTAGACCTCTAATTGACCATTGCAAAAGGCTGCCATTACTTATTAAATGTGTATTTGTCTTTAAATACACATCAACTCTCCTGCCTTCATCATAATTTTAAACCATCAAAAACTTTTCTTTAATTTTACTTTCCCTTTTCTCCAAAATTCCCAAATTCTCTCAAGAAACCTACAATCATGTCTAACCCACAAGACAATCTTAGAACTCCTCCACCACCATCTCCTTCCAATTCATCCTCAACTACTCCCCCCAGTACATTTCCAAAACCTAAACTACGAAGGGTGAAAATGTTTGCTCGAAAGACTGTAGCATCTGGGGCTCTAAGGAAGGCTTTAAATCAAAGGTTGAAAGCAAGCCAAGCTCCAAATTCCGACTCCAGCTCTAAGTCTGAATCCTATCAATCCACTACTGAGGGGGAATGACATGGGTCTTCTGACTTTGAAAAGATTCAAGAATCTCCCTCTGAGGTAAGTTTAGCTGTGATTGAAAATCTAGAGACTAGGTTTGTTTTGGTTGGATCAATTAGGGATGTTGAATTGCCTGGGATACGTAGGAGTGGAGGTAAAAAGAATTTTGAAAAAGAAAAAGAGAGAGAGGGTGCATGTGGTGAAGAGAGGGGAATTGGGAAAAATGTAGTGCCTGCTATCTGTGGGGTTGAACATGAAAGGGTAGAAGAGAGTGGCATGAAGTTAGGGGGAAGTAGTTCTGGGGAAGCTGCTGAGGGGTTGGTTCATCTGAGCACACAGAGAGATGAACTTGTTCCATCTACTGAAGAGACCCTAGCTGATCTACTGAAAAAGGTTGGGGCAAGCTATGACTCAAAGAAACGCAGAACTCCCACAACAAAAGCCCCAAATATTTCTAAGCCTTCCAAGAAAAGAAAGGCTTCATCCCCAACACCTACTGCCTCCTCATTGCCAAGGAGTAGAGCCACAAGAAGCAAGGTGAAACAGAGTGAAACTGATCTACAAAGGGCCTTAGAAGAAAGTAAGAAAAAGAAAAGGATAAAGGAAAGGGAAAGATTGCAGAATCCTCAGAGGTTGTTGAGGAAGAATAGATGGAACTGGTCCATCAAGAAAGGGGTACAACAGTGGAGGTACCTACACCCAAGCCTAAAAAACCCAAGACCTCTTCCAAGAAGTCTTCCTCTGTGCCTATGACTGACAAACCCACACTAGCCAAGAGGACAAGATCTGTAATGAAAACCAAACAATCAAAAGTTTCTGATGATGATGACTGAAGTGGAGAAGAAGAAGAAGAAAACGATTCTGAGAAGGAACAGGACAAGCTTGCCATTTTTGGCAGAAGAAAGATTTTAAAGGGTAGACTGTTAAAGGACCTGGTGGAACCAGGAATGATGAGATTGGTGGATGCCTTAGCTGCTTAGGGATGGAAAGACATGGTTCTTCAGATGGATGGTAGGCTAGCCAGAAATGAGATGATTGAATTTATGGCCAATGCTGCTGTTAAGGATGGAGTTGTCAGTAGCCTGGTGAAAGGAGTCCAAGTGCAGTTTGATGCAGAAAAACTGGGAGAGATCCTGGCCTGGACATACCCTCTAAAGGGTTTGATGACTATACAAGAAAAAGGTGGCCATACCTGGACTCTCTCCCTACTGCTCTTGCAATCACCAAGAGGTTTTGTGATTCAAAATAGGTGAATGAAGCCAGGGCTGTACAGAAAAGTGAGATAAGGCCTGAGCACAAGGTTGTGTTTGAATTTGTCAACAAGTGCTTATTGCCCAGACAGGAGAGAAGGCACACTGCTAACTACATGGATCTGTTTCTTATGGAGTTCCTGGATAGAGGAAAGCAAATCAACTAGCCTGCCTTCATTATCAAATTGCTAGACAGGGTCATAAATGGCTCCAATGCTCATGCTACTCCATATGGCTTTATACTAACCACAGTTCTGGACAGGCTAAATGTGCCTCTGAAGAAATGGGAAATGGCCTCTAGCAAGGAACACTTTGGCATCAAAACTCTTCTTGCATGTGATTATCCGGTTAATGCCGTCCCAATTGAACCTGGTTCATCCTAGAAGACACCCATCAACAGCAAAGTTAGGACTCTGGTTCAGGAATGTGCAGCCAAGGATGCTGAAATTGCTAGGCTCAAGGCTCGTGTGGTGGAAGTGGAAACTGAGAGGGGTGGTCTTAGAACTGAGCTTGCCAAAGAAAAGGAGAAGAATGATGGAATTCTTCAGAACATGCTGAATCGTCTTCAAACTCAAACCCAACCCTCCAGTTCCTCCAAGCCTTATGACTCATAGCTTCTGTCTCCTAAACTTGTTTAGTACCCCAGTGGCCAAAATTAGGGATTTTTCTATTTTTGCTCATGGTTTGAATGTTTTTATTTCTTTTTGTGGATTATAGGTGGCAACATATCTCTATCAATGATAAATGATGTTTCTCTCTTGATCAATGATTAATTTGTCCTTGATAGTTTAAATATGTTTGTTGATTACTGATGATTGCACCATGATTGCACTTGCAGTTGCCCCAGTGGCCATGGGTATTTATTAAAATTTGGGTATCACACATCGTATACAACTTTTCGATGATACCAAAAGGGGGAAGAGATATTGTGCTTTACATATTCTAAAAATATGTGATATTTATAACCTAATTAACCTGGTCCTTGATAATAAGTGAATTTTCTAAGTTTAGTGTTGATGGTTATGCTGAGTTCCTACAGGTTCCAAATAAGTAAAATGCACAGAGTTTGTCATCATCAAAAAGGGGGAATTTGTTGGCCCAAGAACGGGTAAAGTTTTGAAGAATGACAAATGAACTCAATCATGGACCAGGTCCATCTTGTGAAGCACAGTCATGATCAACCTATACATGTGAGATGCACGTGAAGGAGATAAGTCCTATTGATCAAGAAGCAATATCTCCTTATCTGATCGAAAAAGTTGCATATTAGTTAAGGGGAGAAAGTCTCCTTATATGAAGAGAATAGAATCTGGATAAAAGATAGTGTTAGAGTTTGAGATCTTCATGAACTCTTCTACGATAGAAGATCAGCAATTGAGTCCCAATCAAACTCTGATTACTAACCTATTAAATGACAGTGATTGTTCTCTTTTACAGGTAATGCACATACACAGAAGTTAAAATAAATTGAGAGCAAAAGCACAAGGCGATTTTGCAAGCAATTTATGTGTGATTTGAGTGTGCACTCCTGAAGCTACTTGAACGAGATAGAAGAATCAGTTCCATTGTGTCTATCTTTAAGTCTAGTTCAATTGTAGTAGGTGGTTTAAAGTTGTACCTTTTAGCTTTCATAGAAACAATTGTATTAGGTACCTAGAGTGTTCACGTTATAGCTAACTTGAAGTTGTCGCAATAGTGGATGTTGTGTGCCACAACGGGATTAGAGTTAATCCTTAGGTTTACAAAGAGTTTTTGTAAATGTTGTTTTGGCTCAGTGATTTTAGTGAAAGTTTGGGAAAATCCTACTGAGTAGAAGGTTTTGGTTTTTTTTACCTTTTGAGCCAGGTGTTTTCCAAGTAAAAATATATGTGTTCTTTATTTTATGTACTTCTTATCCGCAAATAGTAGTAGTTAGAACACCTAGAAGAACCAGGTTCTTCTATAGCAAAAATTGGGTGCCACACAAATCACCCCCCCCCCCTCTTGTGTGGTGTTGACACTTAAAACATCAAGTCTACTATTATACGAGCTCTATACTTACAATCCTACGAGAGACGGCTCAAGATCCAAAACGTAAATACACCCCCGAATACTTGAGGATTATCATTGATAGTCAACGCATCCGAGTCACCAAAAATTCGGATTCATAAGACCTCAAAAAGGCATCCCCTCGATATAAAGACCAAGACCAACATACTCGAGGACTAACCTTCCGAACAAGTTTGAAAGGTTATTGGGAAACAAGTCCAAGAGACATACTCGAAGGCCACGGCCATACTAAAGGCTACACCCGTATTAAAGACCACAGTCATATAAAAAAGGCTACGGCCAAAATAATGCGGCTCGGAGATGTCTGACTTCTGCCATAAGTTAAAGGCCTTCAAACACTTTGAAAAAACCGGTTAAACTAGGCTACCATCGGCAAAAGCAAAAAATAAAGGGCTTCGATAAAATGAGCCCTCGAATAATTTAAAGGCTTCGATAATATCAGGCTTCAAAACAAACTCAAGAGGTATTTGATTATCATTACACAAACAAGTTACTAATAAGGTTCCAATACGTCGTACCCTCAAAAAACCCAAAGGGTACAAAAAACATATGCTAAGGCATACAAAAACTTTCACTAAGTCTTTTAGCCGAAAAAAGGAAAAAATTATAGTCATTTTAGAGGCCGAATCGGCCCAACTTAAAGAGCCTTAGGCCGATATATAAGAGCCTAAGGGCCAACCTAAAGAGCCTACGGGCCAACCTAAAGAGCCTAAGGGCCAACCTAAAGAGCCTAAGGGCCGGTATATAAGAACCTAAGGGCTAATTTGAAAAGAGCTTAAGGGCCAAAATATATACAGTTCGAGACCTCGGACTCAAGAGTCCCATTATTCTGAGCTCGCACCAAATCGATTTAAGCTTAGGTCGAGGAGGTATTATGTTAGTCAATAAAAAGCCTAAGGGTTTACTATGTTCTGAGTCCAGTATTCGGACTGATCATTAGAGTTATACAATAAAAATTTCCATAAATAAAAACGGAAAGAAATTCAAAACAAACTGAAGATAAAGCAAAGGGGTTCTTTATATTCACAAAAGATAATTTACAAAGTACATTTACAACACCCCCGAAGGGCCTTTACACAAAGAAAAAGAGAACCTAATTTATTTAGCGAAAAATCCCCGGAAGCGACGTCCTCAGGAACTGCACCTTCGACAACTTTATCTTCGGGAACTCCCTCTTCCTCAGAGGCACCTTTTTCACCTTCCCCGGATCCACTCACAACATATTCTTCATCGGAAGAGACAAGAAACCTGGCATCGGTTTCCCACGCCTTTGCTTCGGCTATCTCTTCAGCAAGGTCGAATCCTCGGGCGTGGATTTCTTCGAAAGTCTCCCTCCGGGCTTGGCACTTGGCCAAATCATTACTCTATTTTTCCCGGTCGGAGGCCTCCTTTAGCTCCGCTTAAACAGCTTCGACATCTCTTAAGTACACGATGATGGTCTTGTCAGTCATGGCCTTTGTCTTCTTAACTTCAGCTTTAGCCCATGCAACTTCGGCCCGGGCTCTAGAAAGCTCTGTCTCTAACTCCTAGATTTTCTCGGCCTGGGCCAGACCCTTCACTTTAAGGCCTCGTAGTTGAGCTTTAGTCGAGGTCGGTTGGGTTGTAACAACTTCCTTATCGGCAGTGAGCTGATCCATGTTCTTTTTCCATCTATGGCAGTCAGCCCTAACTTGATCAACCTCGCCCTGAAGTTTCCCAATCATCCCCAACTTCTGCTACAGCTGAGACATCGAAGTATTAGCCTCCGAACTAAGGCCAAGAAAGCCATACTCTGTTAAAATCATAGTTACCTGCTCATCTAGCTTGGTCTCATTTTTTCGAGCTTTGGCCAATTCAGCCCGAAGGTCCTTAAGCTTTTCCTCCTTTTGGACACAAAGGAGCCTCAAGGCCTTCTCTTCACTTGAAACCCTCCCGATCTCGGCCTCACATTGGCTCAGCTCAGCTCAAAACTTAATAATGGCCTATACATGAAATGAAGATATGTCAGTCAAAGGAAGAAAGGAGGAAATTACAATAATGAAAGTTAGTATTTACCTGAGAGAGGAGATGTTGAGCCTTTTCGAAGAGCATGGATTCATCGTTAAGGTCAACGGCATCACCAACACTGGTAAAACAGTCCCGGAAAGGGTCTTCTTCGAGGACCTTACTCAAGTCAGGTGTTCGTAAAGACCGAGCATCCTTTATTGTCTCCTCGGGGTAAACTGGTAGAGAATATGAGTGACCTATTATCACGGCCCCAAGCTCCTCACTCGGGGCGCTCTGATTAGCTGCGGCCTTCTTAGTACTTGTCCTCTCCGGTGTACTTATAAAAGGAGGGGTAATGATCTCAATCTCCAGGGACGCGAGGGCTTTGCCCAAGTCTTTTTTCGGAGCTCTTTCACCATAAGACGAGGCCTCAGGTTCAGAGGGCTTGGAGGCCTCAACTGGTTTTCTAGTTCGGGGCACCAACGCCGATTTTTCATCCTCGTTTTCTTCATCTTATGGATATTGAGTGGCGGAATCCAAATCTACATGTACAAGTTTCCTCCTCGGTTGTTGAGTAGGGGTCCCCTCGTCTTGTGAATCTTCAGGCTTTGAAGCCCTCTTTCTTTTGATGTCCTTCCCCGATTTCGGGATCGAAGGTGTAGACTTTTTCCCAGGCGGGGCTGGCCTCATTTCGGTGACATCTCCGATGCTTGTACAAGTAAGTATGAACAAGATGGCATCTCTAATAAAAGAAGAATAACAAAAACCTGATAAGAGAGTTTACCATGATGTTTGGCCTCCCATTTACCCCTCGATAAGTCGCATCATTTGTGCCCATCATACGAGGAGGTTTCAACTAACTTTCGGACCCAGTCCTCGAGGTCGGGGATCATGTAGGGTGCCCAAGCAGTGGCTGCAAAAAGGGTAAAGGCATTGTTAGATAGGGAAGCTGGATATGAATAGATATTGGGAAGAAGAACTCCACTTACGATTAAAGTTCCATCTTTCCGGGAACAACATTTTATCCTTGGGGATGACATCCAAAGTCCTTACTCTGATGAACCGGCTCATCCAGCCTTGATCTTTGTCTTCGTCGTTACTAGAAAAGAAGGCTTTCTTTGTTCAATGTTGAAGCTTGACAAGCCCTCGAAACAGTTGGGGCCGATGCAATCAAATCAGATGGTTGAGGGTGAATTCCAACCCCTTGTCCTTTTCAGAAAAGTAGCGTAGCATGATCATGATGCGCCAAAATAAGGGGTGAATCTGTTTGAAGGTGACCTTGTATGTTTTGCAGAAGTGGATCACTACCAGATAGAGGGGACCCATTGTGAAGGGATAAGTGTAAACACTTAAAAAAAACCACGTGAGTAGTGATGCTTTGCTCGGGGCTCGGGGCTCGGGATCTGAACCAGGACCTCATTTCCCCAGCCGCAATCCCTCTTTATGGCTTTGATGTACTTCTTCGATATCGAACAAATATACCGGGATACATGTTTGCATCGGCCTGGGATATCGAAGGGATTTTCAATATTGAAGTCCTTCTTGATCACGCAAGGGATGGGGGTGATTTCTTTAAGAGTCGGCGGCACCACCGATTTGGCCGGTTGGGAGGTGGAATAAGACGACACTTTATCCTTTTTGGGAACTGATTTGGAAGTTTTAGTCATGACTCTAAGCTAAAGAACACAGACGGTAGCAGAACTTGGTATTTGTACGAGAACTTGGCATTTTCCGGCGCTTAAAGGGGTGGTGGAAATAGATGATCAGAGAAAGAGATGAAGAAGGGAAAGAATCATAATAAATGTGATGAGAGTGGCCTTATATTTATAGAAGGGCGGCGACGGTTCGACGGCGCTAGTGGCCGACCAGTACTGTCGTGCATTTAATGTTTTGGGGAAACGGACCGACGGGACATTTCAGTCACTTCGATCGCCTACGTCACGGGAATGACATCATCATTATAGACTTCGGGGAATCGAGGTTCAAATCATTTCTTATCATCTTACTCTAAGAAACGCAGGGACTATCTGTATACGGTCGAGATCGTATGCCTTCGATCTATAGGCTCGAGAGGTCGCCCAAAGCCCGAGTTCAGGTAAGATCGAGTTTGAGTTCGAGGGACCGGTAAGATCGAGTTTGAGTTCGAGGGACCAGACCCGAGTTCGAAGATAGAGCACGATGCATACCGAGGCCGAGTATGCTCGACCCTGAAATAGTACCGTTATGGATTTGTAACAGAATGGGCTAGATTCTTGTCACGTCCCCAAGATCATGGCACAAATCCTGGAATAGAATTGTACGATTCCGTACCAGGCAGTTAGACAATTGTATCAAGAATATTCCTTACTGTAAATAGAGATATACCTTATTTAGGGCTCCCCTATTATATAAAGGGGATCCCAATCATTTTGGAACATCATCTCATCATTGGCAAGAATATACTATCCTACTTTTCTCTCTTACTGTTCATCAGAATAGTCCTTTACGTTTATTGCTCTTACTTTATTGGTCTTAATCCATCTCGAGGTCACTAAGCTCGAGGTCACTACTGCTGAGTAATATTTGTTTGATTCACTTGTTTCTTTCATTTCTACTTCATATTTCTTGACTATTAATTAGTATTGAACTTAGTCACATATCTCTAAAACCACAAATTAAATTTAATTGTTACTCGTGTTTTCGAGGTAAACAACTCTTGCTTGTATTTTTCCTTATAGTGTATACTTAAGGATGGCACATTTTTATATTTAGAACAATATAACTATACACTTCATGTTTTTACTTTTACTGTCATGAATTTAGTCACTGAAATATCATTACTTGTTTAATACCATAAGTTTTACAAACAAATTTATAGTACAGATATGCAAGAAAGTCGAAAGAATTTCTCACGAAAAAGAAAAAACAAATATTGTTGGTTATCAAAAATTATACTCATCAAACCTTCCTCTTAATTAGCAGTCCTCCCGTCTCGTTTGAAGAAGACTTTTGTTATATGTGCCAAATATATGTCAAGTACGAAAATTATAAGTAGTGGTAGGATTCTTGACTTGTTTTTTCATTATCTCTCCTTATAAAAGAATGAAGTTGTATATCAAGTGGGTCTCAAACAACTCATTTCGTTAAGGCTAAAATGTGAATAGTAAGATCAAACAGTTTCTAAAAGGAAAAAATATGCCATTCTCTATTTCTACTTGAGATAAATTTTAAAAAATGTGTTACATAAATTTAAACAATGGAGTAACACTACTTTTTTTGTTATTCTAAAACAAGAGTGTATTATCTTAATATAAATCTATAGTATGCTAAAGTATATAATTTATGGGGAAAAATTATTTTATTTTAATATTATAACGCGTCATAGTTAAAAACAATTAAAAATAAAATAAAAAGCTAAGGCATGCTTTTGACCCAAAAAGAATTATTATAATTATAAAAAATAACAAAAGAATCTCCTCTATAAAGGAAATATTAGCTCACGAAGCAAAGGTATCCTATATCTGCTTGCACATGAAGCTAAGCAGTCTTTTTCTTGTCCAATTCTTCTTTTTCTGTTCTCTTAGCTTTCATCTTTCTGAACTTTAAGTGATCATTCAAGAACCAGGCCCCTTTTTCCTGCTCAGCTCTCTCCCCCCTCCCCCCGGAAAACACAACCCTAAAAGAAAAGATAGCAATTACACAAATCATTTAGTTGCTATTACTGCACCTTATAGAACTTCACAAAAACAAATTAAAAGTCTCTTTCTTGAACTTCCATGCACATGCGTAGAAAAGCTTCACAAGAACAATAGAGTGAATCAAGCTAGCTGATCAAACCTTCTTCTTCTTCTTTTTTTAAATAAAAATGGGCACGGTGAGAAAGCTTATAGTAGAAGTAATTGACGCACGAAACCTCCTTCCCAAGGACGGCCATGGCACTTCAAGTCCTTATGTAGTTGCGGATTTCTATGGCCAGCGAAGGAAGACGAGAACTGTGATCCGTGATCTGAGCCCCGTATGGAATGAAATGCTGGAATTCAGCGTCGGAAAACCCTCCGACGTTTTCGGTGACGTGCTGGAACTCGACGTGTTTCATGACAAGTTCATTGGCCCTACAACGAGGAATAACTTCCTTGGAAGGGTGAAGTTGAGTGCCAAGCAGTTTGTGAAGAAAGGTGAAGAAGCTTTGATTTATTACCCTTTGGAGAAGAAATATTGGTTCAGTTGGATTTCCGGTGAAATCGGTTTGAAAATTTATTTCTCCGAAGAAGTTGTTCCTCTGCCAGCTCCACCGCCACCGCCACAAGAAGAAATCAAAGCTGACGCTGAGCCAGCACCACCAGTTGAGTCTACTCCGTCGCCATCAGAAGCTGCGCCACCTGCTGAAGCACCGGCGCCCGTAGCCGAAGGTGAGAAGCCAAATATAGATGAGCCAGCAGTGAAGCCACCAGCACCACAGGCTGAAGAAGCGGCGCCACCACAGGAAAATCCTACTACTCCAGAATTTGAGTTTGATAAAGAAGGGAGTGGTGTTCTAATGGATCCACCAGCGGAGCTTCCAGCACAATCGGATAATTTTGAACACATGAAAAGATCTATTTCATTAGGATCTGTACCTGAAGTTAAACTAAGTAACATTACTGGTCCTAGGCCAATTAGTCGTGCTTCATCAGTTAGCAGCTTCGTTTCTGAAGCTGCATCCGATAGATCAGGTCCAATCGAACGGTCCACATTTGATCTTGTAGAAAAGATGCATTATCTCTTCGTTCGAGTTGTTAAAGCTCGATCGCTTCCGACCGTCAGCAGCCCCGTCGTAAAAATTGCTGTTTCCGGCAGCCACGTTGTATCAAAGCCAGCCCGGAAAACGGTTTTATTTGAGTGGGACCAAACTTTTGCTTTCGGCCGAGACGCACCTGATTCCTCCTCCCTCTTGGAAGTCTCAGTGTGGGACCCTTTGAGTGCCAAGTCATTTGACCCCACATCCGACGTGGCAGGGCATGTCTTCTTAGGTGGCATTTGCTTTGATGTGAGTGAGATCCCTTTACGAGACCCACCTGATAGTCCTTTGGCTCCTCAATGGTATAGGCTTGAAGGAGGTGGGGCCCATAGAGGTGATCTAATGCTTGCCACGTGGGTTGGGACTCAAGCTGACGAATCATTCCCCGAAGCATGGAAGACCGACACAGCGGGTAATCCTAGTTCTAAATCAAAGGTATATCAATCTCCTAAATTATGGTACTTGAGATCATCAGTCATAGAGGCACAAGACATTTCTCAATTGACACATTCAAAAGAGTCATCATATCAGATTAAGGCCCAATTAGGATTCCAAGTTCAAAAGACGAAATTCATCACTACAACTACTGGGTCTCCATCTTGGAATGAAGACTTGGTATTTGTAGCAGCTGAGCCATTTACTGAACATTACTTGCTAATATTCCTAATAGAAACCAGGCCTCCGAAAGAGCAAACCGTTCTCGCAGTTGCTAGCATCCCGCTCACCACAATTGAGCGCCGAGTCGATGACCGTAAGGTGGCGTCGAGATGGTTTACATTTGAAGATCCTAATGAAGAGAAGAGAGTTTATAAAGGCAGAGTACACTTACGCCTTTGTTTCGACGGTGGATATCATGTGATGGACGAAGCAGCTCATGTTTGTAGCGATTATCGTCCAACTGCAAGGCAACTCTGGAAACAACCAATTGGGACTGTTGAATTGGGAATTATTGGATGCAAGAATTTGTTGCCCATGAAAACAATCAAAGGAAAAGGATATACGGATGCCTATGCAGTAGCTAAGTATGGGAGCAAGTGGATACGCACTCGTACTATATCTGATAGTTTAGAACCTAGGTGGAATGAGCAGTACACTTGGAGAGTTTATGATCCATCCACTGTGTTGACAATTGGAGTGTTTGATTGTTGGGAAGTATTTGAATCAGATGGTTGCAAAGAGTCTATGAGGCCAGATTTTCGGATTGGTAAGGTGCGTGTACGTATTTCGACACTGACGACAGGTAAAGTGTATAAGAATACTTTCCCGTTACTTTTATTGTCACCGGCTGGTTTGAAGAAAATGGGGGAGATTGAATTAGCAGTGAGATTCATACGTGCTACACCAACACTTGATTTCTTACATGTCTATTCACAACCTTTGTTGCCCATGATGCATCATGTGAAGCCTCTTGGCATGGTTCAACAAGAGAGTTTAAGGACTGCAGCTGTTAAAATAGTAGCAAGTCACTTGACACGGTCCGAGCCGCCTCTTAGGCGTGAGGTTGTGACTTACATGCTTGATGCGGATTCACATTCATTTAGCATGCGTAAAGTTCGTGCTAATTGGTTTAGAGTCATCAATGTGATCGCTGGAGTAATTGACATTGTCAAATGGATTGATGACACTCGTGGTTGGAAAAATCCAACTGCAACTTTACTTGTGCATGCACTTTTGGTAATGCTTGTGTGGTTCCCTGACTTGATCATCCCCACATTCGCATTCTATGTATTTGTGATCGGTGCATGGAATTACAGATTCAGATCTCGCGATACTTTACCCCACTTTGATACAAAGATCTCATTGGCAGAGTCACTTGATCGCGATGAGCTTGATGAAGAGTTTGATGCATTGCCTTGTACTAGACCAAATGAATTGGTACGAGCTAGATATGATAAATTACGCATGCTTGGTGCACGGGTTCAGACAATCTTGGGCGATTTTGCAACGCAAGGGGAGCGAGTGCAAGCATTGGTAACTTGGCGTGACCCTCGAGCCACAGGGATATTTATTGGGCTGTGCTTTGTGGTGGCATTCATTTTGTACTTGGTACCATCTAAAATGGTGGCTATGGCCTTCGGTTTCTACTATCTTCGCCATCCCATCTTCAGGGATAGAATGCCTTCACCAGCATTGAATTTCTTTAGAAGACTGCCTTCGCTTTCAGACCGAATGCTCTAGTTCAATTTATCAGTTTAGCATGTAGGAAGAACAATGCGCTAAATTTGCTGGAGTTACAGGAGAGGGGAGCGATTGATATAGTACTTCTGATTTGTGTTGCATATGGTATTGAGTACAATTTTCTTTTCGATTACTTTGTTACTATATGTATCAACATAATTAAATAAAATGAAGGTTGTATATCTATGTTCTTAAGGCGCGGCTGGTTTTTGTATGTAAAACCTAATTAACCAGGACAGCATTTCATATGTGTTACTCTCATTTGGTATTCATTAATGTGCTTTCTTAGGTTCAATTTTGGAATCATGCATCTCTTTACATCTCTTTACAGAATCCACATTTATGTGATGGTTGTTCAATATTAATATCCGTAGGGGTTCATTTATGTATAGGGAAAAATTGGTTTATATTAAATGATCGAATGATTGCGTAACACGTGGAATCAGAGACAAGCGGAAGATGAACCGAGTAAGAATCAAGATCGGGGACAACTGTATACGGTAAAATCGGAGGGTTCGATTTTCCATCGTTACGATGCCTCGTATGCACGTCTCGAAGGTTCGAGACCACGGTTGGGTTTCATCTCTCGGGGGCCATTGACGCTCAACCTCGAGGCGGTATGAGACCGACGGTTATGGAAAGAAAGTGGGGAGTTCCCAAGGCGTGAAGCTAAAGCCGACAAAGTCTGTCAGGCTAGTCTGAGCCCGTATCATGGCATTAACTAGCTGTCCCATCTCCAAATCTTTGTAATAAATGCACTTGTACTATGTTGGGATTCCTCCTCTTATATAAGGGGGATCCTTGTCATTTTGTAAATATTTGTTGCTCCATACTAAATATACTAGAACATTCTCTCGGCTCTCTAACATATTTTCTTGATCACATTACTTCATTTATTGCTCATATTTATTGTGTTCTACTTAAAGCTCATCATTTATTGCTTATTATTGGCCATAAAGAGCTGTCATTGATTTGTTTATAACTGTTAGTCTACATCGACCACCTTCGATAGCTCCCAACCGAGCTTCAGACTCGACCCCGAGGCCCTCGAATAGGCAAGCTCAAGGCCCCGATTGACAGAGATTCGGTTTGATTAACATCTCATTTTTAAGCTCTTATCTCGTTTCTAAGTCTTTCACATAGCATCAACTGCCTAACAACTAGCATAAAAATAGATCACGTATTTTTAGAACCACTAAATCAAATTTAATTGTCATTACCATTTTCACGATAAACAGTTTGGCGCCCATTGTGGGGCTAAAATTAATAGTGATTATTTTCTTGTTGGTTTAACTACATAACACAAGTTATCTTTCACACTTTTTCTTGCCCAAGATCTTTGATTTCAGGTCAAAATGTCTGACTCAGTGAACAACAATCTTGAGAACCACGGAGAAAATGGTGTGGATGTTCCTGGTGTTGGTGTGCCACCATGAAACCTTGAGAACGCACCAGAACAGATTCTCGTGGACTCGGTCTCACGCGATGCTCAACACGTCGATGTAAGCTCCCACACTAACAGGATCGTGCACCGAGGAGACCAACAAGAATCTCATAAAACCCCCGCTAGGGAAGAATAGAAGATTAGCCTTCACGTTATTTTTGAAATGTTAGAGGCACAACAGCTAGCGATTGCTCAGCTGCAAAGTCACCAGAAAACTCCCAGCACGGTAGCGCCGGGGATGGCTCCCCCAGCCGAGCAGGTACCGAAGATATCAAGCAACAAGGGGTCGGTGGCCGACCCCACCATCGTAAAGATGCTCGAGGACCTCACAAATAGGATCGAATCTGCCGAAAAGAAGATAGAAGCCAACGACAAAAAGGTCGAGACCTACAACTCCAGGGTCAACCAAATTCCAGGCGCACCCCCGATCCTGAAAGGTATGGATTCGAAGAAGTTCATACAAAGTCTGTTCCTAGAGGAAGCGGCTCCAAAACACATTCCAAAGAAGTTCAAAATGTCAGACCTTCTGAAATACAATGGAACCTCAGACCCCAATGAGCACATTATTGCTTACACTTGTGCAGTGAAGGGCAACGACCTAAAGGACGATGAGATCGAGTCCGTCCTACTAAAGAAGTTTGGGAAAACACTCTCGAAAGGGGCTATGATGTGGTATCACAACCTAGCTCCTAACTCCATAGACTCATTTGCCATGCTAGCATATTCTTTCATAAAGGCACATGCCGGTACCATCAAAGTAGCAACGAGGAAATCTGACGTCTTCAAGATCAAACAGAGGGAGAATGAGATGCTGCGAGAATTCGTATCTCGTTTTCAAATGGAACGAATGGAATTACCACCAGTCTCCGACGATTGGGCAGTGCAGGCCTTCACCCAAGGTCTGAATGAGCGAAGCTCGGTGTCTTCGAAGCAGCTGAAACAGAACCTGGTCGAATATCCTGTCGTGACCTGGTCGGACGTTCACAACTAATATCAATCGAAAATCAAGGTCAAGGACGACCAACTAGGAGCCTCCTCTGGCTCGGTATACCCAAGCAGGCTTCTGGCGAAGGAGCCCAAGCCAAACAAAGAAAAGTACCAGCCATATACCGAAGACAGGAGAAATGCCTCGAGGCACAACATACCCCTCAATGATCGAAGGATGGACCGAGGATGGAACCCTCGGGGACTCGTCAATAGAGCCGGATTTGATAGGAACATGGGGCCAATAGAGGCACCTCGCTTGTCGGAGTACAACTTCAATATAGATGTATCAGACATCGTGTTAGCCATCAGTAAAATCAGAGACGCCAGGTGGCCAAGGCCTGTACAATTGGATCCTTCACAAAGGAACCATAACTTAGTGTGTGAATTTCACAACACACATAGTCACAGGACCGAAGATTGCCGACAACTCTGGGAAGAGGTAGCCTAACTACTCAGCAAAGGTCACGTCCGGAAATTCCTCAGTGGCCGAGCCAAAAATCAATTCCGGGAAAGAGAGGCGACCAAAAAGAACGAGGCAAATGAGTCGTAGCATGTCACCCATATGATTTTTTAAGATGTCGGAGCCCTGCAGGAGCCCACGGTCAGGATAACGAAAACATCCCTCACCAGGAAAATGCAAACTCGAGACTCTATCTCAGCCCCATAACGACGCACCGGTAACTTCTTTTCTTGAAGATACATTTCAAATTAAACTTTTGCTTGTGGGTCTAGGTAGCTAGGCTAATATTATCAGGTCAAGGGCAACAGAGCATCTTGGACTGCTTGACTAAATTATGCCCGCCCCTCGAACCCTCAACGGATTCAACACGGCAACCACATAGCATATTCTCGGCTGTTTCCGAATGAACAAACAAAGGGTCGTACTGCATCCTTCGAACAGATAATTGAAGGCCTACCGAGGTTCAAAGCGTTGTTGCCACTAAGGTACAACCATCTCCCTTTTCAAGTTACACCTCGTACTTACCTTTATGCAGGTGCCCGACCGAAACAGTCGAATTGTTAACCCAGTTCGAAGACCTTAAGGTTTTAAAGCATCCGTTGCACTCTTTTCCTTAGACCGAGTTTTTATCCCGAAAAGGGTTTTACCGGCAAGGTTTTTAACGAGGCAGCACCCATATGCTACCCGAGGAAGACTCAACAAGTATTCAAGGCTTCTTTTGCAATCAACCTCGAATACTAGGGGGCATCCCCCCGGAAGGTAACCGACTCAGAGAAGCCAAGATACGCCAAGAAGGGCCTCGATAGGAAAATAATGTACCGAGCCAAACGGTCGAGCGAACCGTGTCCGTATTGAACAACTAGGCCTTCAAACAGCAAAGACATGTATACTTGTACCAAGTAATCAAAGAATATTTCCCAAAAGCACTTTTTGTGTTAAGGAAGCTCGACATTTTTTGCAAAAAGGGGCCCCAGAGCCAAAAAACAACCCGAACAATCGGGGACTGGCGTCAGCAACTTAAAACAATGTGACCCCCGGGTCGGAGCTCCTAACTCGTAAGCCCTCAATGAGGCAACAACGAGTCACAAAACAACTCCATAGCCAAAAATGTCCCGAACACTCGGGGACTGGCATCGAAAACTTAAGGCTACACGACCTCCGGGTCGGAAACTCCAAAATCATAAGCCCTCAATAAGGCAATACCAAGTTCACAAGTAATGGCTCCCAAGCCAAGGAACCCTCGATGACTTAGGGACTGCCGTCAATCGCCATCTCCATCGACTTATCAAAACTTGAGGCCATAAGACCACATGCTGGCAACCTCGGTCTCGTAACACCTATATAAGGCAATAGCAATATCTGTAAGACCTCAAGCAAGGCATGAACCATACTTGTACCAAGTATCCAAACTGTAAGACCTCAAAGGCTTGTAAAACTTGTAAAAACTTACTAAAGGCATAAACCCGATCTCAAAGTTTAGGCTATATATCGAACTTGTAAGACCCTTAAAAAGGCATACCCTCAATATAGATGCCGAAACTACTTCACTCGAGACTTAAAGGCTCTGGAAAAACACAAATGACTCCGGTCACAATGTTGTACCAGCCAAACTGACGCGACTCGGGGACGCCTGACCATCGCTATAAAATCACAGTCCTTCAATTACTTCGAATATAATTCGGAAAGAACCGGTTAAACAGGCTACCCTTGACATAGGCAAAAGAGCTTCGACCATGTCAGCTCCTAAACACTGGCTTCGAGATACTCAGCCTACGAGCCAAACCTCCCGAGGTGCTCGATCATCACCACATAACGACTTACAATCGAGGTTTTTTATTAAAATGTCAAAGAGTCAGGTAAATACTATTTCTAAAAGTCCTTAACGAGGGAAAAATAAAGCCTACATAAAAGGTCGCATCGACCCAAGGCGTAAGAGCCACTGTCGCCAACCCACATACATAAAGGGTCGCATCGACCCAAGGTGTAAGAGCCATTGTCTCTAGCCCACATACATAAAAGGTCGCATCGATCCAAGGCGTAAGAGCCACTGTTGCCAGCATGCACAAATCCAAAAACTTGAGGGTCGAATGAGCTCGAATCGAAATTCGATTCGGAGACTGAACCCAAAACAGTTAACTAAATATGCCTAAGAGCAGAAGCATAAGAGCCATTGTCGCCAGCCCACATAAAAGGTCGCATCGACCAAAGCGCGTAAGAGCCTTAGGGCCATACCGCAAATCTAAGGATTACTTTAAACTCAAAAACCAGCTCATCTGGCTAGTATCAAGGCAAAAAGAAAAGCAGAAGAAATGAAAACGTGAGATTTTCCTTTTATACATACATGCGGGAAAATACAAGCTGTGTTTACAACATAATTCGAAAGTACTATGTACAGAATCAGAAAAGGAAATCTCATCCCCCTTGGGGACTATGGCCTGTCGGCCTCATCCTCGCTATCCTCGGCGTCGGATAGAAGTGACTAAGCACCACGCTCGTCCACCTTTGCCCGCTTCACCTCTTCCGAGAGGTCAAAGCCCCTAGCATGAATCTCCTCGAAGGTTTCCCTTCGAGACTTACACCGAGCATATTCCTTGCTCCTGCCCTCGCGGTCAAGAGTCCTTCTCAGCTCAGCTTGAGCGTCAGCAGCATCCTTCAAATGGACTGCCACTTTCTGGTCAGCCTTAGTTCGGCTTATTACAGCTTCAGCCCGGGCATCCACAACCTCGGCCTTTATCTTCAAGAGCTCAGACTCGAGCTTCTTAATCATATCTATTCAAACCAAGATATTATCACGAGCTAAGCGAAGTTGAACCTCAAGGGCGGAAGCATTAGCTAGAGCACACTTCTCCGTTGAAGCCTAGGCGTCCGCCTGAGCCTTTAACTCATCATACTCGTGCTTGACCCAGCCAACCTCGTTCCAAAGGTGCTCCAAGTCCTCCGTCTTTTTCCACAACTGAAACAAATGAAACATTAGCCTCAAGAGCTAGAAGGAGGAACGCACACTTGATCAGAACAAAAACTACCTGCTCTTTCAAATAGCTCTCATAATTCAAGCTCCGACTCGCCTCATACCGTAAGCGAGCTAACTCGACTTCCCTTTCATCGCAAAGGAGCCTAAGGTATTTCTCCTCATCCAGAGTTTTTCGCAGCCTGGCCTCACGTTGAAGCAGCTCGGACTTAAGCTTGTCGAAAGCCTGCAAAAGAAGACTCAATAAGGAAGGGAAGGCGCGAAACTCGAAAGGCATGTGCCAAAACTCACCGCAGAGTGAAGCCGTTGGGCTTCCTCGAAGGTCAAGCGCAAATCTGCTAGCCTAGCTCCCTCAGCTCCGAAAGAGTCGACCCTGGTCGGGGCACGGTTATTCGGTGCATATGATATCGGATTTCGAGTATCCCTCTAAGTACCTCCGATGGAAAAAGAAGATGACAGCGGAGGAGAAACCGCCTTTCTAAAACCAGAAATCACAGGCACGACAGGCTCAATCAACACTTCCACTCCGGGCCCTTGGTCCAGGTTCGACTCGCTTTGAGTATCGTCGCCCTGCAAAGGTATCTCTTTCTTATTGTTATCATTCTTTAGCCCAGAAGCTAGCAATCCTTCTCCGTATCCAAGTGGGCATGGCCTCGCACAGAAGGCTCCCCGATGCCTACAATAACAGGGTTAGTATGTAGAAAGAGAAAACGTTTTTTCAACTAAAAGAAGGGAAGGGAACAGATCGCACAACGCACACAATGATGTTTTGCTTCCCATATACCCCTAGACAGAGCTCACCACTTACGCTCATCGCAGGTCGAGTGGGTCGCCAACTCCCGAGCCCAATCTGGCAGATCAAGGACCTTGCACGACATCCATGAAATTGCTGCAGAATAGGAAAAGATGGCACATTTACGGAACACCCCTTCGCCATAAATAAAAAACTACGAAGGCACGAGTGTGCCACTTACATGTATAATTCCATTCCTCAAGGAATGGCATAAACTCTACGGGGATAATATCAACAGTTTGCACTCGGACGAATCGACTCATCCATGCCTGACCTCCATCTTCTTCATCATCAACAACGAAAGGCGTGATCGACCGGTATCGTAAGGTTAGTAGACCTCGATGATGAAAAGGCCAGTATAGCCTGATAAGATGACTAAGCGTGAATTCAAGCCTTGCCTTCTCCGCAAAGAACCTAATCATCAACACTATCCACCAAAATGACGGGTGAATCTGTGCCAAGGTAACCCGATAGTTTAAACAGAAGTCGAGCACATCCCTATCAAGAGGGACTAGTGTGAAAAGATACGTGTACACATTCAAAAACCCCTCGGCACGGTCCGTAATACTCTCATCCGGGGAAGGTTCCTGCAGTACTACCTTTTCCCCCCATCTGAAGTCTTTCTTCACTAACTTAATGTGTCCATCTCTTATTGAAGAAGTAAACTTTGAGGTATGCTCTCGTTGATCCTAAGCATCGGGGTACTTTTCTGACAAAAAGCCCCCTCTCGAAGCAAAATGCCCCGAGTTAGGCCCGCCTGGCATCAGCGGTGCTCCGCCAACAAAACGAGAACCAAAGGCGGAACTCTCTCCTCCCTACCGAACGGATCCTGATGTAGCAGTCATGACTGCAGCAAAATTAGAGAACTGGAGTAGGAATTTAGGCGAGAGCATTAATACTGAAATAATGAAAGGCCTAGTGCACGAAAAAAATGTAACTACTCAGAATGGGGGAATCACCAAAAGGGCGAAAATAGCCCTATATATGGAAAAAGCGGCAACGATCTGCCTGCCTCAGAGGCCGATTAAAATGCTGGCCGAAACCACTTTGGGAAGATGTGCCAACAGGATCGCCTCGGTCACTTCGAAGCTACATCATCCATTTGACAAACATCGTGTGACGTTTTGGGGTCGGAGGCCCCCGCACCAAACAAGTCCTGAGATGGTACCTGATCTCAAGGACCTCCATCAAAAAGAAGAAAAGCTCCAAGAAGCCATTAATATCACTACAAGTCCTGAGATGGTACCCGATCTCAAGTACCTCCATCAAAAAGAAGAAAGGCTCCAAAAAGCCATTAATATCACTACAAGTACCGAGATGGTACCCGATCTCGAGGACCTCCATCAAAAAGAAGTTAGGCTCCAGGAAGCCATTGGTACCACTGCAAGTCCCTAGATGGTACCCGATCTCGAGGACCTCCATCGAAAAGAAAACAGGCTCCAGGAGACCAATGCCCCCACTATACATCCCGAGACAGTACCCGATCTCGAGGATCTCCACCAAGAAGAAGACATGCTCCAAGGGGCCATTGATATCATTACAAGACTCAAGATGGTACCCGATCTCGAGGGCTTCTCTCAAGAAGGAAATAAGCGCCTAAACTCTACTCATATGGGCTTGGCCTCGGGGTACCATCTAAACCCAGATAGGCCCTCGTCTGGGATCTATCTACAATGCCTTAAGGCTATCTACACTAAGTTCAAAACAAGTTTTCGGATGGCCCGAGTTTGAGAAAACACCTACTCGGGGAATGTTCTCAAAATCCAAAAGGCAATCTCTATTATCGAGCTTCCGAGCAAATCCCCCTCGAAGATTATCGCAGGGTCTAAAGGCTAAGTCTCGGTCTGAGGGTTCGAAGCCCTACTCTCATTCAACTCAAAATCAGGGTTCTTTGGTAACCCGAGTTTATCAGTCCAACCCGGGCTCGGTCTAAGGAACGGCAAAGGGTTCTACGGGGAGCCGTGCTAGTCAATCAAAGGTCAGAAAAAATATTCACACCTGGACTCGATATTTGCACCAATCGATGGAGTCATGCACTCAGGTTCTTCACAAGCATGGATAAAGGGAAAATAGCATACATTAGAGACAAATTGAAGAAACATTTTTATATTCACTTGATTACAAAAGCCCGTGAGGGGTCATTACATATGATTACAAAAGCCCACAATAGGTCCTTACACAGAAACAAAGAAGCAAAAAGATACATATGCTGGAAAAGCCTAGAGTCTAATCTATTCTCAGGGATACATCTTTGGCGGCAGTATCTTTGAACACCACCTCCTCGGGGGTCACATTTGGCTCTACCACCAACGACGCCATTATTGTCTTCGAAAGACATATCGGCAAATGCATTCTATGCATCCTTGGGAACTGGACCGGCGGCGACATTATTGCCTTGAAGAATAAGAAACAGCAATGCTTTGAATGATTCTGGAAAGGTAAAACGACGGGACATCTCAGTTATCATGGAGACTTGCTTCATCAGTATGACGTCATCATGGAAACTCGAAAAGCTGGTTGTCAAGGTCGTTTCTTATCATTCTACTATAAGAAACGCGGGGACTATATGTATACGGTAAAATTGGAGGGTCCGATTTTCCATCGTTATGACGCCTCGTAGGCAAGTCTCGAAGGTTCGAGACCACGGTTGTGTTTTATCCCTCGGGGGCCATCGATGCTCGACCTTGGGGCAATATGAGACCGACGGTTACAAAAAGAAAGTGGGGAGTTCCCAAGGCATGAAGCTAAAGCCGACAAAGTCTATCAGGCTAGTCTGAGCCTGTATCATGGCATTAACTAGCTACCCTATATCTATATCTTTGTAATAAATGCACTTGTACTATGTTGGGATTCCCCCTCTTATATAATAGGGATCTTTGTCATTTTGTAAATATCTGTTGATCCATACTAAATATACTAGAACATTCTCTCTGCTCTCTAACACATTCTCTTGATCTCATTACTTCATTTATTGCTCGTATTTATTGTGTTCTACTTAAAGTTCATCATTTATTGCTTATTATTGGCCATAAATAGCCGTCATTGATTTGTTTATAATTGTTAGTCTCCATCGACCACCTTTGATAGCTCCCAGCCGAGCTTCATACTTGACCCCCAGGCCCTCGAATAGGCAAGCTCGAGGTCCCGATTGACATCGATTTGGTTTGATTAACATCTCGTTTTTAAGCTCTTATCTTGTTTCTAAGTCTTCCACATATCATTAACTGCCTAACAACTAGCATAAAAATAGATCACGTTTTTTTAAAACCACTAAATCAAATTTAATTGTCATTACCATTTTCACGGTAAATAATAACAATTGCAGGTGACATCGGATAAGTCCCGAAGGGAGCATAACCAATGTGAGATTTTTGTCACCAAATGGCATTTAATGAAGAATATTCCCCCTAGTATTAAATAAGCAGCCATTACAGAGAATTTTTGCATTCATGGCATGCTGTTACATGTTCATCAATGGCCTCCTTTATTGTCATTCACGAGGGGTTTGATCGTAGGATCTTGTTTCTTAGGTATAGCTATAAATAGTGTCTTCAACAACCATTGTGGGACACGAAATCTCTGGCAAAACTTATGCTACATTCTATTCTCAAGCTAAATAATACAACTTTACTTTCTGTTTTATACTGCTCTTATTTTTGTCCTCAGAAGCATCGCTCCTGGAGTCAGGCTTGCCATTTCCTTTGATTTTAACGTTAAGTCTTATTTTTAATCTAATTTATTCATCATTTTGGATCAAATCAGTTCGCTTGTCTATAAACAACGTAACAAATTCAACTGTACCGTTATACGAGTAAATAGTTTGGTATATACCGTGGGGCTTAGACAGTTGCGTAATTTAATTGATCCTTGCATCTATTACTAATTTGTTTGATTCTTTGTTTCATAGCAAAAATCGAAAATGGCAGCTAAAGATGTCAAGCCGTACATAATGTTGAGGCGCATGAAAACGAGGATTCAATCAGTGACACCCGCAGCGAGGAGGACGTGGCAACTCCGATCCATGGCGGAATATAGTCCTAACATGTGCGGGAGCTGACACCCGATAATGCGGAAGATGAACACGTTGAGAAAAATGGTAAGGATCTTGAGAGAGTAACAGAAAGCCATTATAGGTCATCTCTCAAAGGCAGGACCAAGTCATGACAGAATTGAAACAGGCATTATCAGGTGCTTCCAACAATGCAAATAGAAGAGGACCAGTTCCTCCCAGTGCTTCTACAAATCAAACGGCTCAAAGTGTCGATAACAACAACCCGAGGGGTGATATCGGTTTCGACGGAACCGGGGGAATCGGTAGCGGATCCGATAATGACAATGGTAGTGATCCTTTCAAAACTAAACTCATAAGATTCATGAGGGAAATAAATGAGTGGATGGATCAGAACGCGAAGGAGTTTTACGCTTGAATGGACCAGATTCCAAGCGCACCACCAATTTTGAAGGATCTAGATTCGAAGAAGCACACCCAACTACTGTTTAAGTCGAGCACAACACCGGAACTGATTCCAAAATGATTCAAGATGCCAGATATACCAATGTACGATGGGACTTCAGGTCCTCAGGAGCACATCACAACTTATACAACTGTGGTGAAAGGAAACGACTTGGCTCAGCATGAGATTAAGTCGGTTCTGCTGAAAAAATTCAGAGAAACCCTTACAAAATTGACCTTGACATGGTATTCACTCCTACCTGAACACTTAATAGATTCTTTTGAAATGCTCACAAATTATTTCATTAAGGCCCATGTCGGGTCCAGGAAGGGCCAAGCCCGGAAGACGGACATATTCAGAATCGCACAAGAAGAGTCTAAATTGTTGCGGGAGTTCATGATGATTGATTATGCAAATTTTTGGGGTTCATCTGCCTGACTTGCCTTCAGTTTCTCATTGATTATCTTAATTTGTTCTCCTCCACCAACTATTTTTCGAGCAATCATCTTAAATCTACCTTTCTTAGAAATAGGTGTGGTTGAAGGAGTGGGTGTGGATTATTTGGGTGGTGATGAGGGATTTTCATAAGTGTTAGCCATTGATGGTTAGAGGGTGAGAGAAGATGAGTGCATGTGTTTGGAAGATGAGAGAAGATTAGAGAGAATTGTTTGGCGATTGTGAATTAGAAGTGAAGAAATGACTTAGGCAAAATCAATTTAAAGAGAGATAATTTGATTGGGTAATGACAGCTTTTTTAGAAGTTCAAGAGTCTAATCAAACTGGCTCCCTAGAATCTAGGCATTTATTGCGTTTTTGGGACTTTATTTGGATGAAACTGGTTCATTTTGTAACGGATCAGCTCAAGCAGGTTTGGATTAAATGAGACTCTCATTTTGATCATAATCCAAATATAATTATTCCAAAATATGTAGAGTGGAAAGTACGTACCATATAATCTTGATGAACCAGGTTCTTTACTAAAAAATCTCTTGTGTGAGTCTGAATTTTCCAAGAAAATAAAGATAATATCATTAGAGATTAATGAGATAGTTTAGCACATGGCACAGGAGTATACTGATGAAAGTATGAGACTGAGCAAAATCTAATCCAATTATGTACAAAAATTCACAAATTTCCTAACCAACATTTATGAGTTAGAACTGGTTCCTTTTAGATGACCTTATTCATCCCTAATTCTAACATGTTCCTTTCAAAGTGATCTTTACTTAGAGCTTTTAGAAGATGTCAGCTATTTGCTTGTTAGTAGCACAGAATTCCATAGTGATCAAACCATTTTTATAGTTATCCCTCAAAAAGTGATGCATAACATCTATGTGCTTAGTTCTTTTGTGATGAACCGGGTTCTTAGTCATACTAATTGCACTAGTTTTATCATAGAAGATGGGGATACAACCTACACCAATCTCAAAATCCATTAATTGATGTTTGATCCACAATAATTGAGCACAATACGAGGCAGCAATAACGTACTCAGCTTCAATAGTAGATAAAGCCACTGAATTTTACTTTTTGGTGGCCCAAGACATAAGACATGAGCCAAGAAAGTGTGCCATACCTAAGTTGCTCTTTCTATCCTCAAGAAAACCTACATAATCAACATCAGCATATCCCACAAAGTTGAAATTATTACCTTTTGGATACCATAGACAAAGGTCAATGGTACCTTTATGAATCTCAAGATCCTCTTGACAGCAGTCAAGTGAGACTCCTTTGGATTAGCCTGAAACCCAGCACAAAGGCCTACACTAAAAATAATGTTAGGTCTGCTAGCAATGAGATATAACAAAGAGCCAATCATTCCCATATACAACTTCTAATCAACAACAGATGAACCAGGTTCATCTACATCCAATTTTGTGGGTGTTCCTATAGCAGTGCCTATTTCCTTAGAATCTTCTATTTTAAACCTTTTAAGCAACTCTTTGATGATGAATCATAGTTCCATTTGAATTTTGTTTAATTTGTAAGCCTAAAAAGAAATTAATCTTACCCATCATACTCATTTTAAATTCACTCCCCATTAATTTAGCAAATTATTTACTTAACATATCAATAGTTGCTCCAAAAATTATATCATCAACTTATATCTGAACTACCAAGAGATCTTTACCTTTTTCTTTCAAGAATAAAGTATTGTCAATTTTACGTCTCTCGTAGCTATGCTCAAGCAAGAATTTTGATAATCTTTCATCCATGCTCTTGGAGCCTGCTTGAGCCCATAAAGTGCCTTGTCAAGCGTGTACACATGATCATGACATTCTTTACTTTCAAAGTCCGTAGGTTGTTTGACAAACACTTCTTCCTTTAGATATCCATTGAGAAAGGCACTCTTGACATCCATCTGATGGAGTGTGAATTCCATGTAAGCAACAAAGGCAATAAGGTGTCTAATTGCTTCCAATCTTGCAATTGGAGCAAAGGTCTCATCATAGTCTATTCCATCCTCTTGACTATATTCTTGAACCACCAATCTTGCCTTATTCCTTGTAACTGTTCCATCTTCATCAAGTTTGTTTCAGAAGACCCATTTTGTGCCAATTACTAATATGTCCTTGGGTCTTGGAACCAGATGCCAAACTTGACTTCTCTCAAATTGGTTGAGTTCATCTTGTATTGCATTTATCCAGTCTACATCCTGCGAAGTCTCAGAAATATTTTTAGGCTCAATAAGAGATAAAAAAAAAAGCACCAAAAGCACAAAGATTCTTCAAAGAAGATCTGGTTTTGATTCCAGAGGTTGGATTAGTAATTATGTTCTTAATGAGATGAGAACTTTGATGCATGTAAGAGTTCACAACCAACTAGTTTCTCCTAGATGTTCCTTCAATGTTTTGTTGTTGAGGAACAGGTTCATGGACAGGTTCCCTCGAGGTTTAAGGATCCGTTCCTCTTTGTTCAGTTCCCCCTATCAAGTTTCCCTAGGTGGAAGGACCTGTTCCATCACCTGTTCCTTTCTCTGGTGCAGCTTCATTCTAGGCTGTGATTTTATTTGAGTTTCTTACTAGCCCAATTACTTCATCATCATGTTCCTGCATCTCAGAAAGAATGTTAGTTTCATCAAAAACCACATTTACACTTTCTTCTACACACATAGTTCTTTTGTTATAAATCTTATAAGCATTACTATGTGAAGAATATCCCAAGAGTACTCCCTCATCACTTCTGGGATCAAACCTACCTAGGGAGTCTTTACCATTATTGTGCACAAAGCACTTGCCTCCAAATTCCCTAAGATTGGATGTATTTGGCTTTCTCCCATTAAGTAACTCATAGGGAGTCTTCTCAACAAGAGGTCTAGTCATGTACCTATTTATGATGTAGCATGCACTATTCACAGCTTCTGTCCAAACAATTTATTAGGAAGAAGCATAGTCCTAGCCATTTCTTCCAATGTCCTATTCTTTATTTCAACTACTCTATTCTGTTGTGGAGTCCTAGGAGCAAAAAATTATGATCTATGTCATGCTCATCACAAAATTCAGCAAATTTAGCATTTTTCAAATTCAGTACCATGATCACACCAGTTGATTATCTAATTATTTTTCAGTTTTTCTAACAAAAGAAGTGAACATGTCAAATGCTTCATCTTTAGATATTAGAAACAGTGTCCAAGTAACCTAGAGTAATCATCGATAAACACCATAAAATATCTCTTACCACCTCTGCTCAATATTCTCATTGGTCCACAAAGATCCATATGAATCAGTTCCATCGTTCTATTGGTGCTTACCATTTTCTTGCTTTTGAAAGAGGATCTTACCTGCTTCCCCCTTGCACAAGCCTTACAAACTTTATCTTCCTTGAACTTAATGTTAGGCAGTCCTATCACCAAGTCTCTTGTGCCAAAGGAGGGGATAATTATTCAACACACTTAGGCAAGTGAGTTCATTATCTAAAAGTGTGGGCAGATCAACAATATATATGTTGTTCACTCTTTTTCCCTGCAAAACTATCTTGTCAATGATAATATTAATCATAAAGCATTTTATCGAGGTGAATGCTACCATGTTAACTCTATCACTCCATTGTGATATACTTATTAGACTGTACTTCAGTCTATGTACCAAGGAGACATTCTCAATAGAGTGAGAATTGGTCTTACCTACCTTTCCAACCCCAATGATCTCACATTTTATTCCATTTCCAAAGGAGACATTGCCTCTTTTAAAGTCCTCAAGTGAAAGGAACTGGTTCTTGCTTCCTGTCATATTCTTTGAGCAGCCACTATCCATGTACCATATTTGGCTGCTCCCCTTCACATGGACCTGCAGAAGGAAATCAGGGGTTAGTCTTAGGATCCCTTTCTATAGGAAAAAGGATAAATCAAGTTCTTTTTAGCCCAACTTGGTAACCTGTTCTTCCCTTGAACAAATTCTCTGTTCTTTTGACTTGCCTTTTCTTTTGTAGTGCTTTCACTTTTATAGTGACCTGTTTTACCACAGTGTGTGCAAATTTTATTCTCAAGAAGTGTGAGGTACTTGATTTTGGGATTCCACTTAGTTGTTGGTTCCTAAAGCCAAGTCCTCTTATGTTGCTACTATGGTGTTTTTGTAGCCATGAAAGTGCATCGGAGAACCTGTTCCATTTACAAGTTCTATCTAACTCGTGCTTGACCTTGCTTACGTCCTCTTTTAGATTCTTACCTGCTCATCCCTTTTGTACAACTCATCTTTTATTTTTCCTACATTTTCTTCTAGAGTGAGTTATGTGTATCAGCTATCTCTTTACCTGTTCCTAATTTCAGCTTTAGATTTTGAGATTTAAGCTCTAGGATAGTTGAGTCAAGTGCATGAACCTGGTTCTTTAACACAGTATTTTCACTTACAGTTTCACTCATCCTAAGTTCCAGATTTTTTCACTTAGCCTTCAAATCACACATTCTTTAGAAAGATGTTCCTTTTTGTTGTTTACATCCTCAAATTCATCAATTAGTTCTTGTAGTAACTCAGATAACCTTTCTTTAGACAACAATTTAATTTTGTCTTTGAGATGAATTACACTTACCTCAGTTTCTTCATCAGATTCTCCAATGGCCATAAGTGTTTGTTCATCCTCATCATCGTCATTTGAGCTTTCTCCCCGTTCAGCGACCATAGCCTTGGTTGATCCTTTGTTGTTGCTTTTTTGGGTTGAACATGTTCCTTCTTCCTATTTATTCGTTCAGCTATTTCCTCATTCCATTCAATTTCCCATAAAGGACAATTCTTGATGTGGTGATCAGTCTTTCCACAATTGTAGCACTCATCGTTGGTTTGCTTCTCAGGAGCTTTTAACTTGCTATAGCTTCCACTTCTTGAAGGACCATTTCCTCTCCTCAGGTACTTCTTGAAGTCTTTGGTGATCATATCCATTTCATCATCTTCTAGATCAGAACCTTTAGTGATTCTGAGTGCCAAGCTCCTTTTCTTCTTAGATAAATCCATTTTCATAGGAAGTGAGATTTTCAATTAATTCATCCAGTGGGAGAGTGGCAATATTCTTTAATTTTTGGATGGAAGTGATTTTACTCTTCCAAGTGATAGGCAAAACCAAAGTCAGTATATTCTCGACTCTATCTTCTTCAGGAATAATCCTTCCAAGAGACTTTACCTCATTTGTCAGTGTAGTGAACCTTGTCTACATCTCTTAAATGGCTTATCCTTCCTTCATAGCAAACTTCTCATACTGAGAATATAGTAGAGTTCCTCTAGATATCTTCACCTGATGTGTTCCTTCATGAGCCACTTGTAATGTGTCCCGAATTTGCTTAGCAGTGGTACAACTTTGGATTCTGTTGTACTCATCTGGACCAAGTCCACAAACAATCTATTTCTTGGCTTTAGCATTATTCTTCCATTTCTTCAAGTCCTCAGTAGTGCAATACACTCTTGTCTTTGGTACATCTACTTCTTCACCATTTTTCTTCAAGGTAGCCAGTGGACCATCGTTGACAATATCTCATAGCTCATAATCATTTCCTATAATGTGGTCTCTCATCCTATTTTTCCACCAAGAGTAGTACTGGCCATTAAAGAGTAGTAGCCTAGCAGTGGATTGCCATCCCATTTTTCAGGTAGTGCACTCATTTTAATCTTCTCCTAAGGTGTTAGCCTCTTCAAGGATAACCTGCTCTAATACAAATTGTTATTTTATACTTCAATGCCACACAAAGGGGGGGGGTTGATTTGTGTGGTGTCTAGTTTTTCGCAACCACAAATTATAGAAGGACTTGGTTCTTCTTTGTGTTCCTTATACTACTGTGGAGGAAATAATAAATGTGAAAAGTAAAGAATACAAGTATTTTACATGGAAAATACCCGGCTCAAAAGGTGAAAAAAAAACCCACGACCTACTACTCAGTAAAAATTTTCCTACACTTCACTAAATCACTGAGCCAAAATAACATTTACAAAATTCTTCATAAACCTAAGGATTACCTCTAATCCCATTGTGGAAACCAACCTCTAACTATTACAATAACTTTAAGTTAACTCTAACTTGAATACTCAAAGTACCTAATACAATTGCTTCTAGATAAAGCTGAAAGATACAATTTGAAAAGCCCTACTACAATTAAAATAGAATAAAAGACAGACACTTGGAATAGGTTCTTCTATCTGGTTCATGTAGCTTCAGGTTTGCACACTTGAATCACACAAGAATTGCTTGCAAAATACCTTGCTATTTTGCTCTCAACTCACGTTTAACTTCAGCGCTTGTACGTACCTGTAAAATGAGAACATCATTCAATTTATAGAGTTAGTAGAATAGGAAATAGCTAGAGTTCCAATACTATACTCTTTCTTGGTAGAAGAGCTCTAGTTATCTTCAACATCCAACTCATCCCTTATCTTGGATAGAGTTCTCTTTGAGTAAGGAGTCATTCTCCTTATCCCTTAAGCAACATTTTCGTTTAGGAGATTTTAGATATACCAACTTAAGTTTATTTCCTTCACTTGCATGCCTTGTGCTCTAATTCAGCCTCTATCTGTGTTTACGGTGTATGGACCTGGTTCATGCTTGAGTTCCTTTGTCAATCATCAAAACAAACTTCACTTGGGCCAACAAGGTGTTTTTATTTTTTTAAAAGCAACTGTACATTTTATTCATCTTCAAAAAGGATTACTTTTGGGGTGAGGGATTTGAAATTACCCAACAACACCCCTATTCTACATTGATATAACAAGTTTTTAGTCAAAATTGTCCCTTATCTTTAAGAGTAGGTATAATTTGTCCTTCATCTATCACCTTGAGCACTTACTATTCTCTAACTTTACCAAGCTTGAGCAGTTTTAGTTTATTAACAGAAAAATCAAATGAAGAGCACCAAAACTAACAGTAAATCCAGTGGCTTTTGCTAACTTGGATAGTTAAGACCAAAAAAAAAAAGACTTAACCCCAATCCCCCTTCCCCCACCCCACCCCCGAAATAAAAGTTCTCGTTAATAGTATAGCTTTGTAGTCTTCCTCTTCAACTTCAGCTCTAATATTCTTCAACTACATTCTTCAAAAGTTTCTCCATGAAATGATTAGTTTCACGGGGATCAAGACAATGTTGAGTTTCAATAGTCTTAACCAAAAACTTCAGCATCATAATATTCATAAAAAATAAGAGTAGATTTTCTCATCAAAAATTCTACAAATTGGACAAAATTGACCCCAGCAACAACATATTCAGTATTATTCCACACCGTAGGGTTTGGGGAGGATAATGTGTTTGTAGACCTTGTGAGCACGTGATTTTTTCCCTACAAGAACTACTCCCACAAAAATTCAAAATAAAATAGTTGTGTGTCACTTGTAATTTATTTGTATTTGTCTGTGCATGTTTATTCTATTTTTATTACTGAAAAATACAAAAATATATGTGTTGCATTTGCATTTACAATTCAGGATTAATTAACCAGTGATTTGATTTATGAAAATGAAAATCATAAAAAATAATGTACTTTGCATTTTTAGCATTTAATGTTGAATTGTGTGATTTTATTGTTAATTGGCATTTAATTGTATGTGATAAATGTTATTAAAAGATAATTACTATTTTTAGTAAGTTAACTTGATTTATAATTTTAGAAAATAGTTTAAAAATCAAAATGAATGAAAAGAACAAAAGAAATAGGAAGGAAAATCTGATTGGGCTCAAATCCCTGGCCCAATGGCGTGTCCCAAACCCGGTCCAGGAAGCTCCTCTCACAGGATGGTGCGTCGTAGTACAGGAACCAAACTACGTCGTTTCAATGGCAAAAAATTTCAGCCATTCAACCAAGCCACATCCAACGGTCACAGATCAATACCCATATTCAAGAACCGAACCCGACCCGTTTACCCCGAGCCAAACCCGCCTCAGTACTTAACCAAAACGACCCCGTTTGACCCCCTAACCTAATCTGGACCGTCGATCGTGCTTGATCCAACGGCCAAGATTAAACCACCCTCTCCCAATATAACCTCAATCTCTACCCAGCCCCCCCCCCAAACCAGACCCCCTCCTGTTCATCGTCTCTCTCAGAGACGACCCCCCCAAACCCTAGCCGCCACCAAATCCCTTCGCCGTAAACCCGGCAGTAACAACGCCGATGACCAGGAAACTAACACCCCTAGAGCGCCTAACCACCCTAAACACAGATCCTTACACCTTTAACCTCGAATCATCCCGGTCTGTCTCGAATCTTCAATCGAAGATTCGAGCAAAACCCTAAACCTACCCAACCAGTCCCAAGTTCACACCCCAGCTCCACCTGACCTCCCTCGTTCCCAAACCACCCCTACTTTGGCTCGAGTCTTGCTAGAACTGGTCGAAGTTTAAATCGATTGAAAAACCCTAGAAGGACCAAACCTGGAGTCGATCTGAGGGGAAAAAGAAATTGGGGTTTTAATCAACTTTATTCGAGTGTTCTCAGTCGAGAACACTCGATTAAAGTTCGTTTTTACCTCAAAAGGTTCAAGTCAAAGGTCAAACTGATTGGAGTTCGATCTATAGATTTTGAGGTATTTCCTTTCCATTTCTTTTTTTCATTTTTTTGTTTGTTGTTTATCTGTTTAAAGTTTCATTGTAGCCCGGTTTTGTCAATGATTTTCCTCCTCCTCTCTTTGGACCTTTTTCTTGGTCCAAATTTTTTGTGGTTGATTATATGTTATAACTGTTTAATCAATCGAATAATTTTCTTTGATTAGTCCGGTAGGTTTGAGTGTTAGTTTAACATGATAGTAGTTTAATTTTGGTTTTGATTTCATAGCTCCTTCCTGTCTGTTTCCCCTCTTGCTTCGTTTGTGTTCTAAATTTTGTGTTAAAATGAGCTCGTTGGTATGTTTGAACTTAGAAATGAGCCTGTTGGTATATTCAGTTCATTGAAATGAATTTATTGGTCATTTGTTATCTTGAATTTGTCAATCCCCTTAAGGATCTTCTGGATGTTTCTTCTTTTGTATTCCAATCTGATTAAGGCATATGCTCGTCTAGTTGATTTCAGTTCATCTGTTGCTGAGCTAAATATGATTGGTTCCCCAATATAGTTAGTTTAATATGTGCTGCCCTAACCCTTAGTCTTCATTTTGGTGCCATTTGATTTGATATCCTGAATTACTAACTGATTTGAATTGGTTATAGCTATTGTAGTTTGTTGGATTCAGCTTAGTTAGTTGGTAGGTTTGAATAGGTTAGAGTTGAAAGGTTCAATGCAGAGTGAAAGGGATTGGGTAGGACAGTAATTTCAGGGACTTTAGGAAGGTATTTTGGGGTTTAAAAAGTTTGAAAATGGCTTAAGATGAATGGGCTGACAGTAGGGTACTAAAATACCATTAAACTAATGCAATTATTTAGTGTTAATGGGGAACAAAACATAATGGTATGAAAGGCTTAAAAGGGGATTGATTAAAATATGTTGCCCATACATGTTTGAACAATTAAATAAAGGGAAGGAAAAGGGATAATGGGAAGAAACATACTCTAGTGGGGAACAAGTGAATTAAAACAAAACATGTAGTAGTGGGCAGAAAATACTTTCTTAATTAGCTAAGTGCTCCTTAGAGCTAGAAAGGGGCTGAGGTTTGGGTATAAATAGGGGCCTGGACAGAATTAAAGGGGATCTTTTTGAGTCTGGTCTGGCTTTTCTTTTTGGGGGGCAGACCTGAGAAGAGAAAAAAAAAGTCTCTGAGAGCACTGTTTGAGAGAATCTTGAGGTCAGTCTTTGAACAATATTCTAAGGAGTTCAGAGAGTTTTTGAGAGTTCTTTTGAAAGGCAGTCAATTTTGGAACAAATTTTGAAAACTTAAAATTAATTGCTGAGAATTTAAAAGATCAGTTTTTTTGTAGTAGAATCTTGGCTTAATCCAAGTTCGGTTGAGTTGATTTGGGTGCTGATTGTTGTTGTGGGGTCTTATAAATCTGTTCGTGCGTTGGTTTGGTTGTGTTTTTGATTCAGAACTGGACTGTCGTGGTATTGCTGTTGTAACTGTTGTTGTATTGCTATTGCTGACCATTCCCTTCTCTATTTCAATTCAGATTCCAGGTACACGGCTGTAACCTTGCCAATTTGTACGCTGAAAAACATGAAGCATGAATATACATGAATATTTGAAGCTTAAGTTTGATTTAGCTTTTCTATTGATTTGTACATTAAGATACTTCACTCACTAATATCATATAAATGTCTGCTGAATGTGTAACTGAACTGATGCGAACTATTGGACTATTTTTTAGCTGAGAACTATTAAATGAATTAGATGCATGCCCTGTGTCTTAGCCATTTGGTTTAGTTTAGTTGGGGCTATTAGTGTAAGGTAGCTTGAATCCGTGTGTTGACTACTTATTGAAACTGAAAATTAGGTTTGAAAGCAAGCGTAGGCCCTGCCAATACTAAAATCCAGGCCCAATGAACGTGTTAGTAGTGCAGTACGTTAGCTTATTTTATTACCGATGAATTGAATTCAAAAGTCATGTGTTGCACAATACTATGTCTTTGGGCTTGAAATCTCAACGTAAATGTCAATTGGTTAATTAATTCGTTGAGCTCTTTAAGTTTTTGTAGCAATAAATTAGCCTAAGCATAATTTGAATATGAACAGGAGCCCATCAGTTAGTAGTTCATAAGTTTGAATAAAATTGGATATTGTCCCGTCTATTACTAATCAGTGAAGTGTATTCGAAGCATTTTGAAACAAGTTTTGCTCAGTAGTTTGGCTTTCATTGACCCGGGCCTAATCCTATAACTGCCCAGTTGCCTTTATAGAGTATAATCCGGGTTGTTTAAAATGAATTGCTAAAAAAATGTTTTATTTGTTACCTCTTATGTTGTAATTGAACCAAGATTGAGCCATGAGAATTTGGTCCTTTCAAATACATCAATTAATGAGGACCTTTTCTTTATTAGAGACAAAAAATAAAAATAGCAAATCATAGTCGCTTTTAGGTTTTCCCTTTAAATAGTAAATGAGATGAGCCTCACCAAACAAAAATACGTAAATGGCGGGGCCCTTAATAAATGGTTAAAATGAAACATTTAGAATTCGGGATGGGCCGCTTAGTGAATTTCACGGCCCTCCCCAAAGATAACAGCGCGCTAGTCATTTTAGACACGCTCTTAATAATTTACTTTCTTAAACTCGGGTGCACATTTATGTGACCCAAATTCAAATTTCAACGGAGTCGAAACGTGTCAATAACCACAGGTGCATTGATGTGACGTGGTTCGAGATGTGTTTTCACGACGTTGCAATCACTTTAAAAATAATAAATAATAGAGGTGGCTGATTAGCCCTTTTTTAAAAAAAATAAGTGAGGCATGCCTCGCCGAATAAATTACAAATTGCGGGACCCTCAATGGATAGTTATTCCAAATGCTTAGATTTCGAGACAGCCGCATAGCTAACTTTACGACTTTTTCTCAAAATAACAACGCGTAATATCTTTAGGCGCGTATTTAATAATGTTATCTTCCTAAACTCGGGTGCACATTTATGTGACCCAAATCCAAATCTCAACGAAGTTGGAATGTATCGAAAGTGGCGGGTACATTTATGTGGCGCAATTCGAGACGCATTCTCACGACGTTGCAATTCTTTAAATAATAAATGATAAAAGCGATTCAAGGGTAAAATTGGTATGTAGGTTCAAAATGTATTAAAATCAGATAAACAAGTCGAATATGACAGTTGAGTGACCGTGCTAGAACCACGAAACTCGGGAATGCCTAACACCTTCTCCCGGGTTAACGGAATTCCTTACTCGGATTTCTAGTTCGCGGACTGTAATACAGAGTCAATCTTTTCCTCGATTCGGGATTCAACCAATGACTTGGGACACCATAAATCTCCTAAGTGGCGACTCTGAATCTTTAAATAAAATCTTGTTTCGATTGTCCTTTAATTGGAAAAACTCCTTCTGCGCTCTTTACGGGGGCGCGAGTGAAAAAGGAGGTGTGACAGCTCTAGCGACTCTACTGGGGAGATAAACCCAGAATCTCTGGTTCCGGGTTCAGAATTCGAGCTTAGATAAATCGTTATATTTGACTTTATCTGATTTTGTTACATGTTTGGGCCTAATGTGCTAAATGATGTTTTTACCGCTTTGATATTATCTGAACTGTATAAAAACTGTGCTGAAACCCTTCTCTTCTTACCTCCGGGGATGTGCTTACTGGTTGAGACTCCCTATTATGTTAGTGTCATACCCTGAAATAAGAAAGAGGCCGGACAAGTTACTAAGCCGGATGGCCTTTTGGTTCCCGGTACGTAGCCCCCTCCTCAACTCGAGTTGTCCGCTCGGGTACACAGTCTAGAACAAATACCCAGGTTATGAACCTAGAATAACTCAGCTTCATGCCGGATTCCTAGTAGGAACGTTTGTTTGCATCACGTGCATTTGACTTTGGAAACTCAACACAGGGGTTGGGTCTGTCTAGGACAGGTGTACCAAAAATGAAAATGACCATCCTGATGCATCTTACTTGCTACTTGTGCATTTATTTTCTTCGGACTTGCATGCTGACCGACTTTTTTTTGAGGAAAATTAAATAGCGTGAGGGTTAAGGAGAGTTAATCGCTTGTTTTGAAAAAAATCAATGTCCAAATAATGCCGAAACTCTGCCGAATTTTTGAGAAAATGAAAAAAAAAAGGAAAAAAAATAATAATAGTTTTATTTGCCAATGAAAAAGAGTCTTGTTCTCAAAAGAATTTTATTTTATCGGCCCGAACTACGCCAGTTTGATTCCCACAGAGTGTGAGATACGTAGGCAACCCCCATCGGGTCCAACTTCACTTTTTGCGAAAATAGCCAAAAGAACTAGAATTTTATTTGAGAATAATTAGGGCGACGCCATTTTTGCCAAAAATAGCCGAATGTCCCTAAAAAGGGCGCCGGAAGGCTGTTTTTGCAAGAACAGACGTCTGAGGTCATTTTTAGGTTTTCACCGGGTAACTAACGCAGCCTTAAAATCTTCGACCCCGAGGTGCTGAAAGGCCGTATTGGCAGAATCGGGTTTTATTTTAAATGAAAAAAAAAGAGAAAAGTGTACATGATATCTTTGAGTCAACTGAATCATGATTTTTGCTTAACCATCCTAATATATGTGCAAAATGAGCACAAGTCAGAATTTACACGTAACAATTGTGAACAAGATCCCTTTGGAGTTGCACATGTGGTGGGATGACTTGGGCGAATCGGGGTGCGACACAGTCAATCTATACTTGGGAGGCCTCACTGGGTTGCTGAAGATCAATCCTAGAGGGGATGTCATAAAGGCCTTGGTCGCAGTCTGGGACCCGGCTCACAACGTATTTCTCTTCTCGGATTTTGAACTCACCCCAACATTGGAAGAAATAGCCGGATACATCGGGGGTCCCAAGGTTTCTCTGAGACACCAGTACCTGATCGCTCCAAGGGCCGTAACCATACACAGGTTCCTGGACTCTTTGAAAATAAGCAGGGGGGTCCACAATCCAGACTTGGCAGCTGGTTTTTGTACTTTGCGGTTTATATACAACAGATATGGCCACATAGGGGGTTTAACAAGCCGGAAAACAAAATCTGTAGCAAAGGAAACCGCCTTAAGTGGGAAGAACATAGGTGTTTTGCATTCATGGTAGCCTTTCTGGGACTCCTGGTATTTCCTAGAAAAGACGGGAACATTGACATACGAATATCTGGGGTTGTCAGCACTTTACTTACTCAAGCCAACAGCACTCTCGCACCTATGATAGTAGCTGAAATCTTCCGCGCTCTCATAGCCTGCAAAGCTGGGGAAAACTTTTTTGAGGGGTGCAATGTGTTGCTGCAGATATGGATGATTGAACACCTATGTCGTCGTCCTCAATTTATGAGTTATGGGTTGATAGAGAAAACATGCATAGAGGAATTTTCCACGAGTATTGACGGAATTAGCTTACCAGAAGGGGTCACAAAATGGATGGCACGCCTCCGTTTTGTCACTGCGAGCCAAATAGAATGGACATTTGGATGGTTGCCTGTGGATGAAATCATATATATGCCAGCTACTGGACCCCATTTCCTTTTGATGGGACTCCGGAGTATTCAGCCCTATGCCCCGTATTGAGTCTTGAGACAGTTGGGGAGATGCCAAATAGTTCCGAAAAATGAAGATCTTAGTGGCCAAGTAGTCGAGATCGGGCCCAAGGACAGTTTCCTGAAGCAGCAGTCCGACAAATTTGGAGCGAGTGTCAATACTTAACAGCAAATACATGTGTACATGATCGGTCCAAGGGTGAAGTTTCGTCGGGATACCTTGCTTGGTTCAAGAAAGAAATTGAGTTTGGGAGACCGGCCAAAAGGCCCCATCTCCAGGAGTTCATCCAGGTGTCGCAAGAACAGTGGGATTGGTTGGCTAAAGAAGAAAGTTATATGGCAGAAATAGGCAAGCTGAGGCAACAGATTAGAGACCTGGAATTTGAAAATAGTCTGCACGTTGATGTCGATCGGGGAGAAAAGAGCAAATTGGCCCAAGAAAATGAGGCGCTGAAAGCCCAAATCCGACAAATGAGGAGAGATGCTGAGAAACAACAAAGGAGTCGGTCGGATGAGCGGTTAATAAAAGGATTGAAAAGGGAAATCGGTGAGTGTCGGGATGATTTGAAGAAATCTGAGGATACCATAGCACAACTCCAGGCACAATGGGAAAAAAGAACGAAAGAGCGCACACAGTACTTACAGCAGGCGAGGAAAGATTATGAAAAGACCATTGTCAGTCTAAAAAGGAAGGTGACCACCCTAGAGAGCAAGGCGGCTAAACAGGCCAAGGCTTTTGAAACCGAGAGTAAACACTGCTATAATCTGATGGCTTCGATGGAAGATGAAATACAGCAGTTACGGAAACAACATCTGCATGATTCTCGGGTTTTAAAGGCTAGAGGGGATCAGACAAAACGCCTACTCCTAGAGAAAGACCGAACGAGGAACAAGATCCTGACTATTGCTCATACTATTACCAGGAAATGTCGGGAGTGTGAAAACATGACCCACACTACCTTCTTCTTGGCGGTGATGATATTTGTGAAGCAGATCATGTATGAATTGGAACAGCTGGAAAGGAACCTTACACCTAAACCCGCGGCGAGGCCGAATGATGCCCCGCGGGCGCCAAAATTCAAAACTCTGAAACATTCGTAGTTTGAGTCTGTATTTTCCTTGTCTTCGGAGTCTGTTGTCCGTCGGAGTTTGTATTTCCTTTTTTGGCGTAAAGTCTGTAGTCTGTATCAAGTCTGTCAATTTCCTTTCAAAAATGTTTTGCCTTGTAATAAAACGTTTTACTAGTAAAGGTTGAAAAATCCAAAAATGGTGTCTTTATTTTCCGCACTTATGGTAGAACTACGCGCGGTCTGATTCATGTAGGGACATGATACGTAGGCAATCCACATAAGATTCGACCACCACTAAAAAGAAAAAAAAGAAAAGGCAAAGTGAATAAAAGAAAGGAAAAGAAGGAAATAAAAAGAGAGATAAAGAAAGTTTCAGAAACACTTAAAAGAGGCACAAACAAAGTAAGCCGGAATGACGCATGCGGTCGAAGCAAAGACATATTAGAAATGGTTAAACTGCCTAGGAACATTGCATCCCCTAACGTGAAATTGCAATATGTGTTAAACTCTAACGCTAACAAGTTTGTTGTTTATCCAGAGGTTTTGAACCAGTTAGTTTGTTAGAATGTTCTGGCAGATTACCGTTACCAAACAAGATCCAAAGGGCCCATACTAAAAAGCATGACTAGTTCAGACCAAAGTATCGAGGATGAAAGGACGGAGAATCAAATGCTGAAGGAGGAAATGGATAAGATGAGACATGAGATGAAAGAAATGCAGCTGGCCTTAGCTAGGGTACAAAAAGTGCCTAACCCTCCCGTTATTCCCACTCTCCCACCAAGACACACGCAGGAATACCCTCCCCCCGGCCCTTCGACAAGTTTCCCCAGTTACCAATACTATCAGGGAAGAAATGCCTATGATCCCTAAGCTTCACAACCCAATCAGAACCCTCCTCCACCAAATGTTCCTGTTTTTGTGGCACCCCCACCAGCCACGCTACAAAGATCATCCAGCGAGCCGTTGTTTCAGGCTCATGATAACCAATATTACCCCCTGAACCAACCTTCAAAGCACCCGAGCCTCATACTTATAATACTCACTTCGAGATCCCGGTAGAGACTGAAAAGCCGGCTAAGAGCCCAGAGCAAGACGAAGTGCTTCGAAAGTTTAAAAGCCTGGAGCAGTCCTTCAGGAATATCCATGGGTTAGGCAACCAAGTCAGTGTGGCCTACAAAGATCTGTGCCCTTTCCCTGACGTTCAATTGTCGGCAGGGTTCAAGATGCCAAAGTTTAATCTATACGAGGGGCACGACGATCCTATGGCACATTTGCGAGGTTTTTGCAACAAGATGAGAGGAGCAGGTGGTAAAGATAAGATGTTGATAGCTTACTTTGGTCAGAGTCTGAGCAGTTCTGCACTGGAATGGTACACAAGACAAGATCCGAGCAGGTGGTACACCTAGGACGATCTAGCACAAGCATTTGCAGGTCACTTTCAGTACAACCTTGAGATCGTCCCTGACCATCTCACATTGCTAAAACTTGAGAAGAAGCCCGGGCAAAGCTTCCGAGAATTTGGGTTCCGCTGGAGAGAGCAGGCGGCAAGAGTTGATCCTCCGATGAGAGAGGGGGAAATGGTGGACTACTTTCTGTAGACTCTGGAGCCAACTTACTTCGGTCACCTGGTGACATCAGTTGGGAAATCTTTCAACGAAGTAGTAAAAATGGGCGGTATGATTGAAGAGGGACTTAAGTACAACAAAATCTTGAGCTATTCGGCGATTAAAGCGACCACTCAGGCCATCCAGAGCGGCACGGGAGGTGCGCTCGGAAAGAAGAAAAGGGAAGATGTCGCAACGGTTGAGGCAGGTACTTGGTCCAGATCCAGAGGTCTCCCCCCCTCACTACCAACCTAGACCCCATCACTCAAATTACCCACATATTCCATACGGCCCTTCACAGCCCTACTAACCACCACAAGAGCCATATTTCTCTGTCCATCATGCCCAAACTTACACCCAGCCTCCGGCTCGCCCGTAATGGAGTGCACTGGCTCCCCAAAATACAATACATATCCACCTCCACAAAACACATATCCCCCTCCACAAAACACATATCCACCTCCACAAAACACATATCCACCACCAAGGGCCTATAGGAATCCTTCGGGACCAGGTTTCCGTGGGAATCAGACTTTCAGGAATGAAAGGATGCAGAGGCAGAGAACATTCACTCCGCTGGGAGAAACCTATACTACTCTGTTCCACAAATTGAGGCAATTAGGCCTATTGAGTCCTGTGGAGCCCAAATTGCCAAATCCCCTTCCCAAAAATCTGGACCACTCGGTAAGCTGTGAATATTGTTCGGGGGCTCCCGGGCATGATACTGAGAAGTGTTGGAAGTTGAAGACTGCCGTACAAGATCTTATTGACACAAATAGGATCGAGATTCAGGAGCCAGAGGCACCTAACATCAATCAGAACTCGTCGGCACACCATGAAGCCCACATGATCGAACTAGTGCACGAAGGAGGGAAGCTCAAGAAGCCATCACAAATGGTAATAATGATATGTGCCAGTCCAAAAGAAAAGTTGATCAGTGGAAAAGCGGTAGTACAGTCGAAAAGGGTAGAAGGCAAGCCAGTGGTGATGATGGGGAAGAGTTCGTCTGATGTTGCCAAGAATCCAGAGCCGGTCAAAGTAACGGTGCAAGGGATATCAAGCAAGCCAGTAGCCGTGAAGGGGGCATGCATAGGACCAGTTGTTATTAGGCCAGTAATGCAGTTGCCGATAATCAGCGAGAAAGCTGTGCCAAGGAGCTACAGTCAAGTAATGGTAATGCATGAGGGGAAGGAAGTTGTGGAAGAAATATGTGAGGCACAGGGGTTAACTCGTTCGGGAAGGTGTTTTGCTCCCGCGGAGTTAAGAAGGGCCAATCCGGTAGCGACAAAGAATCCAGTTACCGAGGAAGAGGCGGAAGAATTTTTAAAGAAAATGAAGGCGCAAGATTACTCCATTGTGGAGCAGTTAAGAAAGACCCCGGCACAGATTTTATTCTTATCCTTGTTGATCCATTCAGATGAGCACCGCAGGGTATTGATGAGAATTATGAACGAAGCCCATGTTCCGGATAAGATCTCTGTGAACCATCTGGATAAAATAGCAAAAAAGACTTTCAAGGTCAACAGGGTCACTTTTTCAGACGATGAGTTGCTCGTGGAGGGTACGGAACATAATAGAGCCCTCTATTTGACTGTGAAGTGTAAAGACTCGGTGGTCACTCGAGTACTGATTGATAATAGTTCCAGTGCCAATATCTGTCCTTTGACCACCTTGAACAAACTGAAGGTCGATGGTGATAGAATTCACAAGAACAACATCTATGTTCGAGGGTTTGATGGGGGTGGTACAGACACAGTGGGTGACATCATACTTGAATTAACAATTGGTCCGGTCGAGTTCACCATGGAGTTTCAAGTGTTAGACGTGGCAGTGTCATATAATCTTCTGTTGGGGTGACCCTGGATCCACGCCGCCAAAGCAGTGCCTTCTACATTACATCAGATGGTCAAATTCGAGTGGGATAGGCAAGAGATCGTAGTACAGGGGGAAGACAATGCAAGTGCCGTAAGTGATGCCATCGTGCCCTTCATAGAGACTGATGATGATAAGGGACCGTGGGTTTACCAGGTTTTCAATACGGTTTTAGTAGACAATGTTCCCGAAGGTGAAAGCATCCCACTTCCCAAAATAGCAGCTGCAACTGTCATGGTAGCCTCAGAGATGTTGAAGAACGGGTTTGTGCCAGGCAAAGGTTTAGGGGCTGATCTTCAGGGTATTGTTCAGCCGGTCTCTTTGCCCAAAAATCTGGATACCTTTGGGTTGGGGTTCAAGCCTACTGCGGCGGATATGAGACGGGCCCGCAAGTTGAAGAAAAGAGTTTGGGTTCTTCCCAAGCCAGTTCCACGTCTTTCCAGATCCTTTGTCAGAGCAGGTATCAGAAGGTTGTCAGTCCCCAAAATTCTCGGACCTCTGATTGGGTCAGATGGAGATTTGAATCAGGGTTTTGAAAGGCTGTTCGCCGACGTCAACGTGATAGAAGCTGGAGAAGGTTCCAGTAGGGCAGATATACAGTTTGTGGGGCCTAGGGCCAATATCAACAATTGGACAACTATTCCTCTTCCTACCCGGAGGGAGTCTTGGTAGTAGGCTCTGGACTTTCTTTCTTGTTTTCTGGATTATTCCAGAGTTGTAATCCAGTTTTGTTTTATTTTGTATTCGACAAAAGCGTGAAACTCTGTTATCCCGCATTTTAATAAAGTGAAAGTTTTCTCTCTTTATTTTGTTTTAATTCTATTTTCTTCTTTTCTCTTACTGAACAGTTCTCTTTATATTGGTTCTAATGACATGGCATGCACAACGGATCTTCAACCTAGTCTAAAAAATCAATCTGATTCCGAACTAATTGTGCAAGAGGTTGATTATGATGATGAATCGGAATACGATGAGGATGAAGCCTTCGAAGAGATAAATAGAGAGTTAAGCCAGTTTGAAGAGAAATCCAAGCCCAACTTAAATGACACAGAAGCCATCAATTTAGGGGATGCAGATGATATCAGGGAAACTAAAATAAGCATCCACATTGCACCGAATATCAGGGAAGAACTAATCAAAGCACTTATTGAGTTCAAAGACGTTTTTGCATGGTCGTATGATGACATGCCGGGGTTAAGCACGGATTTAGTGGTTCACAAATTGCCCATTAACCCGGCATGCCCTCCCGTCAAGCAGAAATTGAGGAAGTTCAAAACAGACATGAGTGTGAAGATTAAAGAGGAAGTAACCAAGCAGCTGCAAGCAAAGGTTATTCGGGTCACTCGATATCCTGATTGGTTGGCTAATGTGGTGCCAGTGCCGAAGAAAGATGGGAAGATCAGGGTGTGTGTCGATTACCGCAATCTGAACAGGGCAAGCCCAAAGGATAACTTTCCATTACCCAACATCCATATCTTGATCGATAATTGTGCCGGACGTGAGATCGGGTCTTTTGTGGATTGTTATGTTGGGTATCATCAGATTCTGATGGATGAAGAAGATGCGGAAAAGACGACTTTCATTACACCGTGGGGGACTTATTGCTACCGGGTAATGCCATTTGGTTTGAAGAATACTGGGGCAACGTACATGAGAGCAATGACTACTGTGTTTCATGATATGATACACAAAGAGATTGAGGTATACGTGGACGATGTGATCATAAAATCCAAGCATCAGGAAGACCACGTAGCAGACCTAAGGAAGTTTTTCCAAAGACTTCAAAGGTACGATATTAAGCTCAACCCGGCCAAATGTGCATTTGGTGTTCCATCTGGAAAGCTATTGGGATTCATCGTCAGTCGGTGAGGCATTGAGTTGGACCCGTCAAAGATCAAATCCATCCAAGATTTGCCACCGCTGAAGAACAAGACAGAAGTAATGAGTCTGTTGGGAAGGTTGAATTATATCAGTAGGTTTATTGCTCAACTCACAGCAACTTGTGAACCCATTTTTCGGCTACTGAAGAAAGATGTTGTGGTAGAATGGACGGCGGAATGTCAGGAAGCATTTGACCAAATCAAAGTATATTTATCAAGTCCACCTGTGTTGGTTCCACCTGAGCCGGGAAGACCATTAATTCTTTATCTAATGGTCCTGGAGAATTTGTTTGGCTGCGTACTGGGGCAATACGACATTATAGGAAGGAAGGAGCAAGCCATCTATTATCTCAGCAAGAAGTTTACAAGCTATGAGGTTAAGTACACTCAACTCGAGAAGACATGTTGCGCCCTAACTTGGGTGGCCCAGAAATTGAAGCATTATCTGTCATCATATACTACTTATCTCATTTCACGCTTGGATCCACTGAAGTATATTTTCCAGAAGCCTATGCCCACAGGGATATTGGCGAAATGGCAGTTATTACTCACAGAATTCGACATCGTCTATGTGACGAGGACGGCCATGAAGGCCCAAGCATTGGCTGATCACTTGGCTGAGAATCCTGTTGATGAAGAATACGAGCCCTTGAGAACGTATTTTCCTGATGAAGAAGTGATGCATATAGATGAGTTGGAAATGACCAAAGAACCGGGATAGAAGCTTTTTTTCGATGGAGCCGCAAATGCGAAGGGAGTTGGGATAGGAGCGGTACTTATTTCTGAAACAGGACATCATTATCCTGTTACGGCTCAGCAGCGGTTCTATTGTACCAACAACATGGCTGAGTATGAGGCATGCATTTTTGGGTCTACGACTAGCTGCAGACATGGATGTCCAGGACGTCTTGGTCTTGGGAGACTCGGACCTCCTGGTGCATCAGATTCAGGGTGAATGGGAAACAAGGGATTTGAAGCTCATACCATATCGACAATGTTTACACGATCTGAGCAAGCGATTTCAATCAGTGGCTTTCAGAGGTTGCCGATGCTTTGGCCACCTTAGCATCGATGTTGCACCACCCAGACAAAATTCATGTTGACCCGTTGCATATTCAGGTTCGTGATCAGCATGCTTATTGCAACGTGTTAGAGGAAGAACTGGATGGCGAACCATGGTTCAATGATGTCAACGAATACCTCAGGATGGGGATATACCCTGAGCAGGCCACCTGAGATCAAAAGAGAGCCATTCGGCGACTGGCAAATGGATTTTTCCTTAGTGGAGGAGTGTTGTACAAAAGAACACCAGATTTGGGATTGCTGAGATGTATAGATGCTAGTCAAGCCATGACAGTTATGATAGAGGTACATGCTGGAGTTTGTGGGCCACATATGAGCGGATATGTATTGGCGAAGAAGATTCTTCGAGCAGGGTACTATTGGCTCACTATGGAGTGTGATTGTATCAGTTTCATGCGGAAATGCCATCAGTGTCAGATACACGGAGATCTGATTCATTCTCCGCCGACAAAATTGCATACAATGTCAGCACCATGGCCATTTGTTGCCTGGGGCATGGATGTCATTGGACCTATTGAGCCGGCAGCTACCAACGGTCATAGGTTCATTCTGGTGACCATTGATTATTTCACTAAGTGGGTTGAAGCTAAAACTTTCAAGTCGGTAACCAAGAAGGCAGTGATAGATTTTGTTCATTCCCATATCATTTGTAGATTTGGGATCCCAAAAGTGATCATCACGGACAATGGTGCTAATCTCAACAGTGGTTTGATGAAAGAAGTATGTTAACAGTTCAAGATTACACACCGTAATTCCACACCATATCGTCCCAAGGCGAATGGAGCGGTCGAGGCGGCCAACAAGAACATAAAGAAGATACTTCGGAAGATGGTAGAAGGGTCGAGACAATGGCATGAGAAGTTACCATTGGCATTGTTGGGTTATCGCACTACTGTTCGTACTTCAGTAGGGGCAACTCCTTATTTGTTGGTATATGGAACTGAAGCAGTAATACCAGCAAAAGTTGAAATTCCATCCCTTCGGATTGTCGCTGAGGCTAAAATTGATGATGACGAGTGGGTCAAAACCCGTTTGGAGCAGTTGAACTTGATTGATGAAAAGAGATTGGCAGCTGTGTGTCATGGTCAGTTATATCAAAAGAGAATGGCAAGAGCATACAACAAAAAGGTACGTCCCCGGAAGTTTGAAGTGGGCCAGCAAGTGCTGAAATGCATCCTCCCACATCAGGCTGAGGCAAAGGGCAAGTTCGCCCCGAATTGGCAAGGGTCATTCATTGTAACCAGAGTGTTGTCCAATGGCGCTTTATGTTTAACAGGTATCGAAGGGAAATGCGTCGACATGGCTATCAATTCTGACGCAGTTAAGAGATATTATGTATGATTTCTTTTAATTGTAATTGTTGTTTGTTTGCATTTGGCATTGATATCGGAGAATGAAATGACAGAGGCAATTTGTTCTTCCATCCAAACACTTTAACCTTTTCTTCCCCTTTTGAGCCTTATTTATTCTTTCATACCCCTCTTTTGGAATCAATAATGAAAATGAAAGAAAAAGAGAAGAGAAAAATAATAAAGACAAAAGAAAAGTCACAAGAAAAAATAAAGGAATTGGGAACTACGTTTGACCTGATTCCTCAAGAAAGATACGTAGGCGCCTCACGGCTCGGTCATAGTGTAACATAGTGTAACATAGTGTAACAAAAATAAAAATCCCCAAGCAAGAAACTGGGGCAGAAGGTGTGTTTGTAATTTTGGGAAGGAAGTTTGATTCCAAGAGTTGTAATGTTTTACTCATCAAAATTATTTTAAACCTTTTGATACCTCTTTTTCTTTTAGCCATACACAAAAACCCATATTGATGTCCAAAAAAGATCTCCCGATCAGTATCCGAGAAGTGCCAAGTCATGCAAACGGAAGTCGGGAATAACACTCTGATCCCCAGTAGAGAAGAGGATCATAAGCTGGAAATGAATTGGTAGCCGAAAGAATCCCCAGCAGAGAGAGTCATATCGGTAACACTCCAATCCCCAGCTGGGAAAAATAAAATAAAATGAGAGAGTCTTATCGGTGAAAACCTCCACAGGCACCATAAGGCGACGTAAGTTGAGAGAAAATAAAACGAGAGAGTCTTATCGGTGAAAACCTTCACAGGAACCATAAGGCGATGGGAGTTGAGAGAAATGAGAGAGTCTTATTAGTGAAAACCCCTCGAAGGGCACTATGAGGCGACAAGACAAGATTGGCGGAAAGGATCCGCATTTGGCAAAGAGTTAAGTGCCTGTTTATCCCCAGCAAGATGAGGCCGTCCGAAAGGTTGATTGATACAAGTAGACTGGGTTAATTAATCCGGAATGCACGACATAATCGTTGGGATCGGTTATATCATTCAGATAAGTTCTTTTCTTTCTTTTTCCCCAGCATTTGTTTAGAAAGACTTCTTCTTTTTCTATCTTTTGAAATCATTACTTTTTCATTTCTTGGTTTAAAGTCTTTATCTCCCCAGCAGTTTGTTTTTGAAAAGTATTTTCAGAGCTTATTACCAGTTTCCAAGATGGTACAAAAACACAATGTGGATAGGACGGGCCAAAGATAATGCAATGAAATGAGAAAGACGTTCGTTGCAAGACCAAATGATGGATTGATCTAGGATTTCGGGGAGGGTATGGAGAAAAGTGGGAAGCAACAATTGGTGAATAAAGAATCGTCAAGAAACAAGAGCTTCCCTGGCAGATTATCGACCAAGTTCCAAGAGGGTCGGACAACACGGAGCAGGGAAAAAAGAGGGGGAAAACCATCCCCAGCAGGAATATGATCGCCAGCAGGAATATCATCCCCAACAAATAATATCATCCCCAGCAAGCTTTGGTGATGTAATGGAACACAAAGCTGGGAAAGAAGAAAGAGAAAACCATCCCCAGCAGGAGTGGCACGACCATTCGCCACGTTTAAACTAACAAAATTTTTCTTTCTTTGATTTGAAGTAGGGACAGGAAATGTTATAGATGATGAAAAGACATCATGATACAAGAAAGATTGCCAAACTGGGGCAGAAAATTTTCTTTCATTTTGAAAATTTTCTGGAAGTCCGATACCCACTTGGGGAAGAAGCAAGATAACACAAGTTTTAGGAAAAATGGTATCCCCAGCAGTTTTCGGAAGAAGGTCAAACAAGTTTTAAAGGAAGCAATTTCAGAAGGAAGATAACACAAGTCTTAAGGGAAGTAGTTCCAGTGGAAGGAAAGCACCAACTTTAAAGGAAATAGTCTTTGAAGGAGGAAAATAACATATTTTTAAATAAAACACCGGTGTTATCCCCAGCAGTTTTCAGAGGAATGAAACACCAGTTTTGAGGGAAGCAGTTCTGAAAGAAAATAATTTCAAGTTAGAAGGAAAATGGTCCAGGAGGAAGGAAGGAGCAACAGCAATAAAACACATTTTTTAAGAAGAAGTTGAAGTTAGGAAACCGCCTGGAGAATGGAGGTGTTATATTTTTTAAGTCATAATTAAAGTCCAGAGCCTGCCTGAAAAATGGAGGTGTTATATTTCTTGAGAAGGTTGAAGTCAGGAGCCCGTCTGGAGAATGGAGGTATTATGTTTTTAAGAAATTCTCGAGGTCAGGAGCCCACCCGGAAAATGGAGGTATTATCTCTAAATTATTTATTGAAGTCAGGAGCCCGCCTGGAGAATGGAGGTATTATATTTTTAAGAAGTTGTTGAAGTTAGGAGCCCGCCTGGAGAATGGAGGTGTTATGTCTTTAAGAAATAGTCAATGTCAGGAGCCCGCCTGAAAAATGAAGGTGTTATATTTCTTAAGAAGGTTGAAGTCAGGAGCCCGCCTGGAGAATGGAGGTATTATGTTTTTAAGAAATTGTCGAAGTCAGGAGCCCGCCTGGAAAATGGAGGTATTATCTCTAAATTGTAGTCGAAGTCAGGAGCCCGCCTGTAGAACGGAGGTTGTTATATTTTAAGTTGAAGAAGTCAGGAGCCCGCCTGTAGAACGGAGTTTGTTATATTTTAAGTTGAAGAAGTCAGGAACCCGCCTGTTAGAACGGAGGTTATTATATTTGAAGTTGATGAAGTCAGGAGCCCGCCTGGAGAATGGAGGTGTTATATTTTTAAGTCATTGTTGAAGTCAGGAGCCCGCTTGGAGAATGGAGGTGTTATATTTTTAAGTTGTGTTGGAAGTCAGGAGCCCGCCTGAAGAATGGAGGTTGTTATCATTGCAAGTTGCAGACGAAGTTAGGAGCCCGCCTGGAGAATGGAGGTATTATATTTTTAAGAAGTAGCTGAAGTCAGGAGCCTTCCTGTAGAACGGAGGTTTGTCATATTTTAAGTTGAAGGAGTCAGGAGCCCGCCTGTTAGAACGGAGGTTGTTATATTTGAAGTTGATGAAGTCAGGAGCCCGCCTGTAGAATGGAGGTTGTTATATTTTAAGCTAAAGAAGTCAGGAGCCCGCCTGTTAGAACGGAGGTTGTTATATTTGAAGTTGATAAAGTCAGGAGCCTGCCTGTAGAATGGAGGTTGTTATATTTTAAGATAAAGAAGTCAGGAGCCCGCTTGTAGAACGGAGGTTATCATATTTTAAGTTGAAGGAGTCAGGAGCCCGCCTGTAGAACGGAGGTTGTCATATTCTAAGTTAAAGGAGTCAGGAGCCCGCTTGTAGAACGGAGGTTGTCATATTTTAAGTTGAAGGGGTCAGGAGCCCGCCTATAGAATGGAGGTGTTTACTTTAAAGTTGTTATCGAAGTCAGGAGCCCGCCTGTAGAACAGAGGACTACACTCAATTTCAAGTCAGAAGTCAGTAAAACGGAGGGTTACAACAAAATATCCCCAGCATAAATTCCACTGCAGAAGTCAGAAGGAAGACTACAAGAGCAAGTTGAAGATAGATAAGATGTTGTAATCATTAGTTTAGTCTAGCTTTTTGTTTTCATTCTAGCAATGGTGTAATAAGGAGGTCGGAAAGCAGTAGTAACAGCATGCAACAGCAGTAACAACAACATTGCAGTCTCATGGTAGTCCCAACTACCAAAACTCCCCGAACTACATTGACCTGATTCCCTTTTAGCCAGGGATATGTAGGAAACCTTTGAAGCAAAGGTTCGGTTAAATCTTTTCAAAAATGCTTCACACGGAGTATTCCAACGGGCAAAAATCGCTCGTATCCGCTCACTTTATCTTTGCACGAAAACTCTTTGTGTTTTCGGACGAAGAGGGGCAGCTGTGAGCACGTGATTTTTGCCTTACAAGAACTACTCCCACAAAAATTTAAAATAAAATAGTTGTGTGTCGCTTGTGATTTATTTGTATTTGTCTGTGCATGTTTATTCTATTTTTATTAATGAAAAATACAAAAATATATGTGTTGCATTTACATTTACAATTTAGGATTAATTAACCAGTGATTTGATTTATGAAAATGAAAATCATAAAAATAATGTACTTTGCATTTTTAGCATTTAATGTTGAATTGTGTGATTTTATTGTTAATTGGCATTTAATTGTATGTGATAAATGTTATTAAAAGATAATTAGTATTTTTAGTAAGTTAACTTGGTTTATAATTTTAGAAAATAGTTTAGAAATCAAAATGAATGAAAAGAACAAAAGAAATAGGAAGGAAAATCGGATTGGGCTCAAATCCCTGGCCCAATGGCGTGTCCCAAACCCGGTCCAGGCAGCTCCTCTCACAGGATGGTGAAATGACGTAGTATAGGAACCAAACTACGTCGTTTCAATGGCAAAAAATCTCAGCCATTCAACCAAGCCACATCCAACGGTCACAGATCAATACCCATATTCAAGAACCGAACCCGACCCCTTTACCCCGAGCCAAACCCGCCTCAGTACTTAACCAAAACGACCCCGTTTGACCCCCTAACCTAATCTGGACCGTCGATCGTGCTTGATCTAACGGCCAAGATTAAACCACCCCTCCCTATATAAACTTAATCTCTACCCAGCCCCCCCCAAACCAGACCCCCCTGTTCATCGTCTCTCTCAGAGACGACCCCCCAAACCCTAGCCGCCACCAAATCCCCTCATCATAAACCCCGCGGAAACAACGCCGATGACCAAGAAACTAACACCCCTAGAGCACCTAACCACCCTCAACACAGATCCCTACCCCTTTAACCTCGAATCATCCCGGTCTGTCTTGAATCTTCAATCGAAGATTTAAGCAAAACCCTAAACCTACCCAACCAGTCCCAAGTTCACACCCCAGCTCCACCTGACCTCCCTCGTTCCCAAACCACCCCTACTTTGGCTCGAGTCTTGCTAGAACTGGTTGAAGTTTAAATCGATTGAAAAACCCTAGAAGGACCAAACCTGGAGTCGATCCGAGGGGAAAAAGAAATTGGGGTTTTAATCAACTTTAGTCGAGTATTCTCAGTCGAGAACACTCGATTAAAGTTCGTTTTTACCTCAAAAGGTTCAAGTCGAAGGTCAAACTGATTGGAGTTCGATCTATAGATTTTGAGGTATTTCCTTTCCATTTCTTTTTTTCATTTTTTTGTTTGTTGTTTATCTGTTTAAAGTTTCATTGTAGCCCGGCTTTGTCAATAATTTTCCTCCTCCTCTCTTTGGACCTTTTTCTTGATCCAAATTTTCTGTTGTTGATTATATGTTATAACTGTTTAATCAATCGAATAAGTTTCTTCGATTAGTCCGGTAGGTTTGAGTGTTAGTTTAACACGGTAGTAGTTTAATTTTGGTTTTGATTTCATAGCTCATTCCTGTATGTTTCCCCTCTTGCTTCGTTTGTGTTCTAAATTTTGTGTTAAAATGAGCTCGTTGGTATATTTGAACTTAGAACTAAGCCTGTTGGTATATTCAGTTCATTGAAATGAATTTATTGGTCATTTGTTATCCTGAATTTGTCAATCCCCTTAAGGCTCTTCTGGTTGTTTCTTCTTTTGTATTCCAATCTGATTAAGGCATATGCTCGTCTAGTTGATTTCAGTTCATCTGTTGCTGAGCTAAATATGATTGGTTCCCCAATATAGTTAGTTCAATATGTGCTGCCCTAACCCTTAGTCTTCATTTTGGTGCCATTTGATTTGATATCCTGAATTTCTAACTGATTTGAATTGGTTATAGCTATTGTAGTTTGTTGGATTCAGCTTAGTTAGTTGGTAGGTTTGAATAGGTTAGAGTTGAAAGGTTCAATGCAGAGTGAAAGGGATTGGGTAGGACAGTAATTTCAGGGACTTTAGGAAGGTATTTTGGGGTTTAAAAAGTTTGAAAATGGCTTAAGATGAATGGGCTGACAGTAGGGTACTAAAATACCATTAAACTAATGCAATTGTTTAGTGTTAATGGGGAACAAAACATAATGGTATGAAAGGCTTAAAAGGGGATTGATTAAAATATGTTGCTCATACATGTTTGAACAATTAAATAAAGGGAAGGACAAGGGATAATGGGAAGAAACATACCCTAGTGGGGAACAAGTGAATTAAAACAAAACATGTAGTAGTGGGCAGAAAATACTTTCTTAATTAGCTAAGTGCTCCTTAGAGCTAGAAAGGGACTGAGGTTTGGGTATAAATAGGGGTCTGGACAGAATTAAAGGGGATCTTTTTGAGTCTGGTCTGGCTTTTCTTTTTGGGGGCAAACCTGAGAAGAGAAAAAAAAAGTCTCTGATAGCACTGTTTGAGAGCATCTTGAGGTCAGTCTTTGAACAATACTCGAAGGAGTTCATAGAGTTTTTGAGAGTTCTTTTGAAAGGCAGTCAGTTTTGGAACAAATTTCGAAAGCTTAAAGTCAATTTCTGAGAATTTAAAAGATCAGTTTTTTGTAGTAGAATCTTGGCTTAATTCAAGTTCGGTTGAGTTGATTTGGGTGCTGATTGTTGTTGTGGGGTCTTATAAATCTGTTCGTGCGTTGGTTTGGTTGTGTTTCTGATTCAGAACTGGACTGTCGTGGTATTGATGTTGTAACTGTTGTTGTATTGTTGTTGCTGACCATTCCCTTCTCTATTTCAATTCAGATTCCAGGTACACGGCTGTAACCTTGCCAATTTGTACGCTGAAAAACATGAAGCATGAATATACATGAAGATTTGAAGCTTAAGTTTGATTTAGCTTTTCTATTGATTTTTACATTAAGATACTTCACTCACTAATATCATATAAATGTCTGCTGAATGTGTAACTAGACTGATGCAAACTATTGGACTATTTTTTAGCTGAGAACTGTTAAACGAATTAGATGTGTGCCCTGTGTCTTAGCCATTTGGTTTGGTTTAGTTGGGGCTATTAGTGTAAGGTAGCTTGAATCCGTGTGTTGACTACTTATTGAAACTGAAAATTAGGTTTGAAAGCAAGTGTAGGCCTTGTCAATACTAAAATCCAGGCCCAATGAACGTGTTAGTAGTGCAGTACATTAGCTTATTTTATTACCGATGAATTGAATTCAAAAGTCATGTGTCGCACAATACTATGTCTTTGGGCTTTAAATCTCAACGTAAATGTCAATTGGTTAATTAATTCGTTGAGCTCTTTAAGTTTTTGTAGCAATAAATTAGCCTAAGCATAATTTGAATATGAACAGGAGCCCATCAGTTAGTAGTTCATAAGTTTGAATAAAGTTGGACACTGTCCCGTCTATTACTAATCAGTGAAGTGTATTCGAAGCATTTTGAAACAAGTTTTGCTCAGTACTTTGGCTTTCATTGACCCGGGCCTAATCCTATAACTGCCCAGTTGCCTTTATAGAGTATAATCTGGGTTGTTTAGAACGAATTGCTAAAAAAATATTTTATTTGTTACCTCTTATGTTGTAATTGAACCAAGATTGAGCCATGAGAATTTGGTCCTTTCAAATACATCAATTAATTAGGACATTTTCTTTATTAGAGACAAAAAATAAAAATAGCAAATCATAGTCGCTTTTAGGTTTGCCCTTTAAATAGTAAATGAGACGAGCCTCGCCAAACAAAAATACGTAAATGGTGGGGCCCTTAATAAATGGTTAAAATGAAACATTTAGAATTCAGGATGGGCCGCTTAGTGAAGTTCACGGCCCTCCCCAAAGATAACAATGCGCTAGTCATTTTAGACACGCTCTTAATAATTTACTTTCTTAAACTCGGGTGCACATTTATGTGACCCAAATACAAATCTCAACGGAGTCGAAACATGTCAATAACCACGGGTGCATTGATGTGACGTGGTTCGAGATGTGTTTTCACGACGTTGCAATCTCTCTAAAAATAATAAATAATAGAGGTGGCTGATTAGCCCTTTTTTAAAAAAATAAGTGAGGCATGCCTCGCCGAATAAATTACAAATTGCGGGGCCCTCAATGGATAGTTATTCCAAATGCTTAGATTTCGAGACAGGCCGCATAGCGAACTTTACGGCTTTTTCTCAAAATAACAACGCGTAGTATCTTTAGGCGCGTATTTAATAATGTTATCTTCCTAAACTCGGGTGCATATTTATGTGACCCAAATCCAAATCTCAACGAAGTTGGAATGTATTGAAAGTGGCGGGTACATTTATGTGGCGCAATTCGAGACGCATTCTCACGACGTTGCAATTCTTTAAATAATAAATGATAAAAGCGGTTCAAGGGTAAAATTGGTATGTAGGTTCAAAATGTATTAAAATCAGATAAACAAGCCGAATATGATAGTTGAGCGACCGTGCTAGAACACGAAACTCAGGAATGCCTCACACCTTCTCCCAGGTTAACAGAATTCCTTACTCGGATTTCTGGTTCGCGGACTGTAATACAGAGTCAATCTTTTCCTCGATTCGGGATTCAACCGGTGACTTGAGACACCATAAATCTCCTAAGTGGCGACTCTGAATCTTTAAATAAAATCCCGTTTCGATTGTCCTTTAATTGGAAAAACTCCCTCTGCGCTCTCTACGGGGACGCGAGTGAAAAAGGAGGTGTGACAGACCTTACCCTTACCTTGTGAGGTAAAATTGACCCCATAAACACTTCTAGATTCAGGCAGAGGATAAAACCATTTAAATTGACACCAGAAGCTCTTCACATATTGGATAAATTGACACTACAAATATTAGCAACCAAAAATATTGTAGTTACGCCAGTAGGTAATAATCGTTTTTGCCGACCAAGTTTCACTATATTTATGTCGCCATTATGTTGCAATTCCAAGGTTATAGTTTTCTTTTAAAAAAAGTTGATGTTGCCTGGTTACTGTGAGGAAGAACTGCATTGAGGGAAGAAAAGATTGGGAAAGAAAACTCAAGATGGGTGGGTCTGTTATGTGAAACCCATTAATTATGGTGCTCACCGTTTGGTTTTTCTGTTAGTAGACAAAAGCTGTTCAAGTTTGGTAAAGTTAGAGGACAATAAGTGCTCAAGGTGATAAATGAAGGACAAAATTAGACCTATTCTTAAATATAAGGGATGATTTTGGTTAAAAACTCCTGATATAGCAAAACTATCTTTAATACACTTCAGATGAAGTACATGCATTTTGTGAGTGGATACTAGACCAATGAGCCATGTAAAGCGAGGTATCCAGCCTATACAAAAAGGCCATCCAAAAAATTCTAATTCTACAAATGTAGATAGACATGCTCAAGGTGGTTCGAAGGATTATATTGAACTTCTTCGGTTAGAAACACCACTAAAAAAACTGCCAAAAAGCGTCCAGAAAAATCGACCAAAATCGGTCGGAATACAACAAAAATCGATCGATTTCCGACTGTTTATAATTGATCAACAAAATAATGGTCGCAAACGGAAAGCGATCGAAGTCGGTCTGTAACTGTCAACGCAGTTTGACCAAATATCTGACACAAATTAATTTTACCGATCGATGTGAGCACGTGATTTTTGCCCTATATGAATTACTCCCATAAATTCAAAAACAAAATAATTTTTACATTGTTTGTAATTTTGTGGGTTTTTGTGGCATTTTCTATTATTGTTTGCATATTGTTTGTGCATGTTTAATTTGTTTAATTAATAAAAAATACAAAAATATGTTGCATTTGCATTTTTAGGATTTAAGTCTAGATTTAGGATTAATTGACAAATTAGTTGTTTTATGAAAAATGGGAAAAATCACAAAAAATAACTTATTTCGCACATTTTAATTTTTGGTAGTTTTTTCTTAATTTGATTTTTAAATTATTTGTGATAATTATTATTTAGAATTAATTAGTATTCTTTAGAGGCTAGTTTGGTTTTATGATTTAACTTAGGATTCTATTTTTAATTTTGAAAAAAAAAAGATGAAGATTTAAAAGAAAAATTGAGGGGATTAAGGTTTTGGGCCAATCTTGTGATCTAAATTGCCCCAGCCCAAATAATTCCTCCTCAGACCCGGTTAAATTTAGCCCAAACCCGTTACTACACCCAGTCCCAGCTTTAGCTTAACCAAACGACGTAGTTTCGTATTTTGTCCATGCCCAGGTTCATCTCATCCGTTCATTCATGTGCATCCAATGGTCCAGGTTTTTTCCCCAATTACATAAGAATGTCCAAACCCTTCTCATTAAACCTAAATCCTGTTCATTCACTTCATCTCCCTCAGAGAAGCACTTCAATCTTCTCCGCCATTTCTGCCGGCGTGGCCTCCCAAACCACCGCTGAACTCCAACCAATATCACCACACAGACCCCTCTTCGTCCCCTTTCCATGAATCTACCAGTAATTGCCTTTGAATCACTACCAATTGAAGCCAATTTCAGATCTAAAAAAGGGGTCGTAGAGCAGAAGCAAAATCTCCCAAAATTCTTCAAGCTTCGATGGTTCGTTTCGACATGTTATTGTTGTTTCTCGTCGGTTTAACAAAAACCCACGACTAATACCAATTACGATTCAAAATCGAAAGAGAAAAAGGTCCGTTCAAGCCATCTCCGCCCTTGTTTTAGGTATCTAAGTTCCTTTTGTTATCCTGTTCTTCGTATCTTCATCTCTTCTGATTTTTACTAAGTTCTTTTCTCCGTTTTTGTTTTATTAATAATTGCTTTGTACATGTTTAGGACTAAGTTGCAAGTAGTTTGAATCAATTGCTGTGTACTGATATTTTAAAGTTTTGTTTTAATTTGCTGTCAAAAACAAAAGAGGGGGAAAAGGGGTTTGATTTGCAGGTTGTTGTTTTTAGTTGTTTGGGTATTGCACTTATGAATTAAACTGGGCTCGAACTCAGAAATCCAAGAGAAGAGGGGATTAGGCTGGTTTTGCAGGCCCAACTTTAGAATTGGGACCTTGGGTCGGCTTTGACCCATTTGGTCTCCTGCAGTAAAAAAAACAGGGGTATTAGGGGTAATTTGGATAATTAGATAAGGGAATCTATCAGTAACTAAATTAGGAAGCTTCTAGGAAGCTGGGGTGGGGACTGTTCTGTGTATCTGATTTTTAAATTAAGGTTCCCTAAGCAAAAACCAAAGTTAGAAAGGGACTAAGGTGCAAAAACTGATTCCTAGGGGTTGCCCTAATGCCTTGCCTATAAGGCACATTAGCTTGGCATTCAGAGAAAAAAAAAAGGGAGAAAAAATTTGAAACTCAAGAATGGCTAAGAATTTTATAGAAAACTACTGTTCCATTGGATTTTTTTTCTATAATTCTTGAGGTTATGAATATCCGAAGAAATCTCTGATTCACATGGGGTTGAGGATGGTTTAATTTGGTTTTTGAAAGCTGATTCTGGGCTGAATTTGTGTTGGGAGTCCTGATTTATAATTTTCTTAGCTCCCTTTGCCTAGCTATTATTCCTGAAAGATCACAAGTACTTATCTGGGTTGAAGATGGTCTGCTTTTGGTTTTTTAAAACTGATTTTGAACTACTGAGAGACTATTGTTTCATTGCTGCTGCTGACACTGTCCTGTTATTGCTGATCTTTTTCCTTTTCTGTCATTTTGCTTTCCAGGTATTCTCAAACACCATGGACATCACTTAAGTATATTTGAAGTTTGGAATCTGAAAATTGATCAAGAACCGCAGATGTTCACATTGAATCTTAGTCGTTTCCTTTCAATTTCATGTACGCTTGTAATATTTATCATTAGAAATGTTTTGACTCGTAAATAGAGCATGAGCTGATTGTCACAGCATAAAACTGAAGTTTTGAGTGATTTGATTTTCTTGTTTAGCATCAGTCGTGTTGAAAATAGCTATGGGTGAGAGAAGTATCTTTGTTGGTAATGGTAATAACACTTTGACTGGTTTGAATAGTTGGCTAGTGTTTGAATGATATATAATTAAGTTTGGTCAAGGTTAAAGTCTAGCATGTTTCGTTATGATTTGGTATAATAATTAGAATGAGACATAAAGCCAAATAATGTTGCCTTGTATTTGAATGAGACATAAGGATTTGAATATGAGATGTTCTGAATTTTCATGCATTTTTGCATTTCGAATAGTTTAAGTTACTCCTGCTTATGTCAATGATTGTTGTTAATTGGATCCTGTGGGGCTTTGTAAAAAAAAAACAGAGTCTTGGAGCCTTGGGTGATTTGGCTCCTCAGAGACTCGATCCTTGGGGAATACACGTTGTTGTCCTTTTCGTTTGTTAAGTTTGGGCTCAATTTGGGCCCAGAGCCTTGAAAGCAAATTGGAAATAAAAGGGGAATGAGTTTTGCTGCCTGCATTTTTGTTTATTGTGAATTGGTGCCTTCGCGTTAATGGCCGTCGTCGGCCCATATCCACTCTAATGACTGGCCCAATTCTCCACCATTGCAATTTGTTTAAATTTGGTCTCGTGAATTTGATTCAAGAATTTCTTATGCCCTTTAATCAACTAGCCAAACCCTTTAATAATTGAGGTGCGCCATATTATATAATTCTAGTAATTTATGGCCCTCCTAAGTTAGTGTGGAAACTCTTTTGATAGGATAAATCGAGGTGTTTCGTGCCAAACAAAAAATTTTAAATGCACGGCCCTCGTTTAATTAATGTGTTTAATCCTTAGAACTCAAGGCGTATCATTTAGCAAATTTTCCATGGCCCTCGCAAAGTTAAAGTGCGTAGTTGCTTTAGGCACGCTATTTAAATTAATTTACCTTCCTAAACTCGGGTGCGCATTTATGTGACCCAAATCCAAATCTCAACAATGTTAGATAGAATATATCGAGAGCCGCGGGTGCATTTATGTGACGCGGTTCAAGACGTGTTTTAAATGACGTTGCAATTTTTTCTTAAAATTAAATAAAAGCGGTTATAAAGTTTAAAATTGCACTATAGGCTAAAACAGGTATTAAAATCAGATAATAGGCCAATTATAACAGTTGAGCGACCGTGCTAGAACCACGGAATCCGGGAATGCCTAACACCTTCTCCCGGATTAACAGAATTCCTTACTCGGATTTCTGTGTTCGCGGACGGTAAAACAGAGTCAATCTTTTCCTCGATTCGGGATTTGAACCAGTGACTTGGGACACCATAAATTATCCCAAGTGGCAACTCTGAATTTTGAATAAAATAAATCACGATTCGATTGTCACTTTAAGTTGGAAAAAAATCTCATATACACCCCTCTTTCCGAGGGTGTAGGTAAAAAGAAGGTGTGACAACTGACATTAGTCGATATTGTTAAAAATATTTTTTAATTATTTTTAAATTACCGATCAAAATCGATCGAAATTTTAATTATTATTTTTTTTAATTATTAAATTCCGACCAACCTCGGTCGGTATTGTTAAAAATATTTTTTAATTATTTTTAAATTACCAACCGAAGTCGGTCTGTTTTCTGGGTATTCTTTTGCTAGAAAACAACTATTTTATAGCTGCACCACTTACCAACAACCAATCACCTATAATGGCAGCATTACATTGCTGTCATTCAACCAATAACAACAACAATAACAACAACAAGAAGAATAATAACAATAAAAACTATAAAATCTATATTAACAAAATTCTACCTTTTGAATACTTTGACCAATTTTTTGAACATCTAGAATGCCACCGAAAATTAAAACATTAAGCTAAGTGAGGATTAAATCTAATAATTGTAGTTTACTGGGCACCAATCACGGCTAAAAATATTGGACAAAAGTAAACTTTAACCAAGTCTTGTTTAGGAGCTTAGCTTTACCTTGTGAAATTTGCTACTTAAAGAAAAAATAATTCCACTCAAACCAGAAGAAAAAACTTGTTCCTTTGAATCGTCAAAAATGCCAACATAATCATTCAAGAAAGACTCCCCAAAAGTAATTAATATCTTGGAAACTACCCATTTTCATGCATTTATCCAATATTATGTCTATCTTTTGCAGTGTCCCAATTATAAATGACACCCTCCTAAAATACTAAAAAGGAACAAAAAAGTGGGTTGCATATACTCCACAATCAAATCACATCGTGCGTTCATATTTCCTCAGTCTTGAAAAGTTTTACTTCCAATCTACTTTCCCGCGTTAATTAAATTCTCCTTACTTAGAATTTCATTCAGGCGATAGTAATTTACTTTTCTACAAAAACTTTTCTACGTAAGATTTTCTCATTGGTAACATACTAATGCATATATGGAATAGTAATGTACCTGTTGTGTATGGCGTTTGGTCCTGTGGGCACTCTTCTTTTGCTCACATAATTAGCATTTGGATTCCTTTGAAGATATTTCCTCTCATCTTCTATTATCTTCCAAACATCTAAAGGTTTGATTGCCCTATCATCAACTATTTTGGTTGCAGCCCTGGCTGCCTTCCTTGCTTTCTTTGTCAACCAACCTACAATACTGAAAAATAATATTAAAGTACTATATTCATAAATCATACCTTATGGCCTAAACTTATACGTCTTGTATAACCAAATTTTTAGTTCAACCAAACACCAAAATATGGTCTAAACAATATTTCTCAATGTAATGAATATTTTCCGCAAGATTATTGTTCAAGAGAATTTTCTTCTATACCAAATGCACCCGGGCAAACTATACATGACTTTCCTTTTGTGCATCTTTGGTTAATCGTGAATGTTAGCAGAGTTAAAGAGTAACATACTCCTTAAAAATTAGAATTAGATAAACCAAAAAAAAACACAAACTGTTGTAATTTTCTACAGAAGTCATCAAAAATTCATTTGAAACTCAATTACATAAAGAAGTGAGATAAGTTGAAGAATTCATTTAAAATTAAAGAAGGCCAGTGAAAGTGTGAAACTTGAACAATATAGAAGGAGTGGGTAAAAGACCAAAGATTTTAGACCTTTCGGTAAATAGTATAGTATTGAAGTATAATAGCATCAAAATGCACTATGGAACTTGTAATTTTAGGTAGTTCAATTCCAAATCTAAAGCTAATGTAGTTCAAAAACCCTATTTAATCACATAAATCCTAAATAGACAAAAACCCTAAAAATTGCATAAAATTATATTCCGAAAATTAAAAATTAGCTAATTAAGTATCACGACCCTAGTTCTCCCTCCGTGAAACCGTCGTGACGACACCTAGTCTCTACGACTAGGTAAGCCTAACATTTGCAGAAAAAGAGAACGAATACATAAAAGCTATCAACTAATAAGTAAACTTAAACAAGAAAAATGAGATGCCGCCCGGTATATACAATAATTACTTCCGAACAGTACAAAAACTCTCCCAAAACCCGAAATGTCATAAGTCACAAGCTAAAGAAAGAAACAGTTCTCCCATACTCTAGAATCTAATAAAAAGGAAGAAAATACAAGAAGGGTTGACATGGGGTGGAATAGATAGGGAATTCGAGGGCTGCAGATGTGGCAGATATACCTTGAAGTCTCTACAGCTGGCTCGCCTCACTAGTGATGTGGCTGGAAAGGGGTACCTGGATCTGCACACGGAAACATGTGCAGGAAAGGGCATGAGTACACCACAACAATACCCAGTAAGTGCCAAGCCTAACCTCGGTCGAGTAGTGACGAGATCAGGTCAGGGCCCTGCTGGTATAAATATAATGAAATAAGACAGAAAACAAGTATTACAGTAAAATAAGTACAAAAATTTAACAGGAGTAAAATTCAATGAAAGCCAACAGCTCGGAACATAGTTATAGCAACAGGGGATCTCCCGGGATGACGTCCCGTAGACTTAAACAAAAATGTGCATGGGGATCTCCCGGAATACCGTTCCGTAGTCCCAAAGTAAATATGCAATGCTGGGAGATCTCCCAGAATACCTTTCCGTAGTCCCAAAGTAAATATGCAGTACAGGGAGATCTTCCGGAATACCGTTCCATAGTCTCAAAGTAAATATGCAGCTCAACCAAACAGAGATAACAGTTTTAGCAAGAAACCACACAATTTAGGCTAAATCCGAGTCAAGGAAGAACAGGAAATCTCACTAAAACATGTTGCACATAGTTCAGATAAGCAGTTAAGGTAGTTAAGGCACGTACGCGTGCTTTTCTAAACTAAACAGGATAGTTACATATACTAGTATTGCTCAATTAAAAGAAAATAGATATTTGCTTAATGAAAACGGAGGTTTTCAACAAATAGCCCGTGTACGCACTCGTCACCTCACAGAAACGGCGCTCATATATCAAACAGTACCAAATCCTAAGGAGAGTTCCCCCACACAAGGTTAGGCAAGTCACTTACCTCGAACCAAGCTTAAATCAATCTGAAATAATGCTCTTTTCATGAATATCCGGCTCCGGATGGCCAAAATTTAGCCAAATCAATTACATAACGTAAATATAGCTACAAACAACTAATTTGGCTTATAAAATTAAAGCTAAGGCAAGAAAATAGAAAACGTCCAAAAATCCTCCCCTGGCCCACGTCTCGAAATCGGGTAAAAGTCACAAATTATGAACACACATTCACTCACGAGTTCACTCGTGCAAAAATCATCCAAATCTGACGCCTAAATCCCACTCAAATCTCAGATTTTTGGTTGGGGAACTTTTCCCCCAATTTTCCAACTTCCTCGCTCATATTCCTTAATTTAATAAAGAAAACAACTATGGATTAATGAAAGATGATCAAAATAGGATTAAGAATCATTACTCAATGTTTTCCTCTAAAAAACTCTCGAAAAATCGCCTTCCTCCGAGCTCAAAATCAAATTTTATGGAATGAACACCAAACCCTCGAATTCTCTCTTTTTCTGCCAGACAAATTGCACATGCGGACCCTTCTTCGCACCTGCGGGAATTCCATCGCAAATGCGGAATTCACTTAAGTGGGGCTGGGACCGCATCTGCGAGCACTAGGCCGCACTGCGAGCCCGCTCCTGCGGTCCCCAACTGCTTCTACGCCTCCGCATCTGCGGATTCCTTACCACATCTACGGAACCAGCTGGTCTAGGAAAAATTCCGCTTCTGTGGTTCCCTAGCCGCTTTTGCGGCTCCGCATCTGCGGTCCAAAATGCGCATGTGCGAAAACACCAGGTGCAGCAACTTGCATAAGTCCCAAACCAATCCGTTAAGCACCCAAAACTCACCCGAACCCCCCCCCGGACCTCAACCAAACATACCAACTAATCCTAAAACATCATACAAACTTAGTAGAGCCCTCAAATTACATCAAACAACGCAAAAATCACGAATCACCCTCCAATTCAAACTTAAATAACTTAGAACTTCCAGATTCGACAACCGATGCCGAAACCAACCAAACCACGTCCGATTGACCCCAAATTTTGCACACAAGCCATATTCAACATTACAAACCTATTTCAATTTCAGAAATCGGATTCCGATCCCGATATTAAAAATTCCATTACCGGCCCAAAACTACAAAAATTTGACTTTCGCCATTTCAAGCCTAAATAAGCTACGGACCTCCAAAAGACAAGTCGGGCACACCTTTAAGCCCAAAATCACCCAACGGAGCTAATGGAATCGATGAAACTCCATTACGGAGCCATTTTCACACTGTACGGTCCAAATTCTAAGAATTAAACTCTCATTTAGGGACTAAGTATCCCAAAATACTCTGAAATTCAAAATGAATCATCCCGGCAAGTTACAATAGGAGAAATAGATTACGGAGAAGCAGTTAATAAGGGATCGGGCATAAATTCTCAAAATAACCGGGCGGGTCGTTACATTAAGCAAGTACCTTACACGATATCATAAACAAAATCAATTAGAGCAATAAATCTAAAGAATTATAATCAATTGAAATAATCCCAAAATCTCAAATTGTAAACCCTAGTTTATAATATTTAATTAGTTAACTCATTCAACTAGATTAACTCACTTACTATTAATCATTTAATAAACCCTAAATCATAATTTAATATGGCCTAAATCATGGTTTAACAAGCCCTAAATCATGAGCAATAAAATTGAAAAAAATAAAAATTATCTAATTAAGCAAGTACCTTACATGATATCATAAACAAAATCAATTAGAGTAAACCTTAAATCTAAAGAATTATAATCAATTGAAATAATCCCAAATTGTAAACCCTAGTTTATACAATTGAAAGAACTTAAATAACTAAAATTAACAAATATAGATAACTAACCTTCAAAAAGAAGAGAGGAGTATGATTTTGGAGCAGTGGTGGGGCGGAGGAGCAGTGGTGGGCGGAGATGGTGGCAGAGGAGCAGTGGTGGGGCGGCCTTCTATGGCGGAGGCGCAATGGCGGCAAAGAAACAGTGATGGCGTGGGAGATACGAAGTGGGGGGTATAATTTTGGGTGAGAAAGGACTGGTAAGGTGATTTGGGTGGGATTTGGGAAGGATTTTCGGATGTGGAAGAAGGAGTGAGAGAAAGAGTAAAGAGAAAAAAGGGGAAGAAACTTGTCGGGGCTGCCCTTAATTAGAAATTTCCGACAGAAATCGGTCGGAAATTTTCGGTCGGTAATATTAAATAAACTTTGACCGTTTGACTGGACATTACCGACTAAAATCGGTCGGTAATTGATTTTTCAATTATTTCTATAATTAATTTAATTACAATACCGAACGAAGTCGATCGATTTTTATCAAATTATAATATTATATATATGTGTGTGTGTGTGTGTGTGTGTATGTAATTTTTTAATTACTTATATATGTGTGTATGTGTTTTTTTTAATTACTTTAGTGTGTGTATGTATTTTTTTTAATTACTTATATGTGTGTGTATATATATATACACACACACACACGAACTGAGAACAAAAGGATGTACTTGCCCCCTTCCCAGCCATTACCGCTCATCCACCGCTTTTTATGTTGAAATCCTGTCTTTGTCTTTCCAGACTGTCTTTTGCATGTTATTCCTTACGACCTGAGAAAGAACCTTCACTTGGATTCATTTCAAGTCTCGAGTTCTTGTTTAGAATTCTCGTATATGAAGTTCGAACGAGAGCTTTGATGTACTTCAAATTGACAAGCAGTAGTGACAGCATAATAAATGTCCGGAGGACAGAACAAAATGTTGAATTCCCGGGTTTCCTTTGCCAATAGACCAATCAATGGTGCTCTATCGGAAACATGATTCAGTCGCTACAATCAATGTATGTATGTATGTGTGTGTGTGTATATATATATATGTATGTATGTACATATGTATGTATATCAATTAAGTATTAAATATGTATGCATGTATATCAATTAAGTATTAAATATTGTTTATTTAAAAGCTATTTATATAAAGGTTGACAAAAATCAACCGACTTCGGTCGGTAATATTATTAAATTTATATTTTAATTATTTTAAAATTGTGTTTCGGACCGAACACAATTTTAGTAGTGTTCTTCGCAATTTTTCTAGCAGTGTTTCATCTAAAATTTTATGTTCTTTAAGTTTGCTCTTTAGGGTTTCATTTTAGCCGTGTTTAGCGCTTCAAGGTAGTAGTATTCTTCGTATTCAAGGATATTTCTCAAGTGAATTGCTATCAAGCTTCAATATGCTCATCTAGTAACCTTATTTTCTTGTTAGAATGCTCCCCATCTCGGAAATAATTATTCGCACACACTGACCATACCATGAATACTCACATAGTCACATATAAGAAAAACATTCACATCTTATGAATGTCCAAATATTCCTACAAAAATTAGATTTCTCCAACTCTCTCCAGGATCATAAAATTAGTCACTCTGGCTGGACTTTTTTTAATTTGGGGAAGGGTGAGGGCAAAGGGAAGTGGAATGGGATTCCATCCTTCAACCACACGATAAAGGAGGGCCTCAACCAACTGAGCCACCTTCTCACCCCACTCTAGCTGGATGGAATTACCATCCTGGCAAACATACGTCCACTTTTCACCGCCTATATATTTAGGAGGAAAGAAAAAAAATTTACAATGCAGCCACTGCATACATAAGCTTAGGCTTTGAGGTTTATATTCTTGGGCTGCTGTTCAAAGTCATCAAATATCGACCATTATTGTGCCCTGACACTCGTCTACCACCTTGCACCGAACATAGGTAAAAAGTAGAGGCCGGAACCAAAATGACAAAGAACCATAATATCGTGTAAAACAAAAGAACTAAACTACCTATAACACATGCAACTAATGCGCTATATGACCCAAAATTGACAATGCAACTTAACGGCCGTGAAGGGAGGAATAAGAGATGCTTTGAAGGAATCAGATCATCAGTGTATGAGCTTAAATATACTTTTTGTATTATTTGTATTGTTGGTCTGAAATTGACACTGTAAATGTTGTAAATCAGATGTTAGACTTCATTAGCTCCCTGCATAGCCAGATAGGGATGCTTTTACCCAGCTGTAAATAACTTCTGTTAGCCAGCACTCATTTGGTGCTGTCCAGTAGTCAAAATTACCTTTACCTTTCCTGATTGGCTTTCATTTTGAAGATTACTGGACAATTACTCGTAATAGAAAAATCACCATTTTACAGCAATTTCTTTACTCCCTTACTTCAAGGGACCTTACAAAATAGATTCTCCTTTGCAGTTTAACAACAAATTCACATGACCTTATTTCGATATTAAAGATTTAAGTTTGCAATTGTCTTGCTCTGAAAACATAATTGCTAGATGTATTAGTACTTTAGTTTGCTCACATTGTATACGTTGTAGGCCTTTGCTGTTCCAACGACTAGAGACTATATTGACCAAACCAGAGTAGAATAAGGCTGAGTATAAAACTTCAAGAAAGCTAAACAACATGATACAAATATATAACGGTAAGTAAGAAACAGATAACACTTGATCTAACGATAAATGAAAAACCATACCCCTACATCACAGACTTCAGATTACAAAGAACAAAAGATTCATATATCATAGACATAGTATGAGAATGTATATTTTTCTATGGACCACTCACTGTTAAACCACTGCTGCTTCTTGGGCCTTCTCTGCATCCTTGGGGCTTTCAGCAACAACTAGCTCTTTAGCATCTGCTTCTTTTATCATTTTCAGGATGTCCGCCTTTTCCTGTTGAAGTGCTTCAATTTTTCCATTGATCTTCTCCAACTTTGTTTTTAACTTGTTCAGATCTTTGCTTTTATATATATCCTCGATTTTCCTTTTCTTCTCAATTTTATCCTTTTTCTTGTCGCTTCCTTTATCATCTTTACCTTCCTTTCCTTTCTGCTTTTGTTGGCTTTCATGTTCTGCTTCCGCATCTGGCATTTTATTTTCTCCACCTATTTTTATCTCCCTAGTAGTGACTTCAGTTTCATGTCCCTTTTCATCCACCTTATCCTTGTCCTCCTTGCATTTCTTTTCCTTATCTTTCTCTGTTTCTTTCTCTTTTCTTCCACGTGCTTCATCATCTGCCTCTAACTCCTCTCTGTTCTTGGTTTTGTTTCCTTTCACCGTCTCTTGCTTGTGTTTCTTCTCTTTATGCTTCTTTTTCTCTTTTCCGTCATCCTTCTCTTCCTCTATTTCTTCCTTCAACTCTACGCCGCTCTTGTCTTTCTTTTCTTTATCTTTGTCCTCCTTTTCCTTGTTGTGTTTCTTCTCTTTATCCTTCTTCCTCTCTGTTTCTTCCAGAGACTCTTCTTTGCTTTTGTCTTTCTTTTCTTCATCTTTGTCCTTTTTTCCCTTCTTAGCTTTCTTCTCGTCATCCTTCTTGTCGTTCTTATCATCCTTCTCTTCCTCACCTTCTACCTCGAGCTCCTGTTTGCTCTTGTCTTTCTTTTCTTGATCTTTATCCTTACCCTTCTTCTTTTCCTTCTTGTGTTCCTTATCTTTATCCTCCTCCTCCTTCTCATCAAACTTTTCTTTCTCTATTTCTTTCGACTCCTTTTTTTTATTGTCTTTCTTTTCTTTATCTATGTCCTCCTTTTGTTCCTTCATGTGTTTCTTCTCTTTCTCATCATCCTTCTTTTCCTCTGACTCATCTTTGCTCTTGTCTTCCTTTCCTTTGCTTTCTTTATCTTTATCCTTCTTCTTTTCCTTTTTTGGTTTCTTCTCTTCAAGCTGGTTCCTCTCTTTCTCGTCATCTTTCTCCAACCCATTCTTGAACTTATCTTTCTTCTCTTTATCCCTTTTCTCTTTCTTTTCCTTGTGTTTCTTCTCTTTATCCTTCTTCTCTTCCTCTACATCTTGTGAGTCATCTTCTTTCTCTTCCCCTTTTTTGTCCTCGTGTTTTTCCTTCGACTCCTTCTCGAGCTTGGTCAACTTGTCTTTATCTTTCTTTTCTTGCTTGTCCTTGTGTTTCTTCTCTTTACCCTGGTCCATCTTCTGCTTTGGCTTTTCTTTCTCAACTGATTTGGTTTTCAAATCGAGCTCCGCCTCACTTTTCTCTTTTACTTCATCAGACTTCTTTATCTTTTCAACTTTGAGATGAATTTCTTCCTTTTCCACCTTTCCTTCTTCCCTGGCAACACCAGCATTTTTGTCTTCCATCTCCAAAATTGTCCTCCGCGTCAATAAGCCTTTAATGTCTCTAAGTTATCTGACAAGAACAAATTGCAAAATTATAAGGTTCTAATTCTGATGGGTAAATGAAAGCATTGGGTAGAAAGCAAAAGTAGAATCACACAAAAAGATAACATGACAAGCAAGAGATGATTTTCCAAAAAATATTAAGGACAAACAATGTTTTTATAGATTGGTTCTAACAAATCAGATCCAGTTGATAGGCAGATTGAACTCAATAAGCCACTCTACTTGTTCTTAAAGCATTTCCATCATCGACGTGAATTCCATCAGATTACCACATAGTAATCCACAGAATTAACTGCATTTTAAACCAGAAAACAAAGCCACATACACAGGAATCGTTTAGCTGGAATTGATGCCGGGGAAAAAGAAAACAGCCGTAGTGGAACCACCCAGCAGTATATTCAATACCTAACCAGACTCCGAAGTATCATTAAATGGACCATTTCCCTAATCCCTTTTCCGGCACTTCTATATCCCATGCCACAGTACATGCTTTCGGCTTCTAACTAATTGGTGTGCCCATAAACCACAATGACCAGTAAACATAGTCTTATGTAAAGAAACCGTGATTTGATTAACTACATAGAAATGATTTTTCCCTATTCCCAGTCATAGATGCAGCACTCAAAAGAATTTAGACAACATCATAGGTCATAGAATATGTCAGCAACCTCCTTCCAAACCTAACAGGTGTTTATAAACAATGGTAGTACAACATGAAATTTACCTATACTCAAATCCTCACCCATCAACTAAGCCATTGACATGAATTCCCCATACTGTAATACACATTCTCCACATTGAAATTTAAAGGACTGATCAGTTTTTAACAGGTTAATACAGAAGATGTCCCAATTTGCAATGATGAAAAAAGTACCAAAAAAAAAAGGTGATAAAATACTTCAGAGATACTCAGTCCTACTAAAAGAGATTACAGATACTAAGTATACATTCCCCTAAGCTCCAACAGAAAGTTTTTTCAACTGGAAAAAGAAACATCTTGTTTGATCACTTTTCTAACAGGTCAATATACAAGATGTACTCTAATTCGGGTAGCAGGATGGCTAATATCACACTTGGGAGGTTAATTTTCCCTTTATCATATGATTGTGTGTTTGGTACACCAAAAGGTGGAAACCTTTTCCCTCTTGATTCACAAAAAGTTGCGTGGAGGTTCTCCTTCCTGGGAGGGGGGGGGGGGGCGTTTTTTGGTCATCCCACTACGGTATAAATTACAAATTGGCATCCAAAAATTATTCAAAAGTAGATTAGAAATTCATACAAAAATCTTGCACTAGATCACCATTATAATCTTATTCAAAATGGATTAAGCTCTTGCAAACAAAGAGCAAGAAACAGAAACATGAATAACTAACCAATATAAAGCCCAAATCAAACATCATACTACCACTGCAAAATGAATGTCAATATAATTCCCAAATATATTGATCCATAAAGCACAAAAGTGGACAATCAATCATAATCCCGTTCAAATCCCACACAAAGAAGACCCAAGTCAATTCAGAGGAACTCCAAGAAAGTCAAACAACAATTTAAGACTTACCCTTTTCTCTAGGAAGCAGAGGAACTCCGAGAAAGTAAAAAAGTTTGTTCTTTGGTGCTACTTTTATAGATGGTAGAGAAGTTGAGAAGTAAAAGGAGAGAGAATGGGATCACCGCGTATTAGATGTAATGTAATGTAACGCGTTTGAAACGAGTCTATGGTCCTAAATGGCAGCAAATGTAAGATTGGTTCGATTCTTCCTTTATGTCCAGTGTAACTTAGCTTCTTGGTTAAGGAAACAACTGGAGGAAACTTCATAGGGATAGAGATCGGGAGAAGCTCCGAGGAACAAACTGGTCGTGTTTCTGAGGTAGGAGTCAACACGTGGAACTTCTACGTTGATCTTGAGTTTGACACAAAAGCATTATTTTTATAGTTTCCTTGAGAAATCTTCTATCTATACACAAAAGGAAATACAAATTCATAATATTATGGTGAGTGTCACAACAAAATATCGACACGTATTATATTTTAAGATAAAACTTCAATAAATTTGAAGATTAAAAAAATTTAAAATAGAAAAAAACTTAAAAATTTAAAAGAATTAACCAATTCAGTTATTCACACGTTTTTGGGCAAATACTTTTTTAAAACTTAAAAGTAAAAAAATATAATTATTCCAATCCAAAAGATGGACTCCCACATTTTTATTAGTTTTTTATTTAACTGCATATCGTGAAAGCAAAATTCGACAACCGTACAACATAATCCAAGGCACGTTTTGGAACTTCTTATAGTGGAAGTTATCAGATTCAGTTTATTCACAAAAACTTCAGCCCATCATTTTGTATCTGTCCCGCTCCATTTTATTAATTCGCGAATGAAAGTTACGGAGTTGGGTTTTTACAATTAGGATTAGGGCTTGACTTTAATGTTCGTGCAGTGATTTATTGTTGGGTTCCAGCAAGTGAAATGAGAAGTGAATCTACCATTGGAGGGCGAACGACACAAATAGCCACTAAGAGCAGTGGCTTTTATTTTAAAGCCACTATTTTAAATGTATTTAGACTTTAGTCACTCCTTAAAAAACTTATACGTGACTGGACGAAAATACCCTTCTGGTATAACTTATACCTATGCTATCAACACAAGCAGCAGTTACGCAAAGAGAAGAAGCGAGCAGCAGCTGTAGTTACCCAGCGACGATCAACTGAGGATTGATGAAGTTATAGACATCGCCTCCTACGATAATTCTGTATTCCGGACATAGTGTCTTCATTTTAGAAATTGAATTCAAAAAAATAAGAACACTATGTCCTTAACTTTGATTCTACTAGCCTCATTTTGCAAATTGAATAAAAAAACTTAAGGACAAAATGTCCTTCACTTTGTTGTTGTTCTTCTGTATACAAAGTCCTGTAGCTTGAGTTTCAAATTGTATGTTTTAATTTCTGGTTCAAATGTTAAGGACTGACAGTCCTTAACTTTTAAATACATGTTTAAATGTTAAGGACTAGCAGTCCTTAACTATTAATTCCATGTTTAAATGTTAAATGACAGACAGTCCTTAGCTTTTAATTTCTTGTTCAAAAGTTAAGGACTGGCAGTCCTTAACTTTTAATTCCATGTTTAAATGTTAAGGACTGATAGTCCTTAACTTTAATTACATGTTTAAATGTTAAAGGACAGGCAGTCCTTAGCTTTTAATTTCTGGTTCAGAAGTTAAGGACTGACAGTCCTTAACTTTTAATTTCATGTTTAAATGTTAAGGACTGACAGTCCTTAACTTTAATTACATGTTTAAATGTTAAAGGACAGGCAGTCCTTAGCTTTTAATTTCTGGTTCAGAAGTTAAGGACTGGCAGTCCTTAACTTTTAATTCCATATTTAAATGTTAAGGACTGACAGTCCTTAACTTTAATTATATGTTTAAATGTTAAAGGACGGGCAGTCCTTAGCTTTTAATTTCTGGTTCAAAAGTTAAGGACATGCAGTCCTTAAGTTTTAATTTTTGGTTCAAAAGTTAAGGACCGACAGTCCTTAAGTTTTAATTTCTTGTTCAAAAGTTAAGGACTCGAAGTCCTTAACTTTTAATTCCATGTTTAAATGTTAAGGACAGACAGTCCTTATCTTGGTCTTGCACTTACAGTACACCTGTTCTTAATTCTACAAGGATTGCTTTATAACGTAGATCATTTTTTCCCATTCTCTTGACTTGTAGGATGGAAACAATATGCATAATAGTTATTTTTAATGGTAGATGAACTGAAGACTATAAATATCTTGAAACAGAACATAAATCATGAACTAGCAAATGAAAAAGTACCCAATGCCTCGAGTGCCACCAGTTACAAGAGCATTCATGCCATAAAAGGACAATCTATTCACTTTTTCACTACACTTAGTGGCAGTGGCAGTAGTTGTGAGTCGAACTGAACTGCAATTCATCCATGGGTTTATTATAAAGTGTCTGGGTTTTGGAAGTTGAAGTTTGTGCTTGAGAGAAGCAACAGTGTGTGAAATGAAGAGGGGTTCCAACATTTTCTTTTGGAGAGAGAGAGAGAGAAGTGATTGAGGGATTGATGTGCACAGATAAGGGATTGAGGGATTGATGTTGTTGACCAAGCATGGAGGAGGCCGACCATGAAATCACCTTGGGTATTCCAGATGAAAATGAAACACGAAAGAGAGGAAGAAAGGGTAAAATTGTCTTTTTTCTATTAGTAGTGGCTATTTTTGCTGAGCATTATAATTAGTGGATAAAAATTAAAGACACCCTTAATTAGTGGCTACTACATGCCATTTTTACACCATTGGAGCTGCTTTCCCAAAATCAGATTCAGCTAGTGTAGTTTTCATGGTAGAACAAGCATTCAAAAGGTAAGATTTGAGATCAATAGATATATTAACCTCTATTTTGTTTATTCTAAAAAAATTATTTTCATCAATTTTGGAGATCGTGATTGCTAAAGTTTAACAAACTTGATGCTTCGCCTTCACTCTGTGACCTAACTGAATAAAATTTAAAAATCTATTTTTTCATTTGCAGGAATTGGTGCATCCCTTACTTCTTTCTGAACGGAGAAACTATAAATTTATAACTACGTTTGCTGCTGGTAATAAGATCTCCCACTTTGAATTGAAGTACTTTCACAGTTCAATTCTCTTGCTATTGTTAACTAACATGCTCCTTCTTGAAACAACTTCTCATCTACAAAAGTCATAATACTCTATCTGATTTGTACATATTCTGTTGTTAATATGTCCCGAAAAGATTTTGGTTTCTTTCGTTAGATGCTAAATACTCGATGCATTTACAACTTAAGTGATTGCCACCCTTTTTTCACATTTACTTCCCATCCATGTGCAGGTTCGTAAATTAGTCAATTATCTTATGCAATTCTTTTTTTTATATCATGTTGCTCCTGCATTTGACGCTCATGTCATCCAAGATATAAGAGGCAAGAGGTAACTTTCTTTCACTACTTTTGCATTTATGCCTTTCTTTCAAACACTTGATTGAATTGGAGAATTGATACAGTGGCACTATATTGGTGCTATTACTATGTTATACATTTGTAGCATTATTGTCTTTGTGGGGGAAAATGCCAATATAATTTGCTATAAAGGAAGATGCTTTTCATGAGAACTTTCTTGTGGAGGAAAGTATTTTAGATTTTTGGGTATAAAAGCAGGCTATATTTTTTTAGTATAAAAAAGTGTCAATCATGTTAAATGTTAGATTGATAAAGAGTTGGGATAAATGTAAAAAATTTCAATTGTTCGAATTAAGCTTTCTGTTTGAGAAATAACGTTGGCTTTCATATTTTCAACTGCAATTCATGGCTCTCTTTTTTCATCTTCTTATGAAAAACAACCCAAAGGTACCCATTACATTTTCTCCCAAAATATTAACTTTTACACTTAAATATGTAATTTTTATGAACATCGGAGAATTTTATCATCTGAGTTTCATTTTTTTTTTCCTTTTTTGGTTTTGTTTTGGTTCTCAAAGTTTCAATCTTTGCACTTAAAAGTGTAAATGTGATGAACATCAACAATTTTACCATTTGAATTTTTTTTTTTGTTTTTTTTCTCCTAGGTCTCATTTGCCTATTGTTTACAGTGTCACAAATGAGTAACGCTCAGCAAATGTATCATCCTCAAGCTTCATTCAAAGCATTGTATTTTACTCTAAGGTGTTGGGCTATGAAGTCATTAGTTCCATTAGCAGCAACTATCAATAAGCTATTAGCATTACTGATATTTCCTTTTTAGTTTTTTATTATCCACCTATTTTTTAATACATGTAAATAGGCTAATAGCTATTCGATGTAGCTTCTCACTATAATTATATCTTCCTTAGAGTTTGTTCGTAGGATTCATGTTCAAAAAATTGTACTAACTGTTCAGGTATAAATAGTGAATGTTATAGCTTTCTTCGTCAGATAATTAAGTTCTCTAATTTGATTTTATAGTTAAGTTAAGAATATTGGTTCCTGCTGAAAAGGTTGTTTATTTATCTACTTTGATTCCTGCCATCAATGTTAGCAATTGCTGTAATTTTTACGGCAATGCACTCTCGGTGTGTCTAATGAGTAGAAGAAAACCTGCTTGGGTAACTTTTGCTATTGTTGGAGTATACAAACAAGATATAGTAAGCAAGATGCCAAAAACACTGCAAAGTTATGGCATGAAGAGAGCAGTAGTTGTCCATTCTGAAGGTTTGCAATAAATGGGTCCTCTTGGTAATTTTTTTTTTTTGTATTGAGTATATAAGCTTGCATTTGGCTTTATCAATCTTGCAATGAAAATGGACAGGGCTGAAGCGGTCCTTGATGTTACACCTGAAAAGATTAAAAAAATTCTCTTTTGTAAGAATCTTTTTTCTCTTCTTCTACCACAACGATGGTGGCCCCTTTGGACAAATTTAAACCAAAGTATGTTCTGCAATTGACCTGTGATCAATAAATATATTCTCTATTTTGTTTATTCTAAAAATTTTATTTTCTCAATATTTAGAGATTGTGGTTACTAAAGTTTGCTTCTTTTTCATTAGTTACTTAGAAAGCCTGACGCAAAATAAATTTGAGAAGATGAACATTCTCAAGCACATTTCAGTTGTTGTTGCCTTTTGACACAAAAAGAAGAAAATAAAAAAAATCGTTAGGTTTCTCATCATAAAATACAATAACTAATATTCACGTATCATTGCAGTTGATTTTGGTATACTTTGCTGCACTTTACATAACCTGCAAGGGAGAGCCAGAGTACAATGCGGAAGTGCTAAGGCGTGTGCTTTCAGGTGAAAGAAAAGTGGCCAATTGCAAATACATTGGTAAGTAATTATATTTTCTTGGATCCTTTCAGACTAAGTCACGATACTAGGAGTATACCTATTTTGTCATATGCTATACCTGGAGCTTGCACGACATCTTATGACATAGTAATATGGGTTCGGAATATCCTTTACAGTCATAACTGTGATGTAGTGCCTAAAATCACATGATTAGCACTTACAAAATCATCTTTTATAGATCAAAGTTGTATATATTGATAATTTAAACAATTTTAACCCTTTAACCGGATATTTTAAGTTACCATATATCAGACTTTCTATGAAAGATTACATGTTATTGTAAATCAAATTAAGCTTATTTTCTCTATACAATATCGATGTGTAGAACTTGAACTCTTGCTGATCTCATCAAGCCTATGCATAAATGCATTTAGATACTGAATGTCGCAGCATCACATTAGTTAGCGGACAAGTTGTTAACTTAGCTGAAGGAGTAGCAGTGGCATGTACCACGCACCATTCAGGGAAAGCTCCAAATGCTCTTAATCATTGGATTGATGTTCTCACTGTAAGTTAAAATCAAGTATTCCTATTTTCCAGTTCAAATTAAATTCGAATTTATTTGACAGCTTAAATTTTACAGTGTGATGATTGTGTAACTCATTATTCTGGTACTTATTGAAATACAGAAGGTAAAAGAATCAATACAAATGCTCAACTAAAGTATGTAAGGATAAGATTACTGAGCCACTCTCAGAATTACTCCTCTAGCAATTTGCTGGATCATTTGGAAGCACATAGGTAAGTTAGTGTATGGTGACTCCAAGAAATTCTTCCTGTTCATAATGGAGAAAGATATTAGCTGGATGATCAATATCACCTAGGTTATTACTTTCCCTAGCTGCAATCGCAAAATGCAATGGATTCGATTTTGTGAATATGTTGAAATGCTAAGGCAAAATATCATTAACACTTATATTATTTGGGATAGACCTGCTTCAGGGAGCTGAAAACTTGATGCCGATAAAAGTTTTATAAAGAGAACTAGCAAGAGCAGTATAGGTGAAATTCTGCATAATGATAATGAGGTTATCATCTTCGCTTACACTTGCCCTGCTCATTGTAATGGAATCATGGCTGCGGAATCGAAGGCTTTACAATGGGGTGTCAACTAATGCTTCGACGATGGTTCCCGAAATTTCAAAGGGGAAATTGTATTTCCTAGAATTAAAAATATGAAATTGGGTATTTCTCCTACCAAATACAAGATACTCAAGATGATTGGCTACTCAATTCTATGGAAGGATCTCATGTCTTTGTTGTGTAATCAAAGAGCTAACCAAATACTTTGCATACTTGACTTAATTATTTGCAGTTATTTGATTTTCTTTTTGGGCTATTCTTTTTTTTCCTATTCTAAATTATCATTGAGAATTATTGTTACCTAAATATGCCCATCCAGCATTACTATGCATATGTAAACAAATTAGTTTTCTCAAACAAATAAATGTTACTCTTTGTTGAAGACATTGCCACGCCTTTCGCTGGTGGAACAGTTGAGGGGGTAAGCTTACTTTATCTTTTTTCGAGTGATGACACAGCAAAGATGCATCTTTTTGGGGACATAAATTGTTTCGATTATTAAATCACATAATTATTTATCAATAATTCAACCTTGAATCATATGAGATCAAACAAGATTTGGCGTGTCTATACAACACTAAAAATATCTAATGTGAGTAATTACTAGAGTCTTGATAGGTTATCATATCTCAGTGCTTGAGATAGAAATGAATATAATATATATCTTTAAACTTTATAGACTACCAAATAGGGAGCATAATCTTTTTTCAGTTAATCATAGAAGAGAGGGAGAAAAGAAAAGAAGTAAGAAAAAATGCAATTTAGGGATTGGGATAATAGGGGTTTATTTAAAAGATGAATAATAGACAAAGATTACATAATAAAGAAAGAAAGAAACATCTATTAATGTCCCTTACACCTTGATAATAAAATATGCACTTCAGCTTGGTTGTAATTCTACTAAATATATTTATACTTTTGTAATTTCATTAACATATGATTTATTTTTCATACATGTATATTACTTAAAAAACTTTCTATTCGATTGCAATTTTTTTTTTCATTTTTCCATAGACAGAGTTCCATCTTAAAATCAGTGCTATATGTAAAATTAGTTCTTTTAATGGTAAGAAAAACTAATTAAAAGAAGTATCATATGTATTTACTATTTTTTTACTTATATTATTTTCCGTCGTTTATTTTTTGAATATTATCCGCGCATCGCGCGGGTATATATATTAGTATTATACTAAAATAAAGGCGTATATCTGACCCTTCCCCATCTCTAGATAAGAGATTTTCTAAGACAAATAACGTAGAGATTATATTATATCTATCGTTATTCAGTGATTAATAATTTAAGTATTATTATTATTATTATTATTATTATTATTATTATTATATTAATACTAGTAAACGCGATTGTAAAAGAATTAGTTAGTAAATGAATTCAATATATGAGAAAGCAAACAACCGTAACAATATATATGTGAATTAATTCATCCATTTGATAGGGGTTAATTCAACATTTGGGTTATTAAGAAAGATTCAAAAAGAGCATTATAAAAGGGACTTACGAAGTTAACTTAATTTAGAGTATAAATGTTCATTTTCTCAAGTTTTTATCAACAACAACATATTTATGTGATCCTACAAGTGGTCTGATCGCGTAGGGTGTATGGAAATTTTATCTCTACCTTGTGTAAGGCAGGGAGGCAAACTAATACTGTGGTGACTCGATAGGTCGTTTTGAGTATTGACCCTTACTTCCGTCTGAGACCTCCCATAGCTTCCATATATGTTATATTACTTGCATGTATAGTCCGTGTTGTTTTTCAGAAAATTTTTACATGAAACTTTTAAAGAATGTAAATTTTGGTTCTAAAAACAACTTTAGTTGGCCATGGTCAACATTTATGGTAAACGACCTCGGGTCGGTATTTTGACGATTCTGGTAAGTTCGTATGATGCTTCTGAACTAATACACATATTTGGTTGGGGTCCAGGGTGACCCGAGCGGGTTTCGGTGCATTTTGTGAAAAAATATGAAAATTTAGTTTTCAAGTTGAAATATTGAGTTTTGATGACCGATTCTTGTTATTTGATGTTATTTTGATGATTTGAGGCAATCAAGTTTATATGATGTTATTACACTTGCATGGATGTTCGATTTGGAGCGCAAGGGGTTCGGGTGAGTTTCAGATAGGTTTCAGATCATTTTGAACTTGTAGAACTGTTGTTTCTGGTGTATGGTGTCTTGCGCTTCGCGATCGCGAAGGGAAAACTTGGGCTCGGGGCTAGTTGTTCTTTGCGAACGCGAAGCAATTGGGGTTGGGGGGGGGGGGCTTTCCTTCGCGAACGCGACATGTATCTCACGAACGCAAAAGCAAACTGGGAACTTAGCCTTCACGAACGCGAAGTCCTTTTGGTCAATGCTCTTCGCGAGTGCGTCAGGTGCTTCGCGAACACGAAGAACACCTGATGGCCAACTATTTAAAGCTGAAAGTCGGGATTCTTTTGCAAAACTCCATTTTTGAAAGTTAGAACTCGGTCTAGAGGCGAATTTGAAGAGATTTTCATCCCCACTCTATTGGTTGGTAATTTTTAACTAGTTTTGATGTATTTTCATAATCACCCATTGATTTTAACCTTTAATATATGAATTTCATAATAGAAATTAGAGATTTTAGGTAGAAATTAGGAATTTTGTGAAATTGAGATTTAGACCTCAAATTGAGGTTAGATCTCAAAATAATCACATAACCAGGCTCGGGGGTGAATGGATAATCGATTTTTTGTCCGAATTTTGGATTGAGACCAAGCGGGTCTGAGGTTGACTTTGGTTGACCTTTTTTCCAAGTTCATTAAAGATTAAATTTTTTCACTCGTGGATAGTTTCTAAAGCTTATTTTGAATTATTTGAACTATATTCGGCTAAATTTGATTGGTTTAGAGGCTAATTCTAAAGGAAAAGCCGTGATTGAGCATTGATTGGGTTGCGAAAAGAGGTAAGTGTTGTGGTTAATCTTGACTTGAGGGAATTAGGACTTGATTGGATTATTTTATATTTGGTTTATATATGGAGACAACGTATATACAAGGTGACGAGTGTGTATGCGTAGTTACGAGTTAAACATGCAAGTTGGGGTATTTATTTATTATTTTCAATTATTTCATGCCTTCATTTAATCCATGCAATTAATTTTTAAATGTTTTAATTATTAATTATAGTTACTTGTTAAATTCATATCTTATCCATCACATGCCTTAATTGTTAATTGCTTCCATGTATTCATGTCTTAATTTATTAATTATCATTACTTACTATTTGACCTTGTGTTATTAGAAAACTACTTTTACCCAATTTATGATTTTAATTGTATAATTCTCTTATTGCTTTTCATCTGGATTGTGCCGTAGTTGATTGTAGATGTTCATTTATATTATTATTATTATTATTATTATTATTATTATTATTATTATTATTATTATTATTATTATTATTATTATTATTATTATTATTATTATTATTATTATATCGGATCAGGTTGTTCGTCGTAACAATTATTGGTATTATTGTGTAGGATCGAGTTGCACGCTGCAACGGATATTGTATATTTATATTTTGGAATGGGTTGCACGCTGCAATGGAGAAAAATATGCTATTTATATATTTGTGAATCGGGTTGCACGCCACAACAGAGAAGACATTATTTATTTATATATTTGTGGATCAGGTTGTGCGCCGCAATGGAGAAGACGTAATTTAACTGTTTTGAGCTATTATTTTCCGTATCCGTATTTTATCATGGAGGTTGAGCTTTGATGTTATTCTGGGGCCTTCTGCTATGTAGTTTTATTTTTCAGTTTCCATGTTATACTTGTTTTCTCTGTGTTGTTGTTATTTTATTATATTCGTACAAGTTTATAGTGAGTGCCTTGTTATAGCCTCGTCACTATTTCATCGAGGTTAGGCTCGGTACTAATAGGGTATATGGGGTCGGTTGTACTCATGCTACACTTCTGCGATTCTTGTGCAGATTCTGGTATTGGTCTCATCGGTAGTTTGAGAAGGCTTGCTCGGATTAGCTGATCACGAAAACTTGAGGTATAGCTACACGGCGTCCGCAGCCTTGAAGTTCCCTCCCTTATCTAGTTCTACTATTTATTTTTGTTTCAAGCAGTTGTACTTTCATTCAGACTTTGGTTGTAGCACTATTAGAATGTTCATGTACTTGTGACACCAGATTCTAGGGTTTGATTAGTCAGTGTTTGAAGTTATTATATCTGTTTTTAAAACTTTACAATTTTATTCTTATTAAAATTAATTTTAAAATGATCATTGTGTACTAATATTGGCTTGGCTAGCAAGTAGATGTTAGGCGCCATCATGGCCTCGAGGTTAGGATTCCGGGTCGTGACAAGTTGTTATCAGAGCACTAGGTTGCCTAGGTCTCACGAGTCACGAGCAAGCTTAGTAGAGTCTGGATGATCTATATAGAGACGTTTGTAATTATCTTCTAGAGGCTATAGGGCTTTTTGAAAATTTTATTTCTTTCTTTCTCTATGGTGCGACTTTATTCTATCACTGAAGTGTGAACCATTCTATTCTTGTTCTCTCTTAGATGGCAAGAACACGCACAACATCCACAGCCAAGCAGGAGTCGGAGCTCCAGGTTGCAGCCACTACTAGGGGTAGAGGCCGGGGCCGAAGTCGAGCCAGAGGTAGATGTAGGGGAAGAGCTCAGCCTAGAGCCCCTGCAGCTGCACCTAATGAGCCTCCGATCGAGCAGGAGGAGGAGATCCATGCTCTAGATGTGCAGTTGGACCATCTCAGGTCCCGGAGGGGTTCATAGCTACTCCCGTATTTCAGGACGCTCTAGTCTGCTTAGTGGGCCTTATAGAGAGTTTGGCCCAAGCCGGTACATTTCCTATAGTACCAGTCGTCTCTCAAGCTAGGTGAGGAGCCCAAACTCCTGATACCCACACTCCAGAGCAGATGTCTCCCATATATCAAGCTCCGGCTGTCCCAACAGCTGGAGTAGTTCATCCTATCATTGCAACACCAATCGTCTCTAGGCTGGGGGAGGAGCCCAAACTCCTGCTACCCACACTTCGGAGTAGATGGATCCCATATATCAGACTTCGACGGTTCCAACAGCTGGAGTAGTTTAGCCTATCATTGCTATTAAGCCCATAGAGAGGACCGTGATATCTTCTGAAGGGTTACAGAGATTGGAGAAGTTCATAAAGTTATTTCTTATTAACTTTGGTGGCACACCTTCTTAGGACCCACAAGATTTCATTGACTGTTTCCATGAGGTGTTGCACAACATGGGTATAATGGAGTCCAATAGAGTGGACTTCACGGTATTTCAGATGCACGGCTTTGCCAAGAGTCGGTGGCAGGACTATGATCGAGCCAGACCAGCAGTATCGCCTCCACTCACTTAGGATCAGTTTTTACATATATTCTTAAAGATTTTCATTCCTTTTAGTCTGAGTGAGGAGTACCACAAGCAATTTGAGCGCCTCCAGTATGGTAGAATGCATTTTACCCAGTACGAGACCCGATTCGCAGATTTATCTCGCCATGCAGTTGTCTTGCTCCCTGCTGAGAGGGAGAGGGTGAGGATATTCATTGATGGCCTTACTTTTAGTATCAGGCTAAAAATGGCCAAGGAGATCAGGGATGATATTTCTTTCCAGGGGGTGGTAGAGATTGCTAGACAGATCTATATAATTCGTGGTTAGGATAGGGAGGTAATATCCGATAAGAGACCTCGTCATTTCGGTGGTTTCAGTGGTGCCTCTTCTGGAGACAAGGGTTCACCTGTAAATCTGGCTAGTTTTGAATTTCACCAACTGACTAGCCAATTTTCGGACTGGTAATTGAAAAATCGCAAGCATTTGCAAAATCATTAAAAAATAGTCATTATTTTGCTGCAACACGAAAAATTCTATCATAATATACTGGAGATTGATGCACCTGTATGAAGTTCTGCATATTATGCTAGAACTCCAACACACGAAAGGATTGAAAAGTTCCAGCATAATATACTTGAGATTGGAGCACCTGTATATGAACTTCCAGCATATTATGCTGGACCAGTATATTATGCTGGAAGTCCAGTATATTATGCTGGAACTCCAATATATTATGCTGAAATATTTTCTGGATTTTGAATAATATTTTTTTTCAGATTTATTTTTACATGAAAAGTAACTAAATTTCGATTACTTCTGAAACTGTGGCTATTTTTTAATTACCACTTGTAAATCTGGTTATTTTTGAATTTCAGCCTTTAAAATCATATCCGATAGATCAACCGTAATTTTAGCTTTTTTCTATTAAATTTGCTTAGTTATAAAATGGCTAGACATATTCAATGATTCGCTCGACGAAAATTGAGATATCCAATACCAATTACTTGTAATGGCAGATCCAGAATTCTATTCAAGCAGGTCACTTGGATATGATAGCATGCTAAAATAATAATTGACATTAGAGATTAACATGAATAACAAATCGAATTTTCTGTGTTGCTCTATATTTTTATACCATGAGTCCCCTGAAGAATGTCATCTACAGATGCATTTTTTCTTAATAAAAAATGCTGACAAAAATACCAATTTTTGTTAATGTTCCACTAAATTTTATGCATTTTTAACCAAATTTTCCTTTAAAGTCTTCTATTTAAATTTTATGTTTTACTCTTAATTAGTTGGTATCAAAATCAATCTGGCCATTTCAGAAACCATTAACAAAATAAAAGTAAAATAAACAAAATTTACTAAAACGATAAATAAGTAAAAATATGAAACTAGCTCACATTCACGTTGTTAAGTTTGGCAGAAATGTTTGTCCCACATCGGTGGGAAAAGAAGAGTTGGGGGGATTTTCCCCCTATAAAAGAAGGCTTAATGTTTAGGATTTAAACACACCTTTCATTTGCCTTCTTATCTTCTTAAGGCATTTGTATCTTCTCTCTTTAGTATTATTTCACTTGTATTTTGGAGTGGAATAAAATATTGATTGTGTCCAAGGAGTAGGCAAAATTAGCCGAACCTCGTAAATTCTGGTGTTCCTTTTACTGTTGCTTTATTGTCTTATTTATTATTTGGTGGCTGTCGTAATTTTTGGTATAGTAGTTGTGACTTATTCACACTATATACATTTGGCTTCTGCAACAATTGGTATCAGAGCCAAGGTACTGTCTAAGTATGCTCTGTGGTTGCAGCATAGTCCGATCTTCCACATCAGAAAAGATTTATCTTGGTAATTGAGTCAAGGTTCTGTTTGAGTATGCTCTGTGGTTGCAGCTTAGTCTGATCTTCTACATCAGAAAGGAAATAATCTTGATTTGTGTCGTCAGCTATTAAATAATATTTGTGTCAAATATGGGAGACAATAAACAAGAAGAATCTACATCAAGTGTCAACAATACGTCATCATTGGGCATCTTCGCTTATGACAAGAATTGTGTCAAATGCGAAATTTGCGGTAGAAATTTTTGACGGGTCCGGGCATTTTGGGATGTGGCAAGGCGAGGTTCTAGATGTCCTTTTTCAACAAGGGCTAGATCTGGCCATTGAAGAAAAGAAACCAGATGTTATTGGAGAAGAAGATTGGAAGATTATCAACCGTGTTGCTTGCGGTACCATTCGATCCTACCTTGCTAGAGAGCAGAAATATCCATACACAAAGGAAACTTCTGCAAGTAAATTATGGAAAGCACTGGAGGATAAATTTTTGAAGAAAAATAGTCAAAATAAATTGTACATGAAGAAGAGACTGTTTCACTTCACCTATGTTCCTGGTACCACGATGAATGAACATATCACCAGTTTCAATAAGTTGGTCACAGATTTGCAAAATATGGATACAACTTATGATGATGGTGACTTGGCCTTGATGTTGTTGGCGTCACTTCCTGATGAGTACGAGCACCTTGAAACTACTCTACTCCATGGAAATGACGAAGTTTCTCTCAGAGAAGTTTGTTCGGCTTTGTACAGCTATGAACAAAGAAAGCGAGAAAAACAGAAGGGCGGAGAAGGAGAAGCACTATTTGTGAGGGGTCGTCCTCAAAATCAAACGAGGACAAAGAAGGGAAGATCCAAGTCAAGATCCAGACCCAGCAAAGATGAATGTGCCTTTTGTCGAGAAAAAGGGCACTGGAAGAAAGACTGTCCGAAGTTGAAGAATAAGGCCAAACATAACAATGGAAAGGCCATTATGGATTCAAATGTAGCTGATTGTGATGATTCAGACTTCTCATTAGTTACAACAGAGTCATCAACATCATCAGACATATGGTTGATGGACTCGGCTTGTAGCTATCATATGTGTCCCAACAGGGACTGGTTTGTGGAATTTCAAGAAGGAGAATATGGAGTCATCCACACAGCGGATAACAGCCCTCTTACCTCATATGGCATTGGTTCAATACGATTAAGGAACCATGATGGAATGATCAGAACATTAACAGATGTTCGATTTGTACCGGATTTGAAGAAGAATCTCATCTCTGTAGGAGCCCTAGAATCAAAAGGGTTCAAAATCATTGCAGAAAATGGAGTGATGAGAGTATGCTCCGGTGCACTAGTGGTAATGAAGGCTAATCGGAAGAATAATAATATGTACCGCTATCGTGGCAGTACAGTTATTGGGACAGCGACAGTGACATCCAGTGACGACAAAGAGGCAGAAGCAACCAAGCTATGGCACATGCGCTTGGGACATGCTGGAGGAAAATCCTTGAAAACTCTATCAGATCAAGGATTGTTAAAAGGAGTCAAGGCTTGCAACTTGGAGTTTTGTGAGCATTGTGTTAAAGGGAAACAGACAAGGGTTAAATTTGGTACAGCGATCCATAATACTAAAGGCATTTTGGATTATGTACACTCTGATGTTTGGGGTCCTTCCAAAACACCTTCATTGGGTGGGAAGCACTATTTTGTAACCTTTGTTGATGATTTTTCCCGAAGAGTATGGGTGTATACAATGAAGAGCAAAGATGAAGTGTTGGGAATTTTTCTCAAATGGAAGACGATGGTGGAGAATCAAACAGGCAAGAGGATTAAGTGTATTCGCACAGACAATGGAGGTGAATACAAAAATGATCATTTCAATAAGGTCTGTGAAAATGATGGCATCGTCCGACACTTCACTGTTAGACATACACCACAACAGAATGGAGTGGCAGAACGTATGAACCGGACCTTGCTGGAGAAGGTACGGTGTATGTTGTCCAATGCTGGCTTGGGCAAAGAATTTTGGGCTGAGGCAATTACATATGCATGCCACCTCATTAATCGTCTACCATCTGCTGCTATTGATGGCAAAACACCATTTGAAAAATGGTACGGAAAACCTGCTGTAGATTATAACTCTTTGCACGTGTTTGGCTCAACTGCATATTATCATGTGACAGAGTCAAAATTGGATCCAAGGGCAAAGAAGGCTATTTTTATGGGAATTACTTCTGGAGTCAAAGGATATCGCTTATGGTGTCCTATGACAAAGAAAGTAATATTCAGCAGGGATGTTACCTTTGATGAATCTGCTATGGTAAATAAGGTAACAGAAGATACCAAACAAAATGAAGGTGCTTCTAAGCAGGTGGAGTTTGAGGGAAAATTTATTTTTCCTACACAAGAAGCAGAGGAGGAAACAAATGAAGATTACCCTCTGGAAGGAGAGCCAGTAGAGGAGATTCCAACTCAGGAACCTCAACAACAACTTGAATCAATAGCAACCAGCAGGCCAAAAAGAACAATAACGAAACCTGTTCGTCTCATAGAGACGGTTGCTTGTGCAACCTCAATTGTAGCTGATGATGTTCCTACCACTTATAAAGACGCTGTCCAAAGTTCAGAAGAAGATAAGTGGAGGATTGCCATGAATGATGAAATACAGTCCCTTCATCAGAATCATACATGGAGATTGGCCAATCTCCCGAAGGGAAAGAAAGCAATTGGGTGCAAATGGGTATTTGCAAAGAAGGAAGGATTTCCTAACCAAGTAGATGTTCGCTACAAAGCAAGATTGGTGGCCAAAGGATATGCTCAAAAGGAGGGAGTTGATTACAATGAAGTGTTTTCTCCAGTTGTAAAACATTCTTCCATTAGAATTATGTTGGCTTTGGTAGCACAATTGGATTTGGAACTAGTTCAGATGGATGTAAAAACTGCGTTTTTACATGGAAACTTGGAGGAGGAAATCTACATGACTCAGCCAGAAGGATTCAAAGTTGCTGGAAAAGAAAATATGGTGTGCAAACTTGAAAAATCGTTGTACGGATTGAAACAATCTTCTAGACAATGGTACAAGCGATTTGACGAGTTTATGTTGCGGCAAGGGTACAAGAGAAGCAAATACGATCATTGTGTGTATTTGCACAAGCTTAAAGATGGTTCCTTTGTATATCTTCTCCTATATGTTGATGATATGTTGATAGCTTCCAAGAATTCGGAAGAAATTGATAAGTTGAAGATTCAACTGAAGAAGGAGTTCGAGATGAAGGATTTGGGTGAGGCAAAGAAAATTCTTGGCATGGAGATAATTAGAGATAGACGTTCAAAGAAACTCTGTTTATCTCAAAAGGAATATTTGAAGAGAGTACTTCAACGTTTTGGCATAGATGACAAGACTAAGCCAGTTAGTACTCCACTTGCTTCCCATTTTAAGCTAAGTACTACTATGTCGCCAATGGATGAAGCTGAACGAGAGTATATGTCAAAGGTACCATACGCAAATGCTGTTGGTAGCTTGATGTATGCAATGGTTTGCACAAGGCCTGACATTTCACAAGCTGTTGGAGTTATTAGCAGATATATGCACAATCCAGGGAAGGAGCATTGGCAAGCTGTGAAGTGGATTCTACGGTATATTCATAATACTGTAGATGTCGGGTTAGTTTTTGAGCAGGAAGACAATCAGTCTGTAGTTGGATATTGTGACTCAGATTTTGCGGGTGATCTGGACAAACGAAGATCAACTACTGGTTATGTGTTTACTTTTGCAAAGGCACCAGTTAGTTGGAAGTCTACTTTGCAGTCAACAGTTGCTTTGTCTACAACAGAGGCAGAGTACATGGCTATTACAGAGGCTGTGAAAGAGGCAATTTGGCTTCAAGGATTGCTAAAGGAGCTTGGTGTTGAACAAAAAGGTATCACAATTTTTTGTGATAGTCAAAGTGTTATTCAATTAGCGAAGAACCAAGTTTATCATGCAAGGACGAAGCACATTGGATGTTCGGTATCATTTCGTACGAGAAATCATAGAAGAAGGTGGAGTCACGGTGAAGAAAATTCATACTACGGAGAATCCTGCTGATATGCTGACAAAGGTGGTGACTGCGGTCAAGTTTCAACATTGTTTGGATTTGATCAACATTGTTGAAAACTGAAGATTGAAGATGAAGACACAATCAAAATTTGTTATTGAGAGAAAATTGAAGATGTGGAATTTTGCCAAGGTGGAGATTTGTTGAGTTTGGCAGAAATATTTGTCCCATATCGGTGGGAAAAGAAGAGTTGGGGGGATTTTCCCCCTATAAAAGAAGGCTTAATGTTTAGGATTTAAACACACCTCTCATTTGCCTTCTTATCTTCTTAAGGCATTTGTATCTTCTCTCTTTAGTATTATTTCACTTGTATTTTGGAGTGGAATAAAATATTGGTTGTGTCCGAGGAGTAGGCAAAATTAGCCGAACCTCGTAAACTCTGGTGTTCCTTTTATTGTTGCTTTATTGTCTTATTTATTATTTGGTGGCTGTCGTAATTTTTGGTATAGTAGTTGTGACTTATTCACACTATATACATTTGCAATAGAACATTCTCAACTTTTCTTGCCTAAACACGCTCAACAATTGCTCTACAGATTTATTGCTTGTTCATTTATTGTTCTTCGTTTATTGCCTATTATTAACCGCAAAAGGCTATCTTCGAGACCTTAGATATCATTGTTTCTTCATCAATTCTTCATTGTTAGTTGCCCTAACTAGACCTTGAGGCCCCCTATTCCAGCCAGCTCGAGGCCCAGTCTTGCGGCAGCATTGGTTTGCACATTTATTCTCTTTACTTACACTTAGCATCTATTGCCTAACAACTAGTATAAAAATAAATCACATATTTTTAGAACCACACAATCAAATATAATTGTTAATACCATTTTCAAGGTAAATAGTTTGGCGCCCATCGTGGGCTAAAGATAATAGCGATTATTTTAGTGCTAGTTTTCTGATAACACACGTTATTCTTCACACTTTTTATTGTCAAAGATTCTTTGATTTCAGACTTAATCATGTCTAGCACGCAAAATGCACATGCTTACGACAGTGAAGGACTTGGAGAAAACAGCGGCATAGGGATCGACGTACCACCCCTAAACCCTGGCGGAGTACCGAACGTGGAGCCAGTTGATATTAGCTCCCACAACGCTTTAAACACGAACACAGGCGCATACCTAGTAAGAAAGGCACACAGGGAAGCCCAGGCTGGAGGCCAAAAGCACGAGGATTGGATGAAGGAGGAGTCAGACTCCAATTGATAGTCGAGATGTTGTAAGCTCAGCAGGTCGCCATCGCTCAACTCCAAAGTCAGAAGGACTCCTAACACTACCGAACTAGTGAACATGCCGCATGAGCCAATGCTTGAAAGGCCCGATGAAAGTGGCTCGGGGACTGACCCCACTATCATGAAAATTCTTGAAGAATTGACTAAAAGGATTGAGTCTGGGGAAAAGAAGATAGAAGAAAACAATAAAAAGGTGGAAACTTACAACTCCCGAGTAGACCAGGTACCCGGATCACCTCCAGTCCTGAAGGGCCTTGATGCCAAAAATTCATACAAAAACCTTTCCCCTCGAGTGCGGCTCCAATTCCCATTCCCAAGAAGTTTCGCATGCCCGATATACCGAAGTACAATGGAACAACTAACCCTAATGAACACATTATTTCTTACACTTGTGAAATCAAAGGAAATGACTTGAATGATGCTGAAATCGAGTTAGTATTGTTAAAAAAGTTTGGATAAATGCTATCAAAAGGAGTTATGATCTGGTATCATAACTTAGCCCCTAACTATATTGATTTGTTTTCTATGTTGGTCGATGCCTTCGTGAAAGCACACGCTGGGGCCGTAAAAATGGCCACAAGAAAATCGGACGTATTCGAGATAAAACAAAGGGACAACGAAATTCTAAGGGAGTTCGTGTCCCGATTTCATATGGAAAGGATGGAACTACCCCGGTCTCCGATGAGTGGGCAGTTCAAGCCTTTATGCAAGGTCTGAATGAAAGAAGCTCGATAGCATCTCGACAGCTAAAGCAGAACTTCATCAAATACCCGGCCGTGACATGGTCGGATGTTCACAATCAGTATCAATCAAAAACTAGGGTCAAGGACGACCAGTCAGGAGCCCCCTCGGGTCAGTTCACCCGAATAGATTCATAGTCAAATCCCCGAGGGACACATACTGGGGATCCAGATTCAACAAGGAAAGATATCAACCATGCATCAAAGATAGAAGGAATATTTCAAGACGGAATACACCTCAGAATGATCGAAAGATGGATCGAGGCCAAACCTCCCAGGAATTCCTGAGTAAATTCGGGCCTGACAGGCGCTCGGGGCTAGTGGAGGCTCCCAAATTATCATAATACAATTTCAGCGTCGACGCCTCAAGTATCGTCTCAGCCATTGGCAAAATTAATGATACTAGATGGACCAAGCCCATACAGATGGATCCTTCTTAGAAAAACCCCAACGTAATGTGTAAGTACCACGGTACTCACGGGCATAAGACCGAAGATTGCAGACAGCTTAGGAAGAAGGTAGCTCGGTTATTCAACGAGGGGCACTGTCGCGCCCCCCTTTTTCCTCGCAGAAGCGGGTTCATGACATTTGGGAGGACAACTCGTTCCCTTTCGGGAATTGGGTTTGGATTGAAGAGTCGCCACCTAATGATTTGAGTGCATTAGGACACTAGGAAGAATTTGATTTAGGAAACCAGAGATTGGGTAAATGCTTGAAATTATCCCGAGGGGAAGGTATTAGGCACCCCTCAGGATCCACTAATATGGTTCCCGGCCAGGCTACGGTTGTGAATTTAAGTACAAATGTCATGAAGGTGAGTAAGACTTCAAATAAGAGGAGATTTGCACATAGGGGGTTACAAATAGGTGAAATTAAAAGAAAACAAAAGAAAAGTTGAATTCTCAAATAGTTTGAAAGTAAACAATGAAATAAACAAGTAAAGGAAAAGGGGGTCCTAGGTTTACAAATAATATGGATCACCCCACACAACATCCGGTAATCACTCCTCAATGAGGGGATACACAAGATGTTATCGCGTGGTCATCATATCCATATCTACCCTTCCCACCCTATTAAGGTATTAAAGCGCGGATTGGTCTCGATTACTTATTGCATGCTATTTCCCGTCCCATTCCTATCAGTCCCGGAGGCACTTAGGACTACTAATCCTAAAGGGAAGGGGTATTAGGCTTTGTAGTTTCAAAGGCAAAATTCTAAGGCGATAAACAAAACACACATGTGGCAAGTTTGGGGAGAAAGCACATAAACAGATAAGGCTTAACAGACCTCCTTATAACCAAAGAAAAGCACATAATTTAACATGTCATGCACATACTGCTTAGGGTCTGATTAAAACTTAAAAGGTTGAGGTAGACTAATTTATTACATATTTCAGATAAGAAATCCGAATCAGGCCTGTTTGCTGGTTGTAGTTAATAAGAATCTGACAAGTTTACCTTATGGCTTGCCTAAGTGTTAGACGAAGACCTATAGGCATGCTATCTACTGATTTCAGAAATGAAGAGGTAAACGGATTACAGATAGGTTAGAATAATACAAGTTATGCAATCTATAATGCATTACTACTGACAGTTTAAACTTACAAGCGAGTGAAGCAATTCAAATTTGATTAGAACCCTTATAGGCATGCTTTCTATGTGTTTGTTAACTTAAAACACGTTATCTAGGTGCTGCATTTTATTACGAATGCGATATCTGATTTCACTGGTTGTTAAAACCTATAACATGTTTGCCTAATGAGAGGCGAGTATGCAAGAATCAGAAAAGACTTATAGGCATATTATCTACATGCATGTGCATCCTATAGACATGGTATCTATATACGAATGCAGAGATTCTTATAGTCATGGTATCTAAATGGGAATGCAGAAGTTCTTATAGTCAAGTTATCTACATGAATGTAGAAATTCATAAAGACAGGTTATCTATGTGAATGCTGAAATTCATAAGCCTGTAGGCAAGTTATCTGTGTGAATGTAGAAATCGGAAATTTCTATGAGTAGGATATCCACATGAATGCAGAAGTGTAGAAACTATAGGCAGGGTATCTATATAAATGCAGAAGTGCAGAAAACCCTATGAGCAGGACATCTATATGAATGTAGAAGTGCAGAAACTATAGGTTGGGTAGCTGTATAAATACAGAAGTGCAGAAAACCCTATGAGCAGGACATCTACCCCTTGCATGCATGGTTACCCCTCCCTTTTCACTAATCACCCCAAACATTTATTACAAAGTTATTACAATCCGAAAATAAACTAGAGAAAATACATTAGAAAATTGAAAATTACAACCAAGGAGAGCCTGATTCAGACTTCCTGTCTGAAGTATGAAGTAAACCAACTCCCAAGATCAAGACCCAAAGCCTTTCTCTCATTTGGATGTGTCAAAGTTCCCTAAGAGCCTCATATGGACTCCAGGTAGTGCTCACATCCAAATACATTGCAGGATTAAGTCATAGTGCAGTGTGGAAAGGTCAGCCCTCAAGTGTCCAAGTTCAGAGGGAACTCAAGGTCTCAAGGCAAGGCTCGCAGGAGGGGGGAAGAACATAGAAGCTAAGAGTGAGTGCAAGTGCAGAGTTATGAGAGGAGGAAAGGAGAAGGAAGTAAGTTAAAACCAGTGCAAATAGGGGTATATGGGAGTGGGGAATTTGTAGGAAGAGCAGGCAAAGGGGCATACCCAGCAATGAGACATACTGGCACACCCTCCAGCCTACTTAGAGGTTAAGACCTCAGGAGTTCAAAACTCAGTTCATAGACAACAATTCTTGTTGTCATGCCCTAAGTCTTGACTTACAAACACATAGGGGTAATGGGATAGGGAGCAAGTGTTCACAGAAAGAGGCAAGCAGTAGCACATAGGCATATTAAGTTAGATGCTAAACTTTATAGAAAACAATAAAGTAGACATGGATACAAAGACTATAAGTAAAAACATTGGGGTGATGCTAAAAATTAAGTTAGGACATACCAGTTTCAAAGGGACAAATAAAGAAGAAAGCAGTAGTCTTGTAAAAGTCAAATTGCAGCAAGAAGCAAGAACACTCTAAGTATGAATTTAGAAGAGGTTGTGAGCTTGTGAAGTCTGAAGTGTGTAGTGGTGAAAAGGGGTCGTGCCTTTTATAATGTAGAAAGCAAGCAGAAATAAGGTAAGAAATAGTTTGAAGACTGATTGTCAATCAATTACACAAGGTTTCCCTTAATTAAGGGATTCGGACTCAAACGGGTAAAACTAATTAAGGAAAGAAATTAGTCAAACACTTTGTGCAAAGTAGTAAATTAGAGGCAAATACATAAAGGTTATTTAAGGACAGGGTCTTGACAGTACACGATTTTTGCAAATAAGGCAAGGGAATCAGTTAACAGCCAGGAAATTAGAGATCATAGATTTGGTATGAATGAACCAAGTCAGAAAGGTGGAAAAGGTTTTAGCTTAAGGAAAATCAGTAACAATCAATTAGACCTATTAAAAAGGAATTCTGAATCAATCACTAGTTTGAAAACCTCTTTGAAGAAAGAATCAACATATATAAAAAGCATACAGACACGTTTAAACATGAAAGAAATTTGTCATGCCCTTGCAAAATCAGTAGAAAGAATCCAGTGTAGAAGAGTTTAGCAAAAAGGTTCAACATTGTATGAAAACAAAGGTGTCCAAACTCAGTTCAAAGATTCAAAAATCAGTCTAAAAGAGTTAAGGATTCTAAAAAATAAAATCCTAGTTCACATAATCAAACCTCGGCGGAATCCCCAAATTCTAGGGTTTCCACCTTGAATCAGATACAGAGATGAGGAGGCAAGTAGTCGAAGCATACTCAGAGGTTTCTTTCAAAAACTCATGAGAAAACATGAAAACAAGTAAAAAGGTCCAAACAAACAGAGTGAAGAGACTAATTTGAGGCATAATGAAAGAACAACTGATAGTAGAAGAAACGGTAGAAGCAAAACATGCTTAAGCAAGTTTTTTAGAAAAACTTAAACAAGGTAAAATAGTATGAACACTTAAGAATAAGGTAGAAGTAAGCAATAGGCGAAGCATATCAGATCGTAATAGAAGAAAATAGCAGAGCATAGTGAAAAGCGTATAGGCACATAGTGTAGAAACACAGTAGAAGAACATGCGTGGTAAAATAAGAACATAAGAACACAGTAGAGACACACATACACAAAGGAAAAAGTAAAGAAAAAGTCAGAGAAACACTTTAAGCATTTTCAGAAAACCCTAAATCGGAAAGAAGTGATTTTGAAAGTAATTTTTGAAAGAAAAGTTGGGGAAATCGTTTGAAAACTCAAGTAGAGCATAGATACATAAAAGATCTAAAAAGATCGGAGAAAAGATCGAAGAGTTAGGGTTTCAGAAGAGCCCTAGAAATGAGGAAGGCTTGGGAAAAGATCTGATCTGAGTCGGAGAAGTCAGAACCAGGCTCGAAACACCATTGTACGCCGGAGCAAGGCCGGAGATGACCCTAGAACCTTGAATCGGCGGAGATCTGAGCGAAAACCTTCGAGGTCAGACCTCGAATCTTCAAGTATAAGAGCAAAGGGAGGTGAGTTTAAGACTCTCATGGCCTGAGAAGCCATGGATTCCGGTGGTTTCAAGGTTTGAAGACGGTGAGAGGGGCTAGGGTTAGGGAATGTTCGAGAGAGTCTGAGAGAGTAGAGGATTTCAGAGGCGACGGGTTAGGGGAAAATGATTTTAGGGTTGGGTGTTTGTGAATTAAAAAAAGGAAAGGAATGATTGTGGCCGTTGATCAAAATGATCAACGGCCTGGATCAAAAGGGGAGGCCGGGCGGGTTAAATTGAAATAAGGCCAGTCAATTTGGTATTTGAAATTGGGTTAATTGGGGGGTTGATTCAGGCTATAATTGAAATGAAATAGGGTTAGCATTTAAATAACCACTTTCTCCCTTTTATTTTATAAAAAATAGTAAAATGATTTCTGAAAATAAATTAAAAGTACTAACTTAATTAATAATATATAAATATTAAATTAAAAATATTGGAACCAATTTCATAAGTATAAAATGCAACTAAATCTTAAAATAGGCTAAAATTGCAATTATATGCAATTTAGCCTTAAAAATACTAAATAAATTTGTAAAAATGTGCAAAAATTACATTAGCTATATTTTGGTATAAATATGAGAATACAATACATTAATCACCAAAATTATAATTTGAGAAACAATTATTGGTTTTTGTACTGTTAAAATATGGCAATAAATTGATTTAAAAATTAGGAAAATACTAAAACACTTGGGCATACTTATATATGCATATATATGCTATTTTGAAAGTATTTTGCATATATAAAATATACAGGTGAAAATTGGGTATCAACAGCTGCCCCTCTTTACCCGGGAAGGATGAAAGAGTTATCAGGTAAAGATATGATGGCCAATTTGACCGAATGAAATGGTTTGAAGAGGTTGACCGTGCTCTTGTTCCTAAGCTACCTACATATCCCTGGTCTTATAGGAATCAGGTCATATGTAGTTCAGGATCCGTCGGCGGAATATGCCGATGGAGGTTTTCCAAGAACGGACGCAATGTTTAGGTTGGGCTGGATGGTTAAGGTCTAGTAGGGCCATGGGAACTGGAGCGGGATCGCTCCTGCTGAGACGGCCGTTGCTAGCCGGTTTACCTGCAAATAATCAATACAAATGTATATTGTGCGAAAAATTAAACATGATGCAATTTCCCGTCGGACCATGAATGTTGTCTTTGGACGGTTAGGATGACGTCCTCAGACCATGATGTCCTGGGCCATGCAACATATAATAAGGGATTCACATGCTATGAAATGATGTTCTCGAGCTATGAGAATGATGCCTCCGAACCATGATGCCTTTGAATAATGATATAGAAAAGATGAAAAGGGGTCCTCAGGCCATAGCATGGCGTTCTCGGGCTATGAAAATGGTGCCTCCGAACAATGACGCCTTTGGATGATTTGGCGATCTTTAAACCTATGAGATGCAATAGGTGGTGATCTTTCAGCCAATGTAAGATGTAAATAAAGTGGCGATCTTTCAGCCATGCAAGATGTAAATAAAGTGGCAATCTTTCAGCCGATGTAAGATGTAAATGAGGTGGTGATCTTTTAGCCATGCAATATGGAGGTAGAGCTTAACCTTGGAAGGCAGAATGGTAGCCTTATGCAATGCAGACAATGCTGATGGAGGTAGAGCTTAACCTCGGAAGGCAGAATGGTAGCCTTATGCAATGCAGAGAATGCAGATGGAGGTAGAGCTTAACCTCGGAAGGCAGAATGGTAGCCTTATGCAATGCAGAGAATGCAGATGGAGGTAGAGCTTAACCTCGGAAGGCAGAATGGTAGCCTTATGCAATGCAGAGAATGCAGATGGAGACAGAGCTTAACCTCAGAAGGCAGAATGGTAGCCTTATGCAATGCAGAGAATGCAGATGGAGACAGATCTTAGAATGGTAGCCTTATGCAATGCAGAGTATGCAGATGGTGACAGAGCGTAGCCTTATGAAATGCAAAGAATGCAGATGGAGGTAGAGCTTAACCTCGGAAGGTAGATTGGTAGCCTTATGCAATACAAAGAATACAGATGGAGACAGAACTTAGTCTCGGAAGGAAGAATGGTAGCCTTATGCAATGCAGAGAATGCAGATGGAGACGAGCTTAGTCTCGAAAGGCAGAATGGTAGCCTTATGTAGGAAGTAAAAGGCAAATGGCAATAGAGTTTTCTTAGCTGATAGCGGATTGCGGTATCGTGATTGCTGGGGATATTGTGCCTGCTGGGGATACTGTTGTGCGGATAGCGGTTGCGAGCGAGTGCAATGGTACGGAGAGTTGTATTCCTGAACTTTGTGAGTGAGCATATAGTATATTTGATGATTTTGCAACTCAAGTGCCTGCATCCAAAGAAGAATTGTGAGTTTGTAAAAGGGGGAAAAGTTAGTTCGTATCCCTGCTGGATTTGCTTGACCTGCTCGGCTTTGATCTGACGATACTGTACGTATCATTGGGGTAGCATTGCTAAATAAGGCAGTTTTGGAAATAAACATGCATGATTTAGTAAAAACATAACATAAGTACATAATTAAGAATAGTTCTCTTTAGATGAACCGACGACTGCGACATGGTTCAAGACATTGCAACTTCTCTTGCTCCAAAATTTGGAGGGTCCTCCTCAAAATTCTGCCCTAGTTTACTGAGTTGTTGCTTCTAATGGTTGTTAATGATAAATGGCTGGAATCGACTTCGGAATTTTGAGGGTCCTCCTCAAAATTCTGCCCCAGTTTTCAATAGCGGGGGAAATGGAAATTTTATTGAATTGTGACCGAACCCATAGGGATGCCTACGTATCCCCTCTTAAATGAAAATCAGGTCAGGCGTAGTTCAAATTACATCATATAAGGAAAGCATAGAGAATACACATCGTATCGCTTGACTGTGTCTGAATTGATCGGTGTTGGCCAAACTTCTCCGTCCATTTCTACGAGTATGAGGGGCTCCTCCTGTTAGAACCCGATGAACCATGTACAGACCCTGCCAAGGAGAGAATTTCCCTTTGATTTCATCTTGAAGTGGAAAGATTTTCTTTAACACCAGCTGCCCCGGTGTGAACTGTCTCGGCTTGACTCTTTTGTTGAAGGCTCTGGACATTCTGTTCTGATAGAGCTGACCATGGAAAATTGCATTCATTCTCTTTCCGTCTATAAAAGCTAGTTGCTCGTAACAACTCTTCACCTACTCTGCGTCGTCGAGCTCTGCTTCCTGTATGATCCTTAAGGAAGGAATTTCTACCTCAGCGGGAATGACTGCCTCTGTACCGTAAACCATCATATAGGGGGTTGCTCCTGTCGATGTGCAGACTATGGTGCGGTATCCCAATAAAGCAAATGAGAGCTTCTCGTGCCACTACATATGCTTCTCTATCATTTTCGTTAGTATCTTCTTGATATTCTTGTTGGCGGCCTCTACAACTCCGTTTCTCTAAGGTCTGTAAGCTGTAGAATTCTTGTGTTTGATCTTGAAGGTTTCATACATGGATTTTGTCAAATCACTGTTGAGGTTGGAGTCATTATCAGTAATGATTGACTCTGGAATTCTAAACTGACACATGATACAGTCGCGAACAAAATCCGCCACGACTTTCTTAGTCAGTGCCCTGTAAGATGCTGCTTCAACCCATTTGGTGAAATAATCAATTGCTACTAGGATAAACATGTGTCTTTTTGATGCGGCGGGTTCGATTGGTCCGATAGCATCCATTCCCCAGGCGGCGAACGATTACGGTGAGCTTGTTGCATTAAGCTCATTTGGAGGCACCTTTATCATGTCTGCATGTGGATGCAATCCGCCTCCATAGTCATCCAGAAGTAACCAGCCCGGAGTATCTTCTTCGCTAAAACAAAGCCATTCATATGTGGACCGCATGTCCCAGCGTGGATTTCTTCTAACAGTTTAGATGCTTCTTTTGCGTTGACACATCTTAGCAATCCTAAATTAGGAGTCCTTCTGTACAGGATTCCTCCGCTGTGAAAGAAATTGTTGGACAACCTCCGAAGTGTGCATTTCTGAGTAGGATTTGCAAATTCTAGGTATTCTCCTTTCGTCAAATATTCCTTGATATTATGAAACCAAGGCTTTCCATCTGCTTCTTCCTCAACATGAGCACAATAAGTTGGCCGATCATGGATCTTTACCGGAATGGGATCAACATAGTTCTTATCTGGATGTTGTATCATGGATGATAGGGTAGCCAATGCATCGGCAAACTCATTCTGGACTCTGGGAATATGCTGGAACTCTGTCTTTGTGAACCTCTTTCTCAACTCCTGTACGTGAATGCAAATAAGGGAGTATCTTGGAGTTCTTGGTCGCCCATTCTTCTCGGACCTGATGTATAAGCAAGTTTGGATCCCCAATTACTAGCAACTCTTGGATGTTCATGTCAATGGCCATCTTGAGCCCTAAGATGCAGGCTTCGTACTCGGCCATGTTGTTGGTGCACGGGAACCTGAGCTTGGCAGATACCAAATAATGCTGACCGGTTTCTGATACTAGGACTGCTCCTATGCCAACTCCTTTGAAATTTGCTGCTCCATCGAAAAAATTCTCCAACCGTCATAGGATCCTGCAATGCCTTCTCCTATGAATGATACCTCTTTATCAGAAAAATATGTTTTTAGGGGTTCGTATTCTCCATCCACGGGATTTTCAGCAAGGTGATCTGCTAGTGCCTGTCCTCTGATTGCTTTCTGAGTCACGTAGACAATGTCAAATTCACTCAACAGGATTTGCCACTTGGCCAGCTTGCCAGTGGGCATGGGCTTCTGAAAGATGTACTTCAAAGGATCCATCCTTTATATGAGATATGTAGTATAGGCACAGAAGTAGTGCCTCAACTTCTAAGCTACCCAAGTCAAAGCACAACAGGTGCACTCTAACAGAGAATATCGAGTCTCGTATAGGGTGAACTTCTTGCTGAGGTAATATATGGTCTGCTCTTTCCTCCCTGTTTCATCATGCTACCCCAGAACACAACCGAACTCTCCATCCAATACTACGAGGTAGAGTAATAAAGGTCTGTCTGGATCGGGCAAAACTAGGATTGGAGGTGTTGATAGGTATTCCTTAATTCTGTCGAAAGGTTTTTGGCAATCATCAGTCCATTTGGTAGCGGCGTCCTTCTTCAACATCTTAAAGATCGGCTCACAGATAACTGCAGATTGTGCTATGAATCGGCTGATGTAGTTAAGTCTCCCCAAGAAACTCATCACGTCCTTCTTATTCTTTGGCAGTGGCAAATCTTGAATAGCTTTGAGCTTTGATGGATCTAGTTCTATGCCTCGGCGACTCACAATAAACCCAAGTAGTTTTCCAGCAGGAATCCCGAATGCATATTTTGCGGGATTCAGTTTTAGATTGTACCTTCGTAGTCTATTGAAGAATTTCCTCAAATCTCCCATGTGATCAGCGACTTTCTTAGACTTGATAATAACATCATCTATGTACACCTCTATCTCCTTATGTATCATATCATGGAAGATAGTAGTCATGACCCTCATGTAGGTGGCCCCAGCATTCTTCAACCGAAAGGCATCATCTTGTAGCAGTACATTCCCCATGGCGTAATGAAGGCCGTTTTCTCAGCATATTCTTCATTCGTCCAGATTTGATGATACCCAGTGAAATAATCTACAAATGATTGCAACTCAGGTTTGGCGCAATTGTCAATCAGGATGTGTATGTTTGGCAAGGGGAAGTCGTCTTTCGGACTGGCCCGATTGAGATCCTAATAGTTGACACAAACCCTGACCTTCCCATCCTTCTTCGGTACTGGCACGATGTTGGCTAGCCATGTCGGATATTCTACTACTTTGAGAACCTTAGCTTTGACCTGCTTAGTGACTTCTTCCTTGATTTTCAAACTTATGTCGGGTTTAAACTTTCTAAGCTTCTGTTTTACCGGTGGACATGTCGGATCAGTTGGTAGTTTGTGCGGTACAATAGATGTACTCAAACCAATCATGTCATCATATGACCTGGCGAATACGTCCTCATATTCCTTCAGAAATTCTATCTATTCTTCCTTTTCTGATGGTGACAAATGAATGCTGATCCGAGTTTCTTTGATATTTTCTGCATCTCCCAGGTTAACAATCTCGGTATCGTCTAGGTTGGACTTAGGTCTGTTCTAAAAATTCTCAACTTCCTTAACAATCTCTTCCGGTATTTCATCTTCCTCTAAATCTGTGTCTGTTTGTTGTGTTGTTTCGTTGCATGTCACAGTTATTGGTTCATCAAGATAGGTAATAGTAATGATGTATAAGTGAAGTAATGAGAGAAAAATAATAAGAGTAAGATTTGTAAGGAAACCAAAATGCTTTGATAAATTCCATAACTGTTTTGAACATTGGAAGATCTTATTTCGAAAATTCAAAAATGCGAAAGGAAGATCACCTAGTAAAAATAAAAGATAGTGCATGATGCTTTGTTTAGCCTTGCTACCCCGAGGCTTTCGGGGCTTTGGTGGTTTTGATGGTCCAATTGTTGAAGCATGCTCCTCTGCTCAATGCCTGTATGGAAGGGCCTTCCTCCCCCTCCTCCTCGAGAACAACACAACAATCTATGTCATTATCCTCTAAGAACAAGTTTTTCACAGCTGCTAGTGCTTCCTCTTCTTCTGACCCATTGATAACATTGGCTGGTTGGAAAGTCTGCTCCAAATGTGGTATTGGCTGCTCCAGCGGATAGTAAGGACCGCGCTATGGTGGAGACCAGTGGTTAAATTCATCCCAGGTATACTCGTATCCCAGACCGAAAGTGGTGCCATGTTTCTTCAGTTTGATAGGCTTGGCAATTCCTTGGAGGTTCTATCCAAGTCCCTTGCCAGGTTCATATCCGCTCTAGTTCAATATGCTTTCAATTTTGTTGTCCCACCATTTGTTTTTGTCAATGGCGTTGACTTGTTCGATGTGGTGATAGGTTTCCTCGCCTATATTTCTCCTTCCTCCGATCGTTGGGATGGTTTGGCAACTGTATATGGGATTGCTACCGTCACCGTGAATGATCACTTCTTGGTGGTTCCACTCAAATTTCACCGCCTGATGCAGTGTTGATGCTACGGCACTAGCATCATGAATCCACGACCGTCCCAACAATAGATTGTAAGATGTCGGCAAGTCTATAACTTGAAAATCAACGTCGAACCAAGTAGGTCCCATTTGCAAACATAGGCTAATTTCCCCAATGGTGGATCTTTGGGAACCGTCGAAAGCTTTGACGTTGATGGCCCCATCCTTGATCTCATGCAGCCCCTTCCCCAATGTTCTGAGTGTTACTAACGGACAAATATTGAGGCTGGACCCTCCATCAATCAGGATCCTAGTGATAAAATAATCTTCGCATTGCACGGTGATGTGCAACGCTTTGTTGTGACTCAACCCTTCTGGTGGCAGCTCATCTTCATGAAAAGTGATATTGTGACTTTCCAATACCTGCCCTACCATGTTTGCCATTTCCCCTCCAGTGATGTTGCTTGGTGCATACGCCTCACTCAACACCTTTAACAAGGCATTCTTATGTGCATCGGAACTCTGCAGCAAAGCTAGAATAGAAATATGTGCTGGTGTTTTGTTCAGATGATCAATGACTGAGTATTCCTTGGCTTGTATCTTTCTCCAGAGATCATCGGGCCCGGTTTCAGTGATAGTCGGTCGACCAGAGGCCTGCTTACTCGACTCAGCTAAATGCTCCGGAACCCTGCCGGTTCTTGTCATACCCTATGCCGCAACTGTTTCCCTAAATTTAGCTTTCCATTTCCTTCTCGCCTCGGCTATGTAATCCCAAGGTATGGAATGGTGTTACGGCCGACACTGCTACTGGAATGGGCACCTTTACTCCGAACGGAGCATGTATTTTGGAGGGTAAAACCGTAACTTCAAACGGTGCGTGTGCATTTGCTGGAGACCCAAACTCGACTTCAATTGGTGTTGGCATCTTTGCAGGGGGTGGTGCTTCAAACTCAAGTGGTACAAACATGTTTACCTCGGCATCCCCAGAAGGCTGAGTCTGGACTACAATCAGATTAAGAGTGACTATTGGCTTTTTTGGTTCGTCACCTTCTGTGATTAAACCGATCGATCATTTGGGATCCCAATCATCCTCTATTTCATTCATGTGAACACCTCCACCCTTATGGTCCGGTAGAGGGTTGTTGCGGACATTCGGAGTAGTCTCCTTTGCCACAATGATCTTGTTATCAATCAAAGTCTGGATCTTGTCTTTCAGAGAGCGACATTCATCAATGGTATGCCCTTTCATGTCGGAATGGTATGCACATGATTTATCGAATTAACCCACTGAGAAGGGTTTTCAAGGGTTATAGCAGGGATAGGGGTGACATAATCGACAGCTTTGAGCCTTTCATATAGCTGGTCAATCGGTTCAGCAATGGCGGTATACTGTTTGGGGGGTCTGCGGTCAAAATTTGGTTGAGGTCTAGGAAAGTTTGGACGTGTGGGAGGTGATTGATAGTGGGATGGCTAAGCATTGTAGGCTTGGTAGACATGTGCGGGTTGGGAATATCTGGGTGAGGTAGGTTGATATGTAGGAGGTGGGGATGATTGGTAAGTAGGTGGTGGAGTTTGGTAAGAGGGTGAGGGTGCTGGGTAATTTGGGGTAGGCTGATATGTGAGTGGATGTATCGGATAGGCTTGGTATTTGATAGGGGATTTGGCTCTTTGTGCAACCATTACGGCACCTACGTCCCTTTTCTTGGACGTACCACCAGACTGTAAAGCCTTATTGGTAGCTTGTAAGACTTCAAAGTTCGTAAACATACCACTTTTGATGCCTTCTTCAATCCTTTCACCCAGCTTGATAATGTCGAAAAGTTTCTGGCTCTCAATCAACATCAGCCTTTCATAGTACTACGGGTCTTGAGCCCGGATGAAAAACTTGTTCATTTGTTCTTCTTCTAAAGCAGGTCTGACCTTAGCAGCTTCTGATCTCCAGCAAGTGGCATACTCGCGGAATGTTCCATGGGCTTCTTCTTTAAGTTCTGGATGTAGAACACATCTGGTGCATTTTCTGTGTTGAACCTAAACCTGTCCATAAAGTCGGATGCCATACTCACCTAGTTTGACCATTTTTTCGGGTCTTGGCTAATGTACCAAGACATAGCATCTCCCTTCAAACTGCTCATGAAAAGCTTCATGCAAATCCTTTCGTCTTTCCCTACTCCGACCAACTTGTCGTAGTATGTTCTCAAGTGGACTCTCGGATTCCCTGTACCATCAAACATCTCGAACTTAGGAGGTTTGTACCCCTCAGGCAGTTCGACATCCGATTGTATACAAAGATCTTCGTAGTTTAACCCTTCAATCCCCTTACTTCATTCGACACCCTGAATTCGACTAGTCAATCTCTTGAGTTCCGCAGCTAGGTTCCTGATGAGTAAGTCTTTATCATCAGATTCGGGTGTGCTTGAGATAGGTTGGGTGGAGTGTGGAATGGTTTCCACATAGATGGGGGTGTTATGGTGGGCGTGGAAATGATCATTTGTGGAATTTAGAGGTTTTGGGATAAGCAGTGGAGTATTGCTGGATGTATGGCATATATTGTAGTGGTGGTGAGGAGCGGGATGGTTTTGTGGTTTTGGGATGTTTTGTGGAGGCGTGGGGTTATGGGCATTTGAAAAATTGATATCTGGAGTGGTGAGGGAAAATGACAAGTTTTCCAAATTCCAAACCTGATCAAGTTCCTCCTGAAATTTCAACAGTTTTTGCTCGAGTTGGGACGCACTTTCTTTGGAGACCTGAGTACCTTGAGTGACCTCTACCTGTTTAGTTGGGTTTTCCTTTCTGGTGTTGTTCAAATCTTCCATCCTTCATTTGTTCCTGTTTCTGACGGGGCTAGGAGGAGGAGTGGGTGGAGGGCCCTTGGATCTTGTGAAATATGATGATGATGCCAGAGTGCACGAACTAACCTTTGGGGAGGGGAATAAAAATGAAAAATAAAACAAAAGGTAACAAGTTAGTGAGGATTATAAGGAAAAGATGTTGCGATATTTAAACATATAGTGCAAGAATGTAAATCGTGTCCTAATTTGGGAGCCTCGTTGTGCCCGAGGTAGGCCTAACGACAAATTGATTTGGAGAATTTAGAAAGCTAAATGCCTCATTTTATTGATAAAAGTAGACGAATCTCAAAACGACACTAAATAATCTGAAGTGTGTAGTGGTGAAAAGGGGTTGTGCCTTTTATAGTGTAGAAAGCAAGCAGAAATAAGGTAAGAAATAGTTTGAAGACTGATTGTCAATCAATTACACAAGGTTTTCCTTAATTAAGGGATTCGGACTCAAACGGGTAAAACTAATTAAGGAAAGAAAGTAGTTAAACACTTTATGCAAAGTAGTAAATTAGAGGTAAATACATAAAGGTTATTTAAGGACAGGGTCTTGACAGTACACGGTTTGTGCAAATAAGGCAAGGGCATTGGTTAACAGCCAGGAAATCAGAGATCATAGATTTGGTATAAATGAACCAAGTCAGAAAGGTGGAAAAGGTTTTAGCTTAAGGAAAATTAGTAACAATCAATTAGACCTATTAAAAAGGGATTCTGAATCAATCACTAGTTTGAAAACTTCTTTCACTACTAAAAAAACCAGGGTTTAGCGACAAACAAAATCTGTAGCTAAACAAAAAAATCCGTCGCTAATCTCATTTAACGACGGATTAGCGACGGATTATCAAAAGATTCTTCTAGCAACGAGCATTTTAGCGACAGATTAGCGACGACGTTCGTAGCTAAATCCAGTTTTTTTGTAGTGTTTGAAGAAAGAATCAACATATATAAAAAGCATACAGACACGTTTAAACATGAAAGAAATTTGTCATGCCCTTGCAAAATCAGTAGAAAGAATCCAATGTAGAAGAGTTTAGCAAAAATGTTCAATATTGTATGAAAACAAAGGCGTCCAAACTCAGTTCAAAGATTCAAAAATCAGTCTAAAAGAGTTAAGGGTTCTAAAAAATAAAACCCTAGTTCACATAATCAAACCTCAGCGGAATCCCCAAATTCTAGGGTTTCCACCTTGAATCAGATACAGAGATGAGGAGGCAAGTAGTCGAAGCATACTCAGAGGTTTCTTTCAGAAACTCATGAGAAAACATACAAACAAGTAAAAAAGTCCAAGCAAACAGAGTGAAGAGACTAATTTGACGCATAATGAAAGAACAACTGATAGTAGAAGAAAAGGTAGAAGCAAAACATGCTTAAGCAAGTTTTTTAGAAAAACTTAAACAAGGTAAAATAGTAAGAACACTTAAGAATATGGTAGAAGGAAGGCGAAGCATATCAGATCGTAGTGGAAGAAAATAGCAGAGTATAGTGAAAAGCGTATAGGCACATAGTGTAGAAACACAGTAGAAGAACATGCGTGGTAAAAGAAGAACATAAGAACACACTAGAGACACACATACACAAAGGAAAAGGTAAAGAAAAAGTCAGAGAAACACTTTAAGCAGTTTCAGAAAACCCTAAATCGGAAAGAAGTGATTTTGAAAGTAATTTTTGAAAGAAAAGTTGGGAAAATCATTTGAAAACTCAAGTAGAGCATAGATACATAATAGATCTAAAAAGATCGGAGAAAACCTCGAAGAGTTAGGGTTTCAGAAGAGCCCTAGAAATGAGAAAGGCTTGGGAAAAGGTCTGATCTGAGTCGGAGAAGTCAGAACCAGTCTCGAAACACCATTGTACGCCAGAGCAAGGCCGGAGATAGCCGTAGAACCTTGAATAGGCAGAGATCTGAGCGAAAACCTTCAAGGTCAGACCTCGAATCTTCAAGTATAAGAGCAAAGGGGGGTGAGTTTAAGACTCTCATGGCCTGAGAGGCCATGGATTCCGGTGGTTTCAAGGTTTGAAGACGGTGAGAGGGGCTAGGGTTAGGGAATGTTCGACAGAGTCTAAGAGAGTAGAGGATTTCAAAGGCGGCGGGTTAGGGGAAAATAATTTTAGGGTTGGGTGTATGTGAATTAAAAAAGGAAAGGAATGATTGTGGTCGTTGATCAAAATGATCAACGACCTGGACCAAAAGGGGAGGTCGAGTAGGTTAGATTAGTTGGGTCAGGGGCTGGTTAAATAGAAATTGGGCCGTTCAATTTGGAATTTGAAATTGGGTTAATGGGGGGTTGATTCGGGCTATAATTGAAATGAAATAGGGTTAGCATTTAAATAACCACTTTCTCCCTTTTATTTTATAAAAAATAGTAAAATGATTTCTAAAAATAAATTAAAAGTACTAACTTAATTAATAATATATAAATATTAAATTAAAAATACTGGAACCAATTTCATAAGTATAAAATGCAATTAAATCTTAAAATAGTCTAAAATTGCAATTATATGCAATTTAGCCTTAAAAATACTAAATAAATTTGTAAAAATGTGAAAAAATTACCTTAGCTATATTTTGGTATAAATATGAGAATAAAATACATTAATCACCAAAATGATAATTTGAGGAACAATTATTGATTTTTGTACTGTTAAAATAGGGCAATAAATTGATTTAAAAATCTTTAAAAATTAGAAAAAATACTAAAACACATGGGCATACATATATATGCATATATATGCTATTTTGAAAGTATTCTGCATATATAAAAATATACAGAGAAAAATTGGGTATAACAGGCACCTTCATGAATTTCTCAACAACTGGGCTAAAAACCATTTTCGAGAAAGTGATGCAAACAGGAAGAGTGAACCTGAAGAACCCCAACATGTTATTCACATAATCATCGGCAAAGTAGACGTCCCATAGGGACCAATTTTCAAACGTACCAAAATATCCATCACGAGGGAAAAGCGGACTTGGGATTACCTGCGCGAGGACGCCCTCACATTCAGTGAGGAAAATATCGAGGCTTTATCTCAACCTCAAAACAATGCACTAGTAATTTCTATCCTTTTGAATAAAGTTCAAGTCAAACATGTTCTCGTAGATCCAGGTAGCTCGGCAAATATAATAAGTTACAGGGTCGTGAAGCAGCTCGGGTTGCTCGACCAAATCATACTCGCATCTCTGGTCTTGAATGGCTTTAACATGGCAAGCGAAACGACGAAAAGAGAAATCATCCTCCCATTCAACGTGGTCGGAACCATACAAGACACCAAATTCCATGTCATTGAAGGTGACATGATATATAATGCTTTGCTTGAAAGGTCGTGGATCCATAGCATGAGGGCGGTGCCATCAACCCTCTACCAAATGATGAAATTCCCAACAAAGGAAGGAGTGCAAATGGTCAACGGAGAACAACATGCTGCAAAAGAGATGTTCGCAATCGAGGAAGTGGTGTCGCTCCAAAACCTTTGACCTCGGAGATATCGACCTCCAAAGGTAAGCAGGTAGCTAAGTAGTAGTAACAGCTCCGGGCATCAACAGAAGTGGAACAACAAGTAACCAAAGGAGAAGAAAGGAATTCCCCAGATCCTCAATTCCTCGTTGTCCGACGCTACTAAGCCAATCGCTGAAAAGAAAGGTACACCTGAGAAAGAGGTTATTCCCTGCTCTTAGGAAAAAAACTCATTTAGTTTTTTATTGATAATATTGATGTCATTGCTTCGATATGACAGGGATTCGGCTCAAGGGATAAACAGGTAAAATAATTGAAACTTATATTGATGTTATGACCGGTTAAGTCCATGTGCACAGAGGACCACTTTAACTCATTTGCATAAAGTAGTCAACATTTCGGGGCCATACGACACCAAGCTCACTCCAGAAAAGCATTTCCTCGGAGTTGGTACGATTGAGCTTCTCAGCCTTCGCGACGTCAAATCAGGTCACTGAAATCATCCCCGGTCAGGCCAAGGACCTCAGAGATATCATGGTCATGGACAGCAAGACCCTGGAGTTGTTGATAAAGGAACTTGCAGGCTCGGCACAATGGAAGCTCTCAAAGGCTCGCGCTCTCAAGAACACCCCCTCCTACACGAAGGTAGCAGGTTATGCAGCATGCGTTGCACTCTTTTTTCCTAAGCTTAGATTTTGTCCCAAATGATTTTACCGGCAAGGTTTTTAATGAGGCAATACCTATATGCTACCCGAAGAACAGTCAACAAGTATTCAAGGCTTATTTGAAATTAACCTCGAATACTGGGGGGCATCACCCTACGAGGTCACATTTTTGGGAAAAACTTTTCACGCCTAAATAGGCCTCGATAGGAAAACTTTATAATGGGCCAAACGGTCAAACGAGTTGTGTCCATATAGAATAGTCGAGCCCCTGCAGCCAAACATGTACGCATGTATCGACTATTCAAAGAAACATTTAGGTTATATCAAAAATACTTTGTCTCATACAAGCTCTACACTTACAATCCTACGGGAAGCAGCTTAAAAGCCAAAACATAGAATCACCCAAAATAATTGGGGATTGCCATCGAAATTTGAATTAATAAAACCTCGAAGAAGCACTCGAAATTCGAATTAACGAGACCTCAAGAGGCACCCCTTCGAAACAAAGGCCAAGGCCAATAATCCCGGGGTTTTAACTTCTCGAACAAGTTTGGGAAGTTATCAGGGAACAAGTCCAAGTGACATGCCCAAAGGCTACGGCCATGCAAAATACTATGGTCATATAAAGGCTACAGCCAAATAATGCGGCTCAGAGACATCCGACTTCCCTATAAATTAAAAGGCCTTCAAACACTCTGTAAAAATCGATTAAATCAGGTTACCCTCGACTAAGTAAATTCAAAGGGCTTCAATAAATTTAGCCCTCGAAAATTCCAAGGGCGTCGATAACATCGACCCTTGGAAACACCTCAAGAGGTGTTCGATTATGTTTACACAAACAAATCATTAATAAGGTCCCGATACGTTAGACCTTCAAAAAACCTACAGGTGCAAAAAACACATGCTAAGGCATGATTAAATTTTCACTAAGTCTTTTTAAGCCAAATGAGGGAAAAATTATATAGCCATATTAAGAGGCCGAATTGGCCCAACTTAAAGAGCCTAAGGGCCGAGATATAAGAGCCTAAGGGCCAATCTTAAAAGAGCCTAAGGGTAGAGATATAATAGCCTAAGGGCCAATCTTAAAAGAGCCTAAGGACCGAGATATAAGAGCCTAAGGGCCGATCTTACAAGAGTAGAAGGGTTGATGTATAAGAGCCCAAGGGCCAATTTCAAAAAACTTGAGAGCCAAAAACTTATAGCTCGAAGCTCCGATCCGAACTCAAAGATTCACAATATCCCGAGTTTACCTCGGATCGATTTGAAAACTCAGCTCGAAGATCATTATATGTATCGATAAAATCTAAGGGTTTATGACACCCTGAGCCCTAAAACCAACCTCGGATTGGTCATTCAAACGAAGTCGTCCATAAGTAAAGACAAAGGTAAATCCAGATCAAACCAAAGACAAGGTAAAAAATTCCCCTTGTATTTCTAAAAGATGATTACAGGGAATATTTACACAAGGGAGGTCTACAAGTATACAAAATGGAGTAACCTAAAAACTACTTTTGGGGTCACATCCTTAGCAACTACGTCTTCAGGACTCACATCTCGGGGAGTCTCATCCTCGGCAGCTTCATCCCCGTATCCTTCACCCTCGGCGGCTTCATCCCCGTCTCTTTTACCCTCGGAGGCACTGGCTGAGTTATCCTCATCGGAAATTAAAGCGGCCGCCTCTTCCTCCAAAACTTTCTCCATTTCAATATCGGCTGAAAGATCAAAGCCGCAAGCATGTATCTCCTTGAGAGTCATCCTCCCGGATTGCCGCCTAGCGTGGTCCAGGGTATTTGTTAACTTGGCCTCTGCTATTGAAGAAATCTCTCTTGTCCGGGCCTTAAAAGCTTCTACATCATCTCGATACGAGTCCATAACGGCCGCAACATTAGATCTGGTTTTAAGCTCCTCGATTTCAAGTCCCCGAGCTAGGTTCTTCTCCTTCCTACCCCGAAGCTGGCGTTTGAGCAAAGCTGACTGTTCCCTCAGAGTTTCCTTCTCGGAGACCAGGACGTCCATACCTTGCCTCAACCCCAGGATCTCGTTTTCTTTTACCTTAAGCTTTTCCCGAAGCTACGCCTCCACTTCGGCTTTCTGACTGAACTGCAAAGTTTAACAGTGTCAGCCACTAAAACAAAACAAGTGCGTGGCAAACTCTCGGGAACTATCTTACCTTATCGACATACTCGGCTCGATCTTGGAACACCCACATCAACTCAACTCAAAGATCGTGAGTCTTAAACTTTTTTTTAGCATATAAGGCTTTACATCCCTCTCCTCCAAAGTCTTCTTAAGCTCGGCCTCGCACCAAGAAAGATCGTCTTGGGACTTGGAAAATACCCTTTTATGGAGCACCGTAGCCTACGTAAAGGGGGAGGAAAGAACATTCAGAACAGCTAAAACAACGGCGCATCCATGAAAATAGAAAACTTACTTGTTCTAAAATGAAGAACGCATCTGGGTGGGGGCCATCTTCAAGCCCTGCGAGGAATTCTTGAAAGATATCATGCCCTTCATGGTTTACTTGTGCTCCAGAAGATCTCATATTCACACCTTCCTAGATTTGCCCCTTGGAGAACTCGGGGCCAAGGGGAGAATCATCCACGTTGATCACCCTAAGTGACCTGCTCGGGGTATTTTCTTTTATCTAGAGAGGCCTGGGGATAGGACGATCGGCCTCTCCCATGGAATAATCCCCTAAATGAGGCACCTTCTTTCTGTACAATGGTTCGGGGACTTTGTTCGAACTCCCTTTGGAGATCTCTTCAGCTCTAGAGTGGGCCTCATCAACTGCCACTGGCTCGATAGGCATCGAAGTATCAGCATCCTTTCCTTTATGGTTTACTAATAGGCAATCATCTTCTTCTTCTTCCTCCTATTCCCGAAGGCGTTGGGCTGCTTCCGAAGATAAGGCCACTATGTTAGCCTTGGGCTTTCGAGTCACACTCTTCTTTGGCTTCGGGGGATTTTCAGATGTCTCCCTTCTTCTTTTTCTTTATTTGGAAGGTTTCGAAGCCTCCACTTCACCAGCTGGAGTCGGCCACAATTCAACGGTGTCCCAGAGACCTGCACAAAATCAAGATCAGCTCCCCTTAACAGAAACATTAGAAAACAAATGAAGAACTCACCATGGTTTTTTGCCTCCCATCGACCCGTGGCCAAATCCCGCCAGCAACGCTCCGAGTAAGGGAGGTGAAGGCTAGCTTTCAAACCCAGCCCTTGAGGTTTGAGATTCCACCGGGAAACCAAGCAATGGCTACACCAACATAAAAGGTTTAGGACAAAGGAAAATATAACGTCAAGAAAAGAAAAGGAAGCAGGGTATTCTCAGGCTTCATGTTCCACTCCTCGGAAAACGACATCCAACTAGCAGGAATGAGATCAGAGGTCTTGACTCGGACAAACTGGCTCATCCACCCATAGTCTTTTTCCTCATCAATACTAACGAACAGAGATTTTAAAGATTGGTGTTGCAACTTTATCAAGCCTTCTCGGTATAGTCGAGGACTATACAATCTGAGCAAATGATCGATGGTGAAGGACATCCCATCCATCTGGTTCGAAAAAGAACCTGAGTAGGTAAATAATTCGCCAGAAGGAAGGGTAGATCTGGCCAAGCGTCACTCGAAACCGTTGGCAAAAATCGAGGATAACCGGGTCTATGGGACCCTGAGTGGGGATTGCAAGGCCCAGCGTAAACGGGTAAGTATATATGCTTAAGTACCTCACCTTAAAAGTAGTAATGTCCTCTTCAGAGGAGGGAATCACTATTTTCTTATTGTCCCATTTTCAATCCTCCTCTACTTTCTTAAGCCCGACCTCAGTCACCAGACAAACATATCGAGACACGGGCTCGTATCGGCCTAGTGTCGAGGCAGGTCTCTCAATTTTAAATTTGTCTATTATTTCATAGCGGGGGAATACACTCCTCAATACTAGGAGGAACTACTGGTTTGCCTTTGGTCATTCGAGAAGACGATAAAGTTTTTCCTTTTGAGGAACAGACTTAGAAGTTCTAGCCATCTCTAAGCAAAAGATCCTAGAAGATGAAAAATGTTGTTAAAAAGGAGAAACGAGAGTTCAAGGAAATTGAGAAAGGCTAAAATAGATTTTGGAAGTACTAAAGGAATAAAGTTTGTAAGGTTATAGGATTTGCCTATTTATAGAAATCGTTTAAACGTGCTGAGGAAGCAAAAAGGCTGACCGTCAGCCGCCTACAATTAATGATTTGGGAACCGTACGAAAAGCAACCCTTCAGTCACTTCAACCGCTTATGTCATGATGTTGACGTCATGACCTAGGCATCGGGAATTAACTCATCTGGAATCATTAAGGAAAAATCTACAAATTGGGTTCGAGTGGGCACTCATTCAACTACTAAGCCCAAGGGCTATCCGAGTTCGAGAAAATTCTCATTCGGGGACTATCTGTAAAGCCTAAGGGCTATCTCTATTTTGATGATCGAGCAAGAACTCACTCGATCACTGAGCCCAAGGGCTACCCCAGCTTGAGAAAATCCTCACTCGGGGACTATCTATAAATCCTAAGGGCTATCTCTATTTCGATGATCGAGCAAGCACTCACTCGATCACTAAGCCCAAGGGCTACCCGAGTTCGAGAAAATCCTCACTCGGGGACTATCTGTAAAGCCTAAGGGCTATCTCTATTTCGATGATCGAGCAAGCACTCACTCGATCACTAAGCCCAAGGGCTACCCAAGTTTGAGAAAATCCTCACTCGGGGACTATCTGTAAAGCCTAAGGTGTATCTCTATTTTGATGATCGAGCAAGCACTCACTTGATCACTAAGCCCAAGGGCTACCCGAGTTCGAGAAAATCCTCACTCGGGGATTATCTGTAAAGCCCAAAGGCTATCTCTATTTCGATAATCGAGCAAATGCTCATCTGATTACTAAGTCCCAAGCTTGAGGGAATTCTCACTTGAGTACTATCAACGAACCCTAAAAAGGATAGCTTTATTTCAAAAATCAAGAACCTAGTCTCACTCAACTCGGGCTCAGAAGTTCTGATGACTTAAGTTCGTATAAAATCAATCCAAGCTTAGTCCGAGGAATAACAAAGAACTTTAAGAAGTATCATATTTATCAATTAAAAACTTAAGGGTTTATTATGACCCAAGTCCAGTATTTGGACTAATCGTTAGAGTCATGCACTTGGATTTTTCACAAATGAAGGCAGAATGGAGTTCAACAAAAATTGAAGGGAAAATGGAGAAATTCTTGTGTTAATAACAAATGTTTACAAATACCTCGAGGGGCCCTTACATGAAACAAACAAGCAAAAACAATAACCAAAGGCCTCATCTACTTTCGAGGGTATATCCTCAAGAGCGACCTCATCGAGAACCTTTTCCTCGGGGACTCCATTTCGATCTTTAGAGCGGCGCCTTCGAGAATCTCCTCCGAAACAGCAATAGATGAAGAAGTAATGAGTATGGTAAGCCTTTATTTATAGTGAGGCAATGACGAAACCGGCGGCGCATTCAATGCTTTTGGGAAAAAGACCAACGGTGCAATCAATGTTTTTTGGGAAATGGACCGGCGGTATATTCAATGCTTCTGGGGAGATGAACCGATGGGACACTTCGATCTTTGTAAAAGCCTACGTCACAAGAATAACATCATCGCTAGGTCCTCAGGAAAATTGAGGCTCGAATCGTTTCATATCATTTCATTCTAAGAAACGCAAGGACTATCTGTATACGATTAAAATCGAAGACTATGATTTTGGAGGCTTAAAATGGCCTATAGGCCCGAGTCTGAGGAGACTCAAAGTAGGTGTCTAACAGCTAACTCAGTGAAGATCGAGTGTGTGGCATAGGCAACACCGAGGACAGCATTATCTCGAGGTCAATTAAGAAAGAGCAGGAATTTCTTAAAAGAACACGTGGACTAGAGCATTAATTAAAGGATGAGGCTTGTACAAAATAGTACAGATCTGTACTAGGCCGTTATATACCTGTACCAATAGAATCCTTTGCTTTTATGATGAATGTACTATATTGGGGTTTTCCCCTCCTATATAAAGGGGACCCCAATTACTTTGTAAAGGGAGTGATCATTCATTGCAATAGAACATTCTCTGCTTTTCTTGCCTAAACACGCTCAACAATTGCTCTATAGATTTATTATTTGTTCATTTATTGTTCTTCGTTTATTGCCCATTATTAACCTCAAAAGGCTATCTTCGATGCCTTCGATATCATTGTTTCTTCATCAATTCTTCATTGCTAGCTGCCCTAACTAGACCTTGAGGCCCCCTTTTCCAGCCAGCTCGAGGCCCAGTCTTGCGGCAGCATTGGTTTGCACATCTTATTCTCTTTACTTACACTTAGCACCTATTTCCTAACAACCAGTATAAAAATAAATCACATATTTTAGAACCACACAATCAAATATAATTGTTAATACCAGTTTCAAGGTAAACAAAAGTAAAGGCAATAAAGGTGAAGAGTAATTGGAGAGCACGTTAAACAAGAGAATAATAAGAATGTTCTATTGCAATGAATGATCTCATCCTTTACAAAGTGATTGGGGTCCCCTTTATATAGGATGGGAAAACCCCAATATAGTACATTCCTCATAAAAGCAAAGGATTCTATTGGTACAGGTGTATAACGGCCTAGTACGGATCTGTACTATTTCATACAAGTCTCATCCTTTAATTAATGCTCTAGTCCACATGTTCTTTTAACAAATTTCCGCTCTTTCTTGATTGACCTCGAGATAATGCTGCCTTTAGTGTGGCCTATGCCACACACTCGATCTTTCATGAGTTAGCTATTCGACACCCACTTCGAGTCTCCTCGGACTCGGGCCTATAGCCCATTTTAAACCTTCAAAATCATACTCTTCGATTTTGATCGTATACAGATAGTCCTCGCATTTCTTAGAATGAAAAGATATGAAACAATTCGAGCCTCGATTTTCCCGAGGCCCTAGCGATGACGTCATGCTTGTGACATAGGTTTTTGCAGAGATCGAAGTGTCTCATCGGTTCTTCTCCCCAGAAGCATTGAATATATCGCCGGTCCATTTCCCCAAAAGCATTGATTGCGTCGTTGGTCTATTTCTCAAAAGCATTGATTGCGCCGTCGGTCTATTTCCTAAAAGCATTGAATGCGCTGCCGGTTTCGTCATTACCTCACTATAAATAAAGGCTTACCATACTCATTCTTTCCTCATCAACTTTTAGCCCTTTCCCTTCTCTATCTCTTCCTCTAATCCCTTATCTTCATGGTTCAAATCTGCGACCACAAGGTCATATGGAAGAAATGTTACCAGCTACACCATGGCTCCTTTTTTTTCAAAGTTTTACCTCACTAAGTGGGATTATACTGGGTTGTTATTGTTGTTGTTGTTGTTGGATCGAGACAACGAGAGAGAGGCGCCGAAATATCCCCATATCAGAAGATATGCAACCTTTATACTGTTGCTCGTCTCTCTTAACTTTAACCTGGTGTGACACTTCGTTCCCTTTGCTTTCCGTGGAACGAGGTGGCACTATCACCTACTAACTTTTGCATCCCACACCAGTACATTGTCTCAAGAAGGGGCTTCATAATAATAGTGCTGACAAGACACATACTCGCCAAGCCTTTCACCAAACCACAATTTTCTTTGCTTGTTAAGATCTTTTGCTCTTCGATAGGCCATAGCCTCTCCTTCATCTATTGCTATTTAAGAAGAGATTCTCAAAGGTGCCGCTCTAAAAATCGAAATGGAGTCCCCGAGGAAAAGGTTCTCGATGAGGTCGCTCTTGAGGATATACCCTCAAAAGTAGATTAGGCCTTTAGTTGTTGTTTTTGTTTCTTTGTTTCTGTGTAAGGGCGCCTCGTGGGCTAAGTAAACATCTTTTATTAATACAAGAATTTCTCCATTTTGCCTTCGATTTGTGTTGAATCCAAGTGCATGACTCTAATGATTAGTCCGAATACTAGACCCGAGTCATAATAAACCCTTAGGTTTTTAATTGATAAATATGATACTTCTTAAAGTTCTTTGATGCGAACTTAGGTCACCGGGACTTCTGAGTCCGAGTTGAGTGAGAGTAGGGTCTTGATTTCTGAAATAAAGCTAGACTTTTTAGGCTTCGTTGATAGTCCTTGAGTGAGAATTCCCTCGATCTTGGGACTTAGTAATCGGGTGAGCGTTTGCTTGATTATCGAAATAGAGATAGCCCTTAGGCTTTATAGATAATCCCCGAGTGAGGATTTTCTCGAACTCGGGTAGCCCTTGGGCTTGGTGATCAAGTGAGTGCTTGCTCGATCATCAAAATAGAGATAGACCTTAGGCTTTACAGATAGTCCCCGAGTGAGGATTTTCTCAAACTCGGGTAGCCCTTAGGCTTAGTGATCGAGTGAGTGCTTGCTCGATAATTGAAATAGAGATAGCCCTTAGGCTTTATAGATAGTCCCCGAGTGAGGATTTTCTCAAACTCGGGTAGCCCTTGGTCTTAGTGATCGAGTGAGTGCTTTCTCGATCATCGAAATAGAGATAGCCCTTAGGCTTTATAGATAGTCCCCGAGTGAGGATTTTCTCGAGCTGGGGTAGCCCTTGGGCTCAGTGATCGAGTGAGTTCTTGCTCGATCATCGAAATAGAGATAGCCCTTAGGCTTTACAGATAGTCCCCGAATGAGAATTTTCTCGAACTCGGGTAGCCCTTGCGCTTAGTAGTTGAATGAGTGCCCACTCGAACCAAATTTGTAGATTTTTCCTTAATGATTCTAGATGAGTTAATTCCCGATGCCTAGGTCCTGACATCAACATCATGACATAAGCAGTTGAAGTGACTGAAGGGTTGCTTTTCGTGTGGTTCCCAAAATCATTAATTGTAGGCGGCTAACGGTAGGCCTTATGGCTTTCTCAGCACGTTTAAACGATCTCTATTAATTGACGAATCCTATAACCTTACAAACTTTATTCCCTTAGTGCTTCCAAAATCTCTTTTAGCCTTTCTTAATTTCCTTGAACTCTCTTTTCTCCTTTTTAATAGAATTTTTCATTTTCTCGGATCTTTCGCTTAGAGATGGCTAGAACTTCTAAGTCCGTTCCTCAAAAGGAAAAAACGTCATCATCTTCTCGAACGACCAAAGGCAAATTTCCTCCTAGTATCGATGAGTGTATTCCCTCGCCATGTGAAATAACAGATCAATTTAAAATTGAGATACCTGTCTCGACACCAGGCCGATGCGAGCCCATGTCTTGATATGTTTGTCTGGTGACTAAGGCCGAGCTCAAGAAAGTAGAGGAGGATTGCAAATGGGACAATAAGAAAATAGTGATTCCCTCCTCTGAGGAGGATATTATTACTTTTAAGGCGGGGTACTTAAGCGTATATACTTACCCGCTTATGTTGGGCCATGCAATCCCAACTCAGGGTCCCATAGACCTGGTTATTCTCAATTTTTGCCAATGGTTTCGAGTGATGTTTGGCTAGATCTACCCTTCATTTTGGCGAATTGTTTACCTACTCAGGTTCTTTTCAAACTAGATCAAGGGGATCTCCTTCACCCTCGATCATTTGCTCAGATTGTATAGTCCTCGACTATACCTTGATAAAGTTGCAATGTTGATCTTTAAAATCTCCATTCGTTAGTATCGATAAGGACAAAGACCGTGGGTGGATGAGCCGATTTGTCCAAGTCAAGACCTCCGATCCTATTCCTGCTAATTGGATGTTGTTCCCCGAGGAGTGGAACATGAAGCGTGAGCATACCCTGCTTCTTTTTCTTTGCTTGACGTTATATTTTCCTTTGTCCTAAACCCTTTATGTTGGTGTAACCGTTTCTTGGTTTTCCAGCAGAATTTCGGACCTCGAGGGTTGGGTTCAAATGCTGGCCTCCGCCTCCCCTTACTCGGAGCATTGCTAGTGGGATTTGGCCAAGGGTCGATGGGAGGCAAAAAACCATGGTGAGTTCTTTGTTTGTTTTCTAGTGTTTCTGTTACGGGGCGCTGATCTTGATTTTACGTAGGTCTCAGGGATGCCATTGAATTAAGGTTGGCTCCAGCTGGTGAAGTGGAGGCTTCAAAACCTTCCAAAGAAAGAAAAAGAAGAAAGGAGACATTTGAAAATCCCTTGAAGCCAAAGAAGCGTGTGGCTCGAAAGCCCAAGGCTGATATAGCAGCCTTATCTTCGGAAGCGGCCCAACGCCTTCGGAAATAGGAGGAAGATGATGATGATGATTACCTGTTGGTAAACCGTAAAGGAAAGGATGCCGATGCTTCGAAGCCGATCGAGCCGGTGGCGGTCGATGAGGCCCACGCTAGAGCTGAAGAGATCTCCGAAGGGAGTTTGAACAAAGTCCCCAAACCATTATCTAGAAAGAAGGTGCCTTGTTTAGGGGATCATTTCATGGGCGATGCCGATCGTCCTATCCCCGGGCCTCTCCAGATAAAAGAAAATAACCCAACCGGATCACTCAGGGTGATCAACGTGGATGATTCTCCCATTGGCCTCGAGTTGTCCGAGGGGCAAATCCAGGAAGCTGCGAATATGAGATCTCCTGGAGCGCAAGTAAACCATGAAGGGCATGATATCTTTCAAGAATGCCTCGCAGGGATTGAAGATGGCCCCGACCCAGATGCATTCTTCATTTTTGAACAAGTAAGTTTTCTATTTTTTATGGTTGCGCCGTTGTTTTTGTTGTTTGAATGTTCTTTCCTCCCTCATTACGTAGGCTGCGATGCTCAATAAAAGGACATTTTCCAAGTCCCAAGATGATCTTGCTCGATGCAAGGTCGATCTTGAGAAGACTTTGGAGGAGAGGGATGTCGTCAAAGCCTTATATGCTAAAAAAGGGTTGGAGACTCACGATCTTCGAGTTGAGTTGACGTGGGTGTGCCAAGAGCGAGCCGAGTATGTCGAGAAGGTAAGATAGTTCCCGAGAATTTTCCATGCACTTGTTTCATTTTAGTGGATGACATTGTTAAACTTAGTAGTTCAGTCAGAAAGCCGAAGTGGAGGCGCGGCTTCGGGAAGAGCTTAAGGTAAAAGAAAATGAGATCTTAGGGTTGCGGCAAGGTATGGACATCCTGGTCTCCGAGAGGTAAACTCTGAGGGAACAGTCAGCTTCACTCGAATGCCAGCTTCGGGGCGCGAAGGAGGAGAACCTAACTCGTGGCCTTGAAATCGATGAGCTTAAAACCAGATCTATTGCTGATCTAGCCAAGGCCAAATTTGATGCTACGGCTATTATGGACTCGTATCGAGCTAATGCACAAGCTGCTAATGCCCGAGCAAGGGAGATTTCTTCTACAACAGAGGCCAAGTTAATAAATGTCCTGGACCATGCCAGGCGGCAATCCCGGAGGATGACTCTCAAGGAGATACATGCTCGCGGCTTTGATCTTTCAGCCGATATTGAAGCGGATAAAGTTTTGGAGGAAGAGGCGGATGCTTTACTTTCCAATGAGGATGACTTGGCCAGTACCTTCGAGGGTGAAAGAGACGGGGATGAATCCGCCGAGGGCGAATGAGACGAGGATGAAGCCGCCGAGGATAAGACTCCCCGAGATGTGAGTCCTAAAAACGCAGCTGCTAAGGATGTGACACTGAAGTAGTTTTTAGGTTACTCCATTTTGTATTCTTGTAGACCTCCCTTGTGTAAATATTCCCTGTAATCATCTTTTGGAAATAAAGGGGGAATATTTTGCCTTGTCTTTGGTTTGAGCTGGATTTACCTTTGTCTTTATTTATGGACGACTTCATTTAAATGACCAATCTGAGGGTTGGTTTTAGGGCTCGGGGTGTCATAAATGCTTAGATTTTATCGATACATATAATGATCTTCGAGATGAGTTTTTAAATCGATCCGAGGTAAAGTTGGGATATTGTGAATCTTTGAGTTCGGATCGGAGCTTCGAGCTATAAGTTTTTGGTTCTCAAGTTTTTCGAAGTTGGCACTTGGGCTCTTTTAAGATCGGCCCTTAGGCCCTTATATCTTGGCCTTTAGGCTCTTATATCTCGGCCCTTAGGCTCTTATATCTCGGCCCTTAGGCTCTTTAAGTTGGGCTGATTCGGCATCTTAATATGGCTATATAATCTTTCCCTCATTTCAGCTTAAAAAGACTTAGTGAAAATTTAATTATGCCTTAGCATGTGTTTTTTGCACCTGTAGGTTTTTCAAAGGTCTAACATATCGGGACCTTATTAATGATTTGTTTGTGTAAACATAATCGAACACCTCTTGAGGTGTTTCCAAGGGTCGATGTTATAGACGCCCTTGGAATTTTGAGGGCTGAATTTATCGAAGCCCTTTGAATTTAGCTTTTGCCGAGGGTAGCCTGATTTAACCGATTTTTATAGAGTGTTTGAAGGCCTTTTAATTTATAGCGGAAGTTGAACGTCTCCGAGCTGCATTATTTGGCCGTAGCCTTTATATGACCATAGTCTTTTGTATGGTCGTAGCCTTTGGGTATGTCACTTGGACTTGTTCCCTAATAACTTCCTGAACTTGTTCGAGAAGTTAAAACCCCGAGAATATTGGCCTTGGCCTTTGTTTCGAAGGGGTGCCTCTTGAGGTCTTGTTAATTCGAATTTCGGGTGCCTCTTCGAGGTTTTATTAATTCGAATTTCGATGGCAATCCCCGAAAATTTGGGGTGCTTCTGTGTTTTGGCTTTTAAGCCGTTTCTCGTAAGATTATAAGTATAGAGCTTGTATGAGACACAAAGTATTTTTTATATAACCTGAATGTTTCTTCGAATAGTCGATACATGCGTACATGTTTAGCTGCTGGGGCTCGACTATTCTATATGTACACGACTCGTTTGACCATTTGGCCCATTACAAAGTTTTCCTATCGAGACCCATTTAGGCGTGAAACATTTTCCCCAAAATGTAACTTCCAATGGTGATGCCCCCCAGTATTCGAGGTTGATTGCAAAGAAGCCTTGAATACTTGTTGGCTATTCTTCGGGTAGCATATAGGTGTTGCCTCGTTAAAAACCTTACCGGTAAAACCCATTTGGGACAAAATTCAAGCTAAGGGAAAAAGAGTGCAACGCATGCTCCATAACCTACGACCTTCGTATAGGAGGGGGTGTTCTCGAGAGCGCGAGCCTTTGAGAGCTTCCACTGTCCCGAGCCTGCAAGTTCCTTTATCAATGACTCAGGGGTCTTGCTGTCCATGACCAAGATATTTCTGAGGTCCTTGGCCTGGCCGGGGATGATTTCGGTGACTTGATTTGACATCGCAAAGGCCAAGAAGCTCAGTCGTTCCAACTCCATGGGAACGCTTTTCTGGAGTGAGCTTCGTGCCGTATTGCCCCGAAATGTTGACTACTTCCTGCAAATGAGTCAAAGTGGTCCTCTGCACACAGGGACTTAATCGGTCATAACATCAATATAAGTTTCAATTATTTTACCTGTTTATCCCTTAAGCGGAATCCCTGTCATATCGAAGCAATGCCATCTATATTATCGACAAGAAACTATATAAGTTTTTTCCTGATAGCAGGGACTAACTCCTTTCTCAGGTGTACCTTTCTTTTCAGCGATTGTCTTAGTAGCGTCGGACAATAAGGGTTTGAGGATCTGGGGAATTTCTTTCTTCTCCTTTGGTTACATGTTGTTCCGCTTCTGTTGATGCTCGAAGCTGTTACTACTACTTAGCCACCTGCTTACCTTTGGAGGTTGATGTCTTCGAGGTCAAAGGTTCTAGAGTCGGCACCACTTCCTCGATTGCGAACATCTCTTTTGCAGCATGCTATTCTCCGTGGACCATTTTCACTCCTTCCTTTGTTGGGAATTTCATCATTTGGTGGAGGGTTGATGGCACCGCCCTCATGCTAGGATCCACGGCCTTCCGATCAAAGCATTATATCTCATGTCACCTTCAATGAAATGGAATTTGGTGTCTTGTATGGTTCCGGACACGTTGACTAGGAGGATGATTTCTCCTTTTGTTGTTTCATTTGCCATGTTAAAGCCATTCAAGACCCGAGATGCTGGTATGATTTGGTCGAGCAACCTAAGCTCCTTCATGACCCTGGACCTAATTATATTTGCCAAGCTACCTGGATCCACGAGAATACATTTAACTTGAACTTTATTCAAAAGGATAGAAATTACCAATGCATCGTTGTGAGGTTGAGATCCTCGATGTCTTCCTCACTGAATATGAGGGCGTCCTCGGGTAGGTAATCCCGAGTTTTCTTTTACTTCATGATGGATATTTTGGTGCATTTGAAAATTGGTCCCTATAGGATGTCGACTTCGCCGATGATCATGTGGATAATATGTTGGGGTTCTTCAGGTTCACTCTTCCTGTTTGCATCTCTTTCTCGGTAATCGTTTTTGGCCTGGTCGCTGAGAAATTCACAAAGGTGCCCCTCGTTGAATAACTAGGCTACCTCCTCCCTGAGCTGTCTACAATCTTCGGTCTTATGCCCGTAAGTACCGTGGTACTTACACATTACGTTGGGGTTTATCTGAGAAGGATCCGTCTGTATGGGCTTGGGCCATCTAGTATCTTTAATTTTGCCAATGGCTGAGACGATACTTGAGGCATCAATGATGAAGTTGTATTCTGATAATTTGGGAGCCTCCATTGGCCTCGAGCGCCTATCAGGCCCGATTTTGCTCATGAATCCCCGGGAGCTTTGGCCTCCATCCATCCTTCGATCATTCCGAGGTGTATTCCACCTTGAAATATTCCTTCTGTCTTCGATGTATGGTTGATATTTTTCCTTGTTGAATCTTGATCCCCGGTCTGTGTCCCTTGGGGGCTTGGTAGCAAACCTGTATGGGTGAACTGAGCTCGATGGGGCTCCTAGCTAGTCATCCTCGACCCTAATTTTTGACTGGTACCGATTGTGCACGTCCGATCATGTCTCAGCTGGATATTCGATCAAATTCTGCTTCAGCTATCGAGAAGCTATCGAATTTCTCTCATTCAAGCCTTGCATGAAGGCCTGAATTGCCCATTCATCGGATATCGGGGTAACTCCATTCTTTCCATCTAGAGCGGAACACGAACTCCCTTAGCATTTCGTCGTCCCTCTGCCTTATCTTGAATATGTCAGATTTTCTTGTGGCCACCTTTATGGCTCTGGCGTGTGCTTTTACAAAGGCGTCCACCAACATACCAAATGAATTAATAGATTTAGGAGCTAAGTTGTGATACTAGATCATAGCTCCTTTTGATAGCATTTCTCCAAACATTTTCAATAACACTGACTCGATTTCAGCATCATTCAAGTCATTTCCTTTGATCCCACAAGTGTACGAATTAATATGTTCGTTAGGGTCCGTTGTCCCATTGTACTTCGGTATATCGGGCATGCGAAACTTCTTAGGAATGGGCATCGGAGCCTCACTTGAGGGGAAAGGTTTTTGAACGAATTTTTTGGCATTAAGGCCATTCAGGGCTGGAGGTGCTCCGGGTATTTGGTTTACCCGGGAGTTGTAAGTTTTCACCTTATTATCGTCGTCTTCTATCTTCTTTTCCCCCGAATCAATCCTTTTAGTCAGTTCTTCGAGCATTTTCATACTAGTGGGGTCAGTCCCCGAGCCACTTTCATTGGGTCTTTCCAGCACCGGCTCGTGCTGCATGTTTACTGGTTCGGTAGTGGTTGGAGTCCTGTTATGACTTTGAAGTTGAGCGATGGCGACTTGCTGAGCTTGCAGCATCTCGAATATCACTTGGAGGTTCTTCATGTCCTCGTGCTTCTTGGCCTCTGACCTGGGTTTCCCTGTGTGCATTTCTTACGGGGTCTGTGCCTATGTCCATGTTTAAAGCGTTGTGGGAGCTGATATCAACTGGCTCCACGTTTGGAACTCCCCTAGGGTCTACGGGTGGTACACCAAGCCCTATGCCACTGTTTTCTCCAAGTCCTTCACTATCGTGAGCAGGTGCATTCTGTGTGCTAGACATGATTAAGCCTGAAATCAAAGAAACTTTGACAAGAAAAAGTGTGAAGAATAATGTGTGTTATTAGAAGACTAGCACTAAAATAATCACTATTATGTTTAGCCCCACGGTGGGCGCCAAATTGTTTACCTCAAAAAATGAGTTTAACAATTAAAGATATTTTGGGGTTTTAAAGATACGTGATATATTCTAATACTAGTGGTTATACAAGTAATATTGAGCTTAAGTAAGAAGAAATAAAGAACCAAATCAATGTGGGCCTCAAGCTCGACTATCCAAAGACCTCGAGGTCAGTTAAGAGTAATAAAGTATGAACAATAAAGCAAAGGCAATAAAGTTGAAGAGTAATTGGAGAGCACGTTAAACAAGAGAATAATAAGAATGCTCTGTTGCAATAAATGATCTCATCCTTTACAAAGTGATTGGGGTCCTCTTTATATAGGAGGGGAAACCCCCAATATAGTACATTCCTCATAAAAGCAAAGGATTCTATTGGTACATGTGTGTAACGGCCAAGTACGGATCTGTACTATTTCGTACAAGCCTCATCCTTTAATTAATGCTCCAGTCCACGTGTTCTTTTAAGAAATTCCCACACACTCGATCTTCCCTGAGTTAGCTGTTTGATACCCACTTCGAGTCTCCTCGGACTCAGGCCTATACTGTCACGCCCCAAAATTGAGGGACGCAACCTGCGCTCAACCGAGCAAGCTCAACTGAGCAAGCCTATTAGGTTTCATTCTACCCAAAATTAATTTATGAATAACAAGGAGATGAACTTCATAAATCCTACTTTATAAGCATTACGTTGACAATATTAATCTTTGTCTTTCATTAATAGTTCAACCATACTAACCAAATTATTACAATCAATAGATGCGAAGGATACATTCTGCCAAATAACAACATATCTAGTTCAAATTTTCAATACCCGACACCACCCACAACCTGTCTACGGAGCCTCTAAATACAATTGAAGAGTAGTATGAAAATGTCGGCAACAAGGCTCTAGATATACCTCAAAATACAAAGTACATGATAAACAACGGTACAGGACCCCGAAATGAAGTGGGGCTCATCAAGTCAACTAAAAGGGAGATGTGTCACTAGCTGCGACCAACATTGCCTGCTATGGAACCACCTACATCCATTTAAAGACGTAGCACCCCCGGCAAAAGGGATGTTACTGCCATCGAATAACACTAGTATGTATAACTAAATACCATCTCATTAGAAAGAACAACCATACAAGAACAAAGAAATCATAAGGATTCAACAAAAGCTTTAAACAATCACCACATCATCAAATAAAAAGAATCACATAGCTTTTACATAATGTCCATAGCTTTAGTTTGGGGCATTTAATATTGTTCATCATCATTCACAATACCACCGCTTTCTTGAGCGGAGTCCGATCACGACCCGATCGGCTAGGTCGCCTCATTTGAGATATGTACCTCAATCACAATCTCATTCCCACTTTCCAGAATTCAATATCAGCACAATACCACTATGTGTGCGGCATGGCGTCTGATCACGGCCCGATCGGCTAGGCCGCCTTACCAAGGCATTGTTCCTTTCTCATTAATCATCTCATTTTAATCTTTATTTCACATGTATCAATTCACAGGCACTTAGGGCCACAATTATCATACCATACTTGGCACTAGGCCACATTTCATAACTCACATTCCACATCACTTTCACTTTCAACATCAAACTTGCAATTTAAGCTAATGCGCAAATATAAGAGCAATTCAAGTTGTAAGAATAGATAGAGATTCACATGATTTGGCATAATAATCACAATTTAAACTTGACTTGAAATCTTGGCAATTTACCATATAGTCCACATTCTTCACATATCACCAATTTATCAAGAATAGCATATTGAATATATTGGGACACACTTTTCACATATATTCTTGCAACACTAATTCCTTTGAAATAACAAATACTACGTCAATCAAATTCCGGACTTACAATTTTACATGGACACCATGGGAGCTCAATTTCTAAGAAGAGGGGGTTTTAGCCATACATACCTTGTTTAAGCTTTCCTTAAGTTTCTACAATCCACCAACATCTCTAGCAATAAAAATCTATAAGAAGATAGCGGGAATCAATTAATAATTAGAAAGATTACCCATGGTGTAACTCTCTTAGGAATTTCATCAAACACCTAACATGTGAAGTAGTCTACAAGGTTTGAAAATGGAAATTCCTTCCTCCCTCAACCAATTTTAACAGGAACTAACCAAATTAGTTCTTTAATATCACATACTACAACTTAGTCCCACATGCATGGCCTATTTCTAATCCCCTCAACATAATTGAACCCTTAACCTCTTACATGAAATCTTGGAAGAAGGACTTTACCCGGATGGAGGACAACCAAGTGGTTATCTTCCTTGATTCTTGAAAACTTGAGCAAGATTTGGGTGATTATGAAGCTAGGCTCCTTTTCTCTCTTTCTCTCTCTATATGCTCTCAACTCTCTCTAAAATCAGTAGAAAATGACCCCAAATGAAGCCCCAAAGCCTATACATTAAAATGGGGTCGGGTTATAAAAATAGAAAAAAATAAGCCTCCGAAATCAGGTCTGCGGTCGCATAATGGACCGCAAAACAAGAATGTGGGTCGTAAAATGCATCGCAAAATTGGTACCCAAAACTGGGCTATACTGGTCTAGTTTGAGACCAGATTTGCGACCGCAGATCTATTATGCGGACCACATAATGGTTATGCGATCGTAGAACTGACACAGGGTTGCATTTTTCTAGCTTTTGGTAATTTGATCATAACTTTGTGTAGGAATGTCAAAATGACGAACGGTTTGAAGCATTGGAAACTAGACTCAAAGACCTTTCATATGATAGGTTGTTCATCACACAAAACCTTATACATGTTTAGATATTCTCGTTCAAAGTGTGGACTTGTGCAAACTCATTTGGAATTTTAGCCCATTATGAAATTTTCTGATTTCTCTTAGAATTGGGCCCCTCCTTGGACCCCACATTACTTATTATATGACTTATATACTTATTTACCAAATCCAATTGATGTCCATCATGTTAATAGCACATAAAACATTATAACTAGCCTAAATGGCACCACGAAATCCTAATTTACTTAGCAAAATTTTTCGGGGCCTTACATTCTCTCCCACTTAGGATTATTCGTCCTCGAATGAAAGGTAGAGCCCTCCCCAAACACCTAACATAATATATCCCTTTTCTAACCTACCTCAAGTCCCTAAATTTTGACTAACTCCCAAATTTTTCAGAAATTTCGACAGAGTCTCCTTTATAACTAGGCCTATCCACCTGCCAGAGAACCACCAAACCCATCCTAAAAACACATCCACAACTCGACAAAGCACCACAATGTATATATCAATAATACGAACCTCAGCATTACAAGCACTACATTATCACGATGATACCTGGACATGGACTGCACATTTTTAAATTATAACACCTAGAAGGTACCTTTCAAATCAAAACCAACTGCTATACAATCAAGAGAAAATATTTTATTTCCACAACACGCTCGGCCTTCAATGTGGCCTCTTATACCTACAAACTTCGCCATAACTCATTCACGGAAGTAATCACCACCCCCAAACTTACCTAACAAGGATGACAAGTAGATACCCTTCATAGGCCAACTATCCATTACCTCCATCTTCAGTAATTTCCACCAAAATGATGCACACAGGATTTCCAACTACATTCTTAGTCATAGACATATGAAAACACAAAATATATGGAGAACAACTATGGGGAAACTTCATACTCTTAGTGCGGCCTAATGTGATATACACTTATGCAACCTTCATTATCAACTCACATAACATCTTCATGGGAAAATATTGGGAATAACCTGTTCGCCCTCATAAATTCTAAATTTCTACGCGAACACCCACACTAAACCTTTGATGACCTTCAACGATTACGCTAAGATGTGTTATCCTGAACTAACCATAAAAATTACCTATCAAATATATGTGATCACACGGTGATGCTCCCTCTTTGACATGTTTGAACCTTCAATACCCAATAGATTTAATACAATGAGGAGCAACAGAGTTCAAGATTGGGTTGAATTATTCAAGAATCCATTAATGTGCTGAGTAGAGTATTTCACGAGGTTATATGCTAAGAGACACAAAAATTAATACTAACAATACTGATATGGTTAACCATTGTGACGACATCAATTATTAGACAAATGAGGCATAGGGGTAACTTGTACATTGGCAATAGGAATCATTAAGCAGGAATATTTAAGTACATGAACCAGTCGTCTCTTGAAGTGCAGGGAAAATCAGTTTATCAAGAATGAGAATACTCTGACACCTTGAATGCGATATGGGTTTCAAAATACATGAAGTTGAATGACACTCCTAACGTTAACTGACACAAGGAATATATGCCACAAGTCCATGAGGATGAAAAGAAGTTGAACACTTATGAGATTATCATATTTCAAACAGCTTAACCATTCTTGTTAATTGAGCCTATATGAGAGAACTAAAGATACGACAACTTGTCTTACAAATCAATATGCTCATGATATGTGTAGAAATCTGAAGGCATCTAATCTCAACCTTTCACGAGTGAAACCACATAGCTAGGACATCCTACCATAGGGGTGAAACCATGTATTGGTTAGAGGGGTTCTAATGGTTGACGTAACGCTCTGGGAGGAAAGACAATTAAAACTCCTATCTTCCTTAAAGATGTGGAATGCCAAAGGTAGCAAAATTTCCGGCGCATGACAATGACGTTGTCAATAATCCTAGAAGCCGAGTGAGCAGAAGGCCATGTAACCCATCAAATCCGACCCATTTAAGACTTTGAAAAGGGGACGTACTTTGGTTTGAAATCATGGCAATATAAGCTTGAACTTAAGGGAAATCATTACTTTTGGAACCCATGAGACAAGCCCACATAGCCCTAGAAAATCGTTAACAATGTGCGAGAAAATACTTAAAACCATTACGAGTTGGTGTAGAACAAGACCTCAAAGTGTCAACATGAATAAATTTGAAAAAATGAGACGTCTTAATGAATTTATCGGGGAAAAGTAACCTAGGTTATCTAGTCACAGGGACAAGCAGAGCAGGTAAATGGTTGTTAGAAGAACATCTACAAGGAGTACCAACAATATTTATTTATTCTAACAAAAGGAATATGTCCCCATCCTTGATGCTATAAGACTTCCTCTTTGATGCCATAAAACATAAAACAAGTTTTACAATGGGAGTTATCAGATGAAATAGATAGGAGGGCAACAAAACTAAAGAGCACCATTTGGAACCAACAAGCTTAAACTGAGTTGAAGACATTAGAAGTCTATAGTAAAGGGGAATTTACCCACATCCAGTGTCTCCTTTTTTTTTTGAAAAGGGGGCTTGTAGAGTACATAAAAGTGAAGTGAATTGAATCGAATCATTTAGTTGGATAGCTAGTCGGGAAAATGGGATAAGATCGTATTGGAAAATATGGAGAAATGACACATGATGCAAGGTAAATGCAAAGAAAGTGAGAGAGAGCCTATGGAAGTATTCTTTACATTGTAACCGCTAGGAAGGGTGGTAATATAAGGGATTACGAGAAGCTAAATTTTTGAAAGAAGATCTTTGTATGTAATCATGTGATGTATAGCTCTAGAAAAAATCCAATTATGTTTAGCAACTCTACTTCACAATAAAGCACTACAACATACTTTTACACAACCAGCTATTACCAGCCACATTGGGAGATGCTATAAGACTTGACTGAGAGAAAGGCTTTGACATATGAATGTGTTACTAGGTGTATTGCTCCTTGGTCAACCCAAAGTAAAAAAGGCGAGAGTTAGACTGATAAGCAGATCGTTGGCCTAGCACATGTGTAGATAATCCATTAGAGAAAGGAAATCATTCAATCTCAGAAATTGCATCATGCTATCAACCCTTGATGAACTTGAAGTGAGGTGGGAACCCAGTGAGATAGTATAAAATAATCATGGAAGGTTTGAAGATGTTCATAATGAGTTCTACATGGATTTTGACTTGAGAACTACCCAGATGCTAATAAAAGACGGAAAAACATGAGAAATATGCGTTGTGCTATGATAACCCCCAAAGCTGCGCTTGGTCTTGCCGGAGAGCCTAGTAAGGGTCCTTATGAGAAAGGAAGTGTTACAATGACATATAGAAGGATATGTTCTCTCATGGTTATCGAACAAGTGTTGGAAAACTAGCACAATGAATTCACTGACTAAGGAACACAATTAACACATGTTGTAGAGGTGTAAAGAGAAAATAAACATTTGTTATGACCTGGACATGCTTCTGCTATATTAACTCCCAACTACAATACACGACCACGCCACGAGCAACCACAATACTAGGAGCAAAGTGAGCTACTTATCGCGGGATGTACCAAATGGACATGAAAGATATACTAAGATGGCGACACAAGATCTTCCTATGACGGGATGTGAGGATCTCAATTTTCAGAGAGACTTTATGCACATGGTGACCATTTCGATTGACATGCATTCATGTGATAGGTGTTAAGGTATGCTCTTATGTTACTAGACTGTGAGAAGCTTTCATGATGATACTCGCAAAAGAGTAGAATGACTGTTCAAACCATATAAGCCATATATACAAGTGAGTAAAAGAGTGACTCGAGAAGGATCGCAACACTGGGATGCTTTACATGGAACTTGACATCACATAGGTAAACTTTACGACGGTGCATGCATAGGCACAAATGAGCAGATGTTGTCCATTTAAATAAAAAGATTTTGTAACAAATTCATCGGATATAGTCCCCTGTTGAGAATTTAGGAAAGAAAGTGGGAAGTATTAATCCTAGAGTTATAACTCCATTCAAGGACGTGGTTATAGAGCTCAATGTCATAAGTGATTTCATATAAGAAATTTTGCAGACGGAGTGGATTTATGAAATAACGGATCTCGTTCAAGGAGTAGATGCATGCAATGTTTTGTGATTCAGTGTCTTATCAAGACCATGTTTATGAGAACTTCCCTTAGCGACATGTTCTACTAATCCCTCCAGGGATCAATACATTCTTTTAACAAACCTTTGGGCAATCTCCTTCGGACTCAATGGTGGGAACAATCACTCCTTACATGCTTCAACTTCGCAATTATGGTATCAAGATTACTAATCTTGAGAATAAGACTTAGAGAGGAAATCAGCTCCCTATCTTGAGCTATATCGCACGATCTGGAGTATCAAAGAAGGGTGAAATTCCTAAATATCCAAATAGCCTCCAATTTATAGATGTAGTCGACTACACACCGATAAGAAGGACTCTACTAGACACTGCTCCGATACATCCTAGGACACTTTAAAACCTTAGACTCTGATATCAAGTTTGTCACACCCCAAAACCGAGGGGTGCGACCGGCGCTCAACCGAGCAAGCCCGACTAAGCAAGCCAATTAGGTTTCATTCTACCCAAAATTAATTTATGAGTAACAAGGAGATGAACTCCATAAATCCTACTTTATGAGTGTTACATTGATAATTTTTATCTTTGTCTTTCATTAACAGTTCAACCATACTTACCATATTATTACAATCAATAGATGCGAAGGAAACATTCTGCCGAATAACAACATATCTAGTTCAAATTTTCAATACCCGACACCATCCATAACCTATCTACGGAGCCTCTAAATACAATTGAAGAGTAATATAGAAATACCGGCAACAAGGCTCCGGCTATACCTCAAAATACAAAGTACATGATTAACATCGGTACAGGACCCCGAAATGAAGTGGGGCTCACCAAGTCAGCTGAAAGGGAGATGCGTCACTAGCTGTGACCAACACTGCCTGCTATGGAACCACCTACATCCATTTAAAGACGTAGTGCCCCCGGCAAAAGGGACGTTAGTGCCATCGAATAGCACTAGTATGTATAACTAAACACCATCTCACTAGAAAGAACAACCATACAAGAATAAAGAAATCATAAGGATTCAACAAAAGCTTTAAACAATCACCACATCATCAAATAAAAGGAATCACATAGCTTTTACATAATTTCCATAGCTTTAGTTTGGGGCATTTAATATTGTTCATCATCATTGACAATACCACCGCTTTCTTGAGCGGAGTCCGATCGCGACCCGATCGGCTAGGTTGCCTCATTTGAGACATGTACCTCAATCACAATCTCATTCTCACTTTCCGGAATTCAAATATCAGCACAATACCACCATGTGTGCGGCATGGCGTCCGATCACGGCCCGATCGGCTAGTCCGCCTTACCAAGACATTGTTCCTTTCTCATTAATCATCTCATTTAAATATTTATTTCACATGTATCAATTCATAGGCACTTAGGGCTACAATTATCACACCATATTTGACACTAGGCCACATTTCATAACTCACATTCCACATCACTTTCACTTTCAACATCAAACTTGCAATTTAAGATAATGTAAACATACAAGAGCAATTCAAGTTGTAAGCATAGAGAGAGATTCACATGATTTGGCATAATAATCACAATTTAAGCTTGACTTGAAATCTTGGCAATTTAGCATATAGTCCACATTCTTCACATATCACCAATTTATCAAGAATAGCATATTGAACATATTGGGACACACTTTTCATATATATTCTTGCAACACTAATTCCTTTGAAATAACAAATACTATGTCAATCAAATTCCGGACTTACAATTTTACATAGACACCATGGGAGCTCAATTTCTAAGAAGAAGGGGTTTTAGCCATACATACCTTGTTTAAGCTTTCCTTAAGTTTCTACAATCCACCAACATCTCTAGCAATAAAAATCTATAAGAAGATAGCGGGAATCGATTAATAATTAGAAAGATTACCCATGGTGTAACTCTCTTAGGAATGTCATCAAACACCTAACATGTGAAGTAGTCTACATGGTCTGAAAATGGAAATTCCTTCCTCCCTCAACCAATTTTAACAAGAACTAACCAAATTAGTTCTTTAATATCACATACTACGACTTTGTCCCACATGCATGGCCTATTTCTAATTCCCACAATATATTTTAACCCTTAACCTCTTACATGAAATCTTGGAAGAAGGACTTTATCCGGATGGAGGACAATCAAGTGGTTATCTTCCTTGATTCTTGAAAGCTTGAGCAAGATTTGGGTGATTATGAAGCTAGGCTCCTTTTCACTCTTTCTCTCTCTATATGCTCTCAACTCTCTCTAAAATCAGTAGAAAATGATCCCAAATGAAACCCCAAAGCCTATATATTAAAATGGGGTCGGGTTATAAAAATAGAAAAAATAAGCCTTCGAAATCAGGTCTACAGTCGCATAATGGACCGCAAAACAAGAATGTGGGTCGCAAAATGCATCGCGAAATTGGTACCCAAAACTGGGCTATACTGGTCCAATTTGCGACCAGATTTGCGATCCCAGATCAATTATGCGAACCGCATAATGGTTTCGCGATCGTAGAACTGACACGGGATCGCATTTTTTCAGCCTTTGGTAATTTGATCATAACTTTGTGTAGGAATGTCCAAATAACAAACCGTTTGAAGCGTTGGAAACTAGACTAGAAGACCTTTCATATAATATATTTTTCATCATATAAAACCTTATATATGTTTAGATATGGTAGTTCAAAGTATGGACTTGTGCAAACTCATTTGCAATTTTAGCCCATTATGAAATTTTCCGATTTCTCTTAGACTTAGGCCCCTCCTTGGACCCCACATTACTTATTATATGACTTATACACTTATTTATTAAATCCAATTGATGTCTATTATGTTAACAGCACATAAAATATTATAATTAGCCTACATGGCACCATTTTGGGGCCTTACATATAGCCCATTTTAAGCCTTCAAAATCATACCTTTCAATTTTGATCGTATACAATCCTTGTCCTTATTATTGCTCGTGACCGCGCCCTTCTCTTCTCTCCATCATATTGCCAACCTAGTCACTATCTTGTGTTTGAACCATGTGCACCAAATTTTTCTAGTGCTTCTTTTTGTGACAAAACCTCATTGGTTAACTTGGAATCCATTCGGTCTAAGCTTACTTTCCTACTTATTAGAAGAAGGAACAAAGGCACCTCTCCGTCAACGTGTGTGTTTCCTTAAATTTTTCTAATTTGTTTAGGGGTATTTTTGTAATTTCATTAATTTACAGCTCAACCTTATAGTTGCTGACTCTTTCTGCCGTTGCCAGCACGTGGACTCCCAATTCCTCAAAGCTAAAAACTCATTCAATAGAACTTGTTAGAAGCACCCACTTCCAGGTTGAGCATCAATTGCCCCAAAATCCACCAGACCTCACCTAATAATTTAATGAAATTAGAGCAGTTAGCCTTTTCTGATTCACATCTATCATAAAGAGCAGGTTTATTCCAATTACTCCAGCATTTTATTTTATTTATGCTTTCTGTTCAACTTTTTCTTCTTCTGCAAAAAGATCAGATCTTTGGGGTTTTGGCTTAATTAGCGATCTTTTCTTCAATTTAGTCTTAAGATCCATTTCAGAAAGGTGAAAATAAGCTGAGGCTGGATTTTGATTTGTTCTCTATTTTTATTAATTTATTTTGGATTTCTTATGTGAATTCTAAGTTCTCTTTATTTTATTTTTTCTGCTATTCTACTTTCTTTAAAAGATTGTTAGAAGTTCATTAACATATCTGCTTGTCGGAGGGCAATTTCGTCTTTACAGTGTTATTGTGCTATGAAAAAATCTTGTGGTATCCTTGTACCAATGGATTTGAATAGGTAATTTCGTAAGCTAACCTGATAATCACCACTTAATTCTCTGCAATACCAAGATTTTCCTCCGCATCTCCGTCGTCTCTTTGTTTTGATTCTCTTGGCTTCTCCGCTGATTTCTATCTTTTTCATGTTGCGCATCAATTTCTGTTATATATTGCAGGATAGTTTAACAGGAGATTGTGGTTTTTATTGTATTTTTGCAATTCTATATTTGCTCAAGATAATCACATGATTAAAAGATTAGTTTTACTGTGTTGTTTCTTTTCCTTCATAGGGGTGTCTCTTGTGTTTTGTTTCAGGGTTCTTGTTGGGTTGTTCGAATATTCATTATAATTTTATCTTGTTGTTCGAATATTCATTATAATTTTATCTTAAATTTTTGTGAAATTCAAAAAACTGCTTAAGAAGAAATCGGGGTTTCCGCGTATTTGAAGGTTTTATCATTTTTAAAAATTGGGGCTTTCATAATGGATGATCCTGTAACTTTCTTGGATTTGACTTTTGGGCTACACTTTTAATGGGCTTCTGGTTTATTTTAATTTTTCCCTGTATTTACATGAAAAAAGATGACTTAGTCCTTCATTGTTTGGAAGTTTTGTATTATCACTTCTTATTTCTCATGCCGAATTTTACCTTCACAAGCTATGAGATTTTAAGTTCCTTCAATTGAGATTGGCTTTACTATCATGTAAATAATATAAGAGAAAAGAACACCTACGGTGAATACTATTTCTAAACTGCGTAAATTGTGCTAAGTCGTAGTAGTTATAGTATTATTGTCCAATTAATTAATCCGCCAGTTGATGTGCATAATTGTAGTCCGGAGGAGACGATACACATTTCTATTTTTAGAGCAAGAATTAGAGTTATTGCTATAACTACACTTGCGATAAAGAAGTCACTTCTACACTTTTATCACCGGAAGAGATAACATTTTTTATTTTACACAACCAACTCTTTTGAAAACAACTAATGAATTTTATTTTATTCTTTTCGGACACTATTATTCGTCCATTGGTCGAGCAGGATTTTCAAAGCTTGCAGCAATTATTTCCTGAAATTTTTTGTTTGGATTTACTGTCCGAATAATTACTGTGCATGTATTTAGTTACATGTTTAACTTGCATTTTAAAGTTGCTTAGTTATGTATATATAATTATTTTCTCTCTGTGTTGCTGAAGTTGGACTGGCTCAATAAATTTCTTGAGCACGTGTCCTTATTTGGACAACGTACTCTTCATTTCTTAAAAGTATCTTGAATAGGTAACTAGCTTGTGCTAAACTATTTTGTATAAACTAGTTACTTACAGGACTGCAAAAAATATTGTTAATTGGAGAGCGAATTTTGAAGTATAAAATTAACTCTGCTGAATTTGAAACATCGAATGGGGTTCTTTACCTACTTTCCAAGCTCAGTGATTTCTTAATGGCCAGAAATAAACTTAGTTGGTATTTTTATTTTCAGATAGTGTTCCGACTTGCTAGAAATTAGACTGTGGCATAAGATACTGAAGATGCTATTTGTACCTATCTTCTTTCCATTTGTATTGTAGAAAAACATTAGATGACAATTGTTAAGTGGTCTTGATGGTTTCATTTAGCAAACAAATGTTTTGCATAAGTCGCATGATTAGTGCAAGTTATGGAAAAATTGACTTTATTGAGAAAGTTCGATTAGTAAAGTTTATTCCTTTGACACAAAGATACAAACTAGTCAACTAAAAGGTCTTGTACATATAAGAATTCCATATTTTTTTTGAGAAGATATGACTTACATATGAAATTTTAATGGAAGTGGCATATATTTACTTAATCTTGGTAAACCTTCTTGAGATAGAGTTTTACCAAGTTCACTTAAGTTATCAAATGTAAATTGGTATGCTCCTACAGTCATTACCAATACGTCTATGTATATCAGTTATGCTATTCATCTACTAATATTTTTAGAAAGTTTCACTTGATTCTGCTTCAACAATGTAAAAGTCATCATGAATATTTTCATGGATCCTCCTTTTAACTCTGTCTTCTACCTTGTGCATATCAACCAGGCTATTATTATTGAAGTCGGACATTCTAGGCAAGTTCGTTTTGATTTTGGATGCGGTACATTGGAATCCTGAAGCACCATCACGAACGTTATTGGACGTCCGCCTGCGACACACGATCTTCCTTTCTGATGAATTAGTTCACAACACAGCTCAGCACGATCTACTTTTTGACGAACTTATATGATGTTGGAAACTGAATTTTAGAAGACAAAGAATAAAAAACTTTATACGCTTTGCTTTTGGGTCTTTGCAGATATTATCACATGTACTTTTATTTACAATAGTATTATTTATATCTCTCTTTAGTACTTCCAAAAATAATAATGAAATAATCAAAAAATTTGTGAGACATCTTGACAAGTGAATGGCGAAATATTATAGTGAGAATCAGAAGTACACAATATAAACAATGTAGATTTTTTTAAGTTGGGCCCGGGCGAAGTCCGGGCTACCCCTACTAGTATTCTAAATATGTCAACAATTAACATAGTAATACTCATCCACAATTTAAAATAACAATATTACTCGCGTATAACGCATTTGAAAACACAATAAAATATCATGACCATAATACTTAATATATCTGTGTATTACAACAAAGCATGTGGGGCTCTATAACTTCAAAATCAATATCTTATAATAAAGCTTTAGATAATACAATATTAACAGCAACTAAGCCTCCGTACTAAAAAAGTTATGCCGGTTATATGAATCTTTGCTAACCATGTTTTTACATTTAAATTCATTTATTTGGTAAAATCTTGAAAAATTTAGAAAGTAACAACAATAAAATCCAAAAACAAAAGCATAATTAGTTGTAACCAAGAAGGCATCGAAATTATTACTAATTATATTAATGAGTAAATAAAAGAGAAATAAAATATATGATTTACCATTAAAGACAAGGACGTAAGTGCCAGGTTGGAACAAATTGAAATGTGGTTTTGAACATTTTGCCTCAAATAATTCTTAGAGAAAGCCAAGCACAGGAACATGAGCGCCACCCAAATCACATGCTTCCGCGGGAATTGTTGAGAAATCTTTATCTCACTTCTATTTTTGGGACCACATGCCACCAACCCTTGAGAGGAGGATATCTCTTTAATTATTAACCGTTATTCTTTCCCAACTGGACAATTACCCACACTTTATTAATTTACTTACTATACTTGTGATGATTAAGCCCTAACACAAATTATAGAGAAAAGACTATTCAAAAAGAAAAATAAATTGCAAGGCATGTTAGTTTCTAAGAAAAAGGAGAAAATATAAAAAGAGGTCAAATAATCAGCTAAATGTAACTTTTGGAAGGATCTTTATATAAAAAAAACAATATTTTGGGTTTGAAATTTTGGTTCTTTAATAGTCAATGGTGTGAGCACGTGATTTTTGTTTTCGCGACAATCACTCCAAAAGAAATAAAAATAATAGCAATTGGTCTTGCTGTACAGTTTTTTTTGGATTTTTACGTGGCATTTTTGTTAGTTATTTGTGATCTTGTTCATTTTTATTTTATCAAACACAAAAATGTGTGTCGTGTGTAGTTGAACCATAATCCGGTTATTAAAAGAAAAATCACAAAATATGCATCTTTTGCCCTGTTTTTTTTTTTTTGCCTTGGTTTGATTTTACCTATTTTTAATATTTTAATATGTGTGTAATAATTGCTTTAAGTGTTAATTAATGAGGTTTAATTTTGTTTAATTAGGGTTTTGTGTTTTAAAATCAGAAATGAAAGAAAAGGGTGCAATTTGGTTTAAAATAGATTTGGGCTGGTTTCCTATTTAAACATCTGAGACCCAAAAAAGCAGCCCAAGCAACCGGTCCAGCAGACCCATCTCCAGGTCTCCAAACGACGTAGTTTGACACCAAAACTACGTCGTTTCAGGGGGCAACCCATCTCAGCCGTTCAAGCCACCCTGATCTAACGGCCCTCATCATATCCCCCGTACCCACATACAAACCCGACCCATTCAACCCCGAACCAACCCGACCCCAATACTAAACCAAACGACACCGTTTGGATTAACCCTTGAATTCAGGCCGTTGATCTCGAGTGATCTAACGGCCAAGACCCAACCATTCACCCCGTATAAAAGCCTCCATATCATACCCTGCCCCCTATCCAAGACCCCCTGCCCTTAGGTCGTCTCCTTCACAGACCCAAACCCTCAGAACCCTAGAGCCTCACCCCTTTCCCCTCACCAAGAACCCGGCGGCAAGGACGCCGGTGACCACCACCTTAACACCATAGGACCGCCTCACCACCCTGAACATAGATTTGTTGTCCTTTTGCCTCGAATCAAACCCTAGGTTCTCGAATCTTCATTTGAAGATTCGAGCAAAACTCGATCTACACCAAACCACCCCAGGTTCATACCGGGCACTCCCCTGATCTCCCTCGTGACCAAACCATGCTCGGTTTGGTCCGAATCCAACCAGGGAAACACAAATCCCAAATCTGCCCCTTAGGAACCCTAGGAACCCTGAGCCCGATCTGTGTCCGTTTGAACTAAATGATTAGGGTCTAATGGACCTTAATCGAAGTGTTCTCAGTAGAGAACACTTCGATTAAAGTCCGTTCAACCCCAAGAAAGGTCGATTCAAATCCGAGCTAAGGCTTTCTGATTTTTCAAGGCTTTAAGGTAATTTTTGTTTTCTTTTTCTTTATCAGTTCATCTTGTCTGTTGTAATTGAATGTCTGTTCATATGTCCAAATGTTTTGTTTAATTTATGTTTTGAATTTTTGTCGATTGTGTTGTCCACCTTGCCCGGACCTCTGTATTTAGTCAAGTTTCTCTTCATTTATTGATCGTGTGTATGTATGTAAGCTGTACAATCAATTGAATTTAAATTTGGTTGATTAATTAGCCCCAGTACAACCTTGTTCAGTCAGTCCAATTTGAATCACACGTTGATACTTTCAGATTTCTGATCATTGGCTTCGATTATATGTGTTACAACTAGTATAGTCGAGTCGATATACGCCAATTAGTTTAGCTTTGAATGATAATAATCTGATTCATGTTATGGTTTTTGTGTGAGGTTCTGTCTGAATCCAACTGGGAACTAAGTATAGCTGTTTGTTGATTTGAATCAGAAACATGTATAGTTTAGTTTGTGGGTTTCAGTTCAGCTTGAGTTCTGAATTGATAGCATGTGCACTATAGTGCTTTAATAATTAGAGCAAATGGGACAGCATGGGCTGTCAAGCCACCTTCAGGCTGCCCATACCTTGGTTTTAATTTAAATAAGATGATAAAGGGCTGTCAGGGAATCTCATGGGAAGGGTTCTACTTTTAAAAGATGAGTGGAAAAACAGCAGGCCACATGGAAGGGGATCTGAATAGGTTTTACAGACTGTAAAGGGCCTGGTACTAGGCTATAAAAGAGAGGGAGGCATAGAGAAATACACATATATACACTGGGAGGGACACAGACAAAACACATACAGACACATACACAGAGAGAGACCACAAAAACAGGCATATACAGATATACATTGAGAGAGGATATATACAGGAGAGAGATAGAGAGCAAGAGATAGAAAACATACAGATAAAATCAGAAACTGTTCTTCCTATTGTTGTTTGGATTTCACTTGTCTCAACCTGTTTAATCAATACTGATTCTTCCAAGACCTAACTGAAGTTACTGGTTGTGTGTTGCATTAGTTTATTCCTGGATTTGGTCTGTCTGAGTTCTGATCCTACGCTACTGGTTATTGCTGTATTTGCTACTTTTTCCATCGGCTATAGCTGCATTCTGCACTGGAACTTGTTCTGCTGTTACTTGTTTGTCATTGTTGCTGTGTTGCTTTGTTGTTGCTGCTATCTTGTTGCTGCTGCTGTTGATTTTCCCTATCTTCTTCCTCTTCTCCTTTGCATTTTCAGCATCCCAGGTACACATTACGAGTCCCACATTGGTGTAACTGATGTAACGATGAAAAGCATGAATTGAAAGATCTGAAGGAATTATGATCATTCTGTTGTTTTACTTACAGTTTTTTTTATAAATATTGTTAAATTGTGTAAATTTTAGTTTGTAGTTCAATAGAGAATACTTTAGTAAGTTTGTACTTAATTGAAGCTTATGCTGATCTAAAATCGCGATATGTGATTCATTTAAGTGGTATATAGGATGTAACTATAAATCATAGAATATGCAACCATTTAGTATAATTGTTAATTCAAACTCGTTCTCTAGCATGCTTTGAATATGTAGGGTGGATGGCTTTCAAATCTCGCCAAATACAATACAGTTTTACATTCTCGAGTTTCAACTTCGTCAGGCAGTATGTAGGATCATGTTCGAATCCCATTAGTAACATTCTGGTAGTTTAACTCCCTTAATCTAGTTTAAATAAGTTTAGTTAAATTCAACTCAAGAAATGTTTGGAGTAAGTGTAGCGTTTCATGAGCTTGTACGTAATTTTTATCAAATTAAAAGCATGTTCTACGAGGTATAGCATCCTTCATCACGTAAACAACTAATCAGATGATTAACAGGAATCCGGAGTGGGCCAAAGCATGCAATTGAATTAAGCACGTATCCTTTTTCTTCTGTTTTTTTAGAAACAAACATAATAGAAATGTAGTCACTTTAGGATATCCCTTTTAAAAAATAATGAGACGAGCCTCGTCAAATAAAGATGCACGTTGCGGGGCCCTCAATAATTGATAATAGTAAATACTTAGAATCTGGGAGGGACTGTTTAGTGAATTTCACGGTCTTTCCCCAAAAAAAAAAATAACGCGTTAGACTTTTTAGGCGCGAATTAATTAAATTACATTCTTAAATTTGGGTGCGCATTTATGTGACCCAAATTCAAATCTCAACGGAGTCGAAATATGTTAACAACCACGGGCGCATTGATTGTGACGTGGTTCGAGATGCATTTTCACGACGTTGCAATTCTATAAAAATAAATGATAATAAAAGTGGTTTTAAATTCAATAAAAGCACATAAGTCACAACATGCACTTAAATCAGATATTTAGCCATTATAACAATTTAAGCGACCGTGCTAGAACCACGGGATTCGAGGGTGCCTAACACTTTCCCTCGGGTCAACAGAATTCCTTACTTAGAATTTTTGGTTCGCAGACTTCATTTGGAAAAGTCGAAAATTTCCTCGATTTAGGATTCAAGATAAACCGGTGACTTGGGACACCAAAAACCAAACCTTTCCCAAGTGGCGACTCTGAGTTAAATAAATAATCTTATTTCGAATATTGTCACTTAAATTGGAAAAACTCCCCTCGCGTATCTATCCCTCGGGGTAGGCGCGCAAAAAGGAGGTGTGACAGCTCTGGCGACTCCGCTGGGGATTTAAACCCAGAACCTCTGGTTCAGGGTTCAAGAATTCGAGCTTAGAATAATTGTTATATTTGGATTTATTATCTGATCTTTATTACATGTTTTGGCATAACGTGCTAAATGTTGTCTTTTACCGCTTTGATATTATCTGAACTGTATATAAACTGTGCCGAAACCCTTATCTTCTTACCTCCGGGGAGAAGCTCGCTGGTCGAGACTCCCTATTCTGTTAGTGTCAATACCTGAAATAAGAAAGAGGACGGATAAGTTACGAAGCAGGATGGACTTTTGGTTCCCGATAAGTTGCCCCCTCCTCGACTCGAGTTGTCCGCTCGGGTACACAGTCTAGAACATATACCCAGATTATAAACCTAGTATAACGAAACCTCATGTCGGATCCCTAGTAGGAACGATTATCTGCATCATATTGCATTTGACATAGGGGACTCAACACAGGGGTTGGGTCCGTCTAGGACAGACAACCTGAAATGAAAAGACCGTCCTGCTGCATCCCGTTTGTTTTGCGCATCTATTTGCTTCGGATCTGCATGCTGACCGGTTTCCGAAAAATTTTCAAAAAAAAAAAAGAATAGCAGGGTAGGGAGATGATTACTTATTTTTGGAAAAATAAAACCAATGTCCAAGTAATGTCAAAACCTCACCGGAATTTTCTTAAAAAAAAAAGAGAAAAAGAAAAATGAAAACAAAGTTTGTCTTTTAGTTTGATTTATACCTTTTAATCGCTTTCAAAATCCAAAATATATATAATTTTTTTATAAAAAAAAAATTTCATTTGTAGTATCTCTTTAAAAGATTTTCGAAATTTCAAAAAAAATAAAAAAAAAGAAGTTTAAAATGCATAAATATTTCCTTAGTCTCTTTTCAAAAAAAAAATAAAAATAAAAATATATATTCCTCTTTTTCTTTAAAAGATTTTATTTGTTTCCCCTATTTCTGATCAGCCCGAACTACGCCGGTTTGATTCTCATAGGGTGTGAGATACGTAGGCAACTCTCATCGGGTCCAACCTTCCATTTTGCAAAAAATATACAAAAAAAATCTTGAAAAAAAAGAGATCTAGAGTCTAATAAAAGTTTTTTATTTGGCATAATCACCCTAATAAATGTGCAGGATGAGCACGATACAAAACGAACCTTTTTCAATAATGACCAAGATCCCTTTTGAGTTGCGATTATGGTGGAACAACTTAGGCAAGGAGGGGCAAGACAAAGTAAGGAAATATCTGAAAGATCTCCCTGATTTACTAGACGTTCAGCCTCGGGGTGATATTATCAGATCATTGGTCACTTGTTGGGATTCAGCACACAACGTATTTCATTTCTCGGACTTTGAGCTCACCCCGACATTGGAAGAAATAGCGGGATACATCGGAGGTGATGAAGCTCCGTTAAGGTTCAAATACTTTATTGCACCTAGGGCCGTCACGGTACACCAGTTTCTGGATTTCCTAAAAATACCTCGAACGTTCCACCATCCAGATCTTGCCAAAGGATTCTGCAGTCTCCACCTCATATATACTAGATACGGCCACGTGGGCGGATTCAATAAGCCGGATTTCAAATTATGCAGTAGAGGCAACCGACAAAAGTGGGATGAACACAGGCTGTTAGCTTTTATGACAGCCTTTCTGGGTCTTATAGTGTTCCCAAGGAAAGACGGAAACATTGATCTAAAAGTAATTGGGGTCGTCAGTACTTTGCTCACCTAAGATAAAAGTACTCTGGCGCCTATGATTATGGCTGACATTTTTCGGGCTCTCACTGCTTGTCGAGCCAGGGGCAACTTTTTCGAAGGATGTAGCCTACTGTTGCAAATGTGGATGACCGATCATTTATGCCACCGCTCCTCGCTCTTGGGTTACGGTTCTCCCGAGAAAACTTGTATTGGAGAATTCTACACAAGAATCAAAGGGTTCAATCTACCCGAGGGAGTCACAGCATGGACCTCATTTCTCCGAACTCTCACTGCCAACCAAATCTAGTGGACGCTCGGATGGTCGCTCGTTGAGGAAATCATATACATGCCGGCAACCAGGCCCCACTTTCTGTTGATGGGACTTAAAAGCATCCAACCCTATGCACCATATCGGGTTTTGAGGCAACTTGGGAGGTATCAAGTGGTGCCGAAAGATGAAGATCTGAGTACCCAAGTGATTGAAATCAGTCCGGACGGTCATTTCCCCGAAGAAGAAGTTCGCCAAATCTGGAGTGAGTGCCAACATCTGACAGCAAACACTTGTGTGATTGATACAGCAAAAGGGGAAGCTACCCCGGGGTATCACGCTTGGTTTAGAGGTAACCTGTCCTGCGAAAGACCAGCTAAGAGACCTCATCTCAAGGATTTCGTAGAGTCGTCCCAAGGGCAATGGAACTGGTTAGCAAAAGAAAAGGGGTATCGGGCAGAGATCGGTGATTTGAAGCTACAAATTGACAACCTGAAATTCAATAACAGCGTACAAATCGCGGCGAATCTAAGCGAAAAGAATAGATTGATCCAAGAGAATGAAGAACTTAAGGCCCAAATCCAAAAATTGAGATTGGCTCTTGATGAACAACCCAGAAGTCGATCAGACCAGCAGTTGATAAAAGGTTTGAAAAGAGAAGTCAGGGAATGGTGAGATGGTTTAGAAGAATCTGAAAAGGTCATGGCAGAGCTCAAGGCACAGTTGGGTACAAGAGTAGATAAGCATCGCCGATACTTGAACCAATTGAAACGCGACCACGAGAAAACTGTTCCTAAAATGAAGAGAGAGATGGCCACACTTGAGTTTAAAGCAGTTAAGCGGGCCGAGGATTTCCAATTTGAGAGCAGATACTGTTACGACCTGTTGGCCCAAATGAAGACAGAAGTGCGGCAACTGACGAATCAGCATATACAAGATTCTCAGGTTTTGAAAATGTGCAGTGATCAAATAAAACGTTTGCTCATAGAGAAGAAACAAACCAGAGATAGGATCAGGACCATTGCCCACGCCATCATCAGACGATGTCTACGGTGTGAGGACATGACCAGCATTACCGTTCTCTCAGCAGTGATGGGCTATGTCAAGCAGACCATGCATGAGCTGGAGCAACTTGAGAGGGATCTCACACCTAGGACTGCGGCAAGGCCGAACGATGCCCCGTGCGCACCAATTTTCGAAGCCTTAATGTATTCATAGGTCGAGTCTGTATCATAGCATATTCTGTCCGTCTTCTCGCATCAGGGTGCATTAGTCTGTTTGAGTCTATGTTTATTTTCAAGTTTTGTTTTTCAAAAATGTTGCTTGTAATAGATCGTTTCAGTAATAAAATGCGTGTTTCTTTTACATTCATCTGTTTTTGAACTATGTAATGATCTGATTCGCGTGGCATCGTGATACGTAGGCAATCCTCATCGGATCCGGTCACATTTCAACCACAAGAAATTGAAACAGAAACGAAAAAGGGGAAAATAATAATAATAATATAATAAAAGCCTGAAAAGGAAGCCGGAATGACGCATGCTTTCATCGCAAACATGTAGGAATTCACTTAACTGTATAAGTGCATCATGCCCCAATGTGAGATTGCCTATCTGTTATTTGTTTCGGACTAACCGTTCGTTTGTCGTTGAGTCTCTTCAGGTTTTTGGAAAAGGTGGTTGGTTTGGTGAAAGTCTGGCCTCGCACTCATACTTCACGAGGTCGAAAGGGAGTGTTCAATTACCTGTTTTTAAGTCAGGAGGCGGTGCTCACACTTACTTCACAAGGTCAAAGGGAAGTATAGAAATGTCTTCAGAAATTCCTTTGCCGACAATTCCTGTTTCCGAGGAGAGTTCGATCTCGACCATCCTCACACCCGAGTCCGCAACCGCGGAAGAGAATAGAATCCTACGGCTCCGCATGTTGGAAATGCTGGATGACTGGAATAATGGAAAAGAGCCACCAAGTGTCATTCCTGGATTCCCTGAGTTGTTCTCCAGGACAAGCGGGACTTCTAACGTCCCCATAAGCTATCTGACCGCCCCATTCGGATACCCAGCCATTTCGGCCTTCTCTGCTGGATTGCCCTCTGATTCTTATCCCCGGGTGTCGACAACAGATGCAAACACAAACGTCTTTACTACACCACCCTGCCCGATCGCGGCACAACCTGCTACATACAAGCCAAATTTTGACTCATCCTCGTTTACATTCCAAGCACCATCTTTCTCAATGAAACCAACTCGGTTCGTCACTAGCACTCATCCTCCACAGCCTCAGTACGAGTTTGCACCTGTGCAGGATCAGAACCCCAAAATGGCTGAACAAGAAGAGATGGCCAAAAGAATGAGAAGCCTTGAGCAGAGTTTGAAGAACATGCAAGGTTTGAGCGGACAGAAGAGCGTCTCCTACACCGATCTATGCATGTTCCCACACGTACACCTACCAGTGGGTTTCAAGACCCCAAAGTTTGAGAAATACAACGGGCACGGTGACCCTATTGCTCATCTCAAGAAATATTGCAACCAATTGCGGGGAGCCGGCGGAAAAGAGGAGTTGCTAATGGCATATTTCGGGGAAAGTCTGGTGGGAATAGCCTCGGAATGGTATATGGACCAGGACATATCCCGATGGCATATATGGGATGATCTCGCCAGAGATTTTGTGAGACAATTCCAGTATAACATCGACATTGCACCAGACCGAAATTCTCTGTCAAACTTGAAGAAGAAACCTTCAGAAAGCTTCAGAGAATATGCTATTAAGTGGCGCGAGCAGGCGTCGAGGGTGAAGCCTCCCATGGACGAGATAGAAATGGTCACTACTTTTCTCCAGGCTCAAGAGTCCGACTATTTCCAAAACATGATGTCAGCCATGGGAAAGCCTTTCGCAGAAGCGATTAAGATTGGGGAGATGGTGGAGAATGGTCTGAAAACGGGTAGAATTTTGAGTCAGGCAGCCATAAGGGCAACCTCCCAAGCCGTCCAAAGCAGGTCTGGAGGAATGGCGAGAGGAAAGAAAAAGGAAGAAACGGCCATGGCAGCATCAGAAGCAAGGGAATATCGTAATCCCAGGCCCCGTTTTCCAGAAAGGACCCCACAACACTACTACCCCCACCAAACTGTGGCATATGCTCCTCAACCCTACATGGTTATGAACACCCAACCTTATGTCTATCCGCCGCATCAAGCCAATCGAGGCCAAGCTCCACCTCCTAGAAATCAGCCTCCATACCGCAACCACTACAACCCACAGCCTCCTCAAAATAACTTCCGCCCTCAGGAACCACCTAGAAGGCGAACTTTCACGCCCATCGGTGAGCCATACTCTACTTTGTTCCCGAAGCTAGTTCAACTGGGTTTCCTGCAGCCGGTCCCTCAGACAAGGCACAATCCGGCATCACCTTCTTACAAAGCCGGTGTTAGATGCGCCTATCATTCAGGAGCGGAAGGGCACGATATAAATGACTGCTGGGCTTTGAGAAGGGTCGTCGAGAATTTAATAGAGCAAGGGAAAATAGTGCTAAGGGACGAGGAGGTCCTAAATGTGACTAACAATCTGTTGCCTGCTCACAACAACGGGCCGCTAATTGGAATGATCTACGAGGACAAAGAATTTGATCTTGCTTTAAAAGCCATAATCGCCATCGCCGACGCAGGGAAAAGACCTGAAACAACCCCGAAGCTAGAAAAAGGGGAAAAGAAGGTCAGTACTGTGAAGGGCGAGCCTGAAAAGAAGGTGGAGAAAAAGATGGTGCCTGTGAAGAATGGAGTTCTTTATGTCCCGCGAGGTCAAGCAGAGAAGCCGCAGAGTTTCGAAGTCAAAAGGGCAAGGCCAATGTACGTACCAAAAGGGGCCTATGTGGTCCGGGGGACGATTCAACCACCTCGGCTGAATGAGCCAGTGGTTATCGGACGTGTGCCACAGAAGCCGATGACCAACCCGTCCACAGTGCCGTGGAACTATCAAAGAACGTTGGTTACGTACAAAGGTAAAGAAGTCACGGGAGAACTTCCGGAAAATACTTTCATTGGAAGGTATTCGAACACTCAAGAGCTAAACAACGCCACACGGAAACGCTTCCCACCAAAGAAGCCTGTAAGCGTTGAAGAAGCGGAAGTTTTCTTCCAACAAATGAAAATGCCAGACTACGAAGTGGTAGATCAACTGCGCAAGTGCCCCGAGCAAGTGTCCATGCTATCTCTGCTGATGAGGTCAACCGAGCATCAAAAGATCTTACTCAAGACCCTGAACGAAGCATACGTACCAGTTGAAGCCTCAGTTGAACAACTGGAACGGATGACGGAGAGGTTCTTCGCCGTCAACCAGGTCTCTTTCAGCAAGAACGATTTACCCCCAGAGGGAGCGGCTCACAACAAAGCCTTGCATCTAACAGTTAAATGCGAAAACTACTACGTCAAGCGGGTAATGTTGGATGGAGGTTCAGGTGTTGACATTTGTTCGCTCTCCACGCTACAGAGAATGGAAATTGGGACCGGAAGAATCCGCCCCAATAATGTCTGCGTAAGGGCTTTCGACGGCATCAAGAGAGACACCCTGGGGGAAATAGACCTGGTGTTGACCATAGGACCATTCGAGTTTGAAATAACCTTCCAGGTGCTCGACATGGATACATCCTACAATTTTCTCCTCGGCAGACCTTGGATTCATGCGGCAGGAGCTGTGCCTTCCACTCTTCACCAAATGGTGAAGTTTGAGTACGAAGACCGGGAAATTGTGGTCCACGGAGAAGACGAGCAGTCTATTTATCGGGACCCATCCATCCCATATCTTGAACCAAGGGAAGGGAGCGGGCACACGGGCTATCAGGCTTTCGAGATTGTGTTAGCAGAGCAGTATGAAGAGGGAAGGCCTTGCCCCTAACCTTTCCTGTCTAACGCCTCGATCATGGTGGCTAAAGAGATGATCCGGCATGGATTCAGGCCAGGGAAAGGACTCGGACGAACATTGCAAGGAATAACGAAACCCATCACCTTGCCTTCCACCAAGAAACTTTTTGGGATAGGTTTTCAACCCACTCCAGAAGATGAAGAATGGGCAAAGAAAAGGAAGAATGGGGGTGGAAACTGCCTCGGCCACTACCGGATTTATATGAAACTTTCGTCGAATCAAAATACACTGAAGAAGAAGACGATGAGGTTTTCACAGCTGAGGAAATAGAGGAGATATGTGGGGCAATGAGAGAAATGCTCTACGAGGCTCACATGGTTCAACCAGGAGAAGGCACCAGCACCGCCGAAATACTATATATGGGGCAAAACGCCAAACTCCGAAACTGGGAGGCCACGCCATTCCCGACTAGGCAGAAGTCCGGGTAGACCTGTCCTGCCACCTTTCCTGCATCACAAGTTATCTCCAGGATATAACTTGGATGTTTTCTTCTTTTAATTGTTGTTTTGAATTCCTGAGTTTGTAAACATTGTTGTCTTCCAAATTTCAAGAAGAAAAATAAGAAAAAAAAATCATCATTGTTTTCTCATTTTTCCCTTTGTTCTGATTTTGTTATTTTTCCTTTATCTTTTCTTTCAGTTATAATAATGCAGCTTTAAATATGGCATGCTTGCGGACTTCACGCCCAGATCACAACGAGCTATTTAATTGTGAAATAATGAACCCAGAACCAGAATATGATGAAGAAGAGGCTTTTAGGGAAATAAACCGAGAATTGGAACATTTTGAGAATAAACCTAAGCCAAATCTGAATGACACCGAACCGGTTAATTTAGGAACTCCTGAAGAAATCCGGGAGACCAAAATAAGCATTCACATGGACAAGAAAATGCGGGACACGATAATTCAACTCCTTTTTGAGTTTAAAGATATGTTTGCTTGGTCATACGATGACATGCCAGGACTAGGTGTTGATCTAGTGGTTCATAAATTTCCAATTCACCCTGATTGTCCTCCAGTTCAACAAAAGCAACGAAAGTTCAAAACTGAGGTCAGTGACAAGATTAAAGAGGAGATCACCAAGCAGCTGAAAATGGGAGTGATTCGGGTAGTCCAGTATACGACATGGTTGGCAAATGTGGTTCCAGTGCCGAAAAAAGATGGGAAGACTCGGGTATGTGTGGATTATCGAGACCTGAATAGGGCGAGTCCCAAAGACAATTTCCCATTGCCCAACATCCACATCTTTGTTGATAATTGCGCCAAACATGAGATACAATCTTTCGTAGATTGCTACGCTGGGTATCATCAGGTATTGATGGATGAAGAAGACGTCGAGAAAACTGCCTTCACCACGCCTTGGGGCACTTACTGTTATAGGGTCATGCCATTTGGTCTGAAGAATGCTGGGGCTACTTACATGAGGGCCATGACTGCCATTTTTCATGACATGATGCATCAAGAAATAGAGGTGTACGTGGACGACGTGATAGTCAAGTCCAGGACGCAGGATAATCACATCCAAGACTTGAGGAAGTTCTTCGAGAGACTGAGGAAGTACGACTTGAAGCTGAACCCAGCCAAATGTGCTTTCGGAGTCCCATCGGGCAAGCTTTTGGGCTTCATAGTAAGCAGGAGAGGTATCGAATTAGATCCAACAAAGATAAAATCTATCAGGGATCTACCTCCCCCAAGATCGAAGAAAGACGTGATGAGTTTGTTGGGCAGGTTAAACTATACCAGTCGATTTATTGCCCAGCTGACAAGCACGTGTGAGCCCATATTTAAGCTGTTAAGGAAAGATGCGGCGATCAAATGGACGGCTGAGTGTCAAAAAGCTTTCGACAAAGTCAAAGAATATCTTTCAAATCCCCTAGCTTTGGTCCCGCCAGAGCCAGGGAGACCACTGTTCTTGTATCTGACAGTCCTGGAAAATTCTTTCGGTTGCGTCCTCGGGCAACATGACATAACTGGAAAGAAAGAACAAGCGATCTACTACTTGAGCAAGAAATTCACCAGCTACGAGGCCAAGTATACTCTGCTAGAAAGAACGTGTTGCGCTCTGACGTGGGTTTCTCAAAAGCTGAGACATTATCTCCAAGCTCACACTACTTTCCTCATAAGCAGGCTGGATCCTTTGAAGTATATATTTCAGAAACCAATGCCTACTGGAAGACTGGCCAAGTGGCAAATCTTGCTTACTGAATTCGACATAGTCTATGTCACCCGCACGACAATGAAAGCCCAGGCGTTAGCAGATCATTTGGCCGAAAATCCAGTCGATGAGGAATACCAGCCGTTGAATACCTATTTTCCAGACGAAGAAACAAACACCGTAGAAGTGGTCTCGGAGCATGATCATGTTTGGAAGATGTTCTTTGATGGAGCCGAAAATGCCAAAGGTATAGGAATCGGGGCGATTTTGATCTCGCCTTCTGGTCAGCATTATCCAGCCACAGCTAGACTGCGTTTCTTTTGCACAAACAATACAGCTGAGTATGAAGCCTGCATCATGGGCATGCATATGGCGATCGATCAGGATGTCGAAGACTTACTGATTATGGGAGATTCTGACCTGATTATCCGGCAAGCCCAAGGTGAATGGGAAACTCGGGATGTCAAGCTTATTCCTTACCGACAGCACGTGGAGGACCTCGGCAAGCGTTTTAAATCAATAGAGTTCAGGTATATCCCGCGGTATCACAATGAACTAGCGGATGCACTTGCCACCTTAGCTTCGATGCTACCCTACCCAGGCAACGCCCATGTCGATCCCTTGGAAATCCAAATCAGGGAGAGACACGGTTACTGTAACGTAATCGAGACATGATCGTGCATACAGCCATGGTACCATGATATCAAGAGGTTCCTGAAGACACAAGAATACCCCGAGCATGCTACTGGAGATCAAAAGAGAACTATTAGGTGACATGCAAGTGGTTTCTTTTTGAGCGGTGAGTTGTTGTATAAAAGGACCCCGGACCTCAATCTACTAAGATGTGTTGACGCCGAGGAGGCAAGAAGGATCATGCATGAAGTACACGCAGGAGTGTGAAGACCTCACATGAACGGGTATATTTTAGCAAAGAAAATCCTTCGAGCAAGTTATTACTGGATAACCATGGAAAAGGACTGCTTTAGCTTCGTTCGGAAGTGTCATCAGTGTCAGGTGCACGGTGATTTGATTCATGCACCTCCCACGGAATTGCATCACATGTCTGCACCTTGGCCATTTGTTGCCTGGGGCATGGACGTCATTGGCCCGATCGAGCCGAAGGCCTCAAATGGACATAGATTTATACTGGTTGCCATCGACTACTTCACAAAATGGGTAGAGGCTGTCACTCTCAAGTCGGTCACCAAAAAAGCTGTAGTGGATTTTGTACATTCGAATCTTATCTGTCGTTTCGGTATCCCTGCAACTATCATCACAGATAATGCAACGAACTTGAATAGTCACTTGATGGTAGATGTATGCGAGCAGTTCAAAATAACGCATAGGAATTCTACTCCTTATCTGCCCAAGGCCAATGGCGCTGTAGAAGCAGCAAACAAGAACATCAAGAAGATTTTGAGGAAAACGATCCAGAGTTCCTGACAATGGCATGAACAGCTACCCTTTGCATTATTAGGATATCGCACTACTGTACGCACATCAGTGGGGGCAACCCCTTATCTTTTGGTTTATGGGACCGAGGCTGTAATACCAGGAGAGGTAGAAATTCTTTCACTTCGAACCATTGTCGAAGCAGAAATCGAAGACAGCGAGTGGGTTAAGACTCGATTAGAGCAGTTGACTCTGATTGACGAGAAACGAATGACTGCGGTTTGTCACGGGCAGTTGTACCAATGAAGGATGGCCCATGCTTACAACAAGAAAGTCAGACCCAGGAATTTCGAAGTGGGTCAACTGGTATTGAGGCGCATTCTGCCACATCACCAGGAAGCAAAAGGGAAATTTGCTCCAAATTGGAAAGGCCCATACATTATAAGGAAGATATTGCCGAGAGGAGCATTGTATCTAGGTGATATCAAAGGAAATGACCCCGAAACAGCAATAAATGCAGATGCAGTCAAGAGATACTATGTCTGAGTGACACCCCAGCGGTCCTGACACATTTGAAATACTGAAGGTTTTGTTCCCACTACCCCAAACTCTATCAACTCTCTCTACAAGCCTTTAAGCCGGTTACATTTCTTCGGTTACCAAGAAAAAAAAGAAAAAAAAAAGAAAGAAAAAGAAAACAAACAAAATAAAACATTGATCGAGGCCTGAACTACGTCTGACTTGATTCCGAAAGGATACGTAGGCAGCCTCTCTCTGAGGTTCAGTCACACCAACAATAAAATCCCATTTACCCTGAAATTGAAACCGGGGCACGTCAAAACGGCTTAGAAGTCGTAGTATCATCTACTTTTCTTTGCCAAGCACAAGCCCTTCAGATCGATTACCAAAGGTAGCGGGAAGCCAAGAAGCGTCACGAATGGAGGACGGTACACTCCAAATGGAGAGAAATAAAATGAGAGAGTCTTGTCGGTGAAAACCTTCGGGCACCGCGAGGCGACGGGAGTAGAGAAACCAAAATGAGAGAGCTTGTTTAGTAAAAAACTCGCAAAGAGTGCTATCGAGCGACAGCAAGGAGGAAAATGAGAGAGGTTAACTAGCGAAAACCCGCAAAGGGCGCTGTTGGCCGAAAGGATGACTCCACTCCAGGAAGTCTCGGCAAAGTTCCACCGGTTTGGAAACACAGATCCATTTTGGTTCGGGAGGAAATGCAAGTTCATTGAAGGTCAGGCGTCCAGTCCAAAGAACATGTCATGTCCATTTAAAGTCAGCATTGTTTTCCTCAGATAAGTCTTTCTTGTCCCGAAAGGGACACTTCTCTTCTGAAATTTGCTTTCTCCGCTCTTGTTTTTCTTCGAATCCCTTTCATTTTTAACCCTAAGTTCCAGATATACCAGAAAGGCAAGGTGGCAGGATTGGTTTCACGGAATTCCGTTTCGCAAGGGAAATGCCCCTCTTCGTTGGTACGTTTGTCCGAACCTGATGATGGTTCATGATGTTGACTGCATTCTAAGTGAAGTTACGAAAACAAAAATATATATAAAAAAAAAGAGAAGAAAATCCCCACAGACTTCCCCTTTGTACAAAGCCTCCCTTTGTAAAAATTCCCCAAAGAGTCCTCCCCAACAAAATCCCCACAGATTTTCCCTTTGTACAGATCCCCACAGGGCCTCCCTTTGTAAAAAAAAAATCCCCAGCAAATCCGCTTTGTAAAATTCCCCAGCGAGCCTGCCCCAACAAATCCCCGGCAAGTCCGTTTTGTAAAAAATCCCCACAGAACCGCTTTTAGACAAATCCTCACAGAGTTTCCCTTGTGCAAACCCCCACAGAGTCTCCACAATAAAATCCCCATTGAAAATCCCCAAGCAAAACGGGGTGGAAAAAACCAAAGCCTTACAAGGCAAATCATCACAGAATCTGGAAATGCAAGCTTGAGCCGTCTAAAAGGGTTTCGCCATTTGAATCCAATCAATGGCAAAGTTTCTCAACAGAAATAAGGACGCAACAAAATAACCGGAACAATCAAGGTCACCGAACTAACCGCCATTTCCGAGCTAACAATTGTTCTTTGTTTGAAAAGTTGAAACAAGTATAATCCAAGACAACCGTGCAAGAAGCAGGTGTCACCCAAAGAAGAAAGTACATGAGTACAAGAAACAGTTTGGCAATAAGGAATCCACTCGAAAGGTAAGTTTCCATGAAATTCTCTTTTACCTTTTACTAAAACAAGAAAATTCAAAAAAGGGGGTCAGTTAGTATCCTCGTACTTTTCCATTAAGTCAGCATCAGGGCTCCAACCCTGAACTGAACTTTTTTTTCATTTAGCCAGCATTAGGGCTCCAATCCTGAACTGAACTTTTTTTTCATTTAGCCAGCATTAGGGCTCCAACCCTGAACTGAGCATTGTTAGTTAATATCCTCGAACTTTTCCATTAAGTCAGCATCAGGGCTCCAACCCTGAACTGAACTTTTTTTCATTTAGTCAGCATTAAGGCTCCAACCCTAAACTGAACTTTTCCCCAGTTAGTCAGCATTAGGGCTCCAACCCTAAACTAAACTTTTTCCCTTTAGTCAGCATTAGGGCTCCAACCCTAAACTGAACTTTTTCCCAGCTAGTCAGCATTAGGGCTCCAACCCTAAACTGAACTTTTTCCCTTTAGTCAGCATTAGGGCCCCAACCCTAAACTGAACTTTTTCCCTTTAGTCAGCATTAGGGCTCCAACCCTAAACTGAACTTTTCCCCAGTTAGTCAGCATTAGGGCTCCAACCCTAAACTGAACTTTTCCCCAGTTAGTCAGCATTAGGGCTCCAACCCTAAACTGAACTTTTTCTAGTTAGTCAGCATTAGGGATCCAACCCTAAACTGAACTTTTTCCCTTTAGTCAGCATTAGGGCTCCAACCCTAAACTGAACTTTTTCCCTTTAGCCAGCATTAGGGCTTCAACCCTGAACTGAGCATTGTTTGTTAGTCAGCATTGGGGTTCCAACCCTGAACTGAACTTTTCCATTCAGTCAGCATCAGGGCTTCAACCCTGAACTGAACTCTTTCCATTTAGCCAACATTAGGGCTTCAACCCTGAACTGAGCATTGTCTGTTAGTCAGCATTGGGGTTCCAACCCTGAACTGAACTTTTCCATTCAGTCAGCATCAGGGCTTCAACCCTGAACTGAACTCTTTCCATTTAGCCAGCATTAGGGCTTCAACCCTGAACTGAGCATTGTCTGTTAGTCAGCATTGGGGTTCCAACCCTGAACTGAACTTTTCCATTCAGTCAGCATCAAGGCTTCAACCCTGAACTGAACTTTTTCCATTTAGCCAGCATTAGGGCTTCAACCCTGAACTGAGCATTGTCTGTTAGTCAGCATTGGGGTTCCAACCCTGAACTAAACTTTTCCATTTAGTCAGCATCAGGGCTCCAACCCTGAACTGAACTTTTTCCATTTAGCCAACATTAGGGCCCCAACCCTGAACTGAGCATTGTCTGTTAGTCAGCATTGGGGTTCCAACCCTGAACTGAACTTTTCCATTTAGTCAGCATCAGGGCTCCAACCCTGAACTGAACTCTTTCCATTTAGCCAGGATTAGGGCTCCAACCCTGAACTGAGCGCTTTTTCGTTTATCCAGCATTAGGGCTCCAACCCTAAACTGAGCATTCTTACCTTGTGGCAATATTAGTGATCCAATCCCCGAGTTGGCATTTTGTAGACTGAAATTTTCCAATTCCTTCATCAATTCTATAAACTTCCTGGCAATTAACTCACAAAATTTTCCTAGTGAAACTAGGGCAGAAAATTTCGTTCATTTGTTTTTCCCCGCAGGTCTAACCTCGAGGCACATAGATCGAGACGACCCACGAGATGAGTCTCAACCCAGAATAAAGAAAAGAAGAAAAAGAAAAAAAAGAAGATGTTCCGAGATACTTGGAGAAACGAAGGACGGATCGCCCCAAGATTCGATCAATGTCCCGAGTTCTACCTATCCCCTCTCACTCAATATCGCAGAAATAAACAGGCGCCTACAACTTGCAAGCATCAGGATTCGGATCGAAGTCTACAAGCAGAATCAGCTAAGACCCAAGATCAAGTTGCAAAAGAATCATAGATAGGAATCTTGTAACTAGCAGTTGACAAGCATAAGCAATTAGTTCAGTTTCAATTTTCTTTTGGTTGTAATAAGGCGGTCAGTAAAGCAACTGTGGCAATAGCGACAGCAGTAACAGCAAGCATTGCAATCCCATGGTAGTCCCAGCTACCAAAGTTTCTCGAACTACATTGACCTGATTCCTGTTTAGCCCAGGATATGTAGGAAATCTTTGAAGCGAAGATTCGGTCAAATCTTTCAAAAATGTGCTTCACACGGAGTGTTCCAATAGGCAAAAATTGCTCATATCCGCTCACTTTATCTTTGCATGAAAACTCTTCGTGTTTCCGAACAAAGAGGGGCAGCTGTGAGCACGTGATTTTTGTTTTCGCGACAATCACTCCAAAAGAAACAAAAATAATAGCAATTGGTCTTGCTGTACAGTTATTTTTGGATTTTTACGTGGCATTTTTGTTAGTTATTTGTTATCTTATCCATTTTTATTTTATCAAACACAAAAATGTGTGTCGTGTATAGTTGAACCATAATCCGGTTATTAAAAGAAAAATCACAAAATATGCATCTTTTGCCCTGTTTTTTTTGCCTTGGTTTGATTTTACCTATTTTTAATATTTTAATATGTGTGTAATAATTGCTTTAAGTGTTAATTAATGAGGTTTAATTTTGTTTAATTAGGGTTTTGTGTTTTAAAATCAGAAATGAAAGAAAAGGGTGCAATTTGGTTTAAAATAGATTTGGGCTGGTTTCCTATTTAAAAATCTGAGGCCCAAAAAAGCAGCCCAAGCAACCGGTCCAGCAGACCCATCTCCAGGTCTCCAAACTACGTAGTTTGACACCAAAACTACATCGTTTCAGGGGGCAACCCATCTCAGCCGTTCAAGCCACCCTGATCTAACGGCCCTCATCATATCCCCCGTACCCACATACAAACCCGACCCGTTCAACCCCGAACCAACCCGACCCCAATACTAAACCAAACGACACCGTTTGGATTAACCCTTGAATCCAGGCCGTTGATCTCGAGTGATCTAACGGCCAAGACCCAACCATTCACCCCGTATAAAAGCCTCCATATCATACCCTGCCCCCTATCCAAGACCCCCTGCCCTTAGGTCGTCTCCTTCACAGACCCAAACCCTCGGAACCCTAGAGCCGCCCCCCTTTCCTCTCACCAAGAACCCGACGGCAAGGACGCCGGTGACCACCACCTTAACACCATAGGACCACCTCACCACCCTGAACATAGATCTGTTGTCCTTTTGCCTCGAATCAAACCCTAGGTTCTCGAATCTTCATTTGAAGATTCGAGCAAAACTCGATCTACACCAAACCACCCCAGGTTCATACCGGGCACTCCCCTGATCTCCCTCGTGACCAAACCATGCTCGGTCTGGTCCGAATCCAACCATGGAAACACAAATCCCAAATCTGCCCCTTAGGAACCCTAGAAGTTCTTGAGCCCGATCTGTGTCCGTTTGAACTAAATGATTAGGGTCTAATGGACCTTAATCGAAGTGTTCTCAGTAGAGAACACTTCGATTAAAGTCCGTTCAACCCCAAGAAAGGTCGATTCAAATCCGAGCTAAGGCTTTCTGATTTTTCAAGGCTTTAAGGTAATTTTTGTTTTCTTTTTCTTTATCAGTTCATCTTGTCTGTTGTAATTGAATGTCTGTTCATATGTCCAAATGTTTTGTTTAATTTATGTTTTGAATTTTTGTCGGCTGTGTTGTCCACCTTGCCCGGACCTCTGTATTTTAGTCAAGTTTCTCTTCATTTATTGATCGTGTGTATGTGTGTAAGCTGTACAATCAATTGAATTTAAATTTGGTTGATTAATTAGCCCCAGTACAACCTTGTTCAGTCAGTCCAATTTGAATCACACGTTGATACTGTTAGATTTTTGATCATTGGCTTCGATTATATGTGTTACAACTAGTATAGTCGATTCGATATACGACGCCAATTAGTTTAGCTTTGAATGATAATAATCTGATTCATGTTATGGTTTTTGTGTGAGGTTCTGTCTGAATCCAACTAGGAACTAAGTATAGCTATTTGTGGATTTGAATCAGAAACATTTATAGTTTAGTTTGTGGGTTTCAGTTTAGCTTGAGTTCTGAATTGATAGCATGTGCACTATAGTGCTTTAATAATTAGAGCAAATGGGACAGCATGGGCTATCAGGCCACCTTCAGGCTGCCCATACCTTGGTTTTAATTTAAATAAGATGATAAAGGGCTGTCAGGGAATCTCATGGGAAGGGTTCTACTTTTAAAAGATGAGTGGAAAAACAGCAGGCCACATGGGAGGGGATCTGAATAGGTTTTACAGACTGTAAAGGGCCTGGTACTAGGCTATAAAAGAGAGGGAGGCATAGAGAAATACACATATATACACTGGGAGGGACACAGACAAAACACATACAGACATATACACAGAGAGAGACCACAAAAAACAGGCATATACAGATATACATTGAGAGAGGATATATACAGGAGAGAGATAGAGAGCAAGAGATAGAAAACATACAGATAAAATCAGAAACTGTTCTTCCTACTGTTGTTTGGATTTCACTTGTCTCAACCTGTTTAATCAATACTGATTCTTCCAAGTCCTAACTGAAGTTACTGGTTGTGTGTTGCATTAGTTTATTCCTGGATTTGGTCTGTCTGAGTTCTGATCCTACGCTACTGGTTATTGCTGTCATTTGCTACTTTTTCCATCGGCTATAACTGCATTCTGCACTGGAACTTGTTCTGCTGTTACTTGTTTGTCATTGCTGCTGTGTTGCTTTGTTGTTGCTGCTATCTTGTTGCTGCTGCTGTTGATTTTCCCTATCTTCTTCCTCTTCTCCTTTGCATTTTCAGCATCTCAGGTACACATTTCGAGTCCCACATTGGTGTAACTGATGTAACGATGAAAAGTATGAATTGAAAGATCTGAAGGAATTATGATCATTCTGTTGTTTTACTTACAGTTTTTTTTATAAATATTGTTAAATTGTGTAAATTTTAGTTTGTAGTTCAATAGAGAATACTTTAGTAAGTTTGTACTTAATTGAAGCTTATGCTGATCTAAAATCGCGATATGTGATTCATTTAAGTGGTATACAGGATGTAACTATAAATCATAGAATATGCAACCATTTAGTATAATTGTTAATTCAAACTCGTTCTCTAGCATCGCTTTATCTTTGCACGAAAACCCTTCGTGTCTTCGGGCAAAGAGGGGCAGCTGTAAGCACGTGATTTTTGCCCTATATGAGAATTACTCCCAAAAAATTCAAAAATAAAATAATTTTTCTTGGTGTGCAATTTTTGTGATATTTTGTGTAACTATTTGTATGTTTGTCTATGCATGTTTATTTGTTAAATTAATAAAAAAATACAAAAATAGGCATCTTTTGCATTTTTAGCATTTAATGTCCAAATGAACAATTTTATGCTTAATTATTACTTAATTGTGCGTTAATTGTTATTGGAAGTTAATTTGCGCTTTTATAACTTAATTTAGTTCTTAATAATAATTTAAGTACTTTTATAATTTAGTTTTAGAAAAATAAAAGAAGAAAAGAGAACAAAAATACAAAGAAAAATCGGATTGGGCCACTTCTTCAATTTCAAACCACAGGCCCAAATAATTGCCCAACTTTCCCCATGACCCGGTCCGTTTCAAACCGGGTCGATCCGGTCCGCTCCATTAACCCAACACCCCTTCTTCATTTTTGTCCAACACAAAACAAAACCAAAAAAATAAAAAATAAAAAGTGAATTATCACTATTAATAGTTTTATTTTTGTTTTTTTTATATATAAAAAAAAATCCGAAAATATTTTATTTTATTTATTTTAAAAATATATATATATATATATATATAGTAATTTCGGAAATGATTTTAAAAAAATAAAAAATAAAAAAATAAAAAAAAGTAAAAGAATGTAGAAAATTTAAAAAAAAGTAAAAAGTTTTAAAAAATTTAAAAGTAAAATAAGGTTGGAATTAAAAAATAAATATAAAGGTATCTGAAAATTTAAAAAATTTAAAGTAATTGAAAGTAGCATTTTTAAAAGAAAAAGAAAAGATAGTGGTTTGTTTTTTAAAGAAAAGTTAAATAAAGTGAGATTCTCTTTTAAAAAAATAAAAAGTGGGATTTTAAATAAGATAAAGTAATTAAAGTTGGAATTTTAAAAATAAAAGTAAATAAAGGTGGGATTTCTTTTTCTAAAAAAATAAAAGCAATTTGTAAGTGGGATTTCTTTTAATTAAAAAAATAATAAAATAATAAAAAACAAATCTGAAAATTTCGAAAATTTTGCTATAAATAGAAGAGAAAATTTAGGAAGAAGGTGGAAAAAAAGAGGAAAAACTAGATAGAGAGAAGAAAAAAAGAGGGGGCGGAGTGAGAAGTATACACCCGATATACATTCTGGATACACTGAATATACAGGGGCAGAATTCATTTTGGAGAGTTTTGAAGTTGAAAAAGAATAGTTACTGCTTCATTGCCTCGCTTAAGATCTGAAATAGTCAGAACCTTCCTGCCTTTTACTTCTTCTCTATACTTGGAGTCGTTTATAGTCTCCTGGGTTTTCTGCTATTCCTACTGTACTGGTTTGCGGTGTTGCTGAATCTGCTGTTGCTGTGTTATTACTGCTGTTGACTTCTCCTTCTTTTGTTCTTGTACTGCTGTTTCCAGGTACACATTTGTACAATCTCGGCTTGAAGCAAAAAATGAAATATTAATCAGGCTTTGTTCCTGTTGAATTCCTCCTGTTTAGATTTGTGGTTGAATATAATTTTTCTTTCTTCGTATAAAGATGTAGTTGAATGATTAATGAATAATGAGGTTGCATATGTATACTTTCTTCATCTAATAATGTTAGTTTAAATTAATCGGAGAATAATTAATCTGTTTTGATATTATGGTCAATCTCATGTTCTAGTATTATTGAATAACAGAATATAAAATGAAAGCAGTTTTTTTTTGTACAAACTCGATCGCAATTTTCCATTCGCATTAGCCGTAAACTAATAACTAATAAGTTACGTTTTTCAGCATGTAAATAATTAAGAGATTTTCTTTTATTTTAGAGACGAACTTAATAGAAAATATAGTCATTGTAGGTTTATCCTTTAAAAATAAAAATGAGACGAGCCTCGCCAAATAAAACGTATAGATTGCGGGGCCCTCACAAAATGTATGGTTTAATTAGAATTCGGAAGGACCGTTTAGCGAATTTCACGGTCTTCCCCAAAATAATAACGCGATAATCTCTTTAGGCGCGTGTTTAATATTTTACTTTCTTAAGCCTGGGTGTGCATTTCATGCGACCCGAATCCAAATCCCAAAACATCAAATAAAACGTGTTCCGGATTGTGGGTGCATTTCATGTGACGCAGTCCAAAGACGTGTTTTAAGCGATGTTCACATTTCTTTTTAAAAACAATAATAATAAAGCGGTTAAAAGATAAAATTTGCACATAAGTTCATATTTGTATAAAATCAGATAATCAAGCCGAATATAACAGTTGAGCGACCGTGCTAGAACCACGGAACTCGGGAATGCCTAACACCTTCTCCCGGGTTAACAGAATTCCTTATCCGGATTTCTGGTACGCAGACTGTAATATGGAGTCATTCTTTTCCTCGATTCGGGATTAAAATTGGTGACTTGAGACACCCTAAATCTCCCAAGTGGCGACTCTGAAATAAATAAACCAATCCCGTTTCGATTGTCCTTTAATTGGAAAAACTCCCTTGCACCCTCGCGGGTATGTAAAAAGGAGGTGTGACACAATACAGTTTTACATTCTCGAGTTTCAACTTCGTCAGGCAGTATGTAGGATCATGTTCGAATCCTATTAGTAACATTCTGGTAGTTTAACTCCCTTAATCTAGTTTAAATAAGTTTCGTTAAATTCAACTCAAGAAATGTTTGGAGTAAGTGTAGCGTTTCATGAGCTTGTACGTAATTTTTATCAAATTAAAAGCATGTTCTACGAGGTATAGCATCCTTCATCACGTAAACAACTAATCAGATGATTAACAGGAATCCGGAGTGGGCCAAAGCATGCAATTGAATTAAGCACGTATCCTTTTTCTTCTGTTTTTTTAGAGACAAACATAATAGAAATATAGTCACTGTAGGTTTATCCTTTTAAATAAAAATGAGACGAGCCTCGACAAACAAAAATGCACAAGCTGCGGGGCCCTCTAAATGTATATATTAAAATACTTAGAATTCGGGACAGGCCGTTTAGCGAATTTTACGGCCTTCCCAAAATAACAATACGCTAGTTGCTTTAGGCGCACCTTTAATAATTTAACCTTCTTAAACACGGGTGCACATTGATGTGACCCAAATCCGAATCTCAACGGAGTCAAAATGTGTCGACGACCACGGGTGCATTGATTGTGACGTGGTTCGAGATGCATTTTCACGACGTTGCAATTCTATAAAAATAAATGATAATAATAAAAGCGGTTTAAACTTAATAAAAGCACATAAGTCACAACATGTATTTAAATCAGATATTTAGCCATTATAACAATTTAAGCGACCGTGCTAGAACCACGGGATTCGAGGGTGCCTAACACCTTCCCTCGGGTCAACAGAATTCCTTACTTAGAATTTCTGGTTCGCAGACTTCATTTGGAAAAGTCGAAAATTTCCTCGATTTGGGATTCAAGATAAACCGGTGACTTGGGACACCAAAAACCAAACCTTTCCCAAGTGGCGACTCTGAATTAAATAAATAATCCCATTTCGAATATTGTCACTTAAATTGGAAAAACTCCCCTCGCGCATCTATCCCTCGGGGTAGGCGCGCAAAAAGGAGGTGTGACAAATGGTGAGTCAAAGAAACTGTGTGCCTTTGAAAAACAAAAATGCTCTCCTCTCTCTACCTCCTACAACTCAGAATCTCCATACTGGCCCCTCCAATGAACAATCCCATGGAAACACATTCCACCCCATGCACATTTCCAAACAACGAACCACCTGATCTCAGCACTATGCAAATTGATGAGTCTCACCCAAATACCCAACCAAAATCCTTTTTACATACACTTCTATCCACATCACCAGTTCCCCCTTCTCTACACCAATCTCACTATGCCACCACTGACCTTGATCTCAGCGATGAAAATGACACGACTTATGATTTGGAAAGTTTTGTCCCATTATCTTCAAGTGACAAAACAAGACTTTATTCACCATGGAAATACTCGGTCATAGTTAAGGTTTTTGGACTAAAAGTAGGCCATTAATTGCTTAGACAAAAAATATTCGCGCAATGGAAACCAACAGAGGAGGTCCCCTTAATCGACCTAGGCTCCGACTTCTTCCTACTCAAATTCCAAAAGGAAGAAAACATGCTTCATGCACTACATGATGGACCATGATTTATTTTAAACCATTTCTTATCGGTGAGAAGATGGGAACCGAAATTCCTTGCTTCTGAGGCACAACTAACCTATTCCGCAATTTGGATTCGCTTACCAGAACTTCCCACTGAATTTTATGATATTGAAATTCTTCAGAAATTGGGAAACAAAGTAGGTAAGCACCTTAAAATAGATGTCTGCACCTCCGCCACTACTCGAGGGCATTATGCCCGCATCTGTGTAGAAGTGCCTCTTAACAAGCCCCTAAAATCACACATTTATATTGGAACTCATAGGCAAACCATCTTGTACGAGGGACTTAATTTGCTATGCGTCCAATGTAGTCGTCTAGGCCACAACAAAAAATAGTGCACCCATCAAATTCCACCTCTTAACTTAGCTACCTCCTTCACAAATTCACTACCATCCACCCCCACAATTCCCCCAGCTAACACTCCTCATCCCCACACATCTGAACATGAATGGAAATTAGTTACTTTCCCACCAAAAACCTTGTCCAAATTAATCATGCAAAAACTACCTAAGGATGGATCTCCATCCAGTTTCGCCGGAGCTCAGCCATAAGGCAAGCAACAGCCAGCACACGCCCGAGGTACGTCTTCTAACCCTAACACACCCTCCATACAGGCCAATAGAGTCAGTGGAAAAGACTCTCATACCCCTAATAATATTCCCCTTAATAATATGTTTCATGGTCTTCATCCAAACGACTCCCTGCATGCCCATCAGCTCGACGAGCCCCACATATTGGGCCAGCCAATACCATTTTTACGCAGGCCCCTAGCAGCCCAGGCCCTTCTCCAAGTAGTAAACCAAACCATGCCCACTCCTTCCCCCCTAACACTTCTGACGCAGATGCCACGTGTACAGACATGCACATGTAACATGTTGACCTCAATGCCACTAAACATGCTCTCCCCATTACACCTAATAGCACCTCCCCCACATCCATGACACTTCAGGGACCTACTATAGAGACCCAAATCATATCATATTTTACCAAATCTAATAACAATCATGACCCTGCAAATTCACCCCCACACTAAACAGACTTGCCCCAATCCAATCAAACCCAAGCCCATGCAAATCTAGAACTCAATATAGACCTCTCTCATACGGACAATCCCCAAAGCCCACTCCCAAACCCACCGTCTAGTACCACCAATCTACTACCTCAGAGTCCACAATCAGCACCAACTCCCACAACTCACTCTCACACGTTACATAGCAATCCCTCTTCAATTCAAAATGCCACGACTAACTCCTCACACTCCACAAAATTATACTCCTCGACTGAGGCCCTCACTCACACCAACCTCTCCACAACAACTCAATCCCCTCCCATATCATCGTCTTCCTCCACCCCGTCCTTTACTAATGAATCCAAACTCATGCTTCTTCACAACCCAAACTCCATATGCAGCAAACAACCCCAACTCCTGGCTCGAACTAGCCCTCCAAGATCACGGACTCATATTCACCTTGAATGTGAACAACCAAGAAATCACCATAATCCTAAACAACCCACCGAACCTAGCTTAGATTGTGACAGAAGGGATGAGTGTGGCGACGGACATCTTTGGCCAGTACCATTGGTCTATGATGCCACAAACAAGCTTAGCCTCATACCAAACTCTACCTCCACTTATCCCTTAATGGGAAACTCCTCCACAGTTCCCATACATGTTCAATCTTTCATTCTACCCTCCTACTCCATTAGTCCATCCCACACCACGGATCCAAACTTATGTGCTCCCACTACTACCACTGCTTCCACAATCTCCAACGGGGCCTCACGATCTCAATATACTGTCCCTAGAGATATCTCCTCCAGCCTCTCCCAATCACAACGCACAAAACGAAATCTTCCTCCAGGAAATAGCTCAAGCCATTATCAACTTCAGGGAGACAAGGCCAGACCCTGTTTGGCTCAGTGGGATCAAAGTCTTAATCCTCAAAGAGGAGTACGCAAAAAGGCTCATTCTCATCTGTCCTCCAAATCTACGCTACTGCTCTATAAGAATAAGACCAACAATCAACCCAGATGTGGGGAAATATTCCCTAGTTATCACTCCATCCCTACTGCCTCTACTTACAAACCGGTCTACCATGGAGGTTCAACAGATACCCCCCCTCCAGTAATTCCATGATGAACTTCATCGTTTGGAACTGTAGGGAGTACAATCTCCTGAGTTTCATCGTAACTCCCGCTCCATGCTAGATTACTACCGTCCAACTTTGGTCGTGCTCGTAGAAACCCATATCACTAACTACTACCACATTCGAGATGATTTCAAATTCACCCATATGGATGAAGTACTTGCTGAAGGGCATGCAAGAGGAATAGCTCTCTTTTGGTCCAGTGATACCCTCACAGTTGACACAATTGCAATGATACAATAGGAGGTCCACTGCATGGTCCAGGTAACTCTCCAACAACATAAGTGGATGTTTTTTGCTATTTATGCAAGCCCACATGCACACAACTGCACTGTTTTACGGGACAATTTACGTTGTATATATGACCACTATAAAGGTCCATGGTTATTAGCTGGAGATTTTAATGAAATTATCATTAGTTCAGAAAAATTTGGTGGCAAAATTATTAATCTTAATAGATCAAATCAATTCCTTCAATGCTTAAATTATTGTCAAATCATTGATCTAGGCTTTAAAGGTAGTCGCTATACTTGGACTGATAAGCGTAAATGTGGTTTCACTATTCTTGAACGTTTGGATAGATGCATGGCAAATTTTGAATGGAACACTTTATTTCCAAATGCCCTAGTCACTCACTTACCATGCACACACTCGGACCATTGCCCTCTTCTATTAAATCTGCTAGGGTAGTCATCACCAAGTACCAAACCCTTTCGTTTTGAATCAATCTGGACTTCTCACCCAGACTTACGCCCTATGATAAATGCTATATGGCAACAATAAATATCTCTACTGCCTTCTAAAAATGTTTTCAAATCACTGCTTCTGCTTGGAATCGTAACACTTTTGGTAATATCTTCAAAAGAAAGAACAAACTACTTCCTCGTTTAACGGGCCTCCAATCCTCCATACACTATTTCACTAGTACGTTCCTACAAAACCTAGAAAGAGACCTTATCCAGAAGTATAACTTGAGTCTCCAACTTGAGGAAGACCTATGAAAATTAAAATCTAGGATCAATTGGATTAATGAAGGAAACGCAAATACTAAATTCTTCCACCAATCAACTTTAAATTGTCGCAGACGTAATCGCATTACAGCTCTCCAGGATACAGTGGGTAATTGGTGCTATGATACCCCCACTATTCAATCGACCTTCATTAAATTCTTCTCTAACTTATTCACCACTGAATCCACAGTCCCCCCTAAAGCACTTCTTTTTTACCAATACAATGTGCTACCCCCATCCCCCCTGCAGCCTCCCAGTTGGCAAGACCACTTGACGACCTTGCAATCACTCAAGGCATCCACTCCTTTCATCCATTCAAAGCACCTGGCCCAGATGGTCTCCATCCCTACTTCTATCAGGAATACTGGCCTGAGATTTCACACTCAGTTGTCACCTTTTGTAAACAAGTTTTTTCACAAGGACGTATTCCTGACAAAATCAACACTACCTACTTTTGTCTTATTCCCAAACAACATCATGCAGCTCAAGTCACCCATTATCGACCCATAAGCCTCTATAACACTATCTACAAAATTATCACAAAAATTATCGTTAATCGTATCAAGTCCTATTTACCAAATATTATCAGTCCAACTCAAGCTAGTTTCCTAAAAGGGCATCGGGCAGCAAATAATGCTATTATGGTCCAGGAAATCATGAACAAATTCAAAAATAAAACTAATAGTACCCTTTATATACTTCTTAAATTGGATCTCGAAAAAGCCTTCGATAGATTAGAGTGGTCTTTCATTAGACACATCCTTACTTATTTTAACTTCCCACCTTCCTTCATCTCTCTCATCATGTCTTGTATATCCACTTCTTCCATTTTCATTCTATTCAATGGATCGCCAACTCAATACTTCCTACCCTCTAGAGGTATAAGGTAAGGAAACCCCCTTTCCCCATACCTATTCATATTATGCATGGAAATGCTAACTCGCTCCATTGACCGTGCAGTCGATTACAAGCAGTGGTCCCCCATAACTCTTTCCAGATCAGGTCCCCGCATTTACCACCTACTTTTTGCGGACGACATAATATTCACCTCTAAACTAACCACAAATTCATGCCACTTCATTATTGACACTTTCAATAACTTCACCAATTTAACTGGTCAAAGGATCAATTTTCACAAGTCAAAAAAAAATTTCTCAAAAAATTGTCCACTCCATCAAAAAAACTTTGTCCTCAACTCTTTCAATATGTCCGAAGGGAAATCTTTTGGTTGGTCCCTGGGATTCCCCATTTTCCTTAGGCGACCCCTAAAAACGGACTTCCAACACATCTTAGATAATTTTAAATTAAGGCTTGCCGGGTGGAAGACCCAATGCCTTACTATAGCAGGTCGAACCACCCTTATCAAATCAACGCTCAACTCTCTACCTAATCATACCATGCAATATATCTCCCTCCCTCACAATATCATCACCCAACTCGATAGATACCAAAAACGTTTCCTATGGGGCTTCACATCTCAGAAAAATAAGATGCACCTCATTAAATGGGACACAGTTACACTACCTAAAACCCAAGGCGGCCTTGGAATTCAAAACCTCCCCACAAAGAATAAAGCACTCCTAGCTAATCTAGCATGGAGACTTTTTAAGGATCCATCACTCTTTTTAGGCATCCATTCTCCTAACCACTAGTCTTACTTCTAAAAAGACCTCCTTTATTTGGAAAAACATCCAACATGGCTGGCACCATTTCCAATTAGGGGCTAAATGGGTAGTCTCATCGGGCAATCATATTAACTTCTGAGATGATAATTGGATTGACCATCAGACCTCACTTAGATCACAACTTGCAGGCCCCCTACCACTTCAAGAGTCTCAGTAGAAGGTTAGTTACTATATCCACGACAATAATTGGGATCTAACCATATTACCATTTCAGCTTCCTGGACCCTACTTCTTAAAATGCTCAGTATTTACCTACCTCAATACCCTACTCATCCTGATTCCCTTATATGGAGTCTCACTCCATCTGGGCAATTTACCGTCCAATCTTGCTATCATGATTTAATACCACATACACCTCCTTCAAGCAATACCTGGATTTGGAAACTACCTACACCACCAAAAATTAGGTACTTCCTTTGGATATGTAGCCACAACAAACTCCCCACAAATGCTTATTTAGCTCACCTAAACATTATCACTAATCTCCTATGCTTCTACTGTTTTAGAGGCAAGGAGACTATCACACATATCCTCTTCGAATGCACTGCCTCCACCTCCTTATGGGCACACCTAGGTCTTACCTCCCTTATAACCTCCATATCCTCTTCGAATGCACTGCCTCCACCTCCTTATGGGCACACCTAGGTCTTACCTCCCTTATAACCTCTCTTAAAGACAGTAACATTCCTTTAATGTAGCTAATCAAAATGCTGATCGCTCAATACACACACCACACCCCTTACAATATTACTCCACCTACATTAATTCCCTGCTGTCTATGGGGTATCTGGATCCAAAGAAATCATAATATTTTCAACCATAAACGTAACCTAGTGCCCTTTCATCAAATAATTACTCGAGCCGCGGAATATCAATTCCTTACATTACCAAAACACAAGCACAAACCCTACGCTCCCCTTTATATCAAATGGCAACCTCCAAACCCACACCACTACCAATTTAACACTGATGGAGCTGCTAGGTCTCCAGGTTTTAATGGCATAGGGGATGTCATCCGTTCACCTGAAGGGGATTGGCTTTTGGGATTTGCAAAGCACACAGAGTTTGGTAATAACATACAAATGGAATTACTTGTCTTACTCCATGGATTACGCTTAGCCCTACAACATGGATACCTCCCATTGGAAATCAACATAGATGCTAAGGAGGTAATCACCTTGCTTCAATCTGACAACCCTCACTATACTAATTTGCTTACTGATTGCAAGTTGTTGCTCAAGCAGCTGGATGATCCACTTATGCAACATGTTTACAGAGAGGCAAATATGGTAGCTGATGGATTAGCACACTACGGCACGCAACTAGCAAGTAGTGATGGCTTGCAACTTTTGATACACCACCACCTTTTGTTCACCATCTTTTCCATGCAAACAGAGAAGGGACAGTATGCAGGAGACTTGTCAACCCTTGCATTTTTGAAAACCATGTTACCCCAAACGTAAATCCATGCACAAACATGCTCCCCGTTCCCGTATCTAGTAACCACCTAGCTAGTAGTTGTATTGATCCTAGTAATCAACTAGATAATAGACTAAGTAATGATCCACCTGTGGATCACGGTAGTACTGTAGCTAATAGTTTCAATGCTGATTCACCTATGGATCATAGGTTAATAATAACTAATCGTGTACCATCAGCTCACACTAGTGCACGAGCACATTGTCCTCTGTAAAGCTTTAATAGTAGTAATGAAGTAATCTTTTAAGACTAAAAAAAAATGCTGAGTCAATCATATAGTTAGATAGAGAACTAAAGTATTTGAAGACAATGCGGTCTCCATCAGTCTCATTCCGAATATATAAGAACTTTTGAAGTATTACTTTTTTTTTTCCGATTTACGTCACTTATTTATTTTATAACTATCCAATTTCTTTTTTGTTGAACAATAATGTTTTCAAATTTTTTTGCAGGTGACATGGCAGACAGCAGAAAGTTTCTCAGACACTTTAACCTCCCTAAATAAAAATCGAGCAAGTAGCAAGAATAAAAATTATATAATTACAACTTCGAAAATTTATACGAAATTCGCTCTTTTGATTAAATGAAGAAAACAAATGTTATAATTGCAATAGTTCTTTATTATATAAAAACAACATATTGGGATGCTTTTCCAAATCGAGAAGTGTTAGTTGGCTAATCCCAAGTAAATTTTCATATATTCGGTACAATCTATCTCTCAAACCTAACAATTCTTGTAAAACGCAGAACTTACGTATACTTAATTTGTTAATTTTTAATTTAGTTTTTTTATTTCACTTTAAAATTTGTACATTACATATGGTATGCAACCGAGCAAGTACACCTTACTTTCGAAAAATATTTGGACAGAATATCATGATGTTTACGCGTAGGTTCAATCACAAAAGGGAAAATGACCAAAGTATTTATATCTATATTATATTAAAAACACGAAGGTCCTTAGCAAAACGTTGTTTGCCTTTTTTACCTTTTAAAAACAAAATTTACATTGGATAAAATTATAAAATCAAAAATTTTCCTTATATTTAGGAATTCTAAATAAATAAAAAATCTAATATAATTTAGTGTTTGATATCTTCTCCTAATAAAGATACAATATATTAAGATATAAAAGAATACAAAAAGTAGGAAAGATTTTTGTTGGTTTCCAACAAGGAAACTTCACGTTTTATGTGGTATTTTTTTTCTTTGTCCTTGTTTAATCAAAAAGACCAATTTTTCTTTTCATATGATTTATTTGTTGTTTTTAAAATTTAAATCATAAGTATTTTATTAGAAGCTTGGTTGTTATATTCGTTAAAATTTACTATGGCGTTAAGTTTTGAAATAGTAATTATTGTTTAAAAAATAGTAATCATTAATTTGTGATAAGAAACTAATTATCATAATTTAATTTACAAAAGTACCTAAATTACCTCAATGCATATGTTAAAATAAAATAGATGGAAAATGACTTTTATTTTTGGTCAAACAAAAACTAATATTATTACTGAGAAATTTTGCTACATAATTTAACTTTTCAAAACAAGAATTAGTTAGTAAATTCATCTTGTAGCTAATAGGATTTTTTTATAATATATAGCTGATTCTGTCACTAAGTAGGATTAGCGATAAATTTTATTATTTAACTACATAATTTATCTATCGTTAATTTTTCTTCTCTTTGTAGTTAACTTGTCTTAGAATACATGGTACCTATATGACTATTTTGATACGAAATTAATATAAAAGAACGAGATACATAATAACACTAAACTTTCAATTATCTTGGTTGTTGTCGTGCTTAGATAGAACATCCACTATTTTTTGTTACTAAGTAGGCTCAATATTTGTCATATTCAAGAGCTTATATTTTTAAAAATCTTATTGTTAAGGGCTTATATTTTTTATAATTTTATACGGATCGATAGAAGGTACATGCGCATCGCGCTTATCCTAGCACGGAGACCCTTAGCGAAATGTCGTTCGCCTTTTTTACCCTTTAATATAGATTTTATATTGGTTATAATTATAATTTAATTATTCTACTAATATTTAGGACTTAAAAGTCAACTAAATTTTGGTCATTAAATCTTCTCTTATTCGGACTACATATATAGAAACTCAATTTTAGGAATTTAACACCAAATAAAAATTTACTTATAAATCCTTTCCTTAAATAAATTATGTAAAGTAATTATGACATTTTCACACGTGCATTAGACAAAATGTGTATAAACGTGTTAGAAATCTACTAATAAAATTTTAGATCTAATTTTAGGTCTTCAAAAGTTAAAGATTACTAATAATATGTAAACCAAACTTAAACATACTAGGTTGTGTATGAAAATATATATAAATAAGATTAATACGACATGCTTACGTTTTGAAAATAATAGTAGTATTTTTAATTTGAAGTAATAAGTACTATAATGTACTTTAAGTTAATTATTTGAATTAGTTGAATATATATTGTAAATTTATACACATATTGAATTAAAAACCGATTACAATACTCGAAAAGTAAAACATATATAAGATAAATTTATATATTGAAATTAATTAAAATAAATTATATACATTTATTCATAAGTATTTTAAGGTAGTAGTTAAAATAGCTAAAAGAAAACATAGTGAGCGAAAGGTATAAATTGATATTCCTCATTGAATTAGCTATACAAAATCAATATTCTTTGTTGAAATAAATTTACACATTTATTTTAATTTAAAAATAATATTTATATAATTTTTAAAAAGTTTTATACTCATTTAGATAGGTTACACGCGCAATGCGCGTACCGTAAAACTAGTAAAGGAAAAAACACGTACTACTAATACTAATTATAATAATACTTTAAAAAAGTTTAATTTGTATTATGTGATTTATAAAGTAATAAATAAATAAATTTCATACTAAATATTCTTCCTTTCACTTTGTTTTGTTTGACATAGTTTTACACTTTTACTTAACACAAAATTAATAATGAAAAGAGGTTGTCGAAATTTATGGTCTTAAATATATTACATATTGTGTGTAGTTATAATTTTTTTAATTAATATCAAAGTATGCTATTCTTTTGAATTAATTAATAAAAAACAGTGGGAAGTAATTTATGTAAGATAGTACTCCGTATTAGTTTATATGTTTTGGCACCAAGTTAAAATATTTTAAAATTTATGGTCCTAAAAGTTTACTGTGAGTCCATTTGGCTTAGCTGATTTAGAGTAACTGATAAGCATTATATGCTGAAAAGCACTTTTAGGTGCTGAAGCTGATTTAAAAAATAAGCAGTTACGTATTTGGATAAAAGTGCTGAAATTAATAATAAGCAGCTGAAGAATTGGGTATACAAAGAGTTTTGTTTTAAAAAAAAGTATTTTAGGGATAGAATAGTAAATATTTTGGTCAAACCTAAAGTGCTTATAAGCTGAAATTTGATAACTTAGGGGACACCAACTTATGTCTTTTGGCTTATTTTTGGCTTATAAACACTTAACTTATAAGTACTTTTAATTTTAAACGCGTAGATAAGCCAAAAAGTGTTTATAAGCCAGTTTGATCAGCTTATAAGCTTAGCCAAATATCCTCCGTATAAAAGTTTTGTGAAACAAGAGTATTTGTGTGGTTATAAAAATTGTATTTAAATAAAAAATTAAATTTAAATTATTTATAAATAGATTTTTTTTTTTGAACTAATAAGGAAAAGTACGTCCCACTGTCTCTGTCTATCTCCTTTGTCACATAAGCTGTTTTGAACAGGACAACAGCAAAGCACATTCTCTCTGTTATTTCTCTCTCTCTAAAATTCTCACTGACGCAAAACCTGAAAGAGAGAGAGTCAAGAAAAGATCTCTCCTCAGTCTCCATCGCCATGAACGACCTTTTAAATGTAAGTTTCTTTTGCCCCTTTACATCAATTTATTAATTTCTTTGGCTGCTGAAAATTACATAAAAATGTTAGGAAAAAAGGACATTACTTTCTTCACCCTTTTGAGTTTTTTCTTTCTTTCCATCTTTCACAAGCTTAATTTGTCAAATATTGCTGTCTTGTCAGCAAAGTTGCTATTTTGTTCTGCTTAATTTGATATGAAGAAAACGTTTTGTTAGTGAGCTTTATGGTTTGTTAATAAAGGAATTCTATTTGTAGGAAGCAATATATGATCACTTGTAGTTGATGGGTAAGCCAAAGATGGGAATTAGGCTGCATAAAGTGACATCTGGGATTGTGACAATTGTTAAATATTGGACTTTCTTAGCTACTGTGAATGAAGTTGATCTCTAAAAGTTATGCAGCAACAATTTTCTTGATTTGTTTCTTTTTTCTTGCTTGATTTGATTTGGAGAAAAAGCGTTTAGTATGGACTTGATGGTGGATGATGTATTTTGTCTGTAATGGATTTGTAATGTGCTAAGCATTCTATGACATTTAGCATCGTGGCAATTGTTGAAGCTGCATTGTCGTCCTCTTTTGGCTACTATGATTAAGCTATTTTAAATGGAAGACAAATTCCTTGTTTCCCCCTTCCTTTTCTACTACATTACTTGCCTTGTAGAATTGGTTAAGCAAAGAATGCAAGTTTTAGTATGTCTCCTAACAAAATGCTGCTTCAAGATTCAATATAACAAAGAAAGTAAAAAGGAGACTCCTTTTGGCTTCACTGGGCGGGAAAGATATCCAAAGTCTCATTTAAACATGTTTATTGAGGGACAAGGCTCATATTTTAGCTTGATATTATGGAAACAGAAGTCTTAATCATTGATGTCGTCTTAAGTTTTATGAAGTATATATGCATGCCTCTTTTACTGACCACCACCCAAGGGGTGGCCTAACGTTCAATGAAGTTGTAATGGACGATAGCGATCAGGGTTCAAATCCCAGCAGAATTTTCCATTTGTTAAGCCTTGGTAGTTAGACTTATCCTATATCTTTGGTGGTGGGAGGTAGCGGATACCCGGAGATCCAGATTGGAAGAGGTGTACAAGCTAGTCCCAACACTACTGTTGTAAGAAATGTTTCTTTAGCTAATGCTGATATATCATCATTATAACCATTTTACTGGATGAAAGCTCCTTGGAGAATCCTGTTGGCATGAAGAGCTATAGGTTTCAACAACCCCACATCAGATCCATTTTGCTTATGAAAAAAGTCTGAATCTCAGTTTTGATGCAGAAATTAATTGGTTATGTGACCTATGGTTAAAGTTTCAGTTTATAAATGGTATATACTCTCCTAGCTTGTGCGGGACACTTGTAAATTTCTTTTCTTTCTCACTGTTAATATCAAAAACTCTCTTTTGCTAATGCTTTGCTTGTCTGTCCAATTAATAAAATATGTGGTAGAATCAAAACTTTTATCTTGTCATGTCTAAGTACTTATTAAATACTTATCTTGGGATTATTCCTTTGTCTTTCTTCAATAATGATTTCATGGCCATATTCGATGTATGTCGTGCTATTCTTCTTCTTCTATACCTTAGAGTAGTTTTGTGCCTTTTGGTATTACTAGTATTTTTACCAATCAATTGCACTTTAATCCCATACTAGTTGAGATGACTATACAAATCATCTTATATATTTCATTCTATCTAAGGCTCAAAACCAGAGGGTTCTTCATAGTTAAATTAAACTATATTTATATTAGCTACTGTGAATGAAGTTGATTTCTAAACGTTATGCAGCAATTTGTTGGTTTGCTATTGTTTTTCTGCTTGGTTTGATTTGGAGAAAAATGTTTAGCATGGACTTGACCGTTAAATAATGTATTTGTCAATAATGGATTTGTAAATGTGCTAAGCGTTCTATGACATTTAGCATCCGGCAATTTTTGAAGCTGCATTGTCGTCCTCTTGTAACTACTGTGATTCAGCTAATTTTAAATGTAGGTTAGGAAGGCGAGTTCCTTGTTTTACCCTTCCCTTTCTATTATATTACTTGCCTTTTTGAATTGGGTACGCAAAGAACTGCAAATCTTAGTGTGGCTCCTAAAAAAATGCTGTTTCAACATGACAAAGAAAGTAAAAAGAGGATTTCTTTTTGGCTTCACTGGCCGGGAAAGACATCCAAAGTCTCACTTAAACATGTTTATTGAGGGACAAGGCTCATACTTTAGCTTGATATTCTCCTTATGGAAACATAAGGCTTAATCATTTATATCCTCTTAAGTTTTATGAAATATATATGCATGCGTCTTTGTACTGGCCAATACCCAAGGGGTGGCCTATCGTTCAATGAAGTTGTAATGGGCAATAGAGATCAGGATTCAAATCCCAGCAGAGGCAAAAAATGTTAGGTGATTTCTTCCATTTGTTAACCCTTGGTAGTTGGATTTATCCTATATGTTTGGTGGTGGGAGGTAGCAGATACCCGGAGTATTAGAAGAGGTGTGCAAGCTAGTCCAAACACTACTTTCGAAAGAAAAAAAGTTTGTATTGACCATAACGTTGCTAATGCTGATGTATCATCGTTATAACCATTTTACTGAATTGACCAAAGTGAGAAGCAAAAATATTCTGATAAAGACGTTCCTCGACGAAAGCTCATTAGGGAATCCTTTTGGCATGAACAGCTATAGGTTTCAACAACCCCACAGATCAGACCATTTTTGCTTATGCAAAAAGTTTGAATCTCAGTCTTGATGCAGAAATTACTTGGTTTTGTGACCTATGGTTATAGTTTCAGTTAATAAATGGTATATACTCTCCTAGCTTGTGTGGGACACCTGTAAATTGTTTTCCTTCTCACTGTTAGTATCAAATATTCTCTTTTGCTATAGAATTTTACAAATGCTTTGCTTGTCTGTCCAATTAATAAGATATGTGGTAGAAATAAAACCTTTATCTTGTCATGTTTAAGTACTTATTAATACTTATCCCGGGATTATTTCTTTCTCTTTCTTCAATAATTATTTCATGGCCATATTGGATGTATGCTGTACTATACTTCTTTGAGACCTTAGAATAGTTCTCTGCCCTTTGGTATTACTAGTATTTTTACCGATCAATTGCACCTTAATCCCATAATTAGTTTAGATGACTATATGAATCATCTATATATATTCCATTCTATGTAGGCTCAAAATTCAGAGGATTTATCATAGTTAAACTATATTCACGTCGGTTATCAACCTATAGTGACCCAAGTACTTTACTCAGGTTTGGAACTGGTTTTGCTTGTCACAGAAAAGTAATTTTTTTCCTTTAAAATATTGCTGGTATTGATCAAATCCCAGAAGAATGTCATTTTAAGTATTCCTTATAAAGTTCTACATTCTTCTGATTTGTGCTTGTAAAGAAAAAAAAAGTTGTTTTTCGTTATGTAACTGTTTGATTTGTCTTGTAGGATGGTTTTGATACCTATGAGGCCCCTAGGAATCAAAATGATAGACATGGAGATATTGAAATGGGAATACAAAGACCAATGGACTCTGGGGAGCTAGGTCTTGATGATTTCTTTAAGCAGGTTTGCTGCAAAATCTTGTTAGATGTTATCTCGGAAAATTAACAGTGTGATAATTATGTTTTCTCCTCTTCCTTTCCTCAATTACTTCCCCTCCCACGTGTTGAAGTTGATCTCCTGAAAATTTCGTGCTTCCTCCTTTTCTTGCCTCTTTTTTGATGTTGCTAGGTTCACCAAATTGAGAAGCAGTATGAGAAGTTGGAAAAGCTCCTCAAGAAGCTTCAGGTATAAATGCCCTTCGATTCTACTATGTGCCATCCTTTTGTAAATCTAAATCAGTTTTATTGCAATCGTAGCATGCGATGATTGGCATGTAATTTTTGAAGGTTGCATTTAAGTTTTCTTTATTTTATCTGATTCATGCATAGGTAATGAGGATGCAAGGATTAAACCAAATTGTTGGACAACTGTACTAATTTTGATTTTGATTGAACTAAGCTTGTGGAACTGCTTTAGATGATAGAGGGAATCCCGAAAGCGACAAACCATACAGTTTTACTGAGCAATTAATTTTGGTGTAATTGACACAACTTTGAGAGGTTGGGGTGTCCATATCAACTATATAGGAGTGATTGAGAATTAGAAACAGAAGGACAGGGCACAATAGTATGGGAAGAAGGTGGTAAAGTCCATGTGTTTCACTCCCGTGGCAGGTACCAATCACTAGTAACTCAATCCTGCAGCATGAAAAAATTAGAAGAATGTCACTGAATAATATAGTGTTCGAGTTAGTTGACATATTGAAACCAAATTGAAAAGCCGTTAGGGCAAATACAAACATAAGATTATGGCACAGAAGGAATAAGGTTGGCAATGCTATAGTAGTGAGTTCAGTTCTGTCTCCAAGTATGTTGAAGGCGGTGACACAGAACAAGCAATATGAGATTATGAGTAAATAGTTTGGAAATGCAAGAGATATAATCAGAGGCACTAAGTTGAAGACTCATGGGAGTTTTGAAGCTCCTCAAATTCCTTGATTACTTAACCTCTCACTCTACATTTTCTAGATTGAGCTACATTAGCTATAGTTCGTGGTTGAGCAACATTAGCCTTAGATGATTGTGGTATGCCATAGAGAAAATAACACAATCTCGAGTATGTCCTACTCGTTGCAATATGTCTGTGCCCCCTTTGGACAAGCACTTAGGGATTAAGGTGAAGAGACCATTGGAGGAGTTGGAGTAGATGGAACTTTCGCTAATGAGGTGGTAGAAGAGATTTAGAGAAGATTCTTGAAGAGATTGTATATTGTAAGAATTGTATCACAACCGAATACAACTCTAGCATTTTCATAGTCAGTCCAAAAATAGAAAGAAAGAGCACCATAAAAATTTGCAGGGTATCAATAGAACAATGTCTCTTAACCCTTATTTATGTATAATACAATAAACCCTTCTCTCTCTATATGTATGTATGTATATATATATATATATAGTTCTATATATAGTTGTAGTAGGTTAGCCATGTATACATATTTGAGTTACCCAAAATATCCTTACTATTTCTTGCTATCTCATTACATGTATGGACCTTTTTGTCTTTTCGTCAAAATTTCCCCTAATTTCCCTTCTTCTTTTGCCGATAGAGAACTGTTTAGTTCCCCTCTCTTTCTTCAGACTTTCAATTGCAATTGAAGAGTATTTGCTTGAAATTGAATTGAGCATTGAGTAATCAAAAGCTTTTGTCCTAGTACAACTGCCACTGTAGCCTAATTCTCATCATTCCACAACGTATTCCGTAAAGCCCTCTCTATTTTCATTCTTAGTAAATAATAACAAATACCCAAATTGTTATCATTTTGGTCTTTCCGAACGACATCAGTGGGTTTTCTTCAACGGAGATGGAGATTTTTGTGCAAAGCCACCAATAATATTGAAAAGAAATGGTTTAAGGTTGAATCTTTGGAACAGCAGGAGAGAACGACAAGAGCGATTTTACTACATACGCTATTTTCTACCCTTTTGCCCTGCGTTCTCCTTGGATCCAGCGTTGGAGATACCGGAAAATCTGAAAATATAACTTTCTATATCTTCGAGAAAATTGGAGCGGATTATTGTGAAAATTTATAGAATTAATCTACGGTACAAACAGATTCATCTCATCTTAATTTGCCTCCAACTTTTTTGGTTACCATGTGATTTTTTCTTCAAGACAGCAATAGGAATTTTAGAGAGGAAATGGAGGATTGGCTGAGTGGGAATGCAGAGAAAAAAGGGGATTTTGGTGAAAGACAAAAAAGTCCCTAAATTTAATGTGATGTCAATAAATAGTAAGGGTATTTTGGGTAACTCAAATATGTATACATTGCTAACATACTACAACTATGTAGTATGTTAGCAAAACCCTTATTTATGTATACAATACAATAAGCCCTTCTGTCTCTACATATATAGCTCCCATTGACAGTAGGACACTCTTTCCTAAACCCACCAATTATAGGATATGTTCGAACCCCTCTATCGTTGAATTGCAGTAATTACATAATACTCAATCCAAATCAACAATTTAAAAGGCACCGGGCTTCGTTACTACAACTTCACTTTCCCAGTTAAAAGTATTTGAGTTGGTTTATCAGCAGCATCGTGTGTAAGAAATAAGGTTGATCTGATTTTAGCTTTGTTTTTTTTTGGGGGGGGGGGACACCTTGCTTCAAGTGCATATAATGTGATTCCCTTTTCCACATAATGAGGAGCTCTTCTATGTTAGTAATTCACAAAATTCATTCTCTTTGCTTGTACTAAAACCCACTTAAGGGGGTTGAAAAGGTAATTCCAAGAAGTGTACGTCGACTTGTAGGTTAGTTGATGTAAGATATAGGAACATAAGGTAGTTACCAAAAGGACAAAAACAAAGACATAGGGACCAAAGGAGCTCAGAAGATCCATATATGATCTTAATTGTTTCCTTAAATATTTAATTGTTAAGAATAAAGAACCTCAAGATCTTTTCCAATGCTCTTCACAGGATGCTCATGAGGAATCAAAGGCTGTCACAAAAGCTGCTGCTATGAAAGGTAATCTATTTTCTTGTGCTTATACTGTGTGGCATGTGCTGGAAGAATTTGATTTGCATGACTGATGTGTTATTCACTCATCGTAGGTGCCCTATAAGCTAGTTCAACTAAGAGTGGAGTAAGAAACCTATCATATGATACCTGAATTAATAGTTGAAGTGTTAAAGGTGGTTTAGTTTATAAAGGCTGCATCAAGGTCCACCGATAAAAACATATGATTATTTTATCTTCATCTAAACCTGGCAGTAAAAGTTTTTCTATTATGTAGGAATAGTTCAACTTGTTGAGAAGATTTTTTTTTTTTTTGAGAAAGGTTCAACTTGTATAAATGAATACGATAACATATACCAAATATGGACCTACTTCCTTTTGTTTTTCAGTTAGGAAAAGTAGATAATAAATATGAATAAAATAAAAAATGCAGAGGCTTCTGTTAACATTTTTTTGGGTTTCCCTACTCAATTATATTCCAACAGCTGATTCTCAGTTTACATACGTCCCCAAGTGTTTAATCACTTTATAGATGGGAGAATGATCAAACTTAAATCAACTAGTCAGTTTTTGCAGAAAGCTATGTTCTGAGTGTGCTTTTTTATTTGTAGGAATATGAATACTTTTCTTTTCTTTTGGTTAAACCATCCGGTGTCCAGAATCCGTTGGCCGACTAATCCGGCCGCACAGTAGAAAGCCTACTATGGGGGGTCTTGGTGCCCCCTACCAAGACTCCGTTCTCAGGCTCGAACCTAAGATTAAGGGTGGAGGAACCTTTACCATTCCACCACACCCGTTAGTGACGAATGGATATTTTTTATTTTTCTAAAGAATTATAAAATATAAGATGTTTAATAAACAAGCTTCTATTAGTTGGACATAGACCAATGACAAACATCACGTGCAAAAGTTTTGCCTATAGACTTAGAAATGAATGACATATGACAAAGATGAGATAAAAACATATTGGGATGATGACAATGATGATAACTTAAAAAGGTGTAAATAGAATGAGAATTATGATTAGAAAGAGTAACATTTTAAAAATGTGCTAAAGGACTATAGGAAGGAGAAAGGTCCTTTGTAGGAGGAAGGATCTAGTTCTAGGCATGAATCTTTTAGGCCTGATGTAGGCATTGTCGACGATGATAAGTCAAGAGTCTTGGAGTTGTGGTAGAACATTTAAGAGAGATAATATTATCCCCAAGAAATAGGTAAAACCGCAAATAATGTTCCACCTTGTTGGTCATAGCACCCGTATTTGAACGCTTACTATTACTGCTCTTCTCAGGTTCACCTCTTTTGGATGCCCTGCTTCTTGTTTGAAGTTATTTGTTTATCACAGTTTAAGCCCCCCTCAGTCACTATCATAGTTGACCCTTTCTTTCAGATCCTCACTTCTATGAGCAGATCACTCTCCTCGGGAGTTCTCTCCTTGACTACACCCTCCTCGGCTTTGTTACCCAAACACTCATCCTGAGCAATCTCTTCAATGCTATCTAAAACCCTTGAATCACTGAATTGAGGGACAAAGACCTAACCCCTACTTTATTTAAATAACTAAGATAAAGTCTAAGACCGACATTCCCATCCGCCCTTACACAGGGCCCCACCTTTAGGGCTGTGTGAATGCACGGGAGAAAAATCTTATTGATTATCTAAAGTGTTGTACAATGCCCTATTTCTATATAGTGATAACATAATACTAGGTATGTACTTCCTGATGTGGGACCCTATACATGATTAACTAATTGACGCTCCCCCTCAAGCTGGTGCATATAAATCATATGTACCGAGCTTGTTACAGATGTTACTAATACGAGAACCAGTAGGAGATTTAGTGAAAATATCTACTAGTTGATCATTCGACTTCACAAACTTTATAACAATATCTCTTGAGAGTATCTTTTCTCTGACAAAGTGACAGTCGATCTCAATGTGTTTAGTCCTCTCATGGAACACCAGATTTGGTGCAATATGAAGAGCAACTTGATTATCACACACCAATTCCATCTTGCTGATTCTCCGAACTTCAACTCCTTGAGCAACTGCTTGACCCAAACTAGCTCACACGTTGCCATAGCCATGGCCCGATATTCTGCTTCGGCGCTAGATCGAGCAACTACATTCTGTTTCTTGCTCTTCCAAGAGACCAAATTACCTCCTACTAGAACACAATATCCAGATGTAGAACGCCTATCGGAAGGTGATCCTGCCCAATCAACATTTGTGTATCCAACAATCTGCTCGTGGCCTCGATTCTTGAATAGTAATCTTTTGCCTAGAACTGGCTTTATATACTGAAGAATGCGAACAACTACATCCCAGTGACTATCACAGGGAGAATCCATAAACTGACTTACAACACTCACCGGAAAAGAAATGTCAGGCCTAGTCGATGTGAGGTAATTCAATTTGCCAACCAACCTCCTATATCTCGTAGATCTCTAAGAGGCTCCCCCTGTCCAGGCAGAAGCTTAGCATTCGGATCCATAGGAGTGTCAACAGGTCTGCAGCCCATCATTCCAGTCTCCTCAAGAATGTCTAAGGCATACTTCCGCTGTGAAATAACAATACCTGAGCTAGATTGAGCGACCTCAATAACTAGAAAATACTTCAATCTGCCCAGATCCTTAGTCTGGAAGTGCTGAAAGAGATGCTGCTTCAGATTAGTAATACCACACTGATCATTGCCAGTAATAACAATATCATCAACATAAACCACCAGATAAATACACAGATTAAGAGCAGAATGCCGATAAAACACAAAGTGATTAGCTTCACTACGAGTCATGCCGAAATCCCGAATAATAGTGCTTAACTTACCAAACCAAGCTCGAGGGGACTGTTTCAAACCATATAGTGACCTGCGCAATCGGCATACAAGACCACTAGACCCCCCTGAGCAACAAAGCCAGGTGGTTGCTCCATATAAACTTCTTCCTCAAGATCACCGTGGAGAAAAACATTCTTAATGTCTAACTGATAAAGAGGCCAATGACGTACAACAACTATGGACAAAAAGAGACAAACATATGCTACTTTAGCCACAGGAGAGTAAGTGTCACTATAATCAAGCCCAAAAATCTGAGTGTATCCTTTTTCAACAAGACGAGCCTTAAGCTGATCAACCTGGCCATCCGGGCCGACTTTGACTGCATAAACCCAACGACAACCAACAACAGACTTACCTGAAGGAAGGGGAACAAGCTCCCAAGTGCCACTTGCATGTACAGCAGACATCTCGTCAATCGTAGTTTGTCTCCATCTTGGATGAAATAGTGTCTCACCTGTAGACTTAGGGATAGAAACAGTGGACAAAGATGATATAAAAGCATAATGAGGTGATGACAGACGATAATAACTTAAAATGACATAATGAAGATTAGGATTAAGAGTGGATCGTACACCTTTGCGGAGTGCAATTGGTTGACTGAGAAGAGACAAGTCCGCAGTAGGTGCAGAATCTGATGCAGGACGTGAATCACTTGGGCCTGATGTTGAACGTGGACGGTGATGATAAGTCAAGAGTGGTGGAGTTGCAGATGGTTAAACTGGACTAGGTATATAAGTGGTAGAACTGGAGCTATAGGTGGTGGAGCTGGAGTTGTAGAGGAAGATGAATGGGAGATAGTGACTGAATCTCCAAAAGATGAAACTGGTAGCACCTCAGAAATATCTAAGTGATTACCTGGGCCTGTGAAGTATGATTGGGTTTCAAAGAAGGTAACATCAGTGGACATAAGATACCGGTTGAGGTTAGGAGAATAGCATCGATACCCCTTTTGCGTTCTCGAGTAACCCAGGAATACGCACTTAAGAGCACGAAGAGCTAACTTATCTTTTTCTGGAGTAAGGTTATGAACAAAACACGTGCTTCCAAAGACACTGGGTGGAAAAGAGAACAAAGGTAAGTGGGGAAACATGATAGAGAATGAAACTTAATTTTGGATAGCTGAAGATGACATACGATTAATAAGATAGCAAGATGTAAGAACTGCATCCCCCAAAAATGCAATAGAATATGAGATTGTATGAGTAGGGTACGAGCAATTTCAATAAGATGTCTATTCTTTCTTTCAGCTTCCCCATTTTATTGAGATGTGTACGGACAAGATGTTTGATGAATAATCCTATGAGAGTTCATAAACTGCTGAAATGGGGAAGACAAATACTCTAGGGCATTATCACTACGAAATGTGCAGATATATACCTCAAATTGATTTTGAATTTCAGCGTGGAAGGTCTGGAAAATAGAAAACAACTCAGATCGATTTTTCATCAAAAATATACAAGTGCACCTGGAATAATCATCAATGAAACTGACAAAGTAGCAGAATTCTAAAGTAGAACTGACCCGATTAGGACCCCAAACATCTGAATGGACTAAAGTAAAATGTGACTCTGCTCGATTATCAAGACGCCGAAGGAAATGGGAGCGGGTATGCTTACCGAGCTGACATGATTCACGCTCTAGTGGACAAGTGAGATAAACCAGGTACCATTTTTTGATGTTTTGACAAACTGGGATGTCCCAACCAACCGTTTATGTAATAAATCTGGTGAATCGGTAACAGGACAAGTTGAAGGAAGACAAGATGTGAGTCCATGTGATTTTATAAGGATAATGTAATAAAGTCCATATGATTCACGCCCGGTACCAATGATTCGCCCTGTACTACGTTTTTGTATAAAAACAAAGTCATCAAGAAATAAAACAGAACATTTAAGTGATTTGGCTAAGCGACTAATGACTATGAGATTAAAAAGACTACGGGGAACATAAAGAACTGAATCTAAAGGTAAGGAAGGAAGTGGGCTTGCTTGACCTATTCCAGTTGCCATGATTTGAGACTCGTTGGCCATTGTGACTGTTGGGAGAGATTGAGAACATGAAATAGTAGTGAAAAGAGATTTGTTACCAGAAATATGATGAGATGCACCTGAATCAATGACTCAAGACTCAGAGGTTGAAGATTGAGAGACACAAGTCAAGCAACTATCTGTTTGAACAACGGAAGCTATCCCTGAAAATGTCTGTTTACATACTTTGTACTGAAGGAACTTAATATAATCCGATAAAAAAACCATCTGGATTGGATGCAATGCATTGGATCCAACGGATTGTGAGTTAAAGGCTTCTAATACAAATGCCATTATAATATTGCGCCGGAAAAAGCAGAAATTTTCTGGGAATTACTATTCTCACCGGAAAACTCACTCTTCAAGCCGGAAAAATATAAAAGTGGTCGGAATTTGATTTTAATTGGATGGGTAGGCTCGAATTTGCGAGGAGAAGAGACTGTTCTGAAGAAATTTTCCCAAAATTTGGCCGAAAATAGCCTCACGCGCTAACTCGTGGACGTCGGAACTTCGCCGAAAAAATTCTTCCGGCGGCGCTTGAGAGTGCGTGGGTCCGTTTCCGCCGGAGAATTTTTTGAGGCTTGGTCGCCGAGCTCTGATCTACTTCCTGGTGTTTGGTTTTTGCACAACACTGACAGATAGTATGGTTCTTGTGGACAGGAGAACTAATGGGTTGAATTATTTTTCCTAGGGGTTAAGTTATTGACAAAGCATAGCATTTTTCATAGAAGAACTAAACTTCCTATTTGGGGCTATGGTTCTGGTCCTAGAGTCTGCCAAATCTTGTATGGGGTGAAATTGGAGGCATTATTCGACCACTAATAAGCTAGAAAACTGGAAAGAACCTCGTTGCCGGAACTTGGGAATTAAGACAACGTGATGCCACACTTATCTCTAGTTGCTGTGTGGCTTCTCATATTGTGCTTGTAAGAAGGGCCCAATTTTTGTGATAGTGTTATGCTTAATATGCACAAAGACAAAGACACCTGGGATAACTTTCATGGCTGTCAACAATTACACAGTGACACTATTTTTTCTCTTAGAGGTCACTAATTAATGCACAATGATTAATTTATCACTTAGCTCTGATACCTTGTGAGGAATAAGAGATACTGGAGAAAGAATCGAGAGATTGCCTGAAGGTAGATGTCTTACGTTTCGTATGTTCACGCTCCACAATGCACTTTTATTACATTTTTCGATGGGGGAACAATTATATACACTTTTATATATGACATGTCAAGTCTAATCTATTTACACAAGCGATCAACGAGAGTAGTGCTTTGTCCTAATTATTGAAAGATATAGGTTCTATTTTGTGTTGAAAGATCTTTTAAGTTATAACAAATAAGGAGCAACAACTGGAGGAGGAATAAGTTGCACTGAGGGGGTGTTTGGATTGGCTTAAAAGTTGGTCAAACCAGCTTAAAAGCACTTTTTTCTTACGTCTACTTTTTCTATTTGTTTGGAAAAATCGTCTTTGTTTGCTTCTCTTACTCATGTATAAAACATGTAAATAATTATTTTTAAGTAGGCATTCCTAAGTGATGGGATTGTATATGTCTTCTCTTACTCATGTTCAAAACGTGTTTATAATTATTTTTAAGTAGGCATTCCTAAGTGATGAGATTGTATATGCAGCAATTAAGCAGCGAATGGAAAAAGATGTTGATGAAGTTAGCAAAGTAGCTCGATTCATCAAATTAAAGATTGAGGAACTTGACAAAGAAGTGAGTAAGATTAGATGCTTTCGTCTCGCCTTATCCCAAAAAAAAAATTCTTTCATCTCTCGGTTCTAATACTTTTGTGTTTTCTTATGGCTATGATCTATTTTCTTACATTGTAGAATCTGGCAAATAGAAGCAAACCAGGATGTGGTAAAGGATCAGCTGTTGACAGATCAAGAACGGCAACAACAGTGTAATTTTGAGTCCTTACATATCCTTTGTCTACTCAATAGTTGTTTCTTTTCTGATATGGTCACACCTTGGTGTTATTTTGACATTCTTGGGTGGGTATCTCTGAATAACTTATTTAAATGGATGAAATAATGTCTGCTGGCATAAAACTATGTATTGGGTCAGACAGTGGATAAGTTTGAGGATAGAATTAGATTGTTGCCATGCATTTGTCGGTAAAACTGCATGCTATGCTCTTTTTCTCTTTGAAGTACAGTTATCGCATACTACTTAAAAGTCTAATTGCTCTATTACCAATACACAATCAAATGTTCTTTCTTTGCTTCTTCTTAGCAACATATTCGCAGGTTGGCTTTTGCCTTGTCAAGAGTGCATATCTGACTTACACGAACATCACCTTTTGACTCAAACTACAAAAGTAATGACCAATTTATATGCTCGTAAAGAAGCAAATGTGAGTTCTTTTTTTTTTTTGAGAAGAAGCAAATGTGAGTTCTTAAAACACAGAAATCAGTATCTTACAGTTTGTCATAGTGCTTAATGTGTCAGAAAAAATGAAGCAGAGTAATTATGCCTTTTATCATGCTTCCCTTCTGTTCCAACAATTCAGATTCTCAGTTATTCGCCTATTACACATATGGTCAATGAGTGAACTCGGCCTGTTATCTTTGATTGCAGTTCATTGAAAAAAAAGTTCAAAGATAAAATGTCCGAGTTTCAGGTATGTCAGCTGCATTAGAAATGGCTCTCTCTTCTGGGGTTTGCTTGCTTTTCAATTTTGCTGATAAAATATGCTTACAGACATTACGAGAGAACATCCACCAAGAATATCGTGAGGTTGTTGAAAGGCGTGTATACACAGGTGTTAAGAACTCCTAGATTTGAATTTCTGTATCAGTTACGTAAGGATTTTCATAATTGTAACTATTTGCTTTTGGTGTGTATGACAGTGACGGGCAATCGAGCTGATGAAGAGGTGAAGCTATGTAGTACTTTTGAATTCTTGAAAATGCTAGTAATGCTTTTTGTGCACATCTAATTTTCCCCCTTTATTTTCCACTTCACGCAGACAATTGATCGGTTGATAGAGACTGGGGACAGTGAGCAGATATTCCAGAAAGCTATTCGAGAACAAGGGCGAGGACAGGTATGAACCTGCTCAGCTGTTTATACTATCCTCTTCGTCAGTAGCTTCACAGTGGTGTCCTAGTGTTAATTCACATATGACGAAGGTTCAAGATATCATGCTTTAACTAGCGTTTTCTAAATGGATTGGGGCATATGATGGTTATGCTTGTAAAGTTGACCACTCTAGGTTTCTGTTTGAATTTCCTGGGTTATGGTCAATTAGGACCTCCCTATACCATCTACTGCTGTTTGAGTTCTGTTCATTTACATATAATCGGATATTTAAGTAGGTTTTCATGAGTAACATCCTTGAGGGCCCTGATGCTTTCTCTCTCCCCTCCCACCAATTCTTACCATGTCAGCAGTTTATTGATACAGGAATAGTTTCACAGTTTTAGCAAGAAGGAAAAAAGATTGAGCTGATTGGTAAGATAGGATTGGGGAATAATTTTTTTTTGGTTCGGTAATGGAATCAATAACTTCCCAGGGGAAGCCTCTTGCCCCTCTGTTAAGCAGCCGTAATATTTTCTTACCATCAAATAATTCAAATAAAATAATTTCTTACCTTCGTATCTGTATCCGTACATATAACTCTCACACCCCTTGTTACGCAAGTCATCCCTATGAGAGGAAGTTTTAAGCACCCGGGGTCGGTAATCCAAGGTAATGAGGAGATTGACGATGATGTCACACATCATATTGGTGCGGGGTGGATGAAATGGAGGTTCGCATTTGGTGTTTTGTGTGACGAGAATGTGCCATCAAGATTTAAAGGTAAGTTCTACAGAGTGGTGGTTAGACCGACTATGTTGTATGGGGTGGAGTGTTGGCCAGTAAAGAACTCCCATGTCCAGAAGATGCGAGTAGCAGAAATGAGGATGCTGAGATGGACATGTGGGCATCCTAGGAGATAATAGATTAAGGTGGGAGTGGCCTCTGTGGTGGACAAGATGCGGGAAGCTAGCTTGAGATGGTACGGGCATGTGAGGAGGCACACATATGCCCCAATGAGCAGGTATGAGAGGATAACTATGGTGGGCTTGAGGAGAGGTAGAGGTAGAGGTAGGCCAAAAAAGTATTGGGGGAGGTGATTAAGAAGGACATGACGCTACTGCAGCATACCAAGGACATGACCCTTGATAGGAGGACATGGAGGTCGAGAATTAGAGTAGAAGATTAGTAGGTAGTCAAACATTTCTATGTCCCATACCAGTAGTATTAGTAGTATTTTCATATTTTCTTATTCTTAGATTTCTGTTTCTTTCGCTTCGATCATCTTATCATCTTATCTTAATGTTGTTACTATTTGTTGTTACTGCTTATTTTCTTCTGTCCTTGATCCAAGGGTCTATCAGAAACCTCTTTACCTTCGCAAGGTACACACTACCCTCCCCAGACCCCACTTGTGGGATTACACTAAGTTTATTGTTATTGTTGTTTCAATTCCATTTATATTTTCCTTTCTCTCGGATGCTATGCTGTACTCTCCCTGTGAAAACAAAAGAAAAGAAAATTATTTTTTTCTTTCTCACTTGTTGGAACCATCATAAAGGAATAGACTCATTCAAAAACCTTAAAAATAGGAGGGATGATTTGACTTGGGTAGAATAAGAAACAAGGAGTGATTTCCACACTGCTGTAGCATCTTATACTGTCAACCCTTTCACAAAATTTCTAAGCAGGATAATTTGCCTAATTGACTAAGGTCTCTTTAACCCTCAGGCTGCTATTGCCAGACCAGTGTCATGTGCTTGAAGTAGTATAGCAGCAGATTACTGATCAAAAACAGTAAAGTAATACATCGTAATCGAACCACATTTTCTGCTACATATATGTAAAACTGTTGCTGGGTCAAAAGATGTAGGGGTTAGAGAGGTAGGCAATTAGTTACAACTGCATGCAGAAGTAAACATCAGATAGCAGTGGGAGGGAGTTATTTGGTTGGTCATCGGTGAGGCTTCAAAACATAGCATTATTTTGGTAATATGTCATATTTTGGCCACCGGTCTTCATATATAATCAATTGTAACGATAAGCAGTTGCTCTTCCTTGCTGGACAAATTTTTATTTTTCCCTCTTCATTATTTCATTGGAATGAAGTTATGCAAACTGTAGCCTTTATCCCTCTTGCTCTGTTATCTAGCAGTTTAGTTTCACCAACTACGACGCTAATGTGCCACTTGTCAATGTTACTGTTTTGCAGATAATGGATACCCTAGCAGAAATTCAAGAGCGTCATGATGCAGTCAGAGAGCTAGAGAGGAAGCTTCTTGAGTTGCAACAGGTATGACAAGTGTCCCTATGACGAGGGACAGAATAACAGCAAAATTTGCTCGAAAATCCCTCATTGTCAAGAAAGGGGGGAAAGAGAAGGGACAAGGAACACAGGAAAGTAGATGAAAAATTAGAATTATTTTTGTTCAATTCTGTTGAAAATATAATTAAGTAATAAATGGTATACCTTCTCTAACAGCTTAAGTTTTTGGATGAGATGGTTACACAATTCAACGTGTATTAGAGAAAACTGAGGTCCTGGTTTCAAGTCTCAGCGCAACGCATTATTGAAAGGACCACATTGCTTAACTTTAAAAAGAATCAAGCCTTCACGTAAAGGGCACATGCTAAGAATATAATTAATTAAATAAAAATGTACCCTCTCTAACAGCTTAAGCTTTTAGAAGAGATGGTCACAAAATTCAACATATTTAATTTTATATCATCTAACTGTGGACTAAACATGAGTTCAGAGTGCTTAACATGGTCCCTCCTACCATATGTTTCCGATATCATCTGTGTTCAGTATAACGTCATTGTTTATTCACTCCCAATGATATAAAATCATTGAAGTGAAGCAGTTCCATAGTTATCTGGAAGGTGACAGGCATTGTTGGAAGTGATGATGCCATTATGGCCTGATAGAAAAGAGGAAAAACAGGCAGTGATATCCGGTTTGAAATTCATTGTTTTCTTTAATGCAGATATTCTTGGATATGGCAGTGTTGGTTGATGCTCAAGGGGACATGCTTGACAATATAGAATCACAGGTACTGAAATTCATTATCTTGTATGACTACTCTGATACAGATCCTTTTTTTCTTTTTTCTTTTTTCTCTTGCATTTTATATTTTCTCTATCTTTTTGTTTCATTTCCTCATTGCTTGACATTCCAATTGAAATTCATTACCTAGTATGACCCTCACCCTGGTACCTACTCTTTCTTCTTTTGCATATCTTAAATCTTCTGTCTTTTTATTTTTTTTTCCTCATTGCTTGACAATCCAATTAAAATGCATTATTCTTGTATGAATCCTACCCTATGTTTATGTTTTCTTTCCTCATTGCTTGAGAATCCAAATTTCAGGTTTCAGCTGCAGTAGACCATGTGCAATCAGGGAATACTGCTCTACAAAAGGCAAAGTCACTACAAAGGAACTCAAGAAAATGGATGTGCATCGCCATCATCATCCTTCTGATAATCGTTGCAGTCATCGTTGTTGGCGTGCTCAAGCCATGGAATAGCAACAAGGGGGCTTGACTCTTTCTCCCACACAAGCAATGTGCAAAATACAACTGCAAGTTAATGAGTTCTATCTCTGCACACACTTGGTCAATTACAGCCTTTTCTCGGTTTTGTGCATGCTGAACCTGAAACTGTCTGTACCTCAAAATTTGAGTTAGAAACAGTCACTGGAAATGTGTTATTAATTCTTTACAGATCTGTTTCTGTTTTTGGGTTAGCGGGACTAGGAAGTGGTTAGTGTAACGTCAATCCATACTACACAAACTCATCTCACCATAGCCAAGATAAGTTGCATGGTGGTAGAGAAAGTTTTACCATTTGCAGGTGGTGTCGTTGCAAGTGATTGTGTGTTGCTTGGTTGTGATGGTCACACAGTGCAAACTCCAGCAAGCTGTGGAAATGTGCTGAGGATCAAGATTCTCATCTCTGTTGTCTTTCATATAAAATTTGTTCTGTGTACTTTGCTTGTCTGTGATGTCATATAAAATATGTTACAATACGTTTGTTCTATTCGATCGACTAAAAGAAGTCATTATGGCTAATTGAGTTGGTACTGCCACCATTTACAAACAACCCCTCATCCCGGTGCTCAGTGTCACATGAATAAGCCTTGCTGACGAACTTATTGTGGTTCTATCCTTACTACTTTTAATTATGGTTAGTATTGTAGGGATGGCAAGTGGTGTGGGCGGTGCAAGATTCTGCCTTCCCACAAATTTTCAACCTGCCCTTCCCTGAATTTATACCCGTCCACCCGCCCCGCTAAATTTTGTTTCTTCTTCAATTTGCCTCATATTTAATTTAATTTCTTTTTGAAATGGCTGCTAGGCTTCTTGGTGATTTCTTACATTCTTGCATATATCCTGCAAATTAACCATGGAGTAGCAACTTGTTAAATAAAAATATCACGTCACATGGATATCATCAAGAAAATCACCCTCAAACCATCACTTAAACATCATCAAGAATGACATCCTTATTTTGCCACATGCGCATGATCAAGAAATATCATCCTTATTTTGCCACATGCGCATGATCAAGATCGCCACCTGTGCAAACTCGAGAATGCCACCCTTGATTCGCCAAATGTGCATAACAATAATCACAATCACACGACAAAGACCTCGTGCCAACACCCAATCAATCCGCTCAATATGTCCCTATGTGTCATAATCAACACAAAGCAATATGCCAAATTTCCATCAAAGATATGAGCCCATAATTTTGTCAACAAGATGCACAAGGACATGACAATAATAAAAAAATGTGGATGTGTGTTGAACATGTAAAGCATGAGTACGGCTAAATCAATTGTAGAAATCAAGTTCGTGTAGTCACAAAGTGATTAAGCATGTTTATATAAAGCATATAATCAAATTAAGGCATATTAATAGCCTTAGGTCAATCCAGTCATAAACCACATCACGTACACATTACTTTTCACTTAACACAAAAAGACAAATAAGACCAAATCCTAAGGAGTTTTCGTTCACACAAGGTTATGCAAGATACTTACCCTAATAAGCACAAATCAATCCTCTAATATAACCTTTCCTCTAAAAAAATACCTCCGCCCGACTCAAATCTAGCCAAAATAACTCAATAACATCAAACAATGCTATAAGAATGAATTCCAATCAATAACGTCCAATCTTTGCCCAATCCCCAAAGTTAACAAAAAGTCAACCCCATGCCCACACAGTCAAAACCTAAGTCAAAGGGTAGATCCCAACTACCCATAACCACACAAGTCTAAATATATGATTAGATTCCGAAATCAAGTCCAAATCGACCCTCAAATTCCCAATTTTTATTTCTCAAAATATAGTCAAAACCCCCCTAAAATCTTTCCAAATTCCATGATTTAGGTGTAAAAATACATAGAAAATCAAGATATAATATCAAAATCAAGTAAAAATTATTTACCTAATTGTCTTGTGTGAAAATCCTCTTCAAAAATCGGTCCTCTCTAAGTCTAGGGCTCAAAATATGACAAAATGGGTCCAAGTCCCGAAATCCCTTCTAAATGTTAAGTTGCGGAGATCGCAATTGCAACCGGGGGTTCACAATTATGAGCCTTGCAAATGTGATAAATGGCTCGCAAAAGCAAATTGAATCCCTCCGCTTGTGATATTGCAACTGCGACAATGAAGATCCCAAATGTGACCAAGTGTCGCAAATGCGGACCCCTTTGCAATTGCGGATTTGCAAATGCAAAGATGGCATTTACTGCCCCAACAACGCAAATGCTAGGTTTGAGGCACCATCAAAACTGAAGCTTCACCAAACTAGTCCGAAATCAATCTGCTCCTTGGGTACCACACCAAACATCCACACAAGTATATAAATCTCATACGAACTCACTCGCAAGATCAGAATATCAAAATAACATCCGATATCACGAATTAAATACCAAAACGCATCATGCAAGCCTTGAGACTCAAGAACTTTAATATTCACAAACACGTGTCCGATTCCTACCAAATCAACTCGAATGAGACCAATTTTTACACACATGTTCGAAATGATAAAATGAACCTATTCCATATCCCGGAACAACAATCCAAATCCTATAGTCTTAAAGTCAACCCATGGTCAAACTTATGAAATTTCTAAACCTTCAAATTGCCAACCTTCGGTAAAAGAGCCAAATCATCCTAGGAACCTCCAGATCTAAATACGGGTATACGCCTAAGTACAAAATCACCATACAAACCTATTGGAACCATCAAAACAAGAATCTGAGATCGTTAACACAAAAGTCAAACCTTGGTCAACTTCCATAACTTAAGCTTCTAACAATGGAACTAAGTGTTCCAATTCACTCTGAAGCCTTCCCGTAACCAACAACCATCCCCCCTCCCCAAGTTACAAAACAACAACTAATCATGCGAAAATCATCAAATGGATAAACAGTGCTCAAATTCACAAAACGACCGGCCGAGTCGTTACATTCTTCCTCTCCTAAATAAAATTTTATCCTCGAACGAGTTTATAGTCATACTTGAAGTGCCAAAAAGATAAGGATATCTTCTCCACGTATCATGCTCGGTCTTCCACTGCTCCTCCTCGACTAATTGACCTCTCCACTGCACCTTCACTGATGTAATATCTTTAGACCCTTCCGAACCTGTCGATCCAAAATGGCTGCCGGCTCCTCCTCATAAGCCAGATTTCCATCTAACTGTATTGTGCTGAAGTCCAAAACATAGGAATTATCTTCATTATATCTCGGAAGCATAGAAACATGGAATACCATATGAACTCTCAAAACACTAGGAGGCAAAGCAAGTCTATAAGAACCTTCGCCAACTCTCTCCAGCAACTCAAAAGGTCCAATCAACCTCGATCTCAACATGCCCTTATTCCTGAACTTCATCATACCCTCCATGGGTGAAACTCTAAGAAGAACCTTCTCTCCCTCTATGAAAACCACTTCACGAATCTTTTAATCTGCATAACTCTTCTGTCTGGACTGAGCTGTGCGAAACCTTTCCTGAATCAACTTCACCTTCTTCAAAGCATCATGAACCAAGTATATGCCCAATAACCTAGCCTCTTCGGGCTCGAACCATCTAATCGGAGAACGACATCGCCTCTCATTTAATACCTCATATGGAGCTATCTGGATACTAGACTGATAGCCGTTGTTGTGGGCGAACTCCGCTAGAGGTAGAAATTGGTCCCACTGGTCTCCGAAATCAATAGCGCATGCCCTAAACATATCCTCCAAGATCTGAATGGTCCACTCAGATTGTCGGTCCACTTAGAGCCCATTTGGTGAAGCTGCCAAAAACTATTTATTTTTAAAAAGTACTTTTGTTCAAAAGTGCTTTTCGAAGAAGTACTCTTACAAAGTAGCAGTTTGTGTTTGGCCAATTCATTTGAGTAATGCATTTTGTAAGCAAATTATGTTTGGCCAATCTTTCCAAAAAAGTACTTTTGAATATCAAATTACAAAAAAGGACATTAAAGATTCAGGTTGTAATTAGTATTATTTAAAATAGGTATGAATTTAAATATTTATTATAAAGAAATTCAACTAAAATATAAAACATAAAGTAACAATATAAACTAAAAATTCAATTAATATAAATATAGCTATAAAGAAATAATATTGGCTACATGGTATTACTTATCATTTATATTTACATAATGATATAAATATGTCAAAATACATCATTCAATAAAAATTGAAAATCTACTCATATAAATCACTATTTAAAAAAAGAGATCTATTTATAATAGAGAGAATATTCCAAAGAGGAATAGGAGAAAGAGAACAAAAAATGATGAAAATAAAAAAGAGAAGAAAGGTATGGTAGAAAAAACAAGGAAACGAAAAAATTTAAATTAATTGGATAATTTAAAAAATATAAATTTATTGAAAGGATATTTTTGTCTTGAATAAATTGATTTTCTGCTTCTGCTTCTTAGAAGAATCTAAAATTCATAGCTTTTTCATAAAAGCTAAAAAACTGCTTCTGCTGCTGCTCAAAAGCTTCTTTTATCTTGGCCAAAAATCTCAATATTTTCAAGAAGTACTTTTTTGAGCAAAAAAGTGCTTTTGATCTCCAAGAAACTTGGCCAAACAGGCTTTCAACCTGCATGCTCAACTCACGTTGGATCGCCCTCCAAAAGTATGAAGTAAACAGAGTAAATCGGTCTAAGATGATCGAAACAGGTACATGCGAACAATCTCCCTGATATAGATCCTAGCCAATTGATCCGAAGTGTAGGAAGTCATGAACGAAATGAAATGCGCCGACTTGATCAAGGTCCGTGAAAATCCTACCACAAAGTCCATGGTAATGTGCTTTCACTCCTACTCCAGTATATCAATCTTCTGAAGGAAACCACCAGGTTTCTGATCCTCATACTTGGCCTGTTGGCAATTCAAACACCTAAAAATATGCCTAACAATGTCCATCATCCTCCTCCCACTAATAATGCTGCTTTAAGTTGCGATACACCTTCATAGCACCTGGATGAATGGAATATCGCGAACTACGAGTTTCCTAAAGAATCAACTCCCTCAAGCCTTTGACATTAGGAACACAAACTTGACCCTGAAGTCGCGACACACCATCATCACCGATGGTCACCTCCTTAGAATCAATATGCTGCACCTTGTCCTTAAGGACAATCAAGTGGGGATCATCATACTGGCGAGCTTTAATTCACTCAAACAAAGATAATCGAGATAAAACATAAGCAAGGACTCTGCTCGGCTCCGAAATATCCAATCTCACCAACTTGTTGGCCAACACCTGAACATCCATAGCTAAAGGCTTCTTCCCAACTGGAATGAAAGCTAGGCTCCCCATACTCGCTGCCTTCCTACCCAAGGCATCTGCAACTACATTGGCTTTCCTCGGATGATAAAGAATGGTGGTATCATAATCCTCCAACAACTCCAACCCTCTCTGCTGCCTCAAATTCAAATCTTTCATTTTAAACAGATGCTGGAGACTCCGATGATCTATATATACCTCACAAGATACGCCATATAAGTAATGCCTCCAAATCTTGAGCGCGTGCACAATAGATTCTAACTCCAAATCATGCACCGAATAATTCTTCTCATGAGAAGTCAGCTGACGCGAAGCATAGGCTATCATCCTACCATCATGCATCAACACACACTTGAGGCCAACACGTGAAGCATCACAATAAATTGTATATGATCCCGATCCCAAAGGCAAAACCAAAACTGTAGCTATAGTCAAGGCATTCTTGAGCTTCTGAAAGCTCTCCTTACACTCGCCTGACCACCTCAATGGAGAACCCTTCTGAGTTAACTTAGTCAATAGGGATGCAATAGATAAAAAACGCTCCACAAAGTGGAGATAATACCCCACCAAACCTAGGAAACTCCTAATTTCTATAGCGGTAAAAGGTTTGGGCCAACTATAAGCTGCTCATTTTTCTTCAGATCCACCTTAATTCCGTCACTCGACACCACTTGGCCAAAGAATGCCACTGAATCCAACCATACACTTAGATAACTTGACATATAACTTCTTTTCCCTTAGCACCTGGTGCACTATCCTCAAATGCTGCTTGCGCTCCTCCCTACTACGGGAATACACCATGATATCATTAATGGACATAATGAAAAATAGTCTGTATATGGTTGTAACTGTTATGAAATATAACTCAAAGTAGCAATATGGAACAAGGAAATAAAAGCAATTTAGTAAAACATGAACAAGAAATAGAGATAGAGAGAAGGAAGAGATTTTCTTATTCAATTGTGTGTATTTTCCTATCTATTACAAGGCCTTTATATAGGCATGAAAAGTGAAGAAAATATGTCATGGAATATGTCATTGAACATAGAAAATATGTCATTAAGCATTTGAAATGAAGATTATGGAGGAAGAGTAGACATCCACCATAATATGATAATTATCATAACACTCCCCCTTGGATGTCCATAAATAATGTGCCTCGTTAAAACCTTATTAGGAAAAAACCCTATGGGAAAAAAATCCTAATGAAGGAAAAAGAGTACATATATTTAGAAATACGCCTTTTGGTTGCCTCATTAAAAATCTTGCAAGGAAAACCCGGTGGGACAAAACCTTGTAAGGAAAAAAGAGTACACCGTATATTAACTCCCTCTGATGAGAGCATCAGTTCACATCCTTCAGCCTTCGCATCCCAATCTTGTACACTAGTTTCTTGAAGGTTGACATCAGTAGAGATTTGTTGAACAAATCAACCATATTATCACTTGAATGAATCTGTTGCACATTGATATCACCGTTCTTTTAAAGATCATGTGTGAAAAATAACTTTGGTGAAATGTGCTTTGTCTTATCTCCTTTTATGAATCATCCCTTCAATTGGGCTGTGCATGCTGCATTGTCTTCATACAAAATTATGGGTAGTTTGTCACACTTCAAACCACATTTGTCTCGATAAAATATATTATAGACCTCAACCAAATACATTCTCGACTTGCTTCATGAATAGAAATTATCTCAGCATGATTAGAAGAAGTAGCCACGATTGATTACTTAGTCGATCGCCAAGATATGACAGTGCCTCCACATGTAAACACATAGCATGTTTGAGATCAAGCCTTGTGTGTGTCAGATAAATACTCTACATCGGCATAACCAACAAGATCGGGATTGCAATCATTGCCATAAAATAAGCCCACATTTGTAGTCCCTTTTAGATAACACAATATGTGTTTGATTTCACTCCAATGTCTCCTTGTAGGAGCATAGCTATATCTTGTTAAGACATTAACTGAAAATGTTGTGTCATGCCTTTTAGTGTTAGCAAGATACATTAGTGCATCAATTGCACTAAGATATGATACTTCAGGACCAATAAGTTCTTCATTATTTTCATGAGGTCGAAATGGATCTTTATTTATATCGAGTGATCTCACAACCATCGGGGTACTAAATGGATGTACTTTATCCATATAAAATTGCTTTAAAATCTTTTCAGTGTATGCTGAGTGATTGATAAAAATTTCATCTTTCATATACTCAATCTGTAGACCAAGACAAAATTTTGTCTTTCCAAGATCTTTCATTTTAAATTCTTTCTTTAAATAGTTTACTGCTTTAGGAAGCTACCTGGGAGTTGTAATGATATTTGAATCAACAACATACACAAAGATTATAACAAATTCAAATCCAGATCTTTTTATAAAGATACAAGGACAAATTAAATCATTCTTGTACCCTTCTTTCAATAGGTACTCACACAGGCGATTATACCACATGCGCCTTGATTGTTTCAATCCGTATAAGGATTTTTGAAGCTTTATTTAATAAATTTCTTGGAAACATTAATATGCTTCAGAACAATTTTAATCCTTCAATGATTTCCATTATACGCATATCAAGTTTTCATGTATTGCCATATTAAAACATGAAATAATTATATCCACCATAAGAGAACATGTCTCCATATAATCAATGTGAGGATATTTACTAATTTTCTTGTGTCACAAGTCGTCTTTATGTCTATCGACTTGAACGTTTTGCACAAGAACACATTTATACCTCCATTGGCTTTATACTTTCAGGTGTTGGGACTATCCACCCAACTTCATATTTTTTCAAGTGAAGTTAATTTTCATTGCGTATTTTTCATTTGGCCAATCATTTATCTGTCCAAATTTCATGACAGATTTGAGCTCAAGATCCTCGCCAATATTAATAATATTGAGCGATACATTATGTTAACAATATCGTCGACGATCATTTTATATCGGTTCAATTATTACACAATAAAGACATAACTTATTGAGATCTCTTTATCTCATTATTTTCAGGTACCCGAGAAGTGTTATGTCGTGGTGCTCTTCTAGAGCACTTGCCTCCTTATTATGACCATCTTGAACATTTGCCATTCTCCTTCTTCAAGTACTTTTATCTTTGGAACCGATTGGTCTGTTACGTTTCATGCGTGCCATAGACTCTGTCCCTCATGGAATATATTCTATTTGGAGCATTAATAGCTAAAATATGATATTTAGCTTTGGGTCAGCAAATGCGTCTGGCAATAATTTATAAATTAATTATCACTTGAACTTCAAGTTCATATTTTCTTGTACGAGGATCTATATGTATTCATAATAATTTATTTCATGTATCACTTTCTCAGCTATCCATTTTCTCCCCCTAATGTTGGGATCACCAACACATTTTCCAACCTTTTTTGGGAACTCATCTTTGTGCATTTTGGTAGCATAGTTAAATCATATAGCACATTCATATTTCTATATAGAAATTATTTGGTTCCTGACCCTGAACCGATTGTGATAGGGAGAAATTTTCATAACTTGGCTAGATGCGTACAAGTGCTGGTGTATATTAAATAATACATCTCTTACCAAATTTCATTTTTGGGAGTTTTGTTCTCATAACCAATGATTTAGCTATAATTGTAAGCATACAATTTTCGATAAACCAACTTGGATTTAAACCAGTATTATCAAGATAAATCATCATAATTTATATTCTGGAACTGTGCTCTAATAATTTGAGCAAGGAGTCTTGCAAAAGTCAAATTGCAAGTTGATAACAAATGCACATATGACCATAGAATAGATGCATCTATTAAAATCATATAATAGCAAACGGTCCACATGGCAGGTGACTGGGCCCATATATTTATTACCTTTTATTCGTTCTAGAAATCAAGGTATTCAATCCCAACCTTAACTGGTATATCATGAGAATAAGCAACACAAGAGAATTCTTGAAGAACTTCTATTCTTCAATATATGTCAATGTAATTCTTAATTAATTTTTTGCATCATAATTGAATCGGGATGGTTAACCGGTCATGCCAACTACTTTAGTTTACTTGTGGCATATAATTCCAGCATCATGCTTATATCTGTGTAGTACAAATAGAAAGAAAATCGAGTATTCTTTCATATTTACCAGGTATGATTATAGAAATATGAAGATATTCAATTTTCCTTTCATTTATAGTCTCAATATGCCAATCACTTTGACTTGTACATTTGAAATTCAAAAATCTTCTTTGAGACTTTACAATATCAATGTCATGAATAATTTTATTCATCCGGATAGTAACAAATTAGTTTTTCCGGAGCTCTTAACAACTTTTGTACTACAAGATCTTTTATCATACCATTCATATGGTAAATGTCTCCTTCACTGAGAAAATTATATCATAATAAATTGTCATGGTCAAAATTATAATAAGAAAAATCATTTCTTGCTTTAATTTTACCTTTAATAATTTTTTATAAGGCATGCCAAAATATTTTGGCGTATCACATGTACGAGACCAATGACATATTCATGTAACCACACAATAATATTTATTCTCTTTATTTCACTCAAACCTCCCTTAAAGGTGAGTTGTGTGCTATTCATCTAATCATGCCTTGCATGTCTTTATTCATTACTTTTATCACATATTACCACATTTACATTTAGGAATGGGTCAACATTCTCAATGCTTATCAAAAGTCACATTCTCTTCAAGGAATGGATCATAATGAGCGATGCGCTTCATACCAATTTGATGGTAAACATTGCCTTCGCATTTTGAATGACTATTTTGAGACCCTTATTGTTCTCCTTTTATAATCATTGTGATGATTATAATTATTTGGAACGCTCACGTTCATTGTTCAACCACTTGTCTTCATTTAGACTTATTATGCACTGCTACCACATTCACTTCAAGAATAGAGCTAATCAAGTGGGACAATTTTCATGCCTTTTCATGAAAAATATATTAGTTTTCTTTAGTCATCATTATATCATCAATATGGTACATTGAGACTCAAACCCAATGTCTTACCAATATAAAGGCATGTTAGGCCATAATAAATTAGGACTCAAACCCAACTCTTATCATTATGGAGCATCAGGAGTTGATCCCGATGTCTTACCCTCAATCAATAGCATAATAGGCTAAACAATATTGAGATTCATTCTCAAGCCTTAATTTCAATCACATGCCAATAAAGTTGTAAACAACTAATTTGCAACTTAACAAATCAAATTTGTTTTCTTAAATAAGTATACAAATCTCAAATCAGCGTAAAGCTTTATCAATTATTTGTAGCATCTATATGAAATACAACCGTTTGTAGTCAGAATATTTCTTCTAAATTCTATTAGAGTTTAATTGGATCATAAAATCATTGTCATAATATTTATTGAGCCTCTCTAAAAAATATTGTTGTTTTCAGGGTATACCCTACCTATTGGATTTGATTTAACGCCATGACTTTCCTTCACTCAATTCAACCAAGCAATTAGTGAATAAATTTATCAAAAGTACAACATATAGGTAACAACACATATATAGTACTAATATATAAATTCAGCATTTATATTACCTGAAAAGTGACATTATAGGTAACAACTTACCAGTTGTAGCTTATGCATCATTCACATAAAATACTTGAAAATGGTAAGTCAGTAGCAAGCATCAAGTAGATCATGGATACTCGAAAATACCTCTTCTAGTAGTCATACTAATCACTGTTTTCTTTCAAATGATACGACCATAAATGTCACAACCCAAACCCCAAACCCAGTTGTGATGACGCCTCTCGTGAAGACAAGGACAGCTAGTCTAACACAATTCGTCCTTTTAAGCAGTTAAATAACAAGGTATTGCTTTCGGAGAGCCATCATAAAAGAGCAAGCTATTCAATAGGGGAACAGGTCCATAAGAAGGTATTGCTTCCTGAGTACCAGCTTCCCTTTGAACTGGTTAATAAAAGTACTCCTACCCCGCTCTGAGAGACGTTCCATTGCTACAAAATCAGATTTGGTCCTGATAGAAGCACTTGATGAGTTTGTACCAATCAATTTACTTGCAATCATGATAGATCATATGCAGAAGGTGACAAATTTTAAGGGTGTCAATCATGGGTTACCTTATGGCTTTCTCCTCACTCAAGTGTTCAGATTCTATAAGGTTCCCTTGGAAAATCCCAGAGTGGTCACACGCAAGCAGACCTTCTCTAAGATGACTCTAGAAGAATGTGAATGTATAGAAAAAGTTGGTGGAAGCATCTCGACCATTTCTCAGCTGATAAACGCTCAAAATACAGCCTCTGAGGAAATAAGAAGGCTGAAGGCTCAAAATGCCATACTGGAAACTCAGCTTAGCCAAGCAGCTAAGGGACCTGATTCTGTACATGAGGATGTTGCCTGATTGAGAAAGGAAAATGAGAGACTTCGGGCTCAACTACTTGAAGAACAACTAGCTGCAAATGCTAGACTGGACCTGGTTCTCAAAACCATTGTTGTCTTTTCCTCCAAGCCTCCTTCCTTTAGTGCTCCCTAGGATCCTCCCTAGTGTTAAGCTATTTTTGCTCCAACTTCCTGTGGCTACTGTTTTACTTGTGTTTACTTGTTTTTGTGATGGCATGTTGAACTTAACCATTACTGCTCCTGTATTTCTCAGTACAATATAAACATTAATAAAATAGCTCCCCTTTCTTTGCGTGTACAATATTGTGCTCCTCCGGCTTCTCTTTTCTGTCATGTTGTGTGCACATATGTGGCATGAACTAGCTGTGCCAGACTTCTTTATGCTTATTATCTGCTTGTTCTCTTCGACACACTTGTTCTTTTTAATGATGCCAAAAGGGGAAAAAGAAGCGAATGCTGTTGTTGGGTAATATTATGCTTGAAAAGAAGCGAATGCTGTTGTAGGGGGTCTAAGATTGAGGGGAAACTGGTATCTTATCTGGTTAATTTTGATCCAAACAATTGCTTTCCATGGCTAAGTTTGTCATTATCAAAAAGAGGAAAATTGATGGGTTTTCAATGTCTTAGCCTTATGCTTCCTATGTTTTGATGATCTAATAAACTTATTGTGAAGAACCAGATAGAGAATCTGTTCCACATAATACATTTCATATGAACTTGTCAGCAAATGGACAAATGACCACAAAGAGAAACACAACAAGGACCTGGTGACCTGGCCCCTTAGGGTTCTCTGACAGAAGTACAGGTCAAGTACACAACTGGAACATAGCAGAAGAAAGTGACCATCGGGCAAGCAACTGTTACAGAAGAGGAACACAACCAAGACCTGGTCCGTTGGTGTGTCCTGATAGAAGTACAAAGTTCACTATCCAGTTGGAACACAACTACCCAGAAGTGGCTGTGCAGACAATGCAACAGTCACTTCTCACTGGGAAGAAGTACACCAAGAGTTGACATCACTATCTATTGTGATATCTTTTGTGATAAAACAACCTGGTGCAAGACACACCATCACTTGTACATTCAGTGATATTCTCTCAAGAAGAAAAAGCATTCATCCGACATTGAAGTCACTGGTGTGTCAAGAACAAGAAGATAACTCCACTAAGGATCAGTTTCCAAACATCTCTTATATACATCCATAGTTGAGTTGTAATCTTGTTGATTGTTCTACATTGTAATTCCTAGTTTGCTTTCTCAGAAGCGTTGTCTTAAGAACAAACCAAATTCGTAAACTTTAGAGTTTATGTTAGACTAGGAATAGTCATAAGTTAAATCCTCTGTAACTAGGAGAGTAGAGAGTGGCTTGTGGTGGTTGCATCATAAGTTAGTTTGAAGTCTTTGCAATAGGGTGTTTGCAAAGTGGCTTGTAATAGGTAGATTACAAGTTAGTTGAGTTAAAAGCCTATAAGAGTAGGTCGTGGTTTTTTGATCCCCTTGTGTGGGATTTTTCCACGTAGAAGATCTCTTACCTTTTTTACATTCAGTCTTTACTGCATTCTACTTATCAGTCTCATAGAGGACCAGGTACTCTACAGTTTGGTGAACTTATATAAGTTATCACCTGGCCAAACTCCCAAACATACTTATGAAGTAAGCTAGAGTCTCCCAAAGATCTGGAGTAGAAATAGTCCCCTTAGGTTCCTAGCGAGTCCTACCTGCTCAACATGATCAAGTTTCTTCTCCTCAATTGGAGCTACTGGTGGCTCCACAACTGCTGCTCTAGCTGCAGCGTGTGGCTTGCCTCGGACCCTACGCTGGCCCCTACCTCTTGCAGCTCTAATAGGGGGCGCTGGTGCTTGCTCAATTGATCCTGCAGAACGTGTCCTCACTATCTGTGAGAGAATAGAAGAGTAAAGGTTCAAACTTGGGAATAAGAAAATCTGCATGATAAAGAATGAAAGAAAGTGATGTTTCCTAATATCTCGGTAACCTCTCGAAGATAAGTACAAATGTCTCCGTTTGGATCCGCAAATTTCTACAAAACTTGCTCGTGACTCGTAGAACCTATGAACCTAGAGCTCTGATACCAACTTATCCCGACCCAAATCCCACCAAAGGGGTCGTGATGGCACCTAACCTCTGAGACTGGGTAAGCCAAACACCGTAATAGCGTTAAATCATCAAAACATGATATAATAAGACTGAATTTAATATATATAATCCCAAAAATGGAAATATACAATACAACTCTCCAAAACTAGGTAGTACAGAGTCATGAACTCTAAACTGAATACATAAAGGAGTCTTAAGTACAATACTATTTGAATGTGAAAATAATAGTATCAACATAAGGGATGGGACTCCAAGGGACTGTGATGGTCATTAAACACTATCTCGAACCCTCGAAATCAGTGTATGCACTTACTCCCTAGGTCTGCTGCCTCCAACAACCGTCTGCACAAAAATATGCAAAGTGTAGTATGTGTACATCATAATCGGTATCCAGTAAGTGTCAAAACTAACCTCGGTGAAGTAGTGACGAAGGTCAAGTCATGTGATACGATCTAGTCAAAGAACCTGCACAATATATCAATAACTAGAAGCAAGAATGTATAACAGAATACAACACCACAATCTCATAAAAACATGTGATAAAAACTCAACGTAGGAAATTGTTGACAATAAATCATCAAAAACAGAGGCATATACTAGCATGTCATATACAACTTGCAACTTGTTGAAATATATGATGAAGTATAAAGAAAACATATACATGATAAAAAATATCACCCCCATTTCATCACATGAATATCATTAAGAAAATCACCCTCAAACTATCATAGAAACATCATCAAGAATGACATCCTTATTTCATCACATGGCAATAATCAAGAAATGTTATCCTTATTCCACCACATGAGCATAATCAAGATCACCACCCTTATTTCACCACATGTGCAAACCCAAGAATGCCACCTTGATTTGCCACACATGCATAACAATAATCATAATCGCATAGCGAAGATATCATACCAACACCCAATCAATCCACCCAACATGTCCATATGTGCCATAATCAACACAAAGCAATATGCCAAATTTACATTAAAGATATGGGCCTATAATTTATCAATAAGATGAACAAGTACACGACAATAATACGAAAAATATGGATGGATGTTCAACATATAATGCATGACTACGGTTAAATCAATTGTAGCAATCAAGTTCATGTAGTCACAAAGTGATTAATCATGCTTTATATAAAGAATATCATCAAATTAAGGCATATTAATAATCTAAGGTCTAATACGGTCATAAACCACACATAGTACATGTGTATATGCTTGTCACCTCGCGTACACGTCGCTTTTCACATAACACAAATAGGAAAATAAGGCAAAATCCCAAGGGGTTTTTCTCACACAAAGTTAGGCAAGATACTTACCTCAATAAGCACAAATCAATCCTCTAATATAGCCTTTCCTCTAAAATTTACCTCTGCCCAGCTCAAATGTAATAAAAAATAACTTAATAACATCAAACAATGCTATAAGAATCAATTCTAAATAATAAATTCCAAATCTTTGCCCAATTACCAAAAGTTAACAAAAGGTCAACCCGACCCCACGGTCAAAACCCGAGTCAAGGGGTAGATCCTGACTACCAATAACCCTAAGAGTCCATACATATGATTAGATTCCTAAACCGAGTCCAAATCGACTCACAAATTTCTACTTTTTATTTTTTCAAAATATAGTCAAAATTCCTTTCCAAATTCAATGATTTAGGTGTAAAAATCCATGATAAATGAAGATATAATGTCAGAAAAAAGTGAAAATGACTTACCCAATTGGCTTGTGTAAAATCCTCTTCAAAAGTTTCCCTCTCCAAGTGTAGGGCGCAAAATATGAGAAAATAGGTCTAAGTCCTAAAACCCCTTCTAAATGATAAACTGCGGAAGTCGCACGTGTGATCAGGGGTTCATAATTGTGAGAAATGGCTTGCAAAAGCGTACTGAAACCCTCCCCCTCTGATATTGCAAATGCGACCAAGTATCGCAAATGCGGACCTCTCCTTCACAATTGCGGATGTTGTATTTGCGACACCAACTTCATAAATGCGAAGCTAGCTTTCACTGCCCTAACATCATATATGTGATCCCCACTCCGCAAATGCGAGATCTGCAACACAAGAAAAATTAAAGCTTCACCAAACCAGTCTGAAATTAATCTGAAACTAACGCGAGTCTCCTGGGCCCCACACAAAATATCCATACAAGTATATAAACTTCATACGAACTTGCTTGCAAGCTCAAAACATCAAAATAATATCTAATAAGATGAATCGAGCACCAAAACGCATCATGCAAGGTTTGAAACTCAAGAACTTCAATATTCACAACCAATCGTTTGATTCCTACCAAACCAACTCGGAATAAACCAAACTTTGCACACAAATTTCAAATAACAGAACGGAACTATTCCAAGTCCCGAAATAACAATCCAAATACAATAGTCTTAAAGTCAACCTATGGTCAAACTTATGAAATTTCTAACCTTCAAATTGTCAACTTTCGGCAAAAAGAGCCAAATCATCCTAGGAACCTCCAGATCCAAATTCGGAGATACGTCTAAGTCCAAAATTGCCATACAAACCTATTGTAACCATCAAAATATGAATTCGAGGTTGTTAAGGCAAAAGTCAAACCTTGATCAACTCCCATAACTTAAGCTTCCAACAATGGAGCTAAGTGTTTCAATTCATTCAAAAGGCTTTCCAAAACCAAACCAACCACCCCTGAAAGTTATACAAAAATAAGTAAGCACACAGTAAGCAACAAAGGGGATCAAATACATAAAATAATTGTCCGAATTGTTACAACCCTGCCAAGTCCATATGGATTTTGCAATCCCAAGTGACAACTTTCATACTTTGTGTGCATTCTTTAGAGCAAAATGTGCCAATATACAGACTATTGTCGTAAAATAATAAAATTTAGGAGGGGTATGGCTAACTGTGTTATGATGCAAGTAAAAATGAAGCACACTATTTTCAGATTTGGCGTGGTTTAGGTTGTCCCCTCCAAATTACTCGATTGGTAGAATGATCTTCCAGAATGTGACTAAAATCATGTTAGGCATGTATTGGGAAACTTTCCATCCTTAATGGGGGTTCAAGATGTGCAAGGAACTTAATGAAGCTGTGATTATCTTTTGGGATGAGAAATGGGCTGTCTTTCGATTTAGAAACCTGAAAATGACTCCATTGCTTGAAGAATTGGGAATTTTTCTAAGCTTAATTGGGATAGTCTCAGCCTTCTTGTACCTGAGAATCGCTGACCTTGGGGTTTTCTTCGAGCTTTTGGGATAAAAATAAAATATGAACTTGACTGCTTGGAAAAATCTTGGATCTTATTGGATTTCATGTCTGAATAGTTTGGGACTGGTAAGGCATATAGAGAGTTTCATGACAAATTTGCCATAACATCTAGAGATTGGATTAATTGAAGAGTTTTTGCTTTTGTTGTGCATTTTATGAGGCTTATGATCTTCCTGAAACATGAAGGAAAGATTCATACTCGTCTAGCCGTGGTAGTTGAGGTTGTGTCTGAAGGACTTGATGGTCATGCCTATACCATTGTCCTTATGATCTTAGCAGAAAAGTATCGAGCCTTAGACCTTTGCAAGCATGGGGCGAGCTACTTTGAAGGATGTAATCTTTTGTTACAAATATGGTTGATACAACATCATCAGAAAGGCAACTATCGTCAAGAATTCCTACGTCGGCTAATATGTGACTATATAGAAAATCATCATCAGAGCAGAGTGACCTTGACTCTAGATAGGTTCACAAGGCCTACTAGTTCTATGGGATAGGTATACCTCTTCAACGACCTATCAATTGAGCAAGTGCAATGGATGTTCAAATAGTTTCTGAAATAGAATTGGATAGCGCGATACAAGAATGAGACTTATTTGGTTTTGATAGGGCTATATGGCTCCTTATACCCCACTAAGGGTTATGAGGCAGGATAGAAGGAAAAAAGTGATACCACAAGTGGTAGACATGACACGCCACAAATCAAATTTCAAAAGGATAACATGCCACTTAAGTATGAAATTTTGAACATCTGGAACTAAAAAACCATTATGGATGAAAAGAGTATAGAACCTGATAGATACCAAGCTGCACACACATATTACTATCCTTCGTGGCTTGAATATGACATAACAAAGATTGTCAAGCTAGGTGTCAAGCTGAAAGGTAGAATTATATACGAGGACGCAAGAGCACAAGTCCAATACCGAAGGTTGCACAAAAGGATTACTGAGTCTGAGGTTGAACATAAGGAACAACATAATCAAGATATGGAGTCTATAAAAGAATGGAAAGAAATAACAGACAAGTCAGCAAAGACGCTGAAGTACTTGGAACAAGGATTGCAAGAGCCGGAAACAAGTATGAAAAAGCGATTATGGGATTGTCAAGAGATGTGATACGAGGATGGTGGAAAATTAGCCATGTTCTATATGATGATCGACATTCATAATATTGGGGATATGATCATCGGAGTGAAGAAGACAAAGTGTGACGAAGGTTCACTTTAGGTAAAATTGACTAGGAGCATTTTTATTTATTGTTTATGCTAGGTAATAAGGTCTTGAACCATTAGTGATTTTATTTATGTTTTGGAAATATAAAAAAATTGATTAACTCTAAGTTAATAGAATGAAGCATATTCGCACAAGAATTTTCAATTATGTGTCATCTTCGGCCTACCTCGGGCATGAAGAGGTTCCAAAATAAGACGTGTATTGAATGATTTAGATGTTTTCTCTGATATTATTTTAATATTGCAAGCCTTTTATTTTCTTTACTATTTATCTCACTATACTAACTTGATTACCTTTGTCCTTTCTTATTTTTAAGATTACTCCCCTCCCAAAGGTTGATTGTGTATCCTAGCGGTCTCTTTATACCACACCAGATCCAAAGGGCATTCCCCTCCTCCAACTAGCAGTCGCAAAAGAAAAGATAAATGCAAAATAAAATATGCAAGCGGTATGGTTGGTAGGGATAGTGTCCCTATTTCAATATAGGCTGTGGAAACATCAGATATGGGAAGTGTAGCAGGGAAGAATGATTTGGTCATTCGGTTGGAATATAAGATCAAGGAGTTACAAAGTGAACTGGAGCAAGTCTGAAATCTTGCAAACTTATCCCTCACCCTTAACATCCCAGACATCTACCACCAGAACAATGCAAACACCACCAAAGCTCAAGTCCCACTCCAAAATAAGCTACCACCACCAAATCCACCACTACAAGTCTACACTACCACAAGTCCCTCAACATCACTAAAATCCGCAACCACATCACCATCAAACCCATCACTACTACAAATCCCAATACCCCCACAAAATCCTCTATATCCACAATACTCACAGAACACCATTTATCCCTCCATAAGAATACCTCGAATTCCTATCTCCTATATCCACGATCAACCCTAAATATTTGTCAATGATCCTCTATGTACCCGAATCCCTAGAGCTCAACCAGACCAATCCCATCTATGTTGAAACCTTACCCTACAACCCCTAAACAAACCCAATACACATTTTAACCCACTAAAAAAGACTTACTAATCAAGAGTACGGTTGAGAAATTGCAGAAATTTTTTGGGAGGGTCCAAAGTGTTGTAATAGGGAAAGGAATTAAGGGTCTAAGCTACAAAGATCTGTGCATTCAACCTGAGTTGAGCTACCCAAGGGTTATATACCACCAAATTTTAGAATGTTCGATGGTACTAGAGATCTGAAGGCTCACTTAAGGACATACTGTGATATACTTGCGGGAGTAGGGAAGAACGCGCGAATCCACATGAAGCTGTTCATGAGGAGTCTTACCAGGGATGCTTTGTCTTGGTATATTGGGAAGAATAAAAGAAATGGCACAACTGAGTTAGTTGTCTTCTGGTTTAATGGGTAGATTTAGGATAAACACTAAAAATGCACCAGATTTATTTTATATTCAGAACTTGAATAAGAAACCCGCTAAGACATTCGAGAGTATGCTACTAGATAGAGGTCTGAGCCATCAATATGCAACTACCGTTGGATGAAGGGCAAATGGATAAGTTTTTCATATGTGCTCAAGATCCTCAATACTAAGAGAGGTTGATAGTAATTGAGGATAACAAATTTGTCAGTTTGTATGAATCAACCAAATAGTAGAGTACCTGGTCCTGTACAAGATTCTGCCTAAAATGCTAATAAAACAGTATGTAAATAAGGCAGAGGATTTTTTACGTGGAAAAATCCCACACAAGGGGATCAAAAAACCACGACCTACACCTGTAGGCTTTCAACTTCACTAACTTGTAAGGAACCTATTACAAGCCACTTTGCAATGAGGTCCTGTGTTCCCTTAAGATATCTCAATATTCTTTTGGCAGCCTTCAAATGAGATTCTTTGGGATTTGATTGAAACCTCGCACACAGTCCCACACTAAAGGCAATATCAGGTCTGCTGGCAGTGAGATAGAGGAGAGACCCAATAATGCCTCTATACATGGTTTGATTCATAGGAGATCCAGTTTCATCCATGTCCAGTCGAGTGGCAGTAGTAATGGGAGTGTCTATCACCTTTGATGCTTCCATGTCAAACCTCTTCAAAAGCTCCCTGATGTATTTTTGCTGACAAATGGATATACCCTTTGGGGGCTGTTTTACTTGAAGACCCAAAAAGAAGTTCAGTTTCCCTATCATGCTCATTTCAAATTCACTTCCCATGAGTTTTGCAAATTCTTCACACAGAGAATCAGTTGTTGCTCCAAAAATGATATCATTAACATAGACCTGAACAATGAGTAGGTTCCTTCCTTGTTTCTTTAAGAAAAAAATGTTGTCAATTTTCCCTCTTTTAAAGCCATTTTCCAAGAGGAACTTTGACAACCTTTCATACCAAGCTAGAGGAGCCTGATTTAGCCCGTATAGAGCTTTGTCCAGTTTAAACACATATTCAGGGTGCTCATGACATTCAAACCCTGGGGGTTGCTTCACATAGGCTTCTTCCTTAAGGAGTCCATTCAAAAATGCACTCTTGACATCCATTTGGAACAAGGTGAATTCCATATGAGATACAAAAGCGATTAGAATTCTAATAGCTTCCATGCGAGCCACTGGAGCAAACGTTTCATCATAGTCAATCCCTTCCTCCTGATTGTAGCCTTGGACTACTAACCTGGCCTTGTTCCTTATGGTAACTCCATGTTCATCAAGCTTGTTTCTGAATACCCACCTGGTTCCTATAATGGTTCGATCTGGGGGTCTAGGTACCAGGTGCCACACATTGTTTCTCTTAAACTGATGTAGCTCGTCTTGCATGGCTGTAATCCAATCTACATCTTTAAAGACTTCCTTGATATTTTTGGGTTCTATCTAGGAGAGAAAGGCTGAGAAGGCAAGTGAATTTCTGGCTCTTGACCTGGTTTGTACTCTAAAATCTAGAGGAGTAATAATGTTGTCTATTGGATGAAAGCTTTGGTGTCTCCAGTTAGACGCCTGAGGTTCATTCTGAGAGGAAGAGGGCATGTTTGGCTGATTTTCCTCTATACTTCTCTCAAGTGCTAGTGGAGTTCCCTGAACAGCATCGACCACTCATTCTTCAGCTTCAGTGGTTGTAATTAAGGTGCTTGGTTCTTCATTTAGCTCCTTTACTTGACTCATCATATCCGCCTTTCCGTTTGTCATGTTAATGACTTCACCAGGGACTAGTAAGAGTTCTCCATCTTGATCTTCCTCAACACTCTTCTCACATGATGGATAAGATTCATCAAAAATAACATGGACACTCTCCTCAACACATTGAGTCCGCTTATTATATTTCTTGTAAGCCTTGCATTGAGAAGAGTAGCCTAGGAATATTCCTTCATCACTCTTGGCATTGAATTTACCAAGCTGATCCTTTCCATTGTTGAGAACATAACATTTGCACCCAAATGTTCTTAGGTGAGTCAGCTTGGGTTTCCTTCCATTCAACAATTCATACGGGGTTTTGTTCAGAAGAGGTTTGATCATGCACCTGTTCACCAAGTAGCAGGCAGTATTGACAGCTTCATCCCAGAAGTTCTTTGCAATTCCACTGTCGATCAGCATTGTTCTTGCCATTTCTTCCAGAGTTTTGTTCTTCCTTTCTTCTACTCTATTTTGTTGGGGATTTCTGGGAGCTGAGAAGTTGTGAGTGATGCCATTTTTATTGTAGAATTCATCAATTTTGACATTCCCATGATCTGATCTAATGCATGTGACTCTAGACTCCATTTTCACCTGGATTTTCTTCACAAAGGCCACAAACACCTCAACAGTTTCATCTTTGGTTATGAGAAACAGAGTCCATGTGAATCTGGAGTAGTCATCTATTATCACAAAAATGTATCTTTTTCCTCCTCTGCTTTGCACTCTTATAGATCCACACAGATCCATATGCAGAATCTCTAGTGGCTTTGAGGTGCTCACATCTCTTTTAGACTTAAAAGAGGACTTCACATGTTTTCCTCTAGCACAGACATCACAGACTTTTTGCATCTTTAATTGTGACATAGGCAGAGGCAGACCATAGACCAGGTCCTTCTGAATTAGTTTGTTTAGAAGAGAAAAACTTGCATGGCCCAGTCTTCTATGCCATAGTTCAGCATCATCATCAACAGCTTTCCAACAACTCAGATCACCACTCTGTAAGGACTCGAAATTAGCGACATAGATGTTCTTGTATCTTTTGGCCACAAGTACGATTTCACCAGTCACAAGATCAGTGACTGCATATTTTTGACAAGAATTCCACCTTGTTTCCTTTATCGTAGATTTGAGAGACACTCAAGAGAGTGTACTTAAGGCCATTGACATAGTACACATTTTCAATAGAATGAGTGAATGACTTCCCGACTTTTCCAACTCCAAGAATGTACCCCTTTTTACCATTGCCAAAGGATACACTCCCTCCTTGCTGGGCTTTTAGTGAAAGAAAGTCAGTTGTATTCCCAGTCATGTGCTTTGAACACTCATTATATAAACTATTATTGACCGCTTCCTTTCACTGTTCCCTCTTTATTGCTATTGTCTTCATTATCATCTGATTGAGCTATCAAAGCAAAAGTTGAGTCATATCCAGTCTCCTCGCCTTTAACTACCATCATGGAACTATCACCAGTATCAGGTTCATCTTCAGATTTACCAGAGGAACCCCCCCATGCTACAAGAGCCTGCCTCATCATATTGTCAGCGGATCTTTTTCTCTTGAAGTCCTTAAAGGAACCGGGTTCGTCTTAGCTATTTTCCCATGGTAGTTCTTGGAGAATTCTTGTTTCAAGAGAGGACAGTCTTTCATGAAGTGTCCAAGCTTTCCACACTTGTAACAAAGATCACAGTTTTTGGGACTGTTAGAGCTGTCCCTTTTTAGCATTTCTCCATTTCTTCTGACCATCTTCTAAAATCTTTTAGTTAAGTAAGCCATGTCACTATATTGCTCACTTGAATCATTGTTATCAGCTTTAAGTACCAGGTTCTTTTCCTTCTTTAGTTCTCTTCTTTCATAGTTTATCTTTCTCTTCAACTCATAGGTCTTCAAGTTTCCGATCAGCTCTTCTATGGTCAGCTCCTGTAAGTCCTTTGATTCAGTAATATCATTAACTTTGCTTTCCCAAGAGCTAGGCAGAAAGCTGAGGATTTTCCTTACTAGCTTGTTTCTGGGAATAGTTTCACCAAGTGAGTGTAACTCATTTATGATGTAAGTGAATCTTGTGTGCATATCTTGAATGGATTCATCATCCCTCATTTTGAAGAGTTCATACTCGGTAGTGAGCATATCAATCTTAGACTATTTTACTTGTGTAGTTCCCTCATGAGATGTTTGCAAAGCTTCCCATATCTCCTTGGCAGTGTCACATGTGGAGATTCTATTGTACTCTTCAGGTCCTATTCCACATACAAGATTGTTTTTGGCACGAAAATTCTTCTCCACAACTTTCTTATCTGCTTTAGTATACTCTTTGCTGGTTTTTGCCATTGAAAATGGAAGTTCCTCTAGTACCTTGGTTTGAGCGTAAGGACCATCGCATATGATATCCTATAACTCACAATCATCAGCCATGATAAAATCGTGCATTCTTGTTTTCCACCACCCATAGTATTGTCTATTAAACTTGAGGGGTGGATATGTAAATTGACCTTCTTCAAAATTTGGTGGAGCAGCCATGAGGATCCTTCCTAGGTGTTAGCCTGATAGGAGGAACCTGCTCTGATTCCAATTTTTAGTTTATATGAGTCCACCAAATAGTAGAGTACCTGGTCATCTACAAGATTCTGCTAAGAATGCTAATAAAACAGTACGTAAATAAGACAGAGGATTTTTTACGTGGAAAAATTCCACACAAGGGGATCAAAAAACCACGACCTACACCTGTAGCCTTTCAACTTCACTAACTTGTAAAGAACCTATTACAAGCCACTTTGTGACTTCCTAGTTACAAAAACTTTTACTAACTTGTGATGCTCTCACCATAAGCCACTTTGTAACCCTACAATTATAAAGACTTTTGCTTATGACTGAATCTAGTCACAACATAAACTCAAGGAGTTTATGGATTTACAAGAGGATTCCTAATCAAACGCTTCTAGCTAAGCAGCTAAGGAGATACAATAAGTACAATTACAAAGTTATAACTCAACTAGGACAACAACAAGCTATCTTTTAGGAATTGGTCCATAGTTGCGTTCAACTTTGTTCTTCAAGCTTGTGAGGATTGATTATGTTTTTGGCAAGAAGCTTGAATGAGAAACTGAAACCTTCAAGTGATATTTTGTATAAACTCATTGTAGGTAAACCTTGATCACATCACTTGAAATAATGTGAGCACTTTATTTGGTTAGAGAATGAGTGGGTACTGGAGATAGTGCAGTGCGGCAGAAACAGTACAGTCAATCACTTCATTTCCAGCTATGACCAATTGACTTGTACTGTGATGAGAGAACCACAAGGGTATTAGATCCTTGTTTGGGTTCCTAGCTCCCGAAGCTGTAGCAGTTCACCTTTAGCCTGGAATTCGTTAAGATTGCAGTATAGTCCAAGTAGGTCAGGTTCCCTATCTGGTTCTTAACAGTAAGTTTGTTAGATCATCAAAACATTAGGCAAGAACATTTAAAACCTATCAATTCTAATATATCATTAAGCTAAGAGAAAGAATTGAAAAAGGTACCAAAATATTATGATATATGATATAATTATGCAAGTGATGTCTGGATATAATTATATATTTTTAGTGCATTACTTACCATACATTTTGGTATTTTAATGCTAAATTGTACTGTGTTTGTGCTTAATTGAGTTTATTTTATGTGTAGTTACTTTGGAGATAAAATTGGGAATAAAGTATATTATGTATATTTTATACACTATAACAATGGATTCATGATTATTTAATTATTATATATATAATGATTACAGTTTAATATTTCAAAAGAAGACAAAAGAAACAATTGCAAAGAATAGAAAAGTTAAGGAAAAGAATGAGAAATGAAGCAGAAGTTAGGCAGCAATTGAAAGAACTCCCAAGCAGACATGAAATGTTTTTGGTTTTAGCGCCAGGGCTAGCACCTCATGGTGGCCTGGACCCTGTGTGCTTGATTTTTCCTATTTCGCCCGGGACAAGGTTATTTCGGTCTTATACGGTCCCAACTCGTATAAAATGGGTCCCAAACCTAATTTGGAGGATATCTAACATACTTTGAAGGCAAATTCACGTGGAGGAACATACACCACGCTTGGAGGAGGCTTCTAACTAGTTTTTCTTCTCTTCTCTTCCTTTAATATCATAGTTTATTAGTTCTAGAGTTTTGGGTGCTACATAAACATTGTAGTTTGAAACTTGAATTGTTCTTGTTATTTTATCATATTGGTTTATTTATTCAATCTTGAACTTAATTATTTGATTGCTTGATCACCAATTGAATACTATTTACAAATCTAGGATTGAACGCGGGAGAGAGAATTTTACATTGCATATAAGATTGAGTAGAGCAAGATCTTGAACTTGAGTATCGAGAACGGATTTGCGGTTAGGATAGGGATATACCTAATCGCCTTGCTTGGTTACTATATAGGAATTATTAATGCGTTCTTATTAATCCTAATTCCATAGGAATATAAGTATTAGGTTAGCTTGAATAGAGGAGTAGTACTTCGGGAGAATACTACGAGTAATATTAACCTTGTCAATCAATAAATCAGATAAATTAATTAGACAATTTAAGTGGAAGAATCAATGGGATTGTTAGCTAACTCATAACTCTATAATACTTTCTCCCATTGAATTTGTATCTAAGCTTGTTGGCGTATTTTCTTTAATTTCTTAGTTTTTGACTCTAGATTAGTTGTATTTAATAATCTTTAGAAAAGTGCTTGAATAGAATAATTGTCTTAGTTTAATTTAGTAAACAGTTAATCACAAGTCCATATGGGTATTATATTTGGACTTACAATCCTTTATTACTTGTCAACCATGTATACTTGCGTTGGTACTATGATGAATATTTCTGATTAAGGGAATATGTGAAACGACGTTGTTTACTAACAACGTTGGTGAATGATTGGTCTAAGAAGAGAGTTGATCTTGCACAAGAATTTAATAGGTGTGGCTTGGTTTTGCGCAACTTGGATGTAGATTTGAGTCAAAGGTTGATGCGTATAATGCCCAACAATTTAGTGATGAGTTGTGTGAAGCTGAAAAAGATCTTCTAGACCAAATTGAGGAGCTAAAATAAGAATACCAATCATTAGACCATGTTCTTGTTGATGATCCGAGGTTGAGGGAGTATATATTATTGAGGATGTCAAAAATAATGCAGTTTTAGAGTTGGGGCATGTTGGTCCTCATTCTAAATATTTTTCGACATTATGTTTGGATGGAGACATGAAGATTAAGCTTTTGGAGAGATGTATAGATGAAGAAAAAGACCTGTATATTCTAAAATTTGCAATATTAAGAAGACAAAATGACATACCTCACCTAAAGGCTAAGAAGTGAAAGATGTGATATCTATTGCTTGGTTCCCTTATTTTCACACTATCGCCCCAGGAACGTGACAGAAAAATTGATACAAAACTGGGGGCGCAATTCATATCCTCAAAGGGGAAGAAAAAGCGGTGAAAGTGATTGTGTCATGCCACAATGTTAAATCAAGCACTTGTTGGGAGGCAACTCTACTGTTTCTTTTTTTTATTCTTTTTTTGTGTTATTTTTGTGTTTTGTAAGAGTAGGAGCATGGAATCAAAGCTAGTGGGCATATGCATAAACGAGCAGGAGGTTGAAACTAAGTATGAGGTACCCACACAAAGGATCATACTTGGGAGAAGTCAGAGTATCCTGTGAACTGCTAATGCTCCAGCCTTTGGCCTACTAGGGAGTTTTTCTTTACACCTCACTTGTTTTTCATTATTTTATATGCATTGAGGATACTGCATAAATTAAGTGTTGGGTGGTGTACCGACTTGGCTGGTCGTTTCATGAGTTACCGCTCCGTTTCCCCCATTTCTGCTTCTTTATATGTTGTTTAGTTATATTTCAGCGCATCGTGTTAGTTAGTTTGGGTTCGGAGTTGTTTTGTAGAAAATTAGACAATTAGTCTCTTAAGTTGGCCTTTTAGTTGAAAAAGTCAACCGGAAGTTGGCTTGTGAGTAAACAATATCGGAACTTGGTTTTTATGATTTGGATAGCTTCGTGAGGTGATTTGGGACTTAGGAACATGATCGGAATGTGTTTTGGAAGCCCGGGGTAGATTTAGGCTTGAATTGGCAAAATTAGAATTTTGGCGTTTTCTGGTTGGTAGTGGAGATTTTGATATCGAGGTCGGAATGGAATTCTGGAAATTGGAGTAGGTCCATTGTGTCATTTGTGACATGTGTGCAAAATTTCAAGTCATTCGGATGAGGTTTGGTAGACCTTTTGATCGAAAGCAAAATTTGGAAGTTTTGAAATTTCTTAGGCTTGAATCCGATGATGATTTGATGTTTTGATGTTTTTTGGGCATTCCGAAGGTTGGAACACGTTTGAATGATGTTATGGGATGTGTTGGCATGTTTGGTTGAGGTCCCAAGGGCCTCGGGTGAGTTTCGTGTGGTTACACGGATCAAATTCTTGTTTTGAAAGTTGCAGATTTCTTCAGTTCTATGTTGTAGAGTTTTGCTCTTCGCGTTTGCGAGAGGGTCCTCGCGTTCGCGAAGAGATATTGAGTGAGGCAGGAGAATTTCCCTTCATGTTAGCGATGTTGGTCCCGCGTTCGCGAAGGGTGATGCGGAGTGTGCATCGTGAACGCGAAGTAGGTCACGCGTTCGCGTAGAGTAATAGGAGCAGCTGGGTCCCCAAGATTTTGTGCTTCGTGTTCGCGTAGGTGTAGTCGCGTTCGCGAAGGCTTGGACGGTTGAAGTATCGCGTTCACATGGAGTATGTCGCGTTCGCAAATGAGGAATAAGTGGTCAACGGATTTTTGTGCTTCGCGAACGAGGCTTTGACCGTGTTTCCGAAGAAGGAAATTTCACCTGGGCAAAATGTTTAAATAGCCATTTTCGCGATTTTTGGTCTATCTTCTACCATTATTGGGCGATTTTGAAGCTTTTTTTGAAAGGGATTGAAGAGGGAATCGAAGGGTAACACTTGGAGGTAACATTTTTTGAACTCAATACTCGACTCTATGATAATTTCTAGCTAATTAGACAAGAAATTTGTGGAATCTAAAGCCTAAAATTGGGGAATTAGGGCTTGAAATTGGAGACCTTAATTTGAGAATTTGAGGGGACGTTTATGGTCGGATTTTGATGTATTTGGTATGTATGAACTCGTGAGAGTGTAAGGATTCTAGTTTTGTGATTTTTATCGAAATTCGAGACGTGGCTTCGGGGGTCGGGTTTGGCCAATTTTGGGATTTTTGATGTAAATTGGTTATTTTTGCTTGGGCTTTGTTCCTTTAGCGCGTATTAATGGTATGTACTGTTTTTGGTTAGATTTGGAGCATTCAGAGGCCGAGTCGAGAGGCAAAGTCATAACGAACTAGAGTTTGGACCAGATTGAGGTAAGTAATAATTGTAAATGTTGTCCTGAGGGTATGAAACCCCGGATTTCACATTGTTGTGCAACTTTAAGGTCACACACACGCTAGATGACGAGCATGGGGTCGTGCACCATTGGGGATTGTGACCAAGTCTGTCCCGTACGACTGTTAAGTCGCGTATTTGATTGAAAACTGTTTGATATCACTGTGTTTTGGAAAGTATTACCATGTTTTGGGCTGAATGCCATATTTGGGCCTCGCGCCAACTGTTGTGGACCCTTAGGGGCTTTTTACTACTATTCCTCACTGTTTTAACTTTATATTTTTACTCAGTTATGCTGTATTCTACTATTTTCATAACTCAGCCGTATTTACTCCATTTTGATATTTAAATGATATTTTGGGCTGAGCATCATGTTTTACTGTTGCCCAAGGGGCTTGAGAGATTTCTGACTGAGTAAGGCTGATGGCCTATGTTGTGAGGATATTATGGGATCGGGTTACGCGCCGCAGCATGTTGTTACTGATTCATGATTATGAGGCTGAGGGCCTGATTTGTTATGCCACGAGATGGCTTGTGATAGCGCTTGGGCTGTAGGAGCCCCTCCGGAGTTTGAACACCCCCAGTGAGCGCGGGTACCCAGTGTGAGATGTGATATTTCCCGAGGGGTTGTTGTTGTTTCATGTTATTACCCGAGGGGTTGATTACGAGTGATTGTGAGATAGCCCGAGGGGCTGGTTCTGTTGATATTTTGCTCGAGGGACGGTTGTGGTACATGTTTTGCCTAAGGGGCTGTCTACGCTTCTACCATTTTCTCACTGTTTTCATCACTCGTTTGAAACTATTGAAAGATGTTTTAAAAAGGTTTTACTGAACTGAGTTGTTTTTATAAGTTTTATTGCTTTACTGCATTGTTCTGAACATATATTGTTTTGTTGTAGCGTTATGACATGGTTTACGTATTTTCTTACTGCCCAGCTACTTTTACTTTTATTACTTACTGAGTTGGCGTACTCACATTACTCCCTGCACCTTGTGTACAGATCCAGGAGTCTCGGGGCGTGATAGTGAGTGTTGATCAGTCTTCCAGCAGGTCTCCCGAGTTGACTAGGTAGCTACTTTGGCGTTCGCAGCCCAGTGCTTCTCCTTCCTACCTTATCTAGAATGTCGTAGAATTTTATTTCAGACTATGTTGTCCTTTCCTATTCCTAGATGAGTTTGTAGTTGCTCATAACTGGTGACACCCTGATGTCGGGATGTGTTATGTTTTCGCACTGTTTATTTTAACTTATATTATGGGATGTTTGCTAATTAATGACTTAAAATGACTTATTATAAATGTCTGGTTGGTTTTGGGGCTGTGTCGGCTGACCTAGTTTCACGATAGGCGCCATCACGACCGGGTCAGTTTTGGGTCATGACAAGTTGGTATAAGAGCCTAGGTTACATAGGTCTCACGAGTGATGAACATGTTTAGTAGAGTCTCGCGGATCGAAACGGAGACGTTTGTATTTATCCTTGGGAGGCTGCAGAACCTTTAGGAAAACTTCATATTCTTGAATTCTTATCGTGCGAATCTGTTGATCCTAGTACTAAACTTCTGTTATTTTATTCTCTCACAGATGGTGAGGACACGTGCTACCGATCAGGATGGACGACCACTAGTACCAGCAGCTGGGGCCACCAGAGGCCGAGGACGCGGTAGGGCAGGGGTGTAGCCCGCACAACAGCTAGGGCAGCACTTACAGATCTACCAGCCACTCCAGTTCATGATCAAGTCCTAATTGTGGACGCTCCAACAGCACCAGCTCAGGCACCGCTTGTGCCTACTGTGATTCCAGGCCTTCAGGAGGCCCTGGACTAGATTTTATCAGTATGCACTGGCCTAGCTCAGTAGGTCTCAGTTACTACAGCCGCAGCTACTTCTCAGGCCGGAGGAGGCACTCAGACTCCCACTACTCGCACACCTGAGCAGGTCGTGTAGGGACTTCAGACATCGGGGGTTACCTCCAGCCCAGCCGGTTGTAGCTGCTTAGAACTATGTAGCTCATGTTATGCCAGAGGACGAGCAACACAGATTGGAGAGGTTTGGTAGACTTCAGCCTCCGACTTTCAATGGTGCAGAGGGCGAGGATGCCCAAGGCTTCTTGGATAAGTGTTAGAGGATGCCTCGGACCGCAGGTATTATGGAGACCAGTGGGGTCTCATTCACTACTAAACAGTTCTCTGGGGCTGCACTTAGTTGGTGGAGGCTTACGAGAGGCATAGGCCAGTTGGCACATCACCCCTTTCTTGGCAGCAGTTCTCCGCTCTCTTTTTGGAGAAGTTTGTACTAGAGTCTCACCGAGAGGAGCTGTGCAGGTAGTTCGAGCAGCTTGTTAGGGTGACGATATGTTACATAGTATAAGATGCGGTTCTTTGAGTTGGCTCGTCATGCGGTCTGGTTGGTTCTCACAGATCGAGAGAGGATCGGGAGGTTTATAGATGGCCTTGCTTTTCAGCTTCGGTTTCTTATAACCAGAGAGAGAGTATCTGGTGCTACTTTTGATGAGGTTATTGACATAGCTCGATAGATCAGAGTTCATCCCGTGCTCCATCAGTTCAGGGCTTTCCTATGCCAGGTTCTTCTGCTAGTCATCCCGGTACTAGGGGTTCCCTTCAGTCCCCATCTCCAGCACCAGATGGTTGTTATGAGTGTGGAGAGTTGGGTCACGTATGGAGGAAGTGTCCTCATCGTCTTGGGGGTTCATCTCATCAGAAGAGTTAGCCATTGACTTCAGCACCAGTTACCTCACCACCCACAACCCAGCCAACTAGGGGTGGAGGAAAGTCAGCTAGGGGTTGCCCCAAAGGGGGAGGTCGATCAGGTGGTGGTCAGGCTCGTTTCTATGCACTACCAGCTAGACCCGATGCTATTGCTTCCGATGCTGTGATTATAGGTATTGTCTCAGTCTGCCACAGAGATGCCTCTGTGTTATTTGACCCCGATTCCACTTTTTCATATGTGTCATCATATTTTGCTCATTATTTTTATACGCCCCGTGAGTCTCTTGTTTCATCTATTCGCGTATCTACTCCGGTGGGCGATATTATTATTGTAGACCACGTATATCGGTCGTTTGTGGTGACTATTGGGGGTTTGGAGACCCGAGTGGATGTTTTGTTCTTTGTATGGTGGACTTTGATGTGATATTGAGCATGGATTAGCTATCTCCCTATCGTGCTCTATTGGACTGTTATGCTAAGTGACGCTGGCTATGCCGGGTGTACCACGGATTGAGTGGCGAGGTTCGACTGATTTTGTCCCCAGTAGGGTGATTTCGTTCTTGAAGGCCCAACGGATGGTTGGGAAAGGTTGTCTTTCATACTTAGCCTTTGTGAGGCATGTCAATACAGAAACTCCTAGTATTGATTTTGTTCCTGTAGTGAGGGATTTTCCCAATGTGTTTCATGCAGCCTACTGGGTATGCCACCGGACATGGATATTGATTTGGTGTCGGGCACTCAGCCTATTTCTATTCCACCATATTGTATGGCACCAGCGGAGTTGAAGGAGCAGCTTCAGGAACTCCTTGATAAGGGGTTTTCGGCCTAGTGTGTCGCCTTGGGGTGCGCCTATTCTATTTGTGAAGAAAATGGATGACACGATGAGGATGTGCATTAATTACACGCAGTTGAACAAAGTGACAATCAATAACAAGTATCCTTTGCCTAGTATCGATGATTTATTTGACCAGCTTCAGGGAGCGAGAGTGTTCTCCAAGATTGATCTCCGTTTAGGGTATCACCAACTGAAGATTAAGGACTCGGACATTCTTAAGACAGCTTTCAAGACCCGTTATAGTCATTATGAGTTCCTTGTGATGTCTTTTAGGCTGACCAATGCCCTAGCAGCATTTATGCATTTGATGAACAGCGTGTTTCGGCCTTATCTAGACTCGTTTGTGATTGTTTTCATTGATGATATTTTGGTATACTCCCGTAGGCAGGAGGATCTTGCGGAGCATTTGAGAGTTATGTTGCAGATATTGGGGGAGGAGAAGCTTTATGCAAAGTTCTCCAAATGTAAATTTTGGCTCAGTTCAATGGCTTTCTTTGGGCACGTGGTGTCCAGTAAGGGTATTCAGGTTGATTTGAAGAAGATAGAGGCGGTTCAGAGTTGGCCCAGACCGTCCTCGTCCACGGAGATTTGCAGCTTTCTTCATTTGGCGGGTTATTATCGTCGGTGCATCCATGGATTTTTATCTATAGCATCACCCTTGACCAAATTGACTCAAAAGGGTGCTCCATTCAGGTGGTTGGATGAGTGTGAGGCGAGCTTTCAGTAGCTTAAGACTGTGTTAACCACAGCTCCAGTGTTAGTTTTGCCATCAGCTTCAGGTTCATATATAGTGTATTGTGATGCTTCGAGAGTGGGTATTGGGTGCGTGTTGATGCAGGAGGGTAGAGTTATTGCTTATGCTTCTCGTTAGTTGAAGCCCCATGAGAAGAACTACCACGTTCATGATTTGGAGTTAGCTGCCATTGTTCATGCGTTGAAGATTTGGAGGCATTATCTTTATGATGTGTCTTGTGAGGTGTTTACTGATCATCGTAGCCTCCAGCACTTGTTCAAGCAGAAGGATCTCAATTTGAAGCAGTGAAGATGATTGGAGCTGCTAAAGGACTATGATATTACCATCTTGTACCATCCGGGGAAGGCCAATATAGTGGTTGATGCTTTAAGTAGGAAGGCGGTGAGTATGGGCAGTCTTGCATTTATTCCTGTTAGGGAGAGACCTCTTGCAGTTGATGTTCAGGCTTTGGCCAATCGGTTTGTGATGTTGGATATTTCATAGCCCAGTTGGGTCTTAGCTTGTGTGGTTTCTCGGTCTTCCTTCTTTGATTGCATCAGAGAGCGTCAATATGATGATCCTTATTTACTTGTCCTTAAGGACAGAGTTCAGCATGATGATGCCAGAGCTGTGACTATTGGTGATGATGGGGTGTTGAGGATGCAGGGCCGGATATGTATGCCCAATGTAGACGGGCTTCAGGAGTTGATTCTGGAGGAGGCCCAGAGTTTGTGGTATTCCATCCATCCCGGTGCTGCAAAGATGTACAAGGATATGAGACAACATTATTGGTGGAGGAGAATGAAGAAGGACATTGTGGGATTTGTAGCTCAGTATCTCAATTGTCAGCAGGTGAAATATGAGCTTCAGAGACCGGGTGGCTTGCTTCAGCACTTAAATATTCCAGAGTGGAAGTGGGAGCGTATCACTATGGACTTTGTGGTTGGGCTCCCACGGACTTCGAAGAAGTTCGATGCTATTTGGGTGATTGTGGATCAGCTGACCGAGTCTGTGAACTTCATTCTTGTATGTACTACCTATTCTTTGGAGCGGTTGGTAGAGATCTATATTAGAGAGATTGTTTGCTTGCATGGTGTCCCAATTTCCATCATTTCAGATAGAGGTACTCAATTTACTTCACAGTTTTGGAGGGCCGTGCAGAGAGAGTTGGGTACTCAGGTCGAGTTGAGCATAACTTTTCACCCTCAGACGGACGGGCAGTCCGAGCACACTATTCAGATATTGGAGGACATGTTGCGCGCTTGTGTCATTGATTTTTGAGGGTCATGAGATCAGTTTCTACTGCTCGCGGAGTTTACTTATTACAACAATTATCAGTCGAGTATTCAGATGGCTCTATATAAGGCTTTGTATGGGAGAAGGTGTAGATCTCTAGTTGGTTGGTTTGAGCCGGGTGAGGCTAGGCTATTGGGTACAAACTTGGTACAGGATGCTTTGGACAAGTTGAAGGTGATTTAGGAGCGGCTTCATACAGCGTAGTCGAGACAAAAGATTTATGCAGACAGGAAGGTTCGTAATGTGTCCTACATGGTTGGGGAGAAGGTTCTATTGAAGGTTTCACCCATGAAGGGTGTTAGGAGATTTGGGAAGAAGGAGAAATTGAGCCCTCGGTTCATTGGGCCTTTTGAGGTGCTTCGGAGGATTGGGGAGGTGGCTTATGAGCTTGTTTTGCCACCCAGCTTATCGAGTGTGCATCCGGTATTTCATATTTCTATGCTCCAGAAGTATATTGGTGATCCGTCTCATGTTTTAGGTTTCAGCACGGTTCAGTTGGACGGTGATTTGACTTATGATGTGGAGCCAGTAGCTATTTTGGAGCGTCAGATTCGAAAGTAGAGGTCAAAGGATATAGCTTCAGTGAAAGTGCAATGGAGAGGTCGACCCGTGGTGGAGGCTACCTGGGAGACTGTACGGGAGATGTGGAATAGCTATCCTCACCTATTTGAGGCTTCAGGTATGTTTCTTGACCCGTTCGAGGACGAACATTTGTTTAAGAGGGGGAGGATGTAACAACTCGACCGATCGTTTCATGAGTTACCACTCTGTTTCCCCTATTTTTGCTTCTTTATATGTTGTTCAGCTGTATTTCATCGCATTGTGTTGGTTAGTTTGGGTTCAAAGTGGTTTTGTAGAGAAATGAGACACTTCGTCTCTTAAGTTGGCCTTTAGTTAGAAAAGTCAACCGGAAGTTGGCTTGTGAGTAAACGATCTCGGAAGTTGTTTTTATGATTCGAATAGCTTCGTGAGGTGATTTGGAACTTAGAAGCATGATCGGAATGTGTTTTGGAGGCACGAGGTAGATTTAGTCTTGAATTGGCAAAATTTAAATTTTGGCATTTTTCGGTTGGTATTGGAGATTTTGATATCGGGGTGAGAAAGGAATTTTGGAAAGTAGAGTAGGTCTGTTGTGTCATTTGTGACGTGTGTGCAAAATTTCAGGTCATTCGGATGAGGTTTGATAGACTTTTTGATAGAAAGCGGAATTTGGAAGTTTTGGAATTTCTTAGGCTTGAAACCGATGATGATTTAATGTTTTGATGTTGTTTTGGGCGTTCCGAAGGTTGAAACAAGTTTGAATGATGTTATGGGATGTGTTGGCATGTTTGGTTGAGGTCTCGAGGGCCTCGGGTGAGTTTCGGGTAGTTAAACGGATCAAATTCTTATTTTGAAAGTTGCAGTTTTCTTCAGTTCTGTGTTTTAGAGATTTGCTCTTTGCGTTCGCGAGAGGGTCCTCGCATTCGCAAAGAGATATTGAGTGAGGCAGGAGAATTTCCATTTGCATGTGTGATGCTGGTCCCGCATTCGCGAAGGGTGAGGCGGAGTGTGCATCGCGAACGCGAAGTAGGTCCCGCGTTCAGTAATTGGAGCAGTTGGGTCCCCAGGATTTTGTGTTTCGCGTTCGCGTAGGTGTAGTCGCGTTCGTGAAGGCTTGGACGGTTGAAGCATCGTGTTCGCATGGAGTATGTCGCGTTTGCGAATGAGGAATAAGTGGTCAACGGATTTCTATGTTTCGCGAATGCGAGGCTTTGACCGCATTCACGGAAAAGGAATTTTCACCTGGGCAGAATGTTTAAATAGTCATTTTCGCGATTTTTGGTCTATCTTCCACCATTGTTGGGCGATTTTGAAGCTTTTTGAGAGGGATTGAAGAGGGAATCGAAGAGGAATACTTGGAGGTAATATTTTTGAACTCAATACTCGATTTCTATGATGATTTCTAGCTAATTAGACATGAAATTTATGGAATCGAAAGCCTAAAATTGGGGAATTATGGCTTGAAATTGGAGACATTGATTTGATGATTTGAGGGGCCGTTTGTAGTCGGATTTTGATGTATTTGGTATGTATGCACTCGTAAGAGTGTAAGGATTCTAATTTTATAATTTTTATCGGAATTTGAGACGTGGGCCCGGGGGTCGGGTTTGGCCAATTTCGGGATTTGTTTATGTAAATTGGTTATTTTCACTTGGGCTTCGTTCCTTTAGTGCGTAATAATGGTATGGTACTGTTTTAGATTAGATTTGGAGCATCTGGAGGTCGAGTAGAGAGGCAAAGGCATCGGGGCTAGAGTTTGGACCGGATTGAGGTAAGTAATGATTATAAATGTTGTCCTGAGGGGCTGTCTACGTTTTGCCCGAGGGGCTGTCTACATGTTTTTCCTGAGGGGATGTCTATGTTTCTACCTTTTTCTCACTATTTTCATCACTCGTTTGAAATTATTGAAAGATGTTTTAAAAAGATTTTACTGAACTGAGTTGTTTTTAAGAGTTTTATTGCTTTAATGTATTATTCTGGACATATATTGTTTGCTTGTAGCGTTATGACATGGTTTATGTATTTTCTTACTGCTCAGCTGCTTTTACTTTTATTACTTACTGAGTTGGCGTATTCACATTACTCCCTGCACCTTGTGTGCAGATCCAGGAGTCTCGGGGCGCGATAGTGAGTGTTGATCAGTCTTCCAGCAGGTCTACGGAGTTAACTAGGTAGTTGTTTTGGCGTTCGCAGCCCAGTGCCTCTCCTTCCTATCTTATCTAGACTATCGTAGCATTTTATTCAGACTATGTTGTCCTTTCCTATTCCTAGATGAGTTTTTAGTTGCTCATGACTGGTGACACCACGATGTCGGGCTGTGTTATGTTTCTGCACTGTTTATTTTAACTTAAATTATGGGATTTTTGCTAATTAATGGCATAAAATGACTTATTATAAATGTCTGGTTGGTTTTGGGATTGTGTTGGCTGGCCTAGTTTCACGATAGGCGCCATCACGACCGGGTCAGTTTTGGGTCGTGACAGGTGGGGATTCTCTGGATCATGTATATAGTAGGTTATTGCTATTCAGTATTTTTTTTAAGTTGTAGTAATTTTTAGCTTAGCTTCTTATTTTTTTAGTTGTATTTACCCTAATTGAAAAAAGTATAAAATACAGAAAAAACAAAAAAAAATTAGACTTTTCCCGACGATGGATCTCCTAGGCACTTTCCTTGAGGGATTAAAGTCTAAACAAAAAAATTGAAAAAATAAAAAAAATATATCTTTTAGTTTTTCTTAGGTAGCAATAATCCCTCGTAGTTTTTCTTTGTGCCTCAGTTCTTTTTCATGGGATGTAGGTTGAATCGGGTAGTAATTTTTTAATTTTTAGAGTAAATTAGGGTTTAGGAAATAAATGGAGGAAGAAAGATGACATTCCTAGGCGCCTTGACTTGTTTGATAGTAGCATATTTAGGCTTTGACATGTGTAGTATCTTCCCTATATTTTAAAATTGATCATGACGCCTTTATATATTAGATAACATGGTTTGTGACGCCTATATCTTGTTATCTTGACTTATATTCACTTTGTGCTAAATGTTTAATATCTTGTGGCTCTGTGAATACTTGCATTGTCGAAGAGTTAGAATGAGACCGTCCTTATTGAGTCACATGCTATGTGTGAAGTGAGATTTTGTGTAGTTCATATTACTGTGATTGAGTTTAGAGCTTACCCGGTATATGAGTTGAAGCGCAATTTTAGGTGCTCGATTTGAAAAATGATTTTAGGCTTCTTTGTTCTTTTTGAGCGTAACTGCTTATCACAAATAAAATCTATCTCTAGTTAGCCTTTTTGAGCCAGCAGACCATTTATTTGGCACCCACATTACGAGCTTATACCTTTTTGTTCTTAATTGATTTATTTTGATCATATTACCTCTGAAAGCACTTTAATTGTGAAATGAGCGCTAGAAGTAGTAAGGACTAAGTGTAGGGTGACTTTTGAGTGGAACCAATGAAAGAAAGAAAGATGCACTTGTTTTATAAAGGAATACACCACTAGCAAAAATTGTAGAAGAAGAGAAAATTGTTATTGAAAGAATAAAATGTTGAAAACAAATATATAGATGAATAAAATGAGATCTTGTCTTTGCTAGTGAGTGAACTAAAATAGTGCTTAAAGAAAGAGGGAACGTTCGAGGTGATTTTGCTTATAAAATTGAAGTTGGGATTGAAGAATATGCACTAAAACTGATTATGTGATGTGTTAAAGTGCTTAAGAGGGTGAACCATTATTCCTAAATATATCCTAACCGTCCATTAGGCCACATTACAATCATGAAAAGTCCTAATTGATTTTAGATCGAGTGAGCCTACATTAGTGGAGATTTAAATTATGGGCAAGCCTATGGTATTAATTGCATGCATATGACTTTTTTGTGAGAGTAAGCGAATTTCTTTGATGTATGTGAGCCCTTAAAATATATTGAGCATGTGATTTGAATGTGTGGATTAAACTTACTCTCTTGTTCTTGTTTTGAGGACACATGGTTTCAATAGGGATAGGTAACATTATTAGACTTCTCTATGATGTTGGGTATTTAAGCCATGAGCGCATAGTGACATTGAGTCAATTTTTCAGGCTAGGATGGTTATGAGAATGTTGTCTTTATTTGAATATTTTAGAAGTATTGCATAAGTAAAAGGGAGATGTGTTTTGAATGGATATGCTAAGGTTTAATTGTTGCTATCAATCATAGTCAATATTAGTATAGCGTACTTCTATAATTATGTGTAAATTATTGGTTGACTTGAGGACGAGCAACATTTAAGTGTAGGGTAGTGATGTCTGGCTTGAAAGTACAAGAGGGGAGGGGTGAATTGTACGCTTGTTAAAAATTTGGTCGACTATGGTATAGACTTAGTCGACTAATGCGGAGACAGCCTGCACAGAACTGTTAGTCCTTTCGATTTAAACAAGTGTAAATTACAATAAATAGTAAAGGAGCAGAATATAATATGACAGCAATAAAGTAAATGATACCAGAATTTTTATATTAGTTTGGAACCAATTTGGTATCCTAATCCAGTCCTCTTGGCTTGCAAGAGTGTTAACTTTAGATTTCTTTGTAAATTGAATTGAGTACAACCTTGGTGGTTTTCAGCGATCACCACCAACGTAGACAAGGCTGGTTTTCACTCGCTCACCAAGAACGAACAAAGGGTTGGTTTTCACTCGCTCACCAACAACGACACTTTGGTTTTCACTCGCTTACCAAAAAAACGAACAAGGACACAACCTCTTAGTATTTTTTCCTTTATCTCTATCTTTAATGCACTAGTAAACTTAAGAATATAGTACTTGACTAAGATGTAGAAAGAGTAGGAATGTTGTCTGCAAAGCTGGTACTTTTCTTCTTTAATAGAGCTCCTTTTTATAGCCTTTTCAACTTGTTCTAACTATTGCATAACTTCAGAGAATTTTGAGAATTCTTCCAATCTTCCTTGTATCTATTTGATGATTGTTTCCTTGAATCTTGGGGTAATATCTTCTTTCAGATCTCTAGACCGTTGCTCGGATATCTCCTGCCAATGTAAGCTTTCCTTTTGAAATGGACCATTTTAATTAAGGATCTTTTGCATTCTTTGGAATACTATAAATATCTCTTGATTGCCGCTCCATTGTACTTCCTTAATTAGCACAGTCACGATCCACCACTACCTTCACTTCCTTGTGCAATAATTTTTTTATTCAATAAGCCTTCTTTCCTTCTAAGAGAGTTCATAAGAACAACTTGTGTAGAGTCATGTACTATTTTGTTGCATTTGAGATCTATTGATATTTTGAATTACTTCAGACGTGACATTTCCTTGTAGATAATCCATAAGACTAGTCTTCTAGCTGTAGCTCCTCATTATGGAATAATCTTAGATAATTCTTCTTTATTCTTTGATGAACTTGGACCTTTTCATGTGCACTACATGAATTTGGCATTCCCTTAATTTAAGGGAAATTTTCTTTCCTTCATAGAGTAGGTACTGGAAAGTTTTCGAAGTCTTCTTTGGTCTTGCTATTAATTTTCTCCATATTATATATAGGGTGATGCCTTGTATCACTAGTAGATATTTTCCATCCTTTTGATAGTCACAATATTCCTTGATCAACGTAGCACATTTTCTTATTGAAATATTCCATGTTATCTCCTTCAATCTTCTGATTTCTTTTTTTTTTGTTTTTCTTGTACCAATCTTCTAAAGATCTTCTATAATTCTTTTTCATATCTTCTTCGATATATTTTGAACCTTTTTTCCAGCAAGGTAAATCATCCCAATAAATCTCAATAATATCCTCTATAAAAGAGTGTGCATTGTAGATTTTTTCTTCCTCAACTTTGTAGTAAATTAACCATCATTCTTCCATCTGCTTTCCATAATAAACCTGTACCAATAAGATAAATTTACCATAAATATTTTTTGATTAAAACTTATGTTGGTTTGGTATCATCAAAATCAATACGTGAAACCTTGGGCCTAACAATCTCCCTCTTTTTGATGATGGAAAACCATTGAGTATAAAACATGAAACTTAATCAAAGACTTAATTAAAGCGCAATAAAAGGATAAGTTAGATAAATTAGTTACTTCCCTAAAATATCGAGCTAATGTTGAGCTTTCTCTTCCACGTATAAATGCCATGGCAAGTAAGTGCTCCCCCTTACTATTAGGGTTCTTTAGTTATGCTCTCCCTGCCTTCAAGTATCTTATCTAAAATATTCACAAGGAAAGTTTTGTTTTGTACAATATATTTTCTCCCTCTTTTGTCATCATCAAAAGGGTGGAACCAAATATTCAATCCACAGAACATAGTAAACCTTAGAGATGCACAGTCTTAGCAAAATAAAAAAAACCATACAAGCAATCATGCCATAATTATCACCTATAGAATCTCAAGTTAAAAACTTAAAAAATGTTTAAGTAAATTGAAAACTCTTATCCGATCAAACAGTCAAAAGTTTTATTCCAAGACTAAGAGATTGCACGGTCTAAAAGACAAGTTTTTAAACAACAAAGGAAAACTATTTTCCTTAATAAAAATATAGAGTAGCATAAAATACTTTGAGTCCATTAAAAAGTTTCGTGACTCGCTCAAATATTATCAAAGACTTGCAAACTCACTGCCACGAAAGTATACAAGATGACATCATTACCATACCAACTTCTTTCATAAATGTGAGGAAATATCTGCAAGATGATGGTCAATGTCCTCCAGACAGATTTTAAAACTTTTTTTTCCACAAGCAATCTAATGACATGTGTTATATCTTGTGCTCTACTTTTATCTTTTTCATGACATGAGAATTTAAAATAAGTTTCCATGCCATTTTTTTCTATTTCAGTCCACTTGTTACCTGCAAGGTTTGCGTCTGAAAATATCCTACTAGATCAAAGCAATTAGTTCTTGCATACAATAATCCATAATTTAAAATCAACCAAAGATCTTTTGTGACACTATAAAGAGATATTATGGGATCAGGTATACCAAAATATTTGTCATAAAAATACAATAGAGAGTCGGTCATACCTTGGTACTTTATTCGATCGTTGGACTTACTAATTTTTTCCTTGCTTCGCATTATATGAAGATGAAGGTTAATTCTCCATCATACTCATTTTCAAACCGATCATCTTCTAGAGGCTTAAAAATGCTTGACATGCTTTTGGTTAGTATTACCAAAAAAATATTCTCTTGTAGATGCTTCTTTGGAAGAAATAATCGTCAGATGATAAACATAAATTTGTTTCAAATGATAACTAGTCTTGGTCACAAGAATGTGATTAAAAAAATCTTCAATTCTAGATAGAGGCTAGAGAATTATGTTATACAATTTTGAAACAATTTAAAAAAATATTTCAACATCAATACAAAAATAGTTTACAAACTTCGTAATATGCACATGAAAAACGATGTTCCAACAAAACTCTCTAGGAAGAAACAAACTTTCTTGTTGTGAAACCTTGGGCTACAAGTTTACACATAATTTTCACAATCTTACCAATCTTATCAGGCTTTAGATATCCATGATTGCAGCTCCTTTGCCTGGTACTGGATTCCCATACTTTTGATTCTTTCAGCTTTTCTCAACAAATCTTGCATTGCTAGAATGCAACATTCATCATTTAATGCTTCTTCATGACTGTCTAATTCAACTAGTATAGCAGTTTACTGCAAGTTCTCCCTCCTTATACACAATTTGCTTAGAAAGGTATTAGTGTAAAGAAAAAAAATACGCATGTTGAGATTTCTCTACAACAATTATTCTGAACTTTATAAAATCGTAAGTAGTAATGAATAAGGAACATGTCAATTGTCTTACCCAGACATTTACAACGAAAGAAAATAAAATAATTTAAAATTAATTTTTCTTCCTTCCCATAGCTCAGACAAAATTTCATTCAAGATAAGATCCAGTAAAAAATATTAAAGCATATATAAGCCAATGATGACAATTTATGCAAAAAAAATTATGCTTTCTTTTCAAGTCAGCTTTCAACTGAGACGCCAAACCAAAAATGTGAAAGATCATGCTTGTTGCAAGAAAGTGTTAAACAAATACTATTAAAACTCACATCGATTATCACTGCAAATGCGTCATTTACGTATTAAAAAATACAACCTACGCAAAAGTAAGGATAATCATCAATAGAGACATATATATGTACCTTCCAAGCTTTTGAGTCTTAGGAATAGTTGAGTATCTCCACATGCACAAGTTACCGAGGCATTAAGGTTAAACAATCTTCTCAGATTTGAATGAAATATTAAAACTTTCATCGGGAGAATGGATATAATAAGTAACTCTCTTCACAAATTATCTTAATCTTACAACTACATGAAAGGAATGCATGCATGCTTGCTTATCCTAATGCTTATACAAATGACATGGTTCATGCAAGATATAAATTCGTTCTATTCAAAATCTCAAAGTCAAGGATAAGATTAACACCAAACATAATAGTAGTATGTTGCAGCTAGTCGACTCAAGCAATATGTAGTTGTACATATCATATTATACTTAACCACAAAAATATTACTAGATACGTATCACCTTATAAAGAATCCGAAGGAACTTGAATAACCTTTAGTGATATCAATCACTTAAGCTTTACCATCGCGTGTAATAGTTCCTTCATCATTTATAGAGTATGTATTGAAGCATCTTTAAGCATGTTCCTTGACTAGCCATTATGCAAATGTCAATTATCTCTTTTTATGGCTGGACTCAAAATTTCTGCAAAACAAATTAATTTATTTTTGGTACCCAAATCTTTTTGGGTCCTTCATGGTTAGTAGATTGTGTAATTCAAGGTGCATGTAACTGTTTAGGTCTCCAAATATATTTTAATGTAACATAACTTTGGCATAATTGCATGCAAATACTTTATGTCCAGAATTGCCATAATAGTGGCATGTAATATGAGAAGAGGAGTGTTTACCTGCAGCTGCCTTATTAGTTGACTTGGAACTTTTCTCAAATAACTTTTTCAAAGTAGGACATTTACCAGTAGATCCCTTTTCAGTCGACTTATAGCTGTTAAGCCAAGGAGACGATTTTGATCGATCAAAATAATGGCTGGAGGATTTGTGCAAGCTGCCTATTTGTTTGCGAAGCTCAAAATTTTCTTCTTGAAGTAAGTTGTTCTCCATCAGATATTCTTTAAGCTGAATATCCCAGTCTTTCTTTTCATTTTTCAACTTGTTATATTCTTCAAGTTGGATCTCCCAATCGTTTTTCTCTTGTGTCAACTTGTTATATTCTTCAAGTTGGTTCTCCCAATTCTTCTTTTCCTTCCTCAACTTATTATATCCATTTAGAATTTTCTCAAGGTCATTGAGAACCAATATGATATTATCCTGCAATTCATCACATTTATCGCAATACGTAATAGAAGTGGGACATACCTTGTTAATTTCTCCCATTGCCATGAAATATTGATTCTTCATTCTTTCGTGAATATTTTCTTCTTCAGATTCATCCTCGTTGCTCTAGTATTTGTGATTCTTTTTCTTGAGATCACAATCCAGAATAGCATTAAAGCACACCTCGTCAGTTTCTCCTTTTTTCTTGAGACATATGTTTGTCATTTCTTCTTGATCATCCTCGTCGCTCCAAGTTGAGATTCTATAATTTTCTTCTTGAAGCTAGGACATTTTAATTTCATATGTCCAGGTTTACCACATTTGTAGCAGCATATGTTCTCTTGTTGTTGAACCTCATTCTTCTGATTCTTTTGATGATTCTGGATGGATTGAGATTTTCTATTCTGATTCTTTCTACTCTTCCTTTTTCCCGTCTTGAGTATCACAGCCAAGTCTTCTCGATCTTCATAATTTTTGAATTCTTCAAGAGTTGACGTTGATTCAATTTCCTTAACCTTTTTGGTGTCCCCATGGATATTTTTCAATCTGTCCCATATATCTTTAGTTGTCTCACAGGTGGATATTTTCTCATATTCTTCTTCACTAATCGCACAATAGATCATGTTGATTGCTCTAGTATTTGTTTGCATAATATCCAACTGTTCTTTTGTGTGGTCAAATATGGATGCCCTTTTTACAAGTTTCTTTTCATCACTGTTGTTCGAAATAACTCTTGGTCCACTCTGAATAACTAGCCAAGCTTAATAATCTATTTATTGAACACAAAACTTCATTCTTTCTTTCCAATGGCTATAGTATTGACTATTGAAGTACGGTGGCCTTCTTGTTAAGTATCCCTCTTGAAGTACGGTTCCAATAATTTGATGACCTTTCATGGATGTTTTCTCACTTGCGGTTAAGCAAAAAAAAAATATGTGAGACCTGCTCTGATACCAATTGAAAGTACAAGAGGGGAGGAGTGAATTGTACGCCTATTAAAAATTTGGTCGACTATGGTATAGACTTAGTCGACTAATGCAGAGACAGCCTGCACAGAACTGTTAGTCCTTTCGATTTAAATAAGTGTAAATTACGACAAATAGTAAAGGAACAAAATATAATATGAGAGCAATAAAGTAAATGACACTAGAATTTTTATACTGGTTCGGAACCAATGTGGTATCCTAATCCAGTCCTCTTGGGTTGCAAAATTCTTGTCTTTAGATCTCTTTGTAAATTGAATTGAGTACAGCCTTGGTGGGTCTCAATGATCACCACCAACATAGACAAGTTTGGTTTTCACTCGCTCACCAACAACAAACAAAAGGTTAGTTTTCACTCGCTTACCAAAGAAACGAACAACGACACAACCTCTTCGTATTTTTTCCTTTCTCTCTATCGTTTATGACACTAGTAAACTTAAGAATACAATGCTTGACTAAGGTGTAGAAAGAGTAGGAATGTTGTTTGCGAAGCTGGTACTTTTCCCATTTAGTAGAGCTCGTTTTTATAGCCTTTTCAACTTGTTCGAAATATTGTATAACTTCAAGGAATTTTGAGAATTCTTCTAATCTTCCTTGTAGTTGTTTGATGATTGCTTCCTTGAATCTTAGGGTAATATCTTCTTTTAGATCACTAGACCATTGCTTGGATATCTCCTGCCAATGTAAGCTTTCCTTTTAAAATGGACCATTTTAATTAAACATCTTTTACATTCTTTGGAATACCATAAATGCCTCTTGATTTCCGCTCCATTATACTTCCTTAATTAGCAAAGTCACGATCTACTACTACCTTCACTTCCTTGTGCAATAGTTTTATATTCAATAAGCCTTCTTTCCTTCTAAGAGAGTTCGTAAGAACATCTTGTGTAGAGTCATGTATCATTTTGTTGCATTTGAGATCTATTAATATTTTGAATTACTTCAGATGAGGCATTTCCTTGTAGATAACCCATAAGACTAGTCTTCTAGTTGTAGCTCCTCACTCTGGAATAATCTTAGATAATTCTTCTTTATTCTTTGATGAACTTTGACCTTTTCATGTGCACTACATGAATTTGGCATTCCCTTAATTTAAGGGAAATTTTCTTACCTTCGGAGAGTAGGTACTGAAAAGTTTTCCAAGTCTTCTTTGGCCTTGCGATTAATTTTCTCCATATTGTATATATGGTGATGCCTTGTATCACTAGTAGATATTTTCCATCCTATTGATAGTCACAATATTCCTTGATCAACGTAGCACATTTTCTTATTGAAATATTCCATGCTATCTCCTTCAGTCTTCTGATTTCTTTCCTTTTGTTTTTCTTGTACCAATCTTCTAAAGATCTTTTATAATTCTTTTCCATATCTTCTTCGATATATTTTGAACCTTTCTTCCAGCAAGGTAAATCATCACAATAATATAATATCCTCTATAAAAGAGTATGCATTGTAGATATTTCTTTTCTCAACTTTGTAGTAAATTAAGCATCATTCTTCCATCTGCTTTCCACAATAAACCTGTACCAATAAGGTAAATTTACCACAAAAAAATGTTTTTGATTAAAACTTATGTTGGTTTGGTATCATCAAAATTAATACGTGAAACCTTAGGGCTAACATGGCTATAATTATATATTTTTAATGCATTACTTATCTTATATTTTGATATTTTAATGCTAAATTATATATGTTTGTGCTTAATTGAGTTTATTTTAGGTGTAATTCTTTTGAAGATAAAATTGAGAGCAAAGTAGAGATTTTATGTGTATTTTAAAATTACAAAAATGGATTCATGATTATTTAATCATTGAATATATAATGATTAAAGTTTAATATTACAAAAGAAGACAAAAGAAACAATTGCAAAGAACTGAAAAGTTAAGGAAAAGAATGAGAAACGAAGCAGAAATTAGGCATCAATTGAAAGAACGCCCAAACAGACGTGAACGTTTCTAGTTTTAGCGCCAGGGCCAGCGCGAGCAAGTTAGGCAGCAATTGAAAGATCAGCCAAGTAGACATGAAACGTTTCTGGTTTTAGCGCCAGGGCTAGCGCGGATTTAGGCATCAATTGAAAGAACGCCCAAACAGACGTGAACGTTTCTAGTTTTAGCGCCAGGGCCAGCGCGAGCAAGTTAGGCAGCAATTGAAAGATCACCCAAGTAGACGTGAAACATTTCTGGTTTTAGCGCCAGGGCTAGCGCGAAGTTAGGCATCAATTGAAAGAACGCCCAAACATACGTGAAACGTTTCTGGTTTTAGCGCCAGGGCCATCACGAGCAAGTTAGGCAACAATTGAAAGAACGCCCAAGTAGACGTGAAATGTTTCTGGTTTTAGCGCTAGGGCCAGCGCCTCACGCTGGCCTGGACCCTGCGTGCGGCCCGGGACAAGGTGATTTCGGTGTTACACGGTCCCAACTCGTATAAATGGGTCCTAAACCTAATTTGGAGGATATCTAACATACTTTGAAGGAGAATTTACGTGGAGGAACACACACCACATTTGGAGGAGGCTTCCAACAAGTTTTTCTTCTATTCTCTTCCTTTAGTCTCATAGTTTATTAGTTCTAGAGTTTTGGATGCTACATGAACGTTGTAGTTCGAAGCTTGAATTGTTCTTGTTATTTTATTATGTTGGTTTATTTATTCAATCTTGCGCTTAATTATTTGATTGGTTGATCACCAATTGAATACTATCTAATCTAGGATTGAACTCGGGAGAGAGAATTTTAGATTGCATATAAGATTGAGTAGAGCAAGATCTTGAACTTGAGTATCGGGAACAGATTTGTGGTCAGGATAGATATACCTAATCGCCTTGCTTGGTTACTATACATGAATTATTAACGTGTTCTTGTTAACCCTAAGTCCATAAGAATATAGGCATTAGGTTAGTTTGCATAAATGAGTAGTACTTCAAGAGAATACTACGAGTAATATTTCAATCAATAAACCAGATAAATTAATTATACAGTTCAAGTGGAAGACTCAACGGGATTGTTAGCTAACCCATTGCTTTTGAATATTTTCTCCCATTGAATTCAAATCTAAGCTTGTCGACATATTTTCTTTAATTTCTTAATTTTCGATTCTAGATTAGTTGTAGTTAATAATATTTAGAAAAGTGCTTGAATAGATTAATTGTCTTAGTTTAATTTAGTAAATAGTTAATCACAAGTCCATGTGGGTACGAATCTTGACTTACCTATATTACTTGTCGACCACGTATACTTGCGTATGCATTTTCGAGCAACAGCAAGCTACGAATAAAGCGATGTAGTCAGGGGGAATTTTGAAGCGAAGAAGAAGGAGCAGATCGGTGTTGTGATGGTTGCTCAATTGGGCGGATTGGGCTGGTCAAATGGATGTGGGCTTATATTGCCACCTCTAGTCAATTTGATTACTATTTAGAGCTCAACGTATTTATTCGGAACCACCTTTTACAGAGGAATTTCAGTCACATCAGTTGTAGAGTTTCTAAGTGCTTGACGAAATATTAGTATTAGATTCCATTCCAATAAGTTATTACGATTCAATTATTGTTAGAGCATCTTGTTTACCTACTACCATAAAGCCAAATTGGCAGTTAGTTAACAGTAAATGTTTTTCTCCCTACTGCCGGCTGCCAGCCATCTGCATGTATAAATTGTATACCGTCCCCTATATATTACTTGAGCCAATTTGAAATTTCATCTTCGCTTTTTTTGTTCTTTTCGAAATCAAGAAACTTCCTGGCTAATTCCTATATTTTGAAAAATCAATTCATCGACATTTACTCACGTTTCATTTCCAGAAATTGCAATTTAGCCTCCGTCCATCTTTTTCCTGGTCAAATATAAACCTCACCTAAAACCCCCAGACCAAAACCTCATAGAGTAATACTATAAATATGCATGGATCACCAAATAATGAGAAACTATTCGCTAACTACCAAAACAAACGAACTCAATCCTAGTTTAGTGTATACTTTCTCATAATTCTTCAACAAATGGCTAGGATGTCCGGATTCATGGGCTTCATTTTCAACCATAACATGTGACAGACAATCTGAATATGGGGCATTTGTTCTAGTAGCATTTTCATTGTTTGATTTGACAATAATCTGTTGTAACGATCCGGTCGGTCGTTTAAGAATTAACGCCCCGAGCCCCTATTAAATGCTTTTCTCGTGTTTGTTTTTGCTATTTGATTTGCCGGGATGATTTGTTTTGAGTTTCGGAGTGTTTTTGGGATACTTAGTCCCTAAAAGAGAGTTTAAGCTTTAGAATTTGGACCGTAGTTGGAGAAGTATGTAGACGGCCTCGGAATGGAATTCCGTCAGTTCTGTTAGCTCCGTTGGGTGATTTCGGGCTTAAGGGCGTGTTCGGATTGTGTTTTGGAGGTTCGTAGCTTAATTAGGCTTGATATGTCGAAAGTTGAATTCTTGAAGTTTCCGGTTCGATAGTGAGATTTTGGTATCGGAGTTGGAATGGAATTCCGGAAGTTGGAGTAGCTCTATAGTGTTGAATGTGACGTGCTTGCAAAATTTCAGGTCATTCGGACGTGGTTTGATAGACCTTTTGATTGAAAGCGGAATTTGAGAGTTTTTGGAGTTCTTAGGCTTGAATCCGATGTTAATTTGGTGTTTCGATATTGTTTTGAGCGTTCCGAAGGTTGGAACAAATTTTAATGATATTTTAGGATTGGTTGTCATGTTTGGTTGAGGTCTTGGGGGCATCGGGTGTGTTTCGAATGCTCAACGGGTCATTTTTGGACTTAGAGAATTGCAGAAAATGCAGCAGGTCTCCAGTTCTGGTTTCCTTCTTCGCATTCGCGAGTGGGGTCTCGCGTTCGCGAAGAGGAGCTGGGGCTGGTGGAAGCTTAACGCTTCGCGTTCGCGATGATGGTCCCGCGTTCGCGAAGCTGAGAGGTTATATACCTACGCGTTCGCGAAAAGGGTCTCGCGTTCGAGTAGGAGGGGGAAAGTTGCTTCCACGTTCGCGACAGGTCATCACATTTGCGATGAAGGAATTCTGGGCCAAGCGAAGTTGTGCTTCGCGAACGCGAGGGGCCTTCCGCATTCGCGAAGAAGGAATTACGTGGGCAGATTATATAATTTCAAAATCGAGGGTTTAGCCATTTTTATCAAAACTAGAGTTTGAGAGCTCGGATTTGAGCGAGATTTTGAGGGATTTTCAGAGATATCAATTGGGTAATAATTCATAACTCCTTTTTACTTATAATCCATTAATCTAAACGTGAATTCATCATCTAATTTCGAATTTGGGGTGAGAAATTGGGAAAAAATTGGAAAAGTTCTTAGGCCTAATTTTGGGGTTTTGATTAAGTTTTGGCATCGGATTTGGATAATTTTGGTACGAGTGAACTCGTGAGTGAATGGGGATTTATAACCCGTAACTTTTACCCGATCCCGTGGCGTGGGCCCGGGGGACTTTTTGGGCATTTTTCTTAATTTCTCGTGTTAGCTTCGAATTAATTAGTGGAATTAGTTACCTGAAGTTATATTTACATTATGCAATTGATTTGAATAGATATGGGCCATTTGGAGTCGAGTACTCGTGGCAAGAATGTGATTTCGAGTTGATTGAGCTGGTTCGAGGTAAGTGGCCTGCCTAACCTTGTGTGGGGGAACTCCCCTTAGGATTTGGTATTGTTGATATATGAAATGCCTTGTACGTGAGGTGACGAGTGCGTACATGTGCTAATTGTTGAAAATCCTGTTTTCATTGAGTAACTATATATTGTTTTTTCTTCCCTGTTTATACTACTTGTAATTTAAGCCTACTGTTAGGTTAGGGAAGCATGTCTAATTGACTTAATTGTTTTACTTGCTCAAACTGTTTTATTTAAATTCTGTGCAGCCCGCTAGGTTAGAAATACCTATTTTACCTTGGTATGAAATTGGTTTGAATTGAATATTCTTTGTGTTGCTGTTGTGTGTTTACTTTGGGACTACGGGCGATATCCCGGTAGATCTCCCTTGCCTGTTTATTTAGGACTACGGATTGATATTCCGGTAGTGTTACACCTCGTAAGCTTAACAACCTTGATACCGTTATATATGTACATTTAGTATGGTATTTTGAGTGGAATATTTTTGTAAAATAATAATAATAATAATAATTTGAAAAATATGATTTTATATAGTTATTAATATTACTACTTTCGAATATGTTTTAAATTATACACATAATATGAGAAATGTTTACGAGATTCTCTTTAATATAAAGATAGAAATTATTTTGTCACAAGAAAAGAAGGTTATTTTTTTTACCATTTAAAAAAAATTATTAAGCGTACGAAAAAAAATTGTACTCTTTATATGAAACTAGAAAAATTAGAATAGTGAGAAAATATATTTTTACATGGATGTTTTAATAAATAATAGTGTATGTATTTATTTTATATGGTACCACATGATCATGATAGTATGGTGTATAAAGTGTATTAAAAATAAGTAGAATTTTAAGTAATTTGAGATAATTCTTAATTAAGCGAGTAATTAGTTAATTACCGGGTACCGAGGTACTATCAAATTAATTAATTAATTAATTAATTAATTATTGGATAAGCTAAACCCCTCCCTTTTAACGTGGCAGTATTAATTAGGTGTCAAGCTTTAAAGAAATGTGGGCTAGTCTTGAGTTCACATCGATACAAATTGTCATGTTATATCTTAGAGGGTGTTTGGCTAAGCTTATAAGCCAGTCAAACTGGCTTATAAGCACATTTTAACTTATTTACGTGTTTGGTAAAATTAAAAGTGCTTATAAGTCAAAAATAAGTCAAAAGTCTTAAGTTGGTCTTCCCTAACTTATCAAATTTCAGCTTATAAACACTTTAGGTTTGACCAAAATATTAACTATTCTATCCCTAAAATACTTCTTTTTAAAATAAAACTCTTTGCATACCCAATTCTTCAGCTGCTTATTATTAATTTCAGCACTTTTATCCAAACATATAACTGCTTATTTTTTAAATTAATTTCAGCACTTAAAAGTGCTTTTCGGCACCTAATGCTTATCAGCTACTCTAAATCAGCTAAGCCAAACGGGCTCTTAGTCATATATATGGGTGTTTCCTATATTTGATACTCTCTGGAAATTGTTCCTTTTTGGAACCTTCATGTCCCGCCGAATACCTTTCAGGTCACCTCTCTCCTATTTGTGTGTACTTCTCCATCTGGGATGGTTGATTCTTGGATTGTATGAATTTATATAATATATGTCAAATTTCTCGTAAGAGTGATAATGGATATACTATATCAGTTTCTAGATTAGCAATTAGTGATACGTCTTTGAGAATTTTGCGTAGTGTGGTGTGACAGATCTCTACAAAAGTCCCATGGGATTGTCTGTACTAATTGATTAATTGATATTTATAGTATTAATGCTTCTGATTGTGTCATTTTGCACTTTGATGTTTGAAGGGGGCCGGGGGTGTACATTTTATTCAAATTGTCATCTTAAATATTAGTCTTTGGATATGACAAGATATGGGATAAATAATCCATGGACTCTATATTGCTAATTCTCGACAAATCTTGCTCTTGGGATTTATCTGAAGGAAAAGTCTCATTTTATCTTGCTGTTACTTTCTATTATTTCATAAGTAGTTAACTCTTCTTCGGATTGATTATAATTTGCTTTTCTGCGAATTGTATTTGCGAGATGTGATTTTTTTTTTGGAATTTTCATTTGATTACTGAATACAAGCATTTTGTTGTGATATTATGTCCACACTTGGATATAGTAATTTTCATTTTCATGAATACTAGCAGAGTATGTTCTCAGTTGTTCCCCAAGTCTTTACAAATTCTCGATGAACGTCACGCCTCCACAAGACCCTAATCTTGGTGCCTTCGATCAGGAGGAACCCAACTCCCCCTCCTCAGAGAATGAGGGACAATGGTAGCATGCACAACCCTAATCTCCTTGATATGATGCCTTATCCAGTTAACTTTATCATTTGGAACATAAGGGGTGGTAATATCGATGCTTTTAGGGTAAATTTTAGAAAAATGATTGATACCCATAAACCTAGTGTTGTGACTCTACTAGAGACTCGCATGGAAAACCATGTTTCTCTCCTTAGTGATTTTCCATTCACACAAATGATTGAAGTCCTAGTTGAGGGACAATCTGGAGGAATGATCATCCTTTGAAAATCAGATATGGTTACAGTGAAAGACTTTGTGAGAAGGAACCAAGAGATTCATGCTAATATTGAGGTACGTCCATCAAATTTTTCTTGGCTTTTTTCATCTATATATGCTAGTACTAAAGGTAACCTTATATCTACTGTTTTAAATTTTCCTTATCCAAAAAAAGGTTGAAGGTTCTATATCTACTGTTAAATGTTTGAAATGAGATATTTATACGGTCGCTAACCTTTAAACCGCTCCCTCCTATTTAAAAGGAAAACACACACACAATTGTGCTACTTTGATTATTTAGCCCCGTTAATCGCGAGCTTTTATAATGTAGTCTCGTTATTCGTCCTGCATATGGATAAAAAATGATCAATGAAATCACGAAATCTGCACTCTTGTTAAAGTTAACTACTAAACATTGTTGTTTATAGTACTATGTACTTTCATTTAGTTTCTAAATGTGCAAATTTTTTTGTGTCCTATTATTTTATCATCTGTTCGTGAGTCTCAGGATAATACACAGTTGAAAAAGGTTATCCGGAAGGAATATTGAGATTATTAAGTATTTTTCATGCATTTCACCTATTTATACATGTGCATTGACCTATAACCAGATGTCGTTATATACGCGTATATATATATATATATTAAAAGTGGGAAGAGTTTGAGTCAAAAGTTAATTTACGAATTTACCCATTAAAAATTTGAGTGACAATTTTGCCCTTGAGCCAAAAAAAGCCTTCTACTATATTAAATGAGAAAAATCACCGAGTAAATTGGGGGGGGGGGGGGGGGGATTGTTTCATCTGCCACTAATTATTGTAGGTTACAAATTTTCTTAATCATTATTTAGAATATCGCCTTTTCATTTTCCAACATTTACTGGTTTGGTCCTCTGAGCAACCTGCGGATGAGATTTAACTCAATTATTCTTCACAAACCAGTAAACTAAATTAGTACATTTAACCAAACTTACGTTAGCCTATCTCTTCATTGCTACTAAATATATTTGAAGAAAGGAAGAGTTGCATTCCAGTGAATTAAATGAATACATTAACGAAACGAATCTCTTTGTTGCCACAAAGAATATGAAGAATTTTGAAGAGTTGCATTAAATAATTAATTAGACTAATTCAATTAATTAGACAAGTGAAATGGTAGCTCAAGGAACGTAACCAAGGAAGAACTATAAGAAGGCAAGAAAGGTTTCCATTTCCCTCAAGTCTTCCCCTCCATCTTTATCGACTCTAACGAATGGGATGTTTTTTAGCAGATTTTCTTTAATCTTCCATTTTATTTTCTTTTTTCTTTCCTTTCCTTTCTTTTTCCTCGAAGGGAAGATTGCAAAAAAGAAGAGAAGATTGAGAGATGGGCGAAGTACATAAAGTAGTTGTTGGATGTTGAATTCAGAAATGAGAATAGTAGTCATATTCGTTCTCGCTACCCTCTCTTCTTGCTAGATCATTAGAAGTGTAGAACAACATTAGTTACGTTCTAAGACATGCAGCGATCTTTATATATCATTGTCGATGAAAATTTAAGCATGTTCCATTAGCCAGCATTAGCTTTTTTGAATATCTTTATTTTGGATTTTACTATAATTGGAGAGGAAGCATATACAAATGGAGAAAAAGTAGTATTGTTGTTTCCATGTTTGGATTGGTAAAGAAATCTTATATTTTAGTACTCCAAGCTATTGTTAGATATTGATATTGTACTAAATAGTCTTGTAGTATTGATGAATTAGTATATCCTATTAAATTAAAACAAAATAGACCTTTCAGTATTAATATGCAGAATGTAAAAGCGCTTGGATTCAAAAGAGTGCAATTCGACCTTTTTTATTCGAATTGGAATCCCTTTGTTCGACAAATATGGAATAAGAGTAGCTTGACTTAAAAATAGAAAAATATGGATATGTAATGAACATTTCGACCTAATTTGTCTGTATTATTCCTTTGTAGTCAAATCTAGAATCCTAAAATTATTCTCTCACTATATCTCTTCTATGTGTTTGATTTGAAGATATCTAAAAATTGTTGTATTATGAAATGACAAACTGGAGGTATAAAATATAAAATACTAGATATTTTAGATGTACAACAATCATTTTTATATTTTGATCTTGCAGTTTACATTTTATATATTATTTCTATCTCACATATGTTATTATTGTTGTGATATCGAAAATGTTTATACCGATTGGGATGAAATATACGTGCAGTGCACGTGATCAAAATTATATACTACTATTTTGCCTTGTACTTGAAGACTACTCATGTAATTATTGTACGAAAAAAATTTTAATCTCCAATAAATGGTAAATAAATAGTACATATACAAAAGTAGAAGGTGAAATCAATTCATGCAGCTTGCTCAATTCCTTATCATTGTGACGTTTTAATTCTATATATGTAGGTTTCATATTTTTTTAAAGCTAATTCCTTTAAGGCTGAGAGATTCAATTTATGTAGCTTATTCAATTCCTTAAAATTATTTTCATCTTTCAATTCCGTATTATAAATGTATATTTTATCTCAATCATTTAAATGTTCATTTAAAATTTATTTTTTCCAGTTTCAAAACAGTAATTATGTATTCATGTATATTAGCCTTTTTCCTTCTATCTATTTGTTAAATCTTGAGAAGACATGACCTCCACTAACTAATTCTTTTATGTCAAAATCATTGTCAATGGAAAAAAATTCTTTCCATGAAAGAACATTGTTTTTTATACTGCTTATCTGATCATCATCTCCAACACGCCAAATCCATCCGAAAGTGTTAAATTAGGTATGTTCATTTCTTTTCCAATTAATTTCTGCGGATGCTTTAATAATTTCATAACTTTTTATTTCATCCATTTGACTATATAGGGTAGTTACATAAGACTAAAAATTTTAATATACTGGTTGTCATATTTGGACAATAATTTTGAATATCAAAAAACAAAGGCAGACCAATTTTTTGGGACTGAATTAGTAGGAGAAATAATTAATTAATTATCAGCTTCATGATATTTTAATGTACTGGTTATCAAATTTGAACTATATATTCGTTATCAAAGAAGTAAAAGTCGATCCCATACATAAATAGCTGTCTAATCTTCTTATTCCTACACATATGTCTTGGAATCAGAATTTGAAGATTCCAATAGGTTCGCATAATATGTATGTATGTTCGGATCAAATCTCAAGTTGCTCAGAGTTGATTCAAAATTTTTACTCGGGGATATATAGGCAGCCTGAATCAGTTCAGTCATATCACATCAATTATGTCATTTTATTTTTTCACTATATCATCAACTGCATTCTGACATGATTTCTGTTTCAGCATACGCCGGCAACCTAGAAAAGTTCGATCATAACCAATAGGGAAATCCATTTGTTTTGTCGTCTTCTTCCCTTAAATTTATGATAGGAAAAGCTGTAAATTTATATATTCAACACTACAAGTTTAGAAGATACCTAATCTTTGTTTTCAATAATCAAGTCGATCAAATAGGATCAACCTCAATCATTTTGAACTTGTATTTTTCTTTTAAAATTAGTATTACTTAATACAAAAATGTTTTAATATTATATTATATATATATTATTTTATACTGATTAATATGGAACACACGTGCAATGCACGTGTCCAAAAACTAGTATATGTAAATATACACATATGGGATATGGGAAAAGGTTAGGCGTTATATACGCACCACCACCTGATCAGCTGGTATACGTTGATGATTTTGTCCACAGTGGCACCAAATGGTGTTATATATATATATATATATATATATATATATATGGGATATGAGAAAAGATTACAGCGTTATACATACACCACCACCTGATCAGCTGGTATACGTTGATGATTTGCCTACAGTGGCCGAGATGATGTGATGGGGTGCCTAGAGGCTTTATGATGTTATGAACACATGTACCTATGCACGACATGACATACATACGCATATGCATGATACTATGAGTATTTCATTATTTATAAAGTTATTCCAGTTCTAAAAATGAAGTTTGTTCTCAGGCAGGTTCTTTTATTTCTATGGTTTGCCAGTTGATGTGATTTCAGATATATGAGTTTCCTTGTTGCAAGATAACAGAAAATACATGACTGATAAAGAGAATAAATTTAAATGTGCATTATAGTATTGGTAAATTTTTCTAATGAAAAGGGAGTAGTAGTTGTTGAATAGTAAGTATAGGAGATATAACTTCCAAAAGTGCAAGTGTTGATTTTAAAATTTCAGTCTTTTTTTTTGTGGGATAATGCCTTTAATAAATCATTATGATAACGTTGCAGACCGAATTAGTAATTTAGGTCTTACATGTTAGCCAAAATTATTTGAAGCTTTATTCTGTTGTCCATAGTTCCATTTTTAATATTCTAGATTATTTTGCATAGGCCTGAATTTTTGTCATAATATGTCTTCTATTAATGTTGAATTATGGTTATGTTTTAGTTCTACCTTACGTACTCAGTACATTATTCGTACTGACGTCCTTTTATTGGGGATGCTGAATTCATGCCTGCAGGTATAGATAATCAGTTTGACGAGCCCTCATCGTAGACGAAATTGGTATTCAGCGAAGGATCGGTAAGACTCCACCTCATTCGGAGTGCATCCGAGTTTTATGAGTCATCGTGTCAGGATATTGCTACACACTTATGGGTAGGCCAGTACCATGTCCTATTTGATGTCAAATAATCTTAGAGGTTTTATAAACAAAGGTTCAGTTTGTACAGTATTGTCAGAGGCCTCAACTGCCCATATATATTCATGTTTTTAAGAACGGTAGTTTCATTAATACAGAGTTGTGGCCATGTGAGCCCATGATAGTTACAAAAGGAATGAGTTCAGCTAACTCGACCTATATATGTTCCAGTTTTGGTCGGACGATCATGAGTTACATAGTGGTTCGCTCGGGCCAGCACAACACCGAGTGCCAGCCATGCCTCCCCAGGTTTGGGGCGTGACAGGTAGATCCCCCTGCACATTATATTGGAACTACATGATTGCACCCGGTAGATTCTCCCAGTACTGGGTATTTACATTTGGGACTACGGATTGGGATTCCGGTAGATCCCCGTGCACTATGAGTCGGACTACGGGACGACACCTAGGAGATCCACTAGATATTTATATTTGGAGACTACAGGACGGTATCCTGGGAGATTCTCGGTTGCTATCTCTGTGTGGAGTTACATTCTTATATGTAATTTTCTCTCCGTTGTATTTGTTATTATTCTTATTATCCCGTGTTACTTCATACTGTTAGCATTTAATTATATTGCCATATTCTATACTATTTTACCTTATTTTTTCAGCTAAAATCAGTAGGGCCCTGACCTTCCTCGTCACTACCCGATCGAGGTTAAACTTGGCACTTACTGAGTACCGTTTGGTGTACTCATGTCGTTCCTGTGCATGTTTTTCATGTGCTGATCCAGGTTCTTCGGCTCAGCCCTACTATCCTTGAGGCGATGCGATTCTTCAGAGACTTCGAGGTATTTCTGCTGCGTCCGCAGACTGAGGAGTTTTCGCTCCCCTTTTTTCTCGCGAAATTTGGCTTGTGACATTTGGGAGGACAACTCGTTCCCTTTTGGGAATTCGATTTTGGAATTTGAAGAGTCGCCACCTAATGATTAAGTGCATTAGGACACTAAGAAGGGTTTGAGTTTGAAGAACCAGAGTTTGGGTAAGGGCTAGAAATTATCTCGAGGGAAGGTGTTAGGCACCCCTCAAGATCCACTAGTGTGGTTCCCGACCATGTTACAATTGTGACTTCACATAATCAAATAAACAATTAAGGGCTCAAGTAAGAAGGGGTTCACACATTATTGCAAGCAAATTGAAAGTTTGAAGAGAATAAAGAAAGCAGAAATTTTAAGGAAATAGTTCGGACAATAAAACAAGTTAAAAAGAAAGGGGGTCCTAGGTTTACAAACAATATGGATCACATCAATGGAATACCCGGTAATCACTCCTCAAAAGAGGGGTTACACGTGGTATTAGCGCACCGGTCATCAAATCCATATCTACCCTTTCTCACCCCGTTAAGGTATTAAGCGCGGAATATTATCATTACTTATTACATGCTAGTACCCGCCCCAATCCTATCAGTCCCGGAGACATTTGGGACTACTAATCTTAAAGGGGAGGGAGATTTGGCTTTTCAGAGTTTTAAAAGGATAAAATTCTAGGGTGATAATCAAAACATATAAGGCAGGTATGGGAGAACACGTAACAGTTAAATGGCTCAAACAGGCCTCCTCATTTAAAGAAACAAATTGGCTAGCATGACTTACAAGTATTGGTTATGGTCTGAATTAAATTAAAGCGTAGGATAGGCTGATTCATCACATATTTCTCAGATAATGAGTCCGAATTAGCCTTTTCTGGTTGTAATTTATCAAAGACTGATGAAGTTAATTACTTACCTAATGGTTTGCCTAAGTGAGATCTATAGTCATGATATCTAACAGAGCTATATTGATTTTAAGGAAAAGTTTGCTAGTTTTATGAAAAGGATCTGCAGACTTTAAGACTGGTTTTAGATTCAAAACGGGACTGGTTCAGTTGATTCATTCCTATAAGCATGATCTCTAAGTGTCATTGGTTTTAAAAAAAAGCTACATAAATGCAAGAACCCTATAGCCATGATATCTAGAATGGATTGGTTATTATTAAACCTAAGATTGTTTGCCTAATGGCGGGTATATGCAGAAGTGCAGAAAAACTTATAGGCATGTTTTCTATATGCAGAACCTATAGGCATAATCTCTAAGATGCAGAACTTATAAGCATTCTTTCTAAAATGCAGAAATGCAGGACTTATAGGCATGTTTTCTAAATGCAGTAATGCAGAAGTTATAAAGACTTATAGGCAGGGTTTCTAAATGCATGATGAAACAATCTTATAGGCAGAATTTCTAAATGCAGATATATAAACGAAAAATGTTGTGATTGCAGAAATAGAACCTAAAACATGATATCTACCCCATATGCATAACATAAGAGACCCTCCCCCCATTCTTACTATACACCCCATAGTTATTACAAAATATTACAGACCAGAATGAATCAAGAAAAATAAGTAAAATTACATCAGAAGTTCCAGCTACATCTAAACAGCCTAATTCAGACTCGAAGTCCAACAATATGAGATGAACCAACTTTCAGGATCAGATTTCCAAAAGACTTTCTTATATTTGGAGTGTGTCAAAGTTTGGGACTCTGGGCAATGCTTACACCCCAAAACATTGCAAAATTAAGAACATAGTGCAGTGTGGAAATGTCAGCCCTCAGATGTTCAAGTTCAGGGGGAACTCAAGGTCCCCAAAGCAAGGCTCATAAGAGAGGGGCAGAACTTAAGAGTCTAAGAATAAGTGTAAGTGCAAAGGGGGAAAGGAATTAGGGAGAGACATGGAAGGCTGGTGGTCATGCCCAGCAATTGGAATGCTGGCACACCCCCTGACCAACCTGCTAGCCAAACATTGAGAGTTAGGATCCATTGTGGATCAGGTTATGGCTTAGACAGTAATTAGGATACTGTCAGGTCAAGACCTTAACTCATGCATATAGAAGGGAATAGGGGTAGGGATTCATAACAGAAACAGAAGCAAGGAAGAAATATATTTAGCACAAATTACTAAACATGAGCAGTAAAGTAAACCAAAGTCTGAAACAGTAGAGTGAACACATAGGGGTGAGGCCGAAAATTAAATAAGAGACATACCAGTTTCAAAGGAAAATAAATAAGAAAATAGTAGCCTTGAGAGAGCCAAGTTGCAAACAAAGTAATTCCAAAAGATCTCAAGAAAAGCCAAGTATTGAATTCAAACAGTATTGCAAGACAGTAAGTAATTAGAAGTGTTTTTATTCGTGTGTATTTCTGTGTGTGTTTCAGTGTGTATTTCAGTGTGTAAAGAGGGAAGACTAGGTCTTTATATAGTTTTGAAAACAAGTAATACATAGGCAAAAGATGCACAAACATGGAAATATCAATCAATTAGTGTCAATTAAGACAACTGAAATCCTTTAATTAAGGAGTCTAGCTCAAACGGTTAGTCAAGACAGAATAAGGAAAGAAATTAGTTCAATGGGGCTAATTAGGGCACAGAAACCACATAGTGCATAAACAAGGTCAAATACATAATGGGTAATTAAGGAAAGTTGGAATAATAGTGTATTTATAAGTAAAAATAGGGCATCAGTTCGAAAATCAATCAAGAGGATCCCGGATTCAATTGTAATCACAAGGAATCAAGGTAATAAAGGAAAGAATCATATAAGTATAGAAATAATTCAAACATTGGTGCAGAATTACAGAAGGAATACACGAGACCATGTATTTAAGGAAATTATCACAAGCATACAATCTCTACACAAAAATATCAAAATAAATAGCCAGTAGGGTAAATGAGGTTCAATCGAAAGAAATCAGTAAGGAATCATTAGCCAATCACTTGGTTGTGAAAACCCTTTGAAAGAGGAGTTTTTATCCTATATAAAGCACCTAAACCAAACAAAAGAGTCGTTTACCCTAGAAAAGTGTTACTGAAAGTTTCAAAGTCACAAACAAAAGGATTCTAGTTCGATTACAGGCTTATAGTGAGTCTGCAAACCTAGGGTCCCAAAGTGGAACCCTAGTGCCACTTATCAAAGAAAATCCCCAAATCTTTAAGGTTTCAAATAGAATCAGAGGTGAGAAATCAAAGTCATTGAGAGAGGCTTAGAAGCCCCTTTCAAAGGCTTGTGAGAGGCAAACATACACAAACGAATTCAGAAGAAAGAGAAGCTATGAGTTTTAAACAAAGTAGGTAAAAACATGCTTAGTAGGAACATAAACAAAATTTAGTAAGATGAAACAAAATCAAAGAGCTCAAACTTAAACACATATAGCAAAGAATGAGGAACAACATACCGAGTTAACATGTGAGCATGAGAGTGACAAAAAGAACAGAAAGGTCTTTCATAATCAGAAAAGAAACAAAAGAGAGCAAACTCGAGCATAATAAGAAATAAACATACGAGTATAAACACACATAAAGAGAGAACAAAGGAGTCAGAAAACATTTAAAGAAACTTTCTAGAAACCCTAAAAATCGAATTTGAAAAGGAAATTTTGGGGAAAATCTTAAGACGTCAAGTAAAGACCAGGCATGGCACAGATCTAAGAAAAAAAGTAAGTATAGAACCTTAGACGGCTTAAAATCAATAGAGAAAACCCTAGAATGAGAAGGTCTTAAGGAAAGTCGGATCCTGAGTCGAAGAGACTCATATTGCTCGAATACGCCGGAAAATGGCCGGAGAGGCCATAGATCTTACAGATCTGAGACAGATCTAAAGGGATCCATTGAAATCAACCTTCAAACCTCGAGTGGCTTAGGTTTAATAGTGAGAGAGAGTGAGCACAGGCCATCCATGGCCATAAATGCCATGGATTCCGGCGGAAACATGACAGAAGTAGGTGGGAGTCGATTAGGGTTTTGGGGAGGGATATAGAGGATCTGGGAGATGAAGAGAATTCAAAGGCGGCGACTTTGATACAAATGAGTTAGGGTTAGGTGGTATGGGAATTAAAAAAGGAAAGAACAAATCACGACCGTTGATCAAAATGATCAACGACCAGAATTAAAGGGGAGGCCGGGCGGGTCTGAAAACGGGTCAAGGGGTCGGGCTAAAATTGGAATTGGGTCGTTTTTAATTGGGTTGAATTGGGGATTAAATTGAGGTTAAAATTGAAATAGAAATGGCTATGTGTTAAATAGCCAATTTTCCCCTCTTTCATCTTATAAAAATAGCTAAATTGATTTAAAAACAAATTAAAAGCACTGAACATAGTTAATAATATATAAATAATAATCTAAAAATATTGGAAACGATTTTATAGTTTCAAAATGTTATCAATCGTAGAACAAGCTATAATTGCAATTATATGCAATTTAGTTTTTAAAATACCAAATAAATTTGTAAAAAATATGCAACAATTATATTAACTATATTTTGGTCTAAATATTGGAATAAAAATAAATTATTCACCAAAATTGATGATTTTGGGAATAATTATGGATTTTGTACTGCTAAAATGGATAGTAAATTGATTTAAAAACTCTTCAAAAGATTGAAAAAATACTAAAACACTTGGGTATGCTTATGTATGCATATATATGTTATTTTGAAAGTATTTTGTATATAAAAATACGTAGGGAAAAATTGGTTATCAACAGCTGCCCCTCTTTAACCGGGAAGGATGAAAGAGTTGCCGGGTAAAGATATGATGACCAATTTTGACCGAATGAAATGATTTGAAGAATTTTGACTGATCTGTGGTTCCTGAGCTGCCTACATATCTTTTGTCTTACAGGAATCAGGCCATATATAGTTCAGGATCCATTGGCGGAATATACCGATAGAGATTTCGAAAAGCGGACGCGATGTTTGGGTTGAGAAGGATGGTTGGAGTCTGATAAGCTGCGGGAACTGGAGAGAGATCTCCCCTGCTGAGACGGCCGTTGCTAGCCGGTTTACCTGCAAATGAGCATATATTGTGCATAACTTTAAACGTGATGCAAGTTCCCATTGGACCATGAATGTTATCTTCGGACGGTTAGGATGACATCCTCGGACTATGACGTCCTGGGCCATGAAGTGTATGATGAAGGATTCGCAGGCTATGAAATGATGTTCTCGGGCTATGAGAATGATGCCTCTGAACTATGATGCCTTTGAATAATGATATGCAAGAGATAAAATGGGGTCCTCAGGCCATGGCTTGGCGTTCTCGGGCTATGCAAATGGTCCCTCCGAACAATGACGCCTTTAGACAATTTGGCGATCTTTCAGCCCATAAAATGTAGAAGGTGGCAATATTTCAGCCGATGCAAGACGTAAATAAAAGGTGGCGATATTTTTGCCGATGCAAGACGTAAATAAAAGGTGGCGATATTTCAGCCACGCAAGAGTGATAAAGTGGCGATATTTCAGCCATGCAGGATGGAGATAGAGCTTAGTCTCAGAAGGCAGAATGGTAGCCTTATGCAATGCAGAAAAATGCAGATGGAGAAAATGCTTAGTCTCGGAAGGCAGAACAGTAGCCTTATGCAATACAGAGCAATGCAGGATAGAGACAGTGCTTAGTCTCGAAAGGCAGAAAGGTAGCCTTATGCAATGCAGAGAAACACAGATGGAGGTAGAGCTTGACCTCGGAAGGCAGAAAGGTAGCCTTATGCAATGCAGATGGAGACAATGCTTAGTCTTGGAAGGTAGAAAGGTAGCCTTATGCAATGTAGAGAAATGCAGATGGAGACAATGCTTAGTCTCGGAAGGCAGAAAGGTAGCCTTATGCAAGGAGTAAAAAGGAAAAATGATGATAGAATTTTCTTAGCTAATAGCGGATCGAGATATTGTGACTGCTGGGGATACTGTGTCTGCTGTGAGCACTGTGTGCGGATAGCAGCTGTGAGTAAGTGCAACGGTTCTGAGAGTTATATTACTAAGCAATGTGAGTCTCGTGAGTGCATAGTATATTTGATGATTTTGCAATTCAAGTGCATGTATTCAAAGAAAAATCGTGAGTTTTGTATAGAGGGGAGGTTAGTTCGTATTCTCGCTGGCTCTGCTTGACCTGCTCGGCTCCGTTCCGATGATGTTGGGCGTATCATTGGGGTAGCGTTGCTAAACAAAGCAACTTCCGTAACAGACATGTATGATTTAGTGACAATAAATACATAATTAAAAATAGTTTTCTTTAGATGAACTAACGACTGCGATGTGGTCCAAGATACTGCAACTTCTCTCGCTCCGGAATTTTGAGGGTCCTCCTCAAAATTCTGCCCCAGTTAACTGGGCTGCTGCTTCCGACGACTACTTGCATCGAATGGCTGAAATCACTTCGGAATTTTGAGGGTCCTCTTCAAAATTCTACCCCAGTTTCCAATAGGGGGGGGGGGAAAATGAAATTTTTATTGAATTATGACCGAACCTATAGGGCTTCCTACATATCCCCTCTTAAACGGGAATCAGGTCAAGCGTAGTTCAAATTACATCATATGAGGAAAGCATAAAAGTTACACATAGTATCGCTTTACTGCATCTGAATTGATTGGCTTCGGCTAAACTTCACCGTCCATTTCTGCAAGTATGAGGGCTCCTCCGATGAGGACTCGGTGAACCATGTATGGGCCCTGCCAGTTGGGAGAGAACTTCCCTTTGGCTTCCTCTTGATGTGGGAAAATCTTCTTTAACACCAGCTGTCCCGGTATAAACTGTCTCGGCTTGACTCTTTTGTTGAAGGCTCTGGACATTCTATTCTGATAGAGTTGACCATGGCAAACCGCATTCATTCTTTCCGTCTATAAGAGGTAGCTGCTCGTAGCGACTCTCTACCCACTCTGCATCGTCAAGTTAGGCTTCCTGTATGATTCTTAAGGAGGGAATTTCTACCTCGGCAGGAATGACTGCTTTTGTACCATAAACCAACATATAGGGAGTTGCCCCGGTTGATGTGCGGACTGTGGTGCGGTATCCCAACAAGGCAAATGATAACTTCTCATGCCACTGCTTATTCTTTTCTATCATCTTCCTCAGTATCTTCTTGATATTCTTATTGGCGGCTTCTACAACTCCGTTCATCTGAGGTCTGTAAGTTGTAGAATTCTTGTGTTTGATCTTGAAGGTTTCACACATGGCTTTCATCCGGTCACTGTTGATATTGGAACCATTATCAGTGATGATTGACTTCGGAATTCCGAACCGACAAACAATGCGGTCGCGGACAAAATCTGCTACCGCTTTCTTAGTCACTGCTTTGTACGATGCTTCTTCAACCCATTTGGTGAAATAATCAATTGCCACCAGAATGAACCTGTGCCCGTTTGATGCGGAAGGCTCGATAGGTCCGATAACATCCATTCCCTAAGCGGCGAACGGCCATGGCGAGCTTGTTGCCATAAGCTCGTTTGGAGGCACCTTTATCATGTTTGCATGTATCTGACAGCGATGGCATTTTCGGACATACTGGATGCAGTCCATTTCCATAATCATCCAAAAATAACCAGCTCGAAGTATTTTCTTGGCTAAGACAAAGCCGTTCATATGCGGACCGCAGGTCCCTGCATGAATTTCCTCCAATAGCCTGGATGTTTCCTTTACGCCGACACACCTTAGTAATCCCAAGTAGGAGTCCTCCTATACAGGATTCCTCCGCTATGAAAGAAGTTGTTAGATAATCTTCGAAGTGTGCGTTTATGAGTAGGATTTGCGAGTTCGGGATATTCTTCTTTCATCAAATATTCCTTGATATCATGAAACCAAGGTTTTCCGTCCACTTCTTCTTCTACATGAGTGCAGTAAGCTGGCTGATCATAGATCTTTACTGGAATATGATCAATGAAGTTCTTGTCTGGGTGCTGTATCATGGACGATAGGGTAGCCAATGCATCAGCAAATTCATTCTAAACTCTGGGAACATGTTAGAACTTTATCTTTGTGAACCTTTTCCTCAATTCCTGTACATGATGCAGATAAGGGAGTATCTTGGAGTTCTTGGTTGCCCATTCTTCTCGGACCTGATGTATAAGCAGGTCTGAATCTTTGATCATTAGCAATTCCTGAATGTTCATGTCAAAGGCCATCTTGAGCCCTAAGATGCAGACTTCGTACTCGGCCATGTTGTTGGTGCACGGGAACCTGAGCTTGGCAGACACCGGATAATGCTGGCCGGTTTCTGATACTAGGACCGCTCTTATGCCAATTCCTTTGAAGTTTGCTGCTCCGTTAAAAAACATTCTCCAACCATCATAGGATTTTGCAATATCTTCTCCTATGAAAGATACCTCTTCATCAGGAAAATACGTCTTTAGAGGCTCGTATTCTCCATCCACGGGATTTTCAGCAAGATGATCAGCTAGTGCTTGCCCTTTGGTTGCCTTCTGAGTCACGTAAACAATGTCGAATTCACTCAGCAGGATTTGCCACTTGGCTAGCTTGCCAATGGGCATGGGCTTCTGAAAGATGTACTTCAAAGGATCCATTCTTGATATGATGTAAGTGGTATAGGCATAGAAATAGTGTCTCAACTTCTGAGCTACCCAAGTCAGAGCACAACAGGTGCGTTCCAATAGAAAATATCGGGCCTCGTACAGGGTGAACTTCTTGCTAAGATAATAGATGGCCTGCTCCTTTCTTCCCGTTTCATCATGCTGCCCCAGAACACAACCGAAAGCTCCATCCAATACTGCGAGGTAGAGTAATATAGGTCTACCAGGCTCGGGCGGGACCAAAATTGGCGGCGTTGACAGGTATTCCTTGATTCTGTCGAAGGCTTTCTGACAATCATCAGTCCATTTGGTAGCGGCGTCCTTCTTCAACATCTTAAAGATTGTCTCACAAATGACAGTGGATTGAGCTATGAACCGGCTGATGTAGTTAAGTCTTCCCAAGAAACTCATAACCTCTTTCTTGTTCTTCGGCGGTGGAAACTCTTGGATGGCTTTGACCTTTGACGGATCCAGTTCTATTCCTCGACGACTCACAATGAACCCAAGTAGTTTTCCGACAGGAACCCCGAATGCATACTTGGCGTGATTCAGCTTCAAGTTGTACCTTCTTAGTCTGTTGAAGAACTTCCTCAGATCTTTTATGTGGTCAGTGGCTCTCTTGGATTTGACGATGACATCGTCTACATACACCTTGATCTCTTTGTGTATCATGTCATGAAAAATATTAGTCATGGCCCTCATGTAGGTGTCCCCAACATTCTTTAATCCGAACGACATCATCTTATAACAATACATCCCCATAGTGTAATGAAATCCGTTTTCTCCGCGTCTTTCTTATCCATCCATATCTGATGATACCCAGCAAAACAATCAACAAACGACTGCAGTTCATGCTTGGCGCAGTTGTCAACTAGAATGTGTATGTTCGGCAAGGGGAAGTCATCTTTCAGACTGGCTCGGTTGAGATCCCGGTAGTCGACACAGACTCTAACCTTCCCATCCTTATTTGGCATTAGCACAATATTGGCTAACCATGTTGGATACTCTACTACCCTGAGAACCTTGGCTTTGACTTGCTTGGTGACTTCTTCCTTGATTTTCAAACTCATGTCAGGTTTGAACTTCCTGAGCTTCTGTTTTACTGGTGGACATGTCGGATCGGTTGGCAGTTTGTGAGCTACAATAGATGTACTGAGACCAGTCATGTCATCATAAGACCAGGCAAATATGTCCTCATATTCTCTTAGAAATTCCGTATACTCTTTCTTTTCTGATGGTGACAGATGAACGTTGATTCATGTTTCTTTGACATTTTCTGCATCTCCCAGGTTGACAATCTCAGTTTCGTCCAGGTTAGACTTAGGTCTGTTCTCAAAATCCTCAACCTCTTTAATAACCTCTTCTGGTATATCATCTTATTCTGAGTCCACATACATTTGTTGCGTTGCCTCGTCGCACGTCACAATCGTTGGTTCATCAAGATAAGTAATAGTAATGTTGTATAAATAAAGTAAACGATAAAAAGTAATAAGAGCAAGATTTATAAGAAACTGAAATACTTTGATAAATTTCATAATTGTTTTGAACATTGGAGCTCTTATTTCAATATTAAAAATGCGGAAAGAAAGTCAATTAGTGAAAAAAAAAGATAATGCATGGTGCTTTGTTCAGCCTTGCTACCCTGAAGCTTTCCGGGTCCTGGTAGTTCTGATGGACCAATTATTGAGGCGTGCTCCTCGGCTCACGGCTTGTATAGAAGGGCTTTCCTCCCCCTCCTCCTCAAAAATGACACAACAATCCATATTATCATCTTCCAAAAACAAATTCCTCATCGCCGCCAGTGCTTCCTCTTCTCCCGACCCATATATGATATTGGCGGGCTGGAAAGTCTGTTCCAAGCGAGGTATTGGATGCTCCAGTGGGTAGTAGGGACTGCGCCATGGTGGCAACCAGTGGTTGAATTCCTCCCAAGTGTATTCATATCCCAAACCGAAAGTGGTACCGTGTTTCTTCAACTTGATAGGCTTAGCGATTCCTTGGAGATTCTTGCCAAGTCCCTTTCCAGGTTCGTATCCACACCAATTCAGTATATCCCACCATTTGTCCTTGTCCACGGCGTTGACTCGCTCAATGTGATGGTAGGTTTCTCTGCCTATCTTCCTTCTTCCTCCAATTGCTGGGATGGTCTGGCGACTGTATATGGGATTGCTACTGTCGCCGTGAATAATTACCTCTTGCTGTTGCGCCCCCTTTTTCTCGCGAAATCGGGCTTGTGATATTTGGGAGGACAACTCGTTCCCTTTTGGGAATTGGGTTTTGGAATTTGAAGAGTCGCCACCTAATGATTAAGTGCATTAGGACACTAAGAAGGGTTTGAGTTTGATGAACCAGAGTTTGGGTAAGGGCTAGAAATTATCTCGAGGGGAAGGTGTTAGACACCCCTCAAGATCCACTAGTGTGGTTCCCGACCATGTTACAATTGTGACTTCACATAATCAAATAAACAATTAAGGGCTCAAGTAAGAAGGGGTTCACACATTATTGCAAGCAAATTGAAAGTTTGAAGAGAATAAAGAAAGCAGAAATTTTAAGGAAATAGTTCGGACAATAAAACAAGTTAAAAAGAAAGGGGGTCCTAGGTTTACAAACAATATAGATCACATCAATGCAATACCCGGTAATAACTCCTCAAAAGAGGGGTTACACGTGGTATTAGCGTACCGGTCATCATATCCATATCTACCCTTTCCCACACTGTTAAGGTATTAAGCGCGGAATAGTATCGTTACTTATTGCATGCTAGTACCCGCCCTAATCTTATCAGTCCCGGAGGCATTTGGGTATACTAATCCTAAAGGGGAGGGAGATTTGGCTTTTCAGAGTTTTAAAAGGATAAAATTCTAGGGCGACAATCAAACATATAAGGAAGGTATGGGAGAACACGTAACAGTTAAAGGGCTCAAACAGGCCTCCTCATTTAAAGAAACAAATTGGCTAGCATGACTTACAAGTAATGGTTATGGTCTGAATTAAATTAAAGCATAGGATAGGCTGATTCATCACATATTTCTCAGATGAGGAGTCCGAATTAGCCTTTCCTGGTTGTAATTTATCAAAGACTGATGCAGTTAATTACTTACCTAATGGTTTGCCTAAGTGAGACCTATAGACATGATATCTAACAGAGCTATATTGATTTTAAGGAAAGGTTTGCTGGTTTTATGAAAAGGATCTGCAGACTTTAAGATTGGTTTTAGATTCAAAACGGGACTGGTTCAGTTGATTCATTCCTATAAGCATGATCTCTAAGTGTCATTGGTTTTAAAAAAAGCTACATAAATGCAAGAACCCTATAGCCATGATATCTAGAATGGATTGGTTATTATTAAACCTAAGATTATTTGCCTAATGGCGGGTATATGCAGAAGTGCAGAAAAACTTATAGGCATGTTTTCTATATGCAGAACCTATAGGCATAATCTCTAAGATGCAGAACTTATAAGCATTCTTTCTAAAATGCAGAAATGCAGGACTTATAGGCATGTTTTCTAAATGCAGTAATGCAGAAGTTATAAAGACTTATAGGCAGGGTTTCTAAATGCATGATGAAACAATCTTATAGGCAGAATTTCTAAATGCAGATATATAAACGAAAAATGTTGTGATTGCAGAAATAGAACCTAAAGCATGATATCTACCCCATATGCATAACATAAGAGACCTCCCCCCATTCTTACTATACACCCCATAGTTATTACAAAATATTACAGACCAGAATGAATCAAGAAAAATAAGTAAAATTACATCAGAAGTTCCAGCTACATCTAAACAGCCTAATTCAGACTCGAAGTCCAACAATATGAGATGAACCAACTTCCAGGATCAGATTTCCAAAAGACTTTCTCATATTTGGAGTGTCTCAAAGTTCCCAAGAGTCTCAAAAGGACTCTGGGCAATGCTTACACCCCAAAACATTGCAGAATTAAGAACATAGTGCAGTGTGGAAATGTCAGCCCTCAGATGTCCAAGTTCAGAGGGAACTCAAGGTCCCCAAAGCAAGGCTCATAAGAGAGGGGCAGAACTTAAGAGTCTAAGAATAAGTGTAAGTGCACAGGGGGAAAGGAATCAGGGAGAGACATGGCAGGCTGGTGGTCATGCCCAGTAATTGGAATGCTGGCACACCCCCTAACCAACCTGCTAGCCAAACATTGAGAGTTAGGATCCATTATGGATCAGGTTATAGCCTAGGCAGTAACTAGGATACTGTCAGGTCAAGACCTTAACTCAGGCATATAGAAGGGAATAGAGGTAGGGATTCATAACAGAAACAGAAGCAAGGAAGAAAAATATTTAGCACAAATTACTGAACATGAGCAGTAAAGTAAACAAAAGTCTGAAACTGTAGAGTGAACACATAGGGGTAAGGCAGAAAATTAAATAAGAGACATACCAGTTTCAAAGGAAAATAAGTAAGAAAACAGTAGCCTTGAGAGAGCCAAGTTGCAAACAAAGTAATTCCAAAAGATTTCAAGCAAAGCCAAGTATTGAATTCAAACAGTATTGCAAGACAATAAGTAATCAGAAGTGTTTTTGTTCGTGTGTATTTCTGTGCGTATTTCAGTGTGTATTTCAGTGTGTATTTCAATGTGTAAAGAGGGAAGACTAGGTCTTTATATAGTTTTGAAAACAAGTAATACATAGGCAAAGGATGCACAAACATGGAAATAGCAATCAATTAGTGTCAATTAAGACAACTGGAATCCTTTAATTAAAGAGTCTAGCTCAAACGGTTAGTCAAGACAGAATAAGGAAAGAAATTAGTTCAATGGGGCTAATTAGGGCAGAGAAACCACATAGTGCATAAACAAGGTCAAATACATAGTGGGTAATTAAGGAAAGTTGGAATAATAGTGTATTTATAAAGTAAAATTAGGGCATCAGTTCGAAAATCAATCAAGAGGATCCCGGATCCAATTGTAATCACAGGGAATCAATGTAATAAAGGAAAGAATCATATAAGTATAGAAATAATTCAAACATTGGTACATAATTACAAAAGGAATACACGAGACCATGTATTTAAGGAAATTATCACAAGCATAGAATCTCTACACAAAAAGATCAAAATAAACAGCTAGTAGGGTAAAGGAGGTTCAATCGAAAAAAATCAGTAAGGAATCATTAGCCTTATTAAAGGGATTTCGGAATCAATCACTTGGTTGTGAAAACCCTTTGAAAGAGGAGTTTTTCTCCTATATAAAGCACCTAAACCAAACAAAAGAGTCGTTTACCCTAGAAAAGAGTTACTGAAAGTTTCAGGGTCACAAACAAAAGGATTCTAGTTTGATTACAGGCTCATAGTGAGTCTGCAAACCTAGGGTCCCAAAGTGGAACCCTAGTGCCACTTTAAAAAGAAAATCCCCAAATATTTAGGGTTTCAAATAGAATCATAGGTGAGAAATCAAAGTCACTGAGAGAGGCTTAGAAGCCCCTTTCAAAGGCTTGTGAGAGGCAAACATACACAAATGAATTCAGAAGAAAGAGAGGCTACGAGTTTTAAACAAAGTAGGTAAAAATATGCTTAGCATGAACATCAACAAAATTTAGTAAGATGAAACAAAATCAAAGAGCTCAAACTTAAACACATATAGCAAAGAATGAGGAACAACAAACCGAGTTAACATATGAGCATGAGAGTGACAAAAAGAACAGAAAGGTCTTTCATAATCAGAAAAGAAACAAAAGAGAGCAAACTCGAGCATAATAAGAAATAAACATACGAGTATAAACACACATAAAGAGAGAACAAAGGAGTCAGAAAACATTTAAAGAAACTTTCCAGAAATCCTAAAAATCGAATTTGAAAAGGAAATTTTGGGGAAAATCTTAAGACGTCAAGTAAAGACCAGGCATGGCACAGATCTAAGAAAAAAAGTAAGTATAGAACCTTAGATGGCTTAAAAACAATAGAGAAGACCCTAGAATGAGAAGGTCTTGAGGAAAGTCGGATCCTGTGTCGAAGAGACTCATATTGCTCGAATACGCCGGAAAATGGCCGGAGAGGCCATAGATCTTACAGATATGAGATAAATCTAAAGAGAGCCATTGAAATCAACCTTCAAACCTTGAGTGGCTTAGGTTTAATGGTGAGAGAGAGTGAGCACAGGCCATCCATGGCCAGGAATGCCATGGATTCCGGTGGAAACATGACAGAAGTAGGTGGGAGTCGATTAGGGTTTTGGGGAGGGCTAGAGAGGATTTGGGAGATGAAGAGAGTTCAAAGGCGGCGTCTTTGATACAAATGAGTTAGGGTTAGGGGGTATGGGAATTAAAAAAGGAAAGAACGAATCACGACCGTTGATCAAAATGATCAACGGCCAGAATTAAAGAGGAGGTTGGGCGGGTCTGAAAACGGGTGAAGGGGTCGGGTTAAAATTGGAATTGGGTCGTTTTAAATTGGGTGGAATTGAGGATTAAATTGAGGTTAAAATGGAAATAGAAATGGCTATGTGTTAAATAGCCAATTTTCCCCTCTTTCATCTTATAAAAATAGTTAAAATGATTTTAAAACAAATTAAAAGCACTGAACATAGTTAATAATATATAAATATTAATCTAAAAATACTGAAAATGATTTTATAGTTGCAAAATGCTATCAATCGTAGAACAGGCTATAATTGCAATTATATGCAATTTAGTTTTAAAAATACCAAATAAATTTGTAAAAAATATGCAGCAATTATCTTAACTATATTTTGATATAAATATGGGAATAAAAATAAATTATTCACCAAAATTGATGATTTTGGGAATAATTATGGATTTTGTACTGCTAAAATGGATAGTAAATTGATTTAAAAACTCTTCAAAAGATTGGAAAAATACTAAAACACTTGGGTATGCTTATGTATGCATATATATGTTATTTTGAAAGTATTTTGTATATAAAAATACATAGGGAAAAATTGGGTATCAACAGGAGTCTCTCTCCATTCTCTCTTGTAGTTACAGCCCTTCCGTATTTACTTTAATTTAGACATTCTGGAGTTAGAGCACTATGTAGTATCCTTAGCATGTGATTTTATGAGATTCCGGGTTTTGGGAAGTTGTTCAGTTTTTGAGATCTTGTATTAGTATATGCCGAACGGCATCTTAAACGCTTCTATATTCGTTTATCTTCAGTTTTTATTAGTTTTCCGCATTTTATTTTCTTTTTCCACAATTGTTAGGCTTATCTAGTCGTAGAGACTAAGTGGTGTCACGACAGTTCACGGAGAGCAAACTTGGGTCATGACATCTGCAAACTTTATTCCTTGCAATTCCTATACCTTTTGGGCATTTCTCTAGGTTTCTTTTGTTAGGAATTTTTGTACTCTATTCATGTATTATTTTGTTCTTTGATTACCTCTAATAGCACTATTATTCAGTGCTGTTCCAACAAATTGAATATCTTTTATCAATTGGTATTTCCAACTTTTCACCTGATCACTGGTACCGTGTCAAAGAAGGGTTCCTTGTGACCCTGTGAAAAATGGGATTAATATACAAAATTCAAGGTGTGATCTGGTAAAATGTTCATTGAAGCCTTAAAGAACTTCTCCTTAGCCACAACTCATACATAACCATATAAAAGGCATCAAAATCTACAGGGGACATATGCCACTGGAAGTGTTTTCTCACCTTCAGAACATTGCTATGCAACATCAAGTACTCCTGCTGAGTTATGCCTTGAAGGATTTTCTTCAATAAAGGGATGTCTAACGTGGCAACGATGACTGAAAAATGCTTCCAATCTAATATGTCTGCAAATGGAAGATCATAATGGTTCGCAATGATCACAGGTACACAGCCATAGAACAAGGCATCAGCAACGCGAGCGGTGTTCACTTCATAGCCTTTGACATGAAGGCAGAATTTGCTATCAAGTAGTTCTTCGGTATAAGATCTTTCAAGGCGACCAAAGTGCACAAAGATGTCAGAATCATTTCCCCACCACTCTAGAAGCTTTTCACGTACAGGAGAATTTATTGTTCCAGCAAAAAATCCTAGCTTTTTCCTGAAAACATTCAATAAAATGAGTATATTGATCTCTACACAAGAAGAAGCCCCCCACATGGCAAATAAAGATCTGAACAATATATTCATCCAAAAGCTTCTCTAACAGTGCAAGTGATTATTATCTAAGATAGTGAAATCTAATAATTTTTACTGACGGCAAAACCAACAGAAAAAAAAGAAACACTATCAAAGAAGTTTCCGGTGAGTGGTAAACAGCTGAAACCTTCGTCCATGAGCTTCCTATCTAGTAGCTACACGGCACCATATTCATATATACACATTTTCAGGTCAGGAGTTCTTACTGGTGGTCACTAGAGCTTCAACGTTCTTTAGTCTAGCTTGAAGCATACAGCTTAACACAGTCAACTGAATGTATAAAGGGCAAGTTAAAGGAAACCTTCTCAAGCTTGGATTAGCCCCCTCCCCCCTTCTTTTTGTCTTCCGTTACCTTTTTTCACTGTGTGTACAGAATCACACTTCTTCAAACAATATGAAGACGGCTATAACAATATCGGAGAACTACCAGCCGACTCAAACTGCTTGCTCATCTACCAAAGGTTGCTAGGAGGAACAGCCTCTTGCATACACCACAACAAATCAATTGTACCTTGTTGAATGGAATCCTCGAGCAGAAGGAGAAAAGAGGAAAGTATGAAGAAACCAGGTGCGACATACAAGCGAAACAGTGCTAGCCAGGAGCAGAACAAAGAAGCGGCACTTACCACTGACCAAGTTCTGAGTAAATCTTTCTCTCATCAAACAATTTACAAATGAGTTGGTGATTGTTTAAACCATCCCATAAGATATTTGAACTGCTTAGTCAAGAACAGGAATACCGAACTTAACCAAGAGACAACAAAGGTAAATCAAAAGGGAAAATAAATTGGAGTACCTAACAACGCGTCTTCACAGACCAAGAACTACGAGATCACCCCTTTCATTCTTCCCTTCTTTTGTCCGTCCACGAGGCTGTAAAAAGAAAGAAAGGGGCGGCTATCTAGCGGGAGTTGTTTTGGTCAGTGTTGTCTAAGGCGCGCTTAAGCCCTAAACCGAGGCTCAAAACATATTGAGCACTTCGTCTCGCTTTGCGGGCGCTTCAGTGTTGCATCAAGGCTCCAAGGCATACTTTCCTAGCCAATGAGTGTAATCCTAAAAATGCAATACTGAACAATTGATATTTCACTTTATCGTTATTTTTTCTTCAATTTTTTTGTCCATATATTTGTTATTCATGCTTATAATTATTGGTCTTGGACTACATATATATATTTTTACTTTTTCCTCCAGTTGCACCTTTTTTCATTAAAGCCCTCGCTTTATTTGCGCTTTGCGCTTAAAGCCCCAACGGACCTTAGGGCTTTTTTGCGCTTTTCGCCTTTGATAACATTGGTTTTGGTTGTAATTCTTTTATGATGTACTTAATAACACGTCTCTGTTCAATAATTTCCACATTTAAGATTCTTATCTTCTCTTTTACCTAAGCCATTGTATTCTCATTTACAGCCAACTACAGAGTTTAGAAAATCTCTTAACAGTAAAATTTGCCCTTTGTCTCATCTGACTCTCATATCTACTCTATTTTCCCCATGAATCTCACCTCCACTGCTCCATCTTTCTTCCACAGCTACATTCTTGTCAAAGATATCTGACATTTATCATTCAGAAAAATAGTGCTTATCTGGTGGCAGCAGTGTGTATGGAGATTCCATTACAAAGCATTTGGGTGATGGTGCAGGGCCAACAATGTCACCAGGATTCTTTGTGCACTTGTGTCAAATAGGCAGGACCATGGACACAAGTATCACTACCTCTAATGAGTTCTGCAAAATACACTTAAACTTTCTATAAATTGGTCCCCCTATGTTCGATATCCTTACAGGTTCAGCGAACTATCCAAGTCCAAGTAATATATGGGAATAGTCACAATAACTGATGAAACGAATATCCCTTTAGGCTCTGGTGGGAAGTCCAGACCTAACTAGTTTCTTTAATATGTAGTAGAGATATTTCGTACTAATATGCAGACACCAAGTGGTCGCCGACCCTGAATGAAAATCTAAAAGACCAAAAGGAATAACCAAAAAGTCTTTACAACATAGACCATATTTAACCACGGAATTGGAATTAAGAATCTAAAAAGGTTAAACCTATAAAAACATCTAGTTGGCAAATGGATTTGATTACCTCAAAGTTTTTTGAACAGGCTCCCGTACAAGACACGTCAATTTGCAGGTTTCACATGAGGTATACAATCTATTACGATTTAATATGCACATGGGAGCACAGAAGAAAGACATATGATGAATGCCAAAAAAAGCTTTCCAAAGGATGGGCATATGATGAATGCCAGTAAAAGCTTTCCAAGATACACGAGAAGATAAACAAAATTATCTTGTAAGATTCCATGTGCTTATCAATAGACAGGTCATAATTTGGAAATTAACCCCAGCTAAGTAGTCCGATTTCTGAAATACATGCAGTAAAATAAGCTAATACAATTCAAAAAGACTCAACTGACCTTTTATAAGGTGCAAGATTTGGTTCACTTCCTAGCCTTGGCCAAATCTGGGGCAAGGATGCATCTTTATGTGGAATATATGCTGATACGAAATAACTTGAAGAACACACAACTTGGATCGCGTTAATCTTAACATCAATTGCTTTCTCCATGGCAAAACGACCAATGGAATGACAGGCAACATAGAAATGGTCAGCCCCATTGGAGTAGTTCCAGTAAGGGTACTTATGACTAATATTGAAGATGTAGCTTTTTATGAAGTCTTTAATACCATCAATCCCCACTCGTGGATCATGCCGCAATCGTGCAATTGAGAAAGGTAGAAAGAAAAGATCTGCATTGGAAGGATCCTTTGTTGTGAAGTGGCTAGTCACAAGAACTTTCTTGAAGTAACTTTCACTAGCATAGTTTCCGCCTGGCTCAAAATCAACAGCCAAGAGTACATTGGAAAAGGGATCAGCCTTTTGGTGAGGATAAACATATATCTTCAAGCTCTTATTCATTTCTTTGTAGTCGTTCATAAAGGTATCTCTGTCATGGAATACCGCGTTGTCATTAACATACTTTCCTGAAAATAAAAGCCAACTATTTCTAGATCCAGAAAATAAGGGACAAAGCTCAGACAAGACAGTAATCAGGGCTATAACACCCTGCCAAAATGCCAATCAGGACAGAATATTATTGGGCTGCAGGCAATTAAATTTGCAGTAAATAATATAGCATTCACATACATAGTTACTTCAGATAATAAACTGACTAAAAATCATACTTATCAGAAAATAACCACGGCAGTTATCGATATGGCAAAGAGTTACAACTTATAGAAGGCCAAAATGACATGGCTGGAATCCACAATTATATTACACTACTATCTATTTCATAGTTCAAAGATACACTGGGCCGAAGATACTGGTTTAGCCATGTATGAATGACTTCTAAATATAGGAAAACCAATGGACAACTGGAACAAAATTAAGCTGGTATATCAACCTACAGCCTGCGGTTAATCAACATAAATACGACAGGCTACAACAAGATCAGAATCACCCCAACGGTGGGATAATCTTGAAATGTCTCCTTTTCTCAGTCCCAAACAGGAAAACTGGAAAACAGCTAATGCGACCCCAACTCCCAAGGTGGTAGTAACTCATACGACATGCCTCCAAGCTGGGAAGGGTTACTTATAACAATTTCAAGCATGTCAAAGTAAGAAAAAGACTGCACTCCAGGTCTAATAAAGTATAAAATATTAACCTAGAACTGCAAACCGGGAATTGATGTGAAGACCTTTCACCAGAGACCTCGAAAACAAAAATGTTTGGTGCCAAAGTTTTATATTACATAGAAATAATTTTTCCCATAGTTTCTTGCACTCCCCTCAGAATAATAAAGAAAAAGAAGAATAAAAATTGAGAGAACAACTAGGTTTAGATGATAGAAGGCACCTTAAGAGAAAATAATGACTCTGCAACTTTTCCTGTTTCATCTATTTAGATACCTTTCCAAAGTAAGCATGCCAAACTTAAGATTCAGATTATTATATTCATACTTCATTTTCGAGGTGAAAAAGCAAGAAGCAAAAGAGAATGAAGTGAAATCTCCAAAAAGTTAAATCTTTTATTTTCATTTCATCTACCGTATCCTTCTATGCATATGCTTAAACATTGTCCATTTACTAATTGGACATCATTTCTCTGAAACCTTTTACTTTCATTTAAATTTATTTTTTTCCTTCTTTAGATGTTATAAGCATTCACTAAGGGTGGATCCAAATCACCAACTCACTGAATAAATCAAACAATCAACTGAAATAGCTTCTAATGCGTCTAACGTGCCAAATGATGAACTTGGAAACCTATGTCGTTGAATGTACGAGATTCCCAGTTCTAAATAACTACGTCCTTTAAGCATCATCATGTGCCCAGTACCATTAAATCAAAGAATAAAGCATTATTCTTTAAGCATCAAATCAAATCGTTGAACATACGAGGTTCCCAAATGATGAACTCGGAAAGCAAATCATTGAACTGTACAAGGTTCTTAATTCTAAATAGGTAAGTCCTTTAAGTATCATCATGTGGCATTAATTCAATGAATAAAGCATATGATCCTTTAGAACAAAACTCAATCTTCACACAGTCCCTGGTATCAAAAACCTCGAGCAGTAAACTTAGTGTAGCAAATTCAGCAATTCTTTTAAGTTCTCAATGCAAAGTGCTAAAGAATAAACATCCTAACAACATAGCCACTTCCTAAAATCCTCTCTCCCTGCTACAGTTTTTGGCCCTTCTACCTTTTTCATGTTCACATTTGGTCAATTAGAATTTAATTCGAGGATAGAAAATAATATATTGTATTATATTTTTTCGGGCAAAGAACAGTACAACCCTAGCCAACCCCAAATGGTCATGCAACTCGCCAATCGGTTTAGGGAAAACCGGCCGGCCCTTTAACTCATACTGAACAATCTCTTACATTAGACCTTCTTCATAATGGAAATTGGAATACTAGTTTCCTCTCCTTTGAACTCCCCGCAGATATCTCACTTCTCATCCATAATACTTAATTTAATCCCACTTCCTCATGCACAGATGCCTTCTGTTGGTTTCCGAACAATATAGGCTCCTTTTCTCCTAAATCCACTTATCAATTATATCTTAACACCCGTTGCAACCTTCCTTCTAATCCACCTGATGTCTAATGGGTTTGGTCCCTCCATATCCCACCTAAAATTCAAACTTTTCTTTGGCTACTACGTCTTAATCGGCTATCCACTGCTCCATATCTTTCCTTTATTAATATGCTTCCCCACCCTTTCTGTCATTCCTGTCCTAATAAAATTGAATCCCTCCAACACTTATTCTTTGAATGCATCAATTCTCATACTGTATGGAACTTCTTCCCTATTAACTTGCACGCAGCATCTTTCTCTGAATAGCTTAAAGATCAGTGTACATGCACCCATCAGTCATTCATCTACCGTGGAATTGAAGTTCCTACAGCTCAACTTGTCCCTTTCATTCTGGCACGTTCGGACTACTCGCAACCATAACCTCTTCCACAATTTATGCAACACTGCCTCTGTTCCATGTGATAGAATTTCACTATCTAACAGCAACCCCTGCCTTATCTCACATCTCGACTGCTCGGTATATTAAATGGCACCCACCCATGCCACATTTCCTTAAATTAAATATTGATGGTGCCTTTAACTCCACCACCAAAGCTGCGGGTGCTGCGGGAGTGTTTCGAGACCACCAATGTCGATGGATCCGAGGTTTCTCTACTCACCTCATTTGCTCATCCGCACTTGAAGCAGAACTACATGCTTTGTTGATAGGATTGCAAATTGCTCAGGACTTTCACTTCTACCCACTACAGATAGAAACAGATCCCTAGGTTATTGATGACACAGCTGCGACAGCCGGAACTTAAGCATATATATCGCGAAGCAAACGATGTAGCGGATCTCCTGACAAAACATGGCATGACCTTAGCTCCTTGTACTGGCCAACACCGTTGTCATCCACTACATTACGAAGAACCTCCGCATTATGTTTTACTTGATTTCAATAATGGCTGTTCAAACATTTGTATAAGAAGAGCAGTCCCCTTATGTACAAACTATACTACCTGTCTTTCTTAGCTTTTAATAATATTTCTGTTTTAGCAAAAGAAAAAAAAAACATTTTTCCATTTTATGTAATGTTGTTTGACTGGGCACCAGTTTAATAAGTAAATAAAAGATTTTTTTTCACAGGTATTTGTGTGTCAATAAATATATATCATTATAAAATAAGAAGTTGAAAGTCAAATTGTTTCTAAATGTAGACTTTTTTAGAAGGAAAAATTACTCTTTTTGGGACAGACTGTAAAGTAAATTACATCACATAAAATTGGGGCTGAGGAATTAACTAATAGTAAAATTTTACGAAGTCAACGATTTTAAATTCTTTTCTTATCTTACCATTCAGTTCCATATGCCTCTGGCTCTGAACATTTCCAATTCCCCCAGTACCAAAACTTTGCATAGAGCCAAGAAATGAAATGTTGACCGGTTTATGGGAGGTGGAGCTAAAGGATGAAAAATCAGAAGAACGAGTGAATGTGAGATGGGTTTGGTGGGAATGAGTGAAGAATTTGGAAATGAAGGAAATGTAGAAGAGAATTAAGAGAGAGGTGACGAGAGCTAAGGCTGTGGGTATGAAAAAGAAGAAGGATTGTGGTGAGTTTGAGTCACGACGGTGTGTGAGAATTTTCAGCATTATCGACAATGGAGTACTCGCCATTCAAGCTGCTGCCTGCTTCTTCAACAGTAAGTGCACATTCCGAGATGTATTGCAGGATGTAGGTGGAAGCATAAATGATGAATAGTTGCGGTACAAGTATTTATGGGTACAGTCACTTAAAATGCTGTTTTTTTTTCTCTGACAAGTAGCAATGTCAACTGGAAATGACGCATAAATTCCTCGTTACATTCTTTCCCAGGCTAAAGTACAAATAAATCCCATATGTTTTGACAGTATCCAAACGGACCTTTGAATAGTTTTTGGAAAACAAATGAATTAATAAAACACATTAGAGAAAAAAGTTCCGAAAAATTGAGAAACTACTCCAGAGGTACTGTTTAGTTTCTGCAAACACAAATAGTATTTGGGTAAAAAGAATTTTGAAAACGATGAAACAGATTTTGCAAAAGAAATTGTCTAAACACTTTGCTTTTCTTCTTCTTCTTCCCTTTGTATGGTTAGAATTTAATTTTTTAATAAGAACATCACAATTTCTTTTTTTTGTTTTTGAAGTCATAAAGTTCTTAAATTATGTTTTGGTTTAATAGATGTTATTTTCTAATAATGCCAATATATGTTGTGTGGTTTAAGTAGATTTTTTTTTTTCTGAGTATATCTGACTATTAAGTCAATTGTCCAAATTAATTTTCTCAAAAATACCAAACTTTAAATTTTAATCTTTCCACCCCAATTTATGTGTCATACTTTTCTTTTCAATTTATTAAAAAAAATCATACTTCCATATTTAAAAATAATCTAACTTTAAACTTCTCATGTTATGCTTGCTACGATGATTCATAGCCACATTATTTTTATGGCTTATTTTTTACCGCAAGTTTCAAAAGTTTTTATTATTTTATTAAGTTTTTTGCATAATCAAATATTGCCATATAAATTGGGACTAAGGGAGTATCACTTTGCATGTTTATCATGTGTTTGTGTGTTACAAAAATAACAATAACAACAATCGTGCCTCAATCTCAAATAAATTGGGTCTCAAATAAATTAGAGTCGGCTATATAAATTTTCACGGGCTATATTTCTCCAATTAAAATTCTTCTCAAATGAGCATTATACAAAATAAATATAAAACATATTAGTAGGTCTCTATATTTTCTATTGTTATAAAAATCTCTAGTATGGCATAAGACTCCTAGAAAGTATATGATCTAAAGCAAAAATACTCGCATGACTAGAATATATGTTCAATTAATTGGTATCACTTATATAAATTAACTTCCTTCATTGTCTCCTACTTCTCGCTAAATCTGCATGAATTCCAATATAACATATATTCCCTCTGGTCTACTTTAACGATTTTTAATTGTTTTCACACATACTAAGAAATTCATCTTTTAACATTAATTAACAAGACCATATTAATCTTTATTATTGCCATGACCCAAAAACCATCATCCGGGCGTGATGGCGCCAAACTTACTTGCTAGGCAAGCCAGGCATAAGAAAAGGCGAACAAGATAATGGAATTAACGAAAATAATACAAATCTAAAGTCAAATGTCATAAATAAATTGCGTCAATACAAAAAAAATTTCGGAACTGGCAATACAGAGTCATAAGCTCTACAACAGAAGCACAATTCTGAAAATACAAAATGAAAATATTGTCTGAATAATAATAACAGTAACTAAAATGGAAAGGGACGTTAATGACTGTATTCTGAATGCAACTCTACCTCGTCTCTCGGCAGCTCATAGCAAACACGGTACAGAGTATAATATAAGTACAAGCGACCCCATATACTCAACAAGTATCATAACTAACCTCAGTGGCATAATAGTGGACTAATGATACTTACTAATAACCTATTCAGTTCATGAATTTCGCAGGTACACAGCAATGGTACCATCTAATCATAAAAAATACATAAAAATCACATCGGTGCACAAAGAGATAGTGTGTCAAGTCCTGCATGAGTTAACAACCCAGTATATAGAGAAGATATGCATATATGATCAAGTCTCGTGTGCACATGTAGACTTATATAGAAGATATGTATCATACTTGATGATAGGCTATAATTACGTATTTTAGTCACTTATTGCACTATAATTTATCGCACTTTAATTGAGTATGAGCTTTAATCGGTAGTATTTTGCATTACGTATTTTATGCCTTGTAGGAGTAATTCCGAGCTATATATATGTTACGAAATGAAATCGAGCTATTTGTAGCTTTGAAGTCTGAGTAAAAGCCCAAGGTATTAAGCCGGGATCGCGTTCGGGGGACGGTAACCACATCCGGATGTCAAAAACCAAGGAAAAAGTTCACTCTAAGAATCCACCACAGCCGCGGCGCATGGGCAGCACGTGGCACGTCATGGCTGCCTATTTTCTGTTGTTGCCAATTTTGCATGCTCTCTGATAAAGTCCACTACCACACCGTATGGCGCATCTCCGCATGCAGTGCGCCTGTGCAATTTTTACAAAGTCCAAATCCTATTTCGCGTAGGAAAAGGATTTTCGTCTAGGTCCGACCCTACTTGGTATAAATATATGTAAAAATGGTATTGTTGAGACTTTTTACATACTTTAGACCTAGGGACACACGAGAGCATTTGGGAGCAAGGATATCTCAGATTTCTTCATCGGTTCTTAGTATTTTCAATTATCCAACACTTATAAATTTTTTTGATACTATTATGAGTGGCTAAAACCCATAGTTCTGGGTTGTGATTTAGCCATGAATATTGTTGATTGAATTTGACTTAACCTTGATTATAATTCACTAATATATGATTGTTTCTTCAATTCTGTGATAAATTGCTTAATTGTCTGACCAGCAGTTAGGTTCTATTTACTATCTATGTTATGCTTGGGGAAAGCCATATTTTGATTAGAGAAGAATTGAAGAGAGCACGATCTTAAATCTGGGAGGAGGTTGGATTTGTGGTTATGATAGGAATATACCTATTCACAATGTTTAATTAAATATCGTAATTTTAATGCATTCTTAATAGATTGATTTTAGAGGAATATAGGCGTTAATCTATAGGTGAGTAGTATTTTGGGAGAGGCTATGAGAGCAATTGTTCAATTATTTAGCAACCATGGGTGAATTGTATGAAAGGTAGAGTTAACTAGGACACAATAGGATTGGTAAATTGATCACAACCCTGGAATATTTGTCTCTACTAAATACACAATAATCATTTTACTGCTTGATAATTTAGTTACTACTTAGAATTATTGTGTAGTATAATTACACTCTTGAACTCGAATTTGCTCGAATAAATAGCAATCTTAGTGAATTTAGTGGGTAGTTGATACAAGTTTCTATGGGTTCGACACTCAACTTATCATTTTATTACTTGTGCGACCATGTATACTTGTGTGTGCGTTAGGGAGCAATAAGTTTTTGGCGCCGATGCCGGGACTTGAATATTGACTACTTTCTAGTTTTTGCTTTCATTGTTTATTTCGTCAAGTCTAATGTTACTTGATTGTTGCTCTAATATCGGGAACTTTGATTGAATGCGCAGGGTCAGAAGCCAGGATAAACTTCAAGACTTTGACCCCGAACCTGAGAGAACATTTCGTAGGAGGTTGAGGGAAGCAAGGGACACAAATAATCTTCAGGCACTTGTTCAATTTCCTATGAACATGGCAGAGGAGAACATATGGTTGTTCAGGAGGTGGAGATGCCCAACATTGCTAATGTCACCTCCAACATTGTGAATCACATAATCAACTGGGCATTTTGAGCTAAAACAGAGCATGATCCAGCTACTACATGCAAATGAGCAGTTTATGGGCCTTCCACATGAGGATCCACAATAGCATAGCCTAAATGTCTTGGAGATCAGTGATACTTATATCACTAATGGATTCACTCCAAACGATATGAGGCTCACACATTTCCCGTTCTCTTTGTTGGGCGAAGCAAAGCGATGGATGAAAGTAGACCCGGCTAATTCTATTACATCATGGAATGATCTAGCAGGAAACTTTTGGCAAGGTTCTTCCCTTCAGGCAAAACTGCAAAGATCAGAAGTGAAATAGTTGCCTTCAAATAGAAAGTGGGGGAGTCTTTATAATCAGCTTGTGAGAGGTTCGAAGGGCTGCTCAGAGACTATCCCCATCACAATTAGACAAATGAAGTGTTAGTTCACACTTTTATAGAAGGGCTACATCCTGAAACAAAAATTGTGGTAGATGTTGCAGCTGGAGGCCAAGTGTTGGAGAAAAGCTGTGATGAGATATATGTGTTATTGAACAAATTCTCCAAAAGCAATCCTGATTGGCAAGAATATATGGGCAGACACACAGTGCAAAAATCTGCAGGGGTTCTCAAGTTAGATGTCATCTCGGCATTATTAGCGCAGATTTCCACATTGACCAACCAAGTCAATCAGATGACCTTAGTTATTAACAAGCAACAAGCCCAGCCAGTGCAACAGGTTCAACTATTTTGTGAAGTATATGGAGAGGGTCATGCGAGTGACTTATGCCCAACTAACCTAGAGTATGTCTGTTTTGTGGGTAATGCAAATAGGGTCCAGACAAACTAGTATGGGAACACTTACAATCCCAACTGGAGGAACCATCCAAACTTCTCTTGGGGTGGAAACCAAGGTGCTCAGAATTAATATAGGCCACAAGCACCTCATAATATATATCACCTCAGGCTGAGCAACATGCAAACTCAACAAGGGGTGAAATTCAAAAATAACCAAATTTACAACTGGTCGTTCAAAAATAGCTCAATTTCAAAAGTAATCGAAATTTAGCCACTTTTCATATAAAGATAAATCTGATCGAAAATACTGTTCAAACCCTGGAAAATACACCAGTATATTATGCTGGAGTTCCAGCATAAGTATACTTGAACTCCAGCATATTATACTGGAGTTCCAAAATAAGGATGCTGGAACTCCAGCATAATATGATGGAGTTCCATCATAAGTACACTAGAATTCCAGCATAATATACTGGAGTTCCAGCAAGTATACCGATCCAGCATAATATACTAGAGTTTGGAGCACCGGTGCTCTAGTCTCCAGTATATTATACTGGAGCCAGCAAAGTATACTAGTCCATGATAATATGCTGGAGTTCATACACAGGTGCACCGAGCTCCAGTATATTATACTGGAGGTCATTGTTGCGGCAAAATAGTGGCTATTTTTTATTGACTTGGTAAACGCTGGCTATTTTTGAATGACCAGTCCAAAAACTGACTATACCGTGCTATTTTTACCTCAACAAGTCACCTTGAGGAGATGATGAAGAAATTAATGGCTGATCAGCAGGCCCAAGCCATAACAATGAGAAATTTGGAGCGACAGTTGGGACAACTTGCTAGTGCCCGAAATACTCGACCAATTGGAGCTCTTCCAAGCGATACTGAGGCTAATCCTAAGGCATCTATTAATGTTGTGTCATTGAGGAATGGGAGACAGTTAGAAGAATTCCATTCAAAAAAGAGATAACAAGTGAACTTTAATGATAAGTTGACCACAATAGAGTCAGAATCAGAAAAATCAAATGAGTCAGAGAAGCCAGCTAAAGAGGCGGTGGCTAGGCAACCCCCACCATTAGTTACGAGTCCACCACTTCTGTTCCCTCAAAGATTGCAGAAAGTGAAGGATAATGCCGCCTATAAAAAGTTTCTTGATATTTTTAAGCAGGTACAAATCAATATTCCATTGGTAGATATCCTGCAAGAAGTGCCCAAATATGCAAAATACATCAAGGGCATAGTGGCAAATAAAAGGAGGTTGACCGAGTTCGAAACCATGGCACTGACTGAAGAATGTAGCTCTAGAATCCAAAGCAAGCTACTCAGAAATTGAAGCATCCGGGTAGTTTCACTATCCAAATATCGATTGGTAAGCATGCAGTCAGCTGAGCTTTATGTGATCTTGAGCGAGCATCAATTTGATGCTACTATCTATGTTCAGACAGTTGGGTTTGGTTGATATGTGCCCAACAATGGCAATCTTACAGTTGGTTGATCGCTCTCTTGCTCATCCTGAAGGAGTGATTGAAGATGTGTTAGTTCAAGTGGGTTCTTTCATATTCCATACTGATTTAATTGTCTTGGACTACAAGCCTAATCAAGAAGTCCCATTTATTTTGGGGCATCTATTCTTAGCCACGGGACGAGAGACGAGATATTATTGATGTATGCAAAGGAAAGATGATGATAAGAGTCAATGATCGAGTGGAGGTATTCAATGTGTATAAAACACTCAGATTGCCAGCCCACTATGAAGAGCTATCCATCAATTATGTGGTGAAAAGTGATTCTACATCATTGGTGCCTTATATGAGCCCCATAGATCCTCTTGAACGAGCTTTGATTGGGGATGAAGAAGATAGTGAAGATGAAATGGTGGGAGAAATTGAGCAAGTACTTGACATGTCTTGCAGTTATGTCCATGGGTTTGGGAGATTTGAGGAGTTGGACATGTCTGTCACTCTGACCCCCTCCTAAGCCATCTATTGAAGAAGCTCCAAAGCTAGAACTAAAGCCCCTTCCAGCTCATCTGCGCTATGCTTATTTGAGGAACTCTAAGACATTGCTAGTGGTTATCTCATCCAGCCTAACTAATGTACAAGAAGAAAAATTGCTCAGAGTCTTCGCAAGCATAAAAAGCCTATTGGGTGGACAAGTGCTGACATCAAAAGAATCAGTCCATCATTTTACATGCATAAAATCTTTCTGGAAGATGGACACCACCCCAGTGTTGAGCAAAAAGGAGATTAAATCTCATTGTGAAAGAGGCCGTGAAGAAGGAAGTAATTAAGTGGCTTGGAGCAGGTATCAACTTTCCTATCTCTAATAGCAACTGGGTAAGCCAGTGCAATATGTGCTCAAAAATGGGGGATGACTGTGGTAGAGAATGAGAAAAATGAGCTAAATCCTACTCACACCGTGACGAGGTGGAGAGTTTGTATTGATTATAGAAAGCTCAACAAAGCAACCCGCAAGAACCACTTCCCACTTTTATTCATTGACCAAATGTTAGATTGGCGGGGCATGAATATTATTGCTTCCTTGATGGTTATTCGGGGTACAACTAGATTGTCATATGCCCAGAAGATTAGGAGAAGACCACTTTTACTTGTCCTTATGGCACTTTCGCCTTCAAGCGCATGCCATTTGGTCTTTGTAATGCACCAACTACTTTCCAAAGATGCATGATGACTATTTTTATCGATATGATAGAAAAATTTGTGGAAGTCTTTATGGATGATTTTTCAGTCTTTGGAGCTTCTTATAATGTCTGTTTGAAGAATTTGAGCAAGGTGTTAGCCCGTTGTGAAGAAACAAATCTAGTGTTGAATTGGGAAAAGTGTCATTTTATGGTGCAGGAAGGCATCGTGTTGGGTCACAGAGTGTCTAGAAATGTCATTGAAGTTGATAAGGTGAAGGTGGAGGCAGTTGAAAAATTACCTCCACCCATTTCTGTGAAGGATGTCCGGAGCTTCTTAGGACATGCAAGGTTCTATTGGCGCTTTATAAAGGATTTAGAGGTGTCAATATGGGTCGGGCCGGGCTAGCCCAGCCCATGTGGGCTTTAGCAATTGACGGGTTGGGCTGGGCTAGTCCACCATTTTGATGGGCCTTATAATGGTCAGCCCACCCCAGCCCTATGTGGGCCGCGGGCCTCCACGGGATGGTCCATCATTTTTAAAAATATAATTTTATATTTTTTCTTTAAGTTATGACCTAAAAAAAGATAATTATTTAAAAGTTAAAAAATATCTTATTGGAAAAAATTCACAAAACTTAATAACTTTTTATATTGTTCCAATATATCACAATAAATACTAAAAAAAATAAAAGACGAGACTATATTTCATTCACTAAAAGTCAAAACTTAAAACAAACTATTCAAGAGAACGTTCATGATGCTTATGAGATATCCAACACATCATCTTCATCAAACACATTTGAATCCGCTTGTGACAAGGTTGTCTTAACATCTTCACTTTCATCTACAATTCATATGCAATATTAATTAGTTAAATATTAAAAAGAATTAAATCTTAAAAATTAATAATATTTAAATTCACATAAAAAATATTACCAGTTTGAGTACGGGAAAACCTGTGCAGCCCATTTCGAGTAGTAACAAGTGTTTGGACATTTTCATAATGAATGCAACTTCTGTACTTTGTAAGAACATGCCACCAATGCTAAATGTTGATTCTGATGGTACAACTATAATAAGAATGCTAAGTACATCACACACCATCATTGAAAGATCGGGATATTTTCTAGAATGGTCCTTCCAATACATGACAACATCATCTCTTGAAACTTCTCAAGATCAAGTTTTGGTTCCTCTTAGTAAAGATCCAATTCCGACTTTCCATCTCTAAAGGCAGTATACTTTTTATTTTTTATATATTTTAAATAAATATTTATTTGGCCCACGGGCCAGCCCGACCCAGCCTCAGTCAAGCCTCACGGGCCACGGCCTTACTCAGGCCGGGCTTAAAAGCTTCGTTTTTAAATGGGCTCCAAAAATTCTAGCCCAAACCTGCTAAATCACGGGTTGGGCTGGGCTAGCCCAACGGACCAAGCCCATATTGACGGCTCTAAAGGATTTTTAAAAAATTGCTATTCCTTTGTGTAAGTTTCTTGAAAAGGATGTAACTTTCAATTTTGATGACGCCTGCCTGAAGGCATTTGAAGAGCTCAAAAAGAAGTTGGTGGTTGCTCCCATTATTGCAGCACCGGATTGGTCCTTAACATTTAAACTTATGTGTGATGCAGGTGACCATACTATTGGGGTAGTGTTAGGCTAGAGGAAGGACAAGGTGTTTTATTCTATCTACTATGCGAGTAAGACTTTTGATGATGCACAACTGAATTACACCATCACTAAAAAGGAGTTGTTAGCCGTTGTGTGGGCCTTTGAGAAGTTTCGGGCATACTTGGTGGGAACAAAAGTCATAATCCATATCGATCATGCAACAATCAGGTATCATTTTACAAAAAAAGAATCTAAGGCTAGATTGATGCGTTGGTTTTTGTTGTTGCAGGAATTTGATGTAGAAATACGAGATCGAAAGGTCACAAAGAACCAAGTAGTTGACCATCTATCAAGGCTGAAAAATCATGACCACATGGAGGAGGGTGAAGAAATTAAAGAGGCATTTCCTGATGAGCAACTTTTTGCTATCACCCAAGACCCCCCATAGTACGCGGACTATGTGAACTATCTTGTGAGTAAAGAAGTTTTTACATGATGTGAACTTCTACTACTGGGATGAGCCATACTTTTTCAAGCAATGTGCTGATCAGTTTATGAGGAGATGCATTCTAGAAAAGGAGGTGGAATTAGTGTTGTATGATTGTCATGCATCACCTTATGAGGGCCATCATGGAGGCAATAGAACAACTACAAAGGTATTACAATCCGGGTTCTTTTGGCCAGCATTATTCAAGAATACTCATGTATTTGTTAAGAAGTGTGACCAGTGTCAAAGAACAAGAACAATCACATAGAGACATGAGATGCCTTTGAATAAAATCCTGGAGGTTGAGATTTTTGATGTGTGGGGGATAGATTTTATAGGACCATTCCCATTGTCCAGAGGAAACAAATACATCTTTCTAGCAGTTGACTATGTGTCAAAATGGGTAGAGGCAATTGCATTGCCAAAAGTGATGCCATGGTGGTAGCTGCGTTTGTAAAAAAGAACATATTCTCGAGGTTTGGGACTCTACGTGCCTTGATTAGTGATGAAGGTACACATTATTGCAATTGATTGTTGATAACCTTCTGGCTAAATATGGAGTTTACCATAGAGTTGCTACAACATATCATCCTCAAACAAGTGGACAAGCGGAGGTGTCTAAAAGAGAAATAAAGCAAATCTTAAAGAAGACGGTGAGTGTGAAAAGGAAGGATTGGGATACAAAGTTAGATGATGCCTTGTGGGCATATAGAACTGCATACAAAATTCCAATTGGGACGTCGCCGTATAAGCTTGTTTATGGGAAGGCATGTAACTTTCCTGTTGAACTTGAACACAAAGCATATTGGGCCATTAAAAAGTTGAATATAGACCTTGAAGCCGCGGGTGAGAAGAGACTCTTGCAGTTGAATGGGTTAGATGAGTTCAGGCTACACTCTTATGAAAATGCTAAGCTATACAAAGAGAAAACGAAAAGATAGCATGACAAACGTATCAAGACACGTCACTTCGAGTCAGGCCAACAGGTATTATTGTTCATTTCTAGGCTCAAGTTATTCCCTGGGAATTAAAATGGTGATGGCCAGGCCCATTTGAGGTGGTGAGAGTCATGCCTTATGGTACAATTGAGCTGCGTGCTTTAAATGGTGAAAGGAAATTTTTAGTGAATGGACAAAGAGTCAAGCACTATTGGGGAGGAATAATTTATCGTGAGAAGACCAATGTTGTACCCGCTGATAAGTAAGCGAGGCCCTTGTCGTGCCGCGACGTTAAATCAGGCGCTTGTTGGGAGGCAACCCAGCTTTACTACTTTCTTTTATTTTTATTTTTATTATATTATTTTTGTAATGTTTGTTTTGATTTTTTAGGATTATAGCATAGAAGTCATTGGAAGGGGTGTGCAAAAGCAAGCTAGATGGTGAGAGCTAAGTGTGGGGTGCCCACATAAAGATAACAATCAGGAGAAGTCTGAGTATCTCTGAGCTACTAATTCTTTGGCCTTTGGCCTACCAGGGAGTCTCTTTGACCCTCTGTTATTTATAGCGTGCATTGAGGACATTACATAATTTTATGTGTAGGGTGAGAAGATTGTCTGGGTGATTTTCTGTGCTATCTTAGCTTAGTTGTAGTACTCGTTCTTAGTGTAGTAGTTTTTGTTAAAAATATAAAAAGTAAAAGAAAAAAGAAAAAAAAAGAAAAAATCAAAAAAATCAAAAAATTAGGACTTTTACCGACGATGGATCTCCTAGACAGTTTTATTGAGGGATTTAAGTCTAAAGAGAAAGGACAAAAATATTTTCTTTGTAGGTAGTGTAGCAATTCCCCCTTGGTTTTTCTTTGTGTCTCGGTTCTTTTTCAAGGGTTTTGTTTGAACCGGGTGTGGTTAATTTTATTTTTTAAGAGTAGGAACCATTGTACTATGAATTGAATTGAAGCAATATCTCTTGAATTTATTATGCCTTGAGAATAGTGATTATTTTGGTGATGACACTTAGGCTCAGTTTTTGACTCTTGTACAAGTACCTTAAATTGTATGATCTTAACTTTGCTTAACTGCTTTGGCTAGGATGAGCCCAATCTTGAGTGAGTTATGTGACATGTGTGTGTGAGATTTGCGTGTAATTCTGTGCATTGCATTTGATGTCTAGAACTTGTCCCGTGTGTTTGCAAAGCAAAATAGTAGTTTCGTTCAGTCTTAGAAGTGATATAGGCATTTTTTTTGTTGAACCAATTATATGTTTTACCCGTCTAATTGTTATGTATCATAGTTACCTCCTTTGAGCCTGTTTCTTTGGCAATCACATTACAAGCCTTACCCTTTATTTGAATTAACCATTTATTTGAACCTTTTGACCTCTCATGAGCACTTGAATTGTTATGAACTTTGTAAAAGTTAAAGTATGGGGTGGTTGGTTTGGCTTTGAGTGGAACTAATGAAATAAGGAGAAAACTGCACTGTTTTGAAAAAGTAAGAGCCACTTGAATTGAAAAGAAAGTAAAAATACTTGTATTGTTGTGCAAATATTCCTTGAGAGTGGTAACTCTTGATGTAATTGTGCTTAAAAAAGTATGGAGTTAATATATATTAATGTGAAGGTGGAGTTATGGTTTGACATAAGTGTGGGGTTTTGAAAGGTAAAGTGTATGTATTAAAGTGCTTAGGGAGATGTAGTCACTCTTATATCCAAATGTATCTTACTTGTCCCGTAGCCTACATTACGACTAATTAAAGTCCTACTTGATCCTAGACTGAATGAGCTCAATTAGTAGAGTAGTACACTACGGGCAAGCCTATGGTGCATTTTTTGTGGCATATGAATGTTATTTCTGAGAATGAGTGAATTCTTTCTATCTTGAGTACCTAATTGTCTTAAATTTTATTGTGTGTGGAACTACTCTCTTTTCTCGTGTGAGGTCACTTGATTCATGAAGGAAATTTAATGTCATTGACCTCTATGTTAGAGTAAGTGAGTAAGTTGTGAATAATGTGTGGTACTTGTGAGTTAAATCTTGAGGTGAAGATGTTACACTCTTATGCTTAGTCTATTTTAAAGATTCTTGGTATGATGAGTTAGGAGAATTATTTAAAAAAGGTTGTGCCTATATAAAGTGTAGTGTGATCGCTCGAGGACGAGCAATGGTGTAAGTGTGGGATGTTAATAACCTATAATTACATATTTTAGTCGCTTATCGCACTCTAATTTACTGCACTTTAATTGAGTTTGAGTTTTAATCGCTAGTATTTTGCACTACGTATTTTATACCTTGTAGGAGTGATTCCAAGCTATATAGATGCTACAAAATGAAATCGAGCTATTTGGATCTTTGAAGTCTAAGTAAAATCCAAAGGGATTAAGCCATATCATGTTCAGGGGTCGAGAACCACATCCGGATGTCAAAAACCAAGGAAAATGTTAACTCTGAGAATCCACCACAACTGTGGTTCGTGGGCGGCTCGTGGCGCGCCACGGCCACCTATTTTCTACTGTTGTCAATTTTGCACGCTCTCTAATAAATCCCACTACCATACCGCGTGGCGCATCGCCCCATGCGGCACGCCTGTGTAATTTTTATAGGGTCCTAATCTTATTTTGTGTAGGAAAAGGAGTTTCTTCTGGGTCCGACCCTACTTGGTATAAATACATGTAAAATGTTATTTTTGAGACTTTTGACATACTTTAGACCTAGGGAAACACAGGAGCATTCGGGAGCAAGGATATCTCATATTTCTTCATCGGTTCTTAGTATTTTCAATTATCCAACACTTATGAATTTGTTTGATACTATCATGAGTGGCTAAAACCCATAGTTCCGGTGTTGTGATTTAGCCATGAATATTGTTGTTTGAAGTTGACTTAATCTTGATTATAATTTACTAATATATGATTGTTTCTTTAATTCTGTGATTATTTGCTTAATTGTCGGGCCAATAGTTAGGTTCTATTTACTATCTATGATGTGCTTGGGAAAGCCTTATTTAGATTAGAGAAGAATTGAAGAGAGCACGATCTTAACTCTGGGGGGGGGGGATTTGTGGTTACGATAGGAATATACCTAGTCACCATGCTTAATTAAATATCGTAATTTTAATGTGTTCTTAATAGATAGATTTCATAGGAATATAGGCGTTAATCTATTTTGAATAGGTGAGTAATACTTTAGGAGAGGCTATGAGAGCAATTGTTCGATTATTTAGCAACCATGAGTGAATTGCATGAAAGGGAGAGTTAACTTGGACAAAATATGATTGGTGAATTGATCACAACCCTGGAATATTTGTCTCTACTAAATACACAACAATCATTTTACTGCTTGATAATTTAGTTACTACTTAGAATTATTGTTTAGTATAATTACACTCTTGAACTCGAATTGGCTCGAATGAATAGCAATCTTAGTGAATTTAGTAGGTAGTTGATACAAGTCTCTGTAGGTTCGATACTCGACTTATCATTTTATTACTTGTACGACCACGTATACTTGCGTGAACTTTAGGGAGCAATAATACTCTCACTAATCGAACCAAATAGCATATAGAGAAGATATTCACGGCGATACATGTATACATTCCAGATCTAGTTATTTAGAAGATATGCGAATAAAACATGTATATGTCCAAGGTGTTTGCAAATAGAGAAAAGATTCAAAAACCAAACACTGATTAGTTTTTCCTCATACCGTGTGTACACCATCAAGAGAGAAACATGAGAGGGTGACCCTAGGAGGATGTATCCTTATCCACACGCTGCGCGGACAACTTACGTGCCATATAATCCAAGCAGCACAGACCACTCATGTGCTATCAATCCAGTCCTTATCACACTGAAAGCATATATAAGTATACATATACATGAACAATAAATGTCAAATTACATACTTATGGACTGATATAAGTAGCATGTTAAGGTATATGCATGTGCGAAGTGTCCTACCATAGCTCAAATTAGGAATTACGCCAAAATGACAATTAGAATGTTTGAACATGAGATTGACCTACATGTAACCTATGACATGATTCAATTCAGCTCACCAAAGGGTACAAACATAAGAAGCATGATAGTAAGAAGCTTAGCGATCAATTCGTGGCATAAATTAGCTTAAGCACTACCCCGAGCATGAATAAAACCCTGATGCATGCACATGGGCCCAACCCCTTGCATGTGCGCCACACATAGCATGTACCCAACACTAATAACTCAGGAAATTAGTGTCTTAACTAATTTTAGGCAAGATACTTACCTCAAATAAGCCAAATCAATATTCTAAAACTGCCTTCCCGTGGGAACTGCCCTCTGAACGGCTCGAATCTAGCTAAAAATAACTAATAATATCAATTAAGATCATAGGAAACAACCCAAAAAATAAAGCTTTGATTTTTCTTCAAATATTCAAAGTTAACCAAAATGTCAATTCGGGCCCGCACCCCAAAACCCGACATAACTCACAAATAAGACACACCATTTCGTACAAATTCGACTCTGAATCAGGGTTCAAATATCTATTTTCGCTTTAGAAAAGATTTTCTAAAATCCCCAATTTTTCTCACTTAGATTCATCAACAAATTCCAAATTCAAGGATGGAATCATGAATAATAATCAAATCCGAGTCAAGAGTACTTACCCGATCCAAGTGGGTGAAGATTGCCTCAATCTGAGCTCCCAACTCATAATATGATAATGAGCTCAAAGTCCCAAAAATGACATTTTATACTTCTGTCCAGTTATACACTTCGCGATTGCAGGACCCACTTCGCAATAGTGAAGGCCAAATTCTTGACCAGCTGCCGCCCCTTCTTCGTGAATGCGAAGCCCCTACGCGAGCGTGATGCCTAGCCACTTTTTAAGCCTATGTGAATACGAGCCTAGCTCGATGAACGTGAAGACATTCCTCCCTCTAGCATCATTCCTTCGTGAACGCGTCCCCTTCAAGCGATCGCGCTGCTTCAGATCCCTCTTCTCATCGAACGTGATACCTGCTTTGCGAGTGCGAAGAGGAAAATCCTTATGCCTGCTTCCTCTTCTATGCAAATGCGAGACTATCTCTGGGATCGTGAAGCACTGCAACTCAGAGGAAAACTAGCAATTCAAAATCTTAAAGAAATGATCTAAAACCATCCGGAAACACGCTCGAGCCCCACGGTACCCCGTCCAACCATATCAACAGGCCAAAAATAACAGGAACATACTCGAGGTCTCAAATCATACAAAATAATATCAAAACCACAATCGCCGATCAAGATCAATCTCTTAAGCTCATAAACTTCAAACTTCAAACCAAACATCTGATTCAAGCCTAACCAATCCGGAATGACCCCAAATTTGGGACACAAGTTCCAAATGGCATAATGAACCTATTCCAACCTCCAAAACAACAATTCGAACCTGATAGCCTTAAAGCAAAGGTGTCAAATGGGCAGGGTTGGCCCAGTTCCGGACCGGTTTGGTAGTAAGGGGGCCGGGCAGGGCTGGCTTGGGATGGGAACCGGCCTGTGTCGGGTAGATTTTTGGTATCGGTTAACGGACTGATACAATCCGTTATGTTCAAGTCATTTGGGAACCGGTTAACCAGACCGTCCCGGACCGGTTCAACGACTATTTCAATTTTTTTATAAAGTTGTCCATTTGGCAACGGTCAGCTGCCATTTTGACCGTTGCCCAATGGCTAATTTGCAAGAATAGCTTTTTTGTTTTTTAAATAATAACACTTTTATTATTTATTAATTTAGCCATTTGAAAAATTTTGAATAGACCCCCCCTTCTTCTTCATTTCTTCACTCATATCTCAATTCTCAAACCCAAATTCTCAATTCAAGTTAAATCATGCCCCGTTTTTCTAGAGTGCGCTCATATGTTTGAGAATACTTTGAGGTGGTAGAAGAAAATGAAGAAGTTCACAAAGTAAAGTGCAAGAACTGTGGCCGCGTCTTAAATGTTCATCGAAAGTGAGAGGGCACAAGCTGTTTAAAGAGGCATATGAAGAATTGTCTTGAGCGTCCTCCAGAAATTCGTATTTAAGTTGATTTGAGACAATTTGTTTTATTTTAAAATTATTAGACTTATTTAAGATTATTGTTTTAGTTTGTTAGATTAATTTGAAGTAATATTCGATAAAGAAAATTTGAAATGAAACTATGAAAGCCTTTGAAGTTTGATCCTTACATATCAATTTATCAACACTCCAGTATAAGACTTTTACTATAAGTTATATTTTTTTCATGTTCATTGTATTATCTAAAATTCAAAATTATTTTTTCAAAATATAAGGCTTTTAAAGTTGAGTGTTTTACATTTTTACTTTATCTTAATATAAATTATGATTGTTATATACAAAATACAAAAAAAAAATTAAATAAGCCCGACCCAACCCATTAGGCCTGGAACCATTCCGGTTAAATTTTGCACTGGGAAAGCTCGGAACTGGTAAACCCAATAAAAAATAATCGAAAATCGGCCTAGTAACAAAACCGGCCGGTTCCCTTTTCCTCTAAGTTAACTCCCCATCAAACCTATGAACTTTCCAAACCTTCAATTTTCAAATTTTTGTCAAATAGAATCAAATCGTCCTAGGGTCCTTCAAATGCAAATATGGACATACGCCTAAGTTTAAAATCACCACACAAACTTATTGAAACCATCAAATCACCATTCTGGGGTCGTTTATACAAAATTCAAACCTTGATAAACTCTTATATCTTAAGCTTCCAACCTTGGAACTAAATATTCCAACTCATTTCAAAACTTGTCCGAACTCAAACCAACCATCCCCACAAGTTACATAACAAAAAATATACATACAGGGATTATCAAATAGGAAAACGGGGTCCAAATATATAAAATGACCAGCCGGGTCGTTACAACTATCTCTTTAATTTGTCTGTTAGAAATATAACAAATACTCCGAGACTCTTTATTCCAATGACAATTTTGAAAAAAAAAAGAAGATATTCCTTCTTCATATCTAAAAAATCAAATATTATAGACCACAATAAAAAATTAAAAAATCAATTAAAGTGAAACCGAGAGAGTATTAATCAAAAAGGTAATAGAACATTACAGTTTTGTTTTAGTTGTTGAAAATATTAGTTGATGGAAATCCTACGGAAATAAATGCCAAAGTTGCATATGATGCCACCAGAGCTCGTGACGATCTTTCGAGTCCCTTACTCAGATGATTATTCAACTATTCAAAATTATGGACTAAAATAATTTTTCTTTGCAACAAGAAAGTCACTCAATTATTCCTAGAGAAAACTACCCTCTAAGCCCCTCAAAATTTTGATAGCCCATATTTTTGCCCATTAACAGAAAACGGCCCTCCCGCCCAAACATATTACATCTAATAGCCCGAAATATCTATTTTGTATATTTTTTGTATAGGAACAGTCTATTTTGTATATTTGTTGTATAGTGACAGTCTATTTTGTATATTGATAGTATATTTTATATATTTTCTTATATAGTGACAGTATATTTTGTGGAACCTCCTCTACTAAGATTTATAGGGTAGAAAGTCTCTAACGTCTCTCTCATCTCATCTTTCTAACGTCCCTATCACCGGACCTCCATCGACCACCGGACCAGGTAATACCCCTACCCCACCCTACCCTTTTCTTCTTTTCCTCTCTTTCTCCTTCCTGCTTTCTTCTTCTTTCCAGTTACTTCCCCTTTCTTTCTTGTTCCTCTTGTCTTCTTGCTCCCACCCCACCCCCTTGTCTTCTTGCCCCCAACCCCTTCTTGTCTTCGAGATTCACGGTTTATTAAGAAGGAATTAATTGAAGTAGAGACGGTATATGGGAAATTGATGTGGTATTAATGGGATTGTTGCTGCTGCCCAAAAAGTTTGCAAAGTGTGTTTTGAGTTGTTGTCATCTGCTTTTGGATTTCACTTAAAATCAATTTGTTTCTTCAGGTATAGTACCTTTTTTAAAAATAATTTCTCATTTATTTTCCTTTTGTTCTTTCCAGATTTGATTTATTTTTCAGATTCCAGATTTGATTTATTTTTCTTGAGGGTATAGTTTTGATCTGTGCATTTTGTTGTACCACGGTAGAACTTGGTGAATTTTGTGTAGTTCTTTGCTTTTCCCTACATTTTTCCTACTACTGTCAGGGCTACACCAGTGGTAGTGGTGACAGCCCTCTTTTTGGTTTTTGGGTCGTGGTTTTTCTGTGTTTTCAGGGAAATTCTCGAAGTGTTGGAGACAAGTTAGGCCCACGAGCACTAGCAAAGGAGAGTAACCTGGACGTGCATCAGCAAAGGGTGGTGGGAAGCGGTGTGTGACCGTACAACTACATCGAATATAGCAAATCAACACAGGTTTGGTTCTCGGGAGTTGGTACCTCCCGTTCTCTTTTGGTGTTAGCTAAGTTGATGTTACTTTAGTTCACAATAGTTTAGTTCAATCATTCTACTAATGTATTAGTAGTCACTTGTTTCCTTCTAGTTTGATTCGTTGTCTGTTGTGCACTAGCGAGTTTCCTTTAGATTGTCGTAGGTGTAGTGGCTGCAGTCTGGGATGATAGATTAAGGGCATGTCCTTGGGTGGGGCAAAGTGTGGGCCCAGGGTCAGGGGGTGGGACAGGAGGTAGGGGAGGTAGAGGGGGCAAGAGAGCCTATAGGTTGAGAATCGGGTCATGGAACATAGGTTCACTAACGAGTAAGTCTGTAGAGTTGGCAAAGATCCTTCAAAAGAGGAAGATTAATATAGCATGTGTTCAGAAGACTAGGTGGGTTGGATCGAGGGCAAAAAATACGGATGGGTATAAGTTGTGGTACTCTAGAGTCCGGAGAGGTAAGAATGGAGTGGGTTCCTGGTAGATAGCCATCTTAGAGAGTCGGTGGTAGAGGTTAGGCGGGTGAATGATAGACTAATGACTATTAAATTGGTGGTGGGTGAGTGTACTTTAAATGTCATTAGTGCGTACGCGCCGCAAGTGGGCTTGGATGAGGAGATTAAAAGGAGCTTTTGGGAGGGGTTGGATGACGTCGTTCGTAGTATTCCGCCTTCCGAGAGGTGATTCATAGGAGGAGATTTCAATGGTCATATTGGGTCATCGGCAGGTGGTTATACTGAGGTGCATGGCGGCTTTAGTTTCGGGGAGCGGAACGAAGGGGGCACTTCGCTGTTGGACTTTGCCAAGGCAATCGATCTAGTGATTGCGAACTCATGTTTTCCGAAGCGGGAGGAGCACTTGGTTACTTACCAAAGTTTGGTGGCGAAGACTCAGATTGACTATCTCCTCCTCAGGAGATGCGACAGAAGGTTGTGCGAGGATTTCAAAGTTATCCTAGGAGAGACCCTTGCAATACAGCATAGACTTTTGGTGATAGACATTGGTATTATGATAAAGAGGAAGAAGAGGTCAGGACGAGGACGCCCAAGGATTAAGTGGGGCGCCTTGACTAAGGATAAAGCTCAGGATTTGGAAGGAAGGTTATCGGCAATAGGAGTTTGGAGAAGTAGTGGGGACGCAAACACTATGTGGTCGACGATGGCGAACTGTATAAGGAAGGCGGCGAGAGAGGTGTTAGGGATATCTTCAGGTCGCACCAGTGGCCACAAAGGAGACTGGTGGTGGAATGCAGTTGTCCAAGGTAAAAAGGAAGCAAATAAGGCGGCTTACCTACGGTTAATATGGAGCACTGGTGAGGAGGAGAAGAGAGCGAATAATGAGAGGTATAAGGTAGCTAGGAAGGAGGCAAATATGGCAGTAACGGAGGCTAAGACGGCAGCTTTTGCTCGTCTGTATGAGGAACTAAGGAACAAAGGCGGGGAGAAGAAGTTATTCCGAATCGCTAAGGTGAGAGAGAGGACGGCTCGGGATCTAGACCAAGTGAGGTGCATAAAAGATGATGACGGCAAAGTTTTGATAGGGGATGACCAGATTAAGAGGAGATGGCAGACCTACTTTCATAAACTTCTAAATGAAGAAGGGGATCAAAATATTGTACTAAGTGAATTGAGTAATGCCGACAGTCCCCATGAATTAAGTTATTGTAGGGACATTGAGGTCGATAAGGTCATGGAGGCAATGCGTAAGATGAGAAGGGGCAGAGCTACCGGGCTAGACGGAATTCCGGTTAAACTTTGGAGGTGTGTGAGTAGAGCAGGCTTGGAATGGCTTGCTGGGTTGTATAATGTTATATTCAAGACTAATAAGATGCCTGAAGAGTGGAGGTGGAGTACAATGGTTTCATTGTATAAAAACAAAGGTGATATCCGGAGCTGTAACAACTATAGAGGTATCAAATTACTGAGTCATACCATGAAAGTCTGGGAGAGAGTGGTAGAAATGAGAGTGCGAAAGACGGTGTCTATTTCAGACAACCAGTTCGGATTCATGCCGGGGCGATCTACCACAGAAGCTATCCACCTTATTAGGATGATGGTGGAATAATACAGGGATAAGAAGAAGGATCTCCACATGGTGTTTATTGATCTAGAGAAAGCGTACGACAGGGTTCCTAAGGAGGTTTATGGAGCTGCTTAGAAGTTAAAGGGGTCCCGGCAGCCTACATTAGGGTGATTAAAGACATGTATGATGGAGCTAAGACTCGGGTTAGGACAGTAGGAGGCGACTCCAAGCATTTTTCGGTTGTTACTGGGTTACACCAAGGGTCTACGTTCAACCCTTTCCTATTTGCCCTAGTGATGGATGCACTAACTCATCATATTCAAGGAGATGTGCTATGGTGCATGCTATTTGCTGATGACATAATTATAATCGATGAGACATGAGGCGGCGTCAACGAGAGGCTAGAGATTTGGAGACAGACCCTTGAGTCTAAAGGCTTCAGGCTGAGCAGGACGAAGACGGAATACCTCGAGTGCAAATTTAGGGCCGAGCCGACGGAAGTAGGAGTGAAAGTGAGGCTCGACTCTCAAGTCATTCCTAAGAGGAGTAGTTTCAAGTACCTTGGGTCAATTATTCAGGGGATCGGGGAGATCGACGATGATGTCACACACCGTATAGGGGTGGGGTGGATGAAATGGAGGTTAGCGTCGAGAGTCCTGTATGACAAAAAAGTGCCAACGTTACTAAAAGGTAAGTTTTATAGAGCAGTGGTTAGGCCTGCCATGTTGTATGGGATCGAGTGTTGGCCGATTAAGAACTCTCACATCTAGAAGATGAAAGTAGCAGAGATGAGGATGTTGAGGTAGATGTGCGGGCATACAAGGATGGATAAGATTATGAATGAAGATATTCGAGAGAAGGTGGGCGTGGCCCCCATGGAGGACAAGATGCGGGAAGCAAGACTCAGATGGTTCGGGCACATTCAGAGGAGGAGCACTGAGGCACCGGTGAGGAGGTGTGAACGACTGGCTGTGGTGGGCACAAGGAGAGGTAGAGGGAGACCTAAGAAGTATTGGGGAGAGGTGATCAGGCACGACATGACGCGACTTAGGATTACTGAGGACATGGCCCTTGACAGAGAATTGTGGAGGTCGAGCATTAAGGTTGTAGGCTAGGGGAAGTTGTGAGTATTTCTACAGTGCACTAAAGTGAGACTAGCCAGTTAGGAGTTAGTCTTAGGATGCTACTGGTCAGCTACTGATGCAGGGCTTTATCTGCTGGATATTATTATATCTTCTATCTTTTTCGTACTTCCTATATTTATTATATTGTTGTTATTTTTATTTTATGTTATGTTATGTTATGTTATTATGAGTCTATTGATTAGTACTAATATATCGTCTCTTGTCACTTTCTTGAGCCGAGGGCCTCCTGGAAACAGCCTCCTGCCCCTCGGGGTAGGGGTAAGGTCTGCGTACATATTACCCTCCTCAGACCCCACTAGTGGGATTATACTGGGATGTTGTTGTTGTTGTTGTTGTTAATAGTATATTTTGTATAGTGACAATCTATTTAACATATATTTTGTATAGTGACAGTCTATTTAGTATATATTTTGTATAGCGATAGTCTATTGTATATAAATTATATAGTGACAGTCTATTTTGTATATTTTTGTATAGTGATAGTCTATTTTGTATATATTTTGAAGTGACAGTCTATTTAATATATATTTCGTATAATGACAATCTATTTTTTTTTTATCTATTTTGTATAGTGACAGTCTATTGTATATAAATTGTATAGTGATAGTCTATTTTGTATAATTTTTGTATAGTAACAGTCTATTTTGTATATATATATTATGTAATAATACCAATATTCAAAAGAAATTCTCACCGGTATAATACATAATCTAAAATGACTTTCAAATATTAGCCTCATATTCGGCATCAGCTTTCGATGCCGGCACCGACGCCGAACTATTCGCAGGTGCAGTCTTAAACAACTCCTTCGGTATCAAAACCTTATTAATAGTAAAAATAGCCAACGACTTTTCATCAATTAGAGTTCCAGTAATCTTTGCCGTCACAATTTTGGTCTTCAAAGTCACAACGTTACCGTCCTTTCGCACAACGAAATCGTACTTCTTAAACCTTACGCCATTGTTGGATTTCAAGCTATCCATTGATTGATACACCGGAACTCCATGATACTTAAGCAAAGATTGCTTCCCTTCCGCCGTCAGTTTATTAAATTTTGGAACAAAATTCTTCATTGCGTCATCTCTAGGGCAAAATACCATTAATCCACAGTCAACATTGTCTTCAAATGCTCACCGGAAAGTTAGAGTTTTGAGGAGGTGGTGGTTGTGGTGTTGAGTGAGGATGAACGGATGGTATGATTTGAATTTTGATAGCGGCGGAGAAATGACGGAGAGAGCGGAGGAGGATGCCATAGAGAGGGGGAAGAGTGGTAGTGGTCTTGGGATAACCTTTTAATTAGTTTAGACTATAAAATACATACTGTAATTTTGTGGCTAGCGGCTGATATTAGTTTCTAGCGGCTGGCCATAAATGAAGTTTGCTCCTATTCCAATTGCATACAAATAGCTACCAGAATTATCAAATTTTTCAGTGAAAAAATATGACATGGCAGTTCATATGACTTCTTTTTTTTAATATATTTGGACCAAATAAAATAATTAACACCCAAACAACACATAAAAAATCCACCCATATACCCAACCTAACCCGCTAAAAATAAAAATCCACCTGCTAAATAAAACCAAATATAAAAATGCATCCCTATTGCAAATGCATCTCTCTTCTTCTTATAAAAATAATTTTTTTATGGTTTCACTCCGGTCTTTAATCCGTACCCATTATTATTTATAAAAAGTAGAAGAAAGAAGAATATAGGTCATTGACAAAAGAAGAACACATGTCACTCTATCCTTAACCTTGTACTGTTATTATGTTATTAAACTAGAGTAAAACCATGAAATCAAATTTCACTGATTTTTACAAGAAGAAGAGATACGAGATGCATTTACAACAGGGATGAGTTTAGCGTTTGTTTTTATCGAGTGGTAGATTTTTTTATTTTTAGTGCCGTGGGTTGGGTGTATGGGTGAATTTTCTATGTTTTATTTGGGTGGTAATTATTTTATTTGGTCCAAAAATATAGAAAGTCCATGTAAACTGTCATGCCATATTTTTCCACCGAAAAGTGAGATAATTCTAGTTGAATGACCATCTGTGTGCAATAGGAATAGTTGGATGACTTTCCAGTTATAAACGAAAGAAAAGTTATATTAGTCCATAATTTTAAATAGTTGAATGATCATCTGAATGGACCCCGATGGTTCCATTTTGCTAAATTTTAAATACAATTTTGCCAATGCATTCCATCTTATCAAAGTTTCTTACTATTATGCTTTCTCTAAACGAAGATGTGAAGTAATACTGAGAAAGAAATTTTTTTTGACGAAAATGAAAATTTAACAAAGGTTTTAATCATTATGACTTCTAATTTTTGAGAAACAATAATACTCTGAAACCCCCTTAAATTATCACATTTTTGTCAGTTTCTTACTTAAACTATTTAGTATCCCTAAAACCCCCCTAAACTATTGCCGCTCGTATTAAAACCTCCTCGTCGCTGACCTGGCATAACATGTGTAGATATTCGCTTGGGAGCGCGTGGTAGCTGAAAAAGCTATCAAAATGACCCACTTAACAGAAAATAATGACTAATTAGTCTAATGCTCTTTCAAATTTATTTTTCTTAATAAATATTCTCTTCAGTTATATTCATCTTTCTTCCTCATTTTTCACCATTCTTCCTTATTTTTTCACCTTTCTTCTTTATTTTTCACCTTCTTCTTCATTTTTTAACCTTTTTTCTTCAGTTCTCCATATGGGTTTCCTCTAGAAAAATTTCTCCATCTTTTGTTTCCTCTGAAATTATTTATTCTCTTTCTTGTTTTAGTATTCTTTCATGTTTACACATATTGTTGACAGAATACCAATTTAAATCTTCTTATTAAACTCAAATACCTTGTAAAGAATAAAGTTGAATCTCTTGAACCTTCTTGATGTAATCCGGAATTAGAGAATGTAATTGCTGCGCAATTGATTTTTTATTTGCGAAATTTTATTTTTTGTAATTTTTTTATGTAATACAAGATGTCTTCTAAGAGATACAACACTGTATGTCGTTATTTATATTTTAATTGTGCTACAAAGTGAATATAAATAAGGACTTATCAATTGGAGTCTAGCATAAAGCACAATCACAATTAAACCTAAAATTAACATGTACAATACATTAGATATTCTTTTGGCCAAAACTCTTATAATTAATCAATCATTCGAGAGTAATACATCATGAGTAAACTATATAAAAAAAACTTTGTACGAATCATAAGTTAATATAGTTAGACAAACATACCTTTAAAAGTCCAACATGAGGTTTTAATATACAGGGGAATATAGTTCAGGTGAGTTTTGGGGACACCAGGTAGTTTAAGTAGGTAACTGACAATAAAGTGATAATTTAGACGGATTTATAGGCTGAGTTCAATAGCCACGTGTAGTGCTACATGGCACGTTTTTTAGACAATTAGGAGCGTGTACTAAAAGCACCTCTAAGAATGCAATGAGGGGGTTTTAATATGAAGGGCAATATAGTTCGGGGGAAGGGGGGGGGGTTGGGGACATTGAATAGTTTAAGTAGGAAACTGACAAAAACTTGATAGTTTAGGGGGATTTTAGGGTATTAAATCTTTTCTTTATCATGAATACTTAGACTTGTGGAAGTGTATGTATTTGAAAAACATGATTTCTCCAATAGTCTCCTAATATGTGTAGCTGATTGGAGAAATGCATATTACAGCAGGTTAAGCCTATTGCAGGAGCCTCTGGCTCTGGAAATTATCATATTCCTCGTAAAACTGGAGTAATTGAAAGCTCATCTCACAGTTTGTATCCTGTAAATAAACCTGGTTCAAACAGTAAATAACGTTTCATTTGTATCCGATATGAATTGTTATAAGGTATTCATGGAACAAGAGAGCATGGTTATCCCGGTAGATATGAAGAGGATCCATTTTCCAGTTTATTTACTAGTGGAGATCTGAAGACAAGTCACAAGTCTACTCTAAACATCAAAATCAAGTTAAACTTTACGTTCTACATTGCATGAGCTGGCTCATAGACACCTTTCCCCGCAGTGCCCGCATATCTTATCCATACAGTATAAGTAGATTGAAGAGGAATAGAATCTACATTGCCTTCCGTAGATACTAATATAGAGATAAAGAAGCTAATATGGGAGGAAGTTCAGGTTGATTTTGTGAGACTCATGTCACGACGCATGGATATGTATTGATGCCAGTTTCTGGTGTTTAAATAGAAGCTCTTGAAGATGTCAAAATAGTTGCTGCAAGGCATAATGCAGGGATTGTAATGAAGTGATTAATAATGCATGGATAATTTATCCCATGTTGTTACGCAATACCAAATTCTCTACCATGATTATTTCATCCAATCACTCAAACCGAATGAGTATATTTCAGTAAGAGAACAAGTTGATTCAATGTATAAAATGCAATAGCTGTCAATTTTATCTCACTGGACCTGGTGGAATCATCAGCAATTAAGGTACTGAGAACTAAACTAAGGACACCTCCATACTCTATAAAATTTATCAGTTCATAAATGAAGATAGATTAGACCAAACATTCTCTACTCTTGTCATGATCTTATTACCACTTGTAAATGCAAAAGTTACAGTTTGAAAGGAGGAGGGTATGGCCTGGCCTTCTTATATGAGCCTGAGAATTTGTCGCAGCAAATTCATAAAAGCTGAGAACAAAAATTGAAACTTCAAAACAAAGAAGTGGTAATAAGGCTAAGAATTCATGGTTGTTCATAAACCTGAACATTCTCTACTCATACCACCAAACGATTTATATACCATATTTCAACTCTACAAGTGCCAAATGATTTCGGTAGCATAGTCCTAATTCCTCAGTTATGAAGTAGAATTCTGTAGATGCACCATGAAGCCAGAGGCAGATGCAGTGCAGAGATCACCCATCTACATGTGCTCAAGCAGGTAAAAAGTTTAGACAAATATAAAAAACAAAGATAACAGTGAATGACTTTTGAGAAAACAATAGCACCCTTGTTAAATGCCCATAACACTCTGCAACATGTACATGCATGTCAAGTCTCCTATTCCCCTGTTTAGTAAAACAAGTTACTTTAGTACTTTTTCCATTGGCAGACATGAAAAGAAAAATTATTAATCCTGGTTAAATAGACAAGGAGCTTAAGAAATATGAAAAAAAAAAAAAGATTTTTTGAAACGTGTGATCTAAAGCATGCCATAGACAATTGTGTGGCTATAAAATTATGTCATTAAGGGTTAAATGAGAAATTTAAAGTTAAATTGTCCTCAAATACATAAAAGCGTCATTCTTTTTTGGACAAACTAAAAGAAAAGTATTTCATACAAAATGGGACAGAGGGAGTATTAAATAAGCAATGGTAAAAATTTTTTGATCAAGCCATTGGACCTCAAAAGATGCCCTATAATGAAACAGACAAACCGAAAACCTGCTGTGGATTTCTCAGCGTCATTTGTAGACAAAACCCGTTAAGAAGAAGGAAAAAAATGGGATAATAGAAGAACAAACACAAGTACGGCAAAAAATAAAAGGATCAATGAGTAGTGGATAATAGAAAAAATGGAAATTAGCTAGTTCTTTGAATAATACAAATGAAAATTACAGCTGAACCTGTCGCAAGCAAATTTCTGTAAAAGATTACATATTACCAGCAAAAATCACTCATGTGAAAACAGTAAACATCAAGCTCGTTTGCCTGTTCTAGGTGAAGACTTTGGGGCAAGTTCCCATCGGCCCTTGGCACGTCTTCGCTTAATGACAGCTCTGCCACTGGTGGTGCTCATACGCTTACGAAAACCATGAGTCCGAGCCAATGACTTCCTTGATCTATTCCTCTTAGTTTGACAAAGAGCATACTTTTTTGCCCTCACCACCAGCCCACGCCTTTTTGTGGTGGTCACTCCAATGTTGGAATTGAAACCAAATCCAAGTGATGAACCTAAGCCAGAAGGTAACGATCAAGTTTGCACTACTCACAATGCCAATTTAATACAAAATTCTGACCAGAACTACTTTCATAAAACTCACATTTGCGACTAATGCAAATGCTACAAATTGGAAAAGATTTACACACTAACGGCTATGAAAAGGGCAAAGTGACTAGAGTGCTGCATGTTGCACGGGTTCTCATAAGATCGACCATAAGGATATTAAAGGACGAAAATAATGACACATATTTAGCTGATTAGATCACAAGATAAAAGTTAAAGAAACTTAAGTGGAAAATGGTTTCGTTCCATACCTAATGCTAGGAAATATCAACACAATGTTAGCCTCCATATATTTATCACATTCCCTCATGTGAATGCCTTCTGGACCTTACTGTTTTCCTCGCTCGGAGTTTTATGGTTCAATTATTTATAATCTACCTTTAAACAAACCGAGTTTGACCATAAAACTAACAGTACGATTCAATATTTTCATTAGCATTCCAATTTCAAACCTACAACGTCCTCAATAGACACTATCAATGAACTGTAGAACTTCGAACAAAGGAAGAAACTAAGTGGACTATGGTTTAATTTCATACCCATTGCTAGGAAATATCAACATAGAATGTTAATCTGCATATATTTATCACATTTCCTCCAGGTATATGCCTTTTGGCCCTTAAGGTTTTCTTCCTTGTTCAAAATTTTTACGGTTCAATTGTTCTATAATCTAGCTTTAACCAATGGATTTTGACCATAAAACTAGCAATACGATTCAATTTTTTCAGTAGCACGCCAATGTCAGACCTAAAATATCCAAAATAGACACTCCAAATGTGAATTATGTGGAATACAAAACATCACAATCAAGAATTGCAACGTACTCTTTTTCTCTCCTTTTTGGTCAAGCATTAGTATAATACCTTCAAATCTATACGTGGATATAATCCAACAGTACTAGGATAATAACCTTCTTTAACCATAATCACTGCAATTATTGGTAGTTACAATGCACCCACAAAAAGCAATTTGTTTTATGACAGTGGAGTCTAGGCAAGCTTATGCGCACCTCGACTATTCTATTAAGTACCTAGTAACTCCCCTAGAACAGGTAACGAATAACTTTGTCCACTAAGGCTTAAGGCTTAGACAGATCGAAATCACTAGGGGATGTACTATTTCTATACATACCAAACCATGACATTAGCAATAACATAATTTTTAATACATGGATAAGCATGTCTAAAGACATAACTGCCTTTTCAAAACCTTTACTACACCAAACCAAACAGTGATAAGAAATAATCTCAGTATAAGTTATGTTGGGATAAGTTATGCTGGGATTAGTTATGCTGAGATTGTTGTTTATTCACTGTTTGGTATATTGTATTAAGAATGAAAATTGCATAATTTCTAAGAAGAAGGTATAAGTTATACCGGTACTAATTACCCCACCCTCTATAACGTATAAGTTATTCCAGTGTTAAAATTAACACCGAGATAACTTATACCTGGTTTGCTAACCAAACAGAGTATTAAGTTAGTATTAAATTTTTATACCATCCCTGTACCTCATACCAAACGACCCCTTAGTGTATTTTGCATCCCCTAGGATTGAACTTGAGTCTCCTCCCACATCATTAACCACTAAGCTACACTGTTTAGTAATCATAATGTACCCACACGAAGTAACTTAAAGCAACATTAACGGGAACCAAGAAACATCAACACATTGTCAATCCAATCGACAACTGAAATCTCCAATTTCCGCAAGACCCAATTCACCAAACAACAAAATAAAATTAATAATTAATTTCTCTTGTCCTATTTTCACATCAAAATTGTGCATAAGATTCAAGTTGCAAAACCAAGATAGAACCTTTTCAGTTGAGGGTGTCGGCGAAAAAGGAAAAATGATTGAAAATTTATGGGACTTACCGGAGAAAGAAGAAGAAGCAGATAGGGATGAAAGTGCAGAAGAAGGAACAAAAGAGCAGTGAAGCAGCCCAGAACGAGTTGATGCCGTAGCAGCACAAGGTGCCATTTTCAAGGATACGGAGCTCGTTCTTGAAGAACCAGTGAGTAGAGAAAGTGAGGCTGATGGCACATGCCTTCCTATTCCTGAACAAACCACTGACAGAGAAGCCATTCTTTCTCTCTTTGACAAACTCTCCCTCCTCGTTATTCTATCTACAAAGGTACTTATGGGGTTTTAGCGCCTTATCTGCAGAGCTGGGAATCGGAGAAGGATAACGGGTTAAATTATCCATTGGTATTCAATATTCACCTCTTTTGCAATTCACACCCTAATCTTTGCCTTTTTCCTCTTTACGACCTAGATCCCGTTTTGATTAGCTGATTTGAATTAGACGATAAGCATCAGGCGCTGAAAAGAACTTGTAAGTGTTGAAATTAATTTAATAAATAAACAGTTATGTGTTTTGGTACAAGTACTGAAATTGATAATAAGTTGCTCTAGTGTTTGATAAAAAAATGCTCATAAGCTCTTTTTTCTATTAAAGTGACTTAGAGCCCGTTTGGATTAGCTGATTTGAAGTAGCTGATTAGCATTAGCTGCTGAAAAATAGTTTTAAGTGCTGAAACTGTTTTAATAAATAAGCAATTACGTGTTTGGGTACAAGTGATGAAATTGATAATAAATTGCTGCATTATTTGATAAAAAAGTGCTGATAAGCTCTTTTTATATTAAAATGAATTAAATAACTTTAGAACTGTTTACACTTATAAAGGCATAATTTCTTCAAAATTTTAGATGTCAGATCGATTCAAATACAAAATATTCTATTTGTCATTTTATTTTAAATACAACCGTGCTTAGATAAGACAATTTTTATGATAAATATAATTTATTTTATGATAAGCATATAATCATAAGTTATAATAATTAATAAATTAATAAAAGTTTCTCAGTAAAAAATAAACCTAAATAGGACAAATTATTTGAAGAGAAACAAACATTGTCTTCATCACCACAACACTTAGAAAGCAATACACCAAAAATTTGATATGTCCTCATTAATTACATACAGTTCAAAGATATAAATATTAATACACAATCACGTACATATAAATATGCAAAAGAATAGAGAATTTGCTTATCTTAAATAGTCAATGAGAATTGCAGACTTGAAGAGGTGGGGGAGGGGGAGAGGGGAGGGGGTTTGGGTTGAATACTTGAGGCAGTGAGTATCGATGTAGGAGTTTTGTTCTAAAAAGGAATATTTTAAGGATAAAATAGTAAAAATTTTGGTCAAACTTAAAGTGCTTATAAGCTAAAATTTCATAAGATGGGGGTGACCAGCTTATGACTTTTGGCTTATTTTTGACTTATAAGCACTTTTAACTTTATCAAACGTGTAGATAAGCCGAAAAGTGCTTATAAGCTAGTTTGACCAGCTTATAAGCTTAGCCAAACACCCTCTTAAATAACCTTAGAACTGTTTACACTTATAAGGGTGTAATTTCTTCAAAATTTAAGATTCGAGATCGATTTAAATATAAAATATTCTATTTGTCATTTTTTTTTAAATATAATTGTGATTAGATAAGATAATTTTTATGATAAATATAATTTATTTTATGATAAGCATATAATCTTAAGTTATATAATAATAATTAATAAACTAACAAAAGTTTCTCAATAAACAAATAAACCTAAATATGACAAAATAGTTGAAGAGAAAAAACAAACACTTAGGGTCTGCTTGGTATAATAGAAAATATTTTCCAAAAAGTTATTTTCTTAGAAAACAAGTAGTAATCTTATTCATTTTTCGGTGTTTGATATGCAAATTAAAGAAAATAACTTCTCATGAGTATTCATAAATAATTTAGATACAACAAATATGAAGCCATAAATATTCGAACCAACAACCTTACGAATCACAAAACTTTAGAAACCGCAAACTTTCGAACCCGTAAACTTTATAATTTCTAAACCCATATACTTCTAAAGAAATAAATCTTCGAACTCATAACTTTGGAACTTGTAAAATTTCGAACCTGTAAACCGAAAGATGAAAAAACTAAAATTGAAAATATAAAAAAAAAATTGGGGGGGGGGGGGGGAGGGAGGATGTGCAGAAAAATGAATTTTTTTTGAAAATTATAAAACTTATTTTTTGTGCGAGGTGAGGGGGTGAGGGCAGTGAAGTGGGGTGGGTGGTGCAGAAAAAAGAAAAAATAGAAATTTAAAAATTACAAAAAAAGTAAAAAAAATAATTTTTTTTGTGGGGGGAGGGGGTACCAGGGTGGGTGGTGACGGAAAAAAAATTGAAATTTGAAAAAAAAAACCTTTTTGGAGAGATGGAGGTGGGGTGGGTAGGCGTGGGGTTGGGGTTGGGTGGGTGGGTTGGTGAGAGTGGGGAATAGGATGAGGAAGGTTGAGAAGAAGTTTTGAAAAATATTTTCCCTTCTCTTGATAAGGAAAACATTTTCTTCCAATTGGAGGAAAATGAGTTCATAAGGAAAATATTTTCCAAAACATTTAAGCCAACCAAACATGGAAAAATTGGAAAATATTTTCCTTCATACCAAACACAACCTTAATGTGTATTGTTTGTGTAATGACCCGGTCGGTCATTTTAAAAATTAAAGTTCCATTCGGCGCCATAAGGTCTTGAGCAGCTTTGTATTATGTGTTATGACTTACTTGCATGGTCGAGTTCAGTTACTGGATGACTCGGACTCAATTTGGAAGAAGGTTTCTAGTTTTGGAAGCTTAAGCGATAAGAGTTGAATGTAATTTGACTTTTATGTAAACGATTCCGAAATGGGGTTTTGATGATTTCAACAGCTTCGTATGGTGATTTTGGACTTAGGCGTGTGTCCAGATTTGGATTCGGAGGTCCGTAGAGTAATTTGAAGCATTTCGACGAAAGTTGGAAAAGTTGAAGTTTTGGAAGGTTGGGAGGTTTGACCAAGAGTTGACTTTAGTGACATCAGGGTCGGAATGCGATTCCAAAATTTGCAATAGCTCCATTATGTCATTTCGGACTTGCCTGCAAAATTTGACGTTATTCCGGGTTGATTGATATGTTTCAGTGCGAGGTTTAGAAGTTGGAAGATTTGAAAGTTCATGAGTTCGATTCATGGTGTGATTCGTAGTTTCGACGTTATTTGATGTATTTGAAACCTTGAGCTAGTCTGTGTTAGATTATGGAACTTGTTGGTGTGTTTAGACGGGGTCCCAAGTGCCTCGGTTGTGTTTCGGATGGGCTACGAGCCATTTCTTCAGGTTTTAGAACTGTTGATTCTATCATCTGGTTTCCTTCATCGTGTTCGCATCCGTGTATCCGCATTTGCGTAGTGTAATTTTGGAGGATGAAATATTTCCTCTTCAAGTTCGCATTCCTCTGTCCGCATTTGCGTAGGTGTACAATTCCTTTCTTCGCGTTTGTGTACTACTTCACGCGTTCACGTAGCTCAGTTATTAGGCCATCAGATTTTCCTATCTGCGTTTGCGAGCATGATGTCGCGTTCGCATAGCACGATTTGGCAGCCTTCATTGTTCTTCTTCTAGATCGCGAGTGATGTTCCGCGATTGCGATGCATTAAACACCTAAGCAGAATATAAAGTACTCTATTCCGAGGGTTAGCTATTTTCAACATTTTTGGAGTTCTAGAGCTCGATTTTGAGCGATTCTTTGTGGGGTTTTCAAGAAAATCAATTAGGTAAGTGTTCTCATAGAATTTATTATATTCCATGATTCTATCTTTATTTTTATTATTAAATTAGTGTTTTGAGTTAAGGTGGGAATTTTGAAGTAAACTTTCAAAATGTAAAATGATGATTTGAGGGACGAAATGGTATTAGAATATGATAATTTTAGTATAGTTGAACTCGTATCGGAATGGGTGTTCGAATTTTGTGAAATTTTTCGGGTTCTAAGGTACGGGTCCAGGATCGACTTTTGGGTTGATTTTTAGCTTTTTTGATAAAGACTGAAGCTTTATTATCCGAAAAAGTTTCTTATGAGTTTTATTTATGCTTTGAGGTTATTTTGGCTAGATTTGAACCGTCCGGAGGTTATTCCACTCGAGAGGTTCATTTTAGAGTGACGGTCTTTCTTCTTTGTGGTAAGTATCTTGCCTAACTTCATGTGGGGGAACTACCCCTTAGGATTTGAGTCGTGTATGCTAATTGTATCATGTAAGCCTGTATACGCGAGGTGACGAGTACGTGCTCAGGCTTATTAGTGAAAAGTTGACCTTTTAGGGTTCTTAGGCTCTTATGTTCATTAGATATGAAGTTGTTTGTTATGTTAAATTCCCTTTTTACTGATTTTACCCCTACGTGTATTAATTAGAATTAATTACTTCATGTTCCACTCTTATTGCCTATTTGACTCTTATGTGCCTTAACTGAAGTTGTTACCTCTTCAATTACCATGCTATCTTTTTTGTAGCTTATCCTTAATTAAGTTACTATATTGTTTCTATAATTTGCTCAAACCTAAAAGAAGTTAGTTATCCTTTATCATATTTGCCTCATCCTTATTTGGAATTTATGACTCATGTTGCATCCCTTGTTGTCGAACTGTACTTTGTGAAGTTATTATTACATATAAATTCTCCCTTATTGAGCTACTCTTATTGTGACCGATATCCTCTATTGTGTTTATCCTTTGTGAGTCGTTCTACCGTTTCTTTGCATTCTAAAGCTTTTGAGTTGATTTACTTGTCGTATTCTCGTGTATTGTTGTTGTAGTACTCAGTTTGTTGAGCTGAGGGTTATGCGCGGTTGTGGTATTGAGATTGTTTAGTAGAAATGTTATGGAATGTGGGCACATGTTGTGAAGGCCATTCTATTGTGTTGTGGTGTTGTTGGCATGTGATGTTGTTGGGATATTTTGTTCGGGTGTTTGCACGAGGTTTGTGCCGTGTTGTTGAAACTGTTGTTTATGCACATGCAACGGTGGGCTATATGTGTGTGTTTGTGCATGTGGTGATACAAGGTGGAAACATTATTATGTGTGTGCAGCAAAACAAAGTGGGCATTTACTTTATTATTGTGCACGTGGTTTGGGATTGTTTGTGATGACTTGTGATGGCCTGGGGGCATTGTTGTTGTTGATATTTGTGTAATGATGTACTTATCCTGTACGAGTTATAACGTGTACATTTTGTGGTGACTGTTTCTTATGTGACATTCATTGTTTCTATTCTTATTAATTGGCCTAAAACGTGATAGAACACTGGCACAAGCATACACGTAGTTAATTACCCCTAACGGTTTAAGAAGATGGATTCTGATGTTATTGATCATTTATACACACCCTTGTCTCTTTGCCTTCTACGTGAGTATGGCTGTATTGACACGTGAGTTGTTCGTGCTGTTATAAACTTGTAATGAGGGCACGAGATGCCAAATGTTTAGGGTTCAGGAATTGGGACCCATGAATTGTGAATATTCTAAGGTTCGCTACCTCATGGAGATTTTTGGCTAAAACCTGGTGTGAAAGCGGTCGTTCTTGTTGAGTTACTGCTTGCCTTTCCTTTATCTGTGTCCACCGGATTTAAATGTGTTCAGCTTGCTCCACTGTGTTATTACTTGTTTTGTGTTTCACCTGCTAGTTATTGCTTCTATTTCCTTTTGCAAGTACCGTATTATGGTTATCATTATACATAGCTTTGTAGAGATATCGTACTCTATTAGTTCTATGCGTATACATTGTCCAGGTTATTCAGACCAGTTGGTTTATTGACTGTCCCTCATCACTACTCCACTGAGGTTAGTCTTGATACTTATTAGGTACCGTTGTGGTGTACTCATACTATGCTTCTACACAATTTTTGTATAGATCCAGGTATTTCGAAGTCAGTCGATTGTTAGCTAGCTGTGCAGATTTTTGCTGTGGAGACTCAAGGTAAACCTGCTGCTGCATTCGCACGCTTCAGAGTCACCTTCTGATGTTGTTTTTACATATTTTATCCTTACTTCGGAACAGTTGTATTTAGAGGTTTCTAGCAAAACTCTGTAGAGTTTATGACTTGTACTACCGATTTTGGGATTGTAAACTTTGTAATGAGATTTCTTCTGTGCATTTGTCAATCGTATTTATTATTGTTATTATTTAAGTAAATGTTAGGCTTACCTAGTCCCTAAGACTACGTGTCATCACGATATCCTACGGAGGAAAATGTGGGTCGTGGCAAGTTGGTATCAGAGCTCTAGGTTCATAAATGCTACAAGTCATAAGCGAGTTTAGCAGGATCGGTACGGATCTTCGAGAGGTTACAAAACTATTAGGATAGTTTCACTCCTTTTATCTCTTTTGTGAGAGCTTATTAATCTCGCGGTTTAAGCTTTTATCTTTTTATTCTCTCACATATGGTGAGGAAACGAGCTACAGTTACTAATGACACTATCCTCGGAGCATGTGTCACTAGGAGCAGAGATAGAGGCCAAAGAGGAGCATATGTCGCGACTAGGGCACCTAGCAGAGTAGTAGTTGAGGAGCCGCCAGTAGCTCCGGTTAGGGAATAGGTACCAGAGGCGCCTGCTATTACCCCCGAACTTAGGAAACCTTAGCACAGTTCCTGAGCATGTTTGGTATATTGGCTCAGGCGGGTTTGATTCTGGTTGCACCAACTACTTCACAGACCGGGGGAGGAGCCCAGACTCCCGCCGCCCGTACTCCAGAGCAGTGCGTTCCCGTTGGTCAGGTTCCGTGTGTCATGGTGACATAGCCTGTGGTTCCAGTTTAGCCCGTGGTTATGGCAACAACATCTGAGGAAAAACAACTTAGACTTACAAGGTTCAAGAAGTATGACCCTCCTACTTTCAGTGGTTTGGCTTCAGAGGGTACACATGGCTTTCTAGAGAAGTGCCATCGCATTCTCCGCACTATTGGTATTGTAGAGATGAGTGGGGTTGCTTTTACTATGTTCCAGCTCAGGGGAGAGGCTTATCAGTGGTGGCGGGCATATGAGTTAGGTAGCCCAGCCGATGAGCTCCACTTTCATGGGTTCAGTTTTCAGAGATATTCCTGAGAGAGTTTGTTCCTCAGTCCCTTTGGGATGCATGGCGCACGGAGTTTGAGAAGTTGCACTAGGGCACTATGTCAGTGTCAGAGTATGCCATTAGATTCAGCGACCTGGCTAGAGATGCACCTGCTTTGGTCGCTAAAATTGGGGAGCGAGTCTGTCGATTCATTGAGGGGCTCAGACATGATATTCGGTCAGCATGGCTCGGGAGTTGGATTCGGATGTTACATTTTAATAGGTGGTAGAGATTGCTCACCTATTGGAGGGCATGTGGGACCAAGAGAGAGGGGACATGCGGGGCCAGGAGAGAGAGGGCAGGCTAAGTTAGGAGAGAGAGGATAGGGAGGCTAGGAGGCCTCGCTGACCAGAGAGATATGCTGGTCCTTATTTTGGAGGCAGGGTACGACATGGTAGAGGTTTTATGGGCCAGCCAGTTTAGTTTGCACTTCAGGCTTCGCACAGTGTTTTAGGTATCATGGGTCTTAGAGCACCCGTACCGCATAGTTCCCACAAACACGTCAGCAGAGAGGTTGCTTCTAGTGTGGAGATGCCAGCCACATGGTGAGAGATTGTCCTAGACTCCAGACAGATGTGTCACAGTGGGGTACTCAGGCGAGTAGAGGGCACCAAAGAGGGGGATGCCCGACTCGTAGATGTATTTCATACAGTATGTCTGAGGCCGTTGCGCCAGATGATGTCATACAAGTATGCTTTTAATTCATTATAGAGGAACACCATTCGTCTTTTGCTTCAGTTCTTCTCATCGGGGTAAGTTCCCCTATTTGTTGCTCCACTTATGGGTGATTTCATGATTTAGCATTCTACTTATGTGTTTACCCTGTTGGGAGATTCTATAGTGGTAGCCCGTGTCGATCACTTTTTTTATTCATTATTGAGATTTATGAGACTAGAAGTGAATTCATGTTGCCTATTACGGTAGGTTTTAATATAATTCCTGAGTAATTTGGTTACGATTTGTGATTTAGATGCCCTACCAGGATGAGAGTTTAGTAAGTGTTGTGATTTTATTGGAAAATTGAGTTAGTGGAAGGTTTCAGTTGGTATGATGTGTATTCTACTTGTGATTTAGAGTTGAGGGTGAGACCATCGCAATTTCATGTGATTTGATATGCTTCAGCCGGGCTGCGTATTACGGTGGAAGTTATATCAGTTGAGATCCTTGTGATTTATTTATAGACCTTGATTTTCCTTGTAAATTGATTCGTAGAATGGTACTGATAGAGAGTTGTGTACGTCGGGCTTGTTTGATATTTCTCTTATGTGTTTATCTTTAAATATTCAGTCATTTTCGTGTTGTGCTTATTGAGTTTTAGCTTGAGTTTTGTGTGCCCGATGGCATTAGATGTGACCTGCTGATTCGGGTGAATAGTCATGAGGTTTTCATGTTTCTTGCATCATTTTTAGTATTGTGAAGGGTTGAAACAGGGTTCCAACGGATATGAGGCTAATTACCGGTGCTGGAGTTGATTATGGGCAGCTATTGTGAAAAAAAATGTTGTTATAGGCCTATGTGTGGTGTGTCATGTTGTGTGGTTGTACTTTGTGGGTGTAGGCATAAGTTGTTGCAGTTTGTTGAGGTTGATACTGGTGTGAATGTAGGAATCAAGTCTTTTTGGAGATGAGAAGATGGTTGAGAACTTTGGCTCTAAGGCTTAATAGTATTGGTAGAAGGGATAAGTTGCAGTTGAGATGGTGTCATCAGGCTTATGTGGATTAGGGTGACACGGGTGTATGTTGGATGGATGCATTCAGTGATATGATGACTTCGGGGCGATTCTTGGCACGTTCGAGGACAGTCATTTATTTAAGAGGGGGAGGATGTAACGACCGGCCGGTCATTTTGAAAATTAAAGTTATGTTTGGCAGCATAAGGTCTTGATCAGCTTCGTATTATATGTTATGACTTCACGCATGGTCGAGTTCAGTTACGAGATGATTCCGAGTCAATTTGTAAGAAGGATTATAGTTTTGGAAGCTTAAGCGGTAAAGTTGACCAAAATTTAACTTTTGTGTAAACGACTCTGGAATGGGGTTTGGATGATTTTAACAGCTTCGTATGGGTGATTGTGTACTTAGGTGTGTGTCCGAATTTGGATTCGGAGGTCCATAGTGTATTTTGAAGCATTTCAGCTAAAGTTGAAAAAGTTAAAGTTTTGGAAGGTTGAGAGGTTTGACCAAGAGTTGACTTTGGTGATATCGGGGTCGGAATGCAATTCTGAAAGTTGGAACAATTCCGTTATGTCATTTTGGACTTGCCTGCAAAATTTGACATCATTCCGGGTTGATTTGATAGGTTTCGACTTGAGGTTTAAAAGTTGGAAGATTTGAAAGTTCATGAGTTCGATTCATGGTGTGATTAGTAGTTTCGATGTTGTTTGATGTGGTTTGAGACCTCTCGAGTGAGTTCGTGTTAGGTTATGGAACTTGTTGGTGTGTTTAGACAGGGTTCCGAGGGCCTCGGGTGTGTTTCGGATGGGCTACGGGCCATTTCTTCAGGTTTTTGAACTACTGATTCTGTCATCTAGTTTCCTTCATTGTGTTCGCATCTGTGTATGCGCGTTCGCGTAGTGTAATTTTGGAGGATGAAATATTTCCTCTTCGTGTTTGCATTCTTCTGTCCGCGTTTGCGTAGGTGTACAATTCCTTTCTTCGTGTTTGCGTACTGCTTCGCGCGTTCGTGTAGCTCAGTCGTTGGGCCATAAGATTTTCCTCTCCGTGTTTGCGAGCATGCTATCATGTTCGCGTAGCACGATTTGGCAGCCTTCATTCTTCTTCTTCATGATCGCGAGTGATTTTCCATGATCGCGATGCATTAAACACCTGGGCAGAATATAAAGTACTTTATTCGAAGGGTTAGCTATTTTCAACATTTTTGGAGTTGTAGAGCTAGGTTTTGAGCCATTCTTTGTGAGGGTTTCAAGAAAATCAATTGGGTAAGTGTTCTTCACCTAGAATTTATTATATTCCATGATTCTATCTTTGTTTTTATCATTTAATTTGTGTTTTAAGTTGAGGAAAAATGAGGATTTTGAAGAATACTTTCAAAATGTAAAATTCAAAACCACACCACACTACACTACACTTCGACACAAGAGAAGAGGACCGGGCGCTTTTTATCTTTGGGATAGGAGGATGATTTGAGGGATAAAATGGTATCGAAATTTGATAATTTTAGTATAGTTGAACTCATATCGGAATGGATGTTCGGATTTTGTGAAATTTATCGGGTTCCGAGGTGCGGGTACGGAAGTTGACTTTTGGGTTGACTATTAGTTTTTTGATAAATATTGAAGCTTTATTATCCACAATAATTTCTTATAAGTTTTATTTATGCTTTGAAGTTATTTTCGCTAGATTTAAACCATCCGGAGGTTATTCCACTTGAGAGGTTCATTTTAGAGTGACGCTCTGTCTTCTTTGAGGTAAGTATCTTGCCTAACTTCATGTGGGGGGAACTACCCCTTAGGATTTGAGTATTCTATGCTAATTGTATCATGTAAGGGTCGTGTACACGAGGTGACGAGTACGTGCTAGGGCTTATTTGTGGAAAGTAGACCTTTTAGGGTTCTTAGGCCCTTATGTTCATTAGATATGAAGTTGTTTGTTATATTAAATCCCCCGTTCACTAATTTCACTCCTACGTGTCTTAATTGGAATTAATTACTTCATGCTCCACTCTTATTGCCTATTTGACTCTTATGTGCCTTAACTAAAGTTGTTGCCTCTTTAATTACCATGCTATCTTTCTCGTAGCTTATCCTTAATTAAGTTACTGTATTGTTTCCATAATTTTCTCATACCTAAAAGAAGTTAGTTATCATTTATCATAGCTGCCTCATCCTTATTTGGAATTTATGACTCATGTTGTCTCCCTTGTTGTCGAATTGTACTTTGTGAAGTTATTATTACATATAAATTCTCCCTTGATGAGCTACTCTTATTGTGACTGGTATCCGCTATTGTGTTTATTCTTTGTGAGCTCGCTCTATCGTTTCATTGAGTTCTAAAGCTTTTGAGTTGATTTACTTGTCGTATTCTTGTGTATTGTTATGGTTGTTGTTGTAGTACTCAGTTTGTTGAGCCGAGGGCTATGCACAATTGAGGTATTGAGATTGTTTAGTGGAAATGTTGTGGAATATGGGCATATGTTTTGAAGGCCATTCTATTATGTTGTGGTATTGTTGGCACATGATGTTGTTGGGATATTTTGCTCGGGTGTTTGCACGAGGTTTTTGTCGTGCTATTGTTACTGTTGTTTATGCACATGCGGCATGACTAGGCGAGCTATATGTGTGTGTTTGCGCATGTGGCGAGACAAGGTGAGAATATTATTATGCGCGTGCGGTGAGACAAGGTGCGCATTTACTTTATGATTACGCACGTAGCGAGACAAGGTGGGCTATGTCAGAGATTGTTTGTGATGAATTGTGATGGCCTGGGAGCATTGTTATTGTTGATATTTGTGTAGTGGCGTACTTACCCTATGCGAGTTATACCATGTACATTTCGTGGTAACTGTTTGTTATGTGACATTTATTGTTTCTATTCTTATTAATTGACCTGAAACGTGATAGAACACCGGCACAAGCATACACATATTTAATTACCCCTAACGGTTTAAGAAGATGGATTCTAATGTTATTGATCATTTCTACACACCCTTGTCTATTTGCCTTCTATGTGAGAATGGCTCTAGTGGCACGTGAGTCGTCCGTGCAGTTATCAATTTGTAATGAGGGCACAAGATGCCAAATGTTTAGGGTTCAGGAATTGGGACCCATGAATTGTGAATATTCTGAGGTTCGATACCTCGTGGAGATTTTTGGCTAAAAACTGGTGTGAAAGCGATCATTCTTATTGAGTTACTGCTTGCCTTTACTTTATCTGTGTTCACCGGATTTAAATGTGTTCATCTTGCTCCACTGATTAATTACTTGTTTTGTGTTTCGCTGCTAGTAGTTGGTTCTATTTCGCTTTGCAAGTACCCTATTATGGTTATCATTATGCGTAGCTTTGTAGATACATTGTACTCTGTTAGTTCTATGCCTATACATCGTCCAGGTTATTCAGACCAGTAGGTGTCTTGTCTGTCTCTCATCACTACTCCATTGAGGTTAATCTTGATACTACTGTGTACCACTGTGGTGTACTCGTACTACGCTTCTGCATAATTTTTATGCAGATCCAGGTATTTCGAAGTCAGCCGATCATTAGCTAGTTGTGCAGATTTTTGCTATGGAGACTCAAGGTAAACCTGCTGCTGCGTTCGCAGGCTTTGGAGTCACCTTCTAATGTTATTTTTACACTGTTTATCCTTACTTCAGAAAAGTTGTATTTAGAGGTTTCTAGCAAAACTCTGTAGAGCTTATGACTTGTAGTACCGGTTTTGGGATTGTAAACTTTGTATCGAGATTTTTTCTTCGCATTTGTCAATCGTATTTATTACTGTTATTATTTCAGTAAATAATAGACTTGCCTAGTCCCTAAGACTAGGTGCCATCAGGACATCCTACGGAGGAAAATTTGGGTCGCGACAGTTTGTGCCAAATTAAACTAAAACATTCAACTATCGTAAATATCTTGGGCAATTAGATCACGAATTGCCATCGCAAAATTATTATCTCCTTTATTTTTCACATTTTCTACATTTGCAATATTGATGCATGCAATCTTCCAACATCAGGATCAACAAGTAGCACATATCTCTCATTCTCAGCTTCTTGAAATGCATTGTCCACTTTACATTTCTTTCTAATGTAATTGTGAATCTCTATTGTAGCCAGTACAATATCTCTTTGAGTGTTAATATGATAGAAAGGCATATCTCTCAAAATAGACAACTGTCATGACCCCATAACCGACCCGATCGTGATGGAGCCTATCGTGAAACTAGGCCAGCCGACACATTTCCAAAATAATTCACATTTCATTTAAAACTTAAGTTAAACCATTTTTCAACTGAAATCCAATAAAAGGTATAAAGTCAAACCAAAACAAAAGCGGAAAGTAAAAGCCCGACCTTGGGTGTCACTAAGTCATGAGCAATACTACAATAGTTCCGAAACAAGACAAGACCAAAATAGTTTGGAAATAGCAAAGATAGAGAAGGAGAAAGGCGGAACTGCAATTGCCAGGCAACTACCTCGCTATCTCCGTGAAGTCTGCGACCGGAGTGGTCAACATCCGCTACCTTGCCCTGAGATACCTGAATCTGCACACAAGGTGTATGGGGTAACATGAGTACACCAACTCAGTAAGTAACAAGTCCAAACTATGTACAGACAGATAGTGACGAACCAAACCTCAACAGGTAATACAATTAAACTGTACAGAAAAGTAGGCATGCCTGCAGTTCAAATATTAGACTCAACAGGAAATAAATATAATCTAAACAATGTAGAGTATAAAGCGCAGCAAATCTCTATGTACCAATGCACAGAAAGCATGAAAAATATACCATGTACCTCCACTCTCAAGTGCTCAACCACTCGGTACTGTATATGGCCATTCGGCCCAGGAAAGATCCATCCCGGAATATATACACATCACTGACTGCAGTCATCCAGTACCGAGGAAGGCCATTCCATCCCTATGGAAAAGATCCATCTCCAGGTATAAATACTTCGGACAAGATCTATGTCCAGGGAGGATCCATCCCTCAATAACATCAACTGCACTCACTGGGGTGCATAGACTCTGGAGGTGCTCCTTTCTTCCCAAGCGCTATCACAAGCCAATGAAGGCATAATCAATAATCCACTGCGGTGTGCAGCCAGATCCCATACTATCAGTTATAATCAGGCTCTCGGCCTCACTCAGTCATAACTCTCCAGTCTCACACACACTGGTTCACAATACCAAGAAACTAGCCTGGAACAACGATATGATGAACCAAATAACAATAACTGAGATTGAGATATGATATAATATGCATGAACATGACTGAGTATAGAATATCAATGAAGCTAATGATATGACAGCAAGAAACGACCTCTCGGGTCTCAACAGTTATCCGCGTGAAGCCTTAACATGATAATTAGCATGATTTACAGCTTATTAACTTAATCACATAATCATCACACAAGTATCAACAAGAAAAAGTCACTAAGCGGTGCCATGGAATGATCCAGGCCGTAATTCTCACGGTGCACACCCACAAGCCTGTCACTTGGCATTTGCGTCACCTCAATATTAATCATAGAACACATAGTTCGGGGTTTCGAACCCTCAGAACCAAATTTGGAAACATTACTTACCTCAACCAAGCCAAAACTCTATCCCACGATGCCCTTGCCTCTCGATCCGGCCTTCAAATGCTCCGAATCTAACCAAAATCAGTATTTGATCATCAACATACGGTAAAGGAAATGAAACCCATACAAAAATTATCAAACTAGATCAAAAATCCCGAATTTTCTTAAACCCGGCCCCCGGGCCCACATCTCGAAATCCAACAAAAGTCGCGAAACTAGAAACTCCTTTCACTCCCGAGTCCATGAATACCAAAATCATTAAAATCGGACCTCAAATGTTCCCTCAAATCCCCAATTTAAACTCTCCAATTTCAAGCCCTAATCTCCCAACTTTCTTCCCTAATTTCCACTAATATCATGATTAACAATGGAAAAATGGTCATAAACACAAGATACAAGGTCCAAGTAGCTTACCCAACCGATAACCCTTGACCCCTCTTGAGAAATCACTGCCCAAGCTCCACACCCGTCTTCAAAAATGAAGAAATTAAGCAAAATTCACGAAGAAGACCTTTTTATACCTTCTGCCCGATGTTTCCCGCACTTGCGGTCTCGAAGTCGCTTCTGCGACGACGCACCTGCCCGAAAACCATCGCAGGTGCGGTTTTCACTTAACCTTGGAAATCCCGCTTTTGTGGTCAGCTTCTCGCTCCTGCGGTATTGCAGGTGCGGTCCTTGTGCGCACCTGCGGTTCCCCTCACCTCCCCAATTTTCTGTATATGCGGCCCAATCTCGCTTCTGTGAGGCTCACACTTGCGGTCCCCAATCCGCAGGTGCGGAAATGACAGAAGCAGCAAAGTTCAGCTGCTCAAACCAAATCCCCATCCTTCCATTAACCATCTGAATTCATCCCGAGGCCCTCAGGGCCTCAACCAAAAATACCAACAAGACATAAACCACAATTCAAACTTACTCAAACCGTCGGAACACTCAAAACAACACCAAAATACCAAATCAACATCAAATTCAAGCCTAAGAACTTAGAAACTTTCAAATCCCACAAACAATGCCGAAACCTATCAAATCACCTCTGAATGACCTGAAACTTTACACACACGTCACAAATGACACTACGGACCTGCTCCAATTTGCGGAATTCCATTCCGACCCTGATATCAATATTTCCATTGCCGACCGAAAAATGCCAAATTTCTTATTTCGCCAATTCAAGCCTAAATCTACCACGGATCTCCAAAATATATTCCTAAGTCCAAAATCATCTAATGAATCTATCCGAACCATCAAAATTCCCATCCGAGACCTTTTACTTATAAGTCAACATCCGATTGACTTTTCCAACTTAAGCTTCTAAATAAGAGACTAAGTGTCTCATTCCACTCCACGACCACTCCAAACCCGAACCAACCAACACGATACGAAAAAATACAACTGAACAATACATAAAGAAGTAGAAATAGGGGAAACGAGACTGTAACTCATGAAACGACCGACCGGGTCGTTACATCCTCCCCCTCTTAAACAAACGTTCATCCTCGAACGAGTCTAGAAATATACTTAAAGCCTCAAACAGGTGTGGATATCTGCTCCACATCTCCCGCTCGGTCTCCCAAGTAGCCTCCTCCACGGGCCGATCTCTCCACTGCACTTTCACTGAAGCTATATCCTTTGCTCTCAACTTTCGGACCTGCCGCTCCAAAATAGTCACTGGCTCTACATCATAGGTTAAATCACCGTCTAACTGAACCGTGTTGAAATCCAAAACATGAGATGAATCACCAATATACTTCCGGATCATAGAAACATGAAATATCGGATGCACACTCGATAAGCTGGGTGACAAAGCAAGCTCATAATCCACCTCCCCAATCCTCTGAAGCACCTCAAAAGGCCCAATAAACCGGGGACTCAATTTACCCTTCTTCCCAAATCTCATAACACCCTTCCTGGGTGAAACCTTCAGTAGAACCTTCTCTCCAACCATGTAGACACATCACGAACCTTCCTTTCAGCATAACTCTTTTGTCTTGACTGCGTCGTACGAAACCGCTCCTGAATCACCTTTACCTTGTCCAAAGCATCCTGTACCAAGTCTGTACCCAAAAGCCTAGCCTCCCCCGGCTCAACCCAACCTACTGGAGATCTATACCATCTCCCATACAAAGCATCATATGGAGCCATCTGAATACTCAACTGATAGCTGTTATTATATGCAAACTCCACGAGCGGGAGAAATTGATCCCATGACCCTCCAAAATCAATAACACAAGCGCGTAACATATCCTCCAATATCTGAATAGTGCGCTCGGACTGCCCATCCATCTGAGGGTGAAAAGCTGTGCTCAACTCGACCTGAGTACCCAACTCTCGCTGCACGGCTCTCCAAAACTGCAAAGTGAGATGAGTACCTCTATCTAAAATGATGGAAACTAGTACACCATGCAGGCGAACAATCTCTCGGATATAAATCTCAGCTAACTTTTATGAAGAATATGTAGTACACATAGGAATGAAGTGCGCGGACTTGGTCAGCCGATCCACAATCACCCAAATAGCATCGAACTTCCTTAAAGTCTGTGGGAGTCCAACTACAAAATCCATAGTGATCCGCTCCCACTTTCACTCTAGAATATCCATCTACTAAAGCAAGCCACCCGGTCTCTGATTCTCAAATTTCACCTGCTGGCAATTGAGGCACCGAGCTACAAATCCCACTATAACTTTCTTCATTCTCCTCTACCAGTAGTGCTATCTCAAATCCTGATACATCTTTGCGACACCTGGATGGATGGAATACCGCGAGCTATAGGCCTTCCCCAGAATCAACTCCTGAGGCCCATCTACATTGGGAACACATATACTGCCATGCATCCTCAATACTCCGTCATCACCAATAGTTACATCACTGGCATCGTCATGCTGAACTCTATCCTTGAGGACAAGAAAATGAGGATCATCATATTGGCGCTCTCTGATGCAATCAAACAAGGAAGCCCGTGAAACCACACAAGGTAAGACCCGACTAGGCTCCGAAATATCCAACCTCACAACCGATTGGCCAAGGCCTAAACATCAACTGCAAGAGGCCTTTCCCCAACAGGAATATATGCCAAACTGCCCATACCCACCGCCTTCCTACTCAAAGCATTGGCCACCACATTGACCATCCCCGGGTGATACAAGATAGTAATATCATAATCCATTAGTAGCTCCAACCATCTCCGCTTCCTCAAATTGAGATCCTTCTGCTTGAACAAGTGCTGGAGGCTACGATGATTAGTAAACACCTCACAAGACACACCATAGAGATAATGTCTCCAAATCTTCAACGCGTGAACAATGGCGGCCAACTCCAAATCATGAACAGGGTAATTCTTCTCATGGGGCTTCAACTGTCGAGAAGCATAAGCAATCACTCTACCCTCCTACATCAACACACACCCGATGCCAATCCGAGAAGCATCACAATATACTATATAAGAACCTGAAGCTGATGGCAAAACTAACACTAGAGCTGTGGTCAAGGTAGTCTTGAGCTTCTGAAAGCTCACCTCATACTCATCCGACCACATGAAAGGAGCACCCTTTTGAGTCAATTTGGTAAAGGGTGATGTTATAAATGAAAATACCTGAACAAACCGACAGTAATAACCCGCCAAACTAAGAAAGCTGTGAATCTTTGTGGCTGAGGACGGTCTGGGCCAACTCTGAACCGCCTCTATCTTCTTCGGATCAACCTGAATACCCTCACTGGACACCATGTTCCCCAAGAAAGCCACTAAATTGAGCCAAAACTCACTCTTGGAGAACTTTGCATAAAGCTTCTCCTCTCTCTACCGCTGCAATACCACTCTCAGATGCTCAACGTGCTCTTCCTGACTATGCGAGTACACCAGAATATCTTCAGTGAATACAATAATGAATGAGTCGAGATAAGGCCGAAACACGATGTTCATCAAATGCATGAACGATGTTGGGGCATTGTTTAACCCAAAAGACATCAAAAGGAACTCATAATGACCATATCGGGTCCTGAAAGCTATCTTAAGAATACTGAGTCCCTGATCTTCAACTGGTGATACCCCGACCTAAGATCAATCTTGGAGAATACCCTCGCTCCCTGAAGCTGGTCAAATAAATCATCAATATGAGGCAAAGGATACTTGTTCTTGATTGTGACCTTGTTCAACTGCCTGTAATCAATGCTCATCCTCATAGTGCCATCCTTCTTCTTCATGAATAGAACAGGTGCACCCCACAGCGACACACTAGGCTGAATGAACCCCTTATCAAGGAGTTCCTGAAGTTGCTCCTTCAATTCCTTCAACTCCGCTGGTGCCATACGATATGGTAGTATAGAAATGGGCTGAGTGCCCATCACCAAATCAATACCAAAGTCAATGTCCCTGTCCGGTGATATGCCCGGCAGGTCTGCAGGAAACATATCCGGAAAGTCCCTCACTACTGGAACAGAATCGATACTAGGAGTCACTACACTAACATCCCTCACAAAGGCTAAGTAAGAAAGACAACCCTTCCCAACCATCCGCTGGGCCTTCAAGAATGAAATCACCCTACTGGGAACATAATTCGACAAACCTCGCCACTCAATCCGTGGCACACCCGGCATAGCCAACATCACTATCTTAGCATGATAGTCAAAAATAGCGCGATACGGAGATAGTCAATCCATGCCTAATATCACATCAAAATCCACCATACAAAGCAACTGAATGTCCACTCGGGTCTCCAAACCCCCAGTAGTTACCACACAAGACCGATATACACGGTCCATAAAAATAGTATCGCCCACATGAGTAGATACACGGATAGATGAAACAAGAGACTTATGGGACGTATCCAAATAATGAGCAAAATATGATGACACCTATGAAAAAGTGGAACCAGGATCAAATAACACAGAGGCATCTCTGTGGCAAACTGAGACAATACCTGCAATCACCGCATGTGAAGCAATAACATCTGGTCTAGCTAGGAGTGCATAGAAACGGGCCTGACCACCACCTGATCGACCTCTCCCTATAGGGCAACCCCAAACTGACTGACCTCCACCCCGAGCTGGCTGAGCGGGTGGGGAAATAACTGGTGCTGAAGTAGAAGGCTGGCTCCTCTACTGGGATGAACCTCCTATAAGACGGGGACAAAACCTCTTGATATGACCCAAATCTCCACACTCGAAGAAACCTCTCCTAGCAAATGGTGGTGGGGACTGAAGGGAGCCCCTAGTACCGGGATACCTACTAGAAGAACCAGGCATAGATGAATCTTGAACTGATGGTGCATGAGTCGAACTCTAAGCTAAAAGGGCATTGAGAGATGAGTGTCCCTGATGTGAACTGTGAGAACCATGGCCCGATGATCCACCACGGTGACCCGAACGAGCTGGCTGAGCATGTCTGAATGGACAGCCTCTGCCATGCTGAAACTGACCTCCCAAACGAACACCACCAAAACTACCAGATCCCCGAGGCCTCTTGGCCTCCCTTTCATCTCGCTCCTGGCGGTGAACTGACTCTATCTCTTTGGAAACGTCTACCACCTCCTCAAAAAAGCACCAAATACCCTCTCTCTAGTTAGAAAAATCTGTAGCTGATAAGTGAGGCCATCGACAAACCTCATGATCCTCTCCTTATCCATGGGAACTAGCCAGATAGTATGACAAGCCAAATCGGAGAACCTCATATCATACTATATCACGGTCATGTCCTCCTAACGCAACTGCTCGAACTACTTGCGCAGCTCCTCCCTACGGGAATACAGTACATACTTCTCCTGGAAGAGAATGGAGAACTGATGCAAGGTAAGAGGCGCTGACCAACAGGACTATGGCTCTCATAAGCCTCCCACCAAGTAAAGGCAGCTTCAGAAAATTGAAAAGTAGTAAACGAGACCCCACTGGTTTCCAGAATACCCATTGTACGTAGCATCCTCTGACACTTTTCCAAGAAACCCTGGGCATCCTCGCCCTCTACACCACTGAAATTCAGAGGTTGAAGTCTACCAAACCTTTCCAATCGATGCTGCTCCTCATAAGGCATAACTGGTACCATATAATCCTGAGCAGGTGCAATCGGCTGGGCAGGTGGTACCTCCGGTGTCTGTAGTCCCTGAACAACCTGCTCGGGTGTACGGGCGGCGAGAGTCTGAGTGCCTCCCCCGGTCTGAGAAGTAGTTGCTATAGTAGAAACTGCGACTGCCTGAGCAAGGCTAGTGCACACGGTCTAGATCTGAGCCAAGGTCTCCTGAAGACCCGAAATAACAATAGGCACAGTTGGTGCCTGAGCTGGTCCTGCTGGAGCATCCGCAACTGGGACCTGATCATGAACTGGGGCGGCTAGTGGATCTGCAGGTGCTGCCCTAGCTGTTGTGCGTGCTACACCCCTGCCCCTACCACGGCTTTGACCGTGTCCCAGCCTCTAGTGGCCTCAACTGGTGGTACTGGTGGTTGTCCGGCCTGACCGGTAGCACGTGTCCTTACCATCTGTGAGAGAATAGAATAATAGAAGTTTAGTTACCAGAGTCAACAGATTCGCACGACAAGAATTCAAGAATGTGAAGTTTTTCCTAAAGGTTCTACAACCTCCCAAGGATAAGTACAGACGTCTCCGTACCCATCCACGATACTCTGCTAAACCTGCTTATGGCCCGTGAGACCTATGTAACCTAGGCTCTAATACCAACTTGTCACGACCCCAAAACCGACTCGGTCGTGATGGCGCCTATCGTGAACCTAGGCCAGCCAACACATTTCCAAAATAATCCATATTTCATTTAAAACTTAAGTTAAACCATTTTTTAACTAAAATTCAATAAAATGTATAAAGTTAAACCAAAACAAAATTGGAAAGTAAAAGCCCGACCTCGGGTGTCACTAAGTTATGAGCAATACTACAATAGTTCCGAAACAAGACAAGACCAAAATAGTTTGAAAATAGCAACAATGTACTAATAGGAAGATAGAGAAGGAGAAAAGTGGAACTACAATCGCCAGGAAGCTACCTCGCTATCTCCGTGAAGTCTGCAATCGGAGTGGTCAACAGCCGCTACCGTGCCCTGAGATACCTGAATATGCACACAAGGTGCATGGGGTAATATGAGTACACCAACTCAGTAAGTAACAAGTCCAAACTATGGACTGACAGGTAGTGACGAACCAAACTTCAATAGGTAATACAATTAAACTGTACAGAAAAGTAGGCATGCCTGCAGTTCAAGTATTAGACTCAACAGGAAATAAATACAATCTGAACAGTGTGGAGTATAAAGCTCAGCAAATCTCTATGTACCAATGCACGGAAAGCATGAAAACTGTACCATGTACCTCCACTCTTAAGTCAACCACTCGGTACTGTATATGGCCATCTAGTCCCAGGAAGATCCATCCCGGAATATATACACATCAGTAACCACAGTCATCCAGTATCGAGGAAGGCCATTCTAGCCCTATGGAGAAGATCCATCTCCAGGTATAAATATTTCGGACAAGATCCATGTCTAGGGAAGATCCATCCCTCAATAACATCAACTACGCTCACTGGGGGTGTATAGACTCCCGAGGGGCTCCTTTCAGCCCAAGCGCTATCACAAGACAACGAAGGCATAATCAATAATCCGCTGTGGCATGCAGCCCGATCCCATACTATCACTCATAATCAAGCTCTTGGCCTCACTCAGTTATAACTCTCTAGTCTTACACACACGGGCTCATAATAGCAAGAAACTAGCCCGGAACAACGATATAATGTACCAAATAACAATAACTGAGATAGAGACATGATATGATATGCATGGACAAGACTGAGTATAGAATATCAATGAAGCTAATGATATGACAGCAAGAAATGACATCTCGGGTTTCAGCAGTTATCGGCGTGAAGCCTTAACATGATAATTAGCATGATTTACAGCTTATTAATTTAATCACATAATCATCACACAAGTATCATCAAGAAAAAGTCACTAAGAGGTGCCATGGAATGATCCAGGCCGCAATTCTCACGGTGCACGCCTACACACCCGTCACTTGGCATTTGCGTCACCTCAATATTAATTATAAAACATATAGTTCGGGGTTTCGAACTCTCAGAACCAGGTTTGGAAGTGTTACTTACCTTAACTAAGCCAAAACTCTATCCTGCAATGCCCTTGCCTCCCGATACGGCCTGCAAATGCTTCAAATCTAACCAAAATTAGTATTTTATCATCAACATACGCTAAAGGAAATGAAACCCATACGAAAATTATCAAATTAGATCAAAAATCCCGAATTAGCTCAAACCCGACCCCGGACCCATGTCTCTAATTCCAAAAAAGGTTGCGAAACTAGAAACTCCTTTCACTCCCGAGTCCATACATACCAAAATCATCAAAATCGGACCTCATATGGTCCCTCAAATCCCCAATTTAATATCTCCAATTTCAAGCCCTAATCTCCCAACTTTCTTTCCTAATTTCCACTAATATGATGATTTAATAATGGAAAAATGGTCATAAACCCAAGATACAAGGTCCAAGTAGCTTACCCAACTGATAACCCTCGATCCCTCTTTAGAAATCACTACCCAAGCTCCACCCCCGTCTTCAAAAATGGAGAAATTAAGCAAAATTCGCGAAGAAGACCTTTTTATATCTTCTGCCCAGTGTTTTTCGCATCTGCAGTCTCAACGTCACTTCTGCGACGATGCACCTATGGGAAAACCATCGCAGGTGCGGTTTTCACTTAACCCTGGAAATCCCGCTTCTGCGGTCAGCTTCTCGCTCCTACGGTCTCGTAGGTGCGATCCTTGTGCGCACCTGCAGTTCTCCTCATCTCCCCAATTCTCCCCATATGCAGCCCAATCTCGCTTCTGCCAGGATCACACTTGCGGTCCCCAATCCGCAGGTGCGGAAATGACAGAAGCAACAAAGTTTAGCTGCTCAAACTAAATCCCCGTCCTTCCGTTAACCATCTGAATTCATCCCGAGGCCCTCGGGGCCTCAACCAAAAATACCAACAAGTCATAAATTACTATTCAAACTTATTCAAATCGTTGGAACACTCTAAACAACACCAAAACATCAAATCAACCTCGGATTCAAGTCTAAGAACTTAGAAACTTTCAAATTCTACAAACAATGCCGAAACCTATAAAATCACCTCCGAATGACCTGAAACTTTGCGCACACGTCACAAAGTACACTACAGACCTGCTCCAATTTCCGGAATTCCATTCCGACCCCGATATCAAGATTTTCACTACGACCGGAAAATGCCAAATTTTCCATTTCGCCAATTCAAACCTAAATCTACCACGAACCTCCAAAATACATTCTGAACATGCTCCTAAGTCCAAAATTACCTAACGAAGCTATTCGAACCATCAAAATTCACATCCTAGTCCTTATACTCATAAGTCAATATCCTATTATCTTTTCCAACTTAAGCTTCTAAATGAGAGACTAAATGTCTTATTCCACTCCACGACCACTCCAAACCCGAACCAACCAACACGATAAGATGAAATACAACTGAACAATGCATAAAGACGCAGAAATGGGAAAAACGAGACTGTAACTCATGAAACAACCAGTCGGGTCATTACAACCACCTTACTTTCCATACTCTAAATGTTCGCTCTATAATGTTTATACAAGAAGAATGCAAATAATTGAGCATTTCTTTATATCCATTTGGGGCTCGCAATTGCCGTGTCGCACCTCGAAGAAATTCTGCGAAGTGGTATCTCACATTATCCCCTTTGTATGGTGCCATATATCACTTCATATGTGAATATCCTGCGTCAACAAGATAATATTTGTCCCCAAATGGATATGGAAAGTTCAGTTCGGGTCTATGAAGAGCCTCACCAAATATACGATTATCATGAGCCACTCATTCCCACCCAACCCATGCAAATGTAAAACTCATATTAAAGTTGACAATGACAAGAATATTTTTAGTAGGATAACCTTTGTGCCCGATATATGATATCTCTTAACTTTGAGGTAATCTTGCTTTTATTGTGTGCCATCAAGTGCTCCGATATAATCCTATAAATATATACATGGATAAATTAAATGTAACTTTACAGCAAAAAGTTTTTGATTTATAATGTAAAATACAATAATATAGTTAATAAAAATGATAACTTACTTTAAAGAAATGGAGATATTGTTGGTTACATGGCTTGTGATCTCCTGCATCATTATTATAATTTGGATGTAGTTGAATTATATCTCTTGCAAGCTTGCCAATAGCTTTTAGAATACTATAAAAATGCCTATGAATTGTTTCTCATAAGTGCTAAAAAATCTCTTGTACCAACTGATTTCTGGCACCATGTGCACAAATCATCAAGAATATTCCTAACTCCTCATACACGGACATCCCACGTGTAGGTTTAAGACTACATTTATCAATTAGATCTTTGCTTAAATCAAGAAACACCGACTTCCTCAATCAAAAAATTTCATAACAACGAGTCTCGTTTCCATGTAATATCTCGTGGATAAATATATTCCTAGTGTGTTTAGATGTACGACATGGTTCTTTGCAAATGTATTTCTCATAATATATCAATATACTCTTACATGCAGTTTGACATAGTGCCATCAATTCCTTATCTTCTTGACTTAATTTCCTCTTCTTCATTTTTGTCATTTAACAAGTCATTTAAATGACTAGATATCAACTTGTCAATATTCCAACAGGCCATTAAACTGAAAATAAAATAGATACACATACTGTTATGAATTAAAAATAACAAATGCTAACTCTAAAGTAGAGAATCATCAATTATAATAAAAAAAATATAATGTTGTGACTTAAAAATAACAAATGTTAACTCTAAAGTAGATAGTCATCAATTAAAATAAAGACAATCATACCACCATTATGTCTGAACATGACTCCAAATATGAAAAAATTATGAACTTCCATGCATATAGTTTAAAGAGCAAGCTAAATAATATCTAATGCTAGTATAATATGGCTAAGTCATAACAATAACTTCTCAGACTTAGGGTTCTCGCAGTTGAATTCTCTCTAAAATCCCATAACCAAAGAATCCCACCGAAATTCTCATATGCCACAACACTTCAACCAATCAGTCATCCCTCCCAAACCTCTAGATATAAACTCCCCTATCAAGCCTATGGATACTGAATCCATTTCCTTTAAGGACAAACTACTAGCCAATGAAATGGACAATAACATCTCACTAGACTCACCCTCTCCACATCAATCCCCTATGGACATACATTATGACCTTGAGAACAAAACCTACCCACAGACTCCTCCACAAGATCAAAAAGTTTCAGTACCTATCACCATAGAAGATAAGCAAAGGATCTATTACCCGTGGAGGCATTCTGTAATAAACAAACTACAAAGAAAAAGAATCCCTCATGATATACTAAAAAAGAAACTAACGGACCTATGGAAACCTAGTGAACCTTTTCCATTAATTGATCTTGGAGAAGATTATTATATTGTCTATTTCAATAAAGAAGAAAATATGACAAATGCCATCCAAACAGGACCATGGTTTATCTATGGACGCTTTCTTTCTGTCCAGCGTTGGGTCCCTAATTTTGTGGCATCTCAAGCCACCCAATCTTTCACTGCAATTTGGATCAGACTACCTCAACTTCCCATAGAATTCTACGATAGAGTGATCCTCCAAAAAAAGGGCAGCACAATAGGTAGACTACTGAAAATTGATGCTTGCACATCAGCAGCACTCCGAGGAAGATATGCTCGTCTTTGTGTTGAACTTTTATTAAACAAACCAGTAACTCCTTTCATTTTCATTGGTTCCCACAAACAATATATTCACTACAAGGGAGACAACCTATTATGTACAAACTGTGGTCACTTAGGTCACTCAATAAAACAGTGTACCCAAGCAACATCTACTCAAACACAAGATGAGCACAAAAAGGAGATACCAAAACACAGAACTGGGAAAGAGAGGCAGGAAGAGATTTGGAAAACTGTCTCGTTCAACAAAGGGAAAAGATGGAGTTCTATGAATACTACTTCAAAATCACCAAGAAAACATCAAGATTCAGGTATTAACGTTAATATTTTTGAGGCAAAGTCAAGTAAATTTCTATCTTCCCAGAAATTTGTGCACAAACGTAAAAATATAAATTCATAACAGTTAAATCCCAACAAAACTGATATTTCAATCAAAAACATAAAAACAACAAAAATTTCCAACTATTGGAAGAGACAGAATTGAAAGAAAACTCCTCTAATTGCGTCATTAACAATTTATTAAAATTTAATAATAACAAGGAAGTGGACACACTACCAACCCTCACTACACAAACCACTACCCCAATGACTAACCCCACCACCCCTCTCCCCTATCCGCTCCCAAAACCAACTATAATTCCCCCTAGCCAATAGTACCCCCTCACTAAACATGACCTTATTAACCCATATACCACAAGCTCAAACACGGCAAATACAAGCTTGGCCAATACAAATTCCTGGCATGCAAAACCACAGCCAATGGACAAATGGCTATTGAAATTCCCCACGTAGATACAAACCAATCCAATCCACCCCAGATCCACAAAATCTCTATTAATTACACGCAAGGCCAGTTGAATTGCATGCAAAACAACAATCCAATCATTGAAAACCTTGGAAACTTTAATTCTTCCTACACATCCAATCCTTCTTCTCCCATAAATTCACAAACTCTTAAGGAAAATGCCAAGAGTTCCAATATCTATAAGAAGACGTTATTGTCTAATTCAGCTTCAAAGAGTATCCCTAACACCAAATATGGCAAACAACCCTCCCCAAACCCCACAGAATCCAACTCAACAACCAAGGAGAATCTTGATCCAACCACTTTTGCCACAGAATCATCAACCAATGTCGTGGGTGGAGATGGGATTACTGAGACATGCAATCTCCTTCAACATCATGTTGCAGGGGAGGAAAACTATCATAGTCCTTCAAAAAACCCATTACCTAGCACAATTAATCTCCGAAAGGGTTCGTTTGGCAATGAACAATTACACCAACCAAGTATGGTTGAACATTATTCTGACCCTAATAGCTCCAAACCTCACAACCAGCCAGATTTAATACATGAGAGGGGATTGGAACATGCCACAAAATTTCATTCCAATCCAGAGCCCAATCCCAACAATGAAACTCCCATTCTTCACTCCGGAGTTTGCAACCAACATCAACCCAGTGTTCACCCCTTGGAATGATTATGCAGACCAACCTCTACCATCAAATGCACATATTGCTCACAACATGCAAGCCCACACACTCAACAAAATCAGAACCAAATGGAGCAGGCAATGGATGAAGAGATAGATCTTGTAAACTTAATCACACAAAATATGGTCGAGGATTCAAACCTAGACGAGCTAAAAATATTTCTATTCATGGAAATGCAAGAGCAGAAGCATATTCTCTTTTGTCCAATGGCACTTTACAAGTGCACAATGGACATAAGACCCCGGCAGACCTAATAGTAGGAAAACATGCAATGATCTTGGTTCCTTTTCAGAGGAGGAACCCAATCCTTGCACGCAGGATGAGGGAGAATGGAGATCTAAACAACCCAATGTTCAACACGAATAAGTCAACTACCTTTATTATTTGGAATATAAGAGGGGGTAACAATGATAACTTTAGGCTAAGTTTCAGAGACCTAATTGATACTCATCACCCAAGCATGGTAACTCTCCTAGAGACCAAGATGGACAGTCATCTGCCTCTCCTCTATCTATTTGGTTTTACTGATATGAAAGAAATTCCGGCAGAAGGTCAGTCGGGAGGTATGGTCATTTTGTGGGATCATACCAAGGTTACAGTCCATAGCTTCGTTTGTAAAATTCAGGAGATTAGTGCAACTATTGAGGTATTTTCTCGCAACAAATCTTGGATTTTTACTTCAATTTATGCTAGCACAGACAAGAAACTTAGGAATGTAATGTGGAACAATATTTTAGACATGCACAATGTAGTTAGAGGTCCTTGGCTAGTAGGTGACGACTTTAATGATGTCCCAGCCTCAGATGAAAAATTAGGAGGAAGGAAAATCAGTAATAAAAGAACTAATTTCCTTTGGAATTGTATTAACTCTTGTAACCTAATTGACCTAGGTTTTAAGGGCCCTAAATTTATGTGGTCTAATAAAAGGAAAAAAATAACGGCCTCATAATGGAAAGGCTGGACATAATTTTTGCTAATGAAGAGTGGATAAATATGTTCCTAGAGGCCTCGATCACTCACCTCCCTACGACCCATTCGGACCATAATCCTATCCTAATAATTTTTAATCCCAAAAAATGTGTAAATCATAATAAACCTTTTAGGCTAGAAACTTTTTGGTGTCGTCACCCGGACTTCATAAATCTTGTTAAAGAAGTCCAAGGTTCCTAAAAATTCCAGGACAATATTAAAAACTGGAGTAAAAAACACTTTGGAGATACCCATAGGAAGAAATTAAGAATAATGGCTAGACTAAAGGGTATTCAATACTCCAATAATTACCACTCAAGTTCATTTCTCCAAAATCATGAATCAAAACTTCAACAAGATAATAATGAGATCCTTAAACTAGAAGATGAATACTGGAAAATTAGGGCCAGGATGTCCTGGATTCAAGATGGTGATGCAAACACTAAATTCTTTCATATAACTGCCACAAACAGAGCTAGGAAGAATAAAATAACCTATTTCTAAGGCAATCTAGGAAATTGGATCTATGATCCAACTCAAATCCTTGACCATACCCTTAATTACTTCCAAAATGCTTTCAAAACAGATCACTCCTCTACTAATTGGTCTTCTATTAAGAACAACTCTCAAGCTTTTGATAATCTTGATCTCTCAATCCTGGACAATCAATTAACAAAAGGTGAAGTTATAAAAGCAATTTTTTCCTTTAAACCATTTAAATTTCTAGGACCTGATGGCATACACCCCTTTCTGTACCAAAGGTACTGGAATATTATAGGCCAATCAGTCAAAAATCTTTGTACTCAAGTTTTTAACACCCAAACCCTTCCTCCAAATATTAACAATACTTTCATTTGCCTAGTCCCTAAAGTGCCTAACGCCAATAACCTAAATTTTTTTAGACTCATAGGCCTTTGCAATACTATTACAAAAATCATCGCAAATAGGATCCAACCCTTTCTTCATCAAATTATTAGCCCCTTCCAAGCTAGCTTTATAAAAGGAAGAAGGTCTTCGGATAATGCCATCATAATCCAGGAATTAATAGCCCATTTCAAAAAATGAGGGGGAAAAAGGGACACACGATCCTAAAATTAGACCTAGAAAAAACATTCGACAGATTGGAATGGTCTTTTATATACCTAACTCTCAGTCATTTCAAATTTCCAACCAGAATAAAGAGTCTCATTATGAATTGCATCAGTACAAGCAAAATTACAATTTTAGTAAACGGGGTAACAACTATCTTTTTTTTCCCCAAGTAGGGGGATCAGACAAGGATGCCCTCTATCACCTTACATTTTCATCATGTGTATGGAAATGCTATCTCGTCTAATCCTTCATCAAGTAGACACCTATCTTTGGGACCCTATTAGCCTATATAACCATCACCCAGGTATATTTCACTTATTCTTTGCGGATGACCTTACCCTAATGGCAAAAACTGACAAAAAAACTAAATTAATAACGAGAAATCCAAAATAATATTCTCCAAAAATTGCCCTATGATTTTGGCCAAGGAAATAGCCTCAGGTTTCAATATTAAAATAGCCAAAAATTTTGGGAAATACCTAGGCTTTCCAATCCTCAATAATGCACCCAAGGCATCTGATTATCGATTCGTCATTGATAAAATGCGAGCTAGACTTTCCACTTGGAAAACAAATCTCCTGAACATAGTAGGAAGGACTACACTAGCCCTAGCTACTCTTAACTCAATTCCCAATCATGCCATGCAATACACCATGCTCCCTACAAAAATTCACAAACAAATTGATCAAATTCAAAGAAATTTTATCTGGGGCACTATTACGGATCGTAAAAAACTCCATCTAATTAATTAGAATACTATTACAAAACCTAAAGATATGGGTGGGCTTGGCATGAAAAATGCATATTCAAAAAATAGGGTATTACAATGTGGTTTATCGTGGAGACTCCTTAATAGTACAACTACCCCCTGGGCAAAACTTCTGATACTCAAATATGGTAATAAGAGATATAATAGTTCTTCTTTTATATGGAAAAGTGTTCTCAAAGGTTGTAAAACTTGCAGTCAAGGAATCCAATGGCTCATTGGTAAAAATTCCAACCTAAATATTTGGGAGACTCGATAGATCCCTCACTTACCACCCTTGAGAGAATATATTGAAGGTCCTCTCCAAAATAATGAAAACACTTTTCCAATAAAATACCTTCTTCATAATGGGAAGTGGAACTTCGATAACATCTCATTCAACTTTCCTCCCACCATTATGGACAATGTTAATTCTATTCCCCAGCCACTTCAAATCATTGACAAACCCTTGTGGAAGCTAAGCTCAAACGGAATATTCAATACCAAATCATGCTACCTCTTACTAAACAATTGGCATACAGAGAATAACAATATGTTTGATTGAATATGGAAATTACAGTGTCCTAATAAAATCAAATTTTTTCTTTGGCAATGCCTACATAGTAGAATTTCTACCGATGATATCTCTATCACATTGGGATAAATACTAACCCGCATTGTTCCAGTTGCCAAATCAAGAGGAAAAAATCAGTCACATTTTTCTTGAATGCCCTATTGTCTCAAACGTATGGAAAGCTCTAAAAATTAGAAATCTTGATATTAACAGGGACACTCATTGGCTCATTAAATTAAAAGACATCAACATTAACACTCTTCCACTAAAAATTCCTTGGGCAAATCTACTTCCTTTTATTATATGGGAAATTAGGATTAATAAAAATAATAACAACTTCAATAACACTCACTACCACCCCCACTTGAAAGACATTCAAAATCTGGCCTCGGAATTCCTATTTCTCAACTCCACAAGAGTTGCACCCACTGATAAATTTACTATCAACATTAAATGGCATCCCCTGCAACATCACTAGTACAAACTCAATATAGATGGGGAATTCAAAAATGTTGTTAACAAATCAGCCATGGGAGGGATATTCAGAAACTATCTTGGCAACTGGATAATAGATTTTCAGAAGGTAGATAAAGCTTTCTCTCCTCTTCACGCAGAGCTTCAGGCAATCCATGAGGGCCTTCAAATAGCAATAAGCTACGATCTATTCCCACTGAAAGTGGAAACAGACTCCACGGAAGCCATTAATGTAATCAACCAGGACCATTTTGTTGTAACTAACACTGTTCATGCATGCAGATCGTTGATGCTCCAACGGAAGGACCTGCTCCTACGACATAATTTTCAAGAAGAAAATCAAGTGGCGCATCTTCTAGCAAAGGATGCATGCAAAAAAGAATACATACAGCTATGCAAGGAAAATGCAAAAATACATCCAACTCCACCTCATTTTGTGAGCTTACAACTGTCAAAGGATGTTAATGGAGGCTACTACTACAAGAAGTCATTAGACATTACGACATGTAATAGACTTAAGTTAGTAGAGAACCAAAATGTCACTAACATTGGATCACCAATGTGTGGCGATTTTCAATTTCGAAATATATGTACTAGCAGCAACTTCTAGTTTCTATATATAATATATCCATATTGTCAAAAAAAAAAAAAACTCAGACTTGATTAGATAGATTGTTCGGTACGAATGATCATTTGTGGTTATACTCCAGATAAGATTTTCTAACTTCATCAGTAGACAATTTGGAAAATGCATGTCGCATATCTTTCTGTGTCAAACAATTCACAACACAGTTAATAATATCACTCCCTGCAAGAATACACAATCACATAGATACAAATATGCACTGGAATAGAGAATTTGCTTACCTCGAATATTAATGAGAATTGTAAACTTGAAGAGGCAGAGGGTTTTGGTTTGAAGAAACACGTGAGGCAGTGAAGAAATAGGTTTTCTTTTTTTTTTTTAGGTAAATACCACTAAGCAGAGTACTTAATGACTAATTTTATAAATAATTAAAATAAAAGCAAATTTAAGTATTACATAGTGAAAGTAATTAGAACTTGCAAATGAATAAATCCTAAGTTTAACTTAGAAATATTACATACTTTAGATTGAGAATTAAATAATTAAATCTAGCAACTACTAAGATGATCAAATATAATGCAACTCATTTTATTTTCTGGATTTTATGTTTTCTGTAAAATATTTACTTCCTATGTCAGAATTTATATGATGATGTTTGATTTTATACAAAGTTTAAGAAAGAAAAAAAGTTCAAACTTTGTGATCTAAAATAAGACATACATTTTTGCGTGGCGTTAAATTATTTCATTAAAGATAAAATAAGCTTTAAAAATTAGTATTACTAAATATAAAAATATATTATTCTTTTGTGAGGGCTAAAATAAAATAGCAGACAGAATAGACAGGTTATTCTTAAGTTTGAGACTAAATTCCTATAACACACCTTTTACACACTAATTTTTTTAAAAATGTGCCTAATACACCACTTGAGTGAAGTGGCATGGGTGTGATTAACAAAAAACCAGTGTGTTAGTCTTGTACTCCTGTACAAAGTTTGTCCCAACACTTACTTAAGTGTCGTATGTCAAAATTTCTGTATTTTTTATTTGGTACCCAATCCCTTCCCATCCAGGGGCGGATGTAAAGTGTTGATGATGGGTTCAATTGAACCCAAAGCTTTCGACGCGGAGTAAAAATTTATATGTAAAAATTCGTTAAAATTACAAAAATAATAAATATGAACCCATAACTTTAAAAATATGGATTCAATGCTAAAACATTAAAAGTAGAACGCATAGAGTTTAAATCCTGGATCCGCCTCTGTTCCCATCATCTTCTCCACCCTAATTATTTGGTCCCCTTCTTAACTGCCACCGGCCAAGCCTCCCTCCTCTAATCTTTTCTTTTCTCTTTCTCATATTAAACCACTAACAACCCCATATTTAATTTATTATTACCTCCATAAATTCATTAATTCTTTAAAATTTTTAAAACTTATACAGCTCAAAATTCTTCTGATCTTTCATTTCAAAACTCATTCCTTAAGTGTATCTTCATTTCCTCTCCACTAAAAAATCCAATATTGCTTTGAATTATGGGTTTTGCTTCTTTGCATTCTGTTTCTCTAAATATGTATTCATGACTTTTATGCTTTTTTTGTTAATGATTTAAGTGATTTAAACAAAAAATCATGGTATAACCCCATTTATATTTTAGTTCAATATATCTTCAATAATGGATATTACTTCCGTTCAGCTATCCCTCCTACAAGAAGAAAGAGAAATTTAAAGGAAATTTTACCTCCAATAGCAAAGGTATACACCCTATTTATTATAAACCAAAATTACAACAACAACAACCCAGTGTGGTCCCACAAGTGGGGTCTAGGGAGGGTGGGTTGTACGCAGCCTTTCCCCTACCCTGGAAGGGCAGAGAGACTATTTTGATAGATCCTGGGCTAAAGAAGGTGAGAGAAGCTCTGCTAGCAAGTAATAACAAACAATAATTAGAAAACTAAATCGAAGATAGCAACAGATAATATGAAAGGGGTACTGATAACAAGTAGTAGCAAGATAATATATTTAGAAAATTAGTTCCAAGGCAGCATACAAGAATATGAACGAAGTACTGCTAGCAAACTACGGAATCACCAATGGCAAGTAACAACGAAATGAGATATGCGAATATAGCAAACTAAGGAACAAAGGGTACCATACTAGCGCTAATACTATCGAGCTAGAGAAGACAAAGGGAGATGCACTACTACCTACTAACCTTCTACCCTAATCTTCAACCTCCACACCCTTCTATCTAGAGTCATGTCCTCGGTTAGCTCAAGTTGCGCCATGTCCCGCCTGATCACCTCTCCCCAAGACTTCTTTGGCCTACCTCTACCCCTCCTCTCACCTCCTAAGGCCAACCTCTCACATCTCCTGACTGGGGCATCTGTGCTTCTCCTCTTAACATGCCCAAACCATCTCAACCTAGCCTCACGCATCTTTGCCTCCACAGGGGCCACTCCCACCTTATCTCGAATAATTTCATTCCTAATTCTATCCAAACTAGTATGTCCATACATCCATCTCAACATCCTCATTTCTGCTATATTCATCTGCTGGACAAGGGAGCTTTTGATTGGCCAACACTCTGCCCCATACAATATAGTCGGTCTAACTACTACCTTATAGAACTTATCCTTAAGTCTCAATGGCACATTCTTATCACATAAGACACCGGAATCGATCCTCCACTTCATCCATCCTGATCCAATACGGTGTGTGACATCTTCATCTATCTCCTCATCCTTTTGAATTATAGATCCCAGATACTTGAAACTCTTTCTCTCCCGGGAATGACTTGCGTATCGAGTTTCACATCCCCGTCCGCCTCCTGGGTAACACCGCCAAACTTGCACTCCAAGTAATCTGTCTTGGTTCTGCTCAACTTGAAACCCTTAGACTCCAGGGTATGTCTCCAGACCTCCAGTCTCTCGTTAACGCCACCTAGCGTCTCATCAATCAGGACTATGTCATCTGTAAATAACAAGCACCAAGGCACCTCCCCTTGAATGTGATGTATCAAAGAATCCATCGCTAGGGAAAACAAAAACGGGCTAAGTGCTGATTCCTGATGCAACCCCATCTCAACCGAAAAGTACTCCGAGTCTCCTCCTGCTGTCCTAACACGTGTCTTAGCTCTATCATACACGTCCTGAATCACTCTAATATACGTTATAGGCACTCCTCTAGCCTCCAAAATCTCCATAGAACCTCTATAGGGACTTTGTCATATGCCTTCTCCAGGTCAATGAACACCATGTACAATCCTTCTTCACCGCCCTAAACTGCTCCACCAATCTCCTCACAATATGAATGGCTTCAGTGGTCGATCGTCCCAGCATGAAACTAAAATGGTTCTCGAAAATGGACACACATCTCCTCAACCTCCCTTCAATCACCCTCTCCCACACTTCCATCTTTTGGCTTAACAACTTGATACCCCTATAATTGTTGCAGTTTTGGACTTCCCCCTTGTTCTTGTACAACGGGATCATCGTACTCCGCCTCCACTCTTCAGGCATCTTCTTCATCCTAGAAATGACGTTAAACCAAAATTATTTTAAAATATTATTTTTGATAGCTACCTTTTATATTTTATAGAAAAATAAGTATTTATAGTATATACTACCATTGAGACATGAAATAACGCATGAAATAAGGTATGAAATATGCTATTTGAGTAAAAATTGCAAAAACCTAGCAGCAATAGTTATTTTACATTCATGGCAACTAAATAAATACATTCCCTAGCAGAAAATCACTCAATTCCATTAACATAGAGATGCTAATTAATAATCCCTAAAAGTAAGCAAAAATAAAAGGAAAGATGATAACTCTCATCCTAAAATAAAGCTCTCTTGCAAATTTCACTAAAATAGGCATATAATTAATTATATACAAATTCTACCCATCACAGCTAAATTACCGCACTTTCATGTTATATTATAAGTTCTAAGTGATTGCTACTCTTCTTGAATTGAAATATACATTCACTCAATGTGTTTTCTTTAATAATATTTTCATTGATTTTTAGTTAAAAAATCACGTATAATTAATAATATGTATAATATTGGAATAAATCATATATGCTTACCCTAAATATCCTTATATTCTGAAAAATGTAAAATACACATATTTACTGAAAATATATAAGGTATATATACACATATCAACAACACCGCTTATGTTGTCCAAATCTCGCATCAGCAAGCTTCTCCCATCTTGCCATATATCGCATATGTGATACACACTCCGTATCTGCGGAGTTGCAGGTGCATGAATCCACTCGCATGCGTGCCTTCTCTTCTATGAATAATCTCCGCATCTGCGGTCCCCTACTGCCAAGCCTGCCTAACCTTGCATCTGCACATAGAGACCTTGTAGGTGCGACATCGCACCTGCGCACAGGGGCGAAGCTACATTTGTTAAAGGGTGGTCAATTGACCACTCTTCATCAAAAAATTAAACTACATATATAGGTAAAATATTAGATTTTAGTAGTATATAACATATACTGAACACTCTTTATCGGAAAAAAATTCACTTATTTCAAATTTGAACAACCTTGAAAAAATTTCTGGCTTTGCCGCTGCCTGCGCACTATGAACTGCAAGTGTGACACACCAAAACTAGCAATCCTAATAACTCCCTATATGATCTAGAATCCCTCTGAAACATACCTGAGCCCCCCTCCCCCCCCACGAACCCCGTCCAATCATATTAACAAGTCCAAAAATATTATCCAAACTTAATTAAAGGCTCGAAACACCACAAACCATATCAAAATCAAGAATCATTGATTAAATCATCCTCTTAATTTCAAAACCTTCCCGCATCTGTCGAACGTGTCCGAACTATACTTAGACATTCCGGATGCCAACCAACTTTTGGGCACAAGTTCGAATCCATTAAGTGAACCTATACAAGGTCTCAAAATCGTAATAAGAGTCCAATAACACCAAAATCAACTTTCGGTCAAACCTATGAACTCTCCAATTCTTTAAAGTTGCCAACTTTTGACAAAGAGAGCAAAAATCTCCTATGAACATCCAAATTCAAATCCGACCATATGCCCAGTCCAAAATTACCATACTAACCTATTAGAATCATTAAATTACCAATCGAGATCATTTACTCAAAAGTCCAACCTTGGTCAACTCTTCCAACTTAAAGCTTCCAAATTGAGAATCATTATATCAAATCCATCCCGAACTACTTGAAAATCAAAACCAACCATGCACACAAGTCATAATACACCGTAAGTCGTGATAGTAGACTATAATTATGCAATGTTAATACTATTTACACTCTAATTTGGCCGAACTTTATCAATGTTTGAATGTTAAAAGATAACAAAATGCTCTAATAAAGAGTTTTATGTTTTGCAGGAGCCACTCCGAGCTATGAGGAAGCTAAAGAGTATTTTGGAGTCAATATGGAGCGTGGAGGGCCAATAGGAGGTTAGCACGGTCGAAAAAGAGAAAGAAAAGCAAGTGGCGAAGTCCCCTCCAGGTGTGCGGCCGCGGATTGCGCATTGGTCGCGTAGTGAGGCAGAATACTAGGCAAACTCCGCGGTCAGATCCGCGGCCGCGGACAAGCTGACGTAAGCCAATAACCCAGGGTCAATTATGTAATTTCTAAGGCAACTAACCTAAATCTATATGAAGCATAATTTGCCCAGAAGAGAAGGATAGCTGTTTTAGAGAGATTTTAAGGGCAAGAACATGGGAGAAAGATAGAGAATTTCCTTAGAGCTTTTATCTTCTTCTTTTTAATTCCATTGTTGATTATGACTTTCTATAGTGAATTTTTATCTATTAGTATGAGTAGCTAAACCCATCATCTAGGGTTGATGGAACCAACTGTTGGATGAAGTCTTGACTCTATTTTGATATAATTGAGCCATTTTTACTCTATGATTGTTCAACTACGTGTTGTCTTGTGATTAATTAAAAGGGCCCTTGATTAATCATGTCTAGTTATCTTGTGTTTCTTGAGAAAGAACACTTGGTTAGATTGTTATTGAACAACATCACTTTTAGGAAAGTTAAGAGATTAATTACTTGAATTTAAAAGCAGGGTTAGAGATAACGAATCTTTGGTGAGATAATTCTGAGTTGCATAGATTGTTAACTAGAGTAGGTCGAGAGAACGCTTCTAGTAAATTATCGTAATTGATCGAGAAATAATTGCGGTAGCCCAAAACTCATACTCCTTATAGAGTGTTACGGCGAGATTATAGCTAACGTGTCAGGAATTAATCCGACAATTGGGGAAATCAATAACCCTAGACCATTTTACCATTGAATTCAACTCTATTCTTGATTATTGCTAGTTTTATTGTCATTTTTCCTTAGTTAACTAAATTCTACTCATTATCCATTAAAAAAATCTAGCATCCGAGAATTGTTTGAGCTTATCATTAGCAGTGTTAAAAGTTATAGTAAATAGGTTAGCTCCCTATAGGATTCGACTCCGGACTTAAACCCAATTATATTTGCAACGACCGATTAGTCCTTTTTATAAGGCATAGTTGGGCGTAATCAAATTTTGGCGCCATTGCCGGGAAGCTAACGGTGTTATTTATTATAACTTGGAAGAATTGCTAGGATTATTAGTTTAGATCCATTTTCTTCGGTGTTATAAATATTTTCATTGAAATTCTCACGTTTGAACTTGTCTGTGACTCAGGTGCATGCCTAGAAGCTCCTTGAGAACTAGTGAACTCTTTGAAGGACTCTTAGATCCTGAGAAACCATTTCGGATATTGAACCGGGCTAACAAGAACGACAAACAACTAAAACAAAATGAACAATTCAAAATTGAAATGGGTGATGTAGACAACGTCAATGGGAATAATAGGAATGATAGAGATGACCCAAACATCAGAGTGGTAGCACCTCTTGTGCCGGAAACTGCTCTTTATGATTGGGCGCAACCAATTGCTGATAACCTGGCCACAACAATTGCGGTTCCTCAGATACAAGCGGAGACATTCCAGATTACCAAAAACATGCTGCACCTGTTGTAGAATAAAGGGTTGTTCTCCGGGTCATACATCGAAGACCCACAATAACATCTGAAGAACTTTCTATCAATTTGTGTCACTCAAAGACAGCCGAATGTGACTCCTAAGGCAATCAAATTATTACTGTTCCCATTCTCGGTGACTGGGAAGGCTCAAACTTGGCTGAATTCGCTCCCAATAAACTCCACTGCTACTTGGGAGGAACTAGTCAAGCAGTTCTTAAACATGTTTATCCACCCAACAAAATTGCGAGGCAAATTGATAAGATATTGCAATTCAGGCAGAAACCGATTAAGACTTTACAAGAAACCTGGGATAGGTTTAAGGGTATGTTGGTGAAGTGTCCGCACCATGGCATTCCGGATCAGATGCTGGGATAGAGATTCTATATGCGTTTGGCTGACAGTCTGAAGACCAATGTAGATGCTTCCACCGGGGGTGCATTCTTGAGCAAAACATTCCCATAGTGTAAGATTCTTCTTGACAAGATGTCTCAAAATTCAGGCTGGATGACGAGAGACACAACACTCACTCCAATAGTGCATTCTGTCGCTCTTGACCCAAACAATACAAATGCAGAAAACATAGCCACTCTTATGACACAGATGAGCTTGCTGACAAAGAAAATCAATGAGATGGGTACGAAACAAGTGCACATTGTTGATACCACAAATGGAGGCTTATGCACTCCATGCATAAACCAGTCATATGTGTGCTCGTAGAGTGGAGAGAATGACAACCAAGGTTTCAGAGAAGGCATGAATTATGTCAATAATTTTAGAGGTCAGAGGCAAGGTGGGCAGCAATGGGGACCAACATCAAACCAATAGTACAGACCAAACCAGCCACAGCACAACCCCAATCTAGGAGGAGCACAACCACAAGGCCAAGTCGTGCCTTATCAAAGGCAGCATGGCTATAATCAGCAGCACCAGCAACAGCTGGCCTACCAACCACTTCATCAACAACAGGACAGTAACATGATTGAAATCAGGGGCATGCTGCAACAACTCATTGGGACAAATAGAAAGATGCAAGAGAAGTTAGTTGCACATGATTCAACAATCAAAAGCATTGAAACTCAATTGGGACAACTATCTATGGCCTTGAACAATCGCCCACAAGGGACATTTCCTGCAGATACAAACATTAATCCAAAGGAGCAGAACCCAAATCAGCTCATGGCAGTGAGTCTCAGGAATGGAAGAGATTTAGACATGGGGCAAGAAGTTGCTCAATTTAGGAGAGAGACATAGCCAACTACTCCAGTTACATTAGAGATAGATAAGTCAGCAGAGCTCACCGAGGTTGACAAGGGTAAGGAGAAGGAAGGTGATCAACTCCTAGAACAAGTGGTAGAAAAAGCTTCCAGCAAAGAAAATACACAAAGCAGTGGGCAGAGGTTGACTCCTGCACCATTCCCTCAGAGGTTGGCAAAGCAAAAGAAATATGATCAATACAGGAAATTCATGGAAATGCTTAGACAAATTCAATTGTATATTCCACTGATGGATGTTTTGAGGGAAATACCAGCGTATGCAAAAATGATGAAGGACCTGATGCTTCGAAAATTTGACTTCCAGGAACTATCCACTATAACTCTGATGCAGATCTGCAACGCGGTAGTGTCAAGGCCTATGGCTCAAAAGGTGTCTAATCCTGGTAGTTTCACTATCCCATGCACCATTAGGAGTTATGATTTTGGTAAAGCATTATGTGACTTAGGAGCTAGTATAAACTTGATGCCCTTGACAATCTATACAAAACTGGCAGAGCTAGACTGACCTCAATGTTGCTGCAACTGGCTTATTGCACAGTTAAAAGACCGACAAGAATTCTAGATGATGTGCTTGTTCAAGTGGGGAAATTTGTATTCCCTACAGACTTCGTCATTCTTGACTGTCAAATGGATGAAGAGATACCAATCATTCTGGGAAGGCCATTTTTAGCCACTGGGAGAGCATTGATTGATTGTGAGACTAGAGAATTGAAAATGAGGTTGAACAATGAAGAAATAATATTCAATGTTCAACAATCTATGAAGAGACCCAGCGAATTTGCAAATTGCTCACTGGTGGAGGTCGTAGATGTAATATTACAAGAGGAGGATGAGACTATTAATGTCAGGGATCCGTTAGAAGCCTGCTTGATGAATCTGGAAAATGTGGATGGTGAGGAGTTGGCAGAGTGGGTCATGGATCTCGAAGGTCAAGGGTTCTGGAAAAGGAAACCCCAGTTCGAGCCACTACACTTAAAAGAAAGAACAACAACACCTGCGAAACCATCGATAGAGGAGCCACCACAATTGGACCTGAAATCGCTTCCAGCTCACCTCAAGTACACTTTCTTAGGGCCTAATTCTACTTTACCTATTATTATATCATCAGGTTTGCTAGCTGTGCAGGTAGAGTAACTCCTACAGGTGTTACAAGAACGTAAGACTGCTATTGGTTGGACCATAGCAAACATAAATGGTATCAACCAAGCTTTTTATATGCACAAGATTCTCTTGGAAGAAGGGTACAAACCTTCCAGAGAACATCAACAAAGGCTGAACCCAAATATGAAAAATGTGGTGAAGAAGGAAGTGATCAAGTGGTTAGATGCAGGTATCATCTTCCCCATCTCTAACAGTAATTGGTTCAGCCCTGTTCAGTGTGTGCCGAATAAGGGACGAATGACGGTCATACAAAATGAGAATAACAAGTTGATCCCAATTTGTACAGTCACAGGGTGGCGTATTTGCATGGATTATCGGAAATTGAACACAGCCACCCGGAAGGACCATTTCCCCTTGCCATTCATTGACCAAATGTTGGACAGGTTGGCTGGGTGATCTCACTTCTATTTCTTGGATGGATATTCGGGGTACAATCAGATCGCAATAGCCCCCGAAGATAGAGAGAAAACATCATTTACCTGTTCGTATGGCATCTTTTCCTTTCGGATGCCTTTTGGACCTTGCAATGCACTGGCTACATTCCAGCGGTGTATGTTAGCCATTTTCACGGATACTGGTTGAAGACATTATGGAGGTATTAATGGATGATTTCTTTGTGGTGGCGGATTCATTCGAGGACTGTCTTCACAATTTAAGAAGAGTGCTCAGAAGATGTGTGAAGACAAATTTAGTATTGAATTGGGAAAGGTGCCCTTTTATGGTACAAGAAGGGATAGTCTTGGGGCATCGAGTGTCCAGTAAAAGAATTGAGGCTGACCATTCTAAGGTTGACGTGATTGAAAAGTTGCCACCGCCCACTTCGGTCAAGGCATTGAGAAGTTTCCTTGGGCACGCAGGGTTCTACAGGCGTTTCATAAAAGATTTCTCTAAGGTTTCTAACCCTTTATGTGAACTCTTTGAAAAAGATCAACCCTTTGTGTTTTCTAATGATTGCAGGTTGACATTTGAGGAGCTGAAGAAGAGATTGGTGACTGCACCCATCATTGTTGCTCCCAACTGGGAGCAACCGTTCGAGCTCATGTACGATGCAAGTGGCTATGCTATAGGAGCAGTCTTGGGGCAGCGAAAGGACAAGCTGATGCACCCAATTTACTATGCAAGTAGAACGCTAAGCGGTGCATGTTGATTTTTCCCTCATATATATATATATATATATATATATATATATATATATATATATATGTATATGTATACATACTTTCAAAATATTGTATATGCATTTACAAATAGGCACAAATGTTTTTACAATTTTTCTATAATTTTAAAGGCCTCAAATCAAATTATTTCTGCATTTTTTATTTACACAAATATACAATAATTATCCCTCATATTATTTTTATGATGATTTAATCATCTAAATTCATCATTTATGCCCATATAATGCTTAAATATTTTAATTGCATTTTTTACAATCATATTTGTACTTTTAGGCTAGAATTGCATATTTTTGCAGCAATAGCCTATATATATGCACAATTATATTATCTATACAAAAAATGACTTTTCATATTTTTATAATATTAAGTAAGTATTTTAAAGTATTTTCATGCACAAATCACATTTTTATCATTTATAAATTATTTTATTAAGTTAATTGGGTATTTAAAATCTAGCCCCTAGAAAATACTCAATTTTGGACCTAGCCTATCCTAAACCCATACCCGTCCAACCCAAAACCAAACCCAAATACTCGTGTAATTAAACCCACCCCACCTAGACATCTAATCCTGGCCGTTGATCTCAGAAGATCAACGACCCTAAACCAACCGACCCCTTTTAATATATCAAAAAAATCCCTAGCCCTACCCATTCTCCCAAACCCGCCACCCTCATATGCTCTCGTCTTTCACCCCTCTCTAGTTCTAGCGCTGTCACCTATTATCCCCTCCGATTCTGACCCAAAACGGAATCAGCCATGGATTCCCTTACATTATTGGTCTCTCTTCACCGTTGGTTACTCGTCTATGACCCTATTTAGTTTCTTTCCTAACATGGTAAAGCAAATCTGTCCAAACTCGAGCCAGATCTAGTTCAAAATCTTTCATGTCTTGACTATTTCCGTCTATGTTCATCCCAATACCCGTGAGTACGAATATTTTTGTATTTTTAGAGTTTCAAATCTCCGGTTCAAACCAGATTTGGTTCAACCTCTGTTTATTTTATGAATCTGGCTATTTTTTGGTTGAATCTGTTTAGATCTCCTCAGATTTGAAACAATTTCATGTTTATTTTGGTATTTCGTCTTTAAAATTTCAGTACTTCTATCTCGATATTTTCTAATCCTTTCCTATTATTATTATTATTCTTGACTGATTTTGGTTTACCCTAGAATTAGGGTCTTGATTTCAACGATTTTTTCTGCAAAATATTTAACTTTTAAACGTTTTCGTCTCTAAATATCTATTAGGGTTTCCTTATTTATTTTATTTACTATATGTTTCTGTATTTCTGCCTAATCTCTTAGAGTTCTGATCATTTAACCGTTCATTTTACTATTTTTGCCTGTTTGCCTTAAATTCTGTCGATTAATTGTTAATTAATTTCACTTACCTAAATTAGGGTTTGAAATTGGGCTTTCCTTTAGTACCGGTGTTTCCTTGTTAGATTTTACCTATTCTTACCTTATGTGCAATTAATAATTGGTGCTACTGGCCTGATTTTATGCTTTGATTATTAGAACCGATTCCTAATTGATTTCGGAGTTAGTTCTTGCCTTATTTAACCTAGCTCTTAATTACTGATTGATTCCGTATAAAGTTTTCCGTAAATTAAGTAGTGCTAGCCTGACTTTACTCATTTCTATTCTGCTAATTTGTTCATGACTGACCTTACTTGATTGATTGTTTGATTATTTTCTTGCCTTATTTACCTATACTATTCGACTTATATATATATATATATATATATATATATATATATATCTGTGTGTGTGTGTGTGCGCGCATTCTCATTCTACAATACACAAACATCAGTTCACAATACACGCATACACTTAAACTATTCTCCTTCTTTGCTACTTGTGCTATTATGGGTCTAGTTGGCTGAAAGCCAAGGCTAGATAGTGAGACTACACTTGCTCTATATTCTGCCCTCTGTCTTTTCTTCAACTGGTATGTCTCTAGTTAAATTTGAAACTCAAACTCTATGTGTTTCATTCCTGTATTAGTTCATTGACTATGAATATAACCTATCCTCTTATTTACTTCTTTGCTTAGCATGCCTAAATTCTGCCCTGTTCAATGTATAACTAGTATGTCTACACTTCACCAGTTATCTGATGCTTGACCAGCCTGCTTGTGATTTATGCTTAATCCCTTAACTATGTGATTATAATGCATATGGTTGATCCTACTTGTGTGTCTAATTCTATCCTCTACATCTTTACTCCATGCCTTAATTGCCTACTGTCCTGGTTAATTTGTTAAGGTTATGAAGCTCCTAGGTGTTCGATGCATATTATTGTCTACATGCCTCCCTGCACCCTATTCATGTACCCTCAATGAGATTCCTATATGTTCCTAATCCCTTACACTCTTGTGTGTAAACCTGCCTGCTAAAGTGCTTGTGAATCTGAACCTTCTGTGATTGACTGGCTGTTTACTGAATTTTCTCTCTTCTAAACTGTTTTCAAAAAATGTTATCAGTATTCTTCTAAAAAACTGGTTTTCATTCATAGCATTTTCTTAAAATGGGTCTATTCCAGAAAATATTTTTCATTCCTAAAAAGTTATCTCCACATTGTTTTCACTAAGTTTTTCAAACTATGTCAAACACTCTCACTTACTCTTAGGTTATTAAGTTCTGCCCCTCTGGCATGTGTACTGCTTAGGGATCCTTGAGATCTCTCTGAACTCTGGCATATCAGGGCTGGCTCTTCCACACTGCACATAACTAGTCTCTATTTGAGAAAAGTCTTTGTGTGAGCACTGTCCGGGATCCTTGAGGTCCTTAGGGAACTCTGACACACCTGTACACTTGTTGGCTATGAGATTTCTGAGCATTTGAGACTACATTGAAGGCCTGGTACTCCTAGGTTTATTTTGGGCCTGCTTCAAGCTCCCTATAGTATCACTTTACATTTCATCTATGTAATTTATTCAATCCTGATATGTAATAATTATTTGTAAATGGATATTGGGGTAACTAGTGAAAGAGGAAGTTTGCTATGTGATTTTGTGGGATAAATTGGGTAGAAACCATGCTTTAGGTGCTACATTATGTTGAGTTGCTATAGAAATCATGTTCTAGGTTGTATGCCGCATTAGATATCATGCTTTAGGATTGCTATGCTTACTCGCATTAAACCATGCACAATTTGTTCATTAGATACCTTGACTTAGGACAATCACATTTATTGCTTCTGCATATCACATGTTATAGTTCATCATCTCACTTCTGATTCTGTATAAGTCACTATCACTTAGAAAACCTGCCATTAGGTTACTAATACTGTTTAATAAAAAATAACCTTCTCCATGTGCATAAGAGATCATGTTTTAGGACTACACGTGCATTTTCCTTGAAACATGTCGCTAAAATAAATAGGTTAAAACAACCCTCACACATATGTATCATGACCTGATATGAATCAGTATAAAATCACCTGCTATAATATTCATCACTTAGTTCAACATGCCTATAGGATGAAAGGAGTTTAACTGTATAAGTAGCCCTAGATTGTTACTACATATACACACCTAGGCAAGCCTTAGGCTGTTAAATAATTGTGAGACCAGTTCTGTTTGTGTGTGAAATTATCCGGGCTTAACAAGCTATAAAGCCAGTAGGCAAACTGGTTAGGATTCTGCCACTTCCCTTAAAACAAACACTACATATCCTGTATCTGTAACATTCCTCTAGATATTATGTTCCTAGACTTTCTAAACTTCTTCAAAATTAGCTGTTTGAGACGTGCTGTTTATTTGCCTATGTATATGTGGAGGTAAATATGAGCCTTTTACCTGCTTCCTTAATTGATAGTCATATGTGTTATTTGTTGTCGCCTAGACTTTTCCCTTTTAAACACCTTAGGATTGTTTAGAACTGGCTAAGGCTAGAGGTCCTAAATTCCTCCGGGGTCACAAGGAAGGGACTGGTAACAACATGCTTAGAGGTCGTTAATCAAACTCACTTATATAACTATTGAGGGGGGGAGGGTAATGGGCAGTAAAAGGATATGATGACCTGCACGCTAATGTCATGTGTAGCCCCTCTAGTTGAGGAGGATTACCGGGCATTGCACAGATTGATCCTATAGGATAATCAACTTAGGACTTTCCTTTCCCAATTCCTATATGTGTTTAAATTATCTAAACTTCTTTCATATATGTGCATTAGACCATCTCAACTTCCTTGATCATATATGTATTTAGACCATGAAAACTACCTTTATTTGCAAATACGTGCTAATACTACTTACTTGTTAATTGACTAATTTGCATAGTTTAAGTTCAGCCGGGACCTACCGTTGTGGACCGCAAGGGGTGCCTAGCACCTTCCCCTCAAGGTTATTTCGAGCCCTTACCCTAATCTCTAGTAATACAAAACTAGTTACATGAGTTAATTGCTCTAGGTGCCTAACGCACCTTAATTCGTTAGGTGGTGACTCTTCAAATACCCAATTCCCAAAAGAAAATAAGTTGTTCCCCCATGAATGTCGAAACCCGGACTTCCCCGCATAAAGGGAAAAAAGTGGGCACGACAGTGCACAACTCAATTACACCGTGACGGAAAAGGAGATGTTGACTGTAGTTTTTGCATTTGACAAATTCAGGTAGTACTTGATTGGTTCAAAAGTTATTGTTTATACTGACCATGCAACAATTTAGGTACTTGACAGTAAAGAAGGAGTCAAAGCCACGCTTGATCCGCTAGGTTCTTTTGCTACAAGAATTCGACTTGGAGATTCGTGATAGAAAAGGGACAGAAAACCAAGTAGCAGACCACCTCTCAAGGTTGGAAGGAGTTGAAAAGAAGGTATAGGTTGAAGATATAACAGAGATATTTCAGGATGATAGTAACTAGCAGTGACAAAGGAGGAGACGTCATGGTATGCTGATATTTCTAATTATTTAGCAATCGGTAATGTACCTTATGAACTCTCTTCAATTCAAAAGAAAAGGTTCTTTCGCGATTGTTGGTCTTATTATTGGGATAAACCTCTACTTTTTAAAATATGTGTAGATAACATGATCTGGAGGTGTATCCTCGAGAAAAATCAACATTCTTTTTTGCAGGTTTGCCATGCTTCACCATATGATGAACACTTTGGAGGAATTCAGACAATGGCTAAGGTGTTGGAATCAGGTTTGTATTGGCCAACACTGTTCAAGGATGCCCATGCTTGGGTGAAAAGTTGCGATGAGTGTCAAAGGACAGGCAACATATCTCGACGTCACGAGATGCCGATGACTACTATTCAAGAGGTAGAGGTATTTAACATGTGGGGGATTGACTTTATGGGGCCATTCGTTAGCTCGTATGGTAACAAATACATATGGGTGGTAGTTGACTATGTCTACAAATAGGTTAAAGTTGTGGCTCTCCCAACCAATGATGCAAAAGGGGTGATAGGCTTTCTAAAGGAAAACATATTCACACGTTTTGGCACCCCGAGAGCTACAATCAGCGATGGTGAAATCCATTTTTGCAATAGAGCATTCGCACGGCTGTTGGAAAAGTATGGAGTTCGCCATAAGGTGACCACACCTTATCACCCACAGTCGAGCGAGCAAGTTGAAATGTCAAACCGAGAAATCAAAAGTGCCCTAACCAAGACAGTGAATGTGAGAAGGACTGATTGGGCAAAGAAGCAGGATGATGCGTTATGGGCGTACCGCACAGCATTTAAAACTCCAATTGGTATGTCACCATATAAGTTGGTATTGGAAAAGCATCCCACCTTCCGGTGGAGCTTGAGCATAAAGCCCTTTGGGCACTACGGCATTTGAATTTAGATATGGAGGCCGCAGGCACCAGTAGAGTCACTGAGTTACATGAACTCGAGGAATTCAGATTCCATGCATTTGAGAATGCAAGGTTGTACGAAGAAAGAATGAAAATGATGCATGATAGGCATATTCTAGATCAGAACTTCAAACCCGGAGATCTAGTGTTGTTATACAACTCAATACTAAGATTATTTCCAGGTAAATTGAAGTCCCGATGGTCAGGATCCTTCAGAGTGGTGCAAGTGTTCTCAAGTGGAGCTGTAGAAATTGAATCTGAAGATGGAACAAATAAGTTCACGATGAATGGGCAAAGGTTGAAACATTACCTTGGAATGGTCGAAGAAAATGGGGATATAGTGGTGATATATTTGGAAGAGCCCCAATACACGAGCGAAGAGTAGTAATAAAAGTCTGTGTTGTGCCGCGACGTTAAATTAAGCGCTTCCTGGGAGGCAACTCATGGTTTGCTATAAATAGTCGTACCGCGACGTTAAATTATGTGCTTTTTGGGAGGCAACCCATTATTTTTCTTTGTTCTTATTTTTGTAATTGATTTTTGAACGGTGACAATATTAACCGATCTAATAAGGTGTAGGAATTAAAGTATGCGCAGCGGAAGGACGCGGGGTGATGAAATTATCCTAGAGATAGGCAAAAGTGCGAAAAAAGCAAAAATTTCTAGAGGCCTATATCTGCGGCCGCGGATTTTGCATAGGTCTCTGTCCGCAGCCACGGATTTGACCGTGGATGCGGCTCCATTCAGGTTCAATTAAAATATTTTTTTTCTTTTCTTTTCTCTTCTCCCCTTTTAGTTAGTTTTTTTTACTTATTCCCCCCTTATCCGCCCACTCCCCTACTTCTTTTCCCTCCCCCTTAATAAAAAGAATCTAAAACCCTTCCCCCTTTCCCCAAAACAAAAATAACGCATCCCCCTTCCCTTTCTTCTCCCCCAATCTCTTAACTCAATAAAATCTCCTCTCCTTCTTTCTCTTCTCTACTCAACCATTGCCTAAGCTCCATTCCTTGCAAGATCTTCAAGTACCATGAGATCTTTAAAGAAAAGACACACTAACGGTGCCTCGTCAAGTGGTCATAGAGGCTCGTCCCCGGCCCGGGCACCAGCCAGTTCATCGTAGTTGGATCGCACTTGGTTTGTCTCCAGAGCTGCCCAAGACCATTTCAGTTTGAAGGCTATTAGAAAGCCTATACCGAAAAGGGGAGTTGACAGGAGATCCCTCCAGGCTGAATGCCCTAATTTGTATACGGATTTGATTAGGCGCAGGTTGGACATCTTCTTCGAAGTGCCGAAGGAGGGTAACTTGATGCTTGTCAGGGAATTCTATGCCAACTACTCTGAACATGAAGATCACATCTACACTGTGCGCCAAAAGAGTGAATGCCTCGATAGAAGCCATCAGGAGAGTGTATCGATTGCCTGTATTCACTGGGGAGGAGGATTACTATGATACTTATCAGCGAGTACCAACATATTGGCACATGTTTTCAGAACTATCTGTGTACCAGACAAAGAGGTAGTGTGGGTTGTGCTGAACTCGAAGTTACACTCAGCCTCACTCACCTTTGAAGGAAAGTGTTGGTTGTACGTCATCAATAGTCAACTGTTGCCGTCCCACAACACCACTGAGGTAAATGTTCTGAGAGCTGCATTGATCTGGTTCTTCGTGAATGGCCATGATTTTGATGTGACCAAAGTTATTCAGTCTGAGATATTCATCTGTTCACCACTGAGGAGGTATGGGTTCTTCTTCCCCTCTCTGGTCACTAGATTGTGCCGGGCCACAGGGGTGCCAGAGAACCCTAATGTGGATGGCAAGGTGAAGAAAGAAGCAAAGTTCTGGGAAGACAAAATGACCATTCGGAAGGATACAATGGTGCCCCGTACAATTGATAGTGATGATTCTGAGCCGTTAGAGGAGAGCGATGAAGAGCAGAAGGAAGTTGGGCCTTCATCACCCCCACAGGAACAAGTTGCCGCGGTGGAAAAACCATCTGCAGTAAGATGGAGTACACGGATGACAACCTTAGAACAGGAAATGGCAGGGCTGCGCACTTCCGTCACAGAATTGGGGACTAGAGTTGATGCCTTGGCCACCCAAAATGCGAAGTCGGAGAAGAAAATCATGGGCTGGCTGCGTGCGTTGGGGAGGGCGTGTCATCTCGACCCCGGCACTGTCTCCGATCAAGACTGATTTTCCAGGGAAGTTCCTTTACCTCGCATTACTTTATTTGTGTGTCATGGGAACATGCCATCATTTTAAGTGTGGGGTGAGGGATACTTTGTTGGTATGTTGTATGTAGAATAGTTTCGTAGTTTATTTACATAATCATTTTCTACTTGTCCTGACAATGGATATCATTTGACGGGTTTCTTGAGGGACTAAAGTCGAAGAAGAAAAAAAACATAAAAAGATTTTCTTTTGTAGTAGTGTATTGATTCCCCCTTGGTTTTTCTTTAAGCCACGATTCTTTTTCAAGGGTTTCATTTGAACCGGGTGTAGTTAGTTTTTTTTTTATTGTTAGTAGGAACTTGTGGTCTATCGGTAGAAATAGAAATAGGATCTCTTAACGTCGTAATGCCTTGAATATAGAGGGTACTTTAGTGTGACGCTTAGGCTCAGTTGTCGACTCTTGTAAGAATGCCTTAAACTGTATGTTCTTAATTTGACTTAAGTACCCTGATCAGAGTGTTTGATGACCCAATCTGGAGTGAGTCATGTGCCATGTGTGTGTGAGGCTTGTTGTATTTTGTGCACGACATTTGATGTCGAGAACTTGCCCCGTATGTCTGCAAAACAAAATAGTAGTCTTGTTTAGTCTGGGAAGTGATATAGGCATTTCCTTGTTGAACCATATATATACTTCATCCACCCATTTGTTATGTATCGTAGTTAACCCCATTGAGTCTATAATCCTTTTTCTTTGGCAACCACACTACAAGATATACCCATTTGTTTGAATTAACCATCTATTTGTACCTTTTAAACTCTTATGAGCACTTGAATAGTTATGAACTTTGTAATAGTTAAAGTGTGGGTGCTGGGTTTGGCTTTTGAGTGGAACTAATGAAATAAGGAGAAAGGTGCACTGTTTTGATAAAGTAAGAGCCACTTGAATTAAAAAAAATAATAAATAGTTGGGTTGTTGTGAAAAATATTCCTTGATAATTGGTGGCTCTTGATGTAAGTGTGCTTAAAGAAGAATGGAGTTAATATATAGTGATGTGAAGGTGGAGTTATGGTTTGACATGAGTGTGGGATTTTGAATGTTAAAGTATATGTATTAAAGTACTTAGGGAGATGTAGTCACTCTTATATCTAAATGTATCTTACTCGTCTCGTAGCCTACATTACAACCAAATCAAGTCCTACTTGATACTAGACTAAATGAGCTCGATTAGTAGAGCAATACACTACGGGCATGACTATGGTGCATCTTTTGTGGCATATGAATGTCATTTCTGAGGGTGAGTGAATTCTGTTTATATTGAAGTTCCTCAGTGTGTGTGCATTTTGTTGATTGTGGAATGAATCTCTTTTGTTGTGAGCATGCACTTGATTCATGAAGGAGAGGTAAGTCCGGACCTCTAAGTTAGAGTAAGAAAGCCGGTTAGGAATAATGTGTGGCTCGCGGGAGTCAACTCTTGAGGTGTGGATGTTACACTAATGTACTCAATCTATATGGAATATTCTTGGTGTGACGAGTTAGGGAAGTTAGGCCTCTGTAGAGTGTGGTTTGATTGCTCGAGGACGAGCAAAGGGTTAAGTGTGGGGTGTTGATAGTAGACTATAATTATGCAATTTATATACTATTTACACTCTAATTTGGTCGCACTTTATCAATGTTTGAATGTTAAAAGATAACAAAATGCTCTAATTAAGAGTTTATGTTTTGCAGGAGCTACTCCGAGCTATGAGGAAGCTAAAAAGTGTTTTGGAGTCAATATAGAGCATGAAGGCCAATCAGAGGTTAGCATGGTCGAAAAGAGAAAGAAAACCAAGTGGCGAAGTCCCCTGCAGGTGCGCGGCCACGGATTGACCGCGCACTGAGGTAGAATACTGGGCGAAATCCGTGGTCAGATCCACGATACAATCCACGGCTGCGAACGAGCGGACGGAAGCCAATAACTCAGGGTCAATTATGTAATTTCTAGGGCGACTAACCTAAACCTATATGAAGCCTAATTCGCCTAGAAGAGAAGGATAACTGTTTTTAGAGAGATTTTGAAGGCAATAACACGGGAGAAAGACAGAGAATTTCCTTAGAGCTTTCATCTTCTTCTTTTTAATTCCATTGTTGATTATGACTTCTATAGTGAATTTTTCTCTATTAGTATAAGTAGCTAAATCCGTCATCTAGGGTTGATGAAACCAATTATTGGATGAAGTCTTGACTATGTTTTGATATAATTGAGCCGTTTTTACTCTATGATTGTTCAACTACGTGTTGTTTTGTGATTAAATAAAAGGGCCCTTGATTAACTGTGCCTAGTTATCTTGTGTTGCTTGAGAAAGAACACTTGGTTAGATTGTTGTTGAACAATACCACTTTCGGATAAAATAGGAGATTAATTACTTGAATTTAAAAGCAGGGTTAGAGATAACGAAGCTTTGGTGAGATAATTCTGAGTTGCATAGATTGTTAACTAGAGTAGTTCGAGAGAATGCTTCTGGTAAATTATCGTAATTGATCGAGAGATAATTGCAGTAGCCCAGAATTCATACTCCATATAGAGTGTTACGACGAGATTATAGCTAACGTGTCAGGAATTCATCCGACAATTGGGGAAATCAATAACCCTAGACCATTTTACCATTGAATTTAACTCTACTCTTGATTATTGCTAGTTTTATTGTCATTTTTCCTTAGTTAACTAAATTCTACTCATTATCCATTAAAAAAATCTTGCATCTGAGAATTGTTTGAGCTTATCATTAGCAGTATTAAAAGTTATAGTAAATAGATTAGCTCCCTGTGGGATTCGACTGTGGACTTGAACCAGATTATATTTGCAGCGACCGCTTAGTCCTTTTTATAAGGCATAGTTGGGCGTGATCAAGTAGCCACTCGAAGTCTCAAATTGCAGAATGGAATGATAGAACTCAAAACGAATGGCCGAGTCATTACACGCACCTGCGTACCAAAGCTCGCATGTGCGATACACCAGCACCAGAACTGCCCAACAATACCAAAATGGCCCGAAATCAATATTAAACACACCCGCGCCTCCTGGGACCCTGATCAATCATATCAAAAAGTACGGATACCTAATTAAAACTATTTCAAGGCTCAAAACATCACAATTAACGTCAAAACCACAAATCGAAGATCAAAATCCAACTCATACCTTCTAAACTTTTCAACTTCCACAAGCACATCTAATCATGCCTGCACATTTTGGATTTCACCCAAACTTTACACACAAGTTTCAATCAAGAAAATAAACTTATCCAAAGTCCTGAAACAACAGTCAGAATCTGATAATACTAAAGTCAACTTACGATCAAAACTATGAACTTTCCAAACCTTCGAATTACCAAGTTTCGGCAAATAGGGCCAAAACCTTTTAGGAACCTTCGAATCCAAATCCGAGCATATTCCTACGTCCAAAATCATCATACGAACCTATTGGAACCACTAAACCGCCAATATGAGACCGTCTATTCAAAAGTCAAATCTTGGTCAACTCTTAATAACTTAAGCTTCCAAAATGAGACTAATAGCCCATTTGGCCAAGCTTCTAAAATCAGCTTATTTTGAGAAGTACTTTTCTCAAAAGTACTTTTTTACTTTTGGTGAGCATTAGTTTGTATTTGGCTAATTAATTTGAAAAGCACTTTTGAGCAGTAATTAGTGTTTGGCCAAGCTTTTGAAAACTGCTTCTAAGTGTATTTTTCTCAAAGCGCTTCTCAGAAAAGTGCTTTTGGAGAGAATCAACTTTTTCTGCTTCTCCAAAACGGCTTTTGCTTTTCCTCAAAAACACTTTTTTTTTTTCAAAAGCTTGGCCAAACACCTCAATTTTTGGCCAAAAGTGCTTTTGGCAAAAAAAAAAAAAAACTTTTGGCCCAAAAAAAACTTGACTAAACAGGCTATCTCCAATCACTCTCAAACCTTCCGAAGCCAAGCTAAATAATTCCGCAAGTCGCAAAATAATAAACATACATACAGAAAGCATTAAGTAATGTAACGTGGCTCAAACACACAGAACGATCGGCCGGATCGTTGCAGAAACCAAACTGATGGAGTACAACACAGGTTAAAGGAGAAGGAAATATAACTTAGCTTAATTCAGAACTCCTGACAAATTGTCGATCCATAAATATGAAATCCCACTTTTTACAAATGACGGTAAGCTTTATTAAACCACAAATGAAGAAAAAATATAAATACATTAACTGTTATATCTGTCTGGCCTCAAGTGTACTTGCCATTATAGCTAAAAACAGAACATAAATAACGCTATGAACAATTCTCAACCTATGTTCTACCTAGAATTTACAAAGACATAAAGATTTAACAATACCAACAATTCATGTGGTACTTCGACGGGATGAAAAATTGGTTTTCACCACCTAGTTATACAAGTGCTTAACAATTTTTTTCAGTAGATCTGTCTCAAATGGCTTCTTCGAGTCCACAACTCATACATAACCATATGAAAAGCATCAAAATCTTTCGGAAAAGAGTTCCACTGAAAATGCTTCTGCACTTGCATTACATTCTTTTGAAGCTCCGCGTACCGATCGTACTCTATTTCTTCAAGAATTTTCTTCAGTATTGGAATGTCAAGAGATGAAACGATAACGGAGAAGCTTTCCCAGTTAAGTATGTCAGTGTATGGAAGGTCGTAATGATCGGCCAATATCACTGGAACACAACCGTAGTAAAGGGCGTCACCAATTCGGGCAGTGTTGATCTCGAAACCTTTAGCGTGAATACAGTATTTGCTGCCCTGTAACGCCTCCGAGTAGGACGTTTTCATTCGGCCTCTGTGGACAATGATCTCGGAATCGTTTCGCCATACTTGAACTAGGTTTTCACGTACTCGGGAGTTCATTGCTCCGGCGAAGAAGGCTAGCTTTTGCCTGAAGTTTCATATTACCAAAAAAAGGACAAAAGGATCATAAGGATAATCTAATGATCTTCCTTTTCTGAAAAAGAGAAACTAAATAATGATTGGGAAGTAAAAAAATAAGCAGCTCCCTCCGTATTATTTTATTTTATGCTTCTTCGTTTGACTGGACTTAAGTTTATGTAAAGAAAACTTTTGAATTTCGTGGTAAACTAGAAGTGTGTATAACTTACCAACAATATTCGCGGCCTTAAACATATCATGTCATTCATTAAAGATAAAATGAGAATGTTTGAATTAAAAACTTACTATAATTAAGAAAACAAAATTCTTGTTGAAACAAACGTCCAAAGTGAAAAGCACGACACATAAATTGAGATAGAGGGAGTGATACTTTTCAAAGAATTAATTATAATATATATTATTTCTTATGTCTTAGTTTATATGGCACACTCCTTCTACGTATTACTTGGTATAGTTTTGATCAGTTTGTCTAAATGTTCAACTTCATTTAAACGAAGATGTCATTTCTATCACACACTAACTTATTAATTCTACATCCTTCCCAAAATGAATTCCATAGGTTCAATTTCACGTAAACAAAATTTTCATTTCCATCATAAACTAACTTAATTACTACTTAGTAACTTTATCCTTAATTCCCAAAACGAATTACAATATAATTCGGAAAACTAGCATTCAACTCTTTAATCTTTAATTAATTTGCATTTGAAAGTCGCACTGCCTTTCCTTCTTTGTGTTGCTTTTTGGTATATTGAAATATATCTAAACAAAAGTTCTTGCAAAAAGAGAAAACAAATAAAACGAACCGAAGTTACCTTTTTGAAGGACCATTTTTAGAATGTACATGTACTCCTTTTCTAGGCCAAATTTGAGGAATGGAAGCATCTTTATGAGCAACATAACCAGATAGGAAGTAACTTGAAGAGCAAACCACTTGAATAGCATTTAACTTCACATGAATAGCTTTCTCCATTGCTGTCCTTCCAATAGAATGACATGCAACATAGAAATGGTCAGCCCCTCCTGACCTATTCCAATATGGGTATTTTTCACTTATCTCAAACACATAATTTTTCACAAAATCTTGGATCCCACCAACCCCTACCCTCTTGTCATTCCTTAGACTTGCTATAGAAAATGGAAGATAAAAGAGGTCAGCTTCTTTGGGGTCATTTGTGATGAAATGGCTTTTATAAAGGGCTTTCTTGAAATAACTCTCACTTGCATAGTTCCCTGCTGGTTCATAGTCAACTGGTAATAGCACATTTGCAAAAGGGTCGTTCTTCTTGTGGGGATACACATATATCTTTAGGGTTCTATTCATTTCCTTGTATTCTTCTTGGAAGAGATCCTTGTCATGAAACACGTCTTTGTTCTTCACGAATTTCTGATCTGAAAGGAAATAAATAATCTATTTTAATTTATATACACTATATATAGTATAACATTATTGTCCATTTTGATGGAATCCTATGTATGATGATGAGCGGCTGCTGCTATCTAAATATAGTATACAATTACGTATATACCTAGTATAAACTTGACATTATATGCATACACCATCATATATAGTTGCGCTGATCTATATATTAGAATTGACAATTTTAGTTGAAATTTGTTTAACATTTTCCTTAGCCTGATGTATACATAATTATCATAAAAAATAAAAAGTCAATCACGGACAAGGAAATGACAGATCAAACAAACTCGTGATTATCACGTACATACTTGAGAAGCTGAAAATTAATCGGGCTTAAGTTGATATTGTTTCAGTTTGGTTGAGGTTTAAAATTAGCTTTTAAATGTGCTTTTAATCTTAATTCTGGAGACCAAGTTAATATAAAAACGGAATGCTATTTATTTTCTAATCGCAAGGTTGTTTTTGAGTTTTGGTAAGTCTTTTAAGATACCTTTCCTAACCCTAATGTGCCTAAGCTATCTACAAACTTGTTTTATAAGTAGTGCAATACTTGACAATAACGTTTTAATAAACAATGGAGTACCATCTTTAAGTTGTTTTAACTGAAAACGTATGAAGCAAATTTATAAATATGCTAAGATAACGAAAACACAACAAATCAGACTAGCTTTTATGGTCATTACGTATTCCATGCCCCCCCCCCCCCCCCCCTGTAAATGCTCGAAATGCCTATAAATTCAGCTCAAATTGATGTTCGAAAAGGTTTTTGTTTAATTTTGGAAGCAAAATTCTATTTTAACTAAACTGCTCTTCTTTGTGGTATTTTGAATCTCAAAAAAGAAAACAAGATATCTTCTAAACCAAATTGGCTTAATAATTTCTAAAAGACATTAAAATGTGTGTTTTTTATTTAAATTATATTTAGAACTATATTAACACTCAGGTAGTTAGATGATGTAACGATTAATAATTCTACAAACTTTTAAGACGCAATGAGAGGGATTTTCAACTTGAACATTCGCACAAATTGAAGGTTAAATGTGTTTAGTCAAATATTACAATGATCAAAATCAAAATTGACCAATAACTGAGAGCCTAAAACGCTATTCTCCGTTGAAAATATCTAGAAATGAAGTTGATATAATTCTGAAAAGTATCTAAAAATATTTATGCATTTTATGTTATCTATTTGACTAGTCACACAGATAAGGAAAGAAAAAAGAACTTTTAAAATTCGTGATTTGAAATGCTATGATATTTATGTAGCTTTAATACTTCTTAAATTTGTGGTCTTAAGTAAGTCATGTCATTTATGTTACTATTAATCATGTCATTAAATGTAAGATTTAAAATTTAAAGTTAAATTGTTATCTTTTTTTGCTAATAATGAATAGGTTTAAAATTAAATTATTTTAAATATAAAAGTAAGTCAATATTCTTCTGTATAGATTGAAATGAAAATAGTACCAATTAAAATGGAGCGACCTATAGAGTATGTTTTTCTAGAAAGAATGATTTTCTAAAATAGTCAACTAATATGTTAATAGAGGATACTCATCTAGCCGCCCGGGCCACCCTTCCCGTCACACTCAACAACACCAATGAAAAAGAAAAAGTAGTAGAACTGTGAAAGTGATTTAAAAATAAATAAAAGGAAACAAATAAGAGATAATTAAGATAAATTTATCGTATTCATTGTTCTTTAACTAATCCAAGACCAAGGAAAACACAAACCAAACCACCTAATAATATACTCAATTACCCCCAGTAAATGCTCGTAATGCTTAGAAATTCAGCTTAAGTTGATGTTCCAATTCGGTTTTGATTTAATTTTTGTAGCCATTTTTTTTGTGGGGGGGGGGGGGGGGAGGAGGGGGTTGGAATTTTCTTGAGAAACAAATACAATGCGCTAAAAGATTTCTTAAAGTGATCTTGGTAATTACGAGTATCCTGAAGTTACAAAACCTTTTATGATGGCTGTATACAAAATACAATCTTGAAAAAGTATAGTATATATATTTCTTGAAAGAGTTATTTTCTAATATGGCAACTAACTGCAATAGTGCAGGATGAAGAAGCTAGACTTTTATTGAAAAATGACGAATACTTCCGTTCAAAACTCAACATCAGAAGTTAATTAAAAGAAAAAGTAGGACTGTGAAAATGATTTAATTAATACTAGTATATAATATGAAAAATAATAAGAGAGAAGATGAAGTCAGCCTCCTCAACCCCTTATCCTTCCCCCAACTTGACATTTATCGTATGAGGTCTTCATTCTTCTCTAACGAATTGAAGAAAAAGGGGAAAACTACATGTGACTAACTCATGTCAACTAACCACATTTAACTGATAAAAAAAAACAAGAATGTATGTTAATTAACTATTGGTAAATAAAACAGTATTTTGTAAACGCATGGTATATATTTATTTATTAAAACTGCATTATAAAAACACTGTTCAAAACATGCTACTTTGCTTGCATCTTTATCCCTTAGTTTGAATTGGCAACTCAATGAAGCTGTCAAAAAATTTAGAAGATATCTACCAACCTTTCCTTGTTCCCTTCTTTAGACCAGTCGGCCAATTTGAATATATTGGCTATTTATTCCAGCTTATAATACGAAACTAAAATACAAAGTAAGATAAACAAAAGAAAATAAGCATGTTGGCCAATTAATCCGACATGTTTTAATAGCCCAACAAATGTTATAATACGTTAAAGACCATAAGTTTAAAACTTTTTTTTTCTTGTTGAGTCAAACACCGCTACACAGATAAAAATAAAAGAACTACAAAAATTTGGATTTTAATCATTTATAAAGTACAGTGGTTAATTTTGCTTTTTCATGTGATGGGACTAAACTTCATGAAATAATAGCAATTTTGACATAATTCAACAAGCGTCTAGCCGCCTATACTAGTGTTTCTTAAAGTTTAATTGATCATTGAGGCAAGATAGGTAGCAACATAAATATTGGTCAAAATTCAACAAAATTAATTTAGGACATCTAAAGGGGGACATGAAGTAAAAACAATTAAGTTTCTCACCTCTTGAACCGACTTGAAGCTCCGGTTTAGAAATTGGAAATGGCTCAGGCAAAGGCAAAACAGTAGAATTCGGTAATAAAAGAGTTAGAGTTTCATCATCTTTGATTGGCTTGTTATATTTCTGTATTTCTTGAACCACAATTCTCAAATTAGAAGAGCTGATATCCAATGGTGTTTTTATTTCAAGCTGAGTTTGATGAGGATGAATATTGAGAAGTCTTAAGGTAGAAAAAATGTAGAATACTATCAAAGTTGAAGTTATGAAAGCTAGAATAGTTGGTTTTATGAATGAACTTTTGAACCTACGATTCCATTGAGATGAAACAATCATATTTGTTGAACTTTCTCTCCGGTTCATGAATAAGGTTTATGTTTATAGTGTGGAGAAGAGAGGGGGCTGGATTTATTGAAAAAGAAAACCATGAAATGAAAAGTACTCTTAGTAATATTTTGTCTTAAAATATGACATATTCATAGTTTGATTTTCTTCGGTTTTTGTTATTTTGTGCTGATTTTCTCATTAGTTTATTATACTTTGTGATGACCGCCCACAAGTTTTATCAAATTATATTTCTTCCCTCAACAGCTTTTGTTTCATGAATTTAATGTTCTAACGTACGTGCAGCACATAATTAAATTGCATGTTTAACTAATTGGTGATATCAACTTGATCGATTCTAATTTCTAGGTCGATGAATAAGGATTAAAATTATATTTTAAATGATAAATAAATTATACTTATAATTTTTAAACATGCATGAAACTTTGAAAATTTTAAAATATGTAAAACTGAAAAAAAATATTTGAATTAACTCACGAGAAGCTAAATGTGAGTTCAACTACTTTTTTTTCTAAAACAAAAAAAGAGGAGTGGATGAGTAAAGTTTTGGATGGAAGAATTATTTCAAAGGTTATTTTTTGAGGTGCTTTACTTTTTGGCGGAATGGTTTCCTGGCGACTTAAACTTGACGGGGTTTTAAAAGCCGATACATAAATTTTCAACTTTTTTATTTGAACACTCGAACTCATTTTTCCCGTAACTAATAAACATATTTGACCATTGGCCGTGTCCATGTGGCGTCAGTTGATCCTAATCAGTAGACCCGTGAGGAACACAACGTACAGGAGCGTGAATGCCTCCTTCCCAACGCCCAACAGTACAAAATGGGTTGATTAAGTGTCTTCTTATTTATTCCTTCTAAAGTACTCTCTTCCTCCATTTTTTAAAATCTGAGGCTTCATTCCTCCTTCTTGTAAAATCTGAAGCTCCATTTTTATTTTTATTTTCTTTTTTCAGATCGTGAAAATGATTAAAAGTCGTATATTTTGTCATTGTGGAGTTAAAGTTAAGTTTTGCATCACTTAGACCAAACGAAGCTCGATCAGAACAAGATTAACAGATAATAAACAAAAAAAATAGGTGAATGATTATGATCGATTTTGGAAAGGGGTGAGTGATTATGATCGATTTTGGAAGTTCATCTAGCACGGCCGACCTCATGCCATATCCACCACCATCAGTGGTGAAGCTAGGAATTTCTCCGAGGGTGTTCAAATTTAAAAAAAATAAAAAAAAAATTTCGATAAAGGGTGTTCAATATGTGTTATATACCTCTAAAACATAATATTTTACCTATGTACATAGTGCAATTTTTAGACGAAGGGTGGTCAGTTGACCACCCTTATATCCATGTGGCTTCGCCACTGACCACCATAAACAAGTCATTTTTGAATGTTGGAGAAGGTGAAAAGAATCTGGAAGGTTCTGGAATTCGGCGATCGGAGAAGGTGAAAAGAATCTTCCAGAATTTTGATGCAAATGGAGATGGGGCAGAGGCAGAGACAGGATTTGAAGCTTATGGGTTCGGAATTTTAACCTTTAAAGTTACTGGGTTCTAAATTAATAATTTATACATATTCAATTGATTTTTTAAGACAAATACATGAATTTGACCAAAACGACTGGGTTCGACCGAACCTGTACTCGATGGGCTAGCTCCGCCCCTGAGATGGGGGTCTTACCGCGAGGAAATTGAAGCTTTGGTGGTTGTTGTAAACCCTACGGTCAAATTCAGCGATGAGCAGATCAGTGCCATTCTCGACGAGGTTTTCCGAACTTATGGAGAGTTCATCGATGGCAAGAAGGGCTTTGCATATTATGTGGCCTATTGAGTGCCTACTATGATGGCCTATGGGCCTTACACATGATCCTCTCACTTTCAAGATTCTTTTCACCTTCTCCGATCATCAAAATGCTGGAATGAACAGGAGAGGGTTTGGTCAGAGAGAGGTTAAAACTAGGGGAGAGGGGTCGATATATGGAATGAAAGAGGGGACTCCGATCTGTTAAGTTAGGATTTTCGCGCCCTTGACATGTAAGACATCCATTGGTCATTTGCTGACTGGATGGACATGTATGTATATGTGTAATATGTACGCACACGGTCTCTTGTCAGATGTATTTATTATTTACGGGAAAAATGAGTTCGAGTGTTCAAATGGGAAAATAGAAAATTTATTTATCGACTTTTAAAAACCTAACAAGTTTAAGTGGTCAGGAAGCCATTTTGCCTTACTTTTTATGACAGCAAAATCACATTTCTAAGAACTGGATGGTTTATAGAGGAACTAATGTAAATAGCAATTTTGTACAAATCAAGAAAAAATTCATAAGAGAGATTAGACTTACTAAAGGGATCCAAGAAATCTCATAGGTGTAGTTTTTTAATTCAAAAATTGTAATTAGTTTTCTATTGGAGGCCTAAGCAGCTAAATTAGTCCAGGTGCTCTGTAGTAATTTTCACACTTACTACTAAACAGGCAAACAGGATCACATATTACAAGTGATGTAATAAAGACGATGACACACAAAATGAATGTATAAAATTTCAAAATAATTATTTCATCGTTCACCTTATATATTTCTAAAGCAAGTCGTTATGAAAAACGACGAGGGACCACTAAGAAAACATTCAAAAAAAGTTAACGGGACAAAAGGTGAGACCAAAATGCACGTTAAAAATTTATGTATAATTTTCTGTAGTAGTGGTAGGAACATGAGAAGAAATATGCATCTTGTCTTGACCTAAAAGGAGAGACCATATATTATGTGGAGCTTAGTGCAACTAAAGGTAATTAAGAAGGTTCAGTATAGTTATAGAAATTTGCTCTTTTATATTCTTTTGCCCTTTCTTGGCCTGCTTTTAAGCTAGCATTTGGCCATACATTCCTAATTTATTTTAAAAAATTTGATTTGGGTGAAGTTTGATTTGAAGATGAAAATGTATTTGGATATACGTTTTCAAAACATATTTTCCAACTTTATTTTGGAAAAACATGTATATAATTCCCAAATTTTGGGATTTTGGCCCAAAATCAGCAATTGAGTGATTTTGGGATTTGGGGTTTGGAATTTGGGATTTTGTCAAAATGTGGGCAAAATTTATAGCCAAACATGAGTTTTGAAAATAAATTCCAAATTTATTTTGGCAAACTCATGGCCAAACGAGGCCTAAGTATAATGTCAGCTCTTATATAGATGTATAATAAAACAGAACGTTGGGATTCCAGAAACGGTTGTTATATATTAAAAAGTGGTTCTCCATTTAGAAATGACAGAAGATATTGATTGATATGTTTCTTTAACGTACACGAAATAGGCAACGAATATGTTCAAAAGAAAATTAAGATATTTTATCATTATGGTTTAACAGAATAATATAAGTATATACGTACATTACATTTTTATAATTCTGCTATATTTATGTTTACGTGGCTGGTCTTTCATCGGGTTTTAGGTTATTGTTAATTGAACATTTCTTTGCTTGTTTAACGTGTCGTAGATAGACTTGGTCACATTCTTGGTTCGAAATGGTTATGAGTGCTGAGTACTAAATTCCAGGACCCAAAAAAGTGAAATAGCGACTAGACCTTTATCTCACTTTTTTAGATTTTTTGTGATCACACTCATGGTTTATGATAATTGGTAAAAACTAAATATTTCTGAGTATGTTTATATTCGAGATGTTCTGTGATTTGAGGAATGTATGGTTATTAAAGTGAATTATGCTTATTATGTATTTCTTATGTGTAGGAACGTGTTTGGATGAAAGTTGATCCGAAAAAGAAAGATTTGGCACAAAACTGTCACGACTCCAAAACCGATCCGATCATGATGACATCTATCGTGAAACTAGGCCAACCGACACAATCCCAAATCAAACCAATATTTCATAAAAGGAACGTCTTACACTATTAATCAAATAAAATCCCATTACATGACCTTAAATAACAAGTGCGGAAAGAAAACACAGACCCGACATCGGGGAGTCACAAGTGGCGAGCATCTACTAAGGTCTGAATACAACAAAGACTACCGCATTCTAGAAAATACTAAAACAATCCAAGGAAGATGAGAGGGAGAAGAGCAAGGTTGCGAACGCCAGACAGCTAGCTACCTTGCTAACTCCGATGGACCTGCCACTGAGTAATCAACACCCGCTACCGGGTTCAGAAATACTTGAATCTGCACACAAGGGGCAAGGAGTAATGTGAGTACGCTAACTCAGTAAGTAATAAAAGTAAATAAAGACTGAGCAGTAAGAAAACACATAATCTACGGCATAACACCACAATAAGTACAGGTTGTTTCCAAAACAGTATATAAATCAAGTCATCTCGTTAAATTCTAATTTCAGTAAAAATCCTTTGAAAAATGTCTTTCTAACAGTTTCAACAGAGATTCAATGAAGTTTAAAATAAAAATGATGAAAGTCGTAAATAGCCCCTTAGCAAGACATGAATCATAAACCGCCCCTCAGGCATAACATCAATCAGAACCAGCCCCTCGGGCTACCTCACAATCACTCGGAATCAGCTCCTCGGGCACAACATGTATCAAGATCAGCCCCTCGGGCAAACGTTATATCACTCACTAAGGATACCCGTGCTCACTAGGGGTGTTCAGACTCCGGAAGGGCTCTTACAACCCAAGCGCTATAACAAGCCATCTCGTGGCATAAATCAGTTAGGCCCTCGGCCTCATAACAACAAGCCACCTTGTGGCATAAATCAATCAGGCCCTCGGCCTCACATAACAATGAATCAGAACAACCTGCTACGGCGCGCAACCCGATCCCATAATATCCTCACAAAACAGGCTATCGGCTTCACGCAGTCAAAAACCTCTCAAGCCACTTGGGCTAACAGTAAAACAGGGTGCTCAGACCAAAATATCATTTTTATACGTCAAAACGGGGTAAATAAGACTGAGTTGTGAAATCAGTAAAGCATAGCATGACTGAGTACAAATATTAAATCAAAATAGTGAGGAATAGTAGTAAAAATCCCCTAAGGGTCCAAACAGCTTGGCACAAGGCCCAAATATGTCATTCAGCCCAAAACATAGTAATACTTTCCAAAGCACAATAGTATCAAATAGTTTTCAGTCAAATATGCAACTTAATAATTGCTACGGGACGGACCAAGTCACAATCCCCAATGGTGCACGCCCACACGCTCGTCATCTAGCGTGTGTCACCACAAAGTAGTGAAACAATGTGAAATCCGGGGTTTCATACCCTGAGGACAAGATTTACAGTCATTACTTACCTCAAACCGGATAAAACTCTAACCCGTGATGCCCTTGACTCTTGATTCGGCCTTAAATCGCCCCCAATCTATCCAAAATCAAAATCATATTATCAATACATGCTAATTGAACAAAGCCCACGTGAAAATTATCAAATTAAATCAAAATATCCGAAATTGACCAAACCCGATCCTCGGGCCCACGTTTCGGAATCCAATAATAATCACAAAAATAGAATCCTTATCCTCTCACGAGTCCACATACCAAATTTACCAAAATCCGACTCCATATGACTCCTCAAATCCTCAATCAAAACTCTCCAAAATCCCAAGCCCTAACCCCCATTTTACCCTTAATCACCACTAATTACATGATTAAACCACAGAAAACTACCAAAATCACGAGTATTAGGGTTCAAATTACTCACCTCAGTGAAACCTCCTTTGAATCCCTCTTAAAATTGCTCCAAAAGATCCAAATCCGGATGAAAAATGATGAAGAATAACCAAATTTTGCGAAGGGCCTTTTTATAAATTCTGCCCAGCACTTCCGCATCTGCGGCCCAATTCACGCACCTGCAAGACCTCACCTGCAGTCCAAAGGCCGCATCTGCACATTTCACTTAAATCTCCAGCTTTTGCACCTACACCCCAGACCTCGCACCTGCGAGCTCGCAGGTATAGTCAAATCCTTCGCTCCTGCGACAAATTCCGCATCTGTGGTTGCTTCCCGCGTCTACGATCATTGCACCTGCGGTCCCCACTCCGCAGGTGCGGAAACATCAGAAGTAGCAGCTTCAGCTGCAAAATCCCACTTCCAAGCTTCTCCGTTAACCATCCGAAATCATCCCGAGCCCCTTGGGGCCTCAACCAAATATACCAACACATCACATATCAACTTACGAACTTAGTCGAACCTTCGGAACACTCAAAACAGCATCAAAACACCAAATTACCCTTAGATTCAAGCTTAAGAACTTCTAAACTTCCAAATTCCACAAACGATGCCGAAACATACCAAACCTCGTCCGAATGACCTGAAATTTTGCACACACGTCACAAATGACACTACGAACCTACTCCAACTTCCGGAATTCCATTCCGATCTTGATATCAAAATTACCACTGCCGACCAAAAATTGCCAAATTTCCAGTTTCTCTAATTCATGTCTAATTCTACTACGGACCTCCAAATCACATTCCTGCTGCGCTCCCAAGTCCAAAATCACCTAACGGAGCTAACCGAACCATCAGAATTCACATCCCAGATTGTTTACTAAAAAGTCAAAACTTGGTCAAACCTTTTAAGTTTAAAGCTTCAAGCTGAGGATCATTCTTCCATATCCGTTCCGATTAGCCTGAAAACCAAAACCGACGATTACATAAGTCATAATACATCATACGGGCTAGCCATGCCCGAGAACTGACGAGCAAAGTGCAAATGCTCAAAACAACCGTTCGGGTCGTTACATCCTCCCCCACTTAAACATACGTTCGTCCTCGAATGTGCCCAGAGTTGTTCCAAAAACCACCAAATCACTGTGTACCCTTACCACGCACATACCCGGGGTGATCCCACATCACCATATCTCGCATAGGTTTGATAGCACAATATATCTGAAATTTCACAATCCAACTTAGCCCATAAACCTTAGAACCAAATTTCCACTTCCGAAATTATCTATAAGATCAGAATCTTACATCTACACAACGAATAAGTCTGAACACGCTGTATCAAGCCACAACCACAATTCAAGATGGAAATCACATGATATACCACACAACTCAAACACTCATAGCGATAACTTCTAATCACAACAACCGCCCACACAACCCAATTCCGGTAATAAGCCTCTTTTGAAATAAAGCTTCACTCCAACACTTTCATATACTGCCAATGAGGAAAGAAACACATAGAAATCATAACCATTCCTCACATCAACCAGTCACGGAGTTCCCTATCCTTCTACAAGGATTGTAGTAAATTTCTAAGCCGAATCCCAATATTATCCTTCCAACATGCTGAAATCGAATCCAATAGTATTCATTCTAGATCCCAATGCACTCATCTCATCCAACACGACTGCTCTAGTGACATGACACAACAATATAATCTAAAGCCACAACCCGTGCAATCCGCACACCAACAAGCAATAATCCAAATGTATTCAAATCATGAAAAATAACTCAAAAGAGAGAGCTGTACCATAAGCTCACCAGTACCATCACAACACGATGCTAAGAACCCAACACACACTGTAGGACCAGAACACACGAATCTAACCCGAAGGATCATACCTCAACATAACTTTGCGGCAATGTGCAACCTTATCCAAACACTGGTCCACATGAAACACCTCACGTTACCATGCTCAAAATTGACTACCATGCGCAATTTGATGCCTAGTACCAAAAGTGAATCACCATATCAACAGAGAAGCAAATGACGCAATGCCATACCAGTCCGAAAGAACATATCAATGCGCAATCAATCATGTACACCCAAATACCCGTCCCATTCAAATTCCGCTATAAAGCCCCAAATAGAACCCTATCATTTGTGTATAAAATCAACGAATCACAACTCTTCGCAACACAGAAAGGTATCATAGATCACTCTCGAACACGAATAAGTTCAACGACAATCGAACGACACATCCCTCAACAATAGCAATTCGGAATCAACAAAGCCGACTCGATGCAGAACACACATCCATATTGGCCTACCAACGAACCACTTATCAAGGAGTTATTGAAGCTGCTCCTTCAACTCTTTTAACTCCTCCGGTGCCATATGATATTGTGAAATAGAAATGGACAGAGTGCCCGACACCAATTCAATATCAAAATAAATATCCATGTCCGGCGACATGCCCCACAGGTCTGCAGGAAACACATCCGAAAAATCCCTCACCACCGGGATGAAACAATGGTAAGAGTCTCTGCACTGACACCCCTCACGAAGGCCAAATAAGAAAGACAACCCTTCCCAACCATCCGTTGGGCCTTCAAAAATGAAATCACTCTACTGGGAACATAATTCGTCGAACCTCTCCACTCAATCCGGAAAGAGCATAGCCTATGTCGCGTCTTAGCGTAACAGTCCAGAATAGCACGACACGGAGGCAACCAATCCATACCCAATATCACATCAAAATCCCCCATACTAAGAAACAAAGGATCCACTCGTGTCTCCAAGCCCCGATAGTCACCACACAAGGCCGATACACGTGGTCCACAACCACGACATAACCTGTTTATGAGAACTACCAGTACCCAAATCTGTATAGCACACGAATCACCATATACGATCCCAACTCCACCGTCTGTACATCTAACGCACCTCTAATACTTGATCATTCCATGAAGGATACTCCTATAATCTTTCTGTGCCACCAAGCAAACTCGAATATTAACAGCCGATCAACAAGAGAGTGTCGCAATACTAATGAAGTATCATTAACTCAAACACATTGCCCTTTCTGAAAATGTATACCCTCATCAAGCCACACCAATTAGTAATATCATTTACCTAGTCATCTGAAACTGTCCATGCTGCCTTCCATTTGATCCCATCTAGAAGAAAATCACTATACATCACATGCTCCTCACGCCAGTAGAAAATATACATCCCTAACTATGGTAGAAACCATTAAAAACTCTCTGAATCACATTTGCACAAAACCAAACCATCAGGACTGAATTCTTTTAACTCAACCAAGTTACGCAGGTCACCAAAAACCCAAGAGCATTGCCATGAAACACTTGTGGAAACTCATTACCTTATAAGCACCCAAAGAGCTAATCATATCCCTCACCATACCGATTCAATCTACTACCAAACTATCCTATTTATCTAAGTTCCTTCTAAGTTACCTTCAAATTGATACTTATCCTTGCCATAATACCGCAATCCTCAACTCAGACTCATCACACAAGACCCAAGCACAAAACTACACCGTCTAAAGGCTCATAAGTCGCTGAATACTCTCTTAAATATCCCCAAAAGCACCACATTCAAAATACTTACCCTGAAGAGACTTCTTGCGAATCCAAAACCATTACCTTCACCTTCTTGATACTAATATGCAGAATCTGTAATTGATATAGAAATTCCATAAGTCTTGACACCCTCCAATGTAAACCTCAGTTTCTAGACAAATACACATCCTGAATAATTCCCAATTATTACATATAAATCTTGAACCCATCAGAACATTCTCAAGAGTCATCCACTCTACTCAGGTCTCAATTAGGCTAATCAAATGGTCCAAACGACTTGTGCCCCATTAGCACAGCAACACATAAGGAAGTAACCCATCCTTCTAAGCAATCGAGTGATATCTAGCTCCATACCCGTTACATCCCTTACGACAACAACTAATTCATCCAATGATTTTCTCATATACCTACAAAGCATAATACACCACTATCCAAAATTTCCTTGACTCGAGTCATCCTCGATCTTGACCTCTGTAAGCCATGACTGATTTGCCGGTATACCGAACTAAAACTAATACAACACTTAGCCACGCAATCAACTTATCAATAGCACAAAAACTCGCAATGCCCATACTCTATTACTGCCATAATACTATAGGAAAATTAAACTAAATCCTTTGTAAGCTCGTGCAACACAATCATCGAGTACTTCAAATCATTAATAAATCTCGCATTCACCATCGAAACAGTCAAGACAACTCCCATACGCGATCCAAACTCAAACTGCAGCGGATATAATTCACTGGTAAAAGATGACCTACAACAAACAAGATAAGGGTCACACAAACTTCAGAACACTCCGTAAGAGATAAACCACCTACTTTGCCTCAAACTAACTCCTCTTTATACCCTTTTGCCGTCATGAACATCACACAAATCACTTAATCTTCATGTTTACCTCAAAAAATGTGAGTAATAATTAAATGTGATTTGTGGTTTTAAAGATATGTGATTTATTCCAATACTAGTGAATATACAAGTAATATTAGGTTTAAGTAAGAAATATTAATGAACCAAATCAGTGTTGTTAAAGCAACGGGGACCTCGAGCTTGATTATCTCAGGGGCCTCGAGGTGAGTTAAGAGCAAATGAAGTATGAACAATAAAGTAAAAACAATAAAGCCGAAGAACAATTGTGGAGCACAGTAAACGCGAAAAGTAGAGTAGAATGTTCTATTGCAGTGAATGAGATGATCTTTACAAATGATTGGGGTCCCCTTTATATAGGAGGAGAAAACCCTAATATGGTACATTCCTAATTATGGTAAAGAATTTTATTGGTACAACTGTATAACAGCCTAGTACAGACTCGTACTATTTCGTACAATTCTTATCCCATAATTTATGCCCTGATCCACGTGTCCTTGAGAAATTCTTGCTCTTTCTTGAGTGTCATCGAAATTGTACTGCCCTCGAGGCAAATCATGGCGGGTCTCCGATTTTCTCCCTCGAGGTATGCATTTTCCAGTCAGATCTGGTCTTTACTTTGTGCTACCCGAACTCGAGCCCGGGGTGCCGTTAAGTCCTCAAAATCGATCTCTCTGATTTCGACCGTATACAGATAGTCCCCGCATTTCTTAGAGTGAAATGATATGAAATGATTTGAATCCCTGAAGTCCTTTATGATGGCATCACTCTTATGATGTAAGCGTTGAAATGACCGAAGTGTCCCGTCGATTCTCTTCCCCAAAAGTATTAAATGCACATCAGAGCTGGTCGGCCATTAATATTAATGAATCGTCGCCGCCTTCCTCTATATATACTTGTTATCTCTTCTCATTAAGAACTTTTCCACTTTGCAAGACCTATTTTCCTCTATACGTTTCCTTTTTACCACTAGTTCCTCTGCCGTATTAGCTTAAAACCTCGCCGGTTTATTCATTTCTTCCTTCTTTTTCTAAAGAACCGATGGCAAAAACTTTCAAATCCCTTCCTCAGAAAGAAGGAACCTCCGCTTCTACTTCCCGTCCGGCCGGTGGTAAACCGTCGGCACTTCACGAGATTGTACTGAGCAATTTTTCCTTGAAAAAGGACTTTATACTCGAGAACCCTACCGACGTCCCCAGCCGTTGAGAGGATGCATCAAAATACATAAGGTCAATTGAAAACGAATACCTCGATTCTGTGAGAAGAGAGTGTAAATGGGAAGAGAAGGTCGTTCTGCAAATACCTTCTCGTGAGGAGTACATCACAACTGCCGAAGATATTAAGTCACCCTGGTCCAGATTCATCCGTCCTTTTGACGGATCATAATAATGATGAGGTTCTTTATCGAGAAGGTCGGGCTTGAGTTCACCCTCATCCACCTCATCCGATTATATCGAACTCAACATTTTCGAGGTTTAATCAAACTCCAACGCCGATCAACCAAGTCCTTCTTCGCCAGTAATGACGAAGGCACGGATCGAGGTTGGATGAGCCGATTCATCTAGGTGAGGATCTTCGATGTTATTCCCAAGGAGTTCCTGTTGTTCCCTAAGAAATGGAACTTCAAATGTGAGTGGAATTCTTTGCTTCATTTCTTTTCGATAAATTTTGCTGAACTTCGCATAATTATTCCTTTCCCTTTTTTGCAGCGGTTCCGTGGATGCCTAATGCGGTCCTCGACCTCGAGGACTGGGTTCGCAAACTAGCTGCTACTTTAACATACGACAAACACAAGTGGCGGGAGTTGTCGAAGGGCAAGTGGGAAGCGAAACACCATGGTACACGTCATAATGTTTCTTTCCTTATTAAGAATGTCTTTCTTCATGTAACATGATTCCTCTATTGTAGGTATTGGTGAGTTCTTCGAGATGAGGCTGTCCCCTCCCAGGGAGGGAGTAGGATCTTTGGCTCCAAAGTCGAAGGAGGATAACAAGAGAAAAAGGTCCTCGAAGAGTGAGGACACTCAAAGCCAAGTAGAGCCCGCTTGGAGGCGCAAGAAAAACATGATCATCAATGTGGATATTGACTCGGTCCCGATGATGGTGACGAGATGGAGGGTTCGGCGTTGGTGACTCAGGCCAGGAAATATTTTGAGGCTATCAAGTCTGCTGATGTCGGGGCCCCTAGCCTTGAGGAAGGAACTTTAAAAGAAAAAAGGGGATGAAAGCCCTGCGTCACCTGACGTGGTAATTGCTTCTCAAACTTCTGGAAATACTCCAAAGGGAGCGAGCTTCAAAGCTCCTTATCCTGAACAGAGCGCCTCGGGTGATCTCCCCGAGGCCATGATAACAGGTCATTCCTCGTCATTTCCGTCCTTCTCCAAGAATGCCATTAGGGATGCTCAGAACTTGAAGATATCCGAGCTAGGAGGAGTCCCGAGTGAAAACGAACCCCTTCCAGGGTTGCTTCGCAGGGGTCAATGAGGCCGACCCAGCAAATACGAGCCTAATCTTCGAGGAGGCTCAACGTCTTTGCTCAATTGTAAGTTTTTAGTGGTACTGCAATTTCTCTAATGCCATACTTTTCTTCTTTTGCCTAATCGATCATTCCTTTCCTTTCTGTAGGCCTTCGACAAATTGAAGACCGAATTGCATCACTATGAAGACGAGTTGCATAGAGCTTTGAATGAGGAGAAAACCCTTAGGCTTCTACTTGACAAAAAGGAGGAAGAACTGAAGCATCTTCGATCGGAGTTGACCAAAGCTCGTGAATACAAGAGTGAGTTAGAAAACCAGGTAATATTCTGAAAAAATACGGGCTACCTATCCCTTCTTTGGAGGCTAATACTTCAATATCTCAGCTGCAGCAAAATCTAGATATGATTGGGCAGCTCCGGGGCGAGGTAGATCAAGCTCGAGCCGAGGGCAATGAATGGAAGGTGAAGATGGACACCCTCGTTGTGGCTAAAAATGATGCACTGGCGAAGGTATCGGCCCTCAAGGTTCAACTTCAGAATGCTCAAGGGAGCAGCTTTGTTCAGGCTGGTAGAATAGCCGAGCTCGAGACTGATCTTGCGAAAGCTAAGGTGAAGTTGTGAAAGTCCGGGCTGAAGCCAGAGAAATATAAGACAAGGCCGATAGGATGGTGGCCATATATTTGAAGGATGCTACCGATGATCATATGGAGTTGAGGGGGGCTTCCGACCGAGAGAAAAGAAGCAATGACTATGCCTGATGCCGATCCTGGAGGGAGACCCTCAAAGAGGTCCATGCTAAGGGCTTCGATCTTTCCGATGAGATAAAGCAATCTAAGGCAAATGAGGTTGATGCCAAATTTGTCCTTTCCTCCAACAATGATGATGACGTCAAAGATGATGAAGAGGGGGAGGTTGCCGAAAAAGCTACCCCCGGGGAAGATGCTGGTATCGGAAGGAGTGACGGGTCTGGGGGGGAATGCCCCTCTGGTGTAGGTAGAATTTTTTCTTTCTTTTTGTAATTTTTTGATTTGTAGGACTCTTGTGTAATATATTTTTTTTATACATATAAAGGAAAGGAGTTTCCTCGATCGTTTGCCTTTAATTTTTATTCAAAGTTTTCTTGATTTTATATGCTATAATCTCTGAGTGTTGATTCAAATTTAGGGTAGAGTAGACCCTCAAGTTTTATGTTTTGAGTCCGAGCTGGGTAAGGTCTCGAGCATGGTGTGCTTCGGCCTTTAAGCTCTTTAAATATTGGCCCTTAGGCTTTTTAGGTTGGACCTTAGGCTCTTTTAGGTTGGCCATTAGGCTTTTTTGGGTTGGCCCTTAGGCTCTTTAGGTAGGTCCAATTCGGCCTATAAAATGGATATATATTTTCCCACTTTCTGGCTAAAGACTTAGTGAAAATTTTGGTATGCCTTAGCATTCATATTCATTCGATTTTTTCGAAGGTTCGATTGATTAGAACCTCGTTTGTAATTTGATATGCAACGTTAATCGAATACTTCTTGAGGCTTTTTCAAAGGTTGATGTTATCGAAGCCTTCGCATTATTCGATGGCTGATTTTATCGAAGCCTCTAGATTATTCGAGGGCTGATTTTATCGAAGCCCCTTATAATTTGCTTTTGCCGAGGGTTGTCTGATTTAACCGATTTTTTAGAAGTACATAAAGGCCTTTTAGTTTTATGGAATAAGTCGGACATCTCCAAGCCACATTATTTTGGCCGCAGCCTTTTTATATTACCGTAGTATTTTATATGGCCATAGCCTTTAGTCCCCGAGTGTGATGGACTTGGCCTTAATATCGAGGGGATGCCTCTTTGAGGTATTGTGAGCTCGAGTTTGCCTCTTTGAGGTCTTATAAGTTTGAGTGTGCCTCTTTGAGGTCTTATAAGTTCGAGTGTGCCTCTTTGAGGTCTTATAAGTTTGAGTGTTCGATGACTCGATATGTCAACTATCGATGACAGTCCTCGAGTATTCAGGTGCATTTAGGGTTTTAGCCCTTGAGCCGTTAAATGTGAAAATAGTAGACTTCTTTGAGGCACAAGGTGTTTTGATATAATAAGAATGCTTCTTCAAATAATTGATACATGCGTACATGTTTTGTTGCTGGAGGCTCGACTATTCTATATGGACATGGTTCATTTGACCATTTGGCCCATTACAACATTTCCTTATCGAGGCCCTCCTTGGCATGAATTCCTTTCTTCTAGAATGCGTCCTCCAAGGGTGATGCCCCCAGTGTTTGAGGTTAATTGAAAAGAAGCCTTGAATACTTGTTGAATATTCCTTAGGTAGCATATAGGTGTTGCCTCATTAGAAACCTTGCCGGTAAAACCCACTTGGGATATAACATAATCTAAGGGAAAAAGAGTGCAACACATGCTTTAAAACCCAAGGTCTTCGAGCTGAAAGGTGCCTCGATGTTTCCAATTGAACATCTGTAAGGAGTTAGTTTTAAACACAAATGGAAAAGGGGAGAAGGTCATACCTCAGCATTAATAGCGTTTGAGCAACAATACATTCCAATTGTTTGGTAGTTGCTCGCCTTCCATTGTGCTAAGTTTATAGGATCCTTTCCCTACGACTCCGAGGACACGGTACGGTCCTTCCCAATTGGGGCCTAGTCCTTTCATTTGGGTCTCGAGTGTTGAGAGTGACTTTCCTTAGGACTAAGTCCCTGACTCCGAAATATCGAATCTCCATCTTTCTGTTGTAATACCTTTCGATCCTTTGTTTTTGTGCAACCATTCGAATTAATGCGACCTCACATTTTTCATCTAGTAGTTCGAGAGAAGTGTTCATAGCTTCATGATTTGAGTCCTCAGTGGCATGTTGAAACCTGACGCTAGGTTCCCCGACTTCGACTAGGATCAATACTTTGGACCCGTATACCAAAGAAAATGGGGTCTCCCCCATGCTTGACTTTGACGTCGTTCGATATGCCCATTGCACCTCGGGTAATACTTCTCTCCATTTCCACTTTGCATCATCTAACCTTTTCTTTAAGTTTCGAATGATGGTTTTGTTTGTGGACTCGGCCTGACCATTTGCACATGGGTGGTAAGGCGCTGATAGAATCCTTTAGATTTTATGGTCCTCGAGGAATTTTGTTACCTTGCTGCCGATGAATTGTTTTCCTTTTTCACATGCTATTTCGGAAGGTATCCCGAACCGACATATGGTGTGGTCCCATATGAAGTCGAGGACTTCTTTTCCTCTTATCTTCTCGAAGGCCTGCGCTTCTACCCATTTTGAGAAGTAGTCAGTCATAAACAAAATAAATTTAGCTTTACCTAGCGTCATTGGTAGGGGACCAACGATGTCCATCCCCCATTTCATGAATGGCCACGGGGATAGGACCGAATAAAGTTTTTCATCGGGTTGATGGATCATCGGTGCAAATCTTTGGCATTTATCACAGCTTCGAATGAACTCCTTGGTACCCTTTTCCATGCTATCCTAATAATACCCCACTCTGATCACCTTGCGAACCCAAGAGTCTGCACTAGAATGGTTCCCACAAGTGCCCTAATGGATTTCTTGTAATACATAATCGGTGTCCCCGGGTCCCAAGCACACTGCCAGTGGTCCATCAAAGGTTCTTCTATACAACGTTCCATTTTCACTGAGTGAGAATCGAGCTGCTTTGGCTGAAGTTCTCTCGACTCTTTTGGGTCCGTGGGGAGCTTCCCGTTCTTTAAGTAGTCGATGTACTTATTCCTCCAATCCCACGTTAAACTTGTTGAATCAGTTTCTGCATGGCCTTCTTCGACCACCGACCTCAATAGTTGGAAGACATACCCCGGGATGATATCATCTTCTTCAACCATTGACCCCAATTTTGCAAGTGCATTGACCTCGCTATTCTGTTCTTGAGGTACATGGTCCAGTGTCCATTCCTTGAAATGGTGCAATGTCACTTGAAGTTTTTCTAAGTACCTCTGCATTTGGTCGTCTCGAACCACAAAGCTCCCATTTACTTGATTTACTACCAAAAGGGAATCACACTTTGCCTCGATGACCTTTGCTCCAAGGCCCTTGTCTAGTTTGAGACCTGTAATCATGGCCTCATACTCGGCCTCATTGTTAGTCAATTTAGAAGTTTTGATAGATTGCCTAATGACACTGCCCGTAGGCGATTTTAAAATGATGCCGAGCCCGGATCCTTTCACATTTGAGGCACCATCTGTGAAGAGAGTCCATACCCCCGATGATGTACCCTTTTTCAGCAGGAGTTCCTTTTCTACTTCGGGTATGAGGGTGGGCGCGAAATCGGCCACGAAGTCTGCCAAAATTTGAGACTTGATAGTCATTCGAAGCTGATATTCAATATCATACCTCCAAGTTCGATGGCCCATTTAGCCAATCTGTGCGATAATTCGTGTCCCGACCCAAACTGGAGGGCCATGACTAGCACTTGGCCATACTTGCCGAGCACCAACGTACATTTTATCTAACTTTCTTTATTATCTTTTAGGGCTGACGAGATCAATATAAATGGTAGACATGGATCAGGGACAACCAACAATAAAATATGATGGTATGAACATACATAACATGGGATGACCAGACAATCAAGAAACTATATATAAGGTACGAGCTACCACACTGCCATGAAAGACTATACAATAAAAATTCAGCTGACAAGGCATACCAAACTATACATGAGTCGACACCTGTCTATGAGCCTCTAAAGGAACATAAGTGCTGCAACATAGCTGAAACAGGGCCCTGACATACCCATAATGTCTATAACAAAAATGCATACCAAGACCACAACAAGTTCAGAGAAGGGATCTCGCCAATCATCGCTAAACTGGACAGCCTACTATGGTGGGGGAGCTGCACCTGCCTATCTATCAGGACCTGCAGCACGACATGCAGCGTCCACAAATAAAAGGACGTCAGTATGAATAAAGTACTGAGTATGTAAGGAAGGGAACCATAAGTACGAATAGTAATGTAAGCAGGGATAAAGAATATATAACTTGTAACATCTGCGTACCTCTGAGGGCTACTGATATGAAATGCATGATACATATGTATATGTATATAAACTTTTAAAACATAAGCCTCTGTGGGCATCATCATCATCATATCGTACCCGGCCATAATAGGCTCGGTAAAAAATTTACTCGGCCATCATAAGGCTGGGTAGTATTGTACCCGGCTACGTGGAGCTCGGTAAAACCCAACTGATCAGTGGTTGCACAATAGGTGCCGTACCCGACCGACTATAGTGCGGCTCGGTAGAGTAAAATAGATACATATATATAATGCATGCTCGACTCATGGAATCACGTTCTAAACCTTTCGGAGTGACGTAAGGTCGGTATCCTCTGTACACATTATTAGGACTAACTCTTCACTATAAACCTTATAAGAATCAGGAAGTACCAACAACATTGATAACATACGAATAAGAGAAGCAACACTAACATCAATCATTCCATAAGAGGGGAAACAATGTAAGTACTGCTAGCTTCTAAGAGTAGAGTATCTTTGGAAGCTCGTTCATTACATTATGTACAATTGGAGTCGTGCAAAAGAAGGAAAGTGATAGCCTCATATACCTTATATATACTGCCACATCTCAATCTATGCAATTGTCACGACTCCTTAGTCTACAATAAGAGAAACGATACTATCGTTATCATTTAAGCATCATAACTATTATGTATCGACCACAACCTATTTTACGATGAAACAGACAACACCTCCCCTATATATATGAATTCACTCAAAAAAATTACCAAACAACCCAAACAACATCAATAATAATCATATTGAGCCTCCCAAAATAGTCCACATACAACCTAATCACTTCATACATACGACGGCCACCGTAGTCGTGTCAAACGACCCGGAAATATTACGAAGAACTACCAGCCCACAACCCTACATCTATATGGTGTTTATCCACACTCTTCCTCCTCAAAAACTCCACAAAACAGTAGTAAAATATGCAGCCCAACAGCAACACAAAACAGTCTGCTACAAGTGAATAACTCGAACTCACGGCTTCCGATCATCGTCCCGTGAGTTCTTACATGTATAGAATGAATTAACATGAATTCAAAGCAGAAAAAATGTATGAAAGAGAGCAGTAAACTTACATTACTTGTTGGATAACTCAGCCCTTCCCTTGGTTCTTCAATCTCTAGGTTTTATTCCCAATTAGAACTTGAAAGAGAGGTAAAATCGATTAGGGTTTGTGGATAATTTTTGGGAGAGGTAAAAGCTCTAGGTCTGATTATTTGTGATATATAATGAGGGTTATATTTAAGGAGATAACCCTTTAAATGGTCTCTTTTGCCGACCTGAAACTTTCTATTTTTGGGCTATCATTTAACCAAGTAGGTGACACACCTACTTGTCACCTAGCAGCTTGTGCAGTATCGCAAAAAAGCCTATATCTCTCTACTCCGATGTCTTATTGACAAACGGTTTAATGCATTGGAAACTAAACTCATAGGTTTTTAATTGGTGGGTAGATCACCCCATAATTCTTTGTAAATTGAGAGAAAATCTTAGTAATATGTGACCTAATGTTTAAGTAAAATTATGAACCTAAGTTGCGACAACTTTTGTCGACCTTTGTTTCATAACTCGTTTGACTTCAAGACTTATGATACGGATATGATTAAATACCTTAAAACACGACCTCTTGAGTGTATTAATCACCTCTAGGTTTACCTGAAAATATGGCTGACAACATCCTTGATTCGTTTAACTTCTAATACTTGTTAACCACCCTTATACACCTTTGTATCATTTAAGACCAATAGAATTAACTTCTTATCATATTAAAGATAATATCTTCATGGATTTACGTTGACTACCTTATGGCATGAACTAACGTACATGAATATGGGTTGTAACAATTCGGGCTTATGCAAGACATTTCGAAGTGGGTATGTAGTCAATACATATATATGGTGGCATTGAAAATATGATTTTAATTTCCTAGATGCGCTTATTAATGCAAGAAATAACTTTTCCAAATGCGGGTACCTGGTTTCAGCATTTTCTAGGGTACGACTCACATAATAGATAGGAAATTGTGTACCTTGCTCTTCTCGAACCAACACGCCACTTACCGCCACCTCGGACACGGCTAAATACAAGTAGAGTGTTTCATCCTCCTTTGGAGTATTGAGCAGGGGTGGGCTCGAGAGATACCGTTTTAATTCTTCCAGGCTTGTTGGCACTCCGGGGTCCATGCGAAGTTGTTCTTCTTCTTGAGTAGGGAAAAGAAATGATGGCTCCGATCTGATGACCTTGAGATAAATCGGTCTAGGGCAGCTATCCGTCTGATCAGCCATTGTACGGCTTTCACATTGTTCACTACGGTGATTTCTTCAATGGCTTTGATTTTATCAAGGTTGATATCGATACCCCTGTTCGACACCATGAAGCCCAAGAACTTGCTTGAGCCGACTCCAAAAGCACATTTCTTGGGGTTGAGCTTCATGTTGTACTTTCTTAGGATATCAAACATCACCTGCAAATGGGTCAAATGGTCCTCTGCGCGCATGGACTTAACTAGCATGTCAGCAATGTAAACTTCCATGGATTTGCCTACTTGATGTTCGAACATCTTATTAACTAGGCGTTGATATGTGGCTCCTGCATTTTTTAGCCCGAAGGGCATTAAACTATAACAATATGTAAAGTCTTTTCATGGTCCTTCGGGTTCATTTGAATTTGGTTGTACTGGGAGTAGGCATCGAGAAAAATAAGGATCTCGTGTCCAGCTGTAGCATCAATCAAACGATCGATGTTGGGCAACAATAAAGAATCTTTAGGTCATTCTTGTTCAAATTTTTGTAGTCTACACACATTCTAAGTTTATTCCCCTTTTTAGGGACTACCACTACGTTAGCTAGCCATTCATTATATTTTACTTCCTTAATGGATCCTATCTTGAGAAGTTTGGTTACCTTTTCTTTGATGAATGCATGCTTTACCTCGGACTAAGGTCTCCTCTTTTGCTTCACCTGTTTAAATCTGGGATTGATACTTAGTCGATGGGTAGTTATCTCCGGTGGGATCCCTATCATATCTAAGTGGGACCTGGTAAAACAATCAATGTTATCGATAAGAAATTGAATGAGGTTTTTCCTGAGTTTGGGGGTTAACTCTGTCCCCAGGTATACCTTTCGTTCTGGAAGATGCTCAATCAATATGGCCTGCTAGAGTTCTTCGACATTTGACTTTGTCGCATCCGATTCTTCGGGGCAACGAAGTCTCGGGGGATGAGAAAATCTTATTCTTCGTCCTCGACCACCTGTCCCTCGGGCTCAACCGAGGGTATGGGCTGTGATTGCTATTTAACCACCTATTTGTCCTTTGACTTTTTCGATGCGGATGATGTCGATACCAGTGCCAAGTCGTGTACTACAAACATCTCCTTAGCTGCATGCTTCTCTCTATATACTTTTTCATGCCATCCTTTGTTGGGAAATTCATCATTTGATGAAGGGTTGATGGCACTGCCCTCATGCTACGGATCCACGTCCTTCCGAGCAAAGCATTATACCTCATGTCACCTTCAATGACATGAAATTTGGTGTCTTGTATGGTTCCAACCACATTGACTGGGAGGATGATTTCTGCCTTCGTTGTTTCACTTACCATGTTAAAGTCATTTAAGACTCGAGATGTTGGTATGATTTGACCGAGCGACCCGAGCTGCTCCACGACCCTTGACTTGATTATACTTGCTGAGCTACCTGGATCCACGAGAACATGTTTAACTTGAACTTTATTTAAAAGGATAGAAATTACCAGTGCATCATTGTGAGGCTAAGATAAGGCCTAGATGTCTTCCTCACTGAATCTGAGGGTGTCCTCGGGAATATAGTCCCGAGTCCACTTGTCCCTTGTGATAGATACTTTGGTACGTTTGAACTGGGGGATGTTGACTCCTCCGATGATCATGTGAATGACATGTTGAGGTTCTTCAGGTTCATTCTTCATGTTTGCATCTCTTTCTCGAAAATGGTTCTTGGCCCGGTCACTGAGAAATTCACGAAGATGCCCCTCGTTGAACAACCGGTCTACCTCTTCTCTAAGTTGCCTGCAATCCTCAGTCATATGCCCATGTGTATCATGATACTTGCACATCAAGTTGGGGTTCTTCTGAGAAGGATCGATCTGTATAGGCTTGGGCCATCTAGTATCTCTAATTTTTTCAATAGCTGAGATGATACCTGAGGCATCGACACTGAAGTTGTACCCTGATAATCGGGGTACCTCCACTGGTCCCAAGTGCCTATCAAACCCGATTTTTCTCAAGAGTCCCCGGGAATTTTGACCTCGGTTTGCTCTTCTATCATTCTGAGGTATGTTACGCCTTGAAATGTTCCTTCGATCTTCGGCGTATGGCTGGTATCTTTCCTTATTCGACCTTGATGCCCTGTCTGCATTTCCTGACTCCTTTGCTAGTAACATGCTTGGATAAACTAAGCCCGAGGGGGCTCCCAAATGGTCATCCTCGACCCTAATTTTTGATTGGTACCTGTTATGCACATCCGCCCAAGTCACGGCGGGATACTTGATCAAGTTTTGCTTAAGCTGCTTCGAAGCTATCGAACTTCATTCATTTAGCCCCTGAGTGAAGGTTTGCACGGACCAGTCATTGGAGACCAATGGTAACTCCATTTGTTCTGACTGGACACATGATACAAATTCCCTCAGCATCTCGTTCTCCCTTTGCTTTATTTTGAATACATCTAAATTCCTTGTTGCAACTTTTATGGCACCAGCATGTGCCTTTACAAACGAGTCTGACAGCATGGCAAATAAATTGATAGAGTTTGGGGGTAAGTTATGGTACCAAAGCATGGCACCCTTAGACAGAGTTTTCCCAAACTTTTTTAGCAAAACAGACTCAATCTCATCATCGTCCAAATCATTTCCTTTTATTCCACAAGTATATGTGGTGATGTGCTCATTGGGATCAGTGGTTCCGTTGTATTTTGGGATGTCTAGCATCCGAAACTTCTTCGGGATGGTCTTCGGAGTCGCACTCTAGGGGAATGGTTTCTGTACGAACTTCTTTGAGTCCAGTCCTTTCAAAATTGGAGGTACTCCCAGTATCTGGTCGAACCTAGAGTTGCATGTCTCCACCTTTTTGTCATTTTCTTCAATCTTCTTTTCTCCGGTCTCGATCCTTTTGGAAAGCTCTTCGAGCATCCTCATGATGGTGGGGTTAGTCCCAGAGCCATTGTTGCTTGATCTTCCAGGGTTGGCTCAACACGATGAGTGGTTTCTGGCCAAGCCACGCTCGGAGTCTGTTGCTGACTCTGCAACTGGGCGATAACAACTTGTTGTGCTTGCAACATCTCAAAAATATCTTTTAGATTAAATTCCCTTTCTCCTTGAGCCTGTGTCCTTTGAGCATCAGGTTGATCCCCTCCGTGTACACTTTCTTCGACATCAGTGTCTCCAGGATTTAGTGGTGGCACACCGGTCCCTACAGCTATTGCATTGTTTTCTCCATGGGATCCGAGACCGTCATTTCTATGTACGAGTGCGTTGGCTGAGCTAGACATATCTTAGCCTAAAATCAAAGAATCTTTGACAAGAAAAAGTGTAAAGAATAATGTGTGTTATTAGAAAACTAGCACTAAAATAATCACTATTATCTTTAGTCCCAGGGTGGGCGCCGAACTGTTTACCTCGAAAAATGTGAGTAACAATTAAATGTTATTTGTGGTTTTAAAGATATGTGATTTATTCCAATACTAGTGAATATACAAGTAATATTAGGTTTAAGTAAGAAGAATTGATGAACCAAACTAGTGTTGTTAAAGCAACGAGGACCTTGAGCTCGATTATCTCGGGGGCCTCGAGGTGAGTTAAGAGCAAATGAAGTAAGAACAATAAAGTAAAAACAATAAAGCTGAAGAACAATTATGGAGCACAGTAAATGAGAAAAGCAGAGTAGAATGTTCTATTGCAGTAAATGAGATAATCTTTACAAATGATTGGGGTCCCCTTTATATAGGAGGGGAAAACCCTAATATGGTACCTTCCCAATTATGGTAAAGAATTCTATTGGTACAACTATATAACAACCTAGTACGAACTCGTACTATTTTGTACAAATCTTATCACATAATTTATGCCCTGATCCATGTGTCCTTGAGAAATTCCTGCTCTTTCTTGAGTGTCATCAAAATTGTACTGCCCTCGAGGCAAATCCTGGCGGGTCTCCAATTTGCTCCCTCGAGGTATGCATTTTCCAGTTAGATCTAGTATTTACTTTGTGCTGCCTGAACTTGAGCCCGGGGTACCATTAAGTCCTCGAAATCGAGCTCTCCGATTTCGACCGTATACACTTCCTGAGTTTGAACTCATATCAAGACATAAAATCTACCTCACTCCCCAACTAAACAACATGAAAAGATCCTTCTGTGCACCTACAACTCGGGGCTATATGTCAAATCACGATGGAAATCAAGAACCAGATAATTCTTTCTACCCTCAACCAAACCATTCTCGTCACATTCAAATCATGTGAACGCACCTCGCAGTCACATCATACTCATCACGTAGCCATCCAGTCATCACTTCCCTTAATAGGGTCACTATCAAACATATAAATCCAAAAGTACGTGCTCACACAATCAACACCTCAGTGCTCACGCTGCCGGCAAAGCCCGGCCTCAAGTCCTTTAGACTGGCCCAACATCAACACATATAAATCACATCTCGCCCCTCGATCAGGGAATCATAAGCCGTCGATTCACAGCTGATATCGAGCGCTCATGTGTGCATACGAACGCGTGGAAGGAATTTCAAGAGTTACAATTAAGGCTGAATCAATGACGCATGATAAGAATTTAAGAATGTGGGATTGCCTAAAGGTTCTGCAGCCTCTCGAAGATAAGTATAGACCTCTCCGTACCGATCCGCGAGACTCTACTAAACCTGCTCATGACTCGTGAGACTTATGTAACCTAGGCTCTGATACCAACTTTTCACGACCCAAAAACCAACCCAGTCGTGATGGTGCCTATCGTGAAAGTAGGCCAGCCGACACAATCCCAAATCAAACTAATATTTCATAAAAGGAATGTTCTAGACTATTAATCAAATAATACGAGCCTAAATAACAAGTGCGGAAAGAAAACACAAGCCCAACATCGGGGTGTCACAAGTCACGAGCATCTACTAAGGTCTGAATACAACAAAGACTACCATAGTTTGGAAAATACTAAAACAGTCCAAGGAAGATTAGAGGGAGAAGAGCAAGGCTGCGAACGCCAGACAACTACCTTGCTAACTCTAATGGACCTGCCACTGAGTAATCAACACCCTCTATCGGGTTCAGAAATACCTGAATCTGCACATAAGATGCATGGAGTAATGTGAGTATGCCAACTCAGTAAGTAATAAAAGTAAATAAAGACTGAGCAGCAAAAAATACATAATCCACGCCATAACACCACAGTAAGAACATGATGTTTCCAAAATAGTATATAAATCAAGTCATCTCATTAAAATCCAATTTCAGTAAAATCCTTTGAAAAAACATCTTTCTAATAGTTTCAATAGAGACTCAATGAAATTTAAAATAAAAATGATGAAAGTCGTAAATAGCCCCTCGACAAGACATGTATCATAAACCACCCCCCGGCATAACATCAATCAGAACCAGCCCCTTGGGCTACCTCACAATCACTCGTATTCAGTCCTTCGGGCACAAAATGTATCAAGATCAGCCCCTCGGGCAAACATCCTATCACTTACTCAGGGTACCCGCACTCACTAGGGGTGTTTAGACTCCGGAGGGGCTCCTACAGCCCAAGCACTATAACAAGCCATCTCGTGGCATAAATTAGTCAGGCCCTCGACCTCATAACAACAAGCCAACTTGTGGCATAAATCAATCAGGTCCTCGGCCTCACATAAATGAATCAGAACAACCTGATGCGGCGCGCAACCCGATCCCATAATATCCTCACAAAACAGGCCCTCGGCCTCACTCAGTCAGAAACCTCTCAAGCCACTCGGGCTAACAGTAAAACAGGGTGCTCAACCCAAAATATCATTTTTATACGTTAAAACGGGGTAAATAAGATTGAGTTGTGAAATCAATAAAGCATAGCATGACTGAGTACATGTATTAAACAAAAAAAGTGAGGAATAGTAGTAAAAAGCCCCTAAGGGTCCAAACAGCTTGGCACAAGGTTCAAATATGGCATTCAGCCCAAACATAGTAATACATTCCAAAGCACAACACTATCAAATAGTTTTCAGTCAAATATGCAACTTAATAGTTGGTAAGGGACGGACCAAGTCACAATCCCCAATGGTGCACGCCCACATGCTCGTCATCTAGCGTGTGCATCACCACAAAGTAGTGAAATGATGTAAAACCCCGGGACAAGATTTAGAGTCATTACTTACCTCAAACCGGACAAAACTCTAACCTGTGATGCCCTTGCCTCTTGACTCGGCCTCAAATCGCCGGGAATCTATCCAAAATCAGAATCATATCATCAATACATGCTAAAGGAACAAAGCCCATGCGAAAGTTATCAAATTAAATCAAAATTCCAGAAATTGGCCAAACCCAACCCCCGGGCCCACATCTCGGAATTCGATAATAATCACAAAACTAGAATCCTTATCCTCTCATGAGTCCATACATACCGAATTTAAGAAAACCCAACTCCATATGACCTCTCAAACCCTCAATCAAAACTCTCCAAAATCACAAGCCCTAACCCCTCATTTCACCCTTAATCACCACTAATTACATGATTAAACCATAGAAAACTACCAAAATCACTAGTATTAGAGTTCAAATTACTCACCTCAGTGAAAACCCCTTTGAATCCCTCTTCAAATTGCTCCCAAAAGCTCCAAATCTGGATGAAAAATGATGAAGAATGACCAAAATTTGCGAAGGCGCCTTTTTATACATTCTGCTCAGCACTTCCGCATCTGCGGCCCAATTCACGCACCTACGGGACCGCACCTACGGTTCAAAGGCCGCATCTGTGCATTTCACTTAAATCTCCAGCTTCCGCACCTGCGTCCCAGGCCTCGCACCTGCGGGCTTGCAGGTGCGGTCAAATCCTCCACTCATGCGACAAATTCCGCATCTGTGGTTGCTTCCGCATCTGCGATCATCGCACCTATGGTCCCCACTCTATAGGTGCGAAAACATCAAAAGCAGCAGCTTCAGCTTCAAAATCCCACTTCCAAACTTCTCCGTTAACCATCCGAAATCATCCCAAGCCCCTCGAGGCCTCAACCAAATATACAAAAACATCACATATCAACATACAAACTCAGTCGAACCTTCAAAACACTCAAAACAACATCAAAACACCAAATTACCCTCGGATTCAAGCTTAAGAACTTCTAAACTTCCAAATTCCGCAAACTATGCCGAAATATACCAAACCTCGTCCGAATGACTTGAAATTTTGCACACACGTCATAAATGACACTATGAACCTACTCCAACTTTCAAAATTCCATTCCGATCTCGATATCAAAATTTCCACTGCGAACCAAAAATCGCCAAATTTTCAATTTCGCCAATTCAAGCCTAATTCTACTATGGGCCTCCAAATCACATTTAGGCCATGCTCCCAAGCTTAAAATAATCTAACGGGGCTAACTAAACCGTCAGAATTCACATTCGAGATCGTTTACTAAAAAGTCAAAACTTGGTCAAACCTTTCAAGTTTTAAGCTTCAAGCTAAGGATCATTCTTCCATATCCGTTCCGATTAACCTGAAAACTAAAACCGACGATTACATAAGTCATAATACATCATACGGGCTATCATGCCCGAGAATTGGCGAGTGAAGTGCAAATGCTCAAAACGACCGGTTAGGTTGTTACAAAAAAAAAGGTAAAGACACAAGGAAAGAGCTGAAGGCAGCTTGTCCATTAGTCGTGCACCGAGGGAGATGCATACGAGCGGAGTTGGCCTTATGCAAAATAATAAATTCAGCCCCATCACGTGACACATCCCAAGAAAAAGAAGAAAAAAGGAACTGCAAGCTCGTTCGCTAGTCGCGCGGAGGGCATACACACCGATACTTTGCTTAGCCAACACATCTTCATATTGCATTCCATCCAAATATATCTCAATTCACACCTCCAATGCCTTCTCATTAGCTCTCTGATTCTCAGGATAATATTGAAATGCAGATCCTCACGCCCAGCCATTGTGCAGCTTCTGTATAGAAACTAGAGAGTCCGTCTCAACCTGAATGAGTCTATAACCCTCCTCCCAGAAACTAGTTGTTTAGCTAAAAACAGATAATCAGAAGAAAATGATCGGGCAAGGACTGTTATCTTGTCTGAATTTGGATTGTATTGGGCTACCTTCTAACCACCCTAGGTCATATAAATACTCCATGAAACGTCTTTTGAGGCAAGAAACATGCAAAGAGTAGGAGACATCAAATTTGCCAATGAGTTCAACTATTTTTATTTCTCGATCATTTCTGATTTTTAACTATTATTTTGAGAAATATGTTATGAGTGGCTAAGTACTTTAGTTCTTGGGTTGTGATTGTCATGAATACCGATGTTTGTTGATTATTACTTTTTTTGAATACGAATTATTATCATAGGTTTCTTCTTTACTTCTAGGTTTAATTTGCTAATTGTATAGCCACCAATACCCACTTTGTATGTTATACTTGGGAAAGACATGTTCGGACTAGAGTAGAATTAAAGACGCCTCTTTCTAAACCCGTGTCTTAGGAAAAGATTTTGCTGTTAGAATAAGGATATACCTAGCGATGTCGCCTCAGTTGGATGATGTACGATATTTGTTGACAACCAATTTTGACCCTCTCTTTTTAAATTAATTCACTTATACTTATTAATTTACGATAATTATTTTTAAAGTATTTTCTAGTAACACATACATTTTTTATGAATTAGTTAAGTATTAGTAAATTAACCGCATAGTATTAACACTATATAATCACAAATATATTTACTATTTCTAAGATTATTAAAATGATTCTTATATATACATTACATAGGTTCTATACTTAATTATATAAATTACTCTTTAATTTCTAGTTAATTAGACTATTATGGGAAATTCGAAATTAGTGTTGCAATTTAGGAAAACAAAGTATTTTTATAAATAATAAATTAAAATAATCATCCACATTTATTGAAAATTGTTAAGTTTATTTAAATAAAATTTAAAAAGGGATTAAAAGATGATCACGCCAACTATGCCTTATAAACAGGACTAAGCGGTTGCTGCAAATATAATCCGGTTCAAGTCCGGAGTCGAATCCCACAGGGAACTAACCTATTTATTACAACTTTTAACATTGCTAATGATACGATCAAACAATTCCCGGATGCAAGATTTTTAATGGATAGTGAATAGAATTTGGTTAACTAAGGAAAAATGACAATAAAACTAGCAATAATCAAGAATAGAGTTGAATTCAATGGTAAAATGATCAAGGGTTATTGATTTCCCCAATTGTCGGATTAATTCCTGACATGTTAGCTATAATCTCGCCGTAACACTCTATAAGGAATATGAGTTCTGGGCTACCGCAATTATCTCTCGATCAATTACGATAATTTACTAGAAGCATTCTCTCGAACTATCCTAGTTAACAATTTATGCAACTCAGAATTATCCCACCAAAGCTTCATTATCTCTAACCTTGCTTTTAAATTCAACTAATTAATCTCTTAACTTACATGATAGTGGTGTTGTTCAACAACAATCTAACCAAGTGTTATTTCTCAAGCAACACAAGATAACTAGGCACGATTAATCAAGGTCCCTTTCAATTAATCACAAGACAACACGTAGTTGAACAATCATAGAGTAAAAACGGCTCAATTATATCAAAACAGAGTCAAGATTCTCCAACAATTGGTTCCATCAACCCTAGATAACAGGTTTAGCTACTCATACCAATAGATAACAATTCACTATAGAAAGTCATAATCAACAATGGAATTAAAAAGAAGAAGATGAAAACTCTAATGAAAATTCTCTGTCTTTCTCCCTTGTTCTTGCATTCAAAATCTCTTTAAAAACAACTCTCCTTCTCTTATGGAAAAATTAGGCTTCATATAGGTTTAGGTTAGTCGCTTTGGAAATTACATAATTGATCCTGGGTTATTAGCTTCCGTCAGCTCGTCCGCGACCGCGGATTGGACCGCGGACCTGACCGCAGATTTCGCCCAGTATTCTGCCTCAGTGTGTGGCCCAATGCACGGTCAATCCACGGCCTCGCACCTGGAGGGGACTTTCCCACTTGCTTTTCTTTCTCTTTTTCGACCATGCTAACCTCCGATTGGCCTTCCATGCTCCATATTGACTCCAAAACACTCTTTAGCTTCCTCATAGCTCCAAGTGACTACTGCAAAACATAAAACTCTTAATTAGAGCATTTTGTTATCTTTTAACATTCAAACATTGATAAAGTGCAGCCAAATTAGAGTGTAAATAGTATCTAAATTGCATAATTATAGTCTAGTATCAACATCCCATACTTAAACCTTTGATCGTCCTCAAGCAATCAAACCACGCTCTACAGAGGCCTATCTTCCCTGAGCGACTTCCCTAACTCTTCACACTAAGAATATTCCACATAGATTGAGTGCATTAGTGTAACATCCACACCTCAAGAGTTGACTCCCACGAGCCAGGAAATATTCCTACCCAGCTTACTTACTCTAACTCAGAGGTCCAGACTTACCTCTCCTTCATGAATCAAGTGCCTTCTCACAACAAAAGAGACTCATTCCACAATTAATAAAATGCGCACACACTGAGGAATCAATGTGAACAGAATTCACTCACCCTCAGAAATGACATTCATATGCCACAAAAGATGCACCATAGTCTTGTCTGTGGTGTACTACTCTAGTAATCGAGCACATTTAGTCTAGGATCAAGTAGGACTTTATTTGGTTGTAATGTAGGCTGCGGGATGAGTATGATACATTTAGATATAAGAGTGACTACACATCCCTAAGCACTATAATACATATACTTTAATATTCAAACCTCATACTTATGTCAAACCAAACTCCACCTTCACATCAATGTATATTAACTCCAATTATTTTTTAAGCACACTTACATCAAGAGCCACCACTTATCAAAGAAAAAGTTTCACAACAATCCAACTATTTTTTTTCAATTCAAGTGGCTCTTACTTTTTCAAATAGTGCACCTTTCTCCTTATTTTATTAGTTCCACTCAAAAGTCAAACCCACCACCCCACACTTTAACTTTTACAAGTTTCATAACTATTCAAGTGCTCATGAGAGGTTAAAGGGTTCAAATATATGGTTAATTCAAACAAATGGGTAAAGTTTGTAGTGTGGTTGCCAACGAAATATGATTACAGGCTCAATAGTGTTAACTATGATACATAACAAATGGGCGGATAAATTATATATATGGTTCAACAAAGAAATGCCTATATCATTTCTCAGGCTAAACAAGACTACTATTTCACTTTGCAGACACACGGGGCAAGTTCTAGGCATCAAATGTCGTGCACAGAATACAAAAAGCCTCACACACACATGGCACATGACTCATTCCAGATTGGGTCATCAAACACTCTGATCAGGGTACTTAAGCCAAATTAAGAACATATAGTTTAAGGCATTCTTACAAGAGTCAACAACTGAGCCTAAGCGTCACACTAAAATACCCGCTATATTCAAGGCATTACGACATTAAGAGATCATATTTCTATTTCCACCCAAATCCCACAAGTTCCTACTAACAATAAAAATAACTAACTACACACAGTTCAAATGAAACTTTTGGAAAAGAACCGTGACTGAAAGAAAAACCAAGGGAAAATTGATACATTACTACAAAAGAAAATATTTTTGTATGTTTTTTCGTCGACTTTAGTCCCTCAAGAAACCCGTCGAATGATATCCATCGTCGGTTCAAGTCAAAAATGATTTATGTAAATAAATTACAAAATTATTCTGCATACAACATACCAACAAAGTATCCCCCACCCTACACTTAAAATGATGGCATGTCCCCATGTCATACAAAATAAAGTAATGCGAGGTAAATGAACTTCCCTGGAAGATCAGTCTTGATCGGAGATAGTGCCGGGGTCGAGATGACATGCCCTACCCAGTGCACGCAACTAGCCCATGATTTTCTTCTCTGACTTTGCATTTTGGGTGGCCAAGGCATCAACTCTAGTCCCCAATTCCGCGATGGAAGTGCGCAACCCTACCATTTCCTGTTCTAAGGCTGTCATCCGCGTACTTCGTCTGACTACAGATGGTCCTTCAACTGCGGCTACCTGTTCCAATGGGGGTGAGGATGGCCCAACATAGTCCTGTGGGTTTGAAGAAGGCCCAGCTTCCTCCTGCTCTTCATCGCTTTCCTCTGACGCCTCTGAATCATCACTATCAACTGTACTGAGTACCTGATCGGAGCCAACCCTACACCACTATAAAGTGGCAAGAGCGGTTGAAGTAGCTTTTACCCGAGATGGTCGGGATCAAATCCACAGGGAGCTAAAAGTGGGAATTGGATTCCTATCTAAACTAGAGATGCGTAGTGCTCATAATTACTCTTCCAACCATCTTTTGGTTGAATATTACTTCTAATATTTAGGCTAATAATAAGCTAAATTAAACTAAGAATGATTGCTTGTAGAGTTTTCTAATTAGTTAAAGAGGTACTAAGGAAGTGACTTTCTCCTAGGTGAATACTTGATGAGATCTTAAGGAAAAGACGTTATGTTGGGGATTGTGATATAGACAATGCACGGAATTACTCACTCTATACCTCTTGGTAGCTTGAGTGACTTCCCTAATTAACTTTCTCAAGACCAATTGGGTGTCAAAATTGTGCAAGCAATATAGGCTCAAGTTGGGTATGACTATCTCTAGGTTTAACCCTTTAATTAGGGCTATCAATCTCTTGATTACACCCCAATTCCTTGTTGGACTGATTTTCCTAGACTCATGCTCTCTTTCTCAAGAAGAACCCATGTCAAATAGGCACAAATTAGTATTTGCAACCACTAATTCAACATGAAAAATACAAATCAGTCCAAATATCAACTATCCATAAACATCTAAGCCCTAAATCAAAAGACCCATCAAATACCCACACTAGGGTTGAGCCACAACCCTAGCTAATGGGTCTAGCTACTCATAATAATGAAAGAAAACTGATAAATAGATAAAGAATAACCCATAAGATTTAATTACTCAAAATGGCTTAACACAGCCTTTCACGTGCTCTGGTCTTCCGTAGATTACAAAAGATGACCTAAAAATGGGAAAAGAAAGTATTTATACTAGGTCGAATGTTTTGGACAAAAGTACCCCTGCAGGGGTACCGCGGATCGCAAGAAATGGAGTGCGACCACGGTGAGGCTTTTTAGCTTCAAACTCTGCTCTCTGAACTTGGTCACCGCGGGCCGCATAAAATGCACCGCGGCCGCGGTGGCTTCAACTGCGGTCCACACAAAAAGTACAGCGGATCGCATTGGCATTAACCTCCAAACTCCTAATTCTCTGAACCCTATCTTTGTGGACCGCACAAACTTGATTGCAGCCGTGGTGAGGCCACTGCGGTCCGTACAAAATGCTTTGCGACCACAGTGCTTGAGGTTCTAAAATGTGCACCTCTCTGAATCTCCTCACTGCAGACCACACTAAATGGAATGCGGCCACAATGGATCTGTTGCATTGTGCTTGGACTTGTTCTTAGTACTTATGCATGTTTCACTCCTTTTTGAGATGGTTTTGACTAATTGTCACCTTTTTTATCAAACCCTGTAAACAAGTACAACAAATAAGCCTTTGGGACTATTTTATATACATTTTTAATCAAAACTCAAGTAAGAAGGAGTGTAAAATGAACTATAATCCCTAGTTATCAACTCCCCCAAACTTAAGCTTTTGCTTGTCCTCAAGCAAACAAAATAAGACCCACATTCTTAAGAGTAAATCCACGAAAATTTAGCTTACCTAAAGTGACATCATCTAGCATCAATTGGGACTAACAGTTTCTCTCAATTCAAATGAATCATTAACAACATTCGGCCCTCTAAACACCATGGCTTTAGTGCGACACAAGAGCATCAAGAGTTGACTCAGCTCATCAAAGAAACTCTTTCTACTATTTGGTCATTGTGGAACCCAAACTCATACTCCTCAATTCTCCCTAAGCAAACCTCACTTTTAGATTGTAGCACTCAGAACGAGGTTAGTTGAAACGCACTCATCTCTCTCAAAGAAAGGTCACAAGTCCAGCTCTAAGTACCATAAGCTTGCCCCTTATGTGAGTCACCACTAATGTAAGCTTCATTCAACTCAAGATCATATAGGGCTTTTGTTGAGATATAGTGAAGGCTTTTGGTTCAGGGTAGGAAATATTTGGTCTAGGTGGGTTCCATATTCCCTTAAGCACTTCATTTGCTTCATTTAGGCACACATTCTCTTGACATTTTAGAGTCATTAACTTCTTTCTTAGGGGGTTAGAGAGACACACTGTCACTCTTTCTTGTTCATTTCAAACCTTTTTCTCCTTTCTCAACTTTCCACACCTTTCATCTCTTATTGAATCCCTTTATTTTTTTCTACATGGATCATTCTTTTTGACTTTTTGATTTTTCTTGCTTTTTCATTGCCTTTCCTTTTCTTCATTTTGTACCTTTTACCACTTTGTTGCATTCCTCGTCTCTTTCCCAAACTTATGTTTTTGCCTTGTGCTAAGGAAAGATCGGGTTCCAAGAGAGGGTATTTTTAGAACGGGTACAGGCTTGTATCGTAGTTTTTGAAAGAATAAGATCTATGGCTCAAAAGAGTTGACTAGGGATATTATCATTGGTGGGCTATAGAAGCTTTCAAGATATTGTTCGGATCAAGGAGAGCCTATAATCACATATCAAGTCAAACTATACTTAGAATTTCGCCTAGACAAATATTCAGGCAAGTTCTAGACTATTGGCTCGGGACTTGGACTTGCAATTCAAATTCTCACCATACAAGCTATAGGATTGCTAAAGAGACCGAGTCGGGGGCCAACAATAACTTTAGCTAAGATTTGAGCAACACAAAGGTCCCGAAAAATCACTTGATGATTATCGTCTAACACAAGAGTCTCAAGGTCACAACTTTCACCATCCTATACACAACAATTTGTTTTTGACCATAAGATCAAAGGCAAATTTATTAGGCCCAAGTGAAGCTTTGCTTGAGGCACCATTACTCACTAGCTTCTATTTACACAAAAAGAACAAAAAGAAAACAGACTCAAACCCTTAAGAAGGTTGTCATGCCATCAATAATCGGGAAGAGCCACCCGGTTCACACAAATTCCACATTTGGAAAGAACTGTGGCATTAAGAAAACCAAAGGCTTATTAAATGCAAAACTCAAAATAAAAAGCTATCGAAATGAAATAAGAAGCTGTGAAAGTGAAAATGCGGAACGTAGAATGAATATGTACAAGAGGGGATTTAGATGAATATACATAAAGAGGGAATGAATATATACATCAGAAAGTAACTTTATATACAGACCAAAGTTGCAAAGTATGAAAAGCAAACTAGAATGGTAAAATTATGCACATACCAAAACTAAAAAGAAAGCATAATAAAAGAAAATAGTGTCATATATACAACCCAAATCATCCAAATAGGGCTACCCCCTCAAATGAGAGCTAGCATTGTCCTTAATGCTAACTAACCAAAAATAGCTCAAAGTAAAAGATAGAGAGTAAAAAAATCTCCCTATTGGCCCTCCGTCTGCATAGGATCATGAGTCTGGGTCCTTTAGTCCTTGGACTGCTCGGGAACCTGAGACTGGCTCCCTGTAACTTGTGTCTCCACTGGAACCTGGGCCTGTACTGGGTCTTGGGCCTACCCTGGGGCCTGAGGCTGGCTAGAAGAACCTCTCTGTGGCTCCTCCAATTCTATCATAGCATCATCAGCACGGGGAATCACCCTCTTCCTCTTTGCTGGCCTCTTTGTCTCCTGCTCCGACTCAGGCTGGGCTGCTGGAGCCGGGTCATGCAATAAAATATCCAAAGGCAAGTGATCAACCTTTAATCTCTCCACCTCCACCTTCAACTCTTTCACTGACTCCTTGCATGCCCGAGTCTTTCTCAGTTTCTTTGTTTCTTTGGTCAAAACCTTTAATGCTTTTCCATGTGAACCCACAACATCCAATATTAATTGTTGGTTCTCCAGGAGCTTCTTCTGGTTCTCCAAAAGCTCTTTGAGAGTGTCCTCCACTGATTATGGGACCTGTGGCTGCTGAGGTATAGACTGGGGTGCCACCGACGTAGAAAGTACAGACAGCTTAGAAGTGGCTGCCTCCATCCAGTTGTTGATACTGGAAAGGGTTTGGCTCAAGCGGTGGGAAGTCAAAGGATATGATGCAGATGAGGGAATATCTGGGGCTGTAGAAGTGGAGGGTCCTGGGGCCATGTCTGGGGTAGCTGAAGGAGGCTGAGTAAGAGCCACTACTACTGGCTCTTCAGACTGGCCAGTAGAAGCAGGGGATTTGCCCTTAGGGTTCTTGCCTTTAGGGTTGTCATCACCCTGTAGGCTGTACCAGGAAAAGGGTGCCTTCGGCTTCACCTTCATATCAAATCTCATTTTTTCAACATCTTGATCCTCGAAGTACATAGTCAGAAAATTTAGGAAGGGGTAGGATCTATCACCTTCGTTCACCACCCGTGTAATCACCGTGGACATCACATTACCGATGTTGATCGGGTACCCCACCATGATCTATGCCACCAATATATCCCGGGAGATAGGAAGCGAGTTGTCGTTAGTGGTGGGGTCTAGCTTGCTACAAACAAATGTCTCCCACCCTTTTGCTTCGAAAGTTAGGGTTCTCCTCAAAATTTTTACTCCCGCTGTCAACCATGCTGGGGTGGTACCTAGGATTTCCAAGTACTCTGCTAACCACGGATGGGCATCCTCCCCCATATCTACCTTCTCTAAGTACAATGTCTCATCCTCCTCTGGGAAGCCCAATTAGTCATTGATTGTTTTTCCATCAAACTTTATTTTTAAATTTCGCACCTTAGTCACTGTAGTGCCCTTTTTGATGTGGGCCACATTGGTGTAGAAATCCTTGACTAAGTACTCATTGGCATCCTCCACGTGGCCTATGAAATAGTCCCAACCTGCTTGCTCTCTGAACTGCCTTAACACATTGGGGTTGTGAGGCAAAAGGTCCTTTGTGATGAATTTTCGCTCAGGTATCAACTTCCTCTCGGTCCACCATTCTCTGAACTTGTGGTAGGCCACTTCACTCACGAATCTATTTTGCCATGCTTCCGGTTTCCTGGTTCTCTCTACTCCTCCTACTTGGGGCTCACCCCCTCCTTCTTCTTCTACGGGATCTTTACCGGATATTGAAGCTGTAGGTGAGGTAGAATAGGCATTGTCACTACCTGAAGCTGATCCCTCAGATAACTCAGAAGAAATTTGCACTGACGCTTGGGCAATAGGGGTGCCCGGAGGTGTATCTCTCAATCTGTTCCTCTCCGGCCAGTCAGGAACATATTCTGGCATGGAGTCTAAGTCGGATGCCTCCTGGGAGGGCACATACTCACTTCCCGAATGGGAAGCAGCTCTATCAATAGCCCTTATTGTCTTCCTGGTATCTTTGATAGCTTGTCGGACTTGGGGAGTCAATTTGATCATGCCTTTTTCTCTACCCCGGGAGGACTCTCCTTTTCCATGTTGTTTTCTACCACCGCCTCGTGATTGAACCATTGTCTGCAAGTGGAATTCAGTTGAAGCTTGTTAATATCATAGTATCAGACGAATCAAAAAGAAAACAATTGCAGACATAGAAGAAAATAATTGCAGACGGCACAAAATGCAGTGCGACTGCAAAGGGACCACTGCAGTCTGCACAAAATTGCACCGCGGTCCGCACTGAGGTAGGGGTAAGACTACCCACTCTCTGATAAAGGCCACCGCAGACCGCACAAAATGGTATCGTGGTCCGCATTAAGGCACTGCGGACCGCACAAAATCTACTACGGCTGCGATCCTCAATTCTCCACTTTCTGAAGTTTTACCACCGCGGTCCGCACAGAATGGCATTGCGGATCGCAGAGAAGCACCGCAGACCGCGGTAAGCACCCAACAGTAATACCATCCTAGGATTTCAATTTTCTTCACATTTTTAGTCTAATTTTCACCTATTATTGATCCCAAGGTGTTCAATCAGTGTTTTTGACTAATTAGTCCTAATCTAAACAACTTATGAAACCCTAAGCTAAAAAATTAAAGAAAAAGGGGAGAAGAAACGTATAACTGACAATTTAAAAGAAAATAAAAAAACATTTAAAAGCTAAGTAAAGATTAGAAGTACCAGAAATGAGATGCAATGTAGATTAATGAGACTCAACAGTTGAATTCGAGCAGGTAGGAGTGATGAACAATGATTTTTTTCTATTCAGTGTGCAAAAGAGCAAAAAGTTTAAAATGAAGGCCTCATGCCTTATTTATAGAAAAAGGGCCTGGGGCCCACTTCACCTACCCACCGCAGACCACACAAAATTGCACCGCGGTCGGCGGTACTCACAAGTCAGAAGCTATGGGGAGATGTCCCCTGCGAACTGCATGAAATGCTTTGCGGCCACAGTGGTCCACCACGGACCGCACAAAAATGCATTGCGGCCGTGGTGGCAAACTTCAGAGAACCCCATTTTTGACCAATTAACTCTGCGGATCGCATTGAAATGTTGCCCCTACACTAAGGTCTTTACGGCCGCAATGCAAACTTCAGAGAGTGAAATTTTTTCCCAACTTGGTCCTGCACTACAACAAAACAATCCTACACATATCTCACAACCCATTAGTCAAAAAGCAAATCCTATAATAAAAAGAAGATCAAAGAAAAACAAAAAGAAAGACACATGGGTTGCCTCCCAAAAATCACCTGATTTAACGTCACAGCACGATGCAGGTTACCATTCAATCACTTTAGATGGAGTAGTGCCACCACGTGGTTGTCATAAATCTTGCCTAGATAGTGCTTGACCCTGTGCCCATTAACTCTGAAAACCTCCCCATTTTTGTTCTTCAAGTCAAGTGCACCAAACGGAGTCACAAACACCACTTCAAAAGGTCTACTCTATTTCGACCTAAGTTTCCCTGAAACAGACATAACCTAGAATTGAACAAGAGAACCAAATCACCCACTTTGAACTCCTTGCCACGAGCATATTTATCATGAAGGTACTTCATCTTGTCCTTGTACAAGGACGAACTGGAGTAGGCATAGAATCAGAATTCATCAAGTTCATTAAGCTGCTCCACACGAAGGTTTGCTGCCACATCCCATTCAAGATTCAGCTTCCTTAAAGCCCACATGGCCTTGTGCTCTAACTCAACCGGTAGATGGAAAGTTTTACCAAACACCAACCGATACAGAGACATACCAATCGGAGTCTTGTAAACAATCCTATAAGCCCATAGAGCATCATCCAACTTCTTTGACCAATCGGTCCTATTTGCATTGACCATCTTTGACAATATACTCTTGATTTCCCCGTTGGAGACTTCAACTTGGCCACTCGCTTGAGGGTGATAAGGAATAGAAACTTTGTGATTGACACCATACTTTGCGAGAAAAGTATCAAAAGCTCTATTACAAAAATGAGACCCCCATCACTTATGATTGCACGAGGAGTGCCAAACCTAGCAAAAAAGCGTTTCTTGAGAAACGCAACAACACTTCGAGCCTCATTGTTGGGTAAAGCCACGGCTTCAACCCACTTTGAAACATAGTCAACCACCACAATAATGTATGTGTTCCCACACGAGCTAACAAACGGGCCCATAAAATCAATGCCCCATACATCAAAAATATTGACTTCAAGAATTGTATTGAGAGGCATCTCATCTTTCTTCGAAATTCACCGGCTCTTTGACATTCGTCACATCTCTTCACAAGTTCACTTGCATCTTTGTACAAAGTTGGCCAATAAAACCCGCAACTAAGAACTTTTGAAGCTATTCTCGCCCCTCCATGATGGCCACCATAGGGAGAGCAATGACAAGCCTTTAAAATACTCAATTGCTCCTCCTCCGGGACACACCTTCGGATCACACCATCCGTGCAGATCTTGAACAAGTACGGCTCATCCCAATAGAAGTCCAAACTATATTGTTTGAGCTTCTTCCTTTGTTAGAAGAGAGCTCACACAGGATTATACCAGTCACAAGAAAATTAACAATGTCCGCAAACCATGGCATACTATTCACCGACACCGAAAGGAGTTGCTCATCGGGAAATAAATCATTGATATCTAGGCCATAACAAGGCCTCCCCTCCTCCTCCAAGTAGGACAAGTGGTCCGCACTTGGTTTTCACCACCCTTCCTGTCCACAATCTCCAAATCAAACTCTTGAAGTAACAAGACCCACCGCATCAGTCTAGCTTTAAAATCCTTATTCGTCATCAAGTATCGGAGTGATCGGTATGAACTATGACCTTCGCAACCATGAGATAGAGCTAAAATTTCTCCATCGTCAACACAATAGACAAAAGCTCTTTCTCAGGCAACATGTAGTTCACTTAAGCATCATTCATTGTCTTTCTCGCATAGTACACCGGACGAAACATTTTGTTCACTCTTTGACCCAAGACCGCCCTAACCGCAACATCACTCGCGTCACACATAAGCTCGAAAGGCAAGCTCCAATTGGGTGCGATAATAATAGGAGTGGTGGTCAACTTGTGTTTGAGAAATTCAAAGGCTTGCACACATCTCTCATCGAACACGAACTTGACATCTTTTTCCAATAACTTGCATAATGGATTCACTACCTTCAAAAAGTCTTTGATAAATCGCCGGTAGAACCTTGCATGCCCAAGAAAACTTCTAACTCCCTTGATAGAAGTAGGGGGAGGGAGCCTTGAAATCACATCAATTTTTGCTTTGTCCACCTCTATACCATGCTTTGAAATTTTATGCCCAAGAACAATGCCCTCCTCAACCATGAAGTGGCATTTCTCCCATTAAGAACAAGATTAGTTTCTTCACAACGGGCCAACACTCTATCAAGATTTTTCAAACATTCATCAAACGAGTCCCCCACAACACTAAAGTCATCCATGAACACCTCCAAAATATCTTCCACCATATCGGTGAAAATGGCCATCATACACCGCTGAAATATAGCCGGTGTATTATACAACCCAAAAGGCATCCTAGAAAAGGCAAATGTGCCATATGGACAAGTGAACGTGGCCTTCTCCTGATCTTCCGGAGCAATTAAGATTTGGTTGTACCCAGACTACCCATCCAAGAAACAGTAAAAGGCATGCCCAGCAAGTCGATCTAATATCTGATCAAGAAAAGGCAATGGAAAGTGATCCTTGCGGGTCACTTTATTCAGCTTGCGGTAGTCCATACATACCCTCCACCTGGTGACAGTCCTTGTTGGAATCAACTCATTCTGCAAATTTGTAACCACAGTCAGACCACCCTTATTCGGCACACATTGCACCGACAAAGTCCAAGAGCTATCAGAGATGGGGTACACAACCCCGGCATCCAACCACTTGATCACCTCCTTTTTCACAACTTCTTGCATTGCCTAGTTCAACCTCCTTTGATGTTCTAAGGAGGGATTTGCATCATCTTCCAGAATAATCTTGTGCATACAGAATGTGGGGCTTATCCCCCGAATATCAGCTAAGGTCCATCCAATTGCCTTCTTCCACTTTTGAAGCACCGCCAATGTGGCATCAACCTGCATGTTAGTAAGACAAGAGGAAAGAATAACTGACAAAGTTGAACTAGGGCCTAAGAACTCATACCTGAGGTGTGGAGGCAACGACTTCAACTCTAACACCAGAGGTTCCTCAATTGAAGGTTTTGTTGGTGGAGTTTTCCTATTCTCAAGATCCAAAGAGAGTTTCCTAGGCTCATAAGAGTAAGAGCCCATTCCATGTAAAGCATTAATGCACTCCACTCGGCCTTCATCCTCATTTACATCAAGATTCAACAATACTGCCTTTAGAGGGTCCTCCATATTGATCATTGCACTAGTATCATCAACTATTACTGCTGTGACAAGGTCCACAAAGGAGCACACCTCAAAACTGTTGGGCTGCTTTATTAACTTGCACACATGAAAGACCACTTTCTCATCACCCACCCGAAAGGTGAGTTCCCCTGCTTCCACATCAAATAAGTCCTTCCCGGAAGCTGAGTTCACTCGCAATGACGCCAAATTTGATCACGTCCAACTATGCCTTATAAATAGGACTAAGCGGTCGCTGCAAATATAATTCAGTTCAAGTCCGAAGCCGAATCCCACAGGGAACTAACCTACTTACTACAACTTTTAACACTGCTAATGATAAGCTCAAACAATTCCCGGATGCAAGATTTTTAACGGATAATGAGTAGAATTTAGTTAACTAAGGAAAAATGACAATAAAACTAGCAATAATCAAGAATAGAGTTGAATTCAAAGGTAAAGTGGTCTAGGGTTATTGATTTCCCCAATTGTCGGATTAATTCCTGACACGTTAGCTATAATCTCTCCGTAACACTCTATAAGGAATATGATTCTGGGCTACCGCAATTATCTCTCGATCAATTACGATAATTTACTAGAAGCATTCTCTCGAACTACTCTAGTTAATAATTTATGCAACTCAGAATTATCCTACCAAAGCTTCGTTATCTCTAACCTTGCTTTTAAATTCAAGTAATTAATCTCTTAACTTAACCGAAAGTGGTGTTGTTCAACAACAATATAACCAAGTATTCTTTCTCAAGCAACACTAGATAACTAGACACGATTAATCAAGGGCCCTTTCAATTAATCATAAAACAACACGTAGTTGAACAATCATAGAGTAAAAACCGCTCGATTAAATCAAAACAGAGTCAGGATTTCATACAACAATTGATTCCATCAACCCTAGATGATGGGTTTAGCTACCCATACTAATAGATAACAATTTACTATAGAAAGCCATAATCAACAATGGAGTTAAAATGAAGAAGTTGAAAACTCTAAGGAAAATTCTCTGTCTTTCTCCCGTGTTCTTGCCTTCAAATCTCTCTAAAAACAGCTCTCCTTCTCTTCTGGGCGAATTAGGCTTCATATAGTTTTAGGTTAGTTGCCTTAGAAATTACATAATTGACTTTGGGTTATTGGCTTCTGTCAGCTCGTCCGCGGCCGCTTGGACCGCAGACCTGACTGCGGATTTTGCCCAGTATTCTGCCTCAGTGCGTGGCCCAATGCATGGTCAATCCACGGCCGCGCACCTAGAGGGGACTTTCCCACTTGCTTTTATTTCTCCTTTTAGACCGTGCTAACCTCCGATTGGCTTTCCACACTCCATATTTACTCCAAAATACTCTTTAGCTTCCTCATAGCTCGGAGTGGCTCCTACAAAACATAAAACTCTTAATTAGAGCATTTTGTTATCTTGTAAGATTCAATATTGATAAAGTATGGCCAAATTAGAGTGTAAATAGTATCTAAATTGCATAATTATAGTCTACTATCAAAAGACAAAAAGGTTGTAATTGTAATTCTCAACCAAGTGTACAATAACTATTCTTCAAATGATTTTTCAGCCCAATTATATAGGCCCAAACGAAATATACCCAGTCCAGACATTCCCATCTCTTCTCTGTTGGCAATCCAAGCCACTCTCTTTGTACCATACAAACCTATTGAAACCATCAAATCCTAATTTTTACGTCGTTTACCCAAAAGTCAAATGTTGGTCAACTATTTAAAATGTAAGACTTCTAAATTGAGAATTACTCTTCCAAATCAACTCTGAACCTCTCAAAAATCAAACCCAACCATAGACTCAGGTCACAGTGCATCATATGAAGCTACTCAAAGTCTCAAAATGCTAAACGAAAATGCTAAAGTTCGAAATGACCGGTCAAATTGTTACTGGAAATAGCTAAAGATAGCTAGTCCACTAGTTGCATCTCGCGAGAGAGGAAGACGGGCTAGGGTAGTTTGCCTCACACAAAACAAACAAGTTATGAGTGGTTGAGTACTTTAGTTCTTGGATTATAGTTGTTATGAATACTGACGTTGGTTTATTATTATTTTAGTAATACAAATTATCATCATTGGTTGTTTCTTTAGTTCTAAGTTTAATTTATGAATTGTGTGACCACTAGTTTTTTCGCTATCTATGCTATTCTTGGAACGTCGTATTTAAATTAAAGAGGCCTTATTTCTGAACTCATGTCTCGAGAAAAGATTTTGAGTTTAGGATAGAGATATATCTAATAGTCTCGGTAAGTTGAATGTCGTGCTATATTCGTTCCTGATAGATTCAATACCAAATGGATATAGGATAAATGTATCTTGGATAGGAGGATAGTACTGCGGGAATATGCTATTTATATAAATAATTCGGTCAACTAGGAATTATAAATAATTCAGATCAACGGGTGTAACTACAAACTCAATAAGATTGGTAAATCAACCACAACTCTAGAATCTTTATCTCAATTGGTTAAATCTTAATCATAAACATTTGCATTCTTACTAGTCTAGTTAATTATTTATTTAAATTATGCAATAGTAATTTAGTAACAACCACCATTCTCTGATAACAGTGCGGATAATAGATTTTAGTTTGTTGAGGTAACGATTAAGTCTAAGTCTTTGTAAGTTTGACATCCAAATTTTCACTTTATTGCTTAGCGACCAAGTATATTTACGTGTAATTTGGGAAGCAACAGTTTATGTGGTTTTAAGTATGTTAAAAATTGCTCACAAATCAAAGTTTGGTGAGTTAATTTAGTATATCCTCATGAATTGATGATATATCCCCTTTATAACAATATGGTTACGAAATCATCATATGACATGCACAGGGGCGTATGTAGTATATTAATTACGGTTTAATTAAACTCATAACTTCTTATGTGGAGTAAAATCTTGTGTGTAAAAATTTATTAAGACTGTAAAATAGAAGATATGAACTTATAACTTTAAAAATATAATGGTTTCAATGCTAAAACCCTTAAAAGATGAACCCATAGAGTTTAAATTCCGGATCCACCTCTGGACATGCATACGTGTAAAGCCATTTTTCTCAACTCTCTTTCTTCTCCTGCTCTCGAAATGAAAAAAAAATAATTCCATTCTATTTTATACATTATATTAGACAAATTAGCATAGTCTAAAATTGTTGAATATCTTGTGTCACGACGCAAAATTTAGTTGGTCGTGGTGGCACCTAACCCAACATGCTAGGTAAGCGAATAATAGTAAGCATAATCTAATGATTACAATACGAGTCAAAAGTGAAATAACTGAATTTAATACATTTTCCCCAAGGACTGTTAGTACATGTTATGAGTGTCGCACCTTCTTTTTGCCGCGCCCGCGGGGCGCGTGGGAAGTTTTCTCCAATTGAAGGACAGTCGAAACGGGATTTGTTTATTTGTTTTAGAGTCGCCACCTGGGAATTTTAAGGCGTCCCAAGTCACCAATTATAATCCCTGAATCGAGGAGAATATGACTCTGTTTATTATTCTGCGAACCAGAAATCCTGAGTAAGGAATTCTGTTAATCCGGAAGAAGGTGTTAGGCATTTCCGGATTCCGTGGTTCTAGCACGGTCGCTTAACTGTTTTTATTATTGGCTTAATTACCTTGATTTTATTAAATACATTGATGTTACATGTTTTTACTACCGCTTATTGATGACCCTTCTTTGAATCGAATTACGCGTACGTATATTCGTGTTAAAAAAAATTGCGGACTTGTGTCACGCGTACGTGTACACAATAACTTTTTATAATATATTTATTAAGCAATCATTTTTCGAAATTGTGTTGGATCAAGAATATTTGTTTTTCTTGAATAATGAACCGTACATCTCGGGTTTTTATGAAATTGATTTAACGCCTTTTGGAAAAATCCTTTTATTAAATATTCGTTCGAAATTGCGCGTACGCATAATCCGAATTTTTACTTTTAAAAATATAACCAGGGTACGCGAACGTATCCCTAATTGTGCAAAATATTTGTAATGGTTTAGGGATTTTCCATAAATTATTTATTATATTCATGTATTTCTTTTATGTAAAAATCATGAGAAAACTCCTATTTAGAGGCCTATAAATTCTTTGAAAAGAATTTGCAATCTATAAAAGGTTATTCGTCGATTATGATTTCCGAATATAGGTTATATTCATTCCAACTATTCAAATTCAAAGAACAGAATAAAAATATGATTAATACTATTTTTAAACAAATATGACATATATATATATGCCAAAGAATAAATTGCATATGATACTGACAATAAATGATTCATAAAGGAAGGAAATATGTTCCGAGAATTTTCATTATTCACTTAATGCAAATTTTATTTCTAATTATCATTGATGTAAAGTGTGGCAATTTATGCTTGTACATCTCTTTTCATTATCATATATTCGCTTTTAATCTAATAGGCCTAATTATTTAGTTAATTTGTTTTATGAAGGTAGATAGACATCGAGCTTATAGGAAAGAAGTTACAAGTTACTTCAATAAAAATACTTTACATGCAACTTAACTGAATTTCGTAATCATTCATAACATCGTAACAAGCTATATCATATCACCTTTCACCAACGTTTATACGCACATCTATTGTCTTTATAAACATATACCATCAATACCATCTAAACCTTATTTAACAATAAGAGTTAGTAATGTAGTTTTCTTGATGTTTCTACATTACCCTTTACTTAACTAACAACACCATAAAATTTAAATAATGGCCCATTTTATGCCATGTTTCCTATCTTGACAATCTTAATCACAACTATAATTTAATGAAAATTTATAAAATTAACCTTGTTACAACACTTATACAGTCTTCAATAAAAGATATTTAACTTACAATTATCCTATCAACATATACTACTTATTTGATCCAGAAACAAAACTGAGTTTTTAATTAAAGAAACTCGTATGAATAAAGATAGTATTACAATTCAATCTTCATTTATCCGTCATACTGAATCTCTTTCCAACATAGAATTTAAAAAGATATGTACCTGAAAATGGAGGTAGAAGAAGTAAGTTTCAACAGTTGCAGCAGTAACAAAATCAGTAGAATATACCGATAACACAGCAAGTCTGAACAAGAATAGGATTCGAAGAGCCCAGATGCACAGTAAAAATACTTTTAAGAAATTTCAGATTTTTAACTGAAGAATGAGATCGAAAAAATCCAGACAGATTCAATACCAAGAATAATATTTCTGATTTTTGAGGTTTAGAACAAAGTAGACTAAAAAAACAAACTTCCAATTTCAAAAACACAGAATCAGCTTCAATACTAATTTCCGATGTAGGATTCTGTTTTAGTGTTTCTGTTTTCTTTTCTTTCTATCTTTCTTTTCAAATTTCTGTTTCTTCTTGACTTCCTCTTTCAATCTCCTAAAATCTGCCTTAAGTTCTATCTCTCTGTCTTTCTTCTTCTGAAAACTGCCCCTATTCCCTGAAAAAACTGATTTTTTTTCTCTTAAAACTCTCTCCTAAAATCCTCTAAGGTCTCTTAAAGTCTCCCTTTTTAAGCTGTCCAGCTCCTGTATTTATACAGGGCTGGTTGCACCTTTGTCATGGTGGCTGGACCCTTTATCCCTTTAAAAATTAGAAAGTTTCCATTAAAACTACTTTTTAATACTTTATGTGATCCTAACATGATTTTCAGCAGCCCCATTATTCCTTGTTCCCCCTTTATTACTTAAATATAGCCATTAACACTCCATTATCAGCCTACTATTATATCATATTTCTCTCACTGTTTTATCCCAAAATACCCCAGAAATCCTACTGTAATTCTGTTATTACTGCCTTTAAACTCAGAATTTCACAGTACAGATTTTACAATCTGTTTAAGCAGCTATAACCAATCCTAAAGTTTGGACTGAATTCTGATTAAAAAGGGTAACTCCTAACACAATTACATTCAATCAAACATTGATAGAATCATACTGAATTCAGAAACAATCATTATAGCAACATATTACACTGAGTTCAGTAACTGAGCTTTAACTTTGAACAATAAATCAAACAAACACAGGATCATTGTCAATACTGACAATGCCCTGAAACTTTAATGTTCAGACAATAACATATATACTACACTTATTTTGACAGATTCATATAAATGTAAACAAGGGTGATTTAACTGACGAGTATTAATTTAAACTGATTATCTACAACAATTGTCCATAATTGGTCTAAAACAATAGAAGCAGACTGTTTTTTATTAGCATTATCATAAGTGAGAATTCATAATATAACTAATCGACGAACTTAATCGAGTCGATTACTTATATTATGAACAATCACAACCAACTGAAACAGTTTCATATTTGACCATATAAACGGGCATGATACAAAGGTGATAGAATTAATCAAATAAAATCATGAAAAATTAACAAGCTATTAAGACAAATAACAACACACGTAGAATACACAAAATAATAGAAAAAATACCTTTGAATCTTCAATTTTAATCCGACTCGAACTCAGCTTGGATTTGGATTTTTGTTTGAAATCAAACAGACCTTAGTCGAAGTATTTTCCACTGAAAATACTTCGACTAAGGTCGATTGAACCTCAATCTTTACTTAATCTGAACAGAATCCGAAAGTTTGGTATTTTTAGGGTTCTTAAAAATTCGATTTGGGATTTAACCATTTCTGGTCAGATTCGAGAAGAACCAAACATGACACAAGGGTGAGGGTAGCCTAGGGGTCATTTGGTGTTAGCTTAAAACGGATCTGAGTTTGTTCTTGTTTGGTCCGAATCTTCAAAAGAAGATTCGAGAAGTTCCGAACTGATTCGAACCAAACAAACGATAGATCCATACTCAGGGTGACTAGGGGAAGCTATGGTGTCGATTTGGGACTGTTAGGTTTAGATCTGAACTTGGCTCGAATCTTCAAATGAAGATTCGAGAACCTTCAGGGAGATTCGAACCAAGCAGATAACATATTTGGATAGAGGAGGTTCAGGGGGTTCTGGGGTGTCATTTTGGTGACCGGCGGCGTTGATGCCGCCGGGTTTCAGGCGGTGGAATCCTAGGGAGGCTAGGGTTAGGAGTGGGGGTTTGGGGGACGATGATGAACAGTGTAGGAGGGGGGGGTGTTCAGTTAGGGGCCGGGTAAAGGTTTGGGATTTATATAGGGGTGGGGTGGATTGGTATCGTCCGTTGGATCAAGTAGAATGGATGGCCAGGATTAATTCATTAAACCAAACGACGTCGTTTGGTTTAAAGTTGGGGACGGACTGAATCGGGTCAATGGATCGGGTAAGGGTCTTGGGTTAAGGGCAGGGGATCTTGACCGTTGATTGGATTTAATCCAACGGCCCTTGATGAGAGATGACCAAACGACGTCGTTTGGTTCTGGCTTTGAATTGGACCGGACCTGGGAGTGGTGGAATTGGGCTGTGGAAGGGTAATTCGATTTGGGCCTGGATTTTAAATCCAGGTCCAATTTTCCCATTCTATTTTATTTTATTTTCTGATTTTATTATTAATAATAAAAAAAATCCTAATAAAATTATAAAACAATTTTTTAACCTTACATAAAAATATTAATTACTTCATAACAACTATTTAACACATAGTCAAAACATTAATCACACAGTAACATATTTAAAAAATAGAACGAATGCATATTTTTTGTGATTTTATTTAAATTATCTCTTAAATGCATAATTAAATCCTATATGCATGCAATATGTATTTTATTTTATTTTTTCATTTTATTATGACAAAGTAAACATTTACGGACATAACACAAATATTTAATACCACGCAAATAAAAAAATTACACAGTAAAAGAAATTTATTTTATTTTTTGATTTATTTTTTGAGTAGTTTTCGTAAGGCAAAAATCACGTGCTCACAGCTGCCCCTCTTTGTGTGGAAACTCGAAGAGTTTTCGTGCAAAGATAAAGTGAGCGGATACGAGCGATTTTTGCCCGTTCGAATACTCCGTGGGAAGCATTTTTGAAAGATTTGACCGAACCTCTGCTTCAAAGGTTTCCTACATATCCTTGGCTATAAAGGAATCAGGTCAGTGTAGTTCGGGAATTTTTTGGGTAGCTGGGACTACCGTGGGACTGTGATGTTACTGCTGCTTCGTGCTGTTTTTACTGCTTGCTGACCTCCTTATTACACCTTACTTCCAAGGTAATACAAAAATTAAACTAGATTATGGTACAGGAATTATAAAAATCTTATCTAGATCATGCCCTTGCGTTTCTTGTTGTCTTGATATCTTGGTGACTCTTGGGCATTTGGCTTATTCCGTATTTCTTTTAGAACTCTTGTTGTTTCTTGCTAGGGATTCTGTTGGACTCCTCTGTTTTATTGATTCTAAGTGTGCTCCTTTTCCATATGAGCGGGCTTTTGATTTCAATATTTCAATTTCATTCCCTCGTTCTTCAGGTGGGTGCCTTGACTGTTTCTTTTCTTTCTTCATCCTTATTCTTCAGGTGGACGCCTGACTTCTTCAATTCTTCATCCTCATTCTCCAGGTGGACGCCCGATTTCTTTAATTCTTCATCCTCATTCTCCAGGTGGACGCCTAACTTCTTCTTTTCTTCATCCTCATTCTCCAGGTGGACGCCTGACTTCTTTATTTCTCTGTCCTCATTCTCCAGGTGGACGCCTGACTTCTTCAATTTCTTCATCCTCATTCTCCAGGTGGACGCCTGAATTCTCTAATTCTTCATCCTCATTCTCCAGGTGGACGCCTGACTTCTTCTTTTCTTCATCCTCATTCTCCAGGTAGACGCCTGACTTCTTTGATTCTTCATCCTCATTCTCCAGGTGGACGCCTGACTTCTTTGATTCTTCATCCTCATTCTCCAGGTGGACGCCTGACTTCTTCTAATTCTTTATCCTCATTCTCCAGGTGGACGCCTGACTTCTTCTAATTCTTTATCCTCATTCTCCAGGTGGACGCCTGATTTCTTCAATTCTTCATCCTCATTCTCCAGGTGGACGCCTGACTTCTTCGATTCTCATCCTCATTCTCTAGGTGGACGCCTGATTTCTTCAATTTCTTCCGGTATTTCCTGACACAAATATTGTATTTGCCCCTGTTTTAAATCAAAGAAAACTTCGTTAGTTTAAAGCAGGGTGGTTGACTGGGGTATTCTTGCCGATGGTGAGGCTTCTCTTCGTCTCTTTTTTATTGCCTTGGAATGGTTGAAAAAGACCGTTTTGTCCTTGTAATTGATCCTTGACTATAGGATTTCCCTCTGTATGTTTTCCTTCAAATCCTTTTAACTGTAATCATATGTCCCTTCTGACTTTGCTGATCCACTTTTGATTTCACTTTTCTTACACCAATATCTTTTTATCTCCCGCCTTTCATGGCCGTATTTTGCATCATGTAACCTTGAATCTTGGTAGTATACCTTGACATTCCTTCTTATTTGTTTGGAATAAAACTTATCTCAAAGCTTTTAGAAAAGTAAGATTATTAGTGACGAAACACGCTGATTTCGACAATTATAGAATGAAAAGAAAAATCCAAGTTTGGATGACTGTTGGAGAAAGAATAAAAACTTATCTGATTGGAGTTACTGGCACCAATGATCAGGGTATGCATTTCGGATTAATCAACCCAGTCTTTTAATCAATCTCCTTTCAATTGTCTCATTTTTGTTTTTGCCAAAATTTCCATAACCTAACTTTATTTTTCATTTCACAGACCTGTTGGGCTTGTAACGTCTCAAAGAGTTTTCCTCGATAAACCTTCCTCATTTGTTCATTTCTCACTCCCTTTTCGCCTTATGGTGCCTACAAAGGTTTTCACCAATAAGACTCTCTCATTTTACTTTTCTCTCAACTTCCGTCGCCTTATGGTGCCCGTGTGGGTTTTCACCTATAAGACTCTCTCATTTTTACCTTTCTCTCAACTTCCGTCGCCTTATGGTGCCCGTGTGGGTTTTCACCTATAAGACCCTCTCATTTTACTTTCTTTTCTTGTTTGTACCAGAGTATTATGAACCATCTTCATTTGCTTGTCTCGGCATTTTTCTAAGATTGGTCGAAAGGTCTTTCTGGTATGGGGTTAGAAAATGGAAAAGGTATTTAAAAGCTAAAACAGTTTTGGTATGTGTTTAAAATTACAACTCTTGGAATCTTTTCTTATTTCCAATACAATTCTTGCCCCAGTTCCTTGATTGGGGTCGCTTGACGTTTCTTTTTGTGCACATTTTATGTATGTTGTGCACCCTATGACCGAGCCGTGAAGCGCCTACGTATCCTTCTTTGAGGAATCAGGTCAAACGTAGTTCACCAAATAATAGTGATGATTTTTTCCAAAAAAAAAAAAAAAATTATTTTTTTATTTTTTTATTTTTATTTCATACTTGATTTTCATTGATTCCAAGAGAGGGTAGGAAAGAAACAAGTATGGCTCAAAGGGGAAACAAAGGGTATAGTGTTTCGGATAGCAGAATAAATTGCCTTTGTCATTCCAATCTTCGAAATAATGCTAAATACAAACACTCAAAAAGTTATGCATAATATCTCTTTACCGCGTCAGAATTGATCGCCATATCTATGCATTTGCCTTCAATGTCTGTTAAGCATAGTGCACCATTCGATAATACTCTGGTCACAATGAATGGTCCTTGCCAATTCGGGGCAAATTTGCCCTTTGCTTCAACCTGATGTGGAAGAATACGTTTCAGCACATGCTGACCTACTTCAAACTTCCGGGGACGCACCTTTTTGTTGTACGCTCTTTCTATTCTTCTTTGATATAATTGACCATGACATACTGCGGTCAATCGTTTTTCGTCAATCAAGTTTAACTGTTCTAGACGGGTTTTGACCCATTCATCATCATCAATCTTTGCTTCGGCGATGATCCGAAGGGAAGGTATCTCAATTTCTGCAGGAATTACTGCTTCAGTGCCGTATACCAATAAATAAGGAGTTGCTCCTACTGAAGTGCGAACAGTAGTGCGGTATCCCAATAATGCAAATGGTAATTTTTCATGCCATTGTTTTGAACCTTCTACCATTTTCCGAAGTATCTTCTTTATGTTTTTGTTGGCTGCTTCTACTGCTCCATTCGCCTTGGGCCGATATGGGGTAGAGTTACGATGTGTAATCTTAAACTGTTGACATACTTCTTTCATTAAGTTGCTGTTAAGATTAGCACCGTTATCTGTGATGATCACCTTCGGGATTCCGAATCGACATATGATATTTGAGTGGACAAAATCGACCACAGCTTTCTTGGTTACTGATTTGAATGTCTTGGCCTCAACCCATTTGGTAAAATAATCAATAGCTACCAGAATGAATCTGTGTCCATTGGATGCTGCCGGCTCAATTGGTCCAATCACATCCATGCCCCAAGCAACGAAAGGCCATGGTGCCGACATTGTGTGCAACTCGGATGGTGGAGAATGAATCAAATCTCCGTGTATTTGGCATTGATGACACTTGCGCACAAAACTGATACAATCTCGCTCCATGGTAAGCCAATAGTAACCAGCTCGGAGGATTTTCTTTGCCAACACATATCCACTCATGTGGGGTCCGCAAACTCCTGAATGTACTTCAGACATGACAGCTGTAGCTTGTCTGGCATCTATGCATCTTAATAATCCAAGATCTGGTGTTCTTTTATACAAAACTCCTCCGCTTAAGAAGAATCCATTTGCTAATCGCCTAATGGTCCTCTTTTGATCTCCTGTGGCTTGTGCGGGATATATCCCCATTCTGATATACTCCTTGATGTCGTGGAACCATGGTTCACCATCAAATTCTTCTTCAACCATATTGCAATAAGCGTGTTGATCGTGGACTTGAATATGTATCGGATCTACATAAGCTTTGTCCGGATGGTGCAACATTGATGCCAGGGTAGCCAATGCATCGGCCACCTCATTATGGATTCTTGGAATATGCTGGAATTCCACTTATTGAAACCGCTGACAAAGATCATGTAGACATTGTCGGTATGGGATGAGCTTCAAGTCTCGGGTTTCCCATTCTCCTTGAATTTGATGTACCAAAAGATCTGAATCTCCCATGACTAAGATTTCTCGGATACCCATGTCTGCAGCTAGCCTTAACCCCAAAATGCAAGCTTCATATTCAGCCATATTATTGGTGCAATAAAATCGTAATTGAGCCGTAACAGGATAGTGATGCCCTGTTTCAGAAATGATTACAGCTCCTATCCCAACTCCTTTCATGTTAGCGGCTCCATCAAAGAAAAGTTTCCAGCCATACTTTTCAATTTGCTCCACCTCGTCGATATGCATTGTTTCTTCATCAGGAAAATAAGTCTTCAACGGCTCATATTCCTCATCGACCGGGTTTTCGGCTAAATGATCGGCCAGTGCTTGAGCCTTCATTGCAGTTCGAGTCACATAGATGATGTCGAATTCTGTGAGCAATATCTGCCACTTTGCAAGTCTTCCCGTTGGCATAGGCTTTTGAAAAATGTATTTCAATGGATCCAAACGAGAAATGAGGTAAGTAGTGTAGGATGACAAATAGTGTTTCAATTTTTGAGCTACCCATGTTAGGGCGCAACATGTCTTTTCCAGATGAGTATACTTAACCTCATAAGCTGTGAACTTCTTGCTAAGGTAGTAGATAGCCTGTTCTTTTCTGCCAGTGAGGTCATGTTGCCCCAATACACAACCAAATGAATTTTCCAAAACCGTCAAGTAAAGAATCAAAGGTCTTCCTGGCTCTGGCGGGACCAACACGGGTGGGTTTGACAAGTACCCTTTTATTTTATCGAACGCTTCTTGACACTCATCGGTCCATTTGACTGCAGCATCCTTTCTTAACAATTTGAAAATTGGCTCACAGGTTGTTGTGAGCTGAGCAATAAACCTGCTGATATAATTTAACCTCCCCAACAAACTCATTACTTCAGTTTTGTTTTTTGGAGGTGGCAGTTCTTGGATGGCTTTAATCTTTGACGGATCTAGCTCGATGCCTCGTCGACTGACTATGAATCCCAGCAACTTTCCGGATGGAACTCCAAATGCACATTTGGCAGGGTTAAGCTTGAGGTTGTATCTACGAAGTCTCAAGAAAAACTTCCTCAAATCCCTAACGTGGTCGGCCTGATGCTTTGATTTTATGATCACATCATCCACGTACACCTCAATTTCCTTGTGTATCATATCATGAAACACTGTGGTCATTGCTCTCATATAGGTTGCCCCGGCGTTCTTTAAACCGAATGGCATTACCCGATAGCAATAAGTTCCCCATGGTGTGATGAATGCCGTCTTTTCTGCATCTTCTTCATCCATTAGAATTTGATGATACCCGGCATAACAATCCACGAAAGACCCTATATCATGCTTGGCACAATTGTCGATCAAAATATGGATATTGGGTAATGGGAAATTATCCTTTGGACTTGCTTTGTTGAGATTGCGATAGTCGACGCATACTCTAATTTTGCCGTCTTTCTTTGGCACAGGAACGACATTAGCCAACCAAACAGGATATCGAGTGACTCGAATGACCTTTGCTTCCAATTGTTTGGTGATTTCTTCCTTAATTCTCATACTCATATCAGGCTTGAATTTTCTCAGCCTCTGCTTGACAGGAGGCACCGTTGGATCGGTGGGCAATTTGTGGACCACTAAATCAGTGCTCAAGCCCGGCATGTCGTCATACGACCATGCAAAAACATCTTTGAATTCTATGAGTGCTTTAATTAACTCTTCTCGGATCTTTGGTTCGAGATGGACACTTATTTTAGTTTCCCGGACATTACTCGTGTCCCCTATATTGACGTCCTCGGTATCACTCAAGTTAGGTTTGATTTTTTCCTCAAAGTGAATTAACTCTTTACTAATCTCTTCAAAAACCTCATCTTCATCATATTCTGATTCATAATCACAATATATTTCTTGAATTAATATTTCGGAACCAGATTGATTTTTAAGACTGGGCTGAGGATTCCTCATGCATGCCATATCACTAGAGCCAGCGTAAAAGGAACTGTACAGAAAAGAAGAAAAAGAAAAGAAAGCTATTAAGAATGATAATAAAAAGGAAACTGCTTTTTATTGTATGATGAAAGATAACAAGGTTTTGCACACTTTAAACCAACTGTAAGATAAACTTTGAGATTACAACCTTGAAATAACCCAAACAAACTGAAAGAAAATCAAAATAAACTACCAAGACTCCTTTCGAATTGGGAGAGGAGTGGCTTTCCAATTATTGAGCTTTGTTTCTGGCCTAACGAATTGAACTTCTGCGTTGCTACACCCTTCTCCGCTTTCCAACATATTCACATCACTAAACAATTTCTCGAACCTTTTAATTAATTCCTTCTCAGGATTGACCCAGGATTTAGGAATTGTTATCGTGCGATTTTTAGCGCCGGTCTTGACAAAAGACTTTGACAGATGTGGTACTGGTTTTGGAAGAACCCATGCTTGATGTTTCAACTTCCTGGCCCTTATTACGTCGTTGGCGGTGGGTATGAACCCTAAACCGAATGTTCCCCAGTTCTCGGGGAGAGATACTGGTTGTACAATTCCTTGCAGAGATAAACCCAGACCTTTGCCGGGTATAAAGCCATTCTTTAACATTTCATAAGCTATCATGATTGATGCAGAGGATATCCTTGGATTCGGAAGGTATTTCCCTTCTGGAATTTTCTCTATCGACACTATGTTTGTCACTTGGTATACCCATGGTCCCTGGTCATTTTCTGTTCCCTCGACCGGTACAATAGTACTGCTGTGAGCATTTAAACTTTCTTCTCCATACACGACTACTTCTTGATGATCCCATTCAAACTTGACAGCCTGATGTAGTGTTGACGGGACTGCTTTAGCAGCATGGATCCATGGTCGACCCAATAACAAGTTGTAAGAAACAGATATGTCCAACACTTGGAATTCCATTGTGAATTCAATTGGCCCTATAGTTAGTTCCAACACTATGTCGCCAAATGAATCTCTGCTTCCACCGTCAAATCCTCGTACGCAGATACTATTCTTCTGGATCCTCTCCTCTTTAATTTTTAATTTGTTTAAAGTGGAGAGAGGGCATATGTTTGCACTGGACCCATTGTCAACCAATACCCGGGTTACTACGGAGTTTTCACATTTCACGGTGAGGTAAAGAGCTCTGTTGTGCTCGGTACCTTCCACAGGTAATTCATCATCAGCAAATGTAATTCTGTTTGTCTCAAAGATTCTGTTGGCTATTTTGCCCAAATGATTTACAGAGATCTTTTCAGGAACATGAGCTTCATTCAGGATTTTCATCAACGCCAGACGGTGTTCCTCTGAATGGATCAGTAATGACAACAATGAAATTTGAGCGGGGGTCTTCTTTAATTGATCCACAACAGAATAATCATGGAGTTTCATTTTTCTTAAAAACTCCTCCGCCTCTTCTTCCGTCACAGCTCTCTTTGTTGGCATTGGATTGTTTTTAGTTTTTCTCAGCTCTTCGGGAGTAAAACATCTTCCCGAACGTGTCAAGCCTTGCACCTCACACACTTCTTCCTTGATTTCTTTGCCCTTGTACATTACAGTCACCCGTTCATAGTTCCATGGGATGGCCTTGTTGTTGATGACCGGCAGCTGGATTACAGGTGCAATAATAACCCGATCTGTACGGGCTCCTTCCACGAATACAATGGGTTTGTTAGCAACCCCTGGTACTATCACTTTCGGCCTTTCTTGTTTTGCGGCAACTTTGCTCGATGATCCCTCATCGACTATCATAGACGGTTCATCACCATTTTTGTTCTGCTTAGACACCGGCTTCTCCTCCATTAACTGCTTATCTGGCTTGGTTTCATGAGTTTTGATCATCATGACAGTTTGTGACGGCTTCTTTGTCCCTCCATCAGCTTGTATGATTTCTATCATGTTAGCCTCTTGATGGGCTGGCATTGGATTTCTATTGATATTTGGAGCTTCGGGGGTTTGAACTTCGATTTTAGTAGTATCAATCAGCTCTTGTATTGCATTTTTCAAATGTCAACATTTCTCCGTATCATGGCCTGGTGCACCGGAGCAATATTCACAGCTAATGGTGTAATCCAGATTCTTTGGTGGAGGATTGGGTAGTTTGGATTGTATTGGTCTCAGCATGTCTAGCTGTCTCAGCCTGTGGAACAGACTAGTGTAAGACTCTCCCAATGGAGTGTAAGTTTTCTTTTTCTGTTCCCTTTCTCCCCTGAATGCTGGCCTAGGCCTAAAACCTGGTCCGGGATAGGCTCGTGGGTAAGTATTTGGTGTGACAGGAGCACGCCAATTGGTGTGAACAGGTGGCTGATTGTATGCTTGAGCATGGTTAGTGGCAAAATGAGGCTCTGAAGGGTGATAGTAGTGTTGGGACGAATCATGGTGGTAAGCTGATGGGCGAGGTCGTTGTTGATTATAGTAAAGCGGTGAACCTCTGGGTCCCGGCCAAATTCCTGAATCAACTACGGCTGCTTCCTCCCTTTTCTTTCTTCCGATTCCTCCTACCCCGCCTTGGATAGCTTGAGTAGTTGCCTTAATTGCTGAATAGCTCATGATTTTATTTGTCTTGAGGCCTTCTTCCACCATACCTCCCATCTTCACTACTTCGTTGAATGATTTCCCAACCGCTGAAACCAAATGGGCATAGTAAGTCGGTTCCAAGGCTTGGAGGAAGTAGTCTACCATTTCGCTCTCCTTCATAGGAGGATCTACTCTTGCTGCCTGTTCTCTCCACCGAAAACCATACTCTCTGAAACTCTCATTGTGTTTCTTCTCAAATTTGGTCAAAGATAACCGATCTGGGATGATTTCCAGATTGTATTGGAAATGGTATGCGAATGCCTGTGCCAGGTCATCCCAGGTGTACCATCTTCCATGGTCCTGGCGTGTATACCACTCCAAAGCTGATCCGCTTAGACTTTGACTGAAGTAAGCATTAATAATTCATCCTTTCCCCCAGCTCCTCGCATCTTGCTACAGAAACCCCTTAAGTGGGCTACCGGGTCGCCGTGCCCGCTGTATAAGTCAAATTTGGGCATCTTGAAGCCAACTGGCAATTGTACATTGGGGAATAAGCATAAATCTTTGTATGCTACACTGACTTGCCCACCTAATCCCCGCATGTCTCGGAACGATTGTTCTAGACTTTTGACCTTCCTGAACATCTCTTCTTGTTCAACATTTTTGGCTGGCTTGTCAATTTCGGTTGGGAGATCAAACCGAGGAGCAGTCGAATTGATTTCAGAGGCTTTGAAGGTGGGCTCCGGGGGTAATATTGGTTGTCTTGGGCCTGAAATGTAGGCTCACTAGGAGATTTGTGAAATGTAGCAGGGGGAGGTGCTACGAAAACAGGAGTCATAGGTGGAGGAAAGTACGGAACTGGTTTTGGAGGTGGAGACTGTGGTGTCTGAGAGGTGGTGCCTCGGTAGTGCTGATAAATGGGGAAACTTGGGGATAATTCAGTGGTGATATTATCCTGAGTTTGGGTCATTGATGGAGCAGGGTTATTTGGGTAAGATGGGGGTAACTGTCCTGTAGACCAAGCTTGGTACATCTCAGCCATTTGCTGCTTGAGCTTAAACATCTCTTCTTTCATTTTCCCGACATCCATCTCTTCTATCTCCATACCTGTGTCAACATCTGGGATAGACATACTTTCGGGTATTGGTCCTTTTGATCTTGTGTGATAGTGATAATATGCCAGTATACTCTTTAGAGAAACTAACTGCTTGAATTCTGGAAATGAACAAACTTGTTAGTTTTGAGAGTTTAACACATATATAATCACACGTTGAGATGCAATGCTCCTAGACAAATAATCCCTTTCTATTATGCATTCGCTCGGTTGCTTGTGTCGTCCCAGCTTTCTTGAAATTGAAAAATTGTCATTCGCTTTTATTTACTATATATATCTTTATCGTGGTGGTCGAATCTGAGAGATTGCCTACGTATCATGTTCTTACATGAATCAGACCTTGCGTAGTTCGGACCAAAGGCGATCATTTTTATTCATTACACAAAGATGGAATTACATTTGAAAATTTTAAGAAAATGGCTTGAAAACACACACACTTAAATCAAAATAAAAGATACAATTCTTAACATCTCACAACGTGCCCCACTTTCCACTTTTGTTGTTAAATATTGGGTTATCTGCTCAATGTGGTACTTGACCTGGATGGCCTCCCAGCGTATGATACATCCTTTCCAACTCCATTGCTAGATGACAAGCAAAAGTGGGCGCATGCTCAGTAAATCTTTCATAATCCATTCCTTGGCAGTTTACATAACTTTGAGATGTGAAGACTGCCAGGTCGTGGATTTGTGCCCTGAAACCTTGGAGACGTTGGTCTTGGTCTTGCAATTGCTGCTGACGAGTGGTGGCTATATCTCTGACACGGTTCTCACGATCTAGAGCTGATTCTAACAAAGCTCGGAGTCTGGCCTGCTCTAATCTTGCTTGCGCTCTTTCCCTGTCGAGGTCTGCTTGTTGGTGTTCTCTGTTGCATCTTCTTGCCTCTTCTAGTTGTGCACGAAGCTGGTCTTCTGATCGCATCCAATAGTCTTTTTCCTTATTGAATTGTGCCTTGTCTTTTTCGGATTGCCTATCTTGGCGTTCCTTGTTAGATCTGGCTTCTTCGTTTAATTGTTGGATCTTTTCTTTTGCTTTGCTCAATGCCCTTTCATTTTCCGCAAGAATGAAATCATAATCTTGCATTCTTTCAAAGAGATTGGCGATGGTTTTTTGATCCTTCCAGCTCCTCTTTGGCGTTTCAGAAATCCTTTTCATTTTTTGGAATCGAGCGTGAAGATTTTCATTCTCACAAGCTAGACTCTTTTTCTCGCCTTCGGCTTCTTGTTCTTGCAAATCTTTCTCCAGACTGAGGCTTCTTAGATTTTCTTTTAGGGCATGGATAGTCGCTTTGTACCCTTTTTCTTTTTCTCCCCAGATCAACCGCTCTTGGATTTTATCATTGAAGTTTTGAACATGGGGTCTTTTTGTTGGCCTTTTCAGCTCAGGTTCTGGTACATCATCCACGCGAGACCGTTTTTCGAACCACCTTGCATATCCAGGATTCATCTCACCCTTTGTAGTGTCTGGGACTTGAGTATCACTTTTCAAGTATCGACATCCATTCCACATCTGCTGAAGTAGAGCTTCGGGAATAGTGGCTTCTGGGTGTAATTCGATTACTTGCGTACTCAAATCTTCATCATCAGGAACTATTTGATATCTCCCTAGTTGCCTTAAGACTCTTAGTGGTGCATACGGCTGAATGCTTCTTAATCCCAATAGTAGTAGATAACTATTTGAGGTTGACATATGTATTACTTCCCTCATCGGGAGTCATCCCAGAGTCCATTTAATTTGATTTGCCGTTAAAGCCTTTAGATGAGATACCCATGCTTCCATCCCTTCTGGAGCTTGATAATTTTTTGTTCTTTCCTCATAGCTCTCGATGCAATTATCATTTTTTGACCCATATTGTATGATCTTGGGCTGTTGTTGGAGATGCTCCATCACCCACATTTGCAACAAAATTTTGCATCCTTCGAAGACCGTTGCTCCTGATTTACATAAAGTCAGAGCCCGATAAATATCTGATAGAATGATGGGGACAAGGGTGTGATTTTCTTTGGTGGTAAGGATTTGCACAACTTTTGCGGTGCGAATATCAATTGTTCGCTCTTTATTTGGGAAGACCATGACTCCTAGAAAAGCCACCATGAAAGCAAATCGACGGTGAATCTGCCAAGTGTCTTTGTTTTGCTTATTGGTAAGGCCTTTTTCATGAATTTCAAACCCATCTGACTTTCCGAACCTTGAATACAAAAAGTTGAAGGAACAACATCCATTGATGATATTGCTTTTCCTGATTTGACTGCTGATGTTCAAAAGACCGAAGAATCGATGTATTGAAGGAGCCTTTGTGAATATCAAGCTTTGATTTCTTAAACTTCCGTCAAAACCAGTATATCCAGCTATCTCCTCTAATGTAGGAGTAAGCTCGAAGTCAGAGAAACGAAAAACATTGTGAACAGGATCCCAGAAAGTTACTAACGCCGCAATCAGATCATCACGGGGTTTAACTTTCATAATGTCCGTGAGATTTCCCAAATGCTTGACGACCCATTTTTGACCGTCTTCGCCTAAATCATACCACCACATTTGAAGCTGACATAGAAATTCTTCCGTACTTGTGGATGAGGGGCTTTGTGTGATGCTCATTTTGTATCTGAAATTTAATTTTGATAAATTCAAAATTCATTTTTTGAAAATTTAAAATAATTTTCGAATTTTTTTATTTATTTATTAAATACCTTTATTTCAAGATTTAAAACCTTTTTCTTTCTTTTTTTTTTCGAAATTTAAAACAACCCATTTTATTCCTTTCTTCTTACCATGATTTTATTTAAACTGGTCAACAAGCATGTTCGAGGCAAATGAATGCACAAGTAACAAATATGATGCATCATGATGGTCTTTTTATTTTGGGTTCACCTGTCCTAGACATACCCAACCCCTGTGTTGAGTCTCCAAGGCCAAATGCATATGATGCAAATATTCATTCCTACTAGGGATCCGGTACATGGCTGAGTTATTCTAAGTGTAAAACCTTAGGTTGATTGTTCTAAACCTGGCTTACCCAAACGGACAGTTTAAGCCGAAGCGGGGGCAACGTACCGGGAGCACGCAAGTCTGCCCGGCCTAGTTACTTGTCCCAACTCCGTCTTATTTGGTACGACTTTAACAGAAAGGTGGGTCACGCGCACGTGTACACCATAAATTCAGAAGACTCAGAAAGAAGGGGGTTTCGTAGCAGTTGTATATATTCACAATTCAAATAATATTAAAGCGGTAAACAGCAACATTTAGCATATTAGCATATAAACAGTTGAAATTCTCATAGTAAATAAAACCAATTAACACAGATATTTTAAGCTCGAATTCTTTAAACCCTGAACCAATGGTTCTGGGTTACAGTTTGACCACTTTTGTCCCCAGCAGAGTCGCCAGAGCTGTCGCACCTCCTTTTTGCCGCGCCCGCGGGGCGCGTGGGGAGTTTTCTCCAATTGAAGGACAGTCGAAACGGGATTTGTTTATTTGTTTTAGAGTCGCCACCTGGGAATTTTAAGGCGTCCCAAGTCACCAATTATAATCCCTGAATCGAGGAGAATATGACTCTGTTTATTATTCTGCGAACCAGAAATCCTGAGTAAGGAATTCTGTTAATCCGGAAGAAGGTGTTAGGCATTTCCGGATTCCGTGGTTCTAGCACGGTCGCTTAACTGTTTTTATTATTGGCTTAATTACCTTGATTTTATTAAATACATTGATGTTACATGTTTTTACTACCGCTTATTGATGACCCTTCTTTGAATCGAATTACGCGTACGTATATTCGTGTTAAAAAAAAATTGCGGACTTGTGTCACGCGTACGTGTACACAATAACTTTTTATAATATATTTATTAAGAAATCATTTTTCGAAATTGTGTTGAATCAAGAATATTTGTTTTTCTTGAATAATGAACCGTACATCTCGGGTTTTTATGAAATTGATTTAACGCCTTTGGAAAAATCCTTTTATTAAATATTCGTTCGAAATTGCGCGTACGCATAATCCGAATTTTTACTTTTAAAAATATAACCAGGGTACGCGAACGTATCCCTAATTGTGCAAAATATTTGTAATGGTTTAGGGATTTTCCATAAATTGTTTATTATATTCATGTATTTCTTTTATGTAAAAATCATGAGAAAACTCCTATTTAGAGGCCTATAAATTCTTTGAAAAGAATTTGCAATCTATAAAAGGTTATTCGTCGATTATGATTTCCGAATATAGGTTATATTCATTCCAACTATTCAAATTCAAAGAACAGAATAAAAATATGATTAATACTATTTTTAAACAAATATGACATATATATATATGCCAAAGAATAAATTGCATATGATACTGACAATAAATGATTCATAAAGGAAGGAAATATGTTCCGAGAATTTTCATTATTCACTTAATGCAAATTTTATTTCTAATTATCATTGATGTAAAGTGTGGCAATTTATGCTTGTACATCTCTTTTCATTATCATATATTCGCTTTTAATCTAATAGGCCTAATTATTTGGTTAATTTGTTTTATGAAGGTAGATAGACATCGAGCTTATAGGAAAGAAGTTACAAGTTACTTCAATAAAAATACTTTACATGCAACTTAACTGTATTTCGTAATCATTCATAACGTTTTAACATCGTAACAAGCTATATCATATCACCTTTCACCAACGTTTATACGCACATCTATTGTCTTTATAAACATATACCATCAATACCATCTAAACCTTATTTAACAATAAGAGTTAGTAATGTAGTTTTCTTGATGTTTCTACATTACCCTTTACTTAACTAACAACACCATAAAATTTAAATAATGGCCCATTTTATGCCATGTTTCCTATCTTGACAATCTTAATCACAACTATAATTTAATGAAAATTTATAAAATTAACCTTGTTACAACACTTATACAGTCTTCAATAAAAGATATTTAACTTACAGTCATCCTATCAACATATACTACTTATTTGATCCAGAAACAAAACTGAGTTTTTAATTAAAGAAACTCGTATGAATAAAGATAGTATTACAATTCAATCTTCATTTATCCGTCATACTGAATCTCTTTCCAACATAGAATTTAAAAAGATATGTACCTGGAAATGGAGGTAGAAGAAGTAAGTTTCAACAGTTGCAGCAGTAACAAAATCAGTAGAATATACCGATAACACAGCAAGTCTGAACAAGAATAGGATTCGAAGAGCCCAGATGCACAGTAAAAATACTTTTAAGAAATTTCAGATTTTTAACTGAAGAATGAGATCGAACAAATCCGGACAGATTCAATACCAAGAATAATATTTCTGATTTTTGAGGTTTAGAACAAAGTAGACTAAAAAAACAAACTTCCAATTTCAAAAACACAGAATCAGCTTCAATACTAATTTCCGATGTAGGATTCTGTTTTAGTGTTTCTGTTTTCTTTTCTTTCTATCTTTCTTTTCAAATTTCTGTTTCTGCTTGACTTCCTCTTTCAATCTCCTAAAATCTGCCTTAAGCTCTATCTCTCTGTCTTTCTTCTTCTGAAAACTGCCCCTATTCCCTGAAAAAACTGATTTTTTTTCTCTTAAAACTCTCTCCTAAAATCCTCTAAGGTCTCTTAAAGTCTCCCTTTTTAAGCTGTCCAGCTCCTGTATTTATACAGGGCTGGTTGCACCTTTGTCATGGTGGCTGGACCCTTTATCCCTTTAAAAATTAGAAAGTTTCCATTAAAACTACTTTTTAATACTTTATGTGATCCTAACATGATTTTCAGCAGCCCCATTATTCCTTGTTCCCCCTTTATTACTTAAATATAGCCATTAACACTCCATTATCAGCCCACTATTATATCATATTTCTCTCACTGTTTTATCCCAAAAATACCCCAGAAATCCTACTGTAATTCTGTTATTACTGCCTTTAAACTCAGAATTTCACAGTACAGATTTTACAATCTGTTTAAGCAGCTATAACCAATCCTAAAGTTTGGACTGAATTCTGATTAAAAAGGGTAACTCCTAACACAATTACATTCAATCAAACATTGATAGAATCATACTGAATTCAGAAACAATCATTATAGCAACATATTACACTGAGTTCAGTAACTGAGCTTTAACTTTGAACAATAAATCAAACAAACACAGGATCATTGTCAATACTGACAATGCCCTGAAACTTTAATGTTCAGACAATAACATATATACTACACTTATTTTGACAGATTCATATAAATGTAAACAAGGGTGATTTAACTGACGAGTATTAATTTAAACTGATTATCTACAACAATTGTCCATAATTGGTCTAAAACAATAAAAGCAGACTGTTTTTTTATTAGCATTATCATAAGTGAGAATTCATAATATAACTAATCGACGAACTTAATCGAGTCGATTACTTATATTATGAACAATCACAACCAACTGAAACAGTTTCATATTTGACCATATAGACGGGCATGAGACAAAGGTGATAGAATTAATCAAATAAAATCATGAAAAATTAACAAGCTATTAAGACAAATAACAACACACGTAGAATACACAAAATAATAGAAAAAATACCTTTGAATCTTCAATTTTAATCCGACTCGAACTCAGCTTGGATTTGGATTTTTGTTTGAAATCAAACAGACCTTAGTCGAAGTATTTTCCACTGAAAATACTTCGACTAAGGTCGATTGAACCTCAATCTTTACTTAATCTGAACAGAATCCGAAAGTTTGGTATTTTTAGGGTTCTTAAAAATTCGATTTGGGATTTAACCATTTCTGGTCAGATTCGAGAAGAACCAAACATGACACAAGGGTGAGGGTAGCCTAGGGGTCATTTGGTGTTAGTTTGAAACGGATCTGAGTTTGTTCTTGTTTGGTCCGAATCTTCAAAAGAAGATTCGAGAAGTTCCGAACTGATTCGAACCAAACAAACGATAGATCCATACTCAGGGTGACTAGGGGAAGCTATGGTGTCGATTTGGGACTGTTAGGTTTAGATCTGAACTTGGCTCGAATCTTCAAATGAAGATTCGAGAACCTTCAGGGAGATTCGAACCAAGCAGATAACATATTTGGATAGAGGAGGTTCAGGGGGTTCTAGGGTGTTATTTTGGTGACCGGCGGCGTTGATGCCGCTGGGTTTCAGGCGGTGGAATCCTAGGGCAGCTAGGGTTAGGAGTGGGGGTTTGGGGGATGATGATGAACAGTGTAGGAGGGGGGGGGTGTTCAGTTAGGGTCCGGGTAAAGGTTTGGGATTTATATAGGGGTGGGGTGGATTGGTATCGTCCGTTGGATCAAGTAGAATGGATGGCCAGGATTAATTCATTAAACCAAACGACGTCGTTTGGTTTAAAGTTGGGGTCGGACTGAATCGGGTCAATGGATCGGGTAAGGGTCTTGGGTTAAGGGCAGGGGATCTTGACCGTTGATTAGATTTAATCCAACGGCCCTTGATGAGAGATGACCAAACGACGTCGTTTGGTTCTGGCTTTGAATTGGACCGGACCTGGGAGTGGTGGAATTGGGCTGTGGAAGGGTAATTCGATTTGGGCATGGATTTTAAATCCATGTCCAATTTTCCCATTCTATTTTATTTTATTTTCTGATTTTATTATTAATAATAAAAAATATCCTAATAAAATTATAAAACAATTTTTTAACCTTACATAAAAATATTAATTACTTCATAACAACTATTTAACACATAGTCAAAACATTAATCACAGAGTAACATATTTAAAAAATAGAACGAATGCATATTTTTTGTGATTTTATTTAAATTATCTCTTAAATGCATAATTAAATCCTATATGCATGCAATATGTATTTTATTTTATTTTTTCATTTTATTATGACAAAGTAAACATTTACGGACATAACACAAATATTTAATACCACGCAAATAAAAAAATTACACAGTAAAAGAAATTTATTTTATTTTTTGATTTATTTTTTGAGTAGTTTTCGTAAGGCAAAAATCACGTGCTCACAATGAGCTTCTAATACTTAAAATTTACAAAACTGGTACGAAATAATACATCCTTTGTTCAAAATATATACATAAAGAGATTTACAAATATAAAGCTACCATGAACGAGAGTCAGCAATAATCGGACGCAGGTACATCTTCAATGCCAGCTTTTGCCGTACACAGCAACATCAACTCCAAAATCTGCACGTAAGGTGCAGAAGTATAGTATGAGTACAACTGATACCATGTACTCAATAAGTAACAAACCTAACCTTAGGTTGAAAGCAGTGATGAGCTAGAAAAGATGGTCAGAGACCAACACCAATTGCCAACAACCAACTCATAATAATATAATGAAGGTAGTACATGCAATAACTCAAAAGATATTATGCTCAACTCGTTTACAGTTACAAAAAAGTAGACATGTTTTTCAAGTACAACAGTGACGCCCAATGTCACGACCCAAGCTCCATATTAGGTCGTGATGGCGCCAAACACCGTTGTTAGGCAAGCCAACACTAATCAACTAGTAAATCCTCATTTCAATAACTAGTACGTGAAAAAATTTCTTATTGATAGAGAAATTAGGAGTTTGAAACTTAAGCATAATTAGATGGAAGTAATAAATACGAACTTAAATCATGATAGTAACCCAAAAATCATAAGTCTGCCAATGTGTGTGCCAAGACCTGGTGGCATAGGTATGCATGCAGTCTAGTAGAATATACAAAATCATACTATCCTACTGTCTGGAAAGGAAATAGACAGGAAACTAAAGATATAGAGAGACTCCAGCGGCTGGAGAACGGCTCAAAAGGGCAGCTCACCGGAAAGTCTCAACCTGAGGAGTCCACTTTATGCGCCGAACTGATGGCCAGATGCACCTGCCTCAAAGCCTGTACAATCAAGTACAAAAGTGTAGCATGAGTACATAAAAATATGTACCCAGTAAGTATTTTTCCTAACCTCATAGAAGTAGTGACGAGGGATCGACTCCGACACTTACTATGGCCAACAATATAATAATATGAAGTTCAATATTTTAGATCACAATGTATGTGGATAACAACAAGCTCAAACAAGAATAATACTGAAAATCTTTTTATCAAATTAAGAAATAAAGGCACTTTCTTCATTTAAAACGAGTGACCTTTCAAGCAATAAATCATATGAATTAAAAGGAGTTCTACTTCTATTATCACACAAAAATACCACCGAGGACGTTTGGCCTGATCTAGCATAAAATTAAATTGTGCATTGCCGAGGGTCGAACGTCCCGAACCATGTATACATTTATTAACCTGTCGGGGCGAACGGTCCGCTCCCATGAGAGTAGTGGAAATAATCACCCCTCTCGCAGAATATACTTGCGATGCGGTTAAATATAAATATAACAAAATGTTTCCTCAAGTCCTTTCAATATAATAATTTACTTGAAATCTTTGAAATCATGACATCTTCAACTTAGTTCCATTCAATGAAAATCAACAAATATAATCATATAGAGGTGCCCACAAAGCATGGTGTAAGCCTAGAACTACCGAACATACCAAGAATAGTAGCTACATACAGACTCTCGTCACTTCGTGCGTACATAGCCCCCATAATTAAACATATATTAATTAAGTTCACCTATGGGAAAATTTTCCTTTTACAAGGTTAGAAAAGAGACTTACCTCGTTTCGAGCCTACTTCCAACTCAAGAATGTGCTCAAACCCTCAAACCGGAGCCGAACAATCCGAAACTATTCAAATAGTGTAAAAAACGATCATTATAGGTTCACAAGTTCATATTCTAGCTATTAAGGTAATTACCCAACCCCAAAGGCAAGATTCCTAAAATTTACCCCCGAGCCCACGTGCCCGGATTTTGGAAATTTTCGAAGGAAGTGTTTACCCATATACTAAGGAACATAGATATATGATTATTACTAAGTTTCGTGGTGATTTTCGTGGTAAAAAACTCATTCTTGCCAAACCCTAGGTTTTTCTCTAATCTCATGATTTTCAAAAGTCTTTACATGTTAATCTACCCAAAATCTAAGTATTTAACTCACATATAGAAGGGATTACTTACCTCCAAAAGCTTGGTGAAAACCCCTCTCAAGAGCTCTAAAATCGCCCAACAATGGAGTGAAAATGAGTCAAAAATGTCTAACTCCCGTAATAAATGAAGGTCACTGCCTTCAGTGATTTCTGCACCTGTGGTCCTGGGCCGCACCTATGCCCCCGCATCTGCGGACAATGGTCTACTTCTGCGGAACTCCACTGGGCCGGCTGGGGCCGCTTCTGCGGAAGGCCCACCGCTTCTGCGGTTTCGCTTCTGCGGAGAAAGGGCCGCATCTGCGGTTTCTGGGCTGCCTACCCTTGGCTGCATCTACGAGTCAAGGCCTGTGAGCTCGCATCTGTGGCTGACCAACTGCACGTGTGGTTATGACAGAAGCTCGGCATTCAGTTTTTTGCTCAATTTTTCCAACTTAGTTCGAGCCTCATCCGATTGATGCTCAGGGTCCCCGGAGCCCCGCTTGAACACACCCACAAGTTTAAAATGATAAAACGGACTCGCTCGAACCCTCAGAATGCCCGAAATAACATTAAAAACTAGGAATCACACCCTAAAACCAATTAATTCAAACTTATGAACTTCAAGTTCTCCAATTTACCTCCAATGTACCGAAACCTACTTATACTACTCGGATTGACACCAAATTTTGCGTGCAAGTCTTAAATGGCATTACAGAACTATTCTTGGTCTCAGAATCCCGTTCGGACCTCGATATCATCAGAACTCGCTCTAAAACAAATTTAAAGAACTTCTAAAAATCTTCAAGAACCAACTTTCACTATTATGCGCTAAAACGCTCTCGGGTCATTCAAAACCCAATCCGAACATACGCCCAAGTCTGAAATCATCATAAAAACCTATAGTTTCGGTCAAATCCCGATTCTGAGGTTGTTTACTCAAAATATTGACCGAAGTCAAACTTGGCCTTTTAAGCCAACCTTAAGGAACCTAGTGTTCCGATTTCAACCCAAACTCTTCCAAATCCCGAACCAACCATCCCCGCAAGTCATAAATCTGTAAAAGCAAGTATGGGAAGTCTTATTTAAGGGAACGAGGTTCTAGAAAGAAAAACGACCAGTTGGGTCGTTACATTCTCCGCCTCTTAAATAAACGTTCGTCCTCGAACGAGTTTAGATTCATACCTAAAGTGCTAAATAAGTTGTGGATATCTGCTCTGCATGTCCTCCTCGGACTCCCAGGTCACCTCCTTGACTAGTTGGCCCCTCCACTGGACCTTTACCGTAGAAATCCTCTTGGATCTCAACTGGCGATCCTGTCTATCAATAATGGCAACTGGCTCTTCCTCATAACCTAAGCTCTCATCAAGCTGAATAGTACTGAAGTCTAACATATGGGATATGTCGGCGTGATACCTCCGAAGCATAGACACGTGAAAAACTGGATGAACCCCTGATAGGCTGGGAGGTAAAGCAAGCTCATAAGCAGCCTCCCCAACTCGCCTCAACACCTCAAATGGGCCTATAAACCTTGGGCTCAACTCTCCCTTTTTCCCGAATCTCATAATACCCTTCATCGGCGAGACTTTCAAGAAAACCTTCTCGCCGACCATGAATGATACATCACACGCCTTCTGATCCACGTAACTCCTCTATCTGGACTGTGTTGTGCGAAGTCTCTCCAGAATCAACTTTACCTTTTCCAAGGCATATTTCACCAAGTCAGTTCTGTACAACTTAGCCTCGCTAGGCTCAAACCACCCGATAGGAGAACGACATCCGACCATATAAAGCCTCAAATGGAGCCATCTCGATGCTGGACTGATAACTGTTGTTGTAAGAAAACTTGGCCAAAGGTAAGAACTGATCCCACTTTCCCCCAAAGTCAATCACACATGCTCTCAGCATGTCTTCTAATATCTGAATCGTCCGCTCCGACTGTCCGTCAGTCTGAGGATAAAATGTTGTGGTGAGCTCCACATGGGTCCCCAACTCACTCTGAGAAGCTCTCCAAAAATGCGAAGTGAACTAAGTCCCTTATCTAATATGATGGAAACAGGCACACCATGCAACCGAACTATCTCCCGAATATAAATCTAGGTCAACCTTGCTGAAGTTTAGGTAATCATAACTGAAATGAAGTGTGCCGACTTGGTCAACCTATCGATAATGACCCAAACTGCAACAAACTTCCGTAAAGTCCGTAGCAACCCAACTACGAAGTCCATGGTGATGCGCTCCCATTTCCACTCAGGTATAGTCATCTACTAAAGTAGACCACCTGGCATGTGGTGCTCATACTTGACCTGCTGGCAATATAGGCATCTAGCTACATACTTCACTATGTCTTTCTTCATTTTCCGCCACCAATAATGATGTCTCAGGTCGTGATACATCTTTGTAGCACCTGCATGAATAGAATATCGTGAACTGTGTGCCTCCTCAAGAATCCTCTCCCTCAAGCCATCGGCTTTAGGAACACACAGACGACCCTGGAGTCACACAACACCATCCTCGCCAATAGAAACCTCCTTGGCACTACCCTATAGTATCATCTCTCTGAGAACTGCCAAATGCGGATCATCAAACTATCGAGCCTTGATCTGCCCCAATAGTGAAGACTGGGAAACAACACATGTAAGAACTCGGCTAGGCACAAAAATATCCAACCTCACAAGTCTGCTAACCAAGGACCGAATGTCCAAAGCTAGTGGCCTCTCCTCTGCTGAAATGAATGCCAAGCTACCCATACTCTCTACCTTCCTACTTAAGTCATTCGCGACCACATTTGCCTTGCCCGGATGATAAAGAATGGTAATGTCATAATCCTTCAGTAACTCAAGCCATCTGCGCTGCCTCAAATTGAGATCCCTCTACTTGAACAAATGTTGTAAGCTGCGATGATCAGTATAAACCTCACATGACACCCCATATAAATAATGCCTCCATATCTTAAGAGCATGAACAATCGCGGCTAACTCTATATCGTGCATAGGGTAATTCTTCTTATAAATCTTCAACTGACATGAAGCATATGCAATAACTCGCCCCTCCTGCATCAATGCACAACCCAAACCAAAGCGTGAAGCATCGCAGTACACAGTATACATCCCCGAACCTGAAGGCAATACTAGAACCGGTGTTGTAGTCAAAGTTGTCTTGAGCTTATGAAAGCTCGCCTTACAATCACCGAACCAACAGAAAGGAGCACCCTTCTAGGTCAATCTAGTCAAAGGTGCTATAATGGAGGAAAATCCTTGCACAAAATCGGTGATAATAACATGCTAGCCCTAGGAAACTCTTGATCTCAGTCACCAAAGTGGGACGTGGCCAACTATGAACTGCCTCAATCTTCTTGGGATCCACCTTAATACCCTCTCCTGATACCACACGCCCCAAGAATGTAACAGACTCTAGCCAAAAATGACACTTGGAGAACTTAGCATATAACTTCTGCTCTCTCAATGTCTAAAGCACCACTCTCAAATGTTGCTCATGCTCCCCCAGGCTACGTGAGTAAATCAAGATGTCATCAATGAAGACGATAACAAAAGAATCAATATAAGGCCTGAACACCCGGTTCATCAAATCCATAAATGATGTTGGGGCATTAGTCAAGCCGAAAAACTTCACCAGGAACTCATAATGGCCATATCTAGTACGGAGGGCAGTCTTCAGAACATCTATGTCCTGAATCTTCAACTGATTGTACCTCGATCTCAAATCAATCTTAGAAAACACCCTAGCACCATGCAACTGGTCAAACAAATCATCTATGCACGACAACGGGCACTTGTTCTTGATGGTAACCTTATTCAACTGGCGGTAATCAATGCACATCCACATAGTCACATCCTTCTTCTTCATAAACAACACTAATACAACCCATGGTGACACACTTGGTCTCACAAACCCCTTTTGCTAACAACTCTTCAAGCTGCTCCTTCAACTCCTTCGGAGCCACATGGTACGGTGGGATAGATAAAGGCTGGGTACCTGGAGCCAAATCAATACAGATATCAATATCATGATCTGCAACATGCTTAGAAGGTCAGAAGGAAACACATCGGCGAACTCCCGGACTACTGGCATTGAATCAATCATCGGAGACTCTGCGGTGGTGTCCTGAACATATGCTCGATACACCAAACAACCTTTCTTGGCCAGATGTTGAGCCATCAGAAAAGAGATGACCTAACTAGATGTAATAACGGAGGAACCCTTCCACTCCAATCTTGGCAACTCTAGCATCGCTAAAGTAACAGTCTTGGAATGACAATCAAGGATGGCATGATATGGGGATAACCAATCAATGCCTAGGATGACCTCAAAGTCGATCATATCAAGTAACAGAAGGTCCACTCTAGTCTCGTGACCACAGAATGTAACCATACAGGACCGGTAGATCAAATCCACAACCACAGAATCGCCCACAAGAATGGACACATAAACAGGAGTACCCAAACACTCACGAGGAATATCTAGGAAAAGAGCAAACAGAGATAACACATATGATTATGTAGACCCTGGATCAAACAATACCAAAGCATCCCTACCACATACAAAAATAATACCTATGATAACGGCATCTAAGGCCACTGCATCTGGTCTGGCCGAAAAAGCATAGAATCTAGCTGGAGCGCCGGTTGGCTGGCCTCCCCCTGGCTGAGAAATGGCTGAATGACCTCTCATGCCTGGCCTCCACCTCTAGGACGGCACCTACCTACTTACCCTCCGCCTCTAGGTGGTCGGGCAGTTAGTGCTGCAATTATGGGCTGATGACCCTGCTGTACTACCTTGCCCCAAAGTCTGGGACAAAATCTCTTCATGTGACCCGGATCCCCACACTTGTAACAACCCCGCGGTGACATAGACTGTTGTCCTGAAGCCTAACCCTGATGGCCCAAATATCCACTAAAAGAACCCTAAATGACTGGTAGGCAGTATGAACTCTCTGGCATAGCACTGAAGTAGGCAATGGAAGAACCTTGATGACTAAAATACCCGCCAAAGGAACCCTGAATAGCTGGTGGGCGGTAAGAACTCTACGGCATTGCACTAAAATAAGGCCTCACTGGAGCACCTCGAGGAGGTGGTAGTGGTGTTGAATATGGGGGCCTGCTGGGCTGACCCCTCCCAAACTGACCTCTGTCCCTAGCTAGGGCACCTCTAAACTCTCTAGAGAATCGGGTCCTCTTGTCCTGCTGCAACTGCTCTCTACCCCCTGGCGGTAGCCCTCAATCCTCCGAGCAATCTCCACCAGTAGCCAATACTCAGTCCTCATCTCAACCTCTCAGGCCATGCTAGATCGAATACCGGGGTGTAACCCCACAATAAATCTTTGCACTCTCTCTACGTCTGTAGGAAGTATCATGAGTGCATGGCGAGAAAACTCAAAGAATCTTGCCTCATAGTCAGCCACAAACATCTTACCCTGCTCGAGCTACTCAAACTAACACCGTAACTCTTCCCTCTGAGAGGGTGAAGTGTACGTATCCAATAGAAGCCGTGTAAACTGATCTCAAGTCATGGGAGGAGAACATGCTGGTCTGCCAAGAAGGTAAGATTGCCACCACCTAGGGCCCTGCCCTCTAGTTGGAAGGTAGTGAAATCTACTCCATGGGACTCCAAAATCCTCATGTTGTACAGTCTGTCCCTGCACCTAACAATGAAATCCTGGGCATTCTCATGACGCTCACCTCCGAAGATAGGAGGGTGTAGCCTAGTCCATCTGTCCAATAACTTCTTCGGATCACCGTCTGCAGTTGGTCTGGGCACAGGTGCCACTGCTGCAACTGGCTGGGCATCGCCCGCGGGTAGTGTACCCAGAGTTTGTTATATGACAGTTGCGTGCCCAAGAGCCTAAGCAGTAGGGGTATGTGCTCCCCTCCTTCCTGAGATATGGCTGGGACTGCTGGAAATAAACCAGCCTGAGTCATAGAGTCCATGAACCACAACATATGGCCTATGACCTCCTGGAAGCCCGATGCTATCATGAAATCTGCTGCGGGCACCTCACTCTACTCCTCAATAATGGGATCGCCTGCTGGATCCGTCGGTGGTGCAACTGGCGCAGCTCTGGGACGCCCTCGTCCCCTACCTCGGGCTTATGCCCTCCCCCGACCTCTGTCTCGGCCTTTAGTAACTAGGGGAGCAGCTCCTCCCAGCTCTGGAATATCCGCCGTATGCGTCCTCACCATCTGTGAGAGAATAGAAGGAAATTTAGTATTCCATCGACTGCACGATAGAAGATGAATAAATAGTAGTTTTCTAACACCCTATAGCCTCTCGAAGATAAGCACAGACATATATGTACCGATCTGCAAGAACAGGTTTGCCCATAACTTGTGATACCATGTTTTCACGACCCAAATTTCATATTAGGCCGTGATGGCGCCAAACACCATTGTTAGGCAAGCCAAAACTGATCAACTAGTAAATCCTCATTTAAATAATTAGTACATGAAATTTTTTCCTTATTGATAAACAAATTAGGAGTTTGAAACTTAAGCAAAATTAGATGGAAGTAATAAATACGAACTTAAATCATGATAGTAACCCAAAAATTATAAGTCAGCCAATGTGTGTGCCAAGACCTGGTGTCACAAGTATGTGGACAATCTTGTAGAATATACAAAACCATACTATCCTACTATCTGGAAAGTAAATGGACAGGAAAATAAAGACATAGAGAGACTCCAACTGCTGCAGAACGGCTCAAAAGGGCAGCTCACCGAAAAGTCTCAAGCTGAGGAGTCCACTCTACGCGTCGGATTTATGGCCAAATGCACCTGGCTCAAAGCCTGTACAATCAAGTACAGAAGTTTAGCATGAGTACATAAAAATATGTACCCAGTAAGTATCTCACCTAACCTTGCAGAAGTAGTGACGAGGGGTCGACTCCGACACTTATTAGGGCCAGCAATATAATAATATGAAATTCAATATTTTAGATCACAATGTATGTAGATAACAACAAGCTCAAACAAGAATAATACTGAAAATCTTTTCATCAAATTAAGAAATCAAGGCACTTTCTTCATTTAAAACGAGTGACCTTTCAAGCAAATAATCATACGAATTATAAAGAGTTCCAGTTGTATTATCACACACAATACCATTGAGGACGTTCGGTCCGATCCAACATAAAAGTAAACTGTGCACTGCCGAGGGTCGAACGGCCCGAACAATTGATACATTTATTAACCTGCCGAGGCGAACGGCCCGCTCCCATAAGAGTAGTGGAAATAATCACCCCGCTCGCAGAATATACTTGCAGCGCGGTTAAATAAAAATATAACGAAATGTTTCCTCAATTCCTTTCAAAATAATAATTTACTTGAAATCTTTGAAATCATGACATCTTTGATTTAGTTTCATTCAATGCAAATCAACAAATATAATCATATAGTGGTGACCACAAAGCATGATGTAAGCCTAGAACTACCCAGACATAACAAGAATAGTATCTACGTACGGACTCTCGTCACTTCGTGCGTACGTAGCCCCCACAATTAATCATATATCTCAATTGATAAACAACAACGAAATGACGAATCGCACCTCAAATCAAACTTAATGAACTTTTGAACTTTTAACTTCCAAAACTCGCGTCGAACCATATCAAATCAACTCAGAATGACTTCAAATTTTACACACAACTCCCAAATAACATAACGAATCTATCTCAATTTCCGGAACCACAATCCGAACCTGATATCATCATGGTCAACTCTCGGTCAAACTTATGAACATTCCAAACTTTAAATTGCCAAATAGTGCTGAAACCTGCTAGAAACATCCAAATGCAAATCCGGGCATATGCCCAAATCCAAAATCACCATTCGGATCTAACGGAATCATCAAAATTCTGATATGTGGTCATATACACAAAAGTCAAACTTAGTCAACTTTTCCAATTTAAATTTTCCTAGTTGAGAATCATTCTTCCAAATCAATCCTAAATTATTTGAAATGCAAAACCGTCGATTCACACAAGTCATAATACATCAAATGAAGTTACTCCAGACTTCAAACAGCTTAACGGAATGCAAATGTTCAAAACTATACGTTGGGTCATTATATTTTGCCTCATTAATAGAAAGTTTATGATTTTTTGTTTTTTCTTTTGTTATTTATAACAAAATATGGAGGGAATGTCAATAATGATGACATATATCTTCATCGAATTCGCTTTAAATTATTTTTGAAAGGACGCAAAATATTTTCGATTGTTAGTAATAATATACCTAGAGGGGAATGAGTTGAACTCTAGGCAAATTGTTAGTAAACCCATTTTCTTAAAGTCTATATGACAAACATTTTTAACTCCATGATTGAGTCTTTGGTTTGATGCGTTTTTTGAAGATCTTTAGTTAGTCAGGGAAAGTGAAATTTTAACAAACTGAACAGATTCTTTTTATTTTCCTATAAAAAATATAGTTTCTTTACCAACCAACCAATGTGAACACCCTTTATATACTATATAAAAATATACAATGATAAGTTGTCCCATCATACTAATTGGAGAATCTCCATAAACATTGCGGATCAACCTTAAGCTTATGGTTCCTATGAATTGAGTAGCTTTGGTTAAGCTATATATTTGTATTAAGAAATTTACCAAATATTTACATATTTTTTATTGTAAATCCAATTATTATTATTATTATTATTATTATTATTATATATTTATATATAACACTCAATGTCGTTATAAAAACTCATAAACTTAATAACTTAATTCCTGATCTGCCTCTGTGATCCCAGCACACAGCACTTTGGAAGAGCTTCACTGCTGTAGGAACTCTATTTTTTCTTCTTCTTTTTCGTTTGGTTCTTTATTTCGTGCAAAGTGGGCTTCACCTATTGTTTACCAATGGTAACATTCAAAAGTATAAAATATTGGTACAAATTTGTTCCTGTACTTAAACATTTTATACAGAAGATTGTGTTTTACTAGTTCGTAAAATACATGTGTCTCCAATTTTCTTATTCAATTTGAAATTAATTTTTATTCTCTATCATAAATCATCTTTTTATCCTTCCAGGTATTTGATGATCAAATTGTACCGAATTTAAGAGCAAAATTGAACATGAACAATGCCATAATTTACAACTATATTTGTGTATCCGAAAAAAAAAATGAAAAACCTGCAAACTGAAGTATGTATATTTCAGAGTATAAACGTAATTACAAAATTTGGTATAATATAGATTCACGTAATTCTACGTCACCACCAGAATGTGTTTTTGATCCGCATTTTAATGTATTTGCCAACGATTGAAATATAATTGAAATAATTTAATAACTTTAACCTTTCTAATTTATCTTCATAAAAATATTTATAACTACATAAATATTTATGGTTTTTTTAACCATAACTTTGAAAAAAAAATTCTTTCTTAAATTTAATATCAAGTCAAATACCACATAAATTGAGAACTGAAATATAATATATTACTTACAAGTTATGCCAGCTGTAAAATATGGACAATGATAGAGTCCAGAACTAAAGTGTGATTCTTTTGGACTCAAACAACCATAATAGGTAAAAAAAGACTGGGCACCATAATAGATATAGTGCGGTATTTTACCGCGCTATACCTTAATGACACGTTTGTCCGTTAAAGTATAGATCAGTGAAATATCGCACTTTATTTGAACTTAAAATGGGCGGGAAGGTATAGCGCCCATATATTCCGCGTTATACTATAACGTGGTATATACGAGCGCTATACCTATATAAATAAACGTGCCCTTCTCCTTCCCCACCACACGAACCAACAGCATTCCCCCATTAAAAAAAATTAAACACCAGCGCCCCCCCCCCCCCGAAACCCCATTTTTAACAAAAAAACTTGGTTGGAGCCCACCGATCCCTCAAAAAGTGTAGATTCTCGGTCCCACATTGTATCTAAGGCGTTATCTCGTAGCGGGTTGCTCGTTTCGGCTCCAAATTACTAAATCTTCAACTTTCGAGAAAATTAAAATCAAGGTATTCCGACTTATTTTTTGTTAAAACTCGTGCATAAAAATGCATATTAGTTATTTTTTTACTGTGTTCTATGTTATTTCATGATTGTTTTGCAATTTAATTAATTTGTTATTTTTATCCGGATTATACTATTAGTGTGCTAAAAATTAGTAAAATAGATATATTGTTATTAGTTATTATAAAAAAATATTAATTAGTTGCTTTTTACTGTGGTATATGTATTTTCGTGATTATTTTGTGATTAAATTAATTTATTGTTTTTATCTGGATTAGATTATTTATGTGCTAAAAGATTAGTAAATTAGTTAAATTGTTATTTTAGGAATAATTAATCTTATTTAGATGTTATTGTTGTACATATATAAATATGTGACTTTAATGTTGTTTAGTTCCCTGTAGTGTTATGTTGTGCCCGTAATTTTAATATAGTACCCGTATTTGTAATGTAGTGTCTTTTTAACGTAGTAAAATGTAGTGTTCTTTAGTCAAATGTAGTGCCTTTTGTAGTTATTGAAATTAATCATTTAGTTATCTGTTAAACCCAAAAATATCTGAAAAAAGATGATAGTTCAAATACAAACTCTCTCGAATTCTAGTCAATAAACGTAAGAAAATAATATTAAAAACAACCGGCACAATTAAGTATTGTTATATGAATATTTAATAATTAAATCATGTCATGTATAGTTATTAAAATTAATTATTTAATTTTATTATAGTAAAAAATAGGTGAGTAACAAACAAACATATAAAATAATAAACTAACATATAAAATAAGAAACGAACATATAAAATAAGAAACTAACATATTAAATAATAAACAAACATATTAAATAGTAAACAAACATATAAAATAATAAAGTAACATATAAAATAATAAGCTAACATATAAATTGATAAACCAACATATAAAATATAAAATTATAATATAGAAAACGTATCAACATAATTAACAATATAGTAAAAATATCGAATAAATTTAATATTAAAAATATTGCAATATGTTTTAAGATGTTAAGCAATTAAAAAAATACTTTAATTAATATTATTAAATTTATAGTAGTCGTCATGGAGGTTCCGCCTGTGCATCCCGAACCTACATCGCTAGAGCTACTGCTGCTAGAGGTCGAGCATAGGTCTTCATATATATGGGATGGGCAGTGTTTGTCCCAGACATTCTACGCAGACGTATAGACGATATGTGGGAGTTTATTAGGGCCCACCCACTCCATCCCCGTATAGTTAGACGCCTTGAGGATACGTGTTTCTACAGGATCATAGAGATCGGCCGGTTGCCGTTCAACTGCGCGTTTATCACGGCTATGATAGAGCGGTGGAAACTAGAGATGCACACGTTTCATCTATCGATCGGCGAGATTACCATCACGCTTCAGGATGTGGAGATTCTTTTTGGGCTGTCGGTTGATGGATTACCTGTAGCTTACCCGCATGCTCTTAGAGAATATACGGGATTGCATTACTTGGAGATGTTACAATGGCTCATCGGCTTTCGGCCAGCAGAGGAGACTGCATTGAGTGGGGCCAGTCGTTTGCAGTTGACACCCGTCCGGCAGCATATGGAGGCGATGGATGCGTACATTACTGGTGATTCACCGGTTCTTCTTATTGACCGGTACATGATATTCTTTATGCTACTTATGTTTGGTAGGGTATTGTTCCCGAACACTTCGGAAAACCTATTCAGCTTGAGATTTCTTCATCATCTTGAGCGGCTAGCTAATTTACCTCGTTACAACTGGGGTGCAGTTGTTTTAGGGTTCCTGCATAGGCAGATGCGCTGGGCAAGCATGGGCACCCAAAGAGACGTTACTAGATTTTTGCCGCTGCTGCAGGTGAAAACAAAGTCAATTCTTTTCATGATTATAACATACATAGTAAAAATATACCTTAAATTTTATGTCCATAATGTATATTAGGTTTGGGCCTAGGAGTGGTTCCTGCAGTCCCAACCACCTCTACCACCCATCATTCCGGATGCACCACCTATACCGTTTCTCCCTTTAGCTAGGAGGTGTGTTGATAGGCGAGGCTACGGATGCAAGGTCGAGGCTCGACATCATCTCCCCTATTACAGGGATTTTTTGGATTTGCTTGAAGGCGCACGGGTACATGTATACTTAAGTTTGTTTTTCCTGGCTTTATATGTGTTGCATTTACTAACAATTCTTGTGTTTACTTAATAGTTCCCATGGAGGCCATACATCGACGAGCTAATAGCTGGTTTGCCCGATTATTGCTCCCTCGGCCGAGTTATGTGGAGCTCTTTAGTCCCATTTATGTGTCTCAATATTGTCGAGCATCAGGCCAGCGAGCAAGTCCTTTGCCAGTTTGGTCGACCGCAGCTTGCACCTACTCTGCCTGTTTGACTTAGGACACATTACCAGCAGGATGATCGTTCCAGGGTTGTCCGGACATACGTTGCCTGGCTAGAGGCCCAGATTGAGATTTGGGACCATAGGTATGAACTGATTCCGCCACTCCCTCCACCTGACCGTACGGATGGTGAGCATGGGTATATGGGTTGGTATCGCAGTGTTACCCGACTTTTCGTCAGAAATCCCGTTCATCAAGCTGGTGGTCGGTACATTCCAAATGTCGGGAGGCATGAGGCACTAGTATGTTATTTGTTATACTTACTTATAACATTAACCTATCGTTATGCAATTAATATCTTACATGTTTTGCAGGCTATTAGGTTATATTTGTTCTACCAATTGGGACTGCAGATGCAGCAGCATACTGACGAGGAAGCTGCCTTTTAAATGCACCATTACTCTAAATCCATCCCATATTACTGTCCCAATTTCATCAAGATCCCTTATGAGTGTCATGACCCAAATCATAGGGCCACAAAGGGCACCCGATGCCTATTCAATAGAGCGTCATGTACCTTATCTTTTTTTCTATAAGACTCGTCACGGCCATAATAGGACATATATATATATATGTATATATATATATATAATTAACAATATTAGAACTTAACTCACATATCTAATTCAAAAAGATTTATATAGATACATAGGGGCCGACAAGGCCGTTGACATGTCATACCTAAAGCTATACATATGACATTGTCTGCAAAACCTCTAAGAAAAAATGACTATAACATATAAGACGGGACAGGGTCCCCAACATCCTCATAAAACAAAGTAACATATATTGAACGTGACTCAGCAATACTCCAGGAAGATGTGGAGCTCACCAACCAAAAGCTGATATCTGGAGGCAGCCTACTCCGCTAAATCTTCCATTCAACAATAGTATCTGGGTTAAAGTGTTGCAATGCGGCCACGTACCTGGGTAAAGAGGCAAATGACTTATCCCAGTTACCATAAACAATTTCAAACGCACGTTTGCGCCCGAGAAATACCTTTCTTTTGGTAATGGTACATTCATATACCTGGTGTACAGACGTTATACACTCCTTGATCTTGTATATTATGGATGCTTCAATGTGTGGAATCAAGACAAGAGAAATCAAGTCAACATTCAAGTTAAAATGATTCCCACGAAATGTGTCCATATCACAATTGTGGGTGCCAATATATTTACCCACAACCCAAATATTTGTTTACTGCTTCCTCGCATGCAGCATCCAATTACAACTCGTAAATCATCTACGACAAATAACCTTGTATACGTCCGGAGATTACTCATTAACCACGATCTCACGATACTCTTTTATGTTGTACATTCGCACCGCCCTGCTTAGGCACACTTTATCAGCAAAAAGCATGCCCTTTGAATGCACCATTGCTTTAGATCCATCCCATATTACTGTCCAAATTTCGTCAAGATTCCTTGTGAGTGTCACAACCCAAATCATAGGGCCACGATAGGCCCCCGGTGCCTACTCAACCGAGCGCCACGTACCTTGTCTGCTTTTTTTTTATAAGACTTGCCACGGCCATGATAGGCCACATTTATATATATAATTAACAATATTAAAACTTAACTCACATATGTAATTCAAAAAGATTTATATAGATACATAGAGGCCGACAAGGCCATTGACATGTCATACCTAAAGCTATACACATGACATTATCTGCAAAACCTCTAAGAAAAAATGACCATAACATATAAGATGGGACAGGTCCCCGACATCCTCATAAAACAAAGTAACATATATTGAACGTGACTCGACAATACTCTAGGAAGATGTGGAGCTCACCAACCAAAAGATGATATCTGGAGGTAGCCTACACCTGTGTGGCATGAAATACAGCACCCGAGAAAAGGGGCGTCAGTACGAAGAATGTACTGAGTATGTAAGGCAGCAATGAAACATAATAATAATAAAATACTATCCCGGGGAGAGATAAGAGTCAACTTTTAACTTCTAACTTGCCGCTGAGGGCCGTGACATATAGAATAAATCCTATCTCGTATATATAAATAAAACTACAATATAATAGCTCTAGTTACCTCATTTTCGTGACGTTAATTGCCCAATTGATCAATGGTAACTGCCCGACCGGCCGTAGCTCGGTGCTAAATGCATAACTACCCAACCGGTGGTAAATAATACTCCATCCGTTTCATATTGGATGAGGTATTTTGACTCGCCACGGAGTTTAAAATAAAGAAGACTTTTAAAATTTGTAGTCTTAAAAGCTGAAGAGGTAAAAAGTTTGTGGGGCCATGACATTTGTGTGGCTATGAAAGCTTCTCATTAAGGGTAAATGGGTAAATTATTTCCAAATTTAGAAATGTGTCATTTGTTTTGGAATAGACTAAAAAGGAAAGTACCTCATCTAATATGAAACGGAGGGAGTAATATATAACTGTCCAACCGGTGGTAACTGCCCGTCTGGCCGTAACTCGGCAGTAGATGTGTAACTGCCCAACCTGCCGTAGCTCGGTGGTAAATGCATAAAGATGCATAAAAAAAATTAACTTCCATTACATAAAATCCACATAATATTCACAAATCACATTCACCCTCCTGTATATTAACAGTTTTAGGACTCGTAATAAAAGCAAAGCCAAGTTCAATAAATAGCATATCGTGCTTCTTGGCTGGCACAATGGCTTCCATTTTATGTGCTCCTTTAAGCATAATTATCATATCCTGTTCTGTTCACTTTTGTCTCACTTTACCAGAATGAATAACATATGCATCCTTAACTGCTAAGAGTAGAACTACTTATGGACTAACATTACGTTTACGTATCGTTACGTGGATCATGCCAAAAGAAAGAAGGATTAGCCTTAATATATCTGGAGTACAAAAAATCCGTATAATATTCTTGAAAAGGATTACACCATACTCCGTTAGAACCGCAAAATGTTACGGAGCTAAGGTCCTAATAATTCTTACTAGAATCGTTTGGTTGCAAGAAGCCTTGTTGAAACTAGAAATAATTTCTAACGTTCTGTAGTCTTTGTATCCAAATATGAGAAATGAAGTTTTTGTATATAACACACTACCTTTTTAAGTGTCTTTCACTTACTACATTATTTTGCCACTTAAACCAAAAATGACTAAGAGTCATTTGTTTGGTTTAGTGGCTTGCTGCCACGTGGGGTGGGGTGAGATTTTAATATTATCCAATAATCAATTAATTAATTAGGTAATATCCCACTATCTGGTAATTAACCAATTACCCGTATAATTAAGAATTGTCTCAAATTGCTTAAAAATTTTACTTCTTTTTAATACACTTTATACATCATACTATCACGGTCATATGGTATCTTGTATGGAACTAGTCTATAAATATCGGGTATTATCGCTCGGCCCGTATTTTATCCCAAATTGACCACCTTCAATGAAACCTATTTTCTTTTATTTGCCTACCTTCTTTTCTTCACGAATTTACTCATCACTTGTTTGAAATAGACTAATGCTTATGATTTCAAGAAAATCCCATCCCCGAGTCTACGTCGATTAACTGAAGACGAAACTTTAACGTATCAAATTCGAGATGTAACATCCTTTCCCCCGTAGAAACATTCGTCCTCGAATGTTTAAACTTGAAAGACATACATACATACCCATCAATTATAAATCTATATATCTTCCCGGGCTATACTCTAATGAAACAAATATCAGGCTCTCACGGGGTTAGGACGTCGTGCCTCCCTAAAACTACTTCCTAATCTATTCGTCACATATGATTCTGTTAATCTATCTTCTAGGCACTGACACCTACTAGTTGTAATCTTAATAACTGGGCTCATGATTTGCTTTCAAGCTAGCCTTGGTTTCCCTTAACCCTTCAGACGTAATGCCATATCAATCTTTATATTAATCATATTAATTGGACAATCTGCGTTAATAAGATCGAACATTACCCATAGTAACAGTACTTGACATATCATCTGGTGTAGCCTCTAGGTCCTGATTACCTGCCAAAGCATATATGTGGTTCTGACTACTGCCGGGGCTAGATGCTCCACTCCTGCCTCTACCTCTACCAGCTGATGCTTGCGGGTCTCGCTCTTGAGGGTGTACTGAAGAGGAGGAGACTATTATAGATCTGGTGGGCTGAACCATCCTGCTTCTGTCATTTATAGGACAATCTCTCATGTAATGACTAGGGTCTCCACAGGTATAGCATACATTAGATCCCTAACGACATTGTCTAGAATGAGCTCCACCACAATGACTGCACCGTGAAGGGGGCGCCCTCATCTGCGCTGAATCCTTTTGATTCTGAAAATCCGAAATTCTCGAGCCTTGACTTGACTCAGAATAGACAAATTCATCATAATACGGCTTCTGTAATTGTCGGACACTTTCAACAGGGTATGGTGACATAGGATCGCCCGGAAAATCCTCAGGCTGCCTAGCAGACCTAGCCTTCTCATGCTGACCCTCATCATGATTCTCGTATTGCTGTCATTTTTTATCCTCAAATTTCTGAGCATAAACTTGGATGCGGTAAATATCAATACCATCGAGCAGAGCAGCCGTAAAACATTCATTAATCAGGTGCGGCCCAAGTCCTACCAAAAACCGATGCACTCAGTCACTCATTTCAGCCACAATTGAGGGGGCATACCTCGCCAAGGAATCAAACTGGAGGTTATACTCTCGCACACTCACATCCCCTTGTTTAAGAGCCAAGAACTTGTCTACCCTTGCCTGACGAATCTCTGCCGGCATGTAATGATGCAAGAAAGCCTTTGAGAACTCTTCCCATACCGCTGGAGATGCATTTGTCCCTCTAGACAATTCCCAAGTTTCGTACCACTGAACCGCAACATCCCGCAATCAGTAAGAGGCCAACTTTACTGACTCAGTATCTGATACGTGCATCACCCTAAAAGTCCTCTGTATCCTATCAATAAAGTTTTGCGGGTCCTCATCCTTGTTGGATCCGGTAAACACTGGAGGGTCTAGGTTGATGAAGTCTTGAACTCTCGCGCTAATAACCTTGTCAACGTGACCAACACCTGTACCTACCTGGCGCTGAGCCTGAGCGGATACCAATCTAGTCAACAACTGTACTGCACTTTGCATATTCATATCCTCATCCTGAACAATAGGTAGAGGTACTGGGTTCCTCCTCATCTCCTTGGGTGCTGGCAAAATTGGAGAATTATGCAATGGTGTCGTATTTCCCCTCGGGGCCTCACTTTGGCCCTCACTAGACATTGGTACTCTACTCATGCCCTCATCTGCCAATATTTTACCCTTCTGACTAGTTGTAGCTTTCCTGTTCATAGGCATTGCTGCATATATAAAACAAGTCAAAGGTCAAGAGCTTTCTTCCCTATGACTTTGCTCTATTGCACGATCTAATATCAAGAAGGAAGGGTAATTAGTCCCTAAATGCCCTGTAGTTTCTTGTTTATACAACGTGGTGCACAACACATTTATAAACAAGACTCTACTAGAAACAGCTTGCAGACAACCCTAGGACAGAACTACTCTGATACCACTTTGTCACGACCCAAATCAGAGGGCCACGACAGGCCCTCGGTGCCTACTCAACCGAGCGCCACGTACCTTATCTGTTTTTTCTATAAGACTTGTCACGGCCATGATAGGCCACATTTATATATATATAATTAACAATATTAGAACTTAACTCACATATCTAATTCAAAAAGATTTATATAGATACATAGGGGCCGACAAAGGCATTGACATATCATACCTAAAGCTATATACAAGACAGTGTCTGCAAAACCTCTAAGAAAACATGACCATAACATATAAGACGGGATAGGGTCCTCAAAATCCTAATAAAACAAAGTAACATATATTGAACGTGACTCGGCAATACTCCAGGAAGAAGTGGAGCTCACCAACAAAAAGCTGATATTTGGAGGCAGCCTAAAGTGGATGGTCCCCACCTCGCCTACCTACACATGCGTGGCATGAAACACAGCGCCCCAGAAAAAAGGGCATCAGTACGAAAAATGTACCGAGTATGTAAGGCATTAATAAAATGTAATAATAATAAAATAGTATTTCGGAGAGAGATAAGAGTCAACTTATAACTTCTAACTTGCCGCCGAGGGCCGTAACATATAGAATAAATCTCATCTCGTATATATAAATAAAACTACAATATAATAGTTCTAGTTACCTCATTTTCATGACGTTAACTGCCCAACTGATCAGTGGTAACTGCCCGACCAGCCGTAGTTCGGTGCTAAATGCATAACTACCCAACTGGTGGTAAATAATAATACATAACTGCCCAACCGATAGTAACTGCCCGACCGGCCATAGCTCGGTGGTAAATGCATAAGGATGCTTAAAAAACATTAACTTCCCTTACATAAAAGCCACAGAATATTCACAAATCACATTCACCCTCCTATATACTAACAGTTTTAGGACTCGTAATAAAAGCAAAGCCAAGTTCAATAAATAGCATATCGTGCTTCTTGGCTGGCACAATGGCTTCCATTTTATGTGCTCCTTTAAGTATAATTATCATATCCTATTCTATTACCTTTTGTCTCACTTTATCGGAATGAATAACATAGGCATTCTTAACTGCTAAGAGTAGAACTACATATGGACTAACATTATGTGTACGTATCGTTACGTGGATTATGCCAAAATAAAGAAGGATTAGCCTTAATATAGCTGGAGTAGGGAAAAGTCCGTATAATAATCTTGAAAAGGATTACACTATACTCCGTTAGAACTGCAAAATTTTACGGAGCTAAGGACCTAATAATTCTTGCAGGAATCGTTTGGTTTCAAGAAGCCTTGTTGAAAACTAGAATGAATTTCTAATGTTTTGAAGTCTTTGTATCCAAATATGAGAAATGAAGAGTTTGTATATAACACACTACTTTTTCAAGTCTTCTTATTCAAGAATAGAAATGATGTGTCTTGCACTTAATACATTATTTTTCCACTTAACCAAAAATGACTAAGAGTCATTTATTTGTTTGGTTAGTGGCTTGATTCCACGTGGGTGGGGTGGAATTTTAATATTATTCAATAATTAATTAATTAATTAATTAATTAGGTAATATCCGGCTACCTGGTACTTAATCAATTACCCGCATAATTAAGAATTATCTCAAATTACTTAAAAATTCTACTTATTTTTAATACACTTTATACATCATGCTATCACGGTAATATGGTACCTTGTATGGTACTAGTCCATAAATATCGGGTATTATCGCTCGGCCCGTATTTTATTCCAAATCGACAACCTTCAACAAAACTCATTTTCTTTTATTTGCTTACCTTCTTTCCTTCACGAATTTACTCACTAGGTGTTTGAAGTAGCCTAATGCTTATAATCTCAAGAAAATCTCATCCCCAAATCTACGTTGATTAACTGAAGACGAAACTTTAACGTATAAAAACGTGAGATGTAACAGTGAGGGCATCCACATCCGGCATACTTGGCAAATGATCAAGGTAGGGAATCTCCTTTGAATGAAACGACGCGTAGGACTCGTAAACTCTTGGTCTAACGGGAGGTGGAGCATGCTCCCTCGTCAAATCAGGTTGAGCATTATTGTCCTCATCATCATCACCCTCATCAGGGAAGGGTGGGTCATCTCCAAACTCATCAGCATTGTTGTCATAATCACTATTCTCTTTCTGACTCTGCTTATCTGCTAGATCCCGATTAAATAAGTCGTCTTTGGGCAATTGAATAAAGATAGGACCTTCAAGTTGCTTGTTTTCACTGCACAACCAATAACATAATGAGTTTCTCAAATTGATCCAAACTTTACATATAATCTTTATCACTTCATTTACAAATCATAATGTATTGATATCGCATGATGCACATTATTCTATTGATGATGAATCCCGGATGGACCACCATGATCCAATACACCAAAATTAGGTATATTCCAACTGGACGTTGGTTCATAACTTGTATAATTCATATTTAACTGGTACCTCCTATGGAATATATGAGTGTTAATACAAATTCAATACATAAAAATAAACATCGTAACACAAAGGAAAATTGAAGTTTTCCACTCGACTTGTGGATTATGTAAACTAGGGGAGAAAGTATTTCCTCGCTTCTCATTCGCCCGTGGAGATAAATTTAGATCAGGACAAACTCTTTCACCTGGAACCTATTCGGCTAAAACTGCTCCAAAATAACAACCCAATGATTGAAGGATATCCCTACTTTGCGGAACTTCATTATTACGAACGTCTTCAGCCTTGACGTATATTTCCAACATTTTTATCATAAGCCATTCTCGGTGTTCATCCGGAGTCCTCAAAAAATCTCTCAGAGTTTCATCGTCTTCGAGTTAAACTCAGCATAACAAGAAACCCCTTGCGGAGTAACATATCTTTCGGTTACTTTAATATTCACCGAGCGTTTGCTCACACTCATTTTTGCATAACAACGATACCGATGAATCGTACTCTATTGTAAGTGGCAACTTAACATGATACTGTGGAGAACAACTATACTGTACTGAGCTATTCTTCACCACAATCTCACCCCCCCCCCCCTCCTCCACCCCCCCAATATAGTGAAACTCTAATTCTTCATTATTCAAATATTATGACAAAATGCAAAATAATTTAACAAATAAATATTTACCGAACAAATATTTCGGAAGACTTGAAGGATTCCGAAGGATTCTGAATGGATTTTTACAAAATCGTGAAACTCCTTAAATAAGGAAAAGAACAGTTCGGGAGTACAATTATTTGATGCATAGCGCCTTAAATATGCACGCTATACCCAGTTAAACTATTAGTGTGTCAGTTAAGTCCAGAAGAATTATTGAGTATTTCAACGCACTATATCTTAACGAACAAACGTGTCGCCAAGGTATAGCGCGGTGAAATACCGCGTTGTATATATTATAGTGCCCAATCTTTTATTTTTTTACCTATTATAATTGCTTGAGTCCAAAAGAATCACACTTTGATTCCGGACTCACAATGATATGAGGGGAGACGACGGGTTAGGAATTAGTATTAACAACTTTTATTCTTCACCATAACGGGGAGCTTCGCCCTCTTGGTCTCCAATTTCAAGGGCTTCTCACTTTTTTTCTCGCTTAGGGAGATCCCATTGTCCTATCCAAGATACTGCACTTCTGCCGTTTGAACTAATAGCGAAATATCGATATTTTAAGTTGGATAAAATTATAAACACAAATAAAGTTTATTTTCGCAAAAAATAAAATTGCCATGTGACAAAAAAGAAAAAAAGAAGATGAGAATAAGTAGGAAACTCCGTAATTATAGCTTGTTCCGTAGATTTCAATCTCTTTATAGTGACATAACACTTGAATTAGTGAAGATTTACGTCCAAACTTTCAGCAAAAGATATCTAATAGCTTTTTTCTTGAAGACAATCTAAGAGACTAACAGTTGAATGTTCTATCTCGGTCCAAATAGTAATAGGTTAGTTGAGGTCAAAAATTTTAAACTTATTATTGGTGATCTTATTAGAGATTCTACATAGATGTTATAGAGGTGTAGTTTACAAAGAGCATACTGTTACAAACATGGATGTTACTTTTATAGGTAAAAAATTATTATTGACAGTGGCGGAGCCATATTTAACCAAGGGGTGTCACCTTCGAGCCGAAAAATTATATTGTAGTGCTAGATAATTGTTTTTGTTTTATGTGTATTTACTATATATTGATCCCCTTGACTTTTCGATATATCTAATTTTTTTATATTTTGACATCCTATGATAAAAATTCTGGCTCTGCCACTAATTATAGAGATATAAAATATAACATAAAAAATTCGTTCCGAAAAAAACTTTAGTTTTATAGTGAAACTAGTACACGCGCAACACGCGTATCATAAAACAAGTACAAGTAAAACTACGCGCATTGATTTAGAGACCGTTCAAGTTTATTGATTCTTTTTTAAGTTTAAATTATAAAGTTAGAGTTTTAAGAAAATGAGAACGCAAAGTGATATATAGCCTTGAGGCACTGGATGTAGTCATCAGGATCTTTACTTTTATAAATTAATGTAACAAAAATAATATTAAATTATAAAAAATTTAACAAATATATAATAAGGATGTATACGGTTGAAATCATAATCCTCCGATTTATAAGCTCGTGGTCCCGTCTTGAGTCCGAAGTCCGGGCAAGATCAAGTTTGAGTTCGAGGGACCAGACCCGAGTTCGAAGGCGAAGCACGATGCATACCGAGGTCGAGTGTGTTCGACCACGAAATAGTACCGTTATGAATTTGTACCGGAACGAGTTAGATTCCTGCCACGTCCCCAAAGTCATGGCATGGATCCCAGAATATGATTGTACTATTCCGTAGTATGCGGTTAGACAGCTGTACCAAGAATATTCCTTACTGTAAATAAAAATGTTCCTTATTTAGGGTTCCCCTATTATACAAAGGAGACCCTGATCATTTGTAAGATCATCTTATCATCACTAAGCAAAGAATATACTCTCTACCTTTTTACCTACTGTTCATCAGCATTGTTCTTTAACTCCATTGTTCTTTAACTCCATTGTTCTTGCTTCGTTTTGATTACTTGACTGTTCTTACTACCCTAAGCCACCTAGAGGTCACTAAGCTCGAAGTCACCGTTGCTAAGTAACATTGGTTTAATTCACTTCTATTTTACATTCCAACTTCATATTTCTTGATTATTAATTGGTATTGAACTAAATCACATATCTTTAAAACCACTAATCAAGTTTAATTGTTACTCGTATTTTCGAGATAAACAGTTTTGCGCCCACCGTAGGGCTAAAGATAATAGTGATTATTTCTTTACTAATTTTTCATTACACACATTGCTTTTACACTTTTTCTTGTCAAAGATTTTTTGATTCTCGGGCTAAAATATGTCTAGCTCACAAAATGCATCCATTCACGACAACGAAGGTCTTGGAGAAAATAGCAACGCTGGAGTCGGTGTGTGATTAACTTTTTTCATCACTTGTTTTAAAAGTGGATTCTGCGTTCCGAGGCCTTAAAATCCTCTTTCGGCGTCACCTCGATTTGCCTGCGCAGTCCGGGCACGTAGCTGGAAAGCCATTTCGGGAAAATCTATGAAAAATGATGAATTTCGCATTTAAAATGAGTTTAAGTTGACTTCAGTCAACATTTTGGGTAAACGGATCCGGACCCGTGATTTGATAGTCCCGAAGGGTCCGTGAAAAAATATGGGACTTGGGCATATGCCCGGAATCAAATTCCGAGGTCCCAAGCCCGAGAAATAAATTTTTAAAGAAAACTGTTTTCTGAAATTATTTCTGAGTTTTGGAAATGAAAAGTGTTTAAAACTTGATGGTATCGGGCCCGTATTTTGGTTCCGGCACCCGGTACAGGTCTTATATGTGATTTAAGATAAGTCTGTGAAGTTTGGTAAGAAATGAACTTGAAACCACGTGAATCGGATCGTTCTTGAGAAAAATGAAAAATTTGAAGTTCTTGATCATGATTTTGATATTAAATTCATAGTTGTCGATGTTATTTTAGTGATTTGAATGCACGAGTGAGTCCGTATGATGTTTTTAGGTTGGTGTACATATTTGGTTTGGAGCCCCGAGGATTCGGGTGAGTTTTGGATAGGCCACGGGGTGGGTTTTTGGACTTAAGGAATTGTAGGCTTCATCTATTTCTGTGCAGGCCTGCAGGTTTCGCAATTGCGAAGGCTGGCTCGCCAATACGATATCGCAAATGCGAGGGCTATGTCACAATTGCAAAAGTAGCCCAGGCCAGCCTATCTCACAATTGCGAGTGTTTTAATCGCAAATGCGATCCCTCGGCTTGTGGCCAGTCATCGCAAATGCGACATGTTGGTCGCATTTCCCAGCTCGCAAATGCGAGCCCATTTTTGAAAATGCAAACTTAGCAGAAGTTTGGGTTCAAAATTGTCGCAATTCCCATATCTGCAACCTGCAATTTTATAACTTAGCCGAAAATCTTTTATTTTTCACACTCTTTCAAAACCAAAACACTCTTGGGCGATTTTTCAAAGACAACTCTTCTTCCAAATCGGTTGTAAGTCAATTTTAACTCGTTTCTTTCAATCATTAACATCTTTTCACATAATTTCAACTCAAAATTAATGATTTTCATGGGGAGAATTGGGTATTTTGGGTAGAACCTAGGTTTTTCAAAAATTAGGGATTTGGACCTCGATTTGAGGTCCGATTTCAAAACAAATTACATATTTGGGTTCGTGGGGGAATGGAAAATCAGGTTTTGGTTCGAACCTCGGGTTTTGACCATGTGGATCCAAGGGCAATTTTTGACTTTTTGGGTAAAACTTTGGAAAACTCATTTTCATGCATTGGAGTTGATTTATTTAGTGTTTATTGATATAATTAAGTAACTTGTGGCTAGATACGAGCGAGTTGGTGGTAGAATCAAGGGGTAAAGCGATAGTTGAGACGTGAATTGTGTTCGTGGCATCGAGGTATGTGTTTGGTCTAACCTTAGCTTGAGGGATTAGGAGTCGAGTCCTATTTGCTATGTGGTATTTGTCGAGTACGACGTATAGGCATGGTGATGAGTATCTATACGTAGTGTCAAGCATGCCCGTGAGTCTTATATTGTGATTATTATGGCTTCATTGTATTATTCATGCCTTGATGATGATTTCTATTGTTGGGCAAAGTTTGTGCAAGTATTGTAACATTTGAATATTGAGGAGCGTTGGTTCAAGTTGTACAATGAAATGTGAAAGTATAAGTGAAAATTGAACCTTTTAGAGCATTGGCTCAAAGTTGTGAAATGAGTTGTGAAGTAAAAGTGAAAAAGAGAAGAGAATCATTATATTATCTCCCTTGCTGGGAATTTGTTGTTTTTGATGTTATCTCCCTAGCCGGGATGTTGATGCTTCTTTTGATGTTATTCCCTTGCCGGGACTTGATTGTTGAACTATTGTTCCCTTGCCGAGATCCTTATTGTAATTTCATTTAATCCCTTGCCCTATTATTTGTGATTGTTGTTTGGGTGAGGAAGAGTGTTAAAGCACAAAGGTTGATGTCGTGTATTGTTTTGGTAAGAGAGTATTAAAGCATGAAGGGTGATGCCATGTATGATTTGTGAGGAAAGAGTGTAAAGCACGAAGGGTGATGTTATGTCGCACGATGTACCATTCCGTGCCGATTATATTGATTATATGGTGAGGACGAGAGTAAAAGCAAGAAGGGTGATGCCTTGCATATTTTCATTACTTGATTGCTTTGGTGAGGACGAGAGTAAAAGCACAAAGGGTGATGTCGTGCACTTATTGATTTCTAATTCTTTGTTGATATCTGAGATATGTTGTTTCTTTCAATTACATGTTGTCTTTCTATTCTAAATTGATAGTTCCCCCACAACATGTTACCCCTCCCATACTTGACTGTAGATTACTGTTCTCCTTTTCCGCTATATATAGTTGAATTGCACAGGTTTATTTGGTAGTCTGGTCCTAGCCTTGTCACTACTTCGCCGAGGTTAGGCTAGGCACTTACCAGCACATGGGTCGATTGTGCTGATACTACATTCTGCACTATGTGCAGACCCCGGAGCAGCAGCATTTGGACCGTAGATTGGGTGGCTGCCTTCAGTCCACACGGAGATCCAAGGTAGACCTGCAGGCATACGCAGGTCCTGGCGTCTCCCTATATCCCTTTATTCCTGTTTCATTTCCTTAATTCAGAAACAGTGTATTGCTTATTTTCAGACTTTGTATGTAGCATTCTTAGATCATCTGTGGTACTGTGACACCAGTTCTGGGTGGTCGAGGTTCAAACAGTTGGATTAGATATATATTCAGATAATTTACTGTGTTTCTTCCGCTTATTGTAACTTTCCGCTGTCTACACGCTTTGGCTTTATAATTGTTAAAGAGTATAAAATGGATAAAGAAGTAATTTGTTCAAATAATTGGCTTGCCTAGCTCACATTAGTAGGCACCATCACGACTCCCGAGGGTGGAAAATCCAGGTCGTGACACGGTGTACCACCGATAAACCCAGGGGAAGTGTCGAATGTGGAACTTGTTGATGTTAGTTCACACATTGCTTTGAATGTAGATCTAGGCGCGGACCCCGGAGGAAATGTACGCAGGGAAGCCCGAGCCCGTGGCCAAAGAACACAAGAAATGGAAAAAGGAGGAGTCAACCTCCGGGTGATATTCAAAATGCTTCAAGCCTAGCAAGTCGCCATCGCTCAACTTTAGAGTCAGAATAGAACTCCAAACACAGCCGAACCAGTGAACACTCGGCATGCTGAACCAGCATTTGAAAGGCCCGATGAAAGCGGTTCAGGGACTAACCCCACGATTATGAAAATGCTTGAGGAACTAACTAAGAGGATTAAGTCCGGAGAAAAGAAAATTGAAGATAATGATAAAAAAAAGTGGAAGCTTATAACTCTCGAGTAGACCAGATACCAGGGGCACCTCCATTTCTGAAAGGTCACAAAAACCATTCCCATCGAGTGCGGCTCTGATGACCATTCCCAAGAAGTTTCGCATGCCCGATATACCAAAATATAGCGGGACAACCGACCCTAACGAGCACATAACTTCATACACTTGTGGGATTAAAGGAAATGATTTAAATGACGATGAAACCGAATCAGTTTTGCTGAAAAGATTTGGGGAAACACTATCGAAGGGAACCATGATTTGGTATCACAATTTAGCTCCTAACTCCATTGACTTATTTGCTATGTTAGTAGATGCCTTCATGAAAGCACACGTCGGAGCCATAAAGGTGGCCACGAGGAAATCAGACATCTTCAAAATAAAGCAAAGGAACGATGAGATGCTAAGGGAGTTCGTGTCCCAGTTTCAGATAGAAGGAATGGAATTACCATTGGTCTCCGATGACTAGGCAGTACAGGCCTTTATGAAGGGTCTGACTGAAAAGAGCTCGATAGCGTCTCGGCAGTTAAAGTAGAACCTAATTGAATATCCCGCTTTGACATGGTCGAATGTGCACAATCGTTATCAGTCAAAGATCAGGGTCGAGGACAACCAGTTGGGAGCCCCCTCGGGTTCAGTTCATCCTAACAAATTCGTAGCCAACCCCTAAGGATACGGTCGGGGAATCGAGATTCAATAAAGAACGGTATCAGCCATATGCCGATCGAAGGAACAGCGGCCCGAGCCACAACACTCCTCGGAGCGATCGGCGAAATGATCGAGGTCAAAGTTCTCGGGGACTCATGAGTAAAAGCGGGTTTGATAAGCATACCGGTCCCGCCGAGGCTCCTCGATTATCAGAATACAACTTCAACATAGATGCGTCAGGGATTGTCTCAGCTATTGGGAAAATTAAAGACACTAAGTGGCCTAGTCCAATACAGACTGATACCTCTCAAAGGAACCCGAATTTGATGTGCAAGTATCATGGCACACATGGTCATCGAACAGAAGATTGCAGAAAAATGAGGGAAGAAGTGACTCGTTCGTTCAACGAGGGCCACCTTCGAGAATTCCTAAGTGATCGAGTTAAGAATCACCACAGAGAAAGAGATGCAAGGAAACATGAACACGAAGAACCACAACATGTAATCCACATGATCATTGGCGGAGCGGATGTCCCTCAACGACCTATATTCAAACTCACCAAGGTGTCAATTACAAGAGAAAAACAGACTCGGAGCTATGTGCCCGAGGATGCCTTATCGTTCGGTAACGAGGAAGTGGATGGCTTATCTCAGCCTCACAACGATGCCCTGGTAATCTCTATCTTCTTGAATAAAATTCAAATTAAACGTGTTTTAGTAGATCCAGGTAACTCAGCTAACATAATCAGATCGAGGGTCGTAGAATAACTCGGCCTACAAGATTAGATTGTACCTGCTTCCCGAGTCCTGAGTAGCTTCAACATGGCAAGCGAAATAACAAATGGAGAAATAATCTTGCTAGTGAACGTAGTCGGGACCATACAAGATACAAAGTTCCATGTCATCGAAGGTGACATGAGGTATAACGCACTCCTTGGGAGACCATGGATACACAACATGAGAGTAGTGCCTACGACTCTTCACCAAATGATGAAGTTCCCAACGGAGAAAGGTGTGAAGACAGTCTACGGAGAGCAACATGATGCAAAAGAGATGTTTGCAATCAAGGAAGTGGTGTCGATACCGGAGCCCTTAACCTCGGAGAAATCAAGAACCAAAGGCAAGCAAGCGGCTAAATAGCCATCACGGCCCCGGCCTCGATGGAGTCAGAACAACATGTAACCAAATTTCTTAAAATAATGGTAGTAGTCCTTAAAAAGGGAAAAAAATTTAGAATGTGCATAAAATATAAGGACTTGAACAGAGCATGTCCAAAAGATTATTTCCCCTTGCCAAGCATCGATCACATGATCAATGCCACAGCTGGCCACGAGACCCTAACTTTTCTCGATGCCTACTCTGGGTACAATCAGGTTTAGATGAACCAGGAAAAGACTTCATTTATTACAAAATTTGGGACTTATTGTTATAATGTAATGCCCTTCTGGCTAAAAAAATGCAGAAACTACATGCCAACGTCTAGTTAACGAAATAGGCAAAACAATGGAAGTTTGTATTTTGGTTAAGTCCCCATGCGTAGAGTACCATTTAGTTCATTTGTAGGAAACATTTACGATCGTGAGGAAATGCAATGTGAAGCTTAACCCGGAGAAATGCGCCTTCGGAGTTTGCTCGAGGTATCGAAATCAAGGCTATCGAGGATATCACGATCATGGATAGTGTAGGGGTTGTGCAAAGACTCACGGGGCGAATAGCTGCCTTGGGTCGATTCATTTCGAGGTCGTCGGATCAAAATCACTAGTTCTTCTCTTTGCTCAAAAAGAAAAACGACTTCACAATATCAGCAAGCCTTAGAAGAATTAAAGCGATAGCTATCGAGCCCGCCTTTGCTTCATACCCTGAAGGTAGATGAGAAACAGAAGCATCACTTGTTCGAATAGTCGTGCGAAAGCAAAGGATTGAAAGATACTATAATAGGAGGACCAACCTCTGACATTTCTGAGTCAGGGACATAGTCTACAAAACTTCACCCTCGATACTCGAGACCTGAATGAAAGAAAACTGGGACCGAACTAATAAGGACCGTATTGAGACCTCAGAATTGTTGGCATAAGACCTTACAAACTCAGCACGATGGAAGGCAAACAAACGACTGGAGCATGTCACTACTCAAACGATGCTACTGCTAAGGTATGTTTTTATCCTTTTTCACTATTTGGGTTTAAAACTAACTCATTACATATTTTCAATCGAAGGCGTACGATCTCAAAGGTATCATTTTTTACACGAAGGCCTTAGGTTTTAAAGCATGTGTTGCACTCTTTTTCCCTTAGATCGGATTTTGTCCCAAATGAGTTTTACCGGCCAACTATGTGCTACCTAAGGAAAACTCAACAATATTCAACGCTTCTTTTTAATCAACCTTGAATACTGTGGGGCATCACCCTCGGAGGTCATATTTTCAAGGAAAATGCTTCACTCGAAAGGAAAACTTTGTAATGGACCAAACAGTCAGATGAACCGTGTCTATATAGAATAATCAAGACCTGACGGCGAAGCATGTACCGATTATTTGAAGAAGCATTATGTTAATATCAAAAATAATTGTGTCTCAAAGAAGTCTACTATTATATGAGCTCTACACTTATAATCCTACGGGAAATGGTTCAAGAGCCCAAGCATAAAAGCACCCCCGAATACTCGGGGACTGTCATCGATAGTCAATACGTTCGAGTCATCAAAGACTTGGACTTATAAGACCTCACAGAGGCATCCCCTCAAAACAAAGGACAAGGCCAATATTCTCAGAGACTAACGTTTCGAACAAGTTCGGAACGTTATCGGGAAACAGGTACAAGTGACATACCAAATGGCAAAGGCCATACTAAAGACCATGGTCATATAAAGGCTACGGCCAAAATAATGCGGCTCGGAGACGTCTGACTTCCGCCATAAATTAAAGTCATTCAAACACTTTGTAAAAACCGGTTAAATCAAGCTACCCTTGGTATAAGTAAAATATAATGGGCTTCAATAAATTTAGCCCCCGAATAATTTAATGGGCTTGGATAAATTCAGCCCTCGAATAAATTTAAAGGCTTCGATAACATCATCTCTCGATGAAACCTCGGGAGGTACTCAATTATCAGTACACAAATAAGGTCCCGACACGACGAACCTTCAAAAAACCCAATGGGTACAAAAGACACATGCTAAGGCATAACTAAAAGTATTTTAGCCGAAATGAGGGAAAAATTATATAGCCATTCTAGAGGCCGAATCGGCCCAATTCAAAGAGCCTAAGGGCCGATATATAAGAGCCCAAAGGCCAACTTCGAAAGGCTTAAGGACCAAACACTTATAGTTCGAGACTCTGCTCTCACTTCGATCAAGATCCAAGAGTCACGATACCCAAAGCTTATATTGGATCGATTTAAACTTAGCTTGAGGATTATTATATCTATCGATAAAGATCTAAGGGTTTATTACATCCCAACCCCAAACCAATTCTCGGACCAATCATTCAAACGAAGTTTTCCATAAATAAAGACAATATTAAATCTAGCACAAACCAAAAATGAGATAAAAAGTTCCCCTTGTATTTCCAAAAGATGATTACAGGAGATATTTACACAAGGGAAACTTGCACGAAAACAAAATAAGGAAACCCAAAACTACTTCGGGGTCATATCTTCGGCAGCTGCATCTTCAGGAGTCGCATCTTCGAGAGCCTCGCCCTCAGGGAGTACATCTTCGTCTCCTCCACTCTCGGAGCCACTGGCTAAATCATCCTCATCAGAAAGAAGAGCGGCAACCTCTTCTTCCAAAATCTTCGCCCTTTCAATATCGGCTGAGAAATCGAGACCGCGAGCATATACCTCCTCGAGGGTTACCCTCCTGGATTGTCGCCTAGCATGGTCAAGTGCACTTGATAGCTTGACTTCTGCCGCAGAAGCAATCTCTTTTGCCCGAGTATTAGCTGCTTCAGCATCGGCTCGGTAGGAAGACATAATTGCCTCAGCGTCAGATTTGGCCTTGGCCAGCTCAGCAGCGGATTTAGCTTTAAGATCCTCGATTTTGCAGCCTCGAGCTAGGCTCTCCTCCTTCACACTTTGAAGCTAGCGCTCGAGTGAAGACAGATATTCTCAAAGAGTTTCCTTCTTAGAGGTAAGATTGTCCATACCATGCCTCCACCCGAAGGTCTCGGCCTCCTTCACTTTAAGCTCCTCTCAAAGCTGCAAGACCAATTTGCCTTCTGATGAAACTACGAGATTAAAAGTATTAGTCATCAAAACAAACAAGTACATAACAGACCCTCAAAGACTATATTACCTGTTCAAAAAACTCGGCCCGTTCTTGGAAAGCTTTCGTCAATTCAACTCGTAGATCGTTGATCTCCCCCTCTTTCTTGACATAGAGGATTTTAATATTGTCCATCACCTCTAAGACTTTCTTAAGCTCGGATTCGCATCGGGCAAGCTGAGTCTGAGATTTGGAAAATGCTTGTCGGTGAAGTGACACGGCCTTCTCGCAAGAAAAAGAAGTCAGAATCAGAAAGATGGTTATTAAACTCGAAATAATGAAAAATAAAACTTACTTGTTTAAGAAGATTCTCAGCTTCTTCAAGAAAAATGAGGAATCGGGATCGGGATCTTCTTCGATTCCCGCGAGACACTCCTGAAAAATATCATTCTCTTCGTGAGTCGCTGCCATATCTGGAGTCTCCATGTCCTGGGCATCTCGGAGTTGCCCTTCAAAAAACATCGGGCCCTGCGGCGAGCCATTTATGTTGATTACCCCAAGTGACTCACTTGGGGTGGTATCCTATCTTTGGCAAGCCTAGAAGTTAGGATCTTTGAGCTCATTCACCAAACGTTCCCCGAGGCAAGGTGCACCTTTTCTGCCTGACAGTTCGGGGACTTTGCTCGAGCTCCCCTCTGAAATTTCTTCGGTTCGGGATTGAACCACCTCTGTCACTGTCGGTTCATTAGTCTTCAAAGCATCAGGGCTTCCTCTTTCCTGAGCTACCAGGAAGCAGTCGTCATCCTCTTCCTCTTCCTCCTGATCCCGAAGGCATTGAGCCGTTTTCGGAGATAGGGCCATGATGTCAGCCTTGGGCTTTCGAGCTGTGCTTTTCTTTTGCCTTGGGGTATTTGCAGACGACCCCCTCTTCTTCTTCTTTTCTTTGAAAAGGTTTGAGATCTCTTCTTCACCAGGTGGGGGCAACCGCATTTTGACAGATTCCCCGAGACCTGCATAAAAGATGAAGTAAGTATTGCATTGAGAAACACGAGTAAGCAAACAAGAAAGCTCACCATGGTTGTTTGCCTCCCATCAACCCTTGGCTAAATCGCACCAGCAATGCTCCGCATATGAAGAAGTATAGGCCAGTTGGCGGACCCAACCCTCGAGGTCTTGGACCGCTCCGGGAAACCAAGCGACAACTACACCATTAGAAAGGGATTATATTGATAAAAATACAAAACTAGGAAAGAAAAAGGCAAGCAAAGTATGAAGTTATTTACGCTTCATATTCCATTCCTCGGGGAACAGCATCCTCTCAGCAAGAATCAGGTCAGAGGTCTTGAATCAGAAAAAATGGCTCATCCACCCTTGGTCTTTGTCCTCGTTGATGCTGGAGAAAAGAGATTACAAGGATTGGCATTGCAGTTTTATCAAACAACCCCGGTACAGTCGAGGTCTGTACATCGTGATTAAGTGATCGAGGGTGAAAGGCATCACCTCGACCTAGCTTAAAAACAATCTAATCAGATGAACAATCCGCCAGAACGAAGGGTAGATTTGGCCAAGCGTCACTTGGTATCATTGGCAGAAGTCAAGAATAATCGGGTCTATGGGACCCAGAGCTGGATTTGTCGGGCCCAGCGTGAATGGGTAGGTGTACACGCCTACATACCCTGCTTTATGGGTATTGGTGTCCTCTTCTGAGGAAGGAATCACTACATCTTTGTCACCCCAGTTGCAATCCTTCTTTACTTGCACGAGATCGTCCTTGGTTATCAAAATGACATATCGAGACATGGGCTCACATCGGCCTAGCATCGATACAGGTTTCTCGATCTTGAAATCCGATGTAATTTCACATGGTGGGGGAATGCACTCCTCAATGCGAGGGGCACTATTGATTTACCCTTGGTCGATCGAGAAGATGAAGAAGCATTTTCCATTTGGGGAACCGATTCAGAGGTCTTAGCCATTATAATATGGATGTTCAAGAAAATGGAGAGTGTTGACAGTGAAGAGAAGGGGGAATTCAGAGAAACTAAAAGAGCTAATGAGACTTTGGAAACTATATGAGAATAAAGTTTTCAAGAATGTGAAGTTTATCTATTTATAAAGGTCATTTAAACGTACTAAGGAAGCTGAAAAGCCGACCTTCAGTTGCCTCCAATTAATAATTTTGGGAACCGCACGAAAAGCAGCCTTTCGGTCACTTCAGCCGCTGACGTCACGAGATAGGCATCAAGATCGAGGCATCGAAGATTAATTCATTTTTTATCGATCTATTTCGAGTTCGAGCAAAGTGTTCACTCGACTACTAAGCCCAAGGGCTACCTGAGTTTGAGAAAATTCTCACTCGGGGACAATAAAAAAAGCCTAAGGGCTAACTCTATTTCGAGTTCGAGCAGGTGGTCGTTCGATTACTAAGCCCAAGGGCTACCCAAATTTGGGAAAATTCTCACTCGGTGATTATCTACGAAACCTAAAGGCAAACTTTATTTCGAAGTCGAGACCTTGCTATCACTCAACTCGGACTCAGGAGTCCCGATGTCCCGAGCTCACATCAAATCAATTTAAGCTTATCTCGAAGATTAACAAGAACCTTAAGAGGTGTTATATTGATCAATTAAAAATCTAAGGGTTTATTATGTCCTGAGTCCGGTATTTGGACTAGTCGCTAAAAGTTATACAATTAGAGTTTCCACGAGTAAAGACGGAATGAAATTCAACACGAATTGATATGTAGACAAAAGGATCCTTTTATATTTACAAGAGACGGTTACAAAATATAACCACAACATCCACGAAGGGTAATTACATAGGAATAAAGAAGCGAAAAACAAAAGCCAAGAATCTAATCTACTTTTAAGACCATGTCCTCGAAAGCGTCTTCTTCAGGAATCTCCTTCCTGGGAACCCCATTTTGATCTTTGGAAACATTTGTGTGCCTGAAGAGATTTAGGGAAAAAAGCCCTCGATAAGTGTAACTATATCTCTAGCAGCCAGGATAGAGAATTCCGTTGAAATTTTGGGCCAAAATCCGTTAAAAAAGAACAACAAAAGAAAAACACCAGAAGATGTAGCTTCACCTTCTATCACAAGAAAAACCAAAAGGGTTGCAAGATTCACGAGCAACGATCCAAGAGTGTATATCCTTGGAACATTTTTCCGGTGTGGGATGCAAAAGTTAGTAGATGATAGTGCCACCTCATTCCATGGAAAACAAAAGGAATGAAGTGCCATACCAGGTTGAAGTTAAGAGAGATGAGCAGCAGTGTAAAGTTCACATATTTTTTTATGCGGGAAGGATTCGACGCCCTTCTCTCGTTCTCTCAAATCGAAGCTTCGAAAAAGGGAGCCTTGGCATAACTGGTAAAGTTGCTGCCACGTGACCTTGTGAACACAGATTCGAACCATGGAAATAGATGATTAAAGAAGGAAGTAAAGAAGGGAAAAGATCAAAAGTAGATGAAGATGGGATAAGTAAAGTTTTTTGTTTAGCAAAGTAGCCTCCTATTTATAGAAAGGTAATGACGGAATCGACGGCGCAAGTGGCCGACCAGTGCTGGAACACATTTGATGTTTTGGGGAAGCGTGTTGACATGAAATTTCCGATCATTTCAAGCACCTACATCACGGTCATGACATCATCATGAGAGGTTTGGGAAAATCAAGGTCCAAATCGTTTCTTATCATCTTATTCTAAGAAACGCGAGGACTATCTATATACGGTTGAAATCATAATCCTCCGATTTATAAGCTCGGGGTATCGTCCTGAGTCCGAAGTCCGAGCAAGATCAAGTTCGAGTTTGAGGAACCAGACCAGAGTTCAAAGGCGAAGCACGATGCATACTGAGGTCAAGTGTGTTCGACCACAAAATAGCACCGTTATGAATTTGTACCGAAACGAGTTAGATTCCTGCTACGTCCCCAAAGTCATGGCACGGATCCTAAAATATGATTGTACTATTCCGTACTAGGCGGTTAGATAGCTGTACCAAGAATATTCCTTACTGTAAATAGAAATGTTCCTTATTTAGGGTTCCCCTATTATAGAAGGGGACCCCAATCATTTGTAAGATCATCTTATCATCACTAAGCAAAGAATATACTCTCTACCTTTTTACCTACTATTCATCACCATTGTTCTTTAGCTCCATTGTTCTTGCTTCATTTTGATTACTTGACTGTTCTTACTGCCCTAAGCCACCTCGAGGTCATTAAGCTCGAAGTCACGGTTGCTAAGTAACATTGGTTGAATTCACTTCTATTTTACATTCCTACTTCATATTTCATGATTATTAATTGGTATTGAACTAAATCACGTATCTTTAAAACCACTAATCAAGTTTAATTGTTACTCGTATTTTCGAGGTATAAAAAAGTAAAAATGTATATAGAACTACTTCTTATTGAAACGCTAATCAGAATTAGTAGCAGACTAAAATCTAATCATAGCTATATCTTAAAAAAAGTATCAAAATTGCTTCATCTAAGAAAATTAATCCGTTTACCCTTAAAATCGGATAATAATTAAACTTATAAGTGATTTTAAGGATATGTGAATTCACTTGGCACAAACTTATAAATGTAACAATTAATGATAGAAATTATAGAAAAAATAAGCAAACCATGTGATGAACAATTATGGCCTTTGAGCTAATTGCCCTCGAACTAGCCAAATGAACTATTAAAAATATGAACTGAACAACGGAGCTTGCAAGAGTTAAAAATGTGATATATTGCTTTGATATGCGTTAATGTAAGATGGTTACAAAATGATTAGAACCCTTTCTATATAGTAGAGGAATCCTATTTATGGTACAGTTCTAACTACAGAAGGAAATCCCATAATTAGCTAAACTACCGCCCTTGATTTGATCTGTTCTGAGATCTCCTCCATGATCTTCGACCAGTCACGGATATCTCACATTTTCATTATTCAGTCTTGCTCGACGCCTATCCTGTTCGACCTTGATCATTACTGGTTTCAATTAAACAAGTACCTCGAATTCGAAATCGGCACTCTATACTTATGTCTCGGTTTGATATGTTAAGGGGCTAATCCTCGATCCATCCCCCTAGTCTCAGTTAATCAGTGAAATCGGGTGGGTCAGGTTTTAACCGTATACAGATAGTCTCCTCATTCTTTGGAGTAAAAGGACAAGAGATGAATTGAGTCCTCGATCTTTAACCCGATTCGTCATGATGTAAGTGACAGAGGTGACCGAAACGTCTCGTTCGTATAGTTCTCTAGGAATTTAATGCTTGTCAGTTGATGGTCGGCCATTACTGGTTCTAAACTGTAGCCTTCAACCTATAAATGTACCGTTCTTCATCTTTAAAACTTTACCTTTAACTCTTTCTTATTCCAACTTTCTCAGTTTCTTCACCTTCCTTAGATCTTTGTGTTCCCAATTCCTGTGGTTTCTTTATTCGTTCCGTTGCAAAATACCAAGTATTTCTCCTCATCTTTCTCTTTTCTTCATCTATTACATGGCTAAAACTTTGAAAACCGTTCCTCAAAAGGAAAAAGCATGCTTATTGAGGCCCGCCGGCGAAGAACCAGCAGTGGAGCCATGCCTTGAAGAATTCTTTCCTCCGCGTGCGTCTAGGTTGAAAGACCCCCTCGGTTCCAGGCCGATGCAAGCCAATGTCAAGGTACATATGGAAAATCACTGGTGGCCTTCTAAACTAAACTAAAAAGGATTGCAACTAGGTAAACAAGCACGTGGTGGTGCCCTCGCCTAAGGAGTCAATCACTACGTATGTGGAAGGGTTCCTAAGTGTCTACACCTAGCCATTCACATTGGGCCCACTGGACCCTATTATCGTGGACTTCTACAAGAAGTAAGAGGTCACCCTTGGCCAAATATACCCCTCCTTTTGGAGGATAGTGATACTGCTCTGCTTTTTTGTTAGCCAAGTCGATAGGATTTCTTTCACCCTTGACCATCTCATACGCTTATATAGCCCCCGACTTTATCGAGTGGGGATATTAAAGCTTCAATGTCGGGCCTCCAAGGAGGCTTTCCTGAGGACAAGGACCGGGGTTGGATGGGCCAATTTTTCTGAGTGAAGACCTCAGACTTGATCCCGCCGAAAGTATGCCATTTCCAGAAAATGGAATATGAAACGTAAGTATGACTCCCTTTTTAACTTCTGCTCATTTTTTCATCCTTTCTTACCGACACTTTATTTGATGCAACCGTTGCCTGGATGTCGGGTGAGATCCCCTAGCTCGAGGTGTCGAAATAGACACATGTTGAGAGCGCATGACGTAAATTGTCGAGAGGCCGATGGGAGGCCCAAAACCATGGTAAATTTTCGTATAATCCGATAATTCTGACCAGTGACCAAACTTCTTTTTTTATCTCATTTACCCTTCTTCTGCAGGTCTTGGGAAGGATGTGCCTATGAGGCCCCCATCAGGTAATGAATAACATCTTCCCAACCGTCTGCTCCTAAACAAAACAAGGAGCGGAAAAGGAAAGAGACTTCGAGCTCTATGAAGTTGGATGAGCAAAAGCCCAAAAAGAGGCGAACCTGTAGAGCAGTAGAGGGAGTGTCATCCCTTTAACAACGGACTCAGTCCTCAGGCTACGAGACAAGCTCGAGGAGGGAGAATAAGAAGAAGAAAATGAAGATGATTTCGGGCTGATAGCCCGTGCACGAGCTAGCACCGGGGCTCGAAAAGCTTCAGAACCAGTGGAGATCGTCGTTGATCAGCCTGGGTCTGATGAGGTCAAGGAGGAGACTTCGACCCAAGTCCCCGAGTCGAGAGGAATCGAAGATGTTTTGCCTCGGGGTAAAGAGGAGGTGATGGAAGCCGGCACAGTAAACGAGCTCAGGGCTCCCTAAGATGGAGACAGTGCTTCAAAAGACCCTCAAGGAACAATAGAGATTGGGGATTCTCCCTTGTTTCCTTCTGTCTCCAATTCTTTGATACATGATGCTCAAGCCATGCAAACTTGTCGTGGGGAAGGAGCCCACAGAGAGGAGGATCTCTTCCATGGTTTATTTGCCGAGATAGAAGACGTCATCGGTTCGGGTGACCTAGAGGTTCCGAGAAAAAGCTCGGGTAAGGCTGCCTCGAGTTCCAAACTGACCGATCAATTCTTGGATCCCAGTGTCGATCCCAGGCACAAGAGAACTATCATGATCACGATCCCATAAGATGCTCGTGTTCTTGGTGCCCCCGTAGGGTGGCCAACTACCTCCGAGGTTTGGTCAGAGAGGAAGATTGAGCCTAGATGAACGTGGTAGGAGCGCCTTGTATTTTCAACGAAGCCCAACATGTTTTAAACCGGGTAATCCTATATTCTTCTATCTTTTTATTACTTAGGTTTTTCTCCCTTAATATAAATTTTTCCCTTATATGTTTACAGGCTTCGGCGCTTTATCATGAAGCTTTCCTCCAATTCCAAGGGGAACTGAGCCGTTATGAAGCTGATATCCAGGGGCTCTCCGAGCAGAAGAATGCTTTTAAACTTTTCAATGAGTAGAAAAAAGAAGAAATCAAGGGCCTCCGAGCTGAACTAGCCATGACTCAGAAAGAACAGAGCGAATTGACCAAGCAGGTAATCAAAGTCTTAGATGCTCATGGAATCAGTTTGGGAGTGGTGGCTAATAATTCGATCTCACAAGTCCAGCAACTACACGAGACGATCGGCCAACTCCGTAGAGAGGTAGATGCCTTGAAGGCAAAATCCATAGCGTGGAAGCAAAATATGGACTACCTTGCCTCAGAGAAAGAGGCTGCTCGAGCTCAGTTATCCTCGGTTGAAAGCCAGCTCCAAGGCATGAAAGAGAAGAACTTGGCACAAGCCAAGAAAATTGAGGAGCTCCAGGCTAGGTTAGTCATAGAATTTGCAACGGCGAAATCAAAGGCTGAGACGGCCAAGGCCGATGCCGAGGCAATCGTGGTTGTCTACCGGTCTGACGCTGAAGCCACTCAAGCTTGAGTAAAGGAAGTTAGCGATGCTGCTTAGACTCGAGCATACTGGGTTGTCGATCATGCCAAGTGCCAGTCTCGAAGGGAGACTCTCGAGGAGATTCACACTCGATTCTTTGACCTTGCTGTCGAGATCAAAAATGCAAAAGAGCTTGAAGCCGAAGCCAAAGCATTGGTCTCTTCTGATGATGATGATTCCGGGAGCATGAGTGGGTCCAAAAGCAAAGAATACCCCAAAGGTAAAGGCGTTGCCTCTGGAGAAGATTAAGTACTTAGGATATTTTTTGGACTTTTTGCATAGACTTCCAATCAGGCCATGTTGCTTTTGTAAATTACTTCAACATATATAAAGATCTTTCTTGTGAAATTTCATCACTTCTGCCTTATGAAATTTGCACTTTATTTATTCTCTATGAAATTATTATTCATAGGTTCGAGGTTCAGGTAATTTGGACCGAAACCGAACTAGTGTCGAGTGAGTACTTGCTCGAACTCGAAGTAGGGTAACCCTTAGGTTTTAATTGAGTGAGGATGATACCCCGGACTCAAAACAAAAGATGGCCCTTAGGCTCTTGCATTAGGCCGATGCGGCCTTAGCAAAAAGATTGGCATTTTTCCCCTTTTCGGCTTAAAAAGTTCATACAAAATTTGTTATGCCATAAAACGAAATTAGGAATTGTTTGAGAGTTCAAAAAATTTTGCATTCATTAAGGTTTTTGAGGCTTGATATTATCGAAGCCCTCTGTCATTTTGCTGAGGGTAGCCTTTTTAATCATTTTTTAATAATATTTGAAGGCCTGTTTTATTATGGAATTCGGACGTCTCCGAACCGTGTTAATTCGGCCGTAGCCTTTTTATTTGGGATTTTTCCTTTGAGCTTATTTTCCCGTTTTACTTCGAGCTTGCCCAAAGTGTCAGTCCCTGAGTGGGGTGGTCGTGGCCTGTAAAAATCGAGGGTCGCCTTTTAAGGTCTTATGGTCTCGAAGTTTATAATTAATCTCGTTTGTTTTTTGGATGGCAGTCCCTGAGCGTGGGGTTCTGTTATGATTGGCCCATAAGCCTATTTACACAATAGATCAAGAGTATGAAATTGTAAATTAAAAAAAAATTCTATGGAATGAGATATCGGCAAGGGAAATTACTTCTTTCAATAGATGATTATACATACGTACATGTTTGATGTTAGGGCTCGAGTGACCTATATGGGCATGGTTCATTCTGCTGTTTGGCCCTTACAAATTTTACCTATCGAGACCCCGCTGTTACGAAGTAATTGCCTTGCAACAAAGTTGACATTTGAGGGTAATGCCCCCTAGTATTCGAGGTTGATCGTAAAGAAGCCTCGGGTACTATTGAATTGTTCTAAGTTAGCACGATCAATGGTTGCCTCGTTAAAAACCTCGCCGAAAAACCCAATTGAGACAAAACCGATCTAAGGGAAAAAAGTGCAACGCGTGCTTTTAGACTTAAAGACTTTGTGTTGAAGGATCCACCGTCGTTCCTGATCGAACACCTACAATTGGTTAGCTTAAAATATAAATGAAAATGGAGAAGGTCGTACCTTAGCAGTAGTATCGCTTTAGAAGCGATAAGTTCCAATTGTTTGGTAGTTGCTCGTCGTTCATCATACCGAACTTGTAGGATCCCTTTCCGATAATATTGAGGACTTGATATGGTCCTTCCTAGTTTGGACCCAATTATCCTTCATTTGGGTTTCGAGTATTGAGGGTGACTTTTATTAGCACCAAGTCCCCTATTTTAAAGTGTCCAAGACTGGTTCTTCAGTTGTAGTACCTTTTGATCCGCAGTTTTTGTGCGGCCAATGGAACGAGGGCGGCCTTGCGTCTTTCATCCAACAATTCTAGGCTCGTGTTCATAGCCTCGTTATTTTATTCTTCTATCGCATATTGAAACCTGGGGCTAGGTTCCCTGACCTCGACTAGGATAAGAGCTTTGGCACCATAGACCAAAGAGAACGGTGTTGCCCCCGTACTAGATTTCAACATCGTGTGGTACACCCAAAGAACCTCGGGCAATATTTCTCTCCATTTTCCCTTAGCGTCGTTCAATCTTTTCTTAAGATTTTGAATGATGGTTTTGTTAGTCGATTCGGCTTGTCCGTTACCGCTGGGATGGTATGGCGTCGATAGAATCCTTTTAATCTTGTGATCCTCGACAAATTTTGTCATTTTGCTTCCGATGAATTGCTTTCCGTTGTCACATACGATCTCGGCAGGCATCTCGAATCGGCATATAATGTTATCCCAAATGAAGTCTATGACTTCTTTTTCTCTAACTTTCTCGAAAGCTTATGCTTCAACCCACTTAGAAAAATAATCAGTAATAAAAAAATAAACTGAGCTTTACCAGGGCCGATGGTAGAGGGCCGACAATGTCCATTTCCTAATTCATGAATGGCTATGGGGATAAGACCGAATGGAGCTGCTCCCCAGGCTGGTGAATCATCGGCGCATACCTTTGGCATTTATCGCATTTTTGAACGAACTCTTTCATATTTTTTCCATATCAGCCCAGTAGTACCTTGCTCTGATAACTTTATGAACCAGTGATTCGGCACTGGAGTGGTTCCCACAAGTGCCTTCATGAATTTCCTGTAGGACGTAGTCGGTGTCTCCTGGTCCCAAACATATCACCAATGACCCATCCAACGTCCTCCTGAATAAAGTTCCATCCTCAGCCAAAGTAAACCGTGCTCCTTTGGTGCGTAGAGTCCTCGACTCCTTCGGAACTGTCGGGAGTTTCTCGTTCTTTAGGTATTCAAGTACTTGTTCCTCCAATCCCAGGTCAAACTCGTATATTTTATTTCGGCGTGGCCTTCTTCGATTACCGATCTTTGTATGACAGTCTCCGAGTTGAGTTCGTCATCCTCGATCGATGACCCCAAGTTTGCAAGGGCATCGGCCTCAATGTTCTGTTCTCGAGGTATGTGTTGTAAGGTCCATTCTTTAAATCGATGTAAAGTTACCAGTAGTTTGTCCAAGTATCTCTACATTCAATCTTCTCGGACTTCGAAAGTTTCATTGACTAGGTTTACCACAAGTAGGGAATCACATTTGGCCTTGATGACCTCTGCTCCCAAACTTTTACCCAGCTCGAGACATGCAATCATGGCCTCATACTCGGCCTCATTGTTAGTTAACTTTGAAGTTTTGATAGATTGTCTAATTATGCAACCCGTGGGCGGCTTCAGAATGATCCCCAGCCTGGACCCTTTCACGTTCGAAGCGCCATCCGTGAAGAGGGTCCATACCCGATGATGTACCCGATTTTAATAACATTTCCTTTTCGACCTCGGGTACGAGGGCTGGCGTGAAGTTAGCCACGAAGTCTGCCAAGATTTGAGACTTGATAGTTGTTCGGGGTTGATACTCAATATCATACCCGCTGAGTTCTATGGCCCATTTGGCCAATCGACCCGAAAGTTTGGCTTTATGCAAAACATTTCGAAGGGGATAGGTAGTTATAATACATATTGGGTGACATTCGAAATATGGTTTTAGTTTTCTTGAGGCGCTTATTAAAGCAAGCGCTAATTTTTCTAAGTGAGGATACCTAGTTTCGGCCTCGCCTAAGGTCCAACTGACATAGTAAACAGGGAATTGTGTACCTTGTTCTTTTCGGACTAGGACCTCACTTACCGTTATTTTTGAGATTGCCAAGTATAAGTAGAGTTGCTCGTCCGCTTTCGGGGCGTGAAGCAGTAGAGGGCTTGACAGGTATTGTTTTAGTTCTTCTAAGGCTTGTTGGAATTCTAGGGTCCATGCAAAATTGCGCTTCTTTTTGAGTAGTGAGAAGAACCGGTGACTTCTATCTGAGGACCTCGAGATGAATCGCCCTAGGGCGGCAATGCACCCGGTCAGTCTCTATACGGCCTTCATATTATCTACGACTTTGTATCTTTCATAGCTTTGATTTTATCGGGGTTGATTTTGATCCCCCGATTGGACACCATGAAGCCGAGAAACTTGCCCGAGCCGACCCCGAATGCACACTTTTCTGGGTTGAGCTTCATGTTATACCTCCTTAGTATATCGAAAGTCTCCTAGAAATGTTTCAAATGGTCTTCTGCTCGCGGGGACTTAACAAGGATGTCATCATATAAACTTCCATAGATTTCCCTATTTGTTCTTCGAACATTCGATTTACTAGGACATTGATAAGTTGCACCAGCATTTTTTAGTCCGAATAGTATTATGTTATAGTAATAGGTACCATATTTAGTGATAAATAAAGTCTTTTTCTAGTCTTTCGGGTTCATCTGTATTATATTTTACCCGGAGTAGGCATCGAGAAACTGAGAATCTCGTGGTCGGTCGTGGCATCGATCACGTGATCCATTTTCGGCAAAGGAAAATAATCCTTAGGGAAGATCTTGTTCAAGTCCTTATAGTCTATGCACATTCTAAGTTTATTTCCCTTCTTAGGGACTACCACTATGTTTTCTAACCAATCGGGATATGTGACTTCTTGAATGGACCCTATTTTGAGAAATTTGGTTACCTCATCCTTGATGAATTTATGCTTAACCTCGGACTGGGGTCTTCTCTTTTGCTTTACTGGATGGAACTTCAGGTCCAAGCTTAGTCGGTGGGTGGTGATCTCTGGTGGATCGTTGTGAGGTTTTTGATCCCTTATGCATCCTCGTCGTTGAAAGACAAATTCTCTTCCGGTAAGTACTCCCGAGTCCGTTTTTCTCTTGTGATCGTAACCTTGGTGCATTTGAATACCGGTCCTTGAGGAACATCGACCCCTCGAACGATTATGTGAATCACATGTTGTGTCTCTTCTTGCTCATTTTGCCTGTTTAAATCTCTATTTTTTTGAAATGGTTCTTGGCACAATCACTTAAGAATTCTCGAAGGTGCCCCTCATTGAACAACTGGGCTACTTCCTCTCTTAATTGTCTGCAATCTTCTGTTTTGTGCCCATGGGTACCATGATACTTGCATATTTGATTTGGGTTTCGCTGGGCCAGATCGGTCTATAGAGGTCGAAGCCATCTGGTATCTTTGATATGCCTAATGGCTGATACAATGGCGAAAGAATCTGCGCTAAAGTTATATTCTGAAAGTCGAGGTGCTTCTTTGGACTCGGCATCCCTATCAAAACCACTTTTGCTCATGAGCCTCCGGGAGCTTTGTCCCCGATCATTCCTTCTATCATTTCGAACAGGGTTGTGTCAGACCTGCTATTTCTCCAATCTCTCCCATATGGTTGATATCGGTCTCTATTCGATCGTGGTTCCCGATCGACGTCCCTTTTAACTCTGTCCACGGGCCTGTTGGGATAAATCAAACCAATTGGAGCCCCCAATTGATTGTCTTCAACCCTAATCTTCGACTGATATCGATTATGTACATCAGACCAAGTGACAACTGGATATTCGATTAAATTCTGCTTTAATTGTTGGGAAGCTATGGAACTCCGTTTGTTGAAACCTTGAGTGAAGGCTTGAACTGCCCAATCGTCGGTGACGGGTGGCAAATCCATCTGTTCCATTTGAAATAGAGATATGAATTCCCTAAGCATCTCGTTTTCTTTTTGACTTACCTTGAATAGGTCCGACTTTCTAGTTGCACCCTTAATGGCTCCAACGTGCGCCTTTACAAAGGAATCTGCAAGTATAGCAAATGGATCAATAGAGTTAGGTGGCAAATTATTATACCATATCATAGCACCCTTTGATAGAGTTTCTCCGAATTTCTTCAGCAACACAGATTCGATCTCATCATCTTCCAAGTCAATCCCTTAATAGTGCATGTATAAGAGGTGACGTGTTCGTTTGGATCTATCATTCCATTATACTTTAGAATCTCGGGCATACAGAACTTCTTCGGGATTGGCTTCGAAGCCGCACTTGTGGGGAAAGGTTTTTGACAAACTTTTTGGAATCAAGTCCTTTCAATATCGGTAGTGCCCCCGGGATTTGGTCGACCCTAGAGTTATAAGTCTCCACCTTCTTATCATTTTCCTCGTTCTACTTTTCCCTTGTCTCGATCCACTTCATCATTTCCTCGATCATTTTAATGATAGCGGGCTAGTCTCCGATTCTCCTTCATTCGATCTCTTTGGCACCGATTTGGATATGTGAACAACTTCTAGTGATGGCTCGAGCTCGATCCTACTTGGTGCACGATTTTGATTTTAGAGTTGTGCTATCGCAGCTTATTGAGTCTGCAACATCTCGAATATCATTCAATGGCTAATTCCACCTTCTTCACCTCTCTGTGCATTCTGATCGGCTGCTCGAGTGTCTCTACAGATGCTATTTTCAAGGTCGACGCCTAAATTCCTGTTAATGGAAATATGGGAGCTGATGTCGACTGGGTCTATGGCTGGCAGTCCATCGGGGTTGACTGGAGGTACTCCGTTTCCCAGGGCGGCTATGTTTTCTTTCTTGCCATGAAGACCAAGGCTGTTGTCTCTGTGTGCTGTTGCTACTTGAGAGTTTGATATGTTGATCCTGAAATCAAAAGTACGATAAAAAGCGTAAAGCAATGTGTGTTATGAGAATTAATAGAAAGAATCACTATTATCCTTAGCCCCATAGTGGGAGCCAAACTGTTTACCCTTAAAATCGGATAAAAAATAAACTTATAAGTGGTTTTAAGGATATGTGATTTCACTTGGTACAAACTGATAAATGTAAGAATTAATGATAGAAATTACAGAAAAAATAACCAAACTAGTATGATGAACAATTATGGCCTTTGAGCTAATTGCCCTCGAACTGACCGAATGAACTATTAAAACTATGAACTAAACAACGGAGCTTGCAAGAGATAAAAATCTGATATATTGCTTTGATATACGTCAATGTAAGATGGTTACAAAATGATTAGAACCCTCTTTATATAGTAGAGAAATTCTATTTATGGTACAATTCTAACTACATAAGAAAATCCCATAATTAGCTAAACTACCGCCCTTGATTTGATCTGTTCTGAGATCTCTGGCATGATCTTCGACAAGTCACGGATATCTCGCCTTTCTGTTATTCAGTCTTGCTAGACGCCTATCCCGTATGACCTCGATCATTACTGGTCTCGATCTCAACAAGTACCTCGGATCCCTAACTCAACACTCTATCCTTATGTCTCAGTTTGCTATGCTAGGGGCTGATCCTCAATCCATCCCCCTAGTCTCGGTTAATCAGTAAAATTGGGTGGGTCCAATTTTAACTGTATACATAATCAAACTTTATGAAAAAAAAGTTGAGTAAAAATCTAAAGACTAACACGAAAGATCAACAAAACTTAACAAGAAAGAAAAGCGAGACTACAATCATCAATAATGATCTTTTACTCATGATACTTGATTTTTTGCAGGTACTGAATTATCAAAGGAATTTACACATACATGCCTTGTACTCATACCTAAGGTGGGGTGCCCACAGCAGTTTAGTGAACTCAGACCAATAAGTCTGAGTAACTTCACCTGTAAGATCATCTCAAAGTTGTTGAATCAAAGACTGGCCCCATTGATGCAGAAGCTGATCTCTCCTAACCAAACAAGCTTTATGAAAGGGAGATCAATCACAGAAAATATTATTTTGACTCAGGAGATGGTACATAGCATCAGAAAACCTAAGCAGCATGGAAATGTAGTACTAAAACTTGACATGACAAAGACTTATGACAAAGTTGAATAGGACTATCCATGCCAAGTACTTAGACAGCTTAGATTCAATGAACTATGGATAGACAGAGCATGGAGGACCCTATCAAATGTATGATACTCAATGAACATAAATGGGGGTAGATATGATTTCTTTAAGTCAACCAGAGGAATCAAGCAGGGAGACCCCTTATCACCCTCATTATTTGTCATAGGAGCTGAACTTCTTTCAAGATTGATGGATAGTTTAGTAAATGGTGGATTTATTCCTTATGTTGTTGATAAGAAAGGGACTATTATTACTTATTTATCCTCTGGATGACACTGTTTTGTTCTCCTCTAATGATCCAGAATCTTTGAAGATGATGATGGATAATTTGAAAACCTATGAACAATGTTTAGGCTAATTGGTAAATAAGAAGAGGTCAGGTTTCTTTATGCATCCAAATTCTCCGGATGATACAATTGCAGAGGTGGGAAGAATCACTAGTGTCAGTGCTTCAGAATTTCGTATGCAATATTTTGGGTGTCCTATTTATGTTGGAAGGAAAAAGGTTGTGTACTTTAATAATATGGGGGCAAAGGTAGCTGCAAGATTACAAGGCTGGAAAGGGAAAATGCTTTCTTGTGGAGGGAAAGCTACTCTTGTCAAATATGTGTTGCAAGCACTACCGTTTCATCAGATGTCAGTGCTATCTCCACCTAAAACAATCATTAAACAAATAGAGAAAATTGTGGCTAATTTTTCCTGGGAAAACTGAAGGACAAACACAAATTTCATTGGATAAAGTGGTCTGATTTATGCTACCCAACTTCTGAAGGAGGGATAGGATTTAGATCCATCCATGATTTTTGTAATGCTTTTGCTGCCAAGATGTGGTGGAATTTCAGAACTAACAACTCCTTGTTGAGTAAAATTTTGACTGTCAAATATTGTAAAAGGGGTCACCCTATGTCAAAAAAGTGGAGATATGGCCAATCATATATCTGGAGAAGGTCGATAGAGATCAAAGATGCAGTGGAACCTTCCATTCTCTAGAAAATAGGCGATGGTGATTCCTCATTCTGGTGGAACAACTGGACTGGATTGGGACCATTGGCCAAGATAACAGATGGCAGGCCAACTCCAATAAATATCAAAGTCAAAGATTTCATATCAAATGGTAGTTGGAGATGGGATTTTCTAAGTCTTTTATTACCTGCACGTGTTGTTAACAAGATACAAAATGTTGAAGTGGCTCAAAGCAGGAAATATTGGGCCTACTGGACTTTGAAAAACTCAGGTAGTTTCTCTACAAAATCAGCTTAGCAACAATTAAGGATAGCTAGAAGTGAAACCTTCATTGGCAAGTTCTTGTGGCACAAAAGAATGCCTTTTAAGGTGTCTTTTCTGATGATGAGACTTCTAAAGAACAAAGTCTCAATAGATGAAGGGATTCGAAGAGTTGGTATCATGATTCTCTCAAAATGTAGTTGTTGTACCAAACATCAACAAGAGACAAGCTCACATCTATTTGGTGATAGTAACATTGCTAGACAGGTTTGGAATTATTTCTCCAGTACATGTGGCATAAGGCATACGACAAGATCAGTTAGGAGTTTGGCGATGTAGTAGTGGCTGACTATACCAAAGAACGAAGTGCACAGGGTTCTATTACAATGTCTTCCATTTATAATTTGTTGGAAAATATGAAAGAGCAGGTGTGCAGCAAGGTTTGAGAATTTACATATGTCTAGTAGGTAAATCATCTGGCAAGTGTGTCACTTAATGTCATTGATTCTGCAATGTCAATTCTCTAAGTTAAATTTACTTGTAACATGGGAGGACAAGTGTGCTTATGTGGAGAAATTACAATAAGTTATCCAGAGTCAATCGGTGATATGGTCCAGACCTGAGGATAGGTGGATGAAAATGAATGTAGTTGGTTGTAGCAAGGGTAATCCTAGAAGTACTGGAGGGAATGACATAATAAGGGATCACCGTGTACATATGATTTTAGCATCTGCCAATTACTTGGTCTTTGTAGTAATAATGTGGCTGAAGCTATGACAATTCTACAAAGGTGTAGTATATGTATTGAGAGAGGTTTTTTTAAGATTATTGTTGAATCTGATTCTTTTATGTTGGTTAATATAATCAATAAGAAAGTCAGACCTCCATGGCAGATTCACAGCATCATGGCACAAATAGGGTAGTTGATACATAAGGGATCCTTCCTTTTTGTTCATATTTTTAGGGAAGGAAATGTGATTGCAGACCAAATGGCAACTTTGGGTGAGAAAGTCAGGAACCAGATTGTCTTCACTGAAGATCTTTCCTTGCCTAGGCAAGTTAGAGCTTACTTGAAGCAAGAACAAGATGGCTTCTCAAATTTCAGATTTAGACCAAAGAAGAATCTCTTCTCTGTTACTAATGGCTGAGATGAACAATCTTATCTATGTTATACACTTAAACTGTTTAGCTTTGTGCTTTATAGTTGGCTCTTCAAATATTGTAATGGAGGAGTCCTCCCATATCTTAGTTACAACTCTTTTGCATTTTTGCATAGGAATGTCTAGCAGCACTGTTCATCATGCTCTGGAGGCTATGGTTTATGTCTTCCTCCATGTACTTCTGTTATTTGATTTATATACAGCTTTGGGCTACCCCTAACTCACACCAATCTGGTGGATTTGAAGAAAAAAATACCTACAATCATAAGCGTTCAACCAGAGCAAGTGATGGAGTATGTTCTGTTTTTGCTTTGTAGTTTATAAATTAATCATTTTTTTCCTTTATAAACGACAAGAGAATAAAAATTAGGGTTAACAAAAATTCAGTTTTTAGTTTTTTTTTTACTTATTAGAACTTATTAACAAGCTGACTTCAATGATTTTTGGTATTAAATTAAGAACTAGTTTAGGAATTTTAATTTAAATTTGGATATATTTTCTACGCTTATGCCAAAAAAAAAAAATACTCGTCCAACGCTTAAGTATATTCCCAGAACAATTCGGTTTACGCCACGTGATACTTTAAACCTCCTAGATCGCATCGATGAATTTTTACTATGCCTTGCCCCTAGACTCGCCCCAAAAAACCCATTAACACTGATAAAAAAGTAAATTCTATGAATTTTTTCTGATGTATATATTGCACATCTTTTACTCCAAGAATTTTTGAATTTCACTATGCTGATGTTTCACATGTAAAAGTTTCGAAGTCAAGCACGCTATGCTAGAACTTTTCGCGTTTTAGCGAAAGATATTTTTGTTCAAATTGTGTTTCTGTGCTAAGACGCTAAAATTTGACTAGTTTTTATACATCGACGAATTCTTGATTAGCCGTCAGAAAAGTGACTATTTGTCCATCTTTTTCATCATTTTCTCTAATCAGTAAACATTTTCTTTTGATAGGTATAGGGTGTGTTTGGTATTGAAAATATTTCCTAACAAATGAGTGATTTTATCACATATTTTCTAATGTTTGGTTGATGAGTCAAAATAAATTGTCGAAATTATTTTTTAGAAAATATAATTTAGACAAATACTATGGGGTGTGGATGGGGTGGGAATGGAGGTGGGAGGGACCAAGGGTGTGGGGGAGGGGGTAGAGATGGGGAGTTGGATGGGGTGCGTGGGGGACAGGGGCGGGTATGAGTGGATGGGGTGGTGGGTGGGTGGGGCTTTGGGGGTGGGATGGGTGAGGTGGTGGGTGAGGGTGGAAAATAAGGTGGGGATGATTGAAGAAGAGTCTTAGAAAATGCTCTCTATCAATTTGAGAAAAATATTTTCTAAATATTTAAGTCAATCAAACATAAAAAATTTAAAAGATATTTTCCAAAAATATTTTTCTTCCTATCAAACACACCCATAATTTTGTTACCCAAGATTAAACCAGAATACAGTAATTTAGGGATGAGATTTGGCTGGAAAAATTTAGAATTCAAGAACCAAGATACGTAAGTACCTCATAGACGTCAGCAACACACTTCAACATAAGAGTCATTAGCAGATCTTAAGAGATGACATCGCACACTGAAGAGGCAAGTTTTAAGCTGTTCTATAACCTGACTGATATTTCACTAAACTACTGTACTATATATTTTATAACATCGTTTGAAAAAATTTCAACAGGAAAGAAAGAATTAAAGGATTAAAAACAGGCAACCCAAACATACTTATATTCGGGAGAAATTCAAAAATAGCCAGATTTACAACTGGTCGTTCAAAAATAGCCCAGTTTCAAAAGTAATCGAAATTTAGCCACTTTTCATGTAAAGATAAATTTGAGCGAAAATACTATTCAAAACCCAGAAAATACGCCAGTATATTATGCTGGAGTTCTAGCATAAGTATACTTGAACTCCAGCATATTATACAGAAGTTCCAGGCTATGTATGCTAGAACTCCAGCATAAGTACACTAGAACTCCAGCATAATATACTGGAGTTCCAGTAAGTATACCGATCCGGCATAATATACTGGAGTTTGGAGCACCGGTGCTCTAGTCTCCAGTATACTATACTGGAGCCAGCAAAGTATACCGAACCGAACTCCAGTATATTATGCTGGACCGGACTCTGTTGCAGCAAAATAGTGGCTATTTTTCATTGACTTAGTAAACGCTGAGAGACGGACCCAGGATTTGAGCGCAACGGGGGCACCATAAATTTATATATGCAAATTACTAGCGACAAAAGGCAACTCATTGAAAACGTAAATGATTACGATAACATACCAACAAAATACAAATTTAATATTATCGAATATCATTAATTTGGTATTAATATAATAAAAGTACATGGGTTCATACTTGACTCTGTCAATTTTCATATGCAAAGGGAAAAGGTTTAAATTTTAATATGTAAATGTTTATATAGAATGTCCTGGTGTGATTGTAGCTAATAAAATATGAGCTACATGTTTAGGTATCACTAACTAGAATTGAGAAAATATATATCTTGCTAACGCATAAAAAATCACAACCCAGATAAATCTTTCAAAAAGGAGAAAGTTCTAAGCAAAGAGTGGGTGAAGAATTTGGAAAAAAATAAAATAAATTGACTATTATGAACTAATAATAAACTAATATTTAAAAGATAAAAGAAAAAACTAGTAAGGGAGTAGTAGAAAGTTTAAAAGAGGGGGGGGGGGGACGGAAGCACCGGAAAAGGAATAACTAAATTGACAATTACGTAATAAAAATAAACTAATTCAGAAAAAGATTATAGAAAAAATTATAAATCAATTAACTAGTAAATAAGAAGTGGTACGTATCCATGATTTTTTTTATAAGAAAACGTTACCAAAAAAACAATTTAGAAAACAAACAATCAAGTTGTAGAGTGGGTTTCGAACCCAGGTATACAGGTAAGGAAAGGATCCAGAAACCAGCCTCGCCATTCAACTTTAATGTTCAAGGGGGCCAAGGAAAATATATAAGGGGTCCTCCGTATACATAGAGTCATATATATACATGGTTTTTACCGAGGCTATTTTTGAATGACCAGTCCGAAAACTGGCTATACCGTGCTATTTTTACCTTATATTCTTCATCGACCAGAGGACCAAAGTGTACACAGAATATTTAACAATAGATAAGACTAAAACTATTGACCTCATCACGCTATTCCTCTTTTCACAAGCAGATGACAATCTGAGAAATGAGAATACACAAATCATAGCATTCTTTAAAGCAAGGATTGTAAATGAACATTCACATGGGCTGGGTACATTTGAGCTGAGTTCATCCAGGGTGCTTTGAGTAAATTCTTAAGGAACTTTCTGTTGAAAACAGTGATCAAATAGCAGTCCTGTTTGAACTCCATTTATCACGCTATTCCTCTTTTCCTTATTACTTTTCCTATGTAAAAGGGTATAGTAAACTGACGAAATCATCTTTCTTTATTGTCCTATCATAAGAAAAGGGTTTACAAAGAAACATAATGTAGCTACTTTGCATATACACCGAGTCCTTCACTTGCCCAAGGTAACGGGATTCCTATCATTCCGTTACCGCCTGCAATTGATCAGAAACTAAACAGAGCCCTCTTCAGGGCCTTCAACTGTTTTGAGTTAAAATCTAAAGCCTTGATGTTTGGTACGTTTAGTACAGAGCTTACTGCAAAGAATTTGAATTCTCAATTCTGCTCTCCTGAATGGAAATTTGTTGTGGACATTGGTTTAGAAGGCTGGGTGGAGCGAAGCATCCACCATTATGATTCGCTAAAGTTGCCTCGGGATTCACCCAAACGTCTGATCTAGGTAGCTTAGATGACTGACACTGCATACTACTCTGTCCACCAAAGTAAACACCACAATGGTTCCTGAATGTTGCTTCCGGTTTCAACAATACATTTGATTTTGGGTCTTCCGAAGACTGGCATTGTTGTTGCATGGCACTGTCTGCCATTTCCGATCTTCCATCCTCAGCTATTGTTAGAGTTTTCTTTTGCCTCTGCTTGCGCTTCCTCCATCTTGATCTGCGGATCTTTTTGGGAGCAACTTCAGAGCCTAAGACGTCACTGCTCACCTGGTGTCACGTCATGCATTTTCAAAACCAATAAGATTCCACTCAAGCATTAAGCCAAGTATACAAGGTACTAGGTAACTCTGTACAACAAGGCTTGGATAGATGAAAGAAATCACCTCGTATTTTTAGCATTTATTCACATCCACATAATGTACATGTTTACATTACAATTTTGCAAGTTATTTTACCATCCATCCCTCTTGGGACACATGCAAAGGAAAGGAACTGATTTTTAATCTTTTTTTTTTCTTTCTTTCCTTTTTTATAAGTATGATATTTATTCATATCAAAACATAAAGTGGCGCTGGCCGTATATGGAGAAAAAATGCTAGAAAGGATCACTCACCCTTTTAGCTATGCATGGAGCTAAGTGAATTCATCATAGCATGTACATCATTTATGGTCTCAAGGTTTTAAAATACACCAACGAGCTGATAATTGTAAACATATGTATTTCTAGCAGTGTAAAGCCCTAAATCTACCTTCATTGCGTTTCATGTTCCTTTCTTTCCATACTGCGCAAAAACAAGCTGGAACTTTATTCTGGGTGTCTAACCTCTCTTTGGTGCTTTCTTGTTCCAGATTAATAGGGTGTCTTTTGGTGTATCAGACAAGCTTCATGCATAGCAATCTGAGAAAAAAAACATGCCTTTTCAAGATATGCGTTGTTCTTTCAAAGAATTTGCCAAGACCACTGTGTGACATTACTGCCAGGTTAGAGAGTGTAATGCAGCATGCCTCAGAAGTAAGGGTTCTCCTTTTGTCAGATCTCATCTCATATGGCTAAGTAGTGAGCTTCTTCTTCTCAAATTTTCTGATCAGATGCACCTTACTATCAAGCATAGCCCTTGATAGGAAGGTCTGGAGGTCAAGCATTAGGGTTGTAGGTTAGGGGGTAGTAGAGCTTTCCTTACTTCATACCGGGGGTGAGGCGGGGTTGGATTAGGGTTGATCTTAGATGACTTGCAGTTTATGTTGAATCCACACTATCCTTGCTGTTTATTTTAGCCCCGGACCTTAGATTCTGGTTACTGTTATTGCATGTCATTCATCTTTTGGTTGTTATGCTTTTGTTACTATTACGGTTTCTATTGGAAATACTAATGAATTGTTTTTTCTTGTTTTTTATTTCCGTCTTTATGAGCCGAGGGTCTATCGGAAACAGCCTCTCTGCCCTATCGGGGTAGGGGTAAGGTCTGCGTACACATTACCCTCCCCAGACCCCACTTTGTGGGATTTTACTGGGTAGTTGTTGTTGTTATGCACCTTACTATCAACTTCCTAATTCTGGTAATTTCTCTTGAACCTGATGTCCTAAAAATCACTTGAATAGATTAAAGCTACGGTTGCCTCAGAGAGGAAAAGCTTCACTCTTTAGGATGACGAGTGCTAACATGCATCTTGCTGAGAAAATTGATGGAAATTTATGAGGATGAAGGGTCTTGACATAAAATATAATTGGTCAGGAGAAAGCGTATGACGAAGTGCCAAAACGAATTTTGGTCGATGTTGGGATTCACATTTAAGTATATAAATGTGATAAAAGACATGCATGAAATACCTGTCACAAGTGTGAGCACAATGGTATGACATACAAAAGAGTGTTCGTAAACGTGAGTTAACACCAGGATCTGCATTGAACCCGTGTTTGTTAATTACAGGTGAGCTAACAAATAGTATGCAAGATGAAGTCCGATGGCATATGCTATTGCAGACGATTGTGATAATAATGACGCTAGCTAAAGTGTGAACCAAAACCTTGCACCATATAGAAGCACTCTAAAGAATAAGGGTTTTAGGATAAACAAAAGAAATAATATATGCACTAAAAGTTTAGCCAGCATACGAAGAGTGAGATAGAGGTGAGATTAGGTAGAGGTGAGGTACCTAAATGCAAACAATCCAAATATTTTGGCATGATGTTCCAGGAAAATAGTATGATACATGAAGATTTGAAACATACAACTAAAAAAGATGGTTGAAATGAAGAAGTATTACCAGTATGTCATGCAATTCGAAGATATCCATCAACGCGAAAGGCAAGTCCTATAAAATGAAGGTAAAGCTGACAATGTTATATGAGATTGAATGTTGGCCCCCTATGGTCTCTCCTAAGGTTCAAAATGACAACGTTCGAGGACGAATGCTCCTAAGTGGGAGTGAATGTAAAGCCCCATAGGTTTTGGACATTAACTCGGGTCAATTAAAACTTTAAAGATGTACTAATGCGATCCTCATGTACGGGGGCCCGTACAAGGAATACATGGACATGTTCTTGGTACAAGTTGAAAGTGATTCGGAGGGTGGAAAGACCAAAGGAATCAAAGCATGGAAGTTGGAAGTACAAAACCCCAAGCTCCCTGCAATCCTTTGGCTATGCACCACATGGCTGGAGCATTGGAGACTCAGAAAGATTGCATGCCAACTTCGGATGGAACAGGGGACTTAAGAGTCTGCTGCATACCCATCACATTAGACCTTCGAAAACTTGGCACCCTTGTGCAATGGCTATATGCTGCATAAGTGAGCTCCCAGGAACTTAGGTAATGAAATATCTATGTGTGGCATAGACAGCGTATAAGGCCTGCTCCACAAATACCCGGGGAGAGAGAAAATGAGATGAAATTAAAAGAGGGGATTTGGAGACTTTGAAGAGGGCTTGGCCGAAGGCATTCAATACCCATCAAGGTGAATGTCTTTGGGTGATTTTGAGTTGATTTCAAGTATTAATTTCCATTATTAACACCAAAATATCACAGGAATCAAGATTAGTAAAGAAAAAACTCAAGAACACAAGAAGGAGAAGAAGCTAGGGTTCTTCAAGGTAATCCGACTACACAAAACTCATTATTCATGCGCGAATACACTTATAGAAGATGTTGAGTAGAATTTGTGATATAAAAGTGGTATTAAAGTAGCCCTAAAAGTGAATTTGTTTTTAAGAAGAAGAATGGTAGTTAGGGCCTATGTTGCACAAACTTTTCAAAATCTTTGCAGCACCCGTGTTAACACAACATGGGTGGGGGTGGGGGATCTACACCGGATTTGGTCAACTTACCTTCGGTGCTCTGACTACATCTATGATCGAGAAGCATAGATTGATTGGATATTTGATTCGATTTTGTGCATCTATGTCATATACATATACATATACATATACATATATGTATATGTATACGTATACATATATGTATACATATACATATACATATACATATATACATATATACATATATACATATACATATACATATACATATACATATACATATACATACATACAGATACATACATACATACATACATACATACATACATACATACATACATACATACATATATACATACATACATACATATATATATACATACATATATATATATATATATATATATATATATATATATATATATATATATATAGTTATATAAAGTATGAGAATACTTTGCTATTACACAAGATAACTTATGAATAAAATATTAGGTGTTTATAAAGAATTAAATTTTATTATCTTTAGTTTAATAACTTTAATTAATCGGATATATACTTGCAAATATTTAATATACATTTAGTGGTTGTATCCCAACAGCCGTATGCGCACCCGGATCCATACTCCCGAATCTTAAAAATCATATGATGGAGAATCCAACCTCTAGATTTGCACCCCCACTAGATACCCGCACTGGAATCCGAGTAACATAGGATGGGGCTAGGGAATGATTTGGATAATTGTTCTAATAGCTCTAATTGATTATAAATATAATGGTTGGGTAACAAATGGAGTGGCTAATTATGGGAGTAATCGAGATTAACGGATTCAGATGGCATTGAGCCAATGCCCTATTTGGGTAAAATTAAATTGTTTAAGTTGTTAACGACGGAATCAATGTCAAATATTCTAGATTGATATATTGAATGTATTGAGCATTGTTGAGCTATTTGGAAGGCCATCACAAGGTAAGCTAAGATGTAGCTTCTTATAAGGCTCTTCTGAGACAAATGCATGTTCCTGACGATTTCAATATATAATTTGAATGTAAGCATGGGTTCGTTGGAGCAATAGAGCCATATTTTCCATGTTTTATGAATAAAAAGAACAATATTGATTCATGACCTGATTTATACATGTCATACGATTTTTGGCTAAGTATTGCCTTATGTTTTAAAGTTAATATTTTATGAAAGTTTAAATTATGTTTATGATAAAGTTTAAGCTTATGAATCATGTTGAAATGTTATCACTAGATTTCAAACCAGTGAATTATTTTCAAGTGTGAATGTATTGAGGCATTGATTGTCAACTTCACTTGAGATTGATTTATGAGCCATATGGGCTAGATGTAGATAACGTAAAAGGACCTAAGAGCCACAATGTTCAACGTTAAATGTTTTGGGAAAACCATAGGGATTGTCGACCATGTATCACCCTAGTGGTGCGAGTTTTATTGTTTGCCCATAACGAAATTTTATCGTTCTAGCAAACAGCGTCAATATCCCACATCATTAGGTGAGATGCCTAGGTTGATCGGGAAATGATCAACACATAGCTATGTTTTGGGCACGACTTATTGGAACTCCCCATGGAAGATATATTTTAGGCATGACTTATTGGAACTCCCCATGGTAGACTTATATTTTCTTAAAACTGTTAAAGCTTTTGGTATGGTTAATGCTCATGAAACGTTTGAAATTTTTATCGTTTTTCCACTCATATTTCCTATGAAATGTATGACTTTACGTCTCATGTATTTTTATGTATCGCTAAGTATCACTTCAATCTTATCGACGGAGTCAATGGTACTTACAAGGTACAATTGTATTATTGAACTCAACCCCTTTTCCTTGTAGCCATCATGTATTATATAGATACCATAGCTAGGTTGTTATCAGTTTGATCTCTATCTTTTGATTGGTGCACCACTTCTTTTACTGTGGCTATTCAGTTATAGGACTCAAGATATTTTTGGACAAGCCGAGAACTTCATGTATCGTGTCGTCACTTATGTACATTTTTAGAGGTTTCATGATACATAATGTGGGATAGCTACGTGCATGAGACTTCATTTATATTATTGGTTTTGAGTTATGTATTAAACTCTTGTGGTTCCGCATAATGTTTGATGATATGGAAACTATGTTCATGTTTATTGCAATGTTTTAAAGATTCTAATGATTTATCTAAATGTGTCATGCATGGAATGGGAAGAATAGTGTTATGGTCCGTTTGATGCTTGTTAACAGCATTGGGTGCCGGTCGCATAGTTACCACGAAATTAGGGGGTGACATGAAGTTAAGTTAAATGCGTGGTTATACAAGATTAGAAATTATAATATTTGACAGAAAATGCAAGTAGTACATATAGAGGACAAAATGAGATATTGCTTGATATGGTTTGATCATGTCCCACATAGAAGTCCAAATGCACGATCCATAAGTATGAGACCATAATGATTAAAATTGTTAAACTGGACGGGGTAGACCAAAAATGGCATGACAAAAAATGTCTCGAAAGACCAACAACCTTTTAGAATCATGCAAATTTAGTGAAAAATAGAACAGAATAAAAGGAGAAAAAATATATATAAGCAATACTGACTACTCTATATTAAGGCTTGGTAAGATCACTTTAGCCGATATCTGCCAGGAAAACTTTTTAGGTCAAGTACATTGACAGCCCGTTGAACTTGGCATGATTTTTCATTTCAACACCTCAACTTAGATCTTACCTATTGAACACCTTATGTTGTCACCTTAAACTCAAATCTTACAATTCCAAACTTAGTGCGTGAACATCACTCTCTTTTGACTTGGCAAACAAAAGCAATAAAAAAATGCATGTCAGAAAAAAAAGATAAAAAGAATATGATCAATATCATATCAAACAAATCGGGAAAGAGGAAGTGCTCAGAGGACGAGGAGAAAGTAATGGTGGTAAAGGTGAAGGTAAGATAGGAAGGACGAGTTCTCAATCGTCCTAAAAGTATTGCGGGTGAAGTCCCCCGTTAGCTCCTCCTTTTTTTGGTGGCCTCCCCTTTTTCTCATTGAATCCCCCCATAAGGCCATGACTAATACTGAAATAGCCCTTTTTCTTTTCTGGCTTTCTTATGTAGAAAATTTACATCAAAGATGGAGAAGAAAAGGTGGCTTTTCACCTTTTCTGTCATGGGAAAGAATAAATTAGTTTAGTAGGAATATCAAAAAATGGAGAAGTTCGAATAGTGTTGATGGTGGCGGCAGTAGCGATGGTGGAGGCCATATCTAAGAAAGAGGAGGTGGTGGTGGTGGTGGTTGAATCTGAAGGAGGGAGTGATGGTGGTGGTGGTAGGTACCCAAGTCTAAAGAAAGTGGTGGTGGTGATGGAGGCATGATCTGAAGGAGGAAGAGGAAATGATGGCAGCAGAAGTGGCCGAATCTGAAGAAGAAGGTGGTGTAGTGTTGAAGAAGAAGAAGAATGAGGACAACGAAGTGGAGGTGCCGGAGAAGAAGAAAATAGGTTTAACAGGCATTGCCATAGCTGGATGGTCTAAGAACTAGCATTGTGCGACAGATTAACGCTACAGTTTACCGGTCTCCCAAACAAAAATTCTCGGAATCATCCACAGACATTCTTGGAGATCACCAATGCTTATATTAGGCCAAAGGCCAAACATCCCAGCTGATTATGTTAGGATGCCTTTGTTTCTGCTCTCTCTGTTGGGGCAAGCCAGGAACTGGTTGAAATTTGAACCTCCCTAATCTTGTACAAGTTGGAATGATTTAGCTCGGATATTTTGCAGCTGAGTATTATGCACCGTCCAAGACAGCTGGCATCATATCAGAAACCATGTCTTTTAAAGAGAATAATGGGGAAGAATTGTACACAGCATCGGAGATATCAAGGACCTCATGAGAAATTGTCTGCACGAAAACATTCCAGAGGAAGTTTTGCTACACAAGTTTATTAGTGGGTTGAACGCGCAAACACCGATTGGTGGATGCTGCAGCTGGAGGAATGTACTTTCCAAGAATTTTCAGGATGTGTACACAGTAATGAATAAAATGTCATCAAGCAATCTAGATTGGCAAGGAGATCATAGACAAACAATTCATGAAGCTATCGGAGCTTATGAACTCGATCCAATCACTACATTGACAGCTCAAGTGTCAGCTCTAGCCAACCAAATAAGCAAGACGCACGTTGCAAATGCATCTCCTCAGCCGGTACACCGAGTTAAAAGCAAGCCCATGTAATGTGATGTATGTGGAGAGGGACACTTAAGAGAAGTTTGCTGATTGTATCCTCAGTCAATATATTATGTTGGGAATGTGAATCGTGGTCAAACGAATCAGTATAACAATATTTATTATCCCAACTGGAAGAACAATCCAGACTACTCTTGGGATAGCAATCAAGGATTGTAAATTCAAATTAGGCCTCAGGCACCTTGGAATTACAAAGCACCTCAAAACTTCCAACCACAACAACCAGCTGCTCAACAGAACCAGATGGGAGCGATTGAGTAGATGCTGAAAAAGATAACGGTGGATAAGAAGAATAATGCTACAGCCATCAGAAACATAGAGGCAAATGGGCAAGATTGCTAGCACTCAAAATACCAAGCCCACAGGCTCACTACCTAGCGATACTAAGCCTAACCCTAAGGGCCCAAGTTCAGGCTGTCACACTTACACCTAGAAATGGGAGAGACCCAGAAGATAGTCAGCCGAATAAAAGAAAGCAAGCAGAAGAGCATGAGAAAGCAGAGCTTGAAAAGAAAGTAGAAGAGGAAGTGGTTGAGCAAACCTAGACCATAGTCACAAAACATCACCTCCTTTTCCTCAGAGGTTACAAAATCAAAATGAAGATGTCAGGTTCAAGAAATTCCTGGAGATACTAAAATAGTTAAACATCAACATACCACGGGTAGACGTGTTACAGTAGATGCCTAAGTATGTTAAATATTTGAAGGATATTTTGGCCTAGAAATGGCGGTTATTGGAGTTTGAGACTGTTTCACTTACTGAGGAGTGAGGAGTGCAGTGCCAGAGTTCAAATTAAGCTTCTACCTAAACTAAAAGATTCAGGAAGTTTCACCAAATCCTGTCACTATTAGGGAGCACAGAGTTGAGCGCACTTTATGTGATTTTGGGGCAAGTATTAATTTGATACCGTCATCTGTTTTTTAAGCGTTTGAGACTGGTAGCTGCAAGACCGACCACAGTTACCATGCAAATGGCCAGATCACTCTCAAATCCCGAAGGGGTTAGTGAGCAAGTACTTGTAAAGGAGGAAAATTCATTTTTAACACATTTTTCATCATTTTGGACTATGAGGACGATAAGGAGGTCCTCGTCATTATGTGGCGACCTTTCTTAGCACTGGGGGAGATTTTATTGTTAAGTAGTTAGTCATATTTAGTGTCCCACATCGGGAAATAGATACCTATTATTATGTAATTATTGTATATAAATAGGGTTGTACAACACTTTAATCAACAATAATATTTTTCTCTCGTGCATTCTCACATAGTATCAAAGCAACTGTGAGAAATTTATCGTTGTGCATAAATTCCAGCGGCTCCGGAAAGAGAAAACAGTCAACCGGAAGCCCTTTTCCGGCAAAAAACAGGTCTGTCCGCAAGAATCATACTATCTGTCAGTGTTGTGCAAAAACCAACACCACTGGGAAGTAGATCAGAGCTCGCGACCAACCCATTAAAATATCTCCGGCAGAAAAGGCTGCACGCACCCCACGCGACGCCGGAAGAATTTCTCCGGCGAAGTTCCGACGCCCACGCGCCGGTGCGTGAGGCAGTTTCCGGCCAGAATTTGGTAAAATTACTTCAGGGCAGTGCCTTCTCCTTGCAAATCCGAGCATACCCATCCAATCTAAATCAAATTCAGACCACTTTTATATTTTTCCGGCTTGAACAGTGATTTTTTCGGCGTGAACAGTAATTTCCAGAAAATTTCTGCTTTTTCGGCGCAATATAATGGCATTCGTATCAGAAGCCTTTAACTCACAATCCGTTGGATCCAATTCGTTGAATCCAATCCAGATGGTTTCTTTGTCAGATTATATTGAGTTCCTTCAGTACAAAGCATGTAAACAGCACTACAAGAAATATGATTTTTTGTGACAACGTTTAGTGGCGACTCAACCAGTTGCTACAAGAAATAAGGTTATTGTGGCAACTCACAAAGATTGCTACTAAAGCTGAAAGATTTAGTGGCGACCCTCTTAATCGCCACAGAAAGCAACATTTTAGTGGCGACTGTTCTTGTATCGCCACGAATGCTTATAAAATTTTCCAACAAAATATGGTTGTACAAAGTATTTGTGGCGACCTCCAACCAGTCGCCATGAAAAGTCTTTTGGGGCGACTTTGTCACTACAACAAGTGGAGAAATTGTGGCAACCTTTAAAAGCGCCACTAAATCGTAGGGATTTTATAATTTAGTATCTGATTTGGAAATCCTTCTAGAAATGTAGAAATACATATCTCATTTCACACAAAAAAAATTGTGGCTTTTCAAGCATACCCGACGCCCTCTCCCCAAAATCACATCTCCGGTAAGTTTGATGCGGTAATTTCCCCTCACCCTTCTAAACTCGTCTCTTTTCTCTTTCGTATCTCCTCTCCTTCATCTATTTCCTTCAAATCTAACCAAAATTTACCCAAATACTCAAACCCTAGTGAATCGATTAAATGCAAACAACAGTATAAGAAGAGAACACCAATTTTTTGCTTTATGCTCTAAAGAGGCAAAAGCCCTAACCCCTTTCTCTACCATTCCTTCAGCCATTTTGGTATTCTGGCTGTTGTTGTTCACAATCCCCAATACTTCCGGCAAGGGTTTAGATCTTCATTATGCATAAAGGGTAAATCGCACGAAATCTAGACCGGCAACCTCCCTCTTCCACCTTATTCTATATATATATGTTTTTCATATGTAGTTGATTGATGTTTTTAGAATTTTCATTTTCATATTGGTGAATGTTCTTGAGTAGTGTATGTGTCTTTTTTCCCTTTTTATGTGATGCCTTCTTGATTTGTCTAATCTCCTTTATACTTGTTAGGATTGAAGTTCTTATTTGTCGGAGAAATTTGTTAAATCTTGCTCTTGATAAGCATGTATTCCTATTATTTTAGCCTCTATCTTATGAATGTAAATGATTATATTTTTATCATACTATTTTAAACAAAAGAAAAAAAAGAACTTTTGCTTTTGGCTTTCTTTTCTGACTAAAAGTTTAACTGTTGGTAGAGCATTCCAATAAATATCGTTGTAGGTTCTCATGTGTGGATTGAGGACCAATCAATGTTGCTTGGTTTGATGGAGAAGTATCACAGATAAATGGATAGGAGGTTCAGGTCTATATATTTGATGGGAGGAAGGTAAATATGTTAGTATTACCTTGTTGATTGGTGGTGGATGTAGTTGCTGTTATTGGTAGTTATGGGTCGTTCAAAGTTTAGATACTCTAGCAGTTCTATATCTATATACTCATGAGTTTGTTGTGTCCTTGTTACTTGATGTTCTTATTTTATGCTTTTCTGCAGAATATTGAACAGGGAAAGAGATGCAAGCTGGTGTGTTATGTGCATTCACAAGAATCAATTAATCTATATGTAGCTTTAACCAGTTCAAATAGACTAAAGAAGCTGGGTACTACTTACATAGTGTAAGTATCATATGCTATATATGCAGTTGTCTATATTTTCCAACTTTTCAACCAGTTTATGTGAATCGCATAGCATTACGAGCTGATGGAGCAGGGCATTGTGTGGTTTTTTATAATAGAATCATAGTTAGTATCTTAGATAATATTAACATATTGTAGGAAATAGGATATACATGCTAGTGAAATTTCAGACAAGTTTTTCATCAATAGACCACTATTCCATGATTGTGCTCTTATTTTACTAGGTTTTAGTTTTGCCATGTGCTTCTATGAAGTTCTTCCCTATTTATCTATATAATAATCTTCCATTTGAGCGTCTTTGCTAACCTTGTCCAATATGGATAAATTTATTACTATATATGTCTGTAGGGTGCTATTTTGTCGAAGGTAAGTCGTAGGAACGACATTTCGATGGAAAGAACCCATCAGGCTATGGGTAAAGTGGCATGGGCATTTTTAGTGATGGTTACCACTATGGTGATGGTTATTATCGGGATGTGCTCCCTTAGCTTGTGTTTGTTTTTTTTGGATAATTTATTATATTTTTGGTTAAGGTCAAAAGCTTCATTTTTTGTTAAATTCTATTGCACATGCCTAGTTGATTAGTTAGAACTGTATATGGTATGTATGAATCCTGAGTTCCTTGGTGATGTCTCTATTTAGTAACAGTCCATGTTCTTAAACTATTTGGGTGGTGTAAGGTCTTTAAATGTCTTTTTTTTTAGTTTTGGCAAGCATCTGCCTTTTTGAGTAAATCGTGAATTCTAGAATGTCTTCTTTGTTCTTTACCTTTTTGTTAAAGAGTAATTCCAGTGGCACGAAAGGGAAAATAATGGCCTCCACAACGTGTTTCCAGATTTGGATCTTTGACGATGTACTGGTGTTAGAATGGTTTGGCAAAGATTGCTCAAGTTCTAAATTTATGGTGCCATTCAACAAATGATGTTTTTGGAGTTGACATTATCATCTGCTTGTAGTTAAATATCCTGCATATGGCAGATTTCATCAGTTTCTTTTTCTTTTTCTTTTTCTTTTTCCCTTCTCGTTTAGGTTTCAGACAGAGCAACTTATTTTGGCACTTCGTACGATTAAAGAAAAAAGCAGAGCAGCTTGGTTCAGTTCATCAATTTGTTCAGGTGAGAAGGCTAGTTGAATCTATGCAAGTGCTTTAAATATGAATAAATTACAGTTCCCTATCTGATGACTAAGCAGATACGCGAATAGATGAAAAAACAGTACCAACATCTTTAAGAATGATTACCCTGCAATGGATACATTTGTTGTTTTAATTTTCTTCTCTCTTCCTTGTTATTCTTTCTTTTCTCTTTTCTACTCATAATAAGGATGTGCTATCTTCTAGTTAATGCTATCAGTAGTTTTCAAGATCTTGAAGTGATGTTTGCAATTATTTCATTAAGATGAATCTCATTTGTTTCTTAGTGTAGGTTGGTAATGAAGAACAAATTCATGTTACTATGCACATGGAGAAGATAACCCAACTTTGTTGCGAGATGTTATTGGATGCTTGACAAGTACGAACCCGTTTAGTATATAGTTCCTAGCACTACCTTGTCGAACTTTTCCTCCCTTGTTTTTCTTCTATTAAGATTTAATGGCTCACTTTGGTAATTAGATAAAACAGAGATACATCCGCTGATTATGATTTTTTCGATTTGCTCTGTTTATCGGCACTCTTAAACATATAACACCTCCATTATCGTGAAACTCAAGAGGTTTGTTTCGTTTCTTAATTTTCTCTTTATGTTATTAAGCATATTCTTTTTTTCTTTCTAATTTGACATTTTCTGAAGATAACTGTTATTCATGAGTGTACATATATATTTTTGTAATACTTTTTTAGAACATGTGGCTTTCAAACGGTAGTTGGTTAATTTCAATATATTTGAAGTGTCTTGTTTACTCGGACCCCTACATGCCACAACAATATACTTGATAAATTTGTCTTACCCAGATAGTTGGACACTTATTAAGCCTACATATTTGAAGTCTCTTGTTGAATCTCAAAGGAAAATTGTTTCTAATGCTTGTCAAATCTAAATTGAAACTTGAAATGAAGAGCAAGGAACAAATAAAAGGAATGGATCTTCTCCTAACCAATCTTCAGTTACCTAGGCATTACGATTTTTTTTCCTATTCATTCATATTATCGAAAACATTCTTTATTAGCTAGGTTCTTTCAGGAGAATGTGGTACTAGGAGACCTGTTGTCCTTGAACATATAGCTATGCACTGCAAGACGTAGTTACTCTATTAAAACTAACAGAAAAAGGCTTTAATAATTACAATGTAAAAGATAAATTTTCTTCGTTGTGTTTCTAATAAAGCTTATTTCATTGGCATTTAATTATTGGGTCTTTTGGGTTATGGACTGGGTCGACCCAGTTCGAAATGGACTGGGTCGTAGGGAAGATTGGGCCATTTTTTGGGCCTATAGCTTGAAATTGAAGAAGAGGCCCAATTCCGACTTTCTTTATATTTTCGCTCTCTTTTCTTCTTTTATTTTTCTAAAACTAAATTATAAAAATACTTAAACTATTATTAAGAACTAAATTAAGTTATAAAAGTGCAAATTAACTCCAAATAACAATTAACGCACAATTAAGTAATAATTAAGCATAAAATTGTATATTTGGACATTAAATGCTAAAAATGCAAAAGATGCCTATTTTTGTAATTTTCATTTTTTTGTAAACAAATTTAATTAGTAACAATTATAGAATTAAATCCTATATGCAAATGCGACATATTTTTGTATTTTTTATTAATTTAACAAATAAACAAACACAGACAAATACAAATAATTATCCAAAATATCACAAAATCTCACAAAATTTCACACCAAGGAAAATCATTTTATTTTGAATTTTTTGGGAGTAATTCTCATATAGGGCAAAAATCACGTGCTTACAACATGCTATTCAATTTGATTTTTTCAGGTATATAGATTTTAGATAGACATATACATGACTTGAATAACCTTTAGATTTTCATTCGGCATATATCTAATTTGAATGGAACTTTTTTTCCTTCACTAGAAACTTTCGGTAAAGTAATTATGCATTGTTCTTCCAAACATTATCATGGTGACTAGGGATGTTTTTGAGGCTCGGGATTCTGAGGTCACGACTTGGGCTTGTATGTAGAGTCTCAAGACTTCAAAGGGAAAATAATGCTAGCGAAGGCAGAACTTGAAGACATCTTATTTTGCTTTATTTTGTTTTTGTTTTCATGTGTATGTATAATTACTACATGTTACGATTTTTTATTAAAATTTTTCTATATTATGTTGTTTGACTTATGTCTTTAGTGTTGTATCTTCTAATGTTAATCAGTTTCCCTATTACCTTTGTGCAATAGTGGCAGTAATATTGATGCTACTATTATTATTTTTTTTTTCAAAAACAAATACAATTTGTGGCGACTATGGTCGTCACTAACACTCAGGAAATTGTGGCGATTAAGAGTTGCCATTGAAAAGGTCATAATGTTTAGTGGCGACCACAGGCGCCACTAAAGGTTTTCATCAGTAGCGACCTCACTCTTTCTACAAACTTGTCTTTACTTTTTGGGGCGAGTAAAGTCACCACAAATGTGTGTTTTTTGTGGCGACTCCAAGGAGTCATCACAAATAATATTTAGTTACGGGTTTACTTGCAGCAAACCTAATAGTCGCCACTGAATATTTATAGTGGCGACTTTTTGATATTTAGTGACGACTTTAGTCGCCGCAAAAAGCCTAGTTTTTTTTGTAGTGCAGACATCTTCAAGGATAGCTTGCATTGTTCAAACAGATAGTAGCGTGACTTGTAGCTCCCAATCTTCAACCTCTGAGTCTTGGGTCATTGATTCAGGTGCATCTGATCATATTTCTGGTAGCAAATCTCTTTTCACCGGTATTTCATATTCTCAATCTCTTCCAACAGTCACAATTGTCAATGGGTCTCAAACCATGGCAACTGCAATAGATCAAGCAAGCCCACTTCCTTCCTTACCTTTAGATTCAGTCCTTTATGTTCCCAATAGTCCTTTTAATCTCATAGTCATTAGTCGTTTAGCCAAATCTCTTAAATGCGATGTTTGATTTCTTGATGACCATGTTTTTATACAGGAACGCAGTACGGGGTGGATTATTGGTACCGGACGTGAATCAGATAGACTTTATTACCTTATCCTTGCAAAATCACATGGACTCGCATCTTGTCTTCCTTCAATAACTTGTTTTGTTACTGATTCACCAGATTTATTACATAAACGGTTGGGACATCCTAGTTTGTCAAAACTTTAGAAAATGGTACCTGGTTTATCTCACTTGTCCACTTAGAGTGTGAGTCATGTCAGCTCGGTAAGCATACCTGCTCCCATTTCCCTCGGCGTCTTGATAATAGAGCAGAGTCACCTTTTACTTTAGTCCATTGAGATGTTTGGGGTCCTAGTCGGGTCAGTTCTACCTTGGGATTCTGCTACTTTGTCAGTTTCATTGATGATTATTCCAGGTGCACCTGGATATTTTTGATGAAAAATCGCTCTGAGTTGTTTTTTATTTTCCAGACCTTCCACACTGAAATTCAAAATCAATTTGGGGTTTCTATCTGCACATTTCGTAGTGATAATGCCCTAGAGTATTTGTCTTCCCCATTTCAGCAGTTTATAAACTCTCATGGGATTATTCATCAAACATCTTGTCCGTAAACATCTCAACAAAATAAGGTAGGTGAAAGAAAGAATAGACATCTTATTGAAACTGCTCATACCCTACTCATACAATCTCATGCTCCATTGCGTTTTTGGGGGGATGCAGTTCTTACATCTTGCTATCTTATTAATCGTATGTCATCTTCGCTATCCAGAATCAAGTTCCATTCTCTGTCCTGTTTCCCCACTTACCTTTGTTCTCTCTTCCACCCCGTGTCTTTGGAAGCACGTGTTTTGTTCATAGCCTTACTCCAGGAAAAGATAAGTTAGCTCCTTGTGCTCTCAAGTGTATATTTTTGGGTTACTCGAGAAAGCAAAAGGGGTATCGATGCTATTCTCCTGACCTCCAGCGGTACCTTATGTCTGCTGATATTACCTTCTTTGAAACCCAATCATACTTCACAAGTCTAGGTAATCACTTAGATATTTTTAAGGTGCTACCAGTTTCATCTTTTGGAGATTCAGTCACTATCTCCCATTCATCTTCCTCTACAACTCCAGCTTCACCACCTATTGCTCCAGTTGTAGCTCCACCACCTACTGCTCCAGTTCCACCACCTATAGCTCCAGTTCCACCACCAAGTCCAGTTCAACCTTATGCAGCTCCATCACTCTTGACTTATCATTGTTGTCCACGTCCAGCATCAGGCCCAGGTGATTCGCGTCCTGCATCAGATTCTGCACCTACTGCGGACTTGTCTCCTCCTAGTCAACCAATTGCACTCCGCAAAGGTGTACGATCCACTCTTAATCCTAATCCCCATTATGTCAGTTTAAGTTATCATCGTCCGTCATCACCTCATTATGCTTTTATATCATCTTTGTCCATTGTTTCTATCCCAAAGTCTACAGGTGAGGCACTATCTCATCCAGGATAGCGACAGGCTATGAATGAGGAGATATCTGCTTTACATGCGAGTGGCACTTGGGAGCTTGTTCCTCTTCCTTCAGGTAAGTCTACTGTTGATTGTCGTTAGGTTTATGCAGTCAAAGTCGGCCCGGATGGCCAGGTTGATCGTCTTAAGGCTCATCTTATTGCAAAAGGATACACTCAGATTTTTGGGCTTGATTATAGTGACACTTTCTCTCTCGTGGCTAAAGTAGCATCTGTTCGCCTCTTCTTGTCCATGGTTGTTGTACGTCATTGGCCTCTTTATCAGTTAGACATTAAGAATGTGTTCCTCTACGGTGATCTTGAGCAAGAAGTTTATATGGAGCAAACACCTGGTTTTGTTGCTCAGGGGGAGTCTAGTGGTCTTGTATGCCGATTGCGCAGGTCACTATATGGTTTGAAACAGTCCCCTCGAGCTTGGTTTGTAAGTTCAGCACAGTTATTCAGGAGTTTGGCATGACTCGTAGTAAAGCTGATCACTCTGTGTTTTATCGGCATTCTGCTCCTAATCTGTGTATTTATGTGGTGGTTTATGTTGATGATATTGTTATTACTGGCAATGATCAGGATGATATTACTAATCTGAAGCAGCATTTCTTTCAGCACTTCCAGACTAAGGATCTGGGCAGATTGAAGTATTTTCTAGGTATTGAGGTCACTCAGTCTAGCTCAGGTATTTTTATTTCACAACGGAAGTATGCCTTAGACATTCTTGAGGAGACTAGAATGATGGGTTGTAGACCTGTTGACACTCCTATGGATCCGAATGCTAAGCTTCTGCCTAGACAGGGGGAGCCTCTTAGAGATCCTACGAGATATAGGAGGTTGGTTGGCAAATTGAATTACCTCACAGTGATTAGACCTGACATTTCTTTTCCGGTGAGTGTTGTAAGTCAGTTTATGAATTCTCTATGTGATAGTCACTGGGATGCAGTTGTTCGCATTCTTCGGTATATAAAGTCAGCTCCAGGCAAAGGGTTACTATTCGAGGATCGAGGCCACGAGCAGATTGTTGGGTACACAAATGCTGATTGGGCAGGATCACCTTTTGATAGACGTTCTACGTCTGGATATTGTGTTCTAGTATGAGGTAATTTGGTCTCTTTGAAGAGCAAGAAACAGAATATAGTTGCTCGATCTAGTGTTGAAGCCGAATATCGGGCCATGGCTATGGCAACGTGTGAGCTAGTGTGGATCAAGCAGTTGCTCAAGGAGTTGAAGTTCGGAGAAATCAGCAAGATGGAACTGGTGTGTGATAATCAAGCTGCTCTTCATATTGCGTCAAATCCAGTGTTCCATGAGAGGACTAAACACATTGAGATCGACTGTCACTTTGTCAGAGAAAAGATACTCTCAGGAGATATTGTTACAAAATTTGTAAAGTCGAATGATCAGCTAGTAGATATTTTCACTAAGTCTCTTACTGGTTTTCATATTAGTTACATCTGTAACAAGCTCGGTACATATGATTTATATGCACCGGCTTGAGGGGAGTGTTAAGTAGTTAGTCATGTTTAATGTCCCACATCGGGAAGTAAATACCTATTATTATGTAATTACTGTATATAAATAGGGTTGTACAACACTTTAATCAATAATAATATTTTTCTCCCATGCATTCTCACATTAGCAATGTGAGGGAAGGTAAAATGAAGATGAGAGTACATGATGAAGAGGTGATTTTCAACGTGTATTCTTGAGGTGTGTGACCCTCTCATCTAAAAGCTTAAGTTGTTAGATGGAACACACTTTTATTTACTTAAGTATGTCTTTAACACGCCCTCTCACGTGCGGCTTGACTCTTTTTTGATGATCCAAGCACGTAAAAATTCTTTTTGATATTGGGTGGGGGTGAGACTCGAACCCAAGACCTCTGCGTGCTCTAATACCATGTTGAAGTATGTGATCATCTCATCTAAAAGCTTAAGTTGTCATAGAGAACTACTTTTATTTACCTAAGTATGTCTTCAATATGTATAAAGCACTCAAACTCCCTAGTTTCTATAAATTTCTGCTTTGTGCTCGACTCTTGTCTCCAACTCACTTGTACCACTAAAGATCTTTCCAACTTCTCCTTTAACTCTTCCTTATGTCATTCTTCCTCTAATTGTCCCTCCACTCTCCTGCTTTCCCAAGTCTTTTAATTCGCGAAAGCAAATTTTTTGTATTGGTTTCCTTTATTCCAATTTCCAGTTGCACCTCTCAAGTCAATCCTCAATAACGTCATTTTGTTGGCCAACCTGAAATTAATCTGTCATATCGAACAATACTCCATCCTTGGCTACTACTCATGGTCCTAACCATTTACAGCTTGTCTCACACATAATATTGCATTAGATATACAATCTTTATATAACAACTATGACCCAGTTTCAAACAAGTTGGACTCGGCTATATGAATCCTCACTTCTCTATTTAAACTCAATTCATGTCATCATCATATCAAACAAAAATAAAAGTGTAAAATAATAGTTCTCCAACAACACTAAATCTTATTCCTACTAGTAGATATCATCTTTATCGATTTTTTTCTTTCATTGTGCCCTATCTGTAGTAAGTTTGCATTGATCCCAAGAAATTGTAGGTCTTTTGGGACAACTTCCTTCCATGTAAATTTAGGTCTACCTCATCCCCATTAACACCTTCACTCACCATAACTTCACACCTACGGATTGGTGCATGTGTAGGTCGACACAAGACATGACAAAACCATCTCAAGCGACCTTCTCTCTTTTATCCTCAATGCATGCTACTAGCGCCTTCTTGCAAATGTGGTCAGTTTTAAGAAATGAACTGAGGGGAACTTAGCATCTCCAACAAAGACAAAACCCAGTTAGTCCAAAAGTTTATTACACTTCTAATTACAACATCCACAAGATCCGTTCCATTCTCGTCTCTTGTACACAAAAAGATAATACATCATCCGCTTTTTAGAACACCTATTATTACCATTCCCTTATCGTGTTCAAATTCCGCGATAGTATTTTATAACTCTTGGTGGGTATAGAAATATTAGTCCATCTCCTCCTTGATTTCCCCCTCCTCCCCTTTCTTCCATCATAATTGATTGAGCACACTAATTTCAGCTCCACATGATAATAGACAAAAACTTATATTTCAGATCCAACCTCTTATATTCTTCTCCTTACCATCCTTGTTCGATCTCCTTCAGTAGTGCCAAGTGTTTCCTCCGACTCTAATAAAGTTGGAGAGTCGATTAATCTATCATCAACTTGACCAAAGGCCTGTTCCAGTGGGGTAATATGTGCACCTACTATCTGTTGTTACAGCCCATTTCGTGTCACCTATGAATGGCAAAATGGCTTCTCCATCAATCCCTACCTGTTCTTGATTATGTACTTGAAAGAGGCTCACCGTCATGCATATTGTTGAGCTCGCTCCTCCAGTTTCAAAAATGACTTGGTGTGGATGAATAGCCTCCCTACCTCTTCTCTCTCTTGTTACTGAAAGCAGACCTCAAACATTGGAAGAGCCCATCCTTCCTTTAGGCCTTGCACCCAATTGTCTCCAAATGGTACAGTAAAGATCTTTATGTTAAATTCCATATAAGCTCTTCCTGTTTACTTTTAATGGTTGTCGAAATGTCATGTGTTTTGGGCCCTTTTAATTTATGGCCTAAATTAAGCTGCCTAATCTCCTTCTGCTCACATTTGTTGTGCCCACCGCTGATACTTCTTCTAAATTCATTATTTTGCTGTCAGTAGGTTTGGCTCTCTATTCGAATGAGGGCCCATATACATTCTTTCCTCTTATTTCCGCTTCACATGTTGGGCACTGATAATGGTCCTAAACTGACATTTCACTTCTGGCACATCCTGATTCAACATGATTTTGAATTACAGTTCAAAATACCATGTTGCAATAGACAAGATACAATGATACATAGTCACTGCTGCAATTAACATCTCTTCTGCCTTCCGGTTAACTATACCAGAGATAAACTTAGATCCCTGCAGTCCAGACCTTTTCCATCTAGCTATTGTCTCCTATAGTCCAACCAGCTGATAAAATCTTACTACCAAACATGTCATGGAGAATGGACTTCTCCTTTGTATTCCCGCTTCTGGGATTAAAAATGAAGCAATCAGTCAGCCTGTCCAGTTCACGATTGGCTTCTAGCAACAGGGGTTGGTTATGCTGCCACATCCCAGCAGAATTGTTAGGCATTTGCGTTGACATCTTATTCTCAGGCTACAACGTATTAATTTCTGGCAAGTATGTAATAGTACCCAATCAATAGCTATCCGATAATCCCTAATATCACCAGATACTGCGCTGAAGTTACTCTATGACTTCATTGGAGTTGCACCTGAATCAACTGTAACCAGTCTCGGTATACCGTAACTTTCTATTCTCCTACTTAACGCAGGACAATAATGCTTACTCTCAGTAGTCACATGGAAGTAGATTATTGTCTCGAAGATCACACGATAATTCAAACAAAAGTACACCCAAATTTATCTATAAGTTTTATTCAAACACCAATCCGTCATTATTAAAAGTTGCCTAGGTTAGCATTACACATCACTTCTGGCACAGGGATTAAAGATTACAGGTGTGGCAGAGTAAGCAGACTCACCATTTGCTGAAGAAGATCCTGGACTTGGAAGAGCAGAAAGAGGGGTTACATGCCAAACTTTCTCCTTTCAACAATTCAAAATGCTATAAACAAATACCACCTTATATTACTTCAATCTTAATGTTAATTCTTTTCAACTATCTACTCCATCCATTTACATCTCAAACTGTCACTCACACTGTTTCTTTATCAGAGGCAATACAATCATCCTTCCTTTTTTTTTTTTTTTTTGATAAGTAAAATCTTTTATTAAACTGGTACCAAGATGGTACACACGTCCTTTTTCTTTAACATTTTACTCTTAAAGTCAAAGCCAGGTCAATTTAATGGGACAGAGGAAGTACTGCATTTTATTGGACTAATACTTCATCTTATTAATACAACTGTCACTTCAATATTTTATTTATAATTTTCGTAAATATCTGCAAGTGTTCTTTAAATTTCAACATTTATGTGCAGCCTCTGAAGGAAAATGCACACATCACTCTGTATTGAAATATTCAGATCTGAAAGGTGCCCTACGTGAGGACATTCAAGTTTGAAACTATTGAACCATGATTTCTGAGGCTACAGGATTTTCATCAAGCATGACTTGAACAATCCCATTCATGATTTGAACAATCCCATTGTGAAACTACTAGAGAAGAATGACATAAATTCCCAAGGAAATCAACTATATGTTGAGGAGAAGATATCATATGGCAAAGCCCTCTACTACTTCTGGAAATGGTACACAAACATAAACACATAGAGAAAGAGAGGCATCCTCTGAATGCAAACAAACTCAATAGCTTCTTGATCTACAGAGCCATACCTTCGCAGATTTGCTGTCTTCACATAAAAGATTTATATCTCCATCCTTTCCTTCTTGCAATGTATGATCTACTGCATTATTGGCTTCACTGGAAGGACCAGTCCCACCTGTGTTGCAGCTAAGAGAAGCTGGGCGAATGTTCCAACATAGATTTAAGCAATCCTGCACGGACAGAGGATAAAATAAAATCAAAAATCAATATGCTATGAGCATTGGCTGATAGAAGTTGTAGAAAGTAGCAGATATGACTTACTGAACCTAAATGGCCAAGGTTTCCACAGTTGTAGCAAGATGTTTGCCTTGGTCTATAATCTTTGTAATCAATGCAGCAAAGATGGCCAAAAGCTTTGCAAACCCAGCATTGAATTTTCTATCCAGGTCGGACCATCAGATTCACCATTAGTTTAGCATGAATATTTCTTACCATATACTACTTTCAGAAAAGTAATCAAAATAATGGACTAGAATGTTGCACCCAAGGCTATGGCGTAGCGACCAATAAAGATGGATTGAAAATCATAGGAGACTGAGGCTCAAATCCCAACAGAGAAACAAAAAACTTAAGAGTAATTTTTAGTGTTCCTTGTGAGCCAGGATCAAACTCTTCTCTGAGTATGATTAGGCACTCAGTAAGGAGAAGGCGGAAACCATGTGCTACACTAAACTAGGCGCCACCTGGGATAGCATGACTTGTAATTTATTTATTTACTGTTTATGTCTCTAACATGACGACTTGATGAAATGTAGAAGCAAGTGAGGTAAATGGCTGATATTACTGGAAGGATTTCTCTATCGAAAAATGGTATTGTAAGTAATATTCTTGTTATCAGTTTAGTAGATATTTCTTATATGGTTCATGTTCCGAATTGGGTTCCTACCAACCTCAAAATAGGCTATTGCTTTCGGCTTCTTTCCCCAACCAGTCGCCCTTGTGTGGGAGGGGCTTAGCGTCGCGACTTCTCATTTGGAGAATAAAACTATATTCTCCTTGGTCGGCGGGAGTTACCGAGTACCTGTCCTGCTGAGAGGTTGCAGGTACACAGTAAATAGTCGAGGCACGCACAACGTCACCCAAACACCAAAGTTATTATAAAAAATAACTGACAATATGTTGTTTTAGTTCACAGTCAACGACATAAAATTACAGAAAACATACTTAAGAGGATTTTCTGTTTTTAGAAATGGTAAGTGCACTCAAGAGGATTTTCTTATTAATGCTACAAAATATTAACGAAATCCACATCAACAATTGCACAATCGAACATTAATGTAATAGTCTAAGTAAGAGCTTAAAAGATTGCCGTCAGCAAATTACGGATTATGGAATGACTATAACAAAAACAACAACATACCTAGTATAATCCCATATAGTTGGGTCTGGGGTAGTGTGTACGCAGACCTTACCCCTACCTTGTGAAGGTAGAGAGGCAGTTCCAATAGACCCTCGGCTCAAGGAAAGCATATGCACAACAGTAATGTATGGAATCACTATTATTCACAACAGTAATGTATGGAATCACTATTATTTGTTTTAAAGTCCAAGATAATAGTTTCCAAAAGTAATGACGCAATAGACACCATAGTATAAACTACAATAATTGCCTACTAAATGACGATGTATGCTAATACCAGAATAAAGTTGATAAACCTCACATACCTCAAGATCACTAGAGGAGTAACAATCTTTACAAGTAAACATGTCATGTCCTGTGTCACCGCATTTTAAACAAAATTCACAGGATTGCTCTTGTAGTATCTGTATGTTAGTATCGGGACAGTCTCGGGCTAAATGACCTCTTCTCTTGCAAGTGAAGCAACCTCTGATCTGGAAATAAAAATATGGACTTCATCTTAATATCAGTTCCTTGCCACTCCCTCCCCATAGAAGAAAAGTAAGAGAAGGGGGAAAAAAGGGTAGCATAATAAAGGTAATTTTTTTTTATAAGGAAAAATTCTCTGTCAAGAATCATAATAAAGGTAATGAAAGGTAAAGCCTCAAAAAAGAATAGTAAGAAAGAAGATGAAGTAAATAATTGAGCCAAATGTTGCCTAACTCGCAGATTGCTTCGATTGGTGGAACAAGCACGAGTTCATGATCTGCTATCTAACCGAAAACTTTATTTGCTAAGAATAGGCTTCTTTTACTTAAATTAACAAACTTAGAAAATAATCTTGGTCAAAGAAAAATAATTTCTTAATCCATACAGAATCTATGGATCCTGAAATAGTAAGACTATTAAGAAGTCATCAGTGGAATCACATTTTTGTAAGTTGAATGAACTTGGATTGGTTTCAATTACAAGTAAAATATTTTTCTTAGTGATAAGATGTTATGAGCAGTCTCCCTTGACAGAAATCATTTATTCATTTTTCATTTATTATTGTTTTCATCGCAACTATTATTTATGTAATACTTCTTCTTTGTTGATATCCATGATATGAAATGCCTATAAATGAACATGAAATTGGAACTGAATCAAAGGTATAATACTTCTAGCACAAGAAGGAGTTTCATTAATTTTTCAACAAATGATAAGATAATTTCTTTCTTCATTGGTCATCTTGACCTTTCGTGGAATCACTGAGACCACGACTAGACGTTAACTGAGATGGCTAAAACAATGTGGATTCATATAAATATATCTAATTGATCAAATATATATGAATGTATGTTCATATCAAGGTATCTAATCTGTTCAAGTAAATGAATCTATATATATCATATGCGTCAGAGGTATTAAAGCTTTTCCGGGTGATATGGCACCAAGTGTCTGATTAATAGGCTTCTCTCCCTAAACCAAGTGGTTAACATCCTTATCCTATCTCCATCCCAACGATACTTTTTTTTATTGTTAAAGATAAGTATATTAACTTCAGCAACAAGAGAGTGCTTCAAAATAAGTACAAGAAGAAGCTACATTACGAATTGTGTAATGAGCTATCCTTTATATCATCACAGACTTCTTTTATAGTTATATTTGGTTGCATGTGCTTTCTTAATCTTTGCCATAATACACATAAGCTAGACTGGTGCAATTGAGTGTATCTTCTTATCTTCTTACTCTATTCCGATCAGAGGGCTATATTTATGTTGTTTTATGTCCAAGTTCTAATATAGTAGAATCGTACCTCATGGAAAAATTGACCAATTGGCGTCCTGATCAAACTTTGTCACTATCTTTTTCTTTATCTTCTTCTATTTCTTGTTCTTTTTCTTCTTTTCATCTGTATTAACCTTGGCAAACTTAGAGAAGACTGAATACAAATCCCAATCATAAATGAACCTGCCCAATGATGATTACGTGCTTAACTAGCTAATTCTCAAAAGAACACCAACTTCCAAGAGGTATTAAGAACATGAGGAAAAAGATAACTCAAATTTAAAATATCTCACAAGAAACTAGAAAGGTGAGAGAAGGAGATCAAATGGATGTTAAACTTAGGCTACAGATGGAAATATCACTAACAACTTTAGAGAAACCACAAAACAAAAGATAGAGAGAAGAAATAACCTAAATAGAACTCAATAGGACAAAGTTGTGTGTGTGAGAGAGAGACAGAGAGATCTTAGATATAATTGGACATATTTAACATATCATTTCGTATTTTGCCACTATGGTTAGATGCCTGATATTCGGCCAAAAATGCATATATTTAACCATTGTTGCCTCGTATTCTAGTACTTTCAATCATCTTTTGAGTATTAATTATATTACTTAATGCTTAATATTATATTTTAACTGTGTAGGAATAAAGCGGTATGAAGATGAAGAAATTTGGAGCAAAATTGAATAAAACGCGGAAGAAAAAAAAAAGAAAATAAAAGAATACAAACCGGAGGAGACAAAGGGGGGACACCTTTTGATGTTTGTCCTCCCCAAGTGGAAGACAAATAAAGAAGGAAATCCAATTCAAAGCAAGCTAGGAATTAAAATTGCAAATCGCTACTGCCATCCAACGCTAGGCCAGCGCGACCTGGACCCTGTGTTGCGGGATTTTTCCTATTTCCCCCGGGACAAGGTTATTTCGGCCCTACATGGCCCCAACTCGTATATAAGGGGTTCTAAACCTAATTTGGAGGATATCTAACATACTTTGAAGGAGAACTCACGTGCGGGAACACAAAACCACTCTTGGAGGAGGCTTCCAACTAGTTTTTCTTCTCTTCTAGAGTTGTGGGTGCTACATGAACGTTGTAGTTTGAAGCTTAAATTGTTCTTGTTATTTAATCATATTGGTTTATTTATTCAATATTGCGCTTAATTATTTGATTGCTTGATCACCCATTGAATACTATCTACGAATCTAGAATTGAACTCGGTAGAGGAAATTCTAAATTGCATATAAGATTGAGTAGACAAGATCTTGAACCTGAGTATCGGGAACGAATTTGCGGTTAGGATAGGGATATACCTAATCGCCTTGTTTGGTTACTATACATGAATTATTAGTGCATTCTTGATAATCCTAATTTCATAGGAATATAGGCGTTAGGTTAGCTTTAATAGACCAGTAGTACTTCGGGAGAATACTACGAGTAATATTAACCTTGTCAATCAACAAACCAGATAAATTAATTAGACAATTTAAGTGGAAGACTCAACGGGATTGTTAGCTAACCCATAGCTCTAGAATATTTTCTCCCATTGAATTCGCCTCTTAGCTTGCCGATGTATTTTCTGTAATCGCTTAGTTTGCTACTCTAGATTAGTTTTAGTTAAATATTCATACTTTAGAAAGTCGTTTCAATAGATTAATTGTCTTAGTTTAATTTAGTAAATAGTTAATCACAAGTCCATATGGGTTCGATATCTGGACTTAAAATCCTATATTACTTGTACGACCGCGTAACTTGCGTGTGCGTTTGGGAGCAACAACGCCTATAACAAGTTTTTCTAAGTTACTTCTTGAAGGGTGCAAAGGAACAAAGCCCTGTCAACCAAGCTCTTCAGTTCCTTGACATAATGGGTAGAACATAGATATGTGCATATCATTTGGATCCTTCAATACACATCAGAACTGCACCAAGTTGACCATGCCAGTTTAATACAGGTGCAAACTCACGTTCATCTAACATGGGCGGGGAACAGGAAAAATAACTAAAAGACAGCCCAGGTAAAAGGTATCTCCAAGTGTCGACATAACATATATTAAAGTTTGTCAGAATGAAATTGGTGAAACAATTGTTACCAGACCTTCTTGCAATATTTTCCATTATGCCCATAATGCCCACAGCGAAAGCATGGCCTCTTCTTCTTTTCAAGAGGGCTACAACGTGCTGCTCCATGATTTTCTTCACCACACCTCTGGCATGTTTCCCATTTGCTTCCTTTATAGTCAAAATATCTAGGCGCCCGCTACAAAAGTTGGTAATCTTAAGCCATCACAGTTGTTGGACGCAAGGACTTAAACATGTGGTCTGAATTTTAAGTATACTCACAAGAAGTGCCTGCATCACCAAACTTTCCCTTGCGCCAAATAATTCAGTCTCCAACACCATCACTTGCTTCGCATCTGTTGCAGCATGCACCTGCCAGGCAGTCTCCTTAATAAACCTCTAAATTCAATTGCCAAAGGCTATGATAAAATCAGATATTATTAGGTGTTTTATGCTAACATGTTCTTCACTTCAATGAACAAACGAAACAAATGTTGCCAACTGAAATGGGAAAGAAAACGAAAAAGACAGTGAAGCTATTAAATGTGATCTCATCATTATGTTGCAAGTGGATATCTAAGATAAAAGAATAGATTAACTCAGGGGTTAGGAAATTGGCACCTAAACTATGTTTTCTTCCGCTTCAATCCAAAACTATTATCAGAACTACCCTAAGGTGCAAATAAATAGAAATATGAAATAGAATGTCTTTCAATTTCTGTACCTAATTTAAATAACAGCAGCAACAAGAATATATGTTCTATTGACTCAGCTAAGGCCAACAGGTACACATTTTAGAATATTATAAATAATTCGCACAAAGCCACACCCATTTTACACTCGTTCGGTATGAGCACATCAAGGCAAATGAAGGATCCATATAAAATAAGCATGAACGCCACAATCAGTTTGGCATAAAGGGAAAAGTAGAAAAAACGAACAAACTTTCTACAGCCTCTTCTTCTTCGTTCTTCTTCTTAAATACTGGTTCTTTGGTCAGAGTTTCAAGTGGAGCCCCAAAAGCTCCCCAGATTTCACCGGCTGTTGAAGACTCCACCACAACATCATCACTTTCTGCTCGGGATTATAACCTTCCTTACCATTAGCCTAGAGAGAACCACTCACAAAGAACTTTTGAAACTTGAAAGTAGCATGAGGAGATTCATATTAATAGCTTCAAGTACCATTGCATCTTTGGAATTGTTTTCCATTCGCATCTTTTGAAACTTGAAAGTACCATTGTTGCAAGCCATTATTATAGATTAATTAATAATTCAAATAAAAGTGAAATTATTCCAATATCTAATATTTTATATTCATACCTTTCAATTTTAGCAACATTTAATATTTTATATTTGCACCATTCATTTTTTGAAATAATTATATATTTTTTGTACAATTATAATTTATAATAAAATTAACTTACAATTTTACATAAAAATAATAAATGCACGAAAATTAATTTATCAAAATTATACGTCAAAGTTAAGATGTAAAATTAATATTATAAAGACATTACATAAACATAATTAGGTATATATAAAGAGATAAATTAAAAGATTAAATAATAAAATAATAATAAAAAAGTGATGAATATTAACGGAGGAGATGAATAGTGTAACCCATATTTGAGGAAACACTATTTATCCGCTATTTTGGGGACAAAAATGGGAAGGGTTGGAACTAAATTACCCTAAAAATTGCCCCCGTCATAGGGAATGGAGGTAAGATTGGAGATACCCTTATGTTTCGTAATTAGTTAAGGAAGGAACAACTTATTATTTGCATTTATTTTTGCTCTGAACTATCGTAAAAAGAAACAAAAGGATGCAATTAAACACAAATTCAAAACTGGATCTCCTTTTAACATCTGTACTTAAAATGCTGCTATGTAAATGACGATCAGTTTGGCAAAGTGAAAGGGAGAGTAAAAATTAGTAGACATTGAGAAGTAGGATTAATGACTTACAACAGTCTCTTGCTCTTCAATTCTCTCTTCGTCCACCATTGGTGGTTTCGACTGAGTTTTAAGTATATCTGCCGACAAACCTTCACCACCTTTAGGGGAGGACAAACATTGTTCAGTAACTGTTGAAGCCATTACATCACCAGTAATTCCAGCTCCATCTTTTTGTTGATTATCTCCTTTCCCACCATTAGCCTAAGAGAATTAGGGACACTTTTTTCAGATGCCAAGAGGAGGTTCATATTCAAAACGAACCATGAACTACGTCTCTGACTTGGTTTTGAAGGAAGATCTTTTTGCTTTTTATTTCAGTCCGTCTCTACCCAGAACTAATGCTATAAAGCAGCAGGAAGACACATTTAAATACAAATCCGAGAGAATCTCCCTTGGGTATCCTACTTGAATACCCACACTCAGAATAGGACCAAAAAAGAAAGCTACAATGTGTTTTTTGGACACTAAAAGGAAAGCTACAGTATCACATATCAGAGGTAGGATTAATGAACTTACAATAGCCTCTTCTTTTTCATTCCTCTCATTTTGTAACGTGAGAAGGCACGGGAGAAAATATGATATATTTATATTATGTGTTCAGAGGTCCTTATTTATAGCTATATTATACAAGGACATACTACTCATATTCTAATGTGGGACAAGACTATATGATGTGTATGATGTGCATACACATCATATGTACCGAGCTTGTTACACATGTAACTAATACGAGAACTAGTAAGAGACTTAGTGAAAATATCTGCTAGTTGATCATTCGACTTTACAAACTTTGTAACAATATCTCTTGAAAGTATTTTTTCTCTAACAAAGTGACAGTCGATCTCAATGTGTTTAGTCCTCTCATGGAACACCGGATTTGACGCAATATGAAGAGCAGCTTGGTTATCACACACTAGTTCCATCCTACTGATTTCTCCGAACTTTAACTCCTTGAGCAACTGCTTGACCCAAACTAACTCACATGTTGCCATAGCCATGGCCCGATATTCCGCTTCGGCGCTAGATCGAGCTACTACATTTTGTTTCTTGCTCTTCCACGAGACCAAATTACCTCCTACTAGAACACAATATCCAGATGTAGATCATCTATCATAAGGTGATCCTGCCCAATCAGCATCTGTGTACCCAATAATCTGCTCATGACCTCAATCCTCAAATAGTAATCCTTTGCATGGAGCTGACTTTATATACTGAAGAATACGAACAACTGCATCCCAGTGACTATCATAGGGAGAATCCATAAACTGACTTACAACACTCACCGGAAAAGAAATGTCAGGTCTAGTCACTGTGAGGTAATTCAATTTTCCAACCAACCTCTTATATCTCGTAGGGTCTCTAAGAGGATCCCCCTTCCCAGGAAGAAGCTTAGCATTCGGATCCATAGGAGAGTCAATAGGTCTGCAACCCATCATTCCAATCTCTTCAAGAATGTCTAAGGCATACTTCCGTTGTGAAATAACAATACCTGAGCTAGACTGAGCGACCTCAATACATAGAAAATACTTCAATCTGCTCAGATCCTTAGTTTGGAAGTGCTGAAAGAGATATTGCTTCAGATTAGTAATACCATCCTGATCGTTGCCAGTAATAACAATATCATCAACACAAACCACCAGATAAATACATAGATTCGGAGCAGAATGTTGATAAAACACAGAGTGATCAGCCTCACTACGAGTCATGCCGAACTCCTGAATAATTGTGTTGAACTTACCAAACCAGGCTCGAGGGGACTATTTCAAACCATATAGTAATCTGCGCAATCTGCATACACAACCACTAAACTCCTCCTGAGTAACAAAACTAGGTGGTTGCTCCATATAAACTTCCTCGTCAAGATCACCGTGGAGAACAGCATTCTTAATGTCTAACTGATAAAGAGGCCAATGATGTACAACAACCATGTACAAAAAAAGACGAATAGATGCTACTTTAGCTACGGGAGAGAAAGTATCACTATAATCAAGCCCAAAAATCTGAGTATATCCTTTTGCAACAAGAAGAGCCTTAAGCCTATCAACCTGGCCATCTAGGCCGACTTTGACTGCATAAACCCAACGACAACCAACAGTAGACTTACCTGCAGGAAGCGAAACAAGCTCCCAAGTGCCACTCGCATGTAAAACAGACATCTCGTCAATCATAGTCTGTCGCCATCCAGGATGAGATAGTGTCTCACATATAGACTTAGGAATAGAAACAGTGGACAAAGAAGATATAAAAGCATAATGAGGTGACGATAGACGATGATAACTTAGACCAACATAGTGGGGATTAGGATTAAGTGTGGACCGTACACCTTTGCGGAGTGCAATTGGTTGACTATGAGGAGACAAGTCCGCAGTAGGTGCAGAATCTGATGTAGGACGTGAATCACCTAGGCTTGATGTTGGATGTGGACGACGATGATAAGTCAAGAGTGGCGGAGCTGCAGAAGGTTGGATTGGATTATGTGGAGGAACTGGACATATAGGTGATGGAACTGGAGCTATAGATGGTGGAACGGGAGCTATAGGTGGTGGAGCTAGAGATGCAGAGGAAGATGGATGGGAGATAGTGACTGAATCTCCAAAAGAAGAGACTGGTAGTACCTCAGAAATATCTAAGTGATTACCTGGACCTGTGAAGTATGATTGGGTTTCAAAGAAGGTAACATCAGCGGACATAAGGTACCACTAGAGGTTAGAAGAATAACATCAATACCCCTTTTGCGTTCTCGAGAAACCAAGAAATACACACTTAAGAGCACGGGGAGCTAACTTATCTGTTCCTGGAGTAAGGTTATGGATAAAACAAGTGCTTCCAAAGACACAGGGTGGAAGAGAGAACAAAGGTAAGTGGGGAAACATAACAGAGAATGGAACTTGGTTTTGGATAGCTGAAGATGAATCCCATGCCCACCGGCAAGCTAGCCAAGTGGAAAATCCTGTTGAGTGAGTTTGACATTGTTTACGTAACTCAGAAAGCGATCAAAGGACAGGCATTGGCAGACTACCTTGCCGAAAACCCCGTGGATGGAGGATACGAACCCCTAAAAATGTATTTTCCTGATGAAAGAGGTATTATTCATAGGAGACGACATTGCAGAATCCTATGACGATTGGAGAATGTTCTTTGATGGAGCAGCAAACTTCAAAGGAGTTGTCATAGGAGCAGTCCTAATATCAGAAACCGGTCAGCATTACCCGGTGTCTGCCAAACTCAGGTTCCCCTGCACCAATAATATGGCCGAATATGAAGCCTGCATTTTAGGACTCAAAATGGCCATTGACATGAATGTTCAAGAGCTGCTAGTAATTGGAGATTCAGACTTACTTATACATCAGGTATGAGAAGAATGGGCAACCAAGAACTCCAAGATACTCATGTATCTACATCATGTACAGGAATTGAGAAAGAGGTTCACGAAGACGGAATTCATGCATGTTCCCAGAGTCCAGAATGAGTTTGCCGATGCATTGGCTACCCTATCATCTATGATACAGCATCTAGACAAGAATTTCATTGATCCCATTCCAGTGAAAATCCATGATCAGGCAGCTTACTGTGCCCATGTTGAAGAAGAAGTAGACGGAAAGCCTTGGTTCCATGATATCAAGGAATATTTGGCAAAAGGAGAGTACCCATAACTTGCAAATCCTACTCAGTAACGCACACTTCGGAGATCATCCAACAACTTCTTTTACAGCGGAGGAATCCTGTATAGGAGGACTCCCGATTTAGGATTATTGAGATGTGTCGACGCAAAGGAAGCATCCAGAATATTAGAGGAAATTCATGTAGGGACCTGCAGTGCACATATGAACGGTTTTGTCTTAGCGAAGAAGATACTCTGGGCTGGTTACTTTTGGATGACTATGGAAATGGACTACATCTAGTATGTCCGGAAATGCCACCATTGTCAGATACATGCAGACATGATAAAGGTACCTCTAAATGAGCTTAATGCAACAAGCTCACCGTGGTCATTCGCCGCCTTGGGAATGGACGTTATTGGACCAATCGAGCATGCCGCTTCCAACGGACACAGGTTTATCCTAGTAGCCATAGACTACTTCACTAAATGGGTCAAAGCAGCATCTTACAGAGCAGTAACTAAGAAAGTAGTGGTAGACATTGTCCGCGACCGCATTGTTTGTCGATTCGGGATTCCAAAGTCAATCATTACTGATAATGCCTCCAACCTCAACAGCGACTTGATGAAAGCTATGTACGGAACTTTCAAGATCAAACACAAGAATTCCACAGCCTACAGGCCTCAGATGAATGGAGCTGTAAAAGCTGCCAACAAGATTATCAAGAAGATATTGAGGAAAATGATAGAGAAACATAAACAGTGGCATGGGAAGTTATCATTTTCTCTTCTGGGGTATCGTACCACAGTCCACACATCAACCGGGGCAACCCCCTATATACTGGTTTACAATACAAAGTCTGTCATTCCCGCTGAGGTAGAAATTCCTTCAATAAGGATCATACAAGAAGCTGAGCTCGACGATGCAGAGTGGGTAAAAAGTCATTATGAGCAACTAGACCTTATAGACGGAAAGAGAATGATTGCAGTTTGCCATGGTCAACTCTATCAGAATAGAATGTCCAGAGCCTTCAACAAAAAAGTCAAGCCAAGATAGTTCACACCGAGGCAGTTGGTGTTAAAAAAAAATTCTGCATCAAAGATGAAGCCAAAGGGAAGTTCTCTCCTAACCGGCAGGGTCCATACATGGTTCACAGGGTTTTGATAGGAGGAGCCCTCATACTTGTAGAAATGGACGGAGAAGTCTAGCCGTAGCCGATCAATTCAGATGCAGTCAAGCGCTACTATGTGTAATCTTTATGCTTTCCTTATATGATGTAAATTGAACTACGCCTGAGCTGATTCCCATTTAAGAGGGGGTACGTAGGCAGCCCTATGGGTTCGGTCACAAATTCAATAAAAATTTCATTTACCCCACAATTGGAAACTGGGGCAGAATTTTGAGGAGGACCCACAAAATCCTCCTCAAAATTCCTAAGTAATTTCAGCCAATCGCCGCACGAGCAGCAGTAAGAAATGTCAACCCATCAAACTGGGGCAGAATTTTGAAGAGGATCCTCAAAATTCCGCAGCGGGAGAGGTCACAATGTCCCGAGCTAAGCCACAGTTGTCGGTTCATCTAAAGCTATTTTTAATTATACATTTATGTCATACTTTAACAAAATCATACATGATCGTTATTGAAACTGCTTAGTTTAGCAATGCTACCCCAATGATACAGACCGTATCATCAGATCAAAGCCAGCGGGGATGCGAACTAACCTCCCCCTTACAAAACTCACGATTTTTCTTTGGATGCAGACACTAGGATTGTGAAATTATTAGACATATTGTACGCCCACGGGACAAACATTATTCAAAATACAATTTTCAGAACTGTTGCACTTACCAACATTTGCCATCAGCACACACAAGTAATGCTTCGTAGTCACAATGCTCCCAGTAATCACAATGCCACAATCTGCTATCAGCTAAGAAAACTCTACTGTCATTTGTTATTTTATTTCTTGCATAAGGCTACCATTCTGCCTTCCGAGACTAAACGTTGTCTCCATCTGCATTTGCATTGCATAAGGCTACCATTCTACCTTCCGAGGTTAAGCTCTACCTCCATCTGTATTCGCATCTTTGCATAAGGCTATCATTCTGCCTTCCGAGACTAAAAGCTGTCTCCATCTGCATCTACGTTGCATAAGGCTACTATTCTGCCTTTCAATCTTGTATAAGGCTACTATTCTGCCTTTCAATCTTGCATAAGGCTACTATTCTGCCTTTCGAGACTAAGCGTCGTCTCCATCTGCATTTCTGCATAAGGCTACCATTCTGCATTCCGAGACTAAACGCTGTCTTCATCTGCATTTGTATTGCATAAGGCTACCATTATGCCTTCCGAGGTTAAGCTCTACCTCCATCTGCATTCGCATCTTTGCATAAGGCTACCATTCTGCCTTCCAAGACTAAACGCTATCTCCATCTGCATCTGCATTGCATAAGGCTACTATTCTGCCTTCCAATCTTGCATAAGGCTACTATTCTGCCTTTCAATCTTGCATAAGGCTACTATTCTGCCTTCCGAGACTAAACGCTACCTCCATCTGTATCTACATTGCATAAGACTATTCATCTTGCTTTTCTTACGGGCTAAGTTGTGCCCTTCAATTCGCAAGACTATGCTCTGTCTTGTCCGCATCATATTACTGTATCCTTCATGGGCTGAAATATCACCAACTCATCGAAAGGCGTCGTCGTTCGGAGGCACCATCCTCACAGCCCGAGAACACCATGTCATGGCCTGAGGATCTCTTTCAATCTTTTGCATATCATTATTCAAAAGCATCATGGTTCAGAGGCACCATCCTCATAGCCCGAGAACATCATTTCATGGCCTGCGAATCCTTTATCATACGCTTCATGGCCCAGGATATCATTGTCTGAGGACATCATCCGCATCATCCGAAGAGAACATTTATGGTCCAACGGGAATTGGCATCATGTTTATATTTACGCACAATATATGCTTGTATTGCTTCAATTTGCAGGTAAGCCGGCAAGCAACGGCTACCCTCCCAGCTGGAGCGATCCCGCTCCAGTTTCTTCAACCATATTAAACCTAACCATCCCCATAAACCGTCCACTCACCCAACCCTAGATATTGCGTCCGTTCTTGAAAGGTCTTCGTTGGTATACTCCGTCGATGGATCTTGAACTACATACGAACTGATTCCTGTAAAACTAAGGATATGTAGGCAACTCAGAAGCCACGGTGCAGCCTAAATCTTCCCAAACCGTTTCGCTCGGTCAAAATTGGCCATCATTTCTTTACCCGAAAACTCTTTCATCCTTCCCGGGTAAAGAGGGATACCCAATTTTTCCTTGTATATTTTCAATATGCAAAATACTTTCAAAATAGCATATATATGCATATATAAGCATGTCCAAGGTGTTTATTATTTTTCCCATAATTTTAAGGTTTTAAATTGATTTATTTTCTCCCTTTTTATTCATAAAATCCCCAATAATTATTTCCAAAATTATTGTTTAGATAATTCATCTATTGGATTCCTATATGTATGCCAAAATATAGCTAAGGTAATATCTACATATTTTTATAATTACATTTAGTATTTTTAAAGCTAAATTGTACATAATTGCAATGTTAACCCTAGTAAAGTTTAATTAGGTTTTATATGCATAAAATTGGATTCTGTATTTTGTAAATTGCTAATTATGTATTATAAATCATTTTAGCATTTTTAAATTATTTTTAGAAATTATCTACTATTTTATATAAATTAAATAGGGAAAAACTAGCTATTTTCCTTATAGCCAAAATTGGCTTTCAAATCTAGCCTAAATCAAACAGACCCCCAACCCAATTAAAAAACTCACCGGACCCAAGCCCAAACCCAATCCATACCCGACCCACCTGCCCCATTCAATCTTGACTGTTGATCATTCAAATCAACGGTCCCCATTTCCCCTTCTTAAATTAAACCCAAACGACCCTCCCCCCCCAAACCTTCTCATTCTTCATTCACTCAACTGACTCTCATCTTTATCTCTCTATCTCTGGTTCTCTCTAGAACCTTCTCCCCTCCTCTCATCTCCGATGAACCTTATCCACCTTCTCCGGCCATTTCCTTGCCTGAATCCATTGTGGTCTCACCACCTACCAGCCTTATGGCTCCCTCTTGAACATGTGTCATCGTTTTGAGGCCTTCAAGTGAACTAGAGGCGGTTCACCCGCCTCCCATGGTTTCCCATGCCATTTTCCGGCCATCCATGGCCATTCGAGTAAGATCTGTGACTTTTCCGGCTAAACCAGTAACTTTTCAAGGCTTTCTCACCTTCTCTGGGTTCTCCGAAACCCTAATTTTAAAGATTTTTTGTTTTTCTTTCAGATCTGTCTTAGATCTGTATATATTATGAACCTTTTGGTGTTTTCCTCAAAGGTTTTTTCGATTTTTTCAAAATGACTCTCCATCTCAAGATTAAGGTTTCTTAACCTCTTTTAAAAGACTTCTCCTCTGATTTTCAGTATTGTCATATGATGTTACAATGTTTAAACGATTTATTTATGTTTTCTTCTACCTGATTCATCACGATGAAAACCCTATTTATTTTGGTTCTATCCGGGGTTTTGGAACTGTCTTTGCTTATTTGATTTGTATGTATACCTATTTCGATTGAGTTCTTTATGGTTAGTTCCTTTTCTTTGTTTATCTTAACTAATTCTGAGTTCTCACTGCTTTTTTAAGTCAACTCTGTTAAAACCCTAATTTCATAAAGATTTCTTCACTTGTTACTGTGAGTTTTAAAGACTATCTTTACTTGTTTCTGTGTGTTGGCTTGATCTTCTTTACCTGTTAGGTTGGTTTTTCACTCTGGTTCTATGTGTTAACCATGACTACTTAACTTTGTCGATTGCCATACTTCGAGTGGGCTCATTTTTACTACTAAGTCCTTAGCCTACTCATGCCACTTCTGTATGTTTGTGTTCATCTAATTTGCTTCTTTTGTTGATATGGCTGACCTTGCATGTCTGATACGCCTGTTCATTCTTCTCTATTTATATGTCAAAGTGCAGAATCATGACTCCCTCTTGATTGATCATGATTTCCTTACGTTACGGTTTGATTGCAATGTTTTCTCATAAACCCTTAAAATTTTACTCGTTTTTTTAAGTTGATTGATTTCATTCCTTTATTTGTTGTGATGCTTCATTCTTGCTGAATCCTTTCCCCAAATAAGTGTATTCTGTACTTAGACTAAATCATATGCCCTATACTTTTACTACCCCTTATATGGTAAAAACCAATCTTTCTCAAACTGATTTTCTTTCCTTAATTATCCCTGTTAGTATTCGTTTGAGCTGTAATTCCTTTATTAAAGGGAAGTACTTGTATTAATTAGATTCTAATTGTGATTACTTCCATAATTGTGCTAAACCTTTACTTGTTACCTTATTTTCTACTTATTTTCAAAGCTATAAATACCCTAAGTCTTTCATTAACAAGACACGAACTTGGCTTTCAAAAACCCCTCTCTTACTTAAAAATTATGTGCTATTCTACTAATATTGGCCGGTTGCAAGCCAAGGCTAATCATCTGTAAGCCTTGGTTCTTTCATTTGTTTACCTCTATCTTCACTGGTATGTCCTAGTTCAATTTAAAGCCTCAGCAACAATATGTTTCTATTCATGCTTCAGTTTCTTTTACTTCTGGCCTGCTTTTACTTGTGGTCTTGTTGTGAAGCATACTGACATGACTCCCCTCCCTTTAATTTCATGCAATTCAAGTATGCCTGGATGATTGCATTTTCTTACCTACTGTGTACTTACCATCTTGTGAATCCCAAATCCCATATCCCTCATCTATGTGTTTTATGGCTGGTTTGTGATTATGCCAGTGTCCAACTATCTCTAAGCATGTACCTACCAGTCCTAATATTTTTGTTGAGGTCAGGTGTCTGTAGTCAATATATATATATCCCCAAATCCCCTTTTACCCCATATGTGATTACTGAATTCATTCATTTGCTGTGTGGGGTCTTACCTTGAAGTGTTTGAACTCTGTCTTATTAATACAATTTCTTTCAACCCTTTCTGTTACTGATTGCTTTTAAAATGGACCTGTCAGTCCAGTTTTTAAACAAACTCCTTTCAAACATGTGTCCTACAGTTTCACTATACTCTTAGACCACTAGGTTCTGCCCCTTTTGTGTGAGCCTTGCCTTGGGACCCTTGAGCTTCCTCTGAACTTGGACACGTGAAAGCTAGCCCTTCCACACTACACTTACTCAGTCTTGGCTATGAAATCTGGGTGTGAGCACTACCCGGAATCCCTTGAGGTCCTTAGGGAACTCTGACACACCTACAGGTGAGGAAAGCTATGAAACAATCTTGGGACTTGAGGTGATTGATTACATAACTCAGAGAGGAAATCCTAATCAAGCTTCATATAGTGTAACTTCTTATTTTATTATGTAATTCATTTCAATGTTAGTCTGTAATAACTTGTTGTAAACAAGTATTGTGGTTGACTAGTGAAAAGGGAAGGGGTTAGATATGCATGCTATAGTCATTAAGGGTAGAAAACATGTTATTAGGTTTGTGTTACTAATTGCGCAATAGAAACCATGCTTAGGGTTCATACATGCATTAGAAATCATGCTCTTAGGTCTCATGTTTATTGTTTCGGTATGTGCACCCTTACAAAATCATGTGCTAAAGTCTGCTAATAATTAGCACTCTACTATTATGTTCTACGCTGCCATGTGCATTTAGAAATTCTGCTCTTAGGAAATTCTGTAATCCTGCCATGCGTATTTAAAAATCCTGCTCTTAGAAAATTCTGCATTATGAGTTTTATACATGCATCTTAGATACCATGTTTTAGGATCTCATTCGCACTTGCATTCACACTTAGTGTAAACTGCTGATTATAAAAGAGGTAAAAACAGCTTCACACTTGATTATCCTATTTAAAATAACTTGGGACAACCTCTGCACTCGTATCAACTAGAACAGCATGCTCTTAGGGTAAAATAGTTTCCACACTATTTTAATAACTTGGAATAACTGCTGCACATCACTTTACACCTAGGCAAGCCTTAAGTAACTGCTTAAATAAAAATAGAATTGTCCTTGTTTAACTTCCAGTGTGTTAAAATCAGTAGGCAAGCCTGATTCAGACTTCTTTTCTGAGTCATGTGATAAATCTAATTCTGCTGTAATCACTTAGATACCATGCTTTAGAATTTTGAATTCAGACCTTATCTGTGTATGAGTCATGCTGTCTATGTGCATTATTTGTAGAGGTATACCTGAGCCTTCTGTCTGTTTTTTGTGTTTTCCCCTTTAAATGGAGTCATATGTGTTCTTGTATGTCGCCTAGAATTTTACCTTTAAACCTGAGGGTCTTCCTAGAACCTCCCTCATAGGATATAAGTCCTAAATTCCTCTAGGACTGGTAGGAAGGGACGGGTAACAACATGCAATCGGGGTCGATACCAACCCTCGCTTTAATCACCTTCATGGCGCGGGAAAGGGTAGATATGGATATGATGACCGGTGCGTTAATACCACGTGTAGCCCCTCTTTGAGGAGTGTCATATCGGGTATTGCATTGATGTGATCCATATTACAAGCAAACCTAGGACACCCCTTTACATTCATAAGCATGCTTTAGATTGTAATTCTTTTCAAAATTTTGCCTTTGGCTAATTGTTTTTTCAAACACTTGTGTATTAAACTCAAATCCCCTACTATTTGAGCCATACTTGTTTATTTGCTAATTGCACAAATTCACAAAAAATTGTTTGGCCGGGAACCACATTAGTGGATCTTGAGGGGTGCCTAACACCTTCTCCTTAGGATAATTTCAAGCCCTTACTCTATCTCTGGTTACCAAACATAGTTGTAGATGAACCCCCATAGGTGCCCTAACACACCTTAAAAATCATTAGGTGACGACTCTTCAAAATGCAAACCCCTTCCCAAAAGGAAAAAGTTGTACCATAACCAAAATGTCATGAACCCGATTCCACGGAAGGAGAAAAGGGGGCGCGACAACCGCGTCAGCTGCATCGGCGGAGGAAGTCAGTTCATGGGGAAATTGATCCCCAAAAAATATATATACTTAATCAGCGTAACTACTTACATTTTGTGTTCCATCTTTCAGGGAACGACATCTTCTCCACTAGGATCAGGTCTGATGTCCTAACTCGAACAAAATAACTCATCCACCCTCCATCCCTAATCTTGTTAGTACAAGCAAAAAAGGCTTTTGAGGCCCGGCATCGGAGCTTAATCAGGCCCCCTCGAAGGAGTCGGGGACTGTACATTCTGATCAAGTAGTCGAGGGTGAAGGGCATCCCCTTAATCATGTGTCGCAAAGTACTTAATCATATAAATGATACACCAAAACGATAGATGGATTTGGCTGAGAGTCACTCGGTATCATTCACAGAAGTCAAGGATCACGAGATCTATTTAAGGTGAGGATGGCTCAACCGGGCCAAGAGTAAATGGATAGGTATACACACTAAGGAAGCCGGCCTTATTTGTCGTTATGTCTTCTTCCCGAGAAGGGATCTCCACCAGCACCGCGTCCCCCCAACGGCATTCAGTCTTTACCTTCTTGGCATCTGTTACTAAACTTATGTATTGGGACAGGGGTTCACACTGTCCCGGTTTTGAGGAAGGCTTCTCCACCTTGAAATCAGAGGTCATTTCGCAGGATCATGGGGTACATTCCTCAAGATGAGGGGGTACTACTGCCTTACCCTTAGATTAGCGTGAAGATGAGGGAGGCACATCCTCCTGAGCAACAGAGATGGAAGCCTTCGCCATTCTCGTTAAAAAGTTTCAGAGCAGAAAGGAGATCATAATCAGAGAAAAGGCACGAGAAAGAAGTAAGAGAAACTCTTTGTAAGGCTTAAGGATACAGTAGAAAATAAGGGGCATAGGAAGAAGTATTTATAGAGGCCAAACATGTACGTTAGAACAGGCCAAACGGTAGCCAACCGCTGTAGTTAATTCAAAGGCCCTTCGAAGGCTATATGGATGCGACTTTTAGTCATCCTTTTTTGTTACATCAATCGCGTAATATAGCACGATTGACATCGTGCTGAATGTATCGAAGAAGCACGGATTCATGACCGTTTCTTATTATTTTTCACTCTAAAAAACGCGGGACTATCTGTACACGACTAAAATTTGAGAGTCCAATTTTATGGTCAACATGACGTTCAATATCCCAGGAGGCTCAGGGTAAAGCTCGAGGTCTGACCCCGAGGGTTCCCTATGCTCAATCTCGGGGCAGCACGAATCAACTATTGCCGTCATGGACAAGTGGGAAATTCTCAAGGCACGTGATCAAAGCTGGCAACGCCTACAAGAATAGTGCAAATCCGTACCGGACCTTTAAGTAGCTGTACCAGCTACTTTCCTTTGTAATAAATATACATGTACAATATTTGGATTTCCCCCTTCTATATAAAGGGGACCTGGTCATTTATTGCACACATGACATTCAATACAAAAAACAAGAACATTCTCTGCTCACTAACTTAAATACTCTCTACTGTCTTTACTTTGATTTATTGCTTACATTTATTGTGTTTTACTGATTGTTCTCTATTTAGTATTCATCATTGATCATAAAGAGCCCTCATTGAAGCTCTTAGAACTGTTATTCCTTCATCGGCTACCCACAACCTAATGCTTAGCTCAACCTCGAGGCCCAGTATAGGCTAGCTCGAGCCCCGATTCTCGGCTACTCGATTTGCACAACGTTCGACCTTCAAGCTCTCATTTTTTTTCTAGTCTCACACTTATCATCTATTGCCTAATAACTAGCATAAAAATAATTCACATATTTTTAGAACCACAAAATCAAATCTAATTGTAATTACCATTTTTGAGGTAAACATAAAGTGTTACGCTAAGCATGAATAACATGAATAATAATGACAGTTTGAGAACAAGAAGATGTAAGATATTCTTTCATAAATAACATGTTAATTTCAGTCATATCATGTAACAACTTACATTTCAAAGCATTTATGCAGTACAGATCACGGAGAGTTCCAAATAATTAACATGCACAATTATGCCGAGGTCGTACGGCCCGGTCCAACATAGTATTAAAATGTGCACTGCCGGAGGGTCGAACGACGTGAACCATAGATGCATCTGTTTACTACCGAGGCGTATGACCCATTCTAAAAATAACAATTTATTTTCAAGAAACACAAATTTCTCATTTAAAGTCAAGTATTTTAGGAAGTTGTTACTCATAACCTTAGGAACATAAATATATGATTTCTACAAAATTCCATAACAAATTTCGTGGTTAAATCTCATTTTTAGCAAAACCCTAGATTTTCACCTAAACCCATGATTTTCACTAATTTACATATTATAATAAACCCATAAACTCTGTATTTAACTCACATCGTGTAGAATTTACTCACCTCAAGATGCTAAGTCGAAATTCCTTCTTTGAGAGCTCCCCAATCGCCCAAATGTGTAAAGAATGAGAGAAAAATGCCTAACTCCCATATTTAATGAAGTGCACTGCCCCAGCGATTTTTGCACCTGCGGTCCCGCTTCTGCAGATGAGGGTCCGCTTCTGCGGAGTTGGGCTGGGCCGGCTGGGGATGCACCTATGGACGAATACCCGCTTCTGCGGTCCACTTCTGTGGAAGAAGAGCCGCTTCTGCGGAACCTGGGTTCCTCTTCTTGGGCAAGCGGAACCTAGGCTTCTCTCCTTGGGTCACATTTGCGAGGCTCCAACCGCACCTGCGAGCTCGCACATGCGGCTAACCAACCGTAGGTGTGGTTATGACAACAGCTGGAGCTTCAGCTCTTGCTCAGATTTTTAACTTGGTCACAGCCTCATCCGATTGACGCTCAGGCCCCCCGGGGCCCTTGCTCGAACATACCAACAAGTTTGGAACCATAAAACGGACTCGCTCGAACTCTTGGAATGCCCGAAACAACATTAAAACTAAAACATCCGATTGACGCTCAGGCCCCCCGGGGCCCTTGCTCGAACATACCAACAAGTTTGGAACCATAAAACGGACTCGCTCGAACTCTTGGAATGCCCGAAACAACATTAAAACTAAAAATTACACCCTAAAACCGGTTGAATCAAACTTATGAACTTCAAGTTCTTCAATCTACTTCCAATGCGTCGAAACATACTTATACTACTCGGAATGACACCAAATTTTTCATGCAAGTCTTAAATGACATGACTGAACTATTCATGATCTTGGAATTCTATTCGTACCTCGATATCACAAAAACTCGCTTCAAACCAAATTTAAAGAACTTTTAAAAACCTTTAAGAACCAATTTTTACTATTATGCGCCAAAATGCTCCCGGGTTACCAAAAATCCGATCCGAGCATACGCCCAAGTCCGAAATCATCATACGAACCTGTTGGAACCTTCAAATCCCAATTCCGAGGTCGTTTACTCAAAATGTTGACCGAAGTCAAACTTGGCCTTTTAAGCCAACCTTAAGGAACAAAGTGTTCAGATTTCAACCCAAACTCTTCCAAATCCCGAACCAACCATCACCGCAAGTCATAAATTAGTAAAAGCAAGAACAAAAAGTCTTATTTAGGGGAATAAGGTTATAGAAAGTAAAACGATCAGTCGGGTCGTTACAAATATGATTGTTATTTGATTCTCTTATGTTATTGTATAGACAACTAACTCACTATCTTAGATTCTCACTTTTTTGTCTTTCTACAATGGCTAATTTCTTCTTATTTTGATTAATTTGTTTGGGGTGAAAATCATTTGCACCTCCAACACCACTTTAAAAATTAAATCCTCCCCCTTCCCCTTCCTCAACTTTGAACCATAGGCATTCTCCTCTTTTCCAATGCAATGCCTATTTTACTCTTGATATTTTGAATCCTCCATCTATATATTTTTTATTATGAGTATTTAACCTATATAAATAGATAATCTTTAAGGATTTCTTATAAAATTTGCCTTCACTTTTATTAATTATTTTTTATAATACCTGCATAAAATATGATTATAGAGTTCTCCCTCTGTTTATTTTCACTTATATAAATAGATTCTAGAATTTTGATTTCTATTAATAAATTATTTTTTATTTTGCTTATTTATTTCATTATAGAATGTCATTAACTTATATACTTAATTATTATTTCTCACTTTTCTTTTCTTTTTGTCTTAGAAATAATATTTATATATTTAAAAAATGTTATGATTTTAAAGAAGTGAAAAAGAAAAGACAAAGTTGATAATGTAAGGATATAATTGGTACTTTGAAAGTCAAATATCGTATGAGGAAAAGAATATCTATTGTTCAAAGTTGAGAGGGGAGTTTGATTTTAGAGCAAAGTTGGGAGTATAAACGATTTTTACCCATATGTTTGTCATTTTCCATCACTGATCATGTATTTTCCCTCCTCTTTTTTATTTGTTTAATATTATATTTTGCGTATGTCTGTTTAATTAAAGGTAATTACATTCAATTTTTATATTTCTTTTATATTTAATTACATAAAAATTATCCTTAACAAATTCAGGTTTTTCTCTAAAAGAAGTGGACTTAATCTTATAAATTTCACATAATTCTCTTAACCTTTATAATAGTTTGAAAAATAATCTCCCACATCTTTTGAATAGGAATGATAACTTTTTTGAGTAATATTTTTGGTAAGCTTAGAATTATGATCCAAACAATGGCGGGTTTGATCCTTCTCTTTTTTCCCTTTTTACTAATTCTTTTGTTTTATTCTTTCTTTTGTTAGTCAATGTTCACATGTATTAAATGAATTGTCTAATATTTAATCTATATGTTTACTACATATTCTTTTTATCTATAAATCTTGTATTGGATGTAACAAAAATCAGAAAAATGGAAAATCATGAAAAGTTTATTAATTTAGTATTGATTAATTTGCTTCTACAGTATAAATTATGACATGAATATTTTATTATATATTAATTTTTTTCTTCAACTGCGAGAAGTGCGGACTAATATTCTAGTATCTCTATAAAGATAAGCATGATGACAATAATAATACAATGCTTGTAATAGGAACTAAAAGCAACAGTTAGCAACGAGACACAACAGGTAATAGCACTGTATAGTAAGCTCAACACAGGATAAATCCGGTGAAACCAAATAAAGAAAAACAAATAACAACTCAATAAGAACAACTTCTTTCACACCAGGTTTATCCAAGAATTTTCACGAGGTACCAAACCTCAAAATCACAAATCACAGGCCCTAATTCGTGAACCCTAATCACTTGGCATCCTATACCCACATTACAACTTATAATTGCACGGAAGACTCACATTCCAAGAAGGTGACAATATCTAATATCTGCATGGACCATTCACGTGCCAAAAATAAGAATGATTCAGGACTGCACGGACAACTCACGTGCCAATAGAACAACGCTCACACAGAAGGCAATAACATCAGGATTCATCTTCTTGAACCAATATGGGTGATAAATTACGTGTATTCTTGTGCAAGTGTTCTATCACAATTCAAGCCAACAAGTAAGAGTAGAGAATATGAATGGCACATAAGAAACGATCACCAGAAAATGTACAAGGTAAAACTCACACAAGGTAGGCACACCGCTACACAAATTTCAACAACAACAATGCCCCCAGGCCATCACAAGTCGTCACAAATCATTCCCCGACATAACCCACCTTGTCTCTCCACGTGTGCAATAATAAAGTAAATTCCCACCTTATCTCGTTGCACATGTATAGTAATGTTCCCACCTTGTCTCGCCACATGCACAAACCCACATATATACCCCGCCTTGTAACGTCGCATGTGAAAATATCAATAGTAACAACAGCACAGCAGAAACCTCATGCAAACACCCAAACAATCCTTCCAACAATATCATGTGTGCCAAAATAATAACAACACAATGAAATGATTTTTACAACATGTGCCCATATGCTATAACATTCCCTTAAAACAGTTTCAATACCACAACCAAAAATAGCCCTCGGCTCAACAACACTGAGTACAATATCAATAACAACAATAACACGTGAATACATCAAGTAATCAACTTAGGAACTTCAGAACACAAGGAAACAGTAGAACATGCTCCCAAAGAAAGACACAACGGGGAATAATGGTATCAACAAGAATATCTCAATAAGGAAGAGATAATTGTGCAACAATGATTCTGCAAAAGTACAATTTAATGATAAGAGAGATAACATGATCCAATGATTCCAAATAAGGACAAGCCAACAACGAAAAGGGGTAGCAAAACTTCATTTAAGGCTGAGCAGTTATGGAAGAGATAACAACAAATTCAATTAAGGATAAGCAATTACGAAAAAGATAATAATAACTTCAATTGAGGATAAGCAATTATGAAAAAAAAATAATAATTTCAATTATGGATAAGTAATTATGAAAAAGATTGCATGGCAATAAAAAAGGCAACAACTTCAATTAAGGCACTTAAGAGTTCAATAGGCAACAAGGGTAAAACATGATTAATTAATTTCAAATAAGACATGTAAGGTGAATTTAGTAAATGGAGGATTTAACATGATAAAACAACTTCATATCTAATGAACATAAGATTCTAAGAGCCCTAAACGGTGAAATATCCACAATTATGCCCGAGTACATACTCGTCACCTTGCGTACACGGCCTTCACATGACACAATTAGCACAAATAACTCAAATCCTAAGGGGTAGTTTCCCCTATACAAAGTTAGGCAAGATACTTGCTTAAAAAGAGCTAGACCGATACTCTAAAATGACCTTCTTGTGTAAAACAACCTCTGGACGGCTCAAATATAGTCAAAATAACTTAATGTCATTAATAGAAACCATAGGAAGTAATTCTGAAAAATAAAGCTTCGTTCTTTAATGAAAACTAAAAAAGTTAACTCACAAAGTCAACATCGAGCCCACACTTTGGCACCCGATAAAATTTACAAAATACGAACACCCATTCAATTACTAGTCTAACCATACTAATTTCATCCAATTCCGACTCTGAATCAATGTTCAAAACCCAATTATTATCTTTAGAAAATTTTTGATAAAAAAACCCATAATTCTCCAATCAAAATATGGATAAATTCAAAAACGAACTTATGTAATCATATTAAATTACAAAATTTATATTTAGATATGCTTTTGTGGACCATTTTTGCACCTGCAGGGTCGCATATGCGGACACAACTTCGCATCTGTGAAGCACTAGCACCAACTCTCTTCTCCGACACTAAAATGAGCATAACTCCCTCATACGATGTCTAAATTCGGAGATTCTTTTTGCTATGGCTTCGCAATTACGATACAGATCTAATATTTTAATTGAAACAGAAATTGGATCTTATTGATTAATGTGGTACCATTTATGCTTGAAGAAATGACTTCGAAATATAAAAAACGAGCGCAACACAACACAAACCTATCAGAAACTCACCCGAGCCCCTCGGGACCCCATTCGAACATACCATTAAGCCTCAAAATATAATGCGGACCTGATCAAGGCCTCAAATCACATCAAACAACAACAAAACTATGAATCACACCTCAAATCAGATTTAATGAGCTTATAAACTTTCAAATTCTACAACTAGCGCCGAAACATATCAAATCAACTCGGAATGCCGTCAAATTTTGCATGCAAGTCCCAAATGACACAACGGAGCTATACCGACTCCCAAAATCAAAATACAAATCCGATATCAATAAAGTGAACTCCTGATCAATCCTCTGAATCTTCCAAACCTTCGACTTTCCAACTTTCGTCAAAGTGCATCAAATCAACCTATGGACCTCCAAATCCAAATCCGAAAATACGCCTAAGTCTAAAATCATCATAACAAGCTATTGGAATTATCAAAACACCATTCCGGAGTCGTCTACATAACAATCAAACTCCGGTCAACTCTCTTCACTTAAGCTTCTGAAATAAGAATCATTCTTCCAAATCAATCCCGAATCATCCGAAAACCAAACCCGGCCACACATGCAAGTCATGATACACAATACGAAGCTACTTGAGACCTTAATCCACTGAAAAGAATTCCAATTCTCTGGCTACCATAACTACCTACAATCAAATCCAACACTTGTAAATAACCTTATAACATCTAAAACCTTGTCCCAAACCTTCACAACGCTGATAGCGATGCAAGAAACATGAAGATGCCATGGCTATTTATTCAAATCAACATGTCACATCTAACGCCACCAGGCACACGCCTCGTAAGCTAAAGCCCAATAAGCACAACGCAAATATGACTCGATATTTAAAGAGAAACACATGAGAGAACTATCAAATAAGCTCGACATGCACAACCCCCTATCAATACCATACTACGAATCAATTTCATAAGGTAGAATCAGAGTGTATGAATATATCACAAGGATCTCATCCTAATATAATTCCACCGCGGCCCGCAACCAGGTTCAAACATATCAAATCACATAAAGGCGTGAGGATCCCATCCTCAGCTCTAAATCACAAGTAGTATACACATCGTACCAATCGAAACCTTCCACTAATTCAGTTCCGCCAATAAAATCACAACACATACTGAACTCACACAACGGTAGAGGATCAAAATCACAAATCTTAACCAATCACTCAGAAATCACATCAAAACCTATCGTAATGGGTAACAGAAAGTCACTTCTACTCTCATAACTCTCAATAATTAATAAAAACAAAACGATAGACATAAGCTACCATTATAGAACCTCCAAACAGGGGTAAACACATAAGTGGAGTACAAAATCACAAAACTCACCCATATGTGAAGCAAAATATAAGGACTCACCCCGATAAGCAGAACCGAAACAAAATAGGAATGATTCTACTTTATAACAAATAGAAACTATACCTGTATGACATCATCTGTGCAGCAGCCTTAGCCCTACTATAGAAAGCACATCAACGGGCCGGGCTTCCCTTCTTGGGTGCCCTCTAACCGCCTAACCTACACCCTTAGCTGGCGGTTCAGGGATAACAACAACTGGAGCAGAACTCATAGCCTGAATACCCCGTTGTGACACATCTGTCTGGAGTCTGGAATAATCTCTCACCATGTGGTTGGTATCTCCACACTCAAAGCAAACCCTCTACTAGTGTGGCTATGGAAGTTGTCTAGTGCGGTTGCTATGAGACCCATGGGTATCTGAAATACCATGTGAAGCCAGAAGTGAAAACTGAACTAGCTGACCCACAAAACCTCTAACATGCCATACCCTGCCTCCAAAATAGGTACCACTAGGTCCTTATGGCCTACAAGGCCTCTTAGCCTCCCTGACCTCTTTCTTCTGATCCCACATGCCCTCTAATCTGCGAGCGATCTCTACCACCTGCTGGAACGGAACATCGGTCTCCAACTCCAGAGCCATGCTGAATAAGATACCATGACTTAGCCCTTCAATGAATTTGCGGACTTACTCTCTAATTGTAGAAACCAAAGCAGATGCATATCTAGACAAATAACTGAATCTAACGACATACTCTAACACTAACATAGTGCTCTGGCGCATCTGCTCAAACTCCGCCGGCCATGCATCCCAAAGAGTCCGGGGAACAAACTCTCTCAAGAACATTCTATTAATTGAGTCCATGAAAGTGAAGCTGCATCGGCCGGGCAACCCAACTCGTACGCTCGCCACCACTGATATGCCGCTCCCTTAAACTGGAACGTAGTAAAAGCAGCCCCCCTCATCTCCACAATACCCATTGTGCGGAGAATACGGTGGAACTCCTCTAGAAAAGCATGGGCATCCTCAAAAGACAAAGCAAAAATGAAAGAGGGTGATACTTCTTGAACCTCACAAGTCTAAGCTATTCTTCCTAAGATGCTGCTGCCCTAACAACGGCCTGAACTGGAACAATAGGCTATGTCGGCATGATGCCTGTAACCTGACCAACATGGATTTATTGCTCTAGAGTACGGGCGGCGGGAGTCTGAGCTCCTCCCCCGGTCTGTGAGGTGGCTGGTGTAACCAGAATCAACCCCGCCTGAGTCAATGTGTCGAACATGCTCAGGAACTGTGCTAAAGTATCTTGAAGTCCGGGTGTAACAACAGGCGCCTTCGATACCTGTCCCCCAACTGGAGCTACTGGTGGCTCCTCAACTGCTGCCCTAACAGGTGCTCTAGCTAGGGCACATGCCCCTTTTCGGCCTCTACCTCGGCCCCACCATCTCGAAGCTCAGGTAGGGGGCGCAGATGTCTACTCAGCTAATCTGTTAGAGCGTGTGCCCACCATCTATGAGAGAATAAAGATACAAAGTCTCAAACTTCAAAATCAACAAATGCGCACGACAATATTGAAAGAAGTAAAGACTTTTCCTAATAGTTCTGTTGCCTCTCGAAGATAAGTACAGACGTCTCCGTACCGATCTGCAAAACTCTACTAAACTCGCTTATGACTCGTAGCACCTATGAACCTAGAGATATAATACCAACTTGTCACGATCCCAGTTTCCTTCCGTAAAATGTCGTGAAGATACATACTCTTTAGAAATAGGTAAGCCTAACACTTACAGAAATAATAGCAAAAATTTAACCAACAACTATGAATCACCAAATGTAGTGATTAAACTAGATATGACGAAAGCCTATGATCATCTTTCTTAGTTATTCCTCACTAAAGTCCTGAGGCAGATGGGTTTTTGTGAAACATTTATTGGCTTGGTGTATGGAATTGTGTCTAATAATTGGTACACCGTTCTCATCAATGGTCAACCACATGGTTTCTTCAAGTCTACTAGGGGCGTCAAGCAAGGAGATCCGCTTTCACCAACTCTCTTCATTCTTGCAGCTGAGGCATTATCACGGGCTTTAAATGATTTGCACCTCAACCTCTACTTCTGTGGTTTTGGAATGCCAAAGTGGAGTCCAAAAATAAACCATCTATCATACGTCGACGACACTATAATTTTTTCTTCATCAGATGCTAAATCTTTGCAGTTGGTAATGGAAATTTTGGCAGCATATGAAAGAGCATCTGGACAGCAGATTAACAAGTCCAAATCAGCTGTATACATGCATGATGCTTCTCTTCAAGATGTGGTGAATAAGGTCCAAAGAATTACGGGTATTTCCAAGAAAGAATTCCCTTTCATTTACCTTGGATGCCCAATTTTTTACACTAGAAGGAAAATGGAATTTTATGAAGGTTTGATCAACAAAGTCACGGACAAATTGCAAGCATGGAAAGGAAAATTATTGTCCATTGGTGGTAGGGCGATTTTAATCAAACATGTGTTACAAAGCATGTCGATCCATCTACTATCGGCAATGAACCCCCCTCCATTTGTCATCAACAAGTTACACAAGATTTTCGCACAATTCTTTTGGAGTAGTTCTATTGGTGGCAAAAGTAGGCACTGGGCATCATGGGCTACTTTATGTCGACCTTATGAAGAAGGAGGAGCAGGTTTTCGATCACTACACGATGTTGCAAAAGCACTGTTCTCTAAGCTCTGGTGGAATTTCAGGACAAAACCAACATTATGGAGCTCTTTCATGTCACAAAAATATTGCAAAAAATTAAATTCAATTGTTGTATCTCGGAGATATGGATCACATGCTTGGAGAAAAATGCTGGAATGTCGGGACATTGCTGAACATCAAATTGGGTGGCGTACAAAAATGGGTTCATCACTTTTCTGGTTTGACAACTAGACGGGACTGGGAGCTTTATACTTTATAACTCCTCCTGAATTCTACATTGATGAATCAGTTAATAATGTTTCTGATGTTGTGGATAGAGAGCTTGGGATGCAAACAAGTTAGCGAACATTCTGCCTGAGGAATATACTATGCACATTCTCGACAATATCAAACCACCAGGGGAGCAACAATTACTTGACAAACCATACTGGTGTCTTGAGACATGAGGTAATTTTTCAGTTAAATCAGCGTGGGAGTATTTGAGGCAGAGAAATGATACAGGGACAACATACAAAAAGATGTGGGTAAAGGGTTTACCATTCAAGATCTCGTTCTTTATGTGGAAAGTGTGGAGAGCGAAACTACCTCTAGACGACCATTTGAAGAGAATGAGATACTCCATGCCTTCGCGCTGCTGGTGCTTTGTGCAACTAGGGGAAGAAACCTTAGTGCATCTGTTCTTTACCTCGTTTGCTGCCAACAAAGTTTGGTCATATTTCCTAATGAATGCTGGAATTAATCTGGAGAGTATGTCGATGCACCAGGCAATCGTAAAGTGTTGGACGCTCAAAGTGTTACCAAGATTGCAGCCAATTTTTCAAGCACTTCCGGCTATCATTTTATGGGAGTTGTGGAAGAGAAGAAACAACTACAAACACGGGGAAGAAGTAACGATTAGAAGGGTGATATATCAGGTGTCCACAACCATTCAATCACTTGTTAAACTAAGGAAACCTGGCTTGGCTAACGTTCCTCAAAACTGGCCACAACTTCTGTGCATGCTGGAACAGTTCACGCCTCCATTGAAGGTTACTAAAGTTTTATGGGAAATGCCACCACAAGGATGGATCAAATTCAATTGCGATGGGGCATCGAGAGGAAATCCAGGCAGGAGCTCAATTGGTTACACACTTAGAGATGATGAAGGCAACATAAAGTATGCTTGTGGAAAGTTGATACATATTTTGCAAACTGACTTGCTCCTCTTGAAGAACGCTATAGAAGGAATTTAGGCTGTTCCGTGGGTCATTGCAGAATATGTAGATGAAATCGCAAAGGCAATGTCAAGAATTCATGTGAAACTATCACATATCATGAGAGAAGGGAATTGCTTGGCAGACCATCTAGCGAATCAAGCACTTGACATGGGCAACATCGAAGCACAGTGTTTTCAAGAGCTGGATACAAAAGCCAGGAGAATTGTCAATAATGACAAATTACAATGTCCTTATCTAAGGGTGAAAGTTGTAAGACAATAAGGATGCAAGCGAGGAAGGAGATGGTTAAAACTGAAAGGTTACATTTTTCTAATAACTCAACTTTCTGTTTTGCAGGAACAACTCCTTTTGACATGCCTTACATGTTGATCAGACTTCAAAGGGTGGTTTTAGCACATACTGTTCATTTAATTGGAGAATCTACCATAAGCATGAAGGATTACGAGCAGGAAGGTCAAGGTTCTTATTACGCTAGCACACTAGAAGTGCACAGCTACTTTAGAATTCCATTGAAATTGGTTTCTTGCAGAGAATCACAGCAAATACCCAATCCAAGTTACATTACTTTTCTCAATCTATTGGCACAACAATATGGACATTCATTCACTGAATGTACATGTTTTGTTAGGGGCAGACTTGGTCGACAATTCTCGATGCCACTTGTTAAATATATGATTTACTCGATGATGCAAAATGGTATGCAGTTAACAAATTTTTCACAGCTGGAGATATGCACTATTACTACTCCGGGACATCAACCAATTCTGGGCTTCGATTCTTGTTCGATCTTTCCACACTTCTGCAGCAAAGCACGCAGAATCAATCATGCACACAGGGGATGCCTTATCTTTATTAACTTGTTTATTTCATTTGCAGGTGCAGTTTCTATATCTAGGCTCTATTAGTTAATGGATTCCATTTTGGTGGTATTAGTGTAATGCACTCATTCCAAGGGGAGGAAGTTAAAGATAGAAAAAAGAATAGACTCAAAGGAAGGATTGCATATACAAAGATTTTCGGTTATGGAATTTTGCAATATTTCATTTGAACCCAAACATGGGTGTGGCAATTCGCGCAAATCCAGAAGAAAACTGGACATATGCAGCAAATTAGTGCATAACTTTGTGATCGATTCTATGGGCCATAGTAACGACACTAGCTGGTGTATCGCATTTGTCGATAACTACTCCTCTCCACAATGCTATCCACAAATGCTTTCTTTGATACAGTACTGGAGGTTATTTTCAAAAACATTGAAGTACTACTGCGATGATAGGAGAGAGGCCAATGTGTTAAGAAACCACTATTGCACAGACTTCATACAAGGCAACATAACAACATGGAAGATCTTCAAAGTGCTACAAAAGGAATATGGTCATTTGCGCTACAAACTAAAGTATGGACTAAGCCAAAAATGTATAATGCAAATGCATATACATCCTCACATTACATGCTTTTTTAGTATGGAAATTGTACTACCAATGTTGAGTATTTACCTAAACACCGATAATAGGATTTATGTGCCATTAAACTTTTATTTCTTTCATCGCTTAAGACCACCAGAAACTTTTATTAGTTGTAATACTTTTCTTTTTCTTCTGATTTTTATATATAAAAACTAGCCCTAGGCGCTTGCCTAGCGGATTGCCAAAAAAAAATAAAAAAATAGAGATTTCTATACAAAGATTACAAATCCCAAAACTGGTAGTACAAGTCATAAGCTCTACTAAGTTTGCTAGAAAATCCTTAAATACAACTATTTCGGAAAAGAAATATACAGTACAAGATAAAACTTCAGAAGGTGACTCCGATTCCTGCAAACGCGACGACAGGTTTCCCTTGAGTCTCCACATCAATGCTTGACCAACTAGTTAATAATCAATTAACTCCGAAATTCTTGGATCTGCACAAAATAATGTGCAGAAGCGTAGCAAGAGTACACCATAGAAGTACTGTCACGACTCAAATCAGAGGGCCATGACTGGCACCCGGTGCCTACTCAACCGAGCGCCACGTACCTTATCCCTTTTTGTTTTCTATAAAACTCGTCACGGGCCATGATAGGCCACACACACACACACATATATATATGTATATGTGTGTGTGTAATTAACAATATTATAACTTAATTCATATAACTAATTTCAAAAAGATTTATATAGATACATAGGGACCGACAAGGTCATTGACATGTCATACCTAAAGCTATACACAGGGCACTGTCTGCAAAACCTCTAAGAAAAGATGACCATAACATATAAGTCGGGACAGGTCCCTGACATCCTCATAAAACAAAGTAACAAATATAGAACGTGACTCGACAATACTCTAAGAAGATGTGGAGCTCACCAACCAAAAGCTGATATCTGGAGGCAGCCTACATTGGATGGTCCTCACCTCGCCTATCTACACCTGCGTGGCATAAAATACAATGCCCCAAAAAAAGGGGCATCAGTACGAAGAATGTACCGAGTATGTAAGACAGCAATGAAACGTAATAATTATAATATACTATCTCGGGCAGACATAAGAGTCAACTTATAACTTCCGACTTGCCGCTAAGGGCCGTAACATATAGAATAAAACCCATCTCGTATATATAAATAAAACTACAATACAATAGTTCTAGTTACCTCATTTTCGTGACATTAACTGCCCAACTGATCAGTGGTAACTGCCCGACCGACCGTAGCTCGGTGGTAAATGCATAACTGCCCAACTGGTGGTAAATAATAATACATAACTGCTCAACCGGTGGTAACTGCCCGATCGACCGTGGCTCGGTGGTAGATGTATAACTGCCCAACTGGCCGTAGCTCAGTGGTAAATGCGTAACTGCCGTACCTCAATTATAAGTATCCTTGCTTTGCACCGACAATATTTGTCACGTAGAATTTACTCAAACCTAATGGCATTTCTCTTTTTGGTAAAGCAACATTTTTATTTAATTTGATAGGAAAGTTCTTGGTACATTTAGAAAATAATACAACATATATGATTCTCTATAAATATAACCTAATCATGGATTCATAAGAAATTACCTAACATGTGCTATCTGTACAAAAATCATTTTCCAAAATGCTAGTTAATTTAGCAGCAACATTGCCAAACCAAAGTCATATATCCACACCCTCTTCTTTTATTATTCCTTGTTTTTTTGAGTTAAAACCAAGACTGTCAATAATGTATATCTCTAGCTCAAATTAAATTAAATTCTTGCATGAACCCCTGTAAGAAATACAATAACAAGCACCATAAAGGTTTTTGAGCAGAACCTTTCAGAATCATCACAAATAAGATATTTTTAACTGCTAAGAGTAGAAACACTTATGAAATAGCATTACGTTTACGTATTGTTAATTGGATTACCATGCCAAAAAAAAGAAGGGATAGCCTTAACATACCTGGAGTAGAAAAAAACCGTATGATATTCTTGGGAAAGATTGTGCATTTAATAAAGTATCTCACTGTTTTTACAAAATCTATGCACATCCAAATGGTTCCAACACATATACCTTAACCACTAGAATTTTTCCGGTAATAAATCCTTTTAGATTACTTTTACCTCAATGTTCAATTCTTTACTTTCAACGGTGTAGGTCAACCTCGTTCTACAACCCTTTTTCCAAAACTTAAAAAAAAACAATACTTAGTTCTCCTGTTATCATATCAATGAGAAAGACCCAATTTCACCAACATTTCATCTTTAAGAATTTCCAAGTTTCTATATTTTTAATCAAAGGTGGGGGAGGAAAAAAACGTTGGTAAATATTTGGTGTATTTCTCCCATTAAAAAGGTGAAGTCATAGAGTCTATTTAGGTCTGTCTAGTTAACACTTAAGGTTATTGATGTACATGGCTAACCTTCTATATCCTTGTACATGGAAAAAAAGGTGTGTTTACTTCAATAACTTCTACAAATGCATTATCGTATTTGAGGGGTCATGTGTTTAATACTGAGATGTATACCTGTTGATACATATATCCATGGTTTCTATATTTCTCAGATTTATTTCTTTTCTGTGTTGATAACTTTCAAGGTTATCTTCATAGAATTCAATTTCATTTTCTATAGTTAATAAAGCTTTATTACGTAATCTATTATATCTAATTATGTCTTTGCAGGTTTTAATATTGTGTTTAACACAATCTATTTTTCTATTTATGTTACTGAGGGTTTTAAGAAGTTTCCATTTCTGGGTGTTATAGAATCTTATATAATGAAAAGTGTTATGTTTCATTTATAAACAGATTTTATTAACTTGATATGTGATCATTAATCTGAATATAAATCTAGTTCATATAGATCTAATATATCTATTTCTTGTGATACAATTAGTTCTGTAAATGCTTGTTCCATTACATATATTATTTCAAAAGTAACTAAAATATCATAAATTTTTCTTTTAACATCGTTATTAAGTCTGTTAAAGATATATAATATAAGTATTTTGTACTCAATATTTTCTTCTAATAAATACGTGTGGTTGTGGTTGTTCATTCAGATTTACTATTTATCCTTATCATGTATTTACTAAACATATTCCCTCTAACCTCTTTGTTTATCATAGAGTTTATCATATTTTAATAAGTTATACTGAACAATCTTTTCTGGTCACTACCATGTTTTTCATGCTTCAATCATTTACCCTAACAGCGCCTCAACTCTGTGTACTCCCCTAAACGGCTTCCTTGCCTACTGGTTTCCACTTTAGGATGGCATAGTCTGGGCTTAACTACTCTCAGCATTATTAGACAGGCAAACTTTCTCAAGATGTTCTTTATAACAGTACTATAACATGATAAACAATTATGATATTCAAGAGATTATAAGGAATATAAGAGTTTAGTTAAACATGATTATGAATAAACTTACCTGGTTTTGTAACTCGTTTGAATGCTCCATAGCTTTCAGAAGTTTGTATATAATCAGATATTTTATTGAGAGAAGATAAGAGAGAGAAGGTGAAGGTGTCTGAGGATGTCCTCTCCTCTTCTGATTTACAAAATATATAGAAAATTTAAACGACTCCTACTGTTCATGAACGACCTTTACTGTTCATGAATGTGACTCGTACTATTTACTTTACGACTTTTTTACATGACTCTTACTATTCATGAACGACCTTTACTGTTCATGAATGTGACTAGTACTATTTACTTTACGACTTTTTTACATGACTCTTACTATTCATGAACGACCTTTACTGTTCATGAATGTGACTAGTACTATTTACTTTACATTATGTGTTTCCAGTAGCTGTCTTCTTCTTTTGTCTTCTTGTTGATACCTTCATTCTAGTTGGACTTCTGGTACATAGTTATCATCTCCGTTGCACTTTGAACATATGTGGTCTGGATATTTGTGTCCTACTAGTTTGCAGTATCTTGTTAATAACTCGTTTGAAATAAATTCTTTTTTCAATGCTCTGGTAGTTGGTTGCATTTCTGGCTTTAATAATGATAAAATCCATTTCTGGACTTCATCCATATCTCCTTGTCGTAGTTCCTTTGAGTTGGCATATATCATTAACTGGTCTCTGGAATAGTAGCTCCAGATAGCATTTCCTTGTAGATAATTGTTAGCTAGTTCTTGAATAATAGTTGCTATACCAATTATTCTTTTATTGGCATAGAAACTTGGTATCTCCATTTTCTGTATCTCCGGTTGTTTCTCTATCTCTTCCGGTATTATCATATCTCGTGTTAGTCCTATCTTTATCACCTGTATTATGGGTTTTATTTCGTCATATAGTATTTCCGCTGGTGCTGTATAGAATTTGATGAAGAATAGGTTGCCTTTTGTAATTCTCTTGAAGGTGACAAATGCTTTGTATAGCTCTGGTATTCCAATTATTTCTTCTCCGTCGTGGGTATATACTGTGCTAAGTAGTCCGTAGTTGTAACATGTCTTTACTAGGTTTGCTTTTGTTTTTGGCTGGGCTATAAGCCTATTATATCCCTGTAGTTTTTGGGTTACATAATCCTGTGTTGGATCTGTAGTAGTAGTTGATCTAGGGTTTAGGTTCAAGAATGTCTGAATTTTATATATATTCTCAATATATGTTTGAGTAATATGGTTATATACCTTTTTGTTGTGGTGTAGGCTATTGGCATAGGTTGTAGTTTGTGGGGCTATAACTATTGCTTCTCTTGGCTTTTTTGATGTAAATGGCTTATCAAATACGTTGTTTAGGTTTACATTGATATGTGGCTTTTTGTTAACTTGTTTGCTTGTACCTGCAGCTGTATATAAAGCAACTGTGTTATGGGTTTTTTGGAGTTTCCCAACGTCTCCTTCTAACTCTGGAAGTTTAGAGTCTTCCGATTGACCTAGTTCCGCATTTTTATAGTCATGCTGCTGACTTAGCTTGCTTTCCTCTAGCTGTTGTAATCTTTTTCCCATACCATCCATCTGTAAAGATAGAGTAGTAAGGATTGTAAATATGTCTTTTGATTCTTGGCTTTCATCTGTTTGGGTACCTTTGTCTTGATAGGTAGTCTGCAATAACATTCTTGTCAGTTCGTATTACTTCAATTGTAAATGTAAAATTTTGTATATTCAATACAAGTCTCCTTATTTCCTTTGTAGTTACTGAATCCTGTACTTTCCGTGTTATCCACCATTTTACTTGTGTATTATTCTGTTCTTACTATAAATTTGTTATAAACAATATATGGCTCAAATGTTAACAAACATTTATATAATCCAAATAGTTCTTTCCTATTTATCTCCCATTTTAATTGTGGTTCCGTGTATGATCCGGAATAATATCTACAATGGTGTTCAATTTTTTCATTATCATATTTATATTTTAGAACTCCTCCGTAGCTGTGATCACTAGAATCAGTTTCTACAATATATGTAAACTGTTTCTTTTCATCTGGAAAATATAGTTTTGGTAATTTTTTACACATATTTTTTATCTTCTGTATATGTATTTTATCTTTTTCGTCAAAATGATATTCTATATCTTTTTTAAATTTTTTCTGTAATGATTTTAAGTTTTCTGCTAATTTAGGAATATATTCTCTTACTTGGTTAACCAATCCTAAAAATGATTGTAATTTCTTTTTTGTATCAAGTGTTTCATTTAAATTAATTATTTTTTGTACTATATGGGTTTGCATTTTTATTCCGTTTTTATCTATTTGTATACCTAAAAATTCTATTTGATTTTTCATTACTTCTGCTTTCTTTTTACTTAAACTTATTCCTGATATTTCTACAATGTGTATGAATTTTTCTAGTAGTTTTATATGTTCGTTCTCTGTTCTAGAATATAGCAATATATCATCTATATATATTATACAATTTTCTAATTGGTTGAAGTAATTATCCATAAAATGTTGATACCTACCTGGTGCATTTTTATATCCAAAAGGTAATACGTTCCATTCGTAAAATCCTTGTGGTACTGTGAATGCTGTTAACTTTTTAGATTCATCTTCTAGTTTTAAATGGTAAAATCCCGATTTACAGTCAAACTTACTAAAATAGTTATATCCTTGTATTTGTCTGATTTTTAGTATTTTATTTGGTATCGGATAATTATATGTTTTTGTTTTTGCATTTAAGTTTCTATAATCTATAACCATACGGCTTTTTCCTCGTTTTTGCTCACTATGTTTATTTACTATAAATGCCGGGCTAGTATGTTTACTATTACTTTCTTGTATGTACTTATTGTCTAATAATTCCTTTATATGCATTTTAAATTCTGTTAAATCATTAAAATTGTATTTTAAAGGTTTTTGTGTTATTATGCTACTTTCATCTATTAGTTCAATCTTTATTTTTGTTTTATGTTTTTCCCATCCTCGGAGTGGATTATCATTATATAGTAATTCTAATTTATCTTGTAGTAATTTTATTTTATTTATTGAGAAAATGATTATTTCTATATTATGGTTGCTTTGTATTACATTTTCTAATTTTTGGGTAATCTTTTCACTTCCTTTAATCCAGGGTGTTGTTTTTCTTACTTTATTATTTACTCTTTTTGCTCCTAATTTTTGTTTACACGGGGTAGTAAACCACCAATGTGTTTTTGTTATAATATGTGGGTATAATTTGTCTAAAAATGGCATTCCTAATAATATATCTTTATTTGTAAATTCATAACTATATATTTCTTCTATGGTCAATATTTTATCCCATATTTGTATTTTTATATTCCTTGCTTTGTATGTTATCATACTTCCCTCATTATTGAATCCTGTTACTACTATAGGGGTTTTTAGCTTTTCCCATTTACTTTCTGGTAAACAATTATGTCTACACATGTTAGCTTCTGCTCCTGTATCCATCATAGGTGTATAATATCTATTATAATATCCTTCTACTATTATTTTGGCAAGTATATATATTTTTGGCATTATATTAAGGTTCTTTTTATTATTATTTTCTTGTTTTCATAACTTATCGTTAATTGTCTATCTTCTAATTTATATGGTTTGACTTTTTCTAACCATTTTATTCCTAGTGTAATGTTTTTATCGCCTTGATATATTTTAAAATTTATTAATATTGGTATTCCTCCAATAATTAATTCTTTTTCAGTTGTTTCTTCGTTTTTTCTTAACGCTTTTGGTAGTTCTGAATTTTGCTGTTCTATTGTTACTATCTCTTGTTCTGGTATCAATTCTCTTATAACATAATTCTCTTCCTGTCCTGTATTTATTAGTATTAAATATTTTCTTTGGTCCATTATTCCTGTTATATAATAATGGTGTGAGTTTATTTCTTCTATTTTTTGTTCTATTAATTTTTGTGGAGTGGTATAATTTATTCTTCTTGATGTACTTCTTGATGTACTTATTCTTGATGACGTTTCTGGCATTTCATTATTTATTCGTTTTGATGTGCTTAATCTTTCTTTTACTATTTCTAAATCTTCATCCATGTCCATTTCCGTATAACTGTAATCATTGTTGTCTATAACTGATACTATTCTTTCGAATGGATTTTCTATTTTTATTTTATTTATTTTATTTTTAGCTGTTATCTTATGTTTTGTTGTTAAGACATATAGATTTTTACATCTTGCTGTGAATATTTTACTTCCTGGTGCTAATTCTATTCCAGACATTTTCCAGTATAGTACTAATGATTTATCTATATTTTTATCATCTACTGCTACTGAATAGTTAGCACTTATTATAAATTTAAATTTTTGGTATATTAAGTTACCTCTTACGACACTTATTATACTCTTTTCTATAGGTTGTACAATTCTATCATCTGCCAAGTATATTTCTATAGGGGTATCTATTCCTTCCCTAAAACATGCTTTTATTAGGATCTCCGTTCCTCCTAAGTGTACATATTTTATTGGATTTTTTGCTTTTATATCTTGTATTTCTTTATTTAGTAGTCTTTTATTTAAAATTGGTATTTGTGCTTTACCTTTGATGTATTTACAATCTATTATATGTTCTCTTTGGCTTACTACATAGTATTCTTCTTTCTGTCTTTTAAACCAATTCTTTATTGTTGGTACTTCTAATATTTTGTCTATGCTTAGATCCAATTCTTTTCCTTTTATTTGTTCAAATATATTAGCGTCAAATATTATTTTTTGTTCTGAAGATTGTTCATCTTGGTGTTCTTCTTGTTGTATAATTTGTATATCTTTTTCAGTCATAATTTTCTTCATCTGACTCTTCCAGTATAGTACTAATGATTTATCTATATTTTTATCATCTACTGCTACTGAATAGTTAGCACTTATTATAAATTTAAATTTTTGGTATATTAAGTTACCTCTTACGGCACTTATTATACTCTTTTCTATAGGTTGTACAATTCTATCATCTGCCAAGTATATTTCTATAGGGGTATCTATTCCTTCCCTAAAACATGCTTTTATTAGGATCTCCGTTCCTATATTTCTCAGATTTATTTCTTTTCTGTGTGCCAACAAGTAAGAGTAGAGACGTAGAGACAATGAATGTCACATAAGAAATGATCACCACAAAATGTAAAAGGTAAAACTCACACAAGGTAGGCACACCACTACACAAATATCAACTACAACAATGCCCCAGGCTTTCACAAGTCATCAAAAATCAATCCCCGACATAGCCCACCTTGTCTCGCCGCACATGCATAATAATGTTCCCATCTTGTCTCTCCACATGCACAAACCCACATATATACACCGCCATGTCACGCCGCATGTTCAAATATCAATAGTGACAAAAGCACGACAGAAACCTCATGCAAACACCCGAACAATCCTCCCAATAATTTCACGTGTGCAGAAAAAATAACAACACAATAAAATGACTTTCAAAATATGTGCTCATATTCCACAACATTCCCTTAAAATAATTTCAATAGCACAATCACGCATAGCCCTTGGCTCAACAATACCGAGTACAACAACAACAACAATAACACGTGAATACGATAAGTAAATCAACTCGGGAACTTTAGAACACAAGGAAATGGTAGAACGAGCTCACAAAGAAAGACACATGGAGAATAATGGTCTCAACAGGAATAACTCAACAAGGGAGAGATAATGTGTAGCAATGATTCTGCAAAAGTACAATTCGACGATAAGAGAGATAATATGATCCAATAATTCCAAATAAGGACAAATCTGTTACACCCCGTAATTTTAACAACCTTGATATCATTATATATATTGATATGGTATTTTGAGTAGAATATTTTTGTAAAATAGTTGGAAAAAAATATATGATTTTATATAGTTATTAATATTACTACTTTCAATTATACACATAATATGAGAAAGTTTATGAGATTTTTTTTATTATTATAAAAATAGAAATTATTTTGTCACAAAAAAAGGAGGTTATCTTTTTACCATTTTAAATTAAGCGTACGAGAATTTTTATTCTTTCTATAAGATTAGGAAAATTATAAATTGAGAAAATGTATGTATTTTTACATGAATGTTTTAATAAAATAATAGAGTATGAATTTATTTTACATGGTACCACATGACCGTAATAACACAGTGTATAAAGTGTGTTAAAAGTGAGTAGTATTTTAAGTAATTTGAGATAATTCTTATGTATGCGGATAATTGATTAATTACCGGGTAGCAGAATATTACCTAATTAATTAATGAGTTATGGGTGGATAAGACTAACCCTCCCCATCCCCACGTGGAAGCCACCATTTCTTCAAGTAATGACTCTTAATATAGTCAATCTAGGTGGCAACTCGAGAAGTATAGATCAACATTTTGTCAAAATTCTTTTGGTGCAGTTAACGGTGCAACAAATAAAAGCTGAAATGGAGAAAACATTGCAGCGGCTTGTTCCGATGGCAACCTATAGAACCAAGTAAAATATACGATGCCTTACAATATATTATTCATTGCTTACAGTTTTGTCATGATTCTTCATATGTTTCTTAGTCTGAGAGACTTTCTGGTCAGCTATACTATGTTAGTTGGTAAAAGAAGTTCTAATTTGAGTTTTCTTGAGACTCTTAATTCAGTGGGATGCTTGCTTGGAGGCTGTCCTTATAGATTTTACATGAGCTATGAACACTATATGTCTTGTTCCTATCCCATATTTGCCACTGCTTAGTGTGACGACTCGGCCAGTCGTCTCATGAGTTACCGCTCCGTTTCCCCATTTCAGCTTCTTTATGCTTCGTTATCCATGTTTTTGTGGTGTTGAGTTGGTCAGATTGAGTCCGAAATGAGTTTGGTGAAGTTTGAGACACTTAGTTTCTTTTGAGAAGACTTAAGTTGGAAAAGTCAAACAGAAGTTGACTTATGTGTTAGAAGGCTCAGAAGTGAGTTCCGATGGTTCGGTTACCTTCAGGAGGTGATTTGTGACATAAGAGCGCGATCAGAATGGGTTTTGGAGTTGTAGAGAAGATTTAGGCTTAAATTGGCGAAGTTGATATTTTGGCAATTTCCGGTTGATAGGCGAGATTTTGATATAAGGGTCAGAATGGAATTTCGAGAGTGGCAGTAGCTTCGTTGTGTCATTTGGGATGTGTATGCAAAATTTCAGGTCATTCGGACGAGATTTGATGGACTTTTTGACCGAAAGCATAATTTAAGAGTTCTTAATCTTGAATCCTATGTTAAATTGGTGATTTGATGTTGTTGTGAGCGTTCCGAAGTTTTGAACAAGTTTGAACGATGTCATGGGATGTGTTGGTACAATTGGTTTGAAGTTCCAGGTAGGTTCCGGGATATTTTAGGCCGAAAATCATAGCTGTAGCAGGTCTAGAAGGGTTGCAGGCCTCGGAACCCACCGGCACGATCCGCACAAAATGAAGTGCAGCCGCGGTAGGTGCTGTGCGGACCGCACAAAATGCAGTGCGGCCGCGGTGGGGAATATTTCACTAGTCCTACTTCAGAATCTCATATCGTTTTATCTACAATGAATTTTGAGATGATTCAAACACAAAAGTTGTAGATCTTCGTGTCTAGTTTCTAGAAAGGTAAAGATATGGCAATGTGGACATCTATAGCGAAAGTTATAGCCAAAATACTAAAGCCTGTCACTGCAAATGAAAACCTGTGCGGCCGCAGTCATTTTTGTGCAGACCGCACTGGTTTTGTGCGGACCGCGGTCGTTTTTGTACGGACCGCAGAGGTGGAAATCTGTGGGGTACTCTATAAATATGAGGTTTTGTGTTTTATTTAATATTTTGACCTAGAGAGCTCGGATTTTGGCAATTTTTCGAAGGTTTTTCAAGAAATTCATCGGGGTAAGTGATTTTAACTCAGATTTGGCTAGAGTACATGAATCTATCATTGAATTCATCATTTAATTCGTGATTTGGGATGGAATTTGGGAAGAAAATTTGTGGAATCTTCCAAAAATATAAAATGATGATTGGAAGGACCAAATGGTACCGGAATTGGATAATTTTGGTACGGTTAGACTCGTGAGGGTATGAGGATTCTGAAAATGTAAATTTTACCCGATTCCGAGACGTGGGCCCGGGGCTCGGGTTTTGGTAATTCGGGAATTGTGTCATATTTTGATTGTTTTTGCTTGGACTTTGTTTCCTTAGCATATTTTGACGTCCACGTTCTGATTTTGGATAGATTCGACGCGCGTGGAGGCCGATTTGAGGGGCAAAGGCATCACGAGCTAGAGATTTAGCCGGTTTGAGGTGAGTAATGATTGCAAATGATGTCCTGAGGGTTTGAAACCCTAGATCACACATCGTAGTGCTATATTGATGTGAGATACATGCTTGATGATGAGTGTGGGGTCGTGCACTATTGGGGATTGGGACTTGGTCTGTCCCGATTGATGATTTTACCGCGTATTTGATTTAAAACTATTTTCTATCATCATTTATTGGGATGAATGCCATATTTGGGCTTCGTGCCAACTATTTGAACCCTTCGGGGATTTTTATTACTATTTCCTCACTGTTTTGACTTATTACTTGAACTCAGTCATGTTATTTTTCACTATTTTACTACTCAGCCATTTTTATTCAATTTTGAGACTTAAATGATATTTTTAAATGATGTTTTGGGCTGAGAAATACTGTTTTACTATTTCCTGAGGGGCTTGTGATGATTTTTGGACTGAGTAAGGCCGATGGCCTAGTTGTGAGGATACATTGATACTGATATAAGGCCGAGGGCCTGAGATACATAAATATGCCACGAGGTGGCTTGATTGATATGAGACCGAGGGCCTAGATTTGACACCACGAGATGGCTTGATATTGCGCTCGGCCGTAAGGGGCCCCTCCCAGAGTCTGTACATCCCTAGTGAGTGCGGATACCCATTGTGATGTGAGATTGAGCCCGAGGGGCTGGTACTGTTTTGAGATGTTGCCCGAGGGGCGGATTCATTGATACTGTGCCCGAGGGGCGAACTTCTATTTGTTTACTTACTTGTCAATTACTTGTTTTATTTGTTGAAAAGGGATTTTACTTGACTCTTCACTGTTTTACTATTTTAAGTGATTTTTTTACTGCTTCAGTATAGAATGCCTTATGTTTTACGTATTTTCTTACTTTCAGTCGTTATTTATATTTGTTACTCACTGAGTTGGATTACTCACTTTACTCCCTGCACCCTGTGTGCAGATTCAGGCGTAGCTGGTACCGCTCTTGAGTGCTGATTCCTCCAGTTCTAGGCGGTTTTCGGAGACTACGAGGTAGCTGTTGACGTTCGCAGCCCCGTATCTCTACTTCTCTATCATTTCTGTTTCCTTTCAAACACTTGTAGTAGTTTATGACTTTAGCAGACTAGTATTATGGTTTAGAGATGGTCGTGACTTGTGACACCCCGGTTAGGGCTGTGTCGGGTTGGACTTTCCGCATTGTTATTGATATTTCCGCTATTTAGTATTGTTTAAATCATGTTTAGACTATTTTTATGTTGATTAACTGCTTTAAAAGTTGAGTTGGGTTGAATTGGCTGGCCTTATCTTCACGAGAGGTGCTATCACGACTGGGTTCGGGGTCAGCATCGTGACATTTAGATTAGCCGAAAGTTCAATCGTAGTGCCATACATCTAACAACTTCCCCACTACTTAAACTTTTCAAATGTTCTCAAACGTCAGAAATTTGTAGTCATTGCAAAATGAAGAAAAGAAAAACTCTAATTTTATTGTGAACGTGAAAATCAATTCTTGCTTCATATTTTACAATTTTTTTTATATGAGCGATTTTGCGACGAATATGTACTCTAAGTTGAACAAGTAGGCAGAGCACATACTTTTACCAGAAAATACTTTTTTAAGAATGAATGCTCCTGAATACTCTTACCTATACATCGACATAGCTATGTAAATTGAAAACAGAGGTCTAAGTTTTTGTTTCTACCTAAGAAGAGTTTGAAAATGTTTTCCACTTTGTTTTAAAGTAGGTATTGGATGGAACCCATTCGTGTATTCAGTATAGTTCCAAAAATTAGCTCTTACGAGTTATATGGCATATGTAGGCATACACAGTTTCATCTCTCCGAAGCTCTTGATGAACTCTTTTCTTCCCTATCCCAAATAAATTGACTTGATTAATAGTTGTGCACCTAAGCTCTAGCTCATACGGATTTCTCCATACTCCAGGTATGTTAAGGCTATCCCTTCTTTCTTTTGGCATGATCCAAGTAACGATACGTAAATGTAATGTTATTCCATAAGTGATTCTACTCTTAGCAGTTAAGAATGCATATGTTATTCATTCCGGTAAAGTGCTATTCAAGCATGTCTACGTATGTCCCTATTGAGGTATATGATAGAGAACTTGTGTTACAAATGTATGTGTTGGGATTTGTTTATAATATAGTGATACATGTACATGCATCTTTATGTATTTACCACCGTGCTACGACCGGTTGGGCAGTTACCACCGGTTGGGCAGTTATGTATCATTATTTACCGCCAGTTGGGCAGACATGCATATTAATTTACCACCGAGCTACGGCCGGTTGGGCAGTCACACATTTACCACCGAGCTATAGCCGGTTGGGCAGTTACATATTTACCACCGAGCTCCGGCCGGTCGGGCAGTCATGCATTTACCACCGCGCTACGACCAGTCGGGCAGTTACCACTGATTAGTTGGGTTGTCATGCATCATACGATATGAATAGTAGTCTCAAAGCGAAGCATTATATATGTAAGTATGAATATATGGTGGCACTTCAGAGATGCAGGTTGATTTTTATATGGCTTTAATTAATGTTGACTTATTGTTATATTTTAGTTCTGCCTTACATACTCAGTACACTATTCGTACTGATGTCCTTTTGTTGGGGACGCTGCATTCATGCCTGCAGGTATAGATAATCAGTTTGACGAGCCCTCATCGTAGACAAGATTGGCATTCAAGGAAGGATTGGTGATACTCCATCTCATTCGGAGTGCAGCTGAGTCTATGAGTCATCATGTCAGAGTTTTCCTACAGACTTATGGGTAGGCCGGTACCTTGTCCCATTTGATATCAAGCTATCTTAGAGGCTTTGTAGACAGAGTTTCATTTTGTACAATATGTTAGAGGCCTTGACGGCCCATATGTATTCATGATTTAAGAAAAATAGTTAAGTGATACAGTGTTGCCCACATATAGTTATACATTACGAGTTGTGGCCATGTTGGCCCATGATAGTTAGAAAAGGAATGAATGAGTTACAACGTGTTTCACTCGGGTCAGTGCAGCACCGGGTGCCAGCCATACCTCCCAAGATTGGGGCATGACAAAGTTAACAATGAAAAAGGGTAGCAAAACTTCATTTAAGGTTGAGCGATTACGGAAGAGATAACAACAAATTTAATTAAGGATATGCAATTACAGAAAAGATAATAATAACTTCAATTAAGGATAAATAATTATGGTAAAGATAATAATAACTTCAGTTAAGTATAAGCAATTACAAAAAAGATAATAATAACTTCAATTAAGGATAAGCAATTACAGAAAAGATAGTATGGCAATAAAAGAGGCAACAACTTCAATTAAAACACTTAAGAGTTCAATAGGCCACAAGGTGTTTACCTTGAAAAAGGTAATAACAATTAGATTTGAATTGTTGGTTCTAAAAATATGTGATCTATTTTTATGCTAGTTGTTAGGCAATAGATGCTAAATGAAAGATTAGAAATAATAAGATAATAGCTTGTAGATAGTATAATAATCAAACCGAATGGCTTGTAGATAGTATAATAATCAAACCGAATGGCTTGAAATCGGAGCCTCGAGCTTGTGTATACGGGGCCTCGAGGAGTCGGGTGCCTGACTAAGGGCAGTCGATGAAGGATTAACAGTTATGATCAATTCGATGGCGGCTCTTATGAGTAATAATGAGCAATAAATGAAGAATAATAGATAGAACAAAATAAATGTATGCAGTGTAAGTAATGAGATCAAGAGAATATATTAAGTTAGGAAGCATAGAGAATGTTCTTGTATATTCAATATTGAGTATCAGATCCACTTTACAAAATGACAAGGATTCCCTTTATATATGAGGGGGAATCCCAATATAGTACAAATGCATTTACTACAAAGATATGGGGCTGGTACATCCATTTAATGCCATGATACGAGTTTGGAGTAGCCTAATAGACTTTGTCAGCTCTAGTCACGTGCCTTAGGAACCTCACATCGATCCACCGTAGCTGCTGATTTACACTGCTTCGAGGCCAATCATTGGGAAGCCTCGGGGTTGGAGCCCCGAGTTGAGCCTCGAGCCTTCTGGGGGCAGTCTCTACGAGGCGCCTTGATGATCGTAAAACTGAACCACTAATTTTTACCGTATATAGATAGTCCCCGCATTTATTAGAGTGAAACGATAAGAAAAGACTTTGATATCTATCTCCTCAAGCTTCCCGCGATGATGTCATGCTTATGACGTAAGCCATCGTAACAACTGAAGCGTCCCATCAGTTTATCTTTCCAGAATCATTCAATGTACCGCCGGTTTATATTCTACAAAGTGATTATATCACCGCCGATCCATTTCCTAAAATGCATTGATTACACCCGTCGGTATGTTTTCCAAAAACATTGATTGCGCCGTCGGTTACACTGCAAACCTTTTATAAATGGAAGTTTTCTTGAACCAAAACTTCATTCAAACGTTCCCCAACAACCTTTTATTCCTCTCTTCTCTTCGTCCTCACCCAATGTTATTTCTTCATGTTTGAATCCCGTGGCCATAAGGCCACACGACAGTGTTCTCATTAGCTATGCCATAGACCTTTCCCAGAGCTTTTTCCTACTGAGTGGGATTGCACTAGTTTTTTGTTGTTGTTGGCCCAAAATAGTGAGAGAGAAGTCTCTAATTATCTATGCATTAAAGAATATGCTGACTATGAACTTCTACTCATCTCTCTTAACCACCCGGTGCAGCGCTTCACTCCTTTTTCTTTCTATGGAGTGAGGTGGTACCATCTACTAACTATTGCATCCCGCACCGGTGCAACGTCTCAAGAAGTGGCTACACAATAGTAGTGCTGGTGAGACCCATACTCGCCAAACTTTTCACCCAGCCACTTCTTCATCTTTTTCTACTTCTTCTTTTTATTCTTCTTCTTCATCGTTTTCTGCTTCTTCTTCAATATTGAAGATACTGTTCGAAAAACCGAGATGAGGCCCCCGAGGAAATGGTTCTCGAAAATACTTGTCACGCCCCAAGCATAGGGGTGAGACCGGCACTCAGTGCCTCAACTATCCTTGCGTATCACTTGCGACTAAGAGTCTCTGAACATGAAATGTCATACTTTGGACATGGGCCACATTATGATAATGTGTGATGCAAAATATAAAACTAAATGGAGACTAACGCTGAGTAAATGTCAACATAAGGTTGGGCCGGCAAGACCATCATAATTACTACAGCTGACAAGCCAACAAAATATACATATAGGGCCTACAGGCCCAACATATTGCACTAACCGACATGATATATCTACAAGCCTCTACTGATAGATGTACTGTGATCCGAACAGGCCTCGACTTACCCATAACCTATCTACATATATACACAAGATATCCACCACACTACTAAACCCGACAACTCCGGAAGAAGGGGAGCTTACCGATAAAGCTGAACTCGGGAAACACCTACTGAGGAGGTCTACCCGTCTGTCTGTCTGAACCTGTACGTAGGAAATACAGTGCCCCCAGAAAGGGATGTTAGTACGAAATAATGTACCGAGTTTGTAAGGTAATATACTGAAGCTGAAACTGAACTGATAATATAATAACTGAAAGAAACTGGGGATTAAAGATAATCTGAAGAGATGCTCATCAGCTGATACTGACTTATGACTCAACTTTCTCAATATAGTGAGTAAAATAGTTGTCCGGCCCTATAAGGCTCGGTATACATATATATCTGCTATGCCGTAGTAGGCTCGCTCATAAGCGCTCGACCATACTAGGCTCTGTATCTCGACCAACTGGGCTCGCTCATAGGCGCTCGGCCATAACAGGCTCGGTATATAACTTACCATCTGATCAGAAGTTGCCAAATAGGGGCCTGCCCATTGATTATAGTTCGATGGTAATGAAAATACTGTATATATAAATTCTCTGCTCTCTTGACTAGAATAAGAAAATACTTAATTGATATGAAGTCCCGGTAAGGAGAATATTATAACTTACAAAACTAGGAAAATATACACAACTTGTGGGACTAGCACAATATACGTAAATTCCGGGATATGAATTTTTCTTTATACTTCATTATCAAACTTGAGTAATGACGAGATCATGCCAAATGAAAGAAGAGCTTAGCCTTAACATACCTGTTTATGGAATTATTTGAACAAAATGAAGCTTTCTGCTTCTTGCGAAATAAGAACAAACCTAGACTTGGATTGAACAAGATTGTTGTTGTTCATTGAATTTCCAATCGAGATTTGGCTAAGGAATTTGGACGAAAGTACTTCTGTTTCCAAGTTCTTGGATTTTAAATGTCACGACCCAGATTTTCCACCTTCGGGAGTCGCGATGGTGCCTACTAATACGAGCTAGGCAAGCCAATTAATTTCACAATCTACCTTTTTACCCATTTATATTCATTAACAATTTCGAAGTAATAACATTTGAAACAACAGAATTTAACATAAGCGGAAGAAATACAATAAGCTATCTGAACATGAATATCTAATACAACTGTTTGAGTCTCGACTACCCAGAACTGGTGTCACAATTTCACAGACGGTCTGAGAATACTACAAATGAAGGGTCTGAAAGAAATAAATACAACAGTGTCTCTAGAAATGCATGAACGAAATAGGAATAGTAGGTTGGAGGAGACGCCAAGGCCTGCGGACGCCTGCAAGACTACCTCGGGTCGCCTGATGATCAAGAATCAGCAATCTCACTGCGATCCGAAGTCCACAACACTGGGGTCTGCACAAAAGAGTGCAGATTCTAGTATCAGCACAACCGACCCATGTGCTAGTAAGTGTCTAGCCTAACCTCGGCAAAGTAGTGACGAGGCTAGGACCAGACTACCAAAAATACCTGTGCAGTTATATAATATACAGCGGAAAGTAAAGCATAAATAAACAAATAAAGATGAGAAGGGGAAACATGCTTCGGGGAATAACAGGTAAAAATAAAATATCAAAAGAATTATAGGGAACTAAAGTCCAACTACTAACACGGATAAGGAAAACAAAGGTAGATTTCACTTTTATTTCACATCTTGTTGCAGGTGTGCAACCCGATCCCATTTCTCATATCTTGTGGCAGGTGTGCCACCCGCTCCCATTTCATGTATCTCGTGGAAGGCGTGCCACCCGCTCCCATTTCACTCATCTTGTGGTAGGCATACCACCCGCTCCCATTTCACTTATCTCGAGGTAGGCGTACCACCCGCTACCATTTCACTTATCTCGTGGTAGGCGTACCACCCACTCCCATTTCATTTATCTTGTGGTAGGCATACCACTCACTCCCATTTCATTATATCTTGTGGTAGGCGTACCACCCACTCCCATTTCATTATATCTTGTGGTAGGCGTACCACCCGCTCCCGTGTAATTATCTCTTGTGGTAGGCCTACCACTCGCTCCTAGTTACAAGCCAACAATAATCACAAGGAATCCCGACAAGGGAACAATAATATCAACAAACATCCCGGCAAGGGAACAATGATATCTCAACAATATCCCGGCAAGGGAACGATAATATCAACAAACATCCCGGTAAGGGAACAATGATATCTCAACAATATCCCAGCATGAGAACAATGATGGTAATAACATGTGAGGCACAATAAACCACAATGGAGTCATAACAATTTATAATACAAGACTCACGGGCATGCTTGACACCGACATATAAATACTCGTCACCATGCCTATACATCGTACTCCACAATTAACACGTAGCAAATAAACACAACTCTTAATCCCTCAAGCTAAGGTTAGACCAAACGCTTACCTCGATGCCACGAACACAATTCACGATTCAACTATAGCTTTACCCGTTGATTCCACCATCAATTACTTGTATCTAGTCAGAAGTTACTTAATATCATCAATAAACGCTAAATGAATCAACCCCAATGCATGAAAATGAGTTTTCTAAAGTTTTACCCAAAAAGTCAAAAATTGCCCCCGGGCCCACATGGTCAAAACCCGAGGTTCGAACCAAAACCCGATTAGCCATTCCCCCACGAACCCAAATATATAATTTGTTTTGAAATTGGACCTCAAATCGAGGTCCAAATCCCCAATTTTTGAAAAACCTAGGTTCTGCCCAAAACACCCAACTCCCCCATGAAAATCATTGATTTTGAGTTGAAATCATGTTAAAAGATGTTAGTGATTGACGGAAATGAGTTAAAATTAACTTACAATCGATTTGGAAGAAGAGTTATTCTTGGAAAATTGCCCAAAGGAGTTTGTGTTTTAAAAAGATGTGAAAAATGGGTTTAAAATCGTCAAAGTATAAAGTTGCAGGTCGCAGGTATGGGAAATGCGAATAGGGGTTCGCAATTGCGAACCCCGACCTCTACTAAGATGGGAAATGCGAAATAGGGCTCGCATTTGCGAACCCTTTAGGAAAATAGGATCTTCGCATTTGTGAACAACATGTCGCATTTGCGACTTAGGAATTGCGAAGCGCGACCCAAGGCTGAACAGGGATTTTCGCATTTGCGAAAGATTACTCGCATTTGTGAGCAAGGAAGGCCTGGGTTGGTTTCGCATTTGTGATCCAGCCTTCGCATTTGCGAGCCAGGCTTCGCAAATGCGAAGCTCGCATGCCTGGGCACACCAGCTTAAATCTGCAACTTTTTAAGTCTAATAATCCACCCCGTGGACTATCTAAAACTCACTCGAGCCCTCGGGGCTCCAAACCAAACACACACACAACCTCAAAAACATCCCATGGTCTTATCCGTGTACTCATATCACCAAAATAACATTAGAAACATCGAATTAAACCTCAATATCAATGAAATTTCTCAAAATTCCTTTAAACACCAAACTTTCTAATTAAGGTCCGAATCACGTCAAACAGACTCTGTTTCTTACCAAACTTCACAGAATTATCTTAAATCATATATAAGATCTGTACAAGGCGCCGGAACCAAAATATGAGCCCGTTACCAACTCTAATCAAAATTCATTTCCAAACCTTAAAAATAATTTCAGAAAATAATTTTCTTCAAAAATTCATTTCTCGGGCTTGGGACCTCGAAATTCGATTTCGGGCATACGCCCAAGTCCCATATTTTCCAACGGACCCTCCGAGACTATCAAATCATGTGTCCGGGTCCGTCTACCCAAAATGTTGGCCGAAGTCAAATTAACTCATTTTATAGTCAAAATTTATCTTTTTATTATAGATTTTCACAGATAGGCTTTTCAGCTACGCGCCCGGACTACGCACACAAATTGAGGTGATGCTAAAAAAGGGTTTTAAGGCCTTGAAATGTAGAATTCATTTTAAAAACAAGTGACGACCTCTTGGGTCATCACATTCTCCACCTCTAAAACAACCATTCATCCTCGAACGGACAAAAGAAGGAAGTACCTGAGTTGGGGAAAAGATAGGGATAACGGCTCCGTATATCAGACTCGGACTCCTAGGTCGATGCCTCAGGAGGCTGACCTCTCCACTAAACACAAACAGAAGGAAAACTCTTCGATCTCAACTGACGAACCTGCTGGTCTAGAATAGCTACCGGCTCCTCCTCAAAAGACAAGTCCTTGTCCAATTGGACAGTGCTGAAATCTAATACGTGGGATGGATTGCCATGATATTTTCGAAGCATGGACATATGAAACACTGGATGAACGGCTGATAAGCTCGGCGAAAATGCAAGTCTATAAGCCACCTCTCCCACTCGATCAAGAATCTCAAACGGGCCAATGAACCTAGGGCTAAGCTTGCCCTTCTTCCCAAATCTCATCACGCCCTTCATAGGCGACACTCGAAGCAATACTTGCTCACCGACCATGAATGCCAAATCACGAACCTTGCGGTCGGCATAACTCTTTTGCCTGGACTGAGCTGTACGAAGCCTATCCTGAATGATCCTGACCTTGTCCAAGGCATCCTGAACCAGATCCGTACCCAACAACCGAGCCTCTCCGGCTCAAACCATCCAATCGGAGACCAACATCGCCTACCATATAAAGCCTCATAAGGGGCCATCTGGATAATCGACTGGTAGCTGTTGTTGTAGGCAAAGTCTGCGAAAAGGCAAAAACTTATCCCACGAGCCTCCAACGTCAATGACACAAGCTCAGAGCATATACTCCAAAATCTGAATGGTCCGCTCGGACTGCCCGTCCGTTTGAGGATGAAATGCTGTGCTCAACTCAACCCGCTGCCCAACTCTCGCTGAACTACCCTCCGGAAGTGTGAGGTAAACTGCATACCTCGGTCCGAAATGATAGACACGGGCACACCATGAAGGCGAACAATCTCTCGGATATAGATCTCAGCTAACTTCTCAGAAGAATAGGAGACTGCCACATGAATGAAATGCCCTAACTTGGTCAACCTATCAACAATAACCCAACTGCATCGAACTTCCTCTAAGTCCGTGGGAGTTCAACAACGAAGTCCATAGTGATCCGCTCCCACTTCCACTCGGGAAGCTCTATCCTCTGAAATGAACCACCAGGCCTCTGATGCTCGTACTTAACCTACTGACAACTCAAACACCGAGCCACATACACAATGGTATCCTTCTTCATTCTCTGCCACCAATAATGCTGCCGTAAATCCTGATACATCTTCGCGACACCCGGATGAATAGAGTACCGGGAACTATGGGCCTCCTCTAAAATCAATTCTCAAAGCCCATCCATATTAGGCACATAGACGCGACCATGCAATCTCAAAACTCCATCATCACCTAAGGTAACCTACTTGGCACCTTCGTACTGCACCGTGTCTCTAAGGACACACAAATGGGGATCATCATACTGCCGATCACGGATACGCTCCAATAAAGAAGAACTAGCGACCGTGCAAGCTAACACCCATCTAGGCTCAGAAACATGCAACCTCAGGAACTGATTGGCCAAAGCCTGAACATCCAAAGCAAGCGGCCTCTCATCGATCGGAATATAAGCAAGACTGCCCATACTGGCTGACTTCCTACTCAAGGCATCGGCCACCACATTGGCCTTTCCCGGATGATATAAGATAGTGATAACATAATCCTTCAACAAGTCCAGCCACCTCCTCTGCCTCAAATTCAACTCCTTTTGTTTGAACAAATACTGAAGACTCTTGTGATCCGTGAACACCTCACATGCCACGCCATACAGATAATGCCTCCAAATCTTCAATGCATGAATAATGGCTACCAACTCCAAATCATGAACTGGATAGTTCTTCTCATGAATCTTCAACTACCGCGAAGCATAGGTAATGACCTTGCCATCCTGCATCAACACTGCACCAAGTCCAATATGAGATGCATCACAATAGACTATATAAGGCCCTGAACCTGTGGGCAAAACCAACATCGGCGCCGTAGTTAGAGCAGTCTTGAGCTTCTGAAAGCTTGCCTCACACTCATCCGACCATTTGAACTGGGCACCCTTTTGGGTTAACATTGTCATCAAGGTTGCGATAGATGAAAACCCCTTCACGAACCGATGATAATAGCCTGCCAATCCCAAGAAACTCCGAATCTCTATAGCTGATGCTTGTTTAGGCAAGTTCTTGACTGCCTCAATCTTCTTTGGATCGACCTGAATACCCTCTGTTGATACAACATAACCCAGGAATGCAACTGAACTTAACCAAAACTCACACTTCGAGAACTTAGCATATAATTGACTATCCCTCAAGGTCTGAAGAACCACTCTAAGATGCTGCTCGTGCTCTTCCCGGCTATGAGAATATATCAAAATATCATCAATGAATACTATCACGAACAAATCCAAATAAGGCCTGAACTCTCGGTTCATTAAATCCATAAAAGTTGCTGGGGCATTTGTCAACCCGAATGACATCACCAAGAACTCATAATGCCCATACCGAGTGCGGAAAGCTGTCTTAGGGACATCAAATGCCCTAATCCTCAACTGATGGTAGCCAGATCTCAAGTCAATATTCGAAAATACCTTGGCACCCTGAAGCTGATCAAACAAATCATCAATCCTTGGCAATGGATACTTATTCTTGATTGTAACCTTGTTCAACTGTCGATAATCAATACATATTCTCATCGATCCGTCCTTCTTCTTAACAAACAACACCGGCGCACCCCAAGGCGAAACATTGGGTCTAATGAAACCCTTCTCAAGCAAGTCTTGCAACTGCTCCTTCAACTCTTTCAACTCAGGCGAGGAAATACAATACGGCATGATAGAAATGGGTTGAGTGCTCAGAGCCAAATCAATGCAAAATTCAATATCCTTGTCGGGTGGCATACCCGACAGGTCTGAAGGGAATACCTCAGGAAACTCGCGAACAACGGGCACAGAATCAATAGAAGGAATCTCAACACTAGAATCATGGACCTATGCCAAATAGGCCAAACACCTCTTCTCGACCATACGCCGAGCCTTCACATAAGAGATAACATTACGGGTAGAATGACCAAGAGTCCCTCTCCACTGTGAATGAGGTAAACCCAGTAAAGCTATGGTCACAGTCTTGGCATGACAGTCCAAGATAGCGTGGTAAGGTGATAACTAGTCCATCCCTAATATGACATCAAAATCAACCATATCTAGAAGCAACAAATCTACACGAGTCTCAAGACCCCCAATCACGACTATACAAGAGCGATTGACTCGATCTACCATAATAGAATCACCCACCGGCGTATACACATAAATAAGATCACTCAAAGAATCGCTAGGCATGACCAGACACAGTGCAAAATAAGAGGACACATACGAGTACGTAGACCCTGGATCAAATAACACTGAAGCATATCTATCATAAACCAAAACCGTACCTGTGATAACTGCATCCAAAGCCTCAGCCTCGGGCCTAGTTGGAAGAGCTTAACATTGGGGCTGGGCCCCACCACCCTGAACTACATCATTAGGACGGCCTGCTGCTGGCTGGCCTCCACCTCTAGTGGTCTGAGCTCCACCTCTAATACCTCTACCTCCACCTATAGCACCACTAGCCCTACCTCGAGTTGGCTGGGTGGGCTGTGGAACAACTGGTGCCTAAACCATGGCATGGAAACCCTGATGCTGAGAGCTACTCGGTGCTCGAGGGAAATACCTAGCAATGTGCCTCGTGTCGCTACAAGTAAAACAAGCCCTCGGCTGCTGGGGCTGACAACCTTGGAAGCTCTGAAGCAGTGGTGCACTAATAGGAGCTGATGGTGCACTGTAGGACTGTTGATCAGAATACTACATCTGAGAACCACGACCACCTGAAGCACCGTGGGAAACCTGAAGTGCTGACTGAAAAGGTCTAGGAGGATGACCTCTACCATATGAATCCCTACCTCCAGATGAGGTACCACTGAATCTGCTTGAATGACGACGCCTCTTATCCAACCCATGACCACCTCCTTGTGACAGAACCATCTCAACTCTCCGGGCCACATAGGCTGCCTCCTAGAAAGATATCTCACTCCCTATCTCCCTAGCCATCTGAAGACTAATCGGATAAATAAGTCCATCAATAAACCTCCTCACCCTCTCTCTCTCTCGGTGGGAAGTATGACAAGAGCATGACGAGCTAGGTCGATGAATCTGGTCTCATACTTGGTAACAGTCATAGAACCCTACTGGAGACGCTCAAACTGCCTCCGATAGGCCTCTCTCTAAGTGATGGAGAGAAACTTCTCCATAAATAGCTGAGTAAACTACTCCCAAGTCAAAGCTGGCAATCCGGCTGGTCTAGCCAAACAAAAATCCCTCCACCAATTCTTGGCGGATCCAGACAAGCGAAAAGTGGCAAAAGCGACCCCATTGGTCTCAACTATCCCCATGTTTCTGAGAACCTCAAGACAATTGTCTAGATAATCCTGAGGATCCTTAGTAGATGCACCGCTGAAAGTAGTAGTAAAGAGCTTGGTGAACTTATCCAACCTCCACAAAGCATAGGCAGACATAGCTGCTCCATCACCGGTCTGAGCTACCACACCCAGTTGAACTGCTCTATCTAGCTGAACTGTTAAGAGTTTGGAACTGGGGAGCTACCTACTTCGGAGTGCGAGTAGCAGGAGTCTAGGCTCCTCCTCCAACCTGAGAGATGGCCGGTGCTACAGGAAGAAAACCTGCCTGGGTGACACTCTCCATGAGGCCCACTAGATGAACCAAAGCATCCTGAAGAACTAGGGTAGCAATAAACCCTTCTGGGACCTGAGCTGGGCCTACCAGAACTGCTGGGGATGGAACCACATCATCAAAATCAACCTGAGGCTCCGTCGTTGGTGCTGTTATTCAGGGCTGAGCTCTGCCCCTACCTTGACCTCTAGCATGGACTAGGCCTCTGCCCCTCATGGAAGCTACTGCTGGGGGCTTAGGATGCTGGTCAGTGGATGAGGAAGCGCATGTTCTCACCATCTGCGAAAGAACAGAGTAGAAATTCAATTAGCATTAAGGAACCAAACCGCATGATAGGAAAGAATGAATGTGAAGTTTTTCCTAACTCTGTAGCCTCTAGGGGATAAATACAGACGTCTCCGTACCGATCCCTTATACACTACTAAGCTTGTCTGTGAACTGTGAGACCCATGTAACCTAGATCTCTGATACCAACTTGTCACGACCCGAATTTCCCACCCTCGGGAGTCATGATGGCGCCTACTAATACGAGCTAGGCAAGCCAATTAATTTCACAATCTACCTTTTTACCCATTTTATATTCATTAACAATTTCAAAGTAATAACATTTGAAACAGCAGAATTTAACATAAGCGGAAGAAATGCAATACACTATCTGAACATGAATATCTAATACAACTGTTTGAGTCTCGACTACCCAGAACTGGTGTCACAGTTTCATAGACGGTCTGAGAATACTACAAATAAAGGGTCTAAAAGAAATAAATACAACAGTGTCTCTAGAAATGCATGAACGAAATAGGAATAGTAGGTTGGAGGAGACACCAAGGCCTGTGGACGCCTGCAGGACTACCTCGAGTCACCTGATGATCAAGAATCAACAATCTCGCTACAGTTCGAAGTCCACAACACTAGGGTCTGCACAAAAGAGTGCAGAGTGTAGTATCAACACAACCGACCCCATGTGCTAGTAAGTCTCTAGCCTAACCTGGAGAAGTAGTGACGAGGCTAGGACCACACTACCAAATAAACCTGTGCAGTTATATAATATACATCGGAAAGTAAAGTGTAAATAAACAAATAAAGATGGGAAGGGGAAACATGCTTCGGGGAATAACATGAAAACAGAATATCAAAAGAATTATAGGGAATCAAAGTCCAACTACTAACACGGATAAGGAAAACAAAGGCAAATTTCAGTTTTATTTCACATCTTGTTGCAGGCGTGCAACCCGATCCCATTTCTCATATCTTGTGGCAGGCGTGCCACCCGCTCCTATTTCATGTATCTCGTGGCAGGCGTGACACCTGCTCCCATTTCACTCATCTCGTGGTAGGCGTACCACCCGCTCCCATTTCAATAATCTCGAGGTAGGCGTACCACCCGCTCCCATTTCATTATATCATGTGGTAGGCGTACCACCCGCTCCCGTGTCATTATCTCTTGTGGTAGGCATACCACCCGCTCCCGTGTCATTATCTTTTGTGGTAGGCGTACCACCCGCTCCCAGTTACAAGCCAACAATAATAACAAGGAATCCCGACAAGGGAACAATAATATCAACAAACATCCCGGCAAGGGAACAATGATATCTCAACAATATCTCGACAAGGGAACAATAATATCAACAAACATCCCGGCAAGGGAATAATGATATCTTAACAATATCCCGGCAAGGGAACAATGATGGTAATAACATGTGAGGCACAATAAACCACAACAGAGTCATAACAATTTATAACATAAGACTCACGGGCATGCTTGACACCGACGTATAGATACTCGTCACCATGCCTATACGTCGTACTCCAATTAACATGTAGCAAATAGACACAACTCCTAATCCCTCAAGCTAAGGTTAGACCAAACACTTACCTCGATGCCATGAACATAATTCACAATTCAACTATAGCTTTACCCCTTGATTCCACCACCAATTCACTGGTATCTAGTCACAAGTTACTTAATTTCATCAATAAATGCTAAATGAATCAACCCCAATGCATGAAAATGAGTTTTCTAAAGTTTTACCCAAAAAGTCAAAAATTGCCCCAGGGCCCACATGGTCAAAACCCGAGGTTCGAACCAAAACCCGATTATCCATTCCCTCACGAACCCAAATATATAATTTGTTTTGAAATCGGACCTCAAATCGAGGTCCAAATTCCCAATTTTTGAAAAACCTAGGTTCTACCCAAAACACCCAATTTCCCCATGAAAATCATTGATTTTGAGTTGAAATCATGTTAAAAGATGTTAATGATTGAAGGAAATGAGTTAAAATTAACTTACAATTGATTTGGAAGAAGAGTTGTTCTTGGAAAATCGCCCAAAGAAGTTTGTGTTTTGAAAAGATGTGAAAAATGGGTTTAAAATCGTCTAAGTATAAAGTTGCAGGTCGCAGGTATGGGAAATGCGAACCCCGACCTCTGCTAAGCTGGGAAATGCGAAACACGGCTCGCATTTGCGAACCCTTTAGGAAAATAGGACCTTCGCTTTTGCGAACAACATGTCGCATTTGCGACTTGGGAATTGCAAAGAATGGGTCGCATTTGCAACCCAAGGCTGAACAGGGATTTTCGCATTTGCGAATGATTACTCGCATTTGCGAGCAAGGAAGGCCTGGGTTGGTTTCGCATTTGTGATCCAGCCTTTGCATTTGCGAGCCAGGCTTCGCAAATGTGAAACCTGCAGGCCTGGGCACACCAACTAAAATCTACAACTTTCTAAGTCTAATAATCCACCCCGTGGCCTATCCAAAACTCACTCGAGCCCTCGGAGCTCCAAACCAAACACACACAACCTCAAAAACATCCCATAGTCTTATCCGTGTACTTATATCACCAAAATAACATCAGAAACATCGAATTAAACCTCAATATCAATGAAATTTCTCAAAACTCCTTTAAATACCAAACTTTCCAATTAAGGTTCGAATCACGTCATACGGACTCCGTTTCTTACCAAACTTCACAGAATTATCTTAAATCATATATAAGACCTATACCAGGTGCCGGAACCAAAATTCGAGTCTGTTACCAATATATTCTAATCAAAATTCATTTCCAAACCATATAAATAATTTTAGAAAATACTTTTCTTCAAAAAATCATTTCTTAGGCTTGGAACCTCGGAATTCGATTCCGGGCATACGCCCAAGTCCCATATTTTCCTACGGACCCTTCATGACCGTCAAATCACAGATCTGGATCCATTTACCCAAAACATTGACCGAAGTCAAATTAACTCATTTCATAATCAAAATTTATCATTTTTCACAGATTATCACGTATAGGCTTTCCGGGTACGCGCCCGGACTGTGCACACAAATTGAGGTGATGCTAAAAGATGTTTTAAGGCCTCAAAACGTAGAATTTATTTTAAAAACAAGTGACGACCTCTTGGGTCATCACATTAAAATCTAGGGTGGAATGAATGACCAACTCCTAAATTGAATGTTGTCTAACCTTATTTGGATAATGCTTCACACAAGTCTTAAGACTTGTAATTCAGTTCCTTAAACCTTCTTATGACACATGTATAGGTGAGTAGTTAGTCACCTTAAACTAAAAGGGGGGGGGGGCTACCACATTTTCTTGGGGTGTGGTTTTGTAAATTTTTTTATCCACTTATTAGTTAACCGGGTAATGTTATGTTACCCAATAATTAATCAATTACCCGCATAATTTAAAAATTACCACAAATTACTTAAAATTCTATTTATTTTTAATATACTTTATATATACTTTATACATTATACTACTGTTGTCATATGGTACCTTGCATGGTACTAGTTTATAATTATTGGGTATTATTACTTGATCCGTATTTTATCCCAAATTGACCATTTTCAACGAAACTCATTTTCTCTAATTCGTTCATCCTTTATCCTTCATGATACTTATTTATCACTTGTTACAAATAGAATAATTATGCTAACCTCTAGATAATATCATCCCCGAGTTTACATCAATTTACTGAAAATGAAACTTTAACGTACGAAAAATAGATGTAACATCCTTCCCCTATTAGAAGTATTCGTCCTTGAATGTCCATTTTTAGAAACTTTGGGAACATTTTTGCCGGAGTCTGTTCCGTACATCTAACTGAAACCAACCTGTACGCATCCAGAAAACGTACTATACATGCCACACATAGCCATTGTCTATAAATAGCAACACTTGGCTCCACACAACTGTCCATTATAAATTATGAGAGTTAATTATGAGAGTTTACTTGAGGACCTACTGGCCTGAGAGTTTATACCCTCGAGTCATATCTTCAGTTTGAAATAGGTGGGGGTATTTAGACTTCATTTCTTTTTCTGCTTCCCATGTCATCTCTTCCACCTTCTTAATTCTCCATAAAACCTTCACGGATGCTATCTCCTTATTTCGTAGCTTTTGGATTTGTCGGTCTAGGATGGCAACCAGAATTTCCTCGTATGAAAGGTCCTCTGTAATTTGTACATCATTTGTGGGCACTACTAGGGTAGGATCGCCAATGCACTTTCGTAACATAGATACGTAAAAAACCGAATGAACAAACTCCAATTTCGAGGGCAATTCTAACTCATAAGCTTCGTGGCCCACTATCCAAATGATCCTATAAGTTCCAATATACAGTGGGCTAAGTTTGCCTTTCTTGCCATACCTCATCACACCTTTCATAGGTGACACCTTTAAGAATACCCAGTCATCAAACCACCCTACAAGAGATCTGCACTTATGCCCATACAAAGCCTCATATGTAGCCATCTGGATACTAGAGTGGTAGCTGTTATTATATGCAAACTCGATATGAGGTAGATGTTCATACCAACTTCTTTTAAAATCCAGCACACATACTCGTAACATATCCTCGAGCATCTGAATTGTGCGCTCGGCTTGTCCATCAGTTTGTGGATGAAAAGCTGTGCTGAGATTCACCTAAGTCCCTAGACCTTTCTGAAAAGACCTCCAAATATGTGCTGTAAACTGGGCACCACGGTCAGATATTATAGATATTGGCACTCCGTGTAGTCTATCTCTTTAATATGTAACTTTGCATAATCTTCTACTGTATATGTTGATCTGACCGGTAGGAAATGAGTTGATTTCGTGAGTCTATCGACTATCACCCATATGGAATCGAATTTACGATGAGAACGAGATAAACCCTTGATAAAGTCCATGTTTATCACCTCCCATTTCCATGTCGAGATTTCTATAGTCTGCATTAGCCCTCTGGGCTTCTAGTGCTCTATTTTCACATGCTGGCAACTAAGGCATTGAGCGACATACTCAATAATGTTCTTTTTCATATCATTCCACCAATACACATCCTTAATGTCATGATACATCTTTGTCGACCCAGGGTGAATGGAATACAATGAATTATATGCCTCTGACATAATCCTATCTTGTAGCCCTGCTATATCTGGAACACATAAATGAACCCTGTATCTGAGAACCCCCTATCCTTTGAGTTCTAACAACAACTTCTTCTATTGTGTAACCCGCTCTCTCAACTTGACCAACTCTGGATTCTCGTACTGCCTCTCCTTTACTTCAGCTATAAGAGATGATTTTGTAGTATTTTGGAGTACAACTCCTCCATTGCCAGAGTCTACTAACCGAAACCCCAAATAAGCCAATTGATGAATCTCTCTGGTTAATTGTCTTTTCTCAGCCTCTACATGTGCTAAGCTACCCATAGATCGACGACTTAAGGCATCTACTACAACATTAGCTTTCCTTGGATTGTAGAGAATGTTAACATCGTAATCTTTCAATAACTCAAGCCATCGCCTTTGCCACAAATTCAACTTTTTTTTCTTAAAGATATATTGCAGGCTTTTATGATCGATGAACATATCAACATGAACACCATATAAATAATGCCGCCATATCTTAAGTGCATGGACAACCACAACTAATTCGATGTCGTGGGTTGGATAATTCCGCTCATGCTTCTTTAACTTCCGCGAAGCATACGCAATTACTTTCCCATGTTGCATCAGGACACATCCTAACCTGACACCTAAGGTATCACAATACATGGCATAACCATCTGGACCTTCTGGAAGTGCTAGAACTGGCGCTGAGGTCAATCTGTTCTTAAGCTCTTGGAAACTCTGCTCACAGTCCTCTGTCCACTGAAACTTTGTCGCCTTCAGCGTCAGCTTTGTTAATGGTGCTGAAAGAGAAGAAAAACCCTCTACGAACCTCCGGTTATATCCTGCTAAGCCTAGAAAGCTAAGAATCTCTGTCAGAGTGGTAGGTCTAGGCTAGGATTTCACAGCCTCAATCTTTTGAGTGTCTACCTTTATACCTCAATCGGATACAATATACCCCAAGAATGCTACGGACTTCAACAAAAACTCACACATAGAAAATTAGCATACAATATATTATCACGAAGGGTTTGGAGTACCGCTCGTAGGTGATCCACAAGCTCATCCTCCGAACGTGAATAAACCAAAATATCATTAATAAAGACTATCACGAATAGATCCAAATATGGCCGGAATAAGCTATTCATTAAGTCCATAAATATGGCAGGTGCATTCGTCAACCTAAAAGACATGACAAGGAACTCAAAGTGGCCATATCGGGTCTTGAAGGATGTCTTGGGAATATCTTTCTCCTGAACTCTGAGCTGGTGGTACCCTGACCTCAAATCTATTTTTGAAAAGCATCTAGCTCCCTGAAACTGATCAAACAAGTCATATATCCTTGGAAGTGGATATTTATTTTTAGTAGTTACCTTGTTCAGTTGCCTATAATCGATACACATCCTCAGCGAGCCATCTTTCTTCCATACAAATAGTACTAGTGCACCCCATGGTGAGGTACTGGGTCTGATGAAACCTTTCTCCAGCAAATCATTTGACTGCTCCTTCAACTCCTTCAATTTGGCAGGTGCCATTCTATACGGAGGGATGGATATTGATTGTGTTCCAGGAAGAAAATCGATGTCAAAATCAATCTCTCGCTCTGGAGGAATACCTGGAAGTTCATCTGGAAATACATCCGCGTACTCCTTTACTATTGGAATAGATTGAAGTGTAGGTATCTCAACATCTGCATATTTAACTCGCATAATATGATAAATGCACCCTTTTGCGATCATTTTCCTCGCCTTTAGATAGGAAATAAACCTGCCTCTAGGTGCGCTGTATTACCTACCCATTCAAGGATTGTCTCACCCGGAAAATGAAATCTAGCTGTCTTTACTTGACAATCAACTCTGGCATAACAAGCTGCCAACAAGTCCATGCCCATGATAGCATCAAAATCCAACATCTCTAGTTTAACTAGGTCGGCTGAGGTCTGACGACCACAAACTGATACCGTACAACCTTGGTAAATGCGTCTAGCGAGAATCGATTTTCTGGTCGGTATAGATACCACAAAAGGATCACTTAGTATTTCAGGCACTATACCAAACTTCCACGCGACAAATGGGGTAATATATGATAAAGTAGATCCTAGGTCTATCAAGGCATAAACATCGTGAGAACAAATGGTCAACATACCTTTCACAACGTCTGGTGAGGACTCTTGGTCCTGTCGACTTGCTAGCATATAGATACAATTCTGGTTACCACCTAAACTGGACCCTCTACCTCTGCCTCAACCTCTACCAGCCAAAGATTGAGACATGTGCCCTGAAGGATGCATGGACATAGCTGATCCTGTTGTTGAATTTGCTGGTTGCGCCATATCCCCATAATCTCTATTTGGGCAATCTTGCATCATATGCCCTGGACGTCCACATGTATAAAAGGCATCAGAACCGGATCGGCATTGGCCCAAGTGTCCTCGACTGCAGAAGGCACACCCCAGTGGAAATGGCCCTATCTGTCTCGAAGCTCGTTGTTTCTGCAAACTTGATGCTTGGGAGGTCTCACCTGGTCCTGACTGGGTATAGCGGTCATACCTATAACCCTGTAGCTGAGGTGGTGGAGGTCTAGGTGGCCGTTCAAAGTACTGGGGCCTGTAACTACTCTGAGACTGCTCCTAAGACTTGGCAAATCTCATCCTCTTATGCTGCCCTGACTCAGTCCTCTCCGTACTCTGCTGCCGATGCCTACCCTTCTCAATATTCTGGGAAAATGCCTGAATCCGTGAGATATCCATACTATCCTATAATACAGTGGTGGGAAACGCCTCGGTCAACTCTGGGGCCAACCCTGCTATAAACCTGTAGATTCTATCCCGCATAGTAGCAACTATAGATGGTGCATATCTGGACAATGAGTCAAAACAAAGACTATATTCTTGAACACTCATATTGCCCTGCTTGAGGGCTAGAAACTGATCTAGTCGGGCTTGTCGGATCTCTCATGGTAAGTACTGGTCAAGGAAGGCATCTGACAAATTCTCCCAAATAGCAGGAGGTGCATCACATCCCCTAGACCTTTCCCATCCCTCATACCAAAGGATGGATATATCTCGGAGTCGAAAAGCTGCTAACTCAACTGCCTCTTTCTCCGTGGCATGCATAACCCGAAAGATCCTATGAAGCTGATCTATGAAATCCTGCAGGTCCTTCCTTTGATATGTCCCCGTGAACTCTGGGGGATTCAAAGCAATAAACTCTTGGACCCTTGAACTCCCAAATCCCTCAAAAGGTCCTGCACTAGCAGATGCCCTAGCCTGTTGCTGGGTAGCTACCAACTGTGCCAACAAATGTACCGCACTAATCAAGTCCTAATCTGATGGAAGTGGAGGGGGAACTGGATGTGCGGTCTTCCTAGGAATATCCTCAGGTGGTGGTGGAGCCGGTAATCGCTAGGTAGGGGTCTCTCCCTGTGACTCCGATTGGGCCCCATCTACTGGGGGTACCCTGCTAGTCCCCTCACCTACTGCTGTTTCTCTCCTCTGGCTAGCCGTAGTCTTCCTAGTTACCGTCATCTATACATACAAATGTCAACACGTAAGTTTAACTCAAATTTCATATAATTCAGTGCTATAACACGATTTAGATTTGAAAGAAGGGTAATCAACTCCTAAATGCCTTGTAGTCCCCTGCTTATATAATGTGGTGCACCGCACATCTATAAACAAGACCCTACTAGACACGGCTTTTAAACTCCCTAGGACAGAACTACTTTGATACCACTTTTGTCATGCCCCAAGCCTAGGGGTGAGACCGGCACTTAGTGCCTCAACTATCCTTGCGTATCACTTGCGACTAAGAGTCTCTGAACATGAAATGTCATACTTTTGACATGGGCTACATTACGATAATGTGCGATGCAAAATATAAAACTAAATGGAGACTAACGCTGACTAAATGTCAACATAAGGCTGGGTCGGCAAGGCCGTCATAATTACTACAACTGACAAGCCAAAAAATATACATACAGGGCCTATAGTCCCAACATACTGCACTAACCGACAGGATATATGTACAAACATCTACTAATAGATGTACTATGATTGGAACAGGACCCCGACCTACCCATAACCTATCTACATATATAAACAAGATATCCACCACACTACTAGACCCGACAACTTCGGAAGAAGGGAAGCTTACCGATAAAGCTAAACTCGGGAAACACCTACTGAGGAGGTTTACCCGTCTGTCTGTCTGAACCTGCACGTATGAAATGTAGTGCCCCCAGAAAGGCACGTCAGTACGAAATAATGTACTGAGTATGTAAGGTAATATAAAGCTAAAACTGAACTGATAATATAATAACTGAATGCAACTGGGGATCAAAGATAATCTAAAGAGATGCTCATCAGCTAATACTGACTCATGACTCAAATTTCTCAATATAGTGAGTAAAATAGCTGTCCGACCCTATAAGGCTCAGTATACATATATATCTGCTCTGCCATAGTAGGCTCGCTCATAAGCGCTCGGCCATACTAGGCTTTGTATCTTGACCAACTGGGCTCGCTCATAGGCGCTCAGCCACAACAGGCTCAGTATATAACTTACCATCTGATCAGAGGTTGCCCAATAGGGGCCTGCCCATCGATTATAGCTCGATGGTAATGAAAGTACTGTATATATAAATTCTCTACTCTCTTGACTTGAATAAGAAAATACTTAATTGAATATGAAGTCCCGGTAAGGAGAATATTGTAACTTACAAAACTAGGAAAATATTCGCAACTTGCGGGACTAGCACAATATATGTAAATTCTGGGATATGAATTTTTCTTTATACTTCGTTATCAAACTTGTGTAGAGAAGAGATCATGCCAAATGAAAGAAGAGCTTAGCCTTAACATACCTGTTCCTTGAATTATTTGAACAAATAAAGCTTTCTGCTTCTTGCGAAATACGAACGAACCTATGCTTGGATTGAACAAGATTGTTGTTGGTTTTTGAATTTCAAATCACGATTTGGCTAAGGAATTTGGACGAAAGTACTTTTGTTTCCAAGTTCTTGGATTTTATACCACTTTTGTCACGCCCCAAGCCTAAGGGTGAGACAGGCACTCAGTGCCTTAACTATCCTTGTGTATCACTTTCAACTAAGAGTCTCTGAACATGAAATGTCATACTTTGGACATGGGCCACATTATGATAATGTGTGATGCAAAATATAAAACTAAATGGAGACTAACGCTGCTAAATGTCAACATAATGTTGGGCTGGCAAGGCTGTCATAATTACTACAACTGACAAGCCAACAAAATATACATACAGGGCCTACATGCCCAATATACTGCACTAACCGATAGGATATATCTACAAGCCTCTACTGATAGATGTACTGTGATCGGAATAGGGCCCCGACCTACCCATAACCTATCTACATATATACACAAGATATCCACAACACTACTAGACCCGACAACTTTGGAAGAAGGAAAGCTTACCGATAAAGCTGAACTCGGGCAACACCTACTGAGGAGGTCTACCTGTCTGTTTGTCTGAACCAGCACGTATGAAATGCAGTGCCCCCAATTCCTATCGTGGCTATCCTTCTTCATAGAGTCCTTTCGTGCGTTAGGTCCTTCACCATTTCAACTTTTAATCCCTTGCTTAAATTACCACTCTAATTCCTTAGTTTTACCACGTTTATGGCTGCTACACCAGGGTCTGCTCGGTAAGGAGAAGGAAGTTCCGCCTCCGGTTCCTGCCTGGTTGGTGGTGCACCGCAGGTGCCAGGCGAGCCGTCCTCGGGACATTCTATTTAAAGGGGGGACTTTCTGTCAGAAAAACCTCCTAATGTTTAGGGTCATTGGGAGTATACCTCAAAGTTTATTTCTTTAATAGGAGAGAGGCACCTTGAGTCAGTGAGGAGAGATTGTGGATGGGGGGGAAAAGGTAGTACTGCGGGTACCTTCCCCAGAAGAGAGCATTATGGATCATGTCGAGGGGTTTTTGAACGTATATATGTATCCTTTTACGCTGGGCCCCCTAGATAGGGTCGTGCTCGACTTCTGTTGAAAGTATCAGGTTACCATGGCACAGGTTCATTCGTCATTTTGGAGGATAATATTGATGATGAGGTTCTTTGTGGAGGAAGCAGGGCTTGAGTTTACCCTTAGTCATCTCATCAGGCTGTACCAACCTTTTCACCATCGAGGCCTGCTAACCCTATGATGCCGATCTGCCACACCCTTCATTGTTGATGATGAGGGAGATGGGAATCCGGGATGGATGAGCTGATTCATCTGAGTATGGGCTGTTGATACTATCCCCACAGAGTTTCTGCCATTTCCTAAAGAATGGAATTTTACTTGTAAGTGGTACACTTATGCCTTCGTTGTTTTGCTTATGGCGAAGGCAGGCTCCGTAATTGCGGCTTTCTTTCTCATTTTGTAGCAATTTCATGGATGTCATACAAGGTTCCCAACCTAACGGATTGGGCTTGAAAGTTGGCGACCCACTCGACTTACGATTAACCTAATTGGCGAGCCTTGTCTAAGGGTAGATGGGAGGCAAAACACCACGGTATGTGTTGTGTGATTTGCTCCTTTTTTGAAAGGTACTTTCTTTTTATGCTTACTAACTCCATTATTGTAGGCATTGGGGAGTTTTTTGAGGCGAGATCGTGCCCTCTCAGAGAGGGAGAAAGATTGTCAGCTTTGGGGCCGAGGAACAATAATAACAACCTGAAAGGGCCTTCGCAGGGCGACGGTGATTATAGCAAGACGAGTCTAGCCCGGAGGCTTAGAGAGGATGTATCATCTGAGCCTGCGACACCCGAGATTTTTGGCTTTAGAAAAACGGTCCCTCCTCCGCTGTAGTCTTCTTTTCTAGCCGAAGGTATCACGAGGAACGAGGGTTCTCTGTCGCTGACTTATTCTCCCATCGAAGGCACTTCGAGATATGTTCGAAGTCAGGGGCCGCATATATCGAGCGGCCGAATCCTAACTGGGAGTGGTTCTACCGGGGTTGATGAAGCCAGACTAGTAGATATGTGCTCGACTTTCGAGGAAGCTCAGCGGCTCTACTCTGTGGTGAGTTTTGGTCGATTGTTTTGGTTTTATAGTTCTTGCAATTTTACTCTCTTATCAAGTTTCTCCTTCCTAGGCTTTCAACAAGCTAAAGTATGCGCTGCTTCGTTGTGAGACCAGGCTACGAAGAGCCGTAGATGGGGAGAAATCCCTCAGAATTCTTTGTAGTGAAAGGGAAGACGAGTTGGCACACTTGCGGTATGAGGCCAGTCGAAATCCGAACTATGGAAACTACCTCGAGGAGTAGGTAATTTTTTCTTCAACGGAGTGCGTATTTCTTCTTTTATCTTCTGAGGCTAATGTTTTGTTTACTTTAGTTTCAGAAAAAGACGGAGGACCTGAAATTCCTGTGGAGCAAAGTTGGCCAAGCCAAGTGTGAGTGTGATGAGCTAAAGCTCGGGTGGACACCCAGGTTGCTGCTAAGAAGGATGCTTTTGCTAAGGCTTCTACCCTCGAAGTACAACATCACAACGCTCATGAAAACAGCTTGGTCCGAATGGACATGATTACAAGTCTCGAGTCTGTACTTCTGAAGATGAAGGCCAAAATTGTGGATGCCTGGGCTAAAGCCGAAGCGATACAAACTAAGGACGATAAGAAAGTTGCCGTCTATTTAAAGTATCCTGCCAATGCTTGTGCTGAGCTGAGGGGGCCTCTCAACCGGGAGAGTAGGAGCAAAGAGTATGTTAGGTGGAAATCTCGAAAGGAAACCCTCGAGGAGATCCATCCCAGGGGCTTCGATCTCTTGAAAGACATAAAGCAGGCGAAGGCGGACGAGTATGATGCTAAGATCCTCCTGTCTAAAGCTGAAGATAGCGAGAAAGAGGCCGACAAGGCATGGTCCCCGAGGGGGACATAGATTAGGCCTTTCTTTTTTGATTTTGCGTATAGTGCTTTTTTAAAGAACATGGAGCTTTGTATTTTTCCGCATATATGTATATAAAAGGAAGCCTTGCGGTTTCATTTTTTATGAACTTCCCTTTTCTTTGATGTTTGTCAGCCGTTAGCTAGACTAACTGGTCTTCGAGTTAAAAGAACCCTTAGGTTCACAGTACAACCCTGGGGCTCGTTGGGCTGGCCCATAGGCTCTTATGAGTTTGGTCGGTACGACCTTTTAATGTAAGCCGACGTATAAGATCTTATGATTTTGCTTTTAGGCATATTCATTTAACTGTTTTTGGTTCAGTCTCCGAGTCGGGTTTCAACTCGAGCTCATTGACCCTTAAGTTTTTGAATTTAAAGTTGGCCCTTAAGCTCTTACGCACTAGGTCGGTACGACCTTTTATATGGGCTGACGATAGTGGCTCTTGCGTATCGGGTCAATACGACCTTTTATATGGGCTGGCGACAATGGCTCTTATGCATTGGGTTGGTACGACCTTTTATATGGGCTTTATTTTTCCCTTGTTAAGGACATTTTTGTAGTTGTGCTTGCCTGACTCTTCGATGGTTCGATAAAAAACCTCGATTGTGAGTCATTATATGGCGATGATCGAGTACCTCGGGAGGTTTCACTCAGTGGCTGAATGTTTCGAAACCTATAATTCGAAGTTGACATGATCGAAGCTCTTTTGCATATGTCAAGGGTAGCCGGTTTAACCGGTTCTTTTTGAAGTACTTTCGAAGTAATTGAAGGCCTATGATTTTATAGCGATGGTCAGGCATCCCCAAGTCGCATTAGTTTGGCTGGTACAACCTTGTGACCGTAGTCATTGTGTTTGGCCGGAGCCTTTCAATCCCCGAGTGAAATTGTTTCGGCGTCAATATCGAGGTTATGCCTTTGTAGGGGTCTTACAAGTTCGAATATATAGCCTTAACTTTGAGGTCGGGATAATGCCTTTTTGTAAGGTCTTATAATATTTACATGACTTTGAGGTCTTATAGTTTTGGTTACTTGGTACAAGTATGGTTCATGCCTTACTTGAGGTCTTACAGTTTTTGTTACTTGGTACAAGTATGGTTCATGCCTTGCTTGAGGTCTTACTGTTTTTGGTGTTGCCTTATAAATGTCTTACGGGGTCGAGGTTTCCCATATGGGGTCGTATGGCCTCGGAAGTCCCCGAGACATTGAAAGTTTTCTTGGCTCTGGAGCCATTTTTGTAGACTTGTCGTTGCCTCATTGAGGGCTGACGAGCTTGAAGCTTCCGACCGGAAGTCATACGGTTTCGAGTTTTTGACGCCAGTCCCCGAGTGTTCGGGACATTCTTGGCTTTTGGAGCCATTTTTGTAACCTTGATGTTGCCTTATTGAGGGCTTACAAGTTCGAAGCTTCCGACCCGGAGGTCATACGGCTTCGAGTTTTTTTTACGTCAGTCCCCGAGTTTTCGGGACATTTTTTGTTCTGGAGCCATTTTTGTAAAAAATACCAAACTCCTTTGAAACGCGAAATGCTTGATGGAGGGGAAAGTATTCTTTGATTACTTTGTACAAGTATACACGTCTTTGCTGTCAAGGGCTCGGTTATTCTATACGGACACAGTTCTTTTGACCGTTCGGCCCGGTACATCATTTTCCTATCGAGACCCCAATTAGCACATCTTGGCTTCTCCAAGGAGGTGACCTTCCGGGGGGATGCCCCCCCAGTATTCGAGGTTGATTGAAGAGAAACCTTTAATACTTGTTGAGTCTTCCTTAGGTTGCATATGGATGTTGCCTTATTAAAAACCTTGCTGGTAAAACCCTTCTTGGGATAAAAACCTAGTTGAAGGAAAAGAGTGCAACCTATGCTTTCAGAGCCTAAGGCCTTCAAGTTGGAAAGCGCTTCAGCTGTTTCGATTGGATACCTGCACACAGGTTAGTGTAAAACTTAGCTAATAAGGGAGACAATTATACCTTAGTGCCGATGGCGCCTTGAGCCTCGATATGCTTTGATGGTTTGTTCTGAGGACGCGACACAATCCTTTGCTTGTCTTGTTCGGGTATAGCTGAGAATATATCTCGTGATCGCTATTTCATTGTTTGTTTATCCTTTGGCTCCCTCGACGGTGGAGGTATTGGCGCCAGTGCCACATTGTGCATCGCAAACATCTCTTTTGCTGCATGTTGTTCCCCATAGATGGTTTTTATCCCGTCCTTTGTCGGAAATTTCATTATTTGATGGAGGGTGGATGGTACTACTCTCATTCAGTGTATCCGCGTCTTTCCGAGCAATGCGTTGTACCTCATGTCTCCTTCAATAACATGGAATTTGGCATTTTGGATACTGCCGACCACATTGACCGGGAGGGTAATTTCCCCTTTCATTTTTTCGCTCGCCATGTTGAACCCGTTGAGGACTCGAGAGGTAGGCATGATCTGGTCAAGCAGTCCGAGCTACTCCACCACCCTCGACCTGATAATATTGGCCGAGCTACTTGGATACACATATACACATTTAATTTTAAATGTATTTACAAGAAAAGAGATTACCAGTGTGTCGTTGTGAGGCTGGGAAAAGGTCTCGATGTCCTCGTCACTGAATGTAGGAGTGTCCACGGGTATGTAACCTCGAGTTTGCTTTTCCCTGGTGTTGGATATTTTTGTTCTCCTGACCATGGGTTTTTGTGGATCATCTATGCCTCCTAAGATCATGTGGATGACATGTTGTGGCTCGTCTATTTCATTCTTCTTGGTCTCCTCTCTTTCCCGGAACTGATTTCTGGCTTGGTTGCTAATGAATTATCGAAGGTGACCTTTGCTGAGTAGTCGGGCCACTTCTTCTCGGAGTTGTCGGCAATCCTCGGTCCTATGACCATGCGCGCCGTGAAATTCACATGCTAAGTTTTGGTTCCTTTGCAAAGGATCTGATTGTACAGGCCTTGGCCACCTGTCATCTCTGATTTTACTGATGGCAAATACGATGTCTGAAATGTCAACATTGAAGTTGTATTCCGACAAGTAGGGTGCCTCCGTCGGCCCTGTGTGCCTATCGAATCAAGCTCTGCTAACAAGTCCCCAAGGATTCTGGCCTCGTTCTATCCTTCAGTCATTACGGGGTATGTTGCGCCTCGGGGCATTCCTTCTATCCTCAGTGTATGGTTGGTATGTTTCTTTGTTTGGTTTTGGCTCCTTTGCCGGAAGCCTGCTAGGATATACTGAGCCAGAGGGGACTCCTAGTTGGTGGTCTTCGACCCTGATCTTTGATTGATATCGGTTGTGTACGTCCGACCAAGTCACGATGGGATACTCGACTAAGTTCTTCTTCAGCTACTTCGAAGCTACCAAGCTTCGCTCGTTCAAACCTTGAGTGAAGGCCTGCACTGCCCAATCGTCGGAAACTGGTGGTACTTCCATTCGTTCCATTTGAAAGCAAGATACAAACTCTCGCAGCATCTCGTTCTCCCTTTGCTTGATTTTGAAGACGTCAGATTTCCTTGTAGCAACATTGATGGCACCAGCATGTGCCTTTATGAAGGAATCTGCCAGCATGGCAAATGAATCTATCAAGTTTGGTGCCAGGTTGTGATACCACATTATCTCCCCTTTCGAGAATGTCTCTTCCAACTTTTTTAGTAAGACGGATTCGATCTCGTCATCCTTTAAGTCATTGCCCTTCACTGCACAAGTGTAAGCAGGGACGTGCTCATTGGGGTTCGAGGATCCGTTATACTTCGGAAGGTTGAGCATTCTGAACTTCTTTGGAATAGGTTTTGGGGCCACTTCCTGTGGTAACGATTTTTGTATGAACTTCTTTGAATCTACACCCTTCAAGATCGGGGGTGCGCCCGGAATTTGATCGACCCTAGAATTGTAGGTTTCCACCTTCTTGTCGTTGGCTTCTATCTTCTTCTCGCCTAACTCGATCCTCTTTGTGAGGTCCTCGATGTGAGGCCCCGTGAAAATTTCCACTCTAAACCCGAAAGCTCGTAGTGGCAATTAGGATCATGTGTTAGTGATGTGTAAAAAGTCAAGAAATAATGTTTTCCAAAAAAAATGCGATTCTGCGGTCGAGAATGCGGTCGCATATCAGGTATGCGGATTGCATAGTCGCCGTAAAGTGAGTCAGTGTGTTGGTCAATTTGAGGTCAACTATGCGGTCGATTATGCTATCGCATACCCGATATACGGATCGCATAGTCGTCACAAAATTCCCTTGGTATTTTGTAAGGGGCAGTTTTTGCGGTGCATTATGCGACCGCAGAACGGGTATGCGGACCGCATTTCTGCCGCATACCTAGATAGTGTGTTCAGGTTTGGGGGAGTGTTTTTGCGGTCCATTATGTGGACCGCATGTCGACCTCGCGATCACAAAAGGCGATCTCAGATCTGACTCGGGGCTCCAATTTTCTAAATTTTAAACCCGACCCCCTATCTTTATATTCGGTGTAATAGCTCATTTTGAGCCTATTTCCTGATATTTCTAGAGTGAGAGAGAGGTGTCTAAGAGAGGTAAAGTGCTTCTCATCAAATTACTCCATGAATCCTTGGTAAATCATTGAAGATAATCAAGTGAGGGACCCAAGCCCTCATCCTAAGAGGTAAGGCTTCATCACCTCAGCTCTTATTTTCATACTTAGCTATAAGGGGGTCATTAGTGAGGCAATTCATTGGTATAAGATTGGATTTCTTGCATGCATATCAAACCTTAGAGTGTTGGGGGGTAGTGAACTAAAAAGAAAAGCAATTGGGGTATAGAATGATTGAAATTTCTCTCAAAAAGGGCCTAAGATCACAATGCCCCTTTGGTGTTTGATAGTATGCTCAAAACAAGCTAGAATCTCAATCTCGTCTCTAATTCTTGGTTTAATTTGTAATTCTTACACAATAGATCGAAGTGCTAAAAGTTCCGGAATTTTGTAAGGAACAAGGCAAGCTTTATTGAGGTATGTATGGGTAAAACCCCGTCTTTTAGAAATTGAGCTTCATCGTTGGTTGTGTGAGTATGGTAAGACTAAATTGAATTGTTTTATTGATTGCTATTTCACTTGACTTGGTTTTGCAACCTTATATGCATGGAAACTGTGTCTCAAATTGATCAACGTGCTATTCTTGATAATTTGAAAAGGTGCAAGGACTATGAAATCATGTATCGAAATGCTTAGACCTTAGATTGAAATTTAAGTGCGTTGTTGTGCCATTTACATGAAGTCTCATCTACACCTACAACCTTATTTGCTCTTGTATGCCATACTCTCTTGAATTACAAACCTAATGTTGAAAATGGGAACAATGTGAAACGTGAATTGTGGAATGTGAAACTTGTGGCCCCAAGTGCCGATAAACTAATACATGTGTAACCAAAGATTGGAGTGAGATGAATAATGGAAAAATGGTAACGCCTCGGTAAGGCGGCCTAGCTGATCGGGCCGTAATCGGATGCCATGATATATACACATGGCGGTTATGCATTGATGATTGAAACTGGAAAGTGTGAATAGAATATTGGTAACGTCTCCGGGAGACGACCTAGCAGATCGGGTCGAGATCGAACTCCGCTCAAGATAGCGGTGGTAATGTGAACGATGTGGAACAATATGAAATGCCCAACTAAAGGCTATGGAAACATGATGTGAAGGTTGTGTAATTCTTTCATGTTGATAATGTTGTGATCGTTTAAAGCTTTGGAGCGATACTTGTGATTTCCTTATTTGTGTATGAAAGTTCTTTCTAATTTGATGGTGTTTAGTTATACATACTAGTGCTATTCGATGGCACTAACGTCCCTTTTGCTGGGGGCGCTACATATTTTTTATGAATGTAGGTGGCTCCATAGCGGATAGTGTCGGTCGTGTGTAGCGAAGCATCCCTCTTATCATGATCTTGGTGAGCCCCTTTCTCCTTCAAGGGGCTATATTGTATATCTTTGTGTTGTGGCCCTTCACTTTTGAGGTATAGCTGGGGTCTTATTGCCGGCATTGTCATACTTGTCTTTTACATCCTTAGAAGCTTCGTAGACATATGTGTGGGTCATGTGCGGGTGTCGGATGGGTGTACTAACTATGTTGTAATTATAATTTCCGTTTCTCTAAAGTATAAATGTATGGAACCTCGAAACTCATTTATGGTTTGATGTGGTGATTTAAAATGAACTAGTAATGTGGGATGCACTATCTTCCCTTGGTTAAATAAACGGAAGCATGGTGTCCTTATTCATATTGAGCTGGGTAGGTAGTGTTCGATAAGGCTTGCTCAGTTGGGATCACTCGATTGAGCATCGGTCACGCCTCCCGAGGTTGGGGCGTGACACTCGAGTATCTTTATGATGGCGGGGTCGGTTGACGACCTATTGTTGCTTGATCTTTCTGGTTCCTGCTCGGCTTGGGGAGCCGTTTCCGAAGCTACCGTACTGGGAGTTTTCTGGTGGCTTTGTTGCTAAGCAATTGCCAACTCTTGTGCCTGTAACATTTCAAAAATAATGTGAAGGATAACGTCTCGTTCTTCCCTAGCTGGGGTTTTCCGAGCTTCTTGTTGGTCTACTTGGCTTATGCTCTTGTTAGTGTGGGAGCTTATATCGACGTGTTGGGCATCGCGTGAGACCACATCCACGGGGATTGGCTCCGGTACGCCTTCACAGTTCAGCAGTGGTGTACCAATAATTGGAACAGCTACACCATTCTCTCCATGGTCCTCAAGACCATTGTTTTCATATGCATTTACTGAGTCAGACATTTTGTCCTGAAATCAAAGATTCTTGGACAAGAAAAAGCATGAAAGATAACTTGTGTTATGTAGTAAACCAGCAAGAAAACAATCACTATTATTTTTATCCCGACGGTGGGCGCCAAACAGTTTACCTTGAAAATGGTAATAACAGTTAGATTTGATTTTGTGGTTCTAAAATGGACGAAGATGGTAGAGTATTGATGGAAGATGCCCAGATTAAGAGGAGATGACAGACTTACTTTCAGAAACTCATGAACGAAGAAGGTGATCGGGATATTGCGCTAGGCAAATTGGAGCATTCCGAGAGTCACCGTGACTATAGGTACTACAGGCGTATCAAGGTTGAGGAGGTCATCAGAGCTATATGTAAGATGAGTAGGGGTAGAGCGACCGGGCTGGATGAGATTCCGGTGTAATTTTGGAAGTGTGTGGGGAGAACAGGTTTGGACTGGTTGACTGGGTTGTTTAATGTTATTTTTAAGGAGAAGAAGATGTTAGATGAGTGGAGGTGGAGTACGATAGTTCCATTTTATACAAACAAAGGTGATATCCAGAGTTGTAACAATTAGAGGGGTATCAAATTACTGAGTCATACCATGGAAGTGTGGGAGAGGGTGGTTAAAACGAGGGTGAGGATGACAATGTTTGTATCCGATAACCTGTTCAGGTTCATGCCGCGTCGTTCAACTATTGAGGCTACACACCCTGTTAGGAGGTTGGTGGAACTGTACAGAGAGAGAAAGAAGGATATGCACATGGTGTTTATTGACCTAGAGAAAGCGTATGGCAAGGTTCCTAGAGAAGTTCTCTGGAGATGCTTAGAGGCAAAAGGTGTGTCGGTTTCGTACATTATGGCGATTAAGGACATGTATGCAGGGGAAAAGACTCGAGTTTGGATAGTCGGAGGTGATTCTGATCATTTCTGGTTGAAATGGGATTACACCAAGGTTCTGCCTTCAGTCCGTTTTTGTTCGCCCTGGTGCTGGACGCGTTAACACACCATATTCAATGGGAGGTGCCATGGTGCATGTTATTCACTGATGACATAGTTCTAATTGATGAGTCACGAGCAGGTGTTAACGATAGGCTGTAGGTTTGGAGACAGGCTCTTGAGTCTAAGGGTTTCAAGCTGAGCAGGACAAAGATGGAATTCCTGGAGTGTAAGTTCAGTACTGAGCTGGGGGAAGTGGACGTGGATGTGAGGCTTGAATCATAGGTCATCTCAAGTAGAGGCAACATCAAGTACCTTGGGTCGATTATCCAGGGGGAAGGGAGATGTCACGACCCAAACCGATGGACCGCGATGGGCACCCGGTACCTTACTCAACCGAGTACCAACGTAACGTATCTTTCTTATTACATTATCAAATGCACATGACATATGGGCCTAATAGGCCAACATGATTATTTATAAACTCAAGACATCGACCGACAAGGCCGTACAATCTTTCACGTACATGATATATGTCTACAAGCCTCTAAGAGTACATAAATATCATAAAGGTCGGGATAGAGTCCCACCATACCAAACAATACATGTCTAAGTCATACCAGCCAAACAAGCAACTCCGAAGTAAATGGAGCGCACCAACATCTTCCGCTGAGCTGATAGCCTACTTGGAGGGCTCTCGACCTATCTATCGGGACCTGCGGGCATGAAATGCAGCGTCCCCAGGCAAAAGGGATGCCAATATGAAAAATGTACCGAGTATGTAAGACACATAAATAAGTACATAACAGACATGGAAGAAATATAGAGTACTTGACTCAACCTGTAAGTCTGAATAACTCTGTAACTCATGAAATACTTTTAGCGTCATGCATATGCATATGAATGTCATGTCGTGCATGGGTACATGTCTCATAATATCAACAGCCTCTAAGGGCATCCCATCATATCATACGGCCACTGTGGGCAAAATCATCAACGTATACCAGCTAATCAGGTGGTGGTGCATATATAATGCCATAACCTCTTCCCATATCCCATATACATATACATAAATATATACGCGTATATAACTCCGTTTGAATCATATTTCAGCCACTGTGGGAAACATCATCATCATATACCAGCTGATCAGGTGGTGGTGCGTATATAATGCCGTAACCTTTTCCCATATACCATATACATATATTTACATATATATGCGTATATAACTCCATCTGGTCATGGGTCAATGCACATATATGAAATGCATGAAAAATACGTAATAAAATATTTCAAAGCTTCATAAGACCATTTTGCCTTTGAGTAATATCATAAAGTAAACTCTTTTCAACTTTCGAATATTTTTTTGAGACCCATGAACAAATGATAAAATATTATGACACACGGAAATCCAAGAACATAGATATCTCTAATACTTCTATGAATAGAGTCATTCATGAAATTTGTGCATTTTCACGTTTCGTTCGTATCATATGGATCATGCCAAAAGAAAGAAGGAATAGCCATAACATACCTAGAGTAGGAACGACTCCGTATAATTATCCCGTTAGAAAATTTCATGGATTGAACTTTGTACCCAAAAATCGGATTAAGCTTCTGCGTTTTGAAACTGATGAACAAATCAGCTTCTGCTTCTTTGAAATCACTTGAACGAAATTGCTGCTTTACCAACGGTTTTGGAATGATAATTAGGCTTCCAAGGTTTCCTTCCTAAGATTCATGGGTGTTAGTATATCCTAAGATTAATGGGTGTTAGTATATTTGAATTGCTTTCTTTCCATTTTGAAGGAAAGAACGTAATGTTCTTATCAGAGACTTTATTAAGTCTCATGACTTGTCTCTTACAATATTAAGATCTTATCCCTAGATGGCTACATAAGGAAATGTGACTCTTAGTCACTTCTTTCTTATGTGGTCAGCTTCCACGTTTTGGGTGGTGATAGTTATAATTCTTTATCCACTTATTAGTTAATTGGGTAATGTCCTGTTACCCGGTAAGTAATCAATTACCCGTATAATTTAAAAAAATTATCTCAAATTACTTAAAATTCTACTTATTTTTAAAATGCTTCATATATACTTTATATATTATACTACCGTGGTCATATAGTACCTTACATGGTACTAGTTTATAATTATCGGGTATTATCGCTCGACCCATATTTTATTCCAAATTGACCACTTTCAACAAAACTCGTTTTTAATCCGTGTACCCTCTTATTCTTCATAACACTTATTTATTGTTTGGTATAAATGGCGTAAGTATGTTAATGTCAAAGTGATCTCATCCCCGAGTCTTACATCGATTAACTAAAGACAAAATTTTAACGTACAATACTTTAGGGTGCAACATCGTCGTAACTTAATACTGCGAAACGTGACATCACTGTAATGTAATACCATGGGACGTGACATCTCACTTCCAAGCTCTCATTAATTTATTTATGGCGTATTTTCATGTACGAAAATATGGGGTGTAACATCATCCCCCCCTTTAGAATATTCGTCCTCGAATGTTGACTGATGCGCTTATTGTTCTCATATCCCATAGCTCTTGCAAATACTTTAGTAGTCCTCTTGCCATCTAGGCAACTGTTCTGTGAATAAGTCCAAAGTTCAGGGTATTCCCCCCCTTAGGCCTCTTTCCCACGCCATGATTTGTGATCAAATTCCTTCCAATCTCATAACTGTTGTTACCTCCCATCATGCAGCTTCTACGATACTGACCTTGTAAGTGTGCTTATGCGACTCTCCTCTTCTTTTTCCTCCAGTTTTTAGCCAATCCTGAAGTTCTTCGTTTTTGTTGAACTTACGAATATTGCTATCTCTTATTTTATAGATGTGGTTATCCATTCGTATGACTTTACTGCATCTACATAGGTCATACTATACCATAACTCTTACCTCGACTTCTCGTTACTGAGGTCTGCTACCAAATCCCATGTTACTTTCAGTGCTTATCCCATATGTATAAATCTATGTCCTCTAATGCTTCCACATTACTGTTCATCTTAAGAATGACGGCCTAATCTCTTCTCACACTTTATAACTTTTATCCATCCATTATTGATTCACCTCAATTTTGATCCATAATCCACCCCTAATAACTTAACCTTTTATGTAATATTGCTGCTAGGATTCACATTTTATCGGGGAACATCTGAAATGATTAGATTGATCCACCTGGGGCGATACCCTGCTTTCATAATCGTATCTTACGACATCCCAATGTGATTTTCCTTGCGTGGGTATTTTAATCCTGTCTAATTCATGAGACCCCTTTCTGTTATTCGTCAGATCATTACTCAATCGAAGGCCTAAACGTCATTTTTTTCTATAATAATTACACCCTCATTCTATTAACAGGGCAACATTCCATCTCTTCTGAATGTTATTAGTCTTATACTCCTTCGATTTCATTCAGGCTATATTGAACTTTCTATAACTTAGAGAAACCATTAGCTTTCTTGTTTTCATGGGTTTTTAATCCCGAGGAGTTATCCGTTCTCGTCACCCTTTCACTTACCTTTCCTCATCCTTACTTATGTTTTGTTATAACTTTGTTGCTCTACTATTCTTTAGCTTGGGACCTATACATATCTATTTATTTTATTCGCAGCCTTCCTTCAACTTGCTTGCACCATAGATTTCCTTATGTTGTTCTGGAACATCAAGTGAGACATCACATCGTCTCTAACTATCCGTTACTCTCATAATCAGGCTTTTTGATACCTAGACCATAGGCTGGAAGATATGCTACTGACGCTGCTGGTATCATTCCTGGATATTGAATCCCCGCGTTTTTAGACTTCTATCCAAAGTATGGATTATTCACGATCTTCTGCCTTTGAGTATCTTGTACGTTGTTCACCTTTACCTTACTTACCTTAAAATTTCGCATCGTATCTTCTATCTCTTTCTTGACCTTCCCTCCACATAGGTATAATTCACGTCCATAACTTGAAGCTCTATTATAATACTCGCACCTCTGCTACATACACTATCCAATGGGAGTTTCGTGCTAACTTCTCATGAGGCTGGTACTTCTTCTAACTGGCTTTCTTGTAGAGCCATTATGGATTATGGTTGTTATGTTATTTCTCTTGGACATCTGATATTAAGAGTGATTCTGTCATGTTCTCAAGCACAACTTCTATAATTTTTCTAGGTCCAATAATCAGACTCTTGATTTACTTGGGTGATGTGATTCTTTAGCTTCCTCTTCCTTCCGATCAACCTTTATGTAGGATTAAGATATCTTCCAATCTGCGGCTCATAGTATTAGTTATTACTTTAGCCCTCCATGGATGCTATGGAATATCCATGATACAATCTTCTAATAATTCATTCCTTTGTCTATAACCTGGGCTCAATTCTTTCTTTTAACTTATATCAGAATCTTTTATGGCTGTATGATTGTTAACATATATGCTGTATGTATAAAAATCTATACTCTTAAGTGCGTTCATAACATCACCAACTCGGAATCATTGATCAAATAATTCCTTTCATTCCTTCTTGGCTTTCTTTTAACGTAAACTATTACCTTTCCTGATATTTCTTCCCCATTATTGCATGCATACTTAGCTTATCTTAGCTCCCACATATGCCGGAATTTTCGTACAACTCATATAATCTTCGACTATTTCTTTTGATATTTACTTCCCGTTCACTAGCCACGGTAGATCCCTCTTTTTTATGGAGGACGTACAGTGTTGTTGTGAAACTATTGTTACAAGACCATTTCCTCTTTAGGTTACTGTGCTTAGGTTGCAGCCTTCTTCCTCATTTCCACAGCTAGTCCTTTACTGTAGTACTTTGGGAGGATCCTCTAACTCTTGTAAAGATGCGAGCTTATTATATCATATTCCCAATAGAATTTTTAATGTTCGTGCTCACTTGTAATTATCCTTAGTTACATACCTCCACACTCATCTGCTCGTACGACTGCTTCTGAACTGAAGTTTTGACTGCCTTCCCAGTGGCACTTTCTTTTATCCCCGTAATACTCATACAATACCTTTAACTACCCCGACTCTTGTTTGAATATATGTCAAGTATTATAATGATATTCTTTGAGGATGAATTCTCCATGTTGGGTTTCACTATGTTTATATTACATGATCTGATGACTCGTCCGTAACCCCATGTTTAGCCATAACTGGGATCTTCCTGACTAATTACTAACTACTCATTGGCCCATTCTCATGTCAATATTCCGCGTAATCTTTCTTGGGTTATTTCCTTTGTCTTAACGTACGTATCACATTGGCTCCTTATTTATTAATAACTGCTCGGGCACGAACCTTTACTTCCTCTCCTTGACATCGTGCTTGCACAATATTCTTGAATCATAGTGTATCTATAAGATTTGGATAAGTGTCATCTCATTACTCTTTCATTTATCGCATTCTTCCTTTACCATTCCATAGTCACTAGAACCACTTAATTCTAACTTAATGACACATCACTCCATATTCATCCCTTTAGGGGTGTACTAAGAGCTGAATCCACGAGGATCTTCCTATAGATGGTTTACCTCTTCATCTTTGGCTTTGTTTCTCGACATCAATGATCCTTACTCGCCTTGTGGCAATCCTTCTGTACTAAGGATGACAAATTCCCTTACTCGCGAGGGCGACACTTAATGTAACTGGCACATACATTCCCTTAAGCTTAACTTTGCTCCCCTTGCTTGCTTTAGGGAAACGTCCTCCTGAATGACCATTCTCTGATTTTCCCATGAATCTTCTTTTATTGCCCATTCTATTATCGCCGGAACACGATATGAAATTCTCATGATGCCGGTCGTTATCAAATCACTCAGCCCCTAATTCATATTTTGTTTTTCTGATTCACCAGTCCATATTAATTCCTACTACTCTGGGGTCTAACTTTTCCTCTTGGTAATCGCGCTAGAGTTGCGAACTTATTTCTCAAAATGAGTATATGACTTTATGGCCTATATTCTTTCATTGTCTCAAGGCCTGTCATCTTTTGTCTTTCCCTTCACTTGACTGTAAATTCTATAATACTGTCATCATTTTTTTGACCTACCGTTATCATCCATGTATCATATCTTACTCATAATGCTTCATTAACTCTCTTCTTATCTCCCGCTAATTATCTATGTCTGCTGCTTTATTCTAAAAACTCGAACAAAATATTCTTTTGCCTTTGGCTCCCCTTGTTCCATCTCTTGGCTCTTTCAATTGCCTAACATTCTTTCTTTACTGGGGGTGGGAGCCATACTAAGTTAATATTTATTCCTTCAAGGCTTCCAGTGCTCATATCTAGCTTTAATATTTTAGGGTGCACCATCTAGGTGTCTCACGAGGAGATCTACTAGCACACTTGCAATATCCTTTGAAAATGTCAACTAACACAAACAATCCATTCACCATTTTGGTTTACTCTAACCCCAACCAGGTCCTGATGTTCCGTCCTTTTCTTAAACTACACCTGTTAGCCCTCATAGGGCATAACTGAGATGGGTACGACCAATTGTACATATCTCTGTTATTGTTGAGGGTAACTCTTAATGCTTATATTTTTCTACCGGAACTGTAATACCGATAATCTTCATTAACTGGGTGCCTCGTACCCTTCTTCGCCTTTCTTCTTTTACTTCTTAAAAGCATTGTCTTTTACCATAAAGGTGGATAAATATTCCTGCCTTAAGGTCTCTTATTAAGAGGCTTACACCTTTCAGTACACCCATGATTTGCTAAAGACCTCACATTTACTTATCATAAGCAAGATGCAAAATTGAGTTCCTCTAAATCAATAATTCTACAGCTGTATCTTTTATCGATCGTCTTTCTGAATGAAGGCATCGTTTTATTACGAATAAAAGTTCGGGACTTGAATTCTTATAAGTGAACTCTACCACACGATCTAGAGTAAGAAGAAAGAGTGACAGTCTTAAATGCCCTGTAGCCTCCTGCTTATAAGTGTGGTGCACGACACACCCATAAACAAGACTCTACTAGACACGACTTGTAGACTCCCAAGGATAAAACTGCTCTGATACCACTTTTATCACGACCCAAACCGATGGACTGCGATGGACACCTGGTACCTTACTCAACCGAGTACCAACGTAACTTATCTTTCTTATTACATTATCATATACACATGACATAAAGGCCTAATAAGCCAACATGATTATTTATAAACTCAAGACATCGTCAGACAAGGCCGTACAATCTTTCACATACACGACATATGTCACAAGCCTCTAAGAGTACATAAATGTCACAAAGGTTGGGACAGAGTCCCGCCATACCAAATAATACACATCTAAATTATACCAGCCAAACAAGCAACTCCGAAGCAAATTGAGCGTACCAACATCTTCCGCTGAGCTGATAGCCTACTTGGAGGGCTCTCGACCTATCTATCGGGACCTGCGGGAATGAAATGCAGCGTCCCCAGGTAAAAGGGATGTCAGTACGAAAAATGTACCGAGTATGTAAGGCACATAAATAAGTACATAACAGACAAAGAAGAAATATAGAGTACTTGACTCAACCTGTAAGTCTGAATAACTCTATAAATCATGAAATACTTTTAGTGTCATGCATATGTGTATGAATGTCATGTCGTGCATGGGTACATGTCTCATAACATCATCAGCCTCTGAGGGCATCCCATCATATCATACAACCACTATGGGCAAAATCATCAACGTACACCAGCTGATCAGGTGGTAGTGCGTATATAACGCCATAACCTCTTCCCATATCCCATATACATATACATATATATATATACGCATATATAACGCCGTTTAAATCATATTTCAGCCACTATGGACAACATCATTATCATATACCAGCTGATCAGGTGGTGGTGCGTATATAATGCCGTAACCTTTTCCCATATCCCATATACATATATTTACATATATACGCGTATATAATGCTATATGATCATAGTTCAATGCACATGTATGAAATGCATGAAAAAATACGTAATAAAATCTTTCAGAGCTTCATAAGACTATTTTGTCTTTGAGTAATATCATAAAGTAAACTCTTTTCAACTTTCATATTTTTATTGAAACCCATGAACAAATGATAAAATATTATGACACACGGAAATACAAGAATATAGATATCTCTAATACTTCTATGAATAGAGTCATTCATGGAATTTGTGCATTTGCACATTGCGTTCGTATCATATGGATCATGCCAAAAGAAAGAAGGGATAGCCTTAACATACCTGGAGTAAGAACGACTCCTTATAATTATCCCATTAGAAACTTTCGTGGATTGAACTTAGAACCCAAAATTCGGATTAAGCATTTGCGTTTTGAAACTGATGAACAAATCAACTTCTGCTTCTTTGAAATCACTTGAATGAAATTGCTGCTTTACCAACATTTTTGGAATGATAATTAGGCTTCCAAGGTTTCCTTCCTAAGATTCATGGGTGTTAGTATATCCTAATATTCATGGATGTTAGTATATTTGAATTGCTTTCTTTCCATTTTGAAGGAAAGAACGTAATGTTCTTATCAGAGACTTTACTAAGTCTCATGACTTGTCTCTTACAATATTAAGATCTTGTCCCTAGATGGCCACATAAGGATATGTGACTCTTAGTCACTTCTTTCTTATGTGGTCAGTTGCCACGTTTTGGGTGGCGATAGTTATAATTCTTTATCCACTTATTAGTTAATCGGATAATGTCCTATTACCCGGTAATTAATCAATTACCCGCATAATTTAAAAAAATTGTCTTAAATTACTTAAAATTCTACTTATTTTTAAAATACTTCATATATACTTTATAAATTATACTACTGTGGTCATATGGTACCTTACATGGTACTAGTTCATAATTATCGGGTTTTATCGCTCGACTCGTATTTTATTCCAAATTGACCACTTTCAACGAAACTCGTTTTCTTTAATCCGTGTATCCTCTTATTCTTCATAACCCTTATTTATTGCTTGCTATAAATAGCGTAAGTACGTTAACGTCAAATGATCTCATTCCTGAGTCTTACATCGGTTAACTAAAAACGAAATTTTAACGTACAATACTTCAGGGTGCAACATCGTCGCAACTTAATACTGCAAAAGATCACCATAATGTAATACCGCTGGACGTGACATCTCACTTCTGGGCTCTCATTAATTTATTTATGGTATATTTTCATGTACAAAAATATGGGGTGTAACAAAAGATCGATGAGGATGTTACACATCATATTGGTGTAGGATGGATGAAGTGGATGTTAGCATCTGGAGTCTTGTGTGATAAGAGAGTGCCACCGTTACCCAAAGGTAAGTTGTATAAAGTGGTTGTTAGACCAACCATGATGTTTGGGGCTTAGTGTTAGCCTGTAAAGAACTCATATATCAAGTAGATTAAAGTAGCAGAGATAAGGATGCTGAGGTGGATATGTAGGCACACTAGGATGGATAAGATTAGGAATGATGATATTCGGGTGAAGGTACATGTGGCTCCTATTGATGACAAGATGGGGGAAGCGAGACTCAGATGGTTCGGGCATGTTTAGAGGAGAAGCCCAGATGCGCCGGTAAGGAGATATGAATAGCTGGTTGTGGAGGGAACGAGAAGAGGTAGAGGGCGGCCTAAGAAGTATTTGGGAGAGGTGATCAGGCAGGATATGGCGAGACTTCAGATTTCTGAGGACATGACACTGGATAGGGAGATGTGGAGGTCGAGTATTTGGGTTGTACGTTAGGAGGTAGTTTGAGTTTTTCCTTATTTTGTACCATTGTGAGACCAGTCTGGTAGGGTTTTTGTCTAAGATAGTTAGTGGCAATGTTGTGTCTTACTATTTCACTTTTCAGCGCAAGAACTATTTACTAGCTACCGCTTTTACTTTGCATCTTTCTTCTGAAATTCATGTTGTTCCTGTTTTTCATATGATTTCTTTGGTGATACTAATATTGTCTCCTTTTGTCTTTTTATTTTCTTGAGCTGAGGGTCTTTCGGAAATAGCCTCTCTACTCCTTCGGGGTAGGGGTAAGGTCTGCGTACACACTACCCTCACCAGACCCCAGTACTGGGATTTTACTGGGTTGTTGTTATTGTTGTTGTTCTTTTTGTTTGTGGTTCTAAAAATATGTGATCTATTTTCATGCTGGTTGTTAGGCAATAGACGCTAAATGAAAGATTAGAAAGAATAAGATAATAGCTTGTAGATACTATAATAATCAAACTGAATGGCTGGAATCGAAGCCTCGAGCTTGTGTATACGGGGCCTCGAGGTCGAGTCCGGTGCCCGACTAAGGGCAGTCAATGGAGGATTAACAGTTATGATATATTCGATGGTGACTCTTTATGACCAATAATGAGCAATAAATGTAGAACAATAGATAGAACACAATAAATGTACGCAATGTAAGTAATGAGATCAAGAGAATATGTTAAGTTAGGAAGCAGAGAGAATGTTCTTGTATATTCAATATTGAGTATCAGATCCGCTTTACAAAATGACAAGGATCCCCTTTATATATGAGGGAGAATCCCAAAATAGTACAAATGTATTTATTATAGAGATATGGGGCTGGTACAGCCATTTAATGCCATGATATGAGTTTGGACTAGCCTAATAGACTTTGTCAGCTCTAGTCACGTGCCTTGGGAACCTCACATCGATCCACCGTAGCCGCTGATTTACATTCCTTGAAGCCGATCGTTGGGAACCCTCGGGGTCGGAACCTTGAGCTGAGCCTCGAGCCTTCTGGGGTCAGTCTCTACGAGGCGCCTTGATGATCGTAAAATTGAACCGCAGATTTTTACCTTATACACAAGGGTAAAACATGATTCAATTAATTCCAAATAAGACACGTAAGGGTAAATTTAATAAATGGAGGATTTAACATGCTAAAACAACTTCGTATCTAATGAACATAAGAACCTAAAAGCCCTAAAAGATCAAATATCCACAATTATGCTTGGGTACGTACTCGTCACCTCACGTACACGGCCTTCACATGACACAATTAGCACAAATGACTCAAAGCCTAAGGGATAATTTCCCCCACACAAAATTAGGCATGATACATACCTCAAGAAAGTTAGACCGATACTCTAAAATGACCTTCTTGTGTGAGAAAACCTCCGGATAGCTCAAATCTAGCCAAATAGGAAATAATTTCAAATAATAAAGCTTCGTTCTTTATTGAAAACTAAAAACGTCAACTCTGAAAGTCAGCCCCGGGCCCGTACTTCGAAACCTGATTTTTTTTACAAAATACGAAAATTCATTCAATTATGACTTCAACCATACTAATTTCATCAAATTCCGACTCCGCATCAATGTTTAAAACCCCATTATTCTCTTTAGAAATGTTTTTAATAAAAAACACTTAATTCTCCAATCAAAATATGGATAAATTCAAAAATGAACTTCTGTAATCATATTAAAATACATAAATTATGGTTAGATACTGACCTCTATGAAAAGATGAGAAGAACGTCGTGAAAATCACCTCAATAGAAGCTCTAGAACTCAAGATATGGTCAAAATACTAAATAAACACAGTTTGATTTTTTAATACATAGGCATTTCTGCTCTTGCACCCAAAAGGTCGCACCTACGCATTTCCAGCTGTCATTTCCGCTTTTGTGGAATTTTTTTACACCTGCGGGGTTGCTGATGCGGACCCACCTTATCATCTGCAAAGCAGCAACACCAACTCTCTTCTCGACACTAAAATGAACATAACTTCCTCATACGATATCCAGATTCGGTGATTCTTTTTTCTATGTGTATACGGTCGAGATCAAATGCCTTCGATCTATATTCTTGGGAGGTTGCTCTAAGTTCGAGTCCGGGTTAGACCAAGTTCGAGCTCGAGGGACAAGACCCGAGTTCGAAGGTGAAGCACGATGCATACCAAGGTCGAGTGTGTTCTACCCCGAAATAGTACCTTTTTGGATTTGTACCAGAATGAGTTAGATTCCTGCTACGTCCCCAAAGTCATGGCGCAAATTCCGGAATATGATTGTACTATTCCGTACTAGGCGGTTAGACTGCTGTACCAAGAATATTCTTTATCGTAAATGGAAATATTACTTATTTAGGGATTATCCTATTGTATAAATAGGACCCCAATCATTTGTAAGACCACTTATCACTAAGAAAAGAATATTCTCTCTACCTTTTCGCCTACTGTTCATAAACATTGTCCTTTAGCTCTATTGTTCTTACTTTACTTACTTTATTACTCTTAGCCATCTCGAGGTCAGCGTCTCGAGGTCACCACTGTCAAGTATTATTGGTTTAATTCACTTGTCTTTTTTCGTTTCTACTTCATATTTCTTGATTATTAATTGGTATTGAACTAAATCACATATCTTTAAAACCACAAATCAAATTTAATTGTTACTCGTATTTTTGAGGTAAACAGTTTGGCGCCCACCATGGGGCTAAAGATAATAGTAATTATTTCTTTACTGATTCTCATTACACACGTTATCTTTACACTTTTTCTTGTCAAGATTTTTGATTCTCAGGCTTAAAAATGTCTAGCACACAAATTGCACCTGTTCATGACAAAGAAGGTCTTGGAGAAAACATCAACGCAGGAGTCAATGTACTACCGATAAACCCAGGGGAAGTACCAAATGCGGAACCAGTTGATGTTAGTTCGCACATCGCTTTGAATGCAGATCTAGGCAGGGACCCCTTAGGAAATATGCACAGGGAAGCCCGATCCGGTGGCCAAAGAATAAAAGGAATGGGAGATGGGTGAGTCAGCCTCCAAGTGATATTTGAGATGCTGCAAGGTTAGAAAATCCCCATCGCTCAACTTCAGAGTCAGAATAATACTCTAAACACAGCAGAACCAGTAAGCACTCGACACACTGAACCAGTGTTAGAAAGGCTAGATGGAAGTGGCACGGGGACTGACCCCACGATTATGAAAATGCTCGAAGGGCTCACTAAAAGGATCTAGTCCGGAGAAAAGAAAATTGAAGACAATGATAAGAAGGTGGAGACTTATAACTCTCGTGTAGACCAGATACCGGGGGCACCTCCAATTTTGAAAGGTTTAGAAGCCAAGAAATTCATACAAAAATTGTTCAATCAGAGCGCAGCTCAGACGTCCATCCCTAAGAAATTTTACATGTCCGGTATACCCAAGTATAGCGGAACAATCGACCTCAATGATCATATCACTTCCTACACTTGAAAAATCAAAGGAAATGGTTTGACTGATAATGAAATCGAGTCAGTGTTGTTGAAAAAGTTCGGGGAAACACTCTTAAATGGAGCAATGATTTGGTATCACAACTTTGCCCCTAACTCTATTGATTCATTTGTTATGTTAGCAGATGCCTCCATTAAAGCCCACGTCGGGGCCATAAAGGTGGCCACGAGAAAGTTAGATGTTTTCAAAATAAAACAACGGAACGACGAGATGTTAAGGGAGTTCGTGTCCAGGGTTTAGATGGAAGGAATGAAACTGCCGCCGGTTTCCGACGACCGTGTAGTACAGGCCTTCATGTAGGGTTTGAACGAGAGAAGCTCGATTGGTTCTCAACAACTAAAGCAAAACTTGATCGAGTATCTAGCAGTGATGTGGTTGGATGTGCACAACCATTACCAACCAATAATTAGGGTTGAGGACGACAATTAGGAGCTCCCTCGGTGTCACGACTCAAACCGATGGTCCACGACGGGTGCCTTAGTCCTATCTGTCAAACACCCCTAACCATGTGTCTAAGATATGAACCTGTATAACATCTACTGCATTACGAAAATAACATATGTGAAGGAAACCTGCCATCAAGGCATATCTACGTATACGTGCAGAATATAGTGGGTGAGCCGATAAGGCTGCTATAGAAAATTATACATCCAAAAACTGAAAGCCGACAAGGCCATATACAACCCAACTAGACATACTGTCTACAGACCTCTAATAGAAACATAACTATACAAAGATGGTACTGAGCCACGTCATACCGATATACATATATATATATATATATAAATGTATCGTACCAAAATAAAAAGCAGCTCCAGATCAAGTGGAGCACGCCAACTCTCGCTGATCAAGAATCCTAAGAAGGGGGACCGTCAGGTTGCCTACCTGCACCTGCGGGCATGAAACGCAGGCCCCATGAAATAGGGCATCAGTACAAAAAATGTACTGAGTATGTAAGACATGAAAATTAGTACGTAAAAGGCATAGATGAAACATGGAATACTAAAACACATCTTTAAATATGAATAACGTTGTAAATTCTGAAACGTTTATAACATAATGCACGTGCGTATAAATGTCAAACCATGCATAGGTATAGGTGTACATAATATCATCAAGCCACTAAGGGCATCCCATCATATCATCTCGGCCACTGTGGGCAATATCATTAACATATACCAGCTTATAAGGTGGTGATGCATATATAATGCTGTAACCTTTTCCTATATCTCATATTCATATATACGCATATATAACGCCGTCTGAGTCATGGGTAAATGCACATGTATAAATGAATGCAATGCATAATGAAGTAATACAATATGATCTCTTGGAATGTTACGAGACCCATGAATAGACAATGTAATAATAAGATATATAGGAATTTAAAAATATAGGCACCTCTAATACTTTTATGAATAGAGTCATTTATGGAAGTTGTGCATTTGCTCGTTTCATTCGTGTCGTATTGATCATGCCAAAAAGAAAGAAGGGATAACTTTAACATACCTGTTACCGAAATTATTTGAACGAATCTGCTTTGAACATTTTTGAACTGATGAATGGATTTAAATATAAAACTTGCTCCAATGTTTCTTGGATCGAAATATAAAGAAGGAAACATTTATGATTTTTGATGTCTTAGAAAGAGACCTTTTGAATTCTTTTGGTTCTCACGTTTTGGTTCAAAGTCAGATTTGCAAATTGTTGGTTGAAAATGGAAAGCTTCTGCTTTCAACATCTTTGAAGATGAAAATGAATTGCAGATGGTGTCTTTCCTATTGAATTGCTTTTAAGTTTCAAAAATTCATGCCAAAGTCTTATTTGCTAAGACTTATTATGTAACCCATATCTTAGTCATCTTCCAAATTTAGCCATTCGGCAACAATGACTTACTTAGTCATCTCCCAATGCTGTGGCATCTTGCCACGTGGGGTGGGGTGGGATTTTAATAATTTTTATCCACTTATTAGTTAATCGGGTAATATCCCATTACCCGATAATTAATCAATTACACGCATAATTTTAAAAATTACCGCAAATTACTTAAAATTCTATTTATTTTAAAAAATACTTCATATATACTTTATATATTATACTACCATGGTCACATGGTACCTTGCATGGTACTAGTTCATAATTATCGGGTATTACCGCTCTATCCGTATTTTATTCCAAATTGTCCACTTTCAACGAAATTCGTTTTTTTAATCCGCATACCCCTTTATCCTTCATAACACTTATTTATCGCTTTTTAAAAATAACATAAATACTTTAACGTCAAAATGATCTCATCCCCGAGTCCACATCAGTTAACCGAAGACGAAACTTTTAAAGTATGAAAACGCGAGATGTGACATCCTTCACCCCTTAGAAACATTCGTCCTCGAATGTTTAACCTTCTGGGATTTATATAACCTTGGTAGAGTTGGCCTTGTAACAACGCTACTACCAACTCTTCTTGTAGAAACCCAGTAATTTAACGCCATATAGGATCACAATCATTAATACTGATGATGGCCTCCCATGACCAATAACAATAGCTAGCACAAGAATTCGTACACGCACCTTGAGGTTATGACGTCTCAGTCGGACCCTTCTCTGGAAGAGGAAATAGGTAGGGATATCTAGACTTTATGTCTTCCTCGGCCTCCCAAGTCATTTCTTCCACATTGTTGTTCCTCCAAAGTACTTTCACGGAGGCTACCTCCTTATTCCGCAGCTTGCGGATTTGTCGGTCTAGGATGGCAATCGAAACTTCCTCGTATGATAAGCCTTCTGTAATCTGTATATCATCTATGGGCACCAATCGGGTAGGATCACCAATGCACTTTCATAACATAGATACATGAATAACTGGATGGACAAACTCAAATTCCGAGGGCAACTCTAACTCATAAGCTACTCGGCCCACTCTCCGAATGATCCTATATGGCCCAATATACCGTGGGCTAAGTTTGCCTTTCTTGCCAAATCTCATCACACCCTTCATAGGAGATACCTTTAAGAATACCCAGTCATTAACCCCGAACTCTAAATCTCGACGTCGCACATCAGGATATGACTTCTGATAACTCTGAGCTGTCAATAGTAAATCTCGGATAAGCTTTACTTTTTATATGGCTTGCTAAACCAGGTCTGGCCCGTGTAATCCAGAATCTCCAACGTTGAACCACCCTATAGGCGACCTACACTTTCATCCGGAAAGTGCTTAGTATGGAGGCATCTGAATGCTGGAATGGTAGCTATTATTATATGTGAACTCAATAAGCAGCAAATGATCATCCCATCTACCTTTGAAGTCTATTACACAAGCTTGTAACATATCCTCCAGTGTTTGAATAGTACGCTCAGCCTGTCCGTCTGTCTGGGGATGAAATGCTATACTAAGACTTACTTGAGTCCCCAATCCCTTTTGGAAGGACCTCCAGAAGTTAGCTATAAATTGAGCTCCTCTATCCGAGATAATAGATACAGGGACACCATGCAGTCGTACTATCTCCTTAATATAAAGCCTCGCATAATCTTTTAAGGAATATGTAGTTCTAACAGGTAGAAAATGGGCTAACTTTGTCAGCCTATCAACAATACGCTGGGTATGAGGTAAGCCTATGATGAAGTCCATATTGATTATTTCCTATTTCCAAGTCGGAATCTCCATAGCCTGCAATAATCCACCGAGTTTTTGATGCTCAATCTTAACCTGCTGACAGTTAGGGCACTGAGCAACAAATTCTGCTATATCCTTTTTCATTCCGTCCCACCAATATATTTCCCTGATGTCATGATACATCTTTGTCGCTCCTGGATGGATAGAATAACAAGAATAGTGAGTTTCTCGCATAACCTACCGACGCAGCCCTGCAACATTAGGTACACATAATCGTCCTCGATATATGAGGACCCCATCTTCTGTAATTTCAAATGGCGTCTTCTCCTTCTAAAGGGTGGTATCCCTATAATGAACTAACAAAGGATCCTCGTACTGGCATTCCTTTACTTTAGTTACTAAAGAGGATGTTGTCGTATCCTGAAGAGTAATTCCAATGTCACCTGAGTCCAGTAACCGAACTCCAAGACTAGCTAGCTGATGAACCTCATGGGCTATTCCCTCTTTTCTGGCTGCAAATACGACATGCTACCCATAGATCTATGGCTGAGAGCATCGCAACTATGTTTGCCTTCCTTTGATGGTATAAAATATCAATGTCATAGTCTTTAAGTAGCTCCAACCATCTCCTTTGACGAAGATTCAATTCCTTTTACTTGAAGATGTACTGGAGGCTCTTATGATCCGTATAGATATCAACATGAATGCCATACAAGTAGTGCCTCCACATCTTTAGTGCATGAATCACCGCGGATAACTCTAAATCGTGGGTCGGGTAGTTCTTCTCGTGCTTTCTTAGTTGTCTAGAAGCATAAGCCACAACCTTACCATGCTGCATCAGCACACAACCCAATCCAATGCTTGAAGCGTCGCAATAGATAAAATAACCATCGGTCCCTTCTGGGAGCGTTAGAACCGATGCTGAAGTTAACCTGTCCTTTAATGCCTGAAAACTCCGTTCTCAAGCATTAGTCCATTGAAACTTTGCTCCCTTCTAAGTAAAATTTTTTAAAGGTGCTGAAAGGGAAGCAAATCCTTCCACAAATCTCCTGTAATAACTTACCAAACCAAGAAAGCTATGAACCTCCGTCGGTGTTGTGGGCCTTGGACAAGTCTTTACTGACTCAATTTTATGTGTATCCACCCAGATGCCTTCACCCGAAATGATATGCCCAAGGAAAGTAACAGAGTTCAACCAGAATTCACACTTAGAAAATTTTGCATACAACTTCCTTTCTTGTAGAACTCTGAGCACAGTACGCAGATGACCAGCATGCTCATCCTCTGAATGAGAATATACCAATACATCGTCATTAAATACAATTACAAATAGATCTAAAAAAGGCCTGAACATGCGGTTCATCAAATCTATGAATATTGCGGGAGCATTATTCAGACCGAACGACATAACCCGAAACTCAAAGTGCCCATATCTAGTCCTGAATGCTGTCTTCGGAATATCTTCATCCTTAGCCCTTACCCGATGGTACCCAGACCTCAAGTCTATCTTTGAAAAGCACTTGGAACCTTGCAACTGATCAAATAAGTCATCAATCCTCGGGAGCGGGTACTTATTCTTGATCGTCACCTTATTCAGTTGCCTATAATCAATACACATTCGTAAGGAACCATCTTTCTTCCTTACAAACAATACAGGTGCTCCCTACGGTGACCTAGCAGGTCTGATAAAACCTTTTTCAAGCAAGTCCTTTAGTTGTTCTTTCAACTCTTTCAGCTCTACGGGGGCCATTCTATAGGGAGGAATAGATATTGGGTGAGTATCTAGTAGTAGGTCAATAGAAAACTCAATTTCTCGCTCTGGTGGCAGACCCGGAAGGTCGGGAAAAACATCGAGAAACTCATTCACCATAGGGATGGACTAAATGGTTGGTGACTCCACTTCCACATCTTGAACATGAACTAAGTGATAAATACATCCATTTCTGATCATCTTCATTGCCTTGAGATAGGAAATGAATCTTTCTTTCAGCAATGCCATATTACCTTTCCACTCCAAAACAGGCTCCCCCAGAAATTGAAATCGGACTATCTTTGATCTATAATCAACGTTGGCATGACAAGAAGCCAACCAATCCATACCCATTATAATATCAAATTCTACCATATCTAACTCGATTAAGTCTGCTACAGTAAGTCGACCATGAACTATTATTATACAACCCCTATATACCTACTTAGCTATCACCGAGTCCCCAATAGGTGTAGACACCTCAAAAGGTTTAACCAACTTAGGTTATTTCAAACTTACTAGCAACCAACAGAGTAACATATGATAAGGTAGAACATGGATCGATCAATGCATATACATCATAGGAGGAGACTAATAATATACCTGTAACAACATCAGGTGATGACTCTTGGTCCTGTCGTCCTGCCAATGCATAAATGTGGTTCTGAGGGTTGCTCGAGCTAGATGCTCCGCCTTTGCCTCTACCACGACTCATTGGTGCTTGGGGACCTTGCCTAGGGGGGCGTACTGATGATGACGATCCAGCTACAGATCCCGCTGGCTGATCTATGCTTGCATCACCTCTCATTGGAAAATCCCTCATAACATGGCCCGGATAACCACAAGTATAACAAATACCTAATCCCATGCGTCACTTCCCGGTATGCTGCTTACCACATTAAGTACATCATGGCAAGGGTGGCCCCATCTGATTTGACTTACCCCTATACTGAGAACCTGAGGCCCTGAAATTCTAACCAGGCCCTAAATATGTAGAATGATCAAATCTTTTACCACTAAAATGAAGGGGCGCGCTAGCCGAGGGCTGGGATAAATATCTCAAATATTGCTACCTCTAACCACCTCGAAACTCACCAGAAGGACCCGAAGACCTTGCTATCTTATTCTGGGCCCTATCATGCTCAAGATCGGCCCTTTGTTTTTGTTTACGCTCCTCTACATGCTGAGCGTATGCCTGAATACGAGAAATATCCATGTCTGGCAGAAGTGAAACTGACATATAATCGTTAAGCAAATGAGGCCCTAATCCCATCACGAACCGGTGAACCCGCTCCTCCATCTTAGATACAATAGTGGGAGCATACCTAGCCAACGAATCAAACTGAAGACTGTACTCCCGAACACTCATGTTTCCCTGCCGAAGGGTCAAGAACCTATCGAATCTGGCTCGCATAAGCTCTGGTGGCAGATAATGATGAAGAAAAGCTTTTGTAAACTCCTGCCATACCGCTGGAGGGGCATTCTCACCTATGGACGATTCCCAAGACTCGTACCAATTAACTGCAACATCTCGAAGTCTATAGGAAGCTAGCTCAACTGACTCAGTCGCAGTGGCCTTCATTACCTGTAATGTCCTCTGCACTCTATCAATAAAAACCTGAGGGTCCTCATTCGGGCCTGCTCCAGTAAATACCGAAAGGCCTAAATTAATAAAGTCATGAACCCTCGCACTCACGGACCTATCTCCATGACCAATACCTACTTCCTGACGTCGAGCCTGTGCGACTACTAATCGGGTCAATAACTGAATAACATCTCTCATCTCCTGACCCGACGCATCCGACTGAGGTGCTGAATGTACAGGGCGGGGGCTGAAACTGGTGCCCTTCGGAGCTCTTCTGGAAGAGGCGGGATATGTGAAGTCTGAGATGGAACCTCACCATGAGATTCTCTCTGAGCCCTAATAACTCAAGGCGCTCGACTAGTAGTCTCACCAGCAACAGACTTTCCCTTCTAGGCGGCTGTAATCTTTGGAGGCATTGCTAAAAATATAACGTATCATTAGGATCATGAATTCTTGTATTTCACGATCTTAGATAAAAAGAGAGTATAACATCCTATATGTCTTGTAGCCTCCTGTTTATAAGTGTGGTGCACGACACACCCATAAACAAGACTCTACTAGACACGGTTTGTAGACAACCCTAGGACAGAACTGATCTGATACCACTTTTGTCACGACCTAAACCGATGGAACGCGACGGGTGCCTGATTCCTATAAGTCAAACACCCCTAAACATGCGTCTAATATATGAACCTGTATAACATCTGCTGCATTACGAAAATAACATACGTGAAGAAAACCTGCCATCAAGGCATATGTACGTATACGTGTAGAATACAGTGGGTGAGCCGGCAAGGCTGCTATAGACAATTATACATCTAAAACTAAAAGCTGACAAGGCCATATACAACCCAACTAGACATATTGTCTACAGACCTCTAATAGAAACATAACTGTACAAAGACGGGACTGAGCCACATCATACCTATATACATATATACATACATACATATATATATATATATATATATATATATATATATATATATATATACATACATACATATACATATATATATATATATATATATATATATATATATAATGTATCGTACCAAAATGAAAAGCAGCTCCGGATCAAGTGGAGCACGCCAACTCTTGCTAATCAAGAATCCTAAGAAGGGGGACCATCAACTTGCGTACCTGCACCTTCGGGCATGAAATGCAGGCCCCGTAAAATAGGGCATCAGTACGAAAAAGGCATAGATGAAATATGGAATACTGAAACACATCTTTAAATCTGAATAACTTTATAAATTCTGAAAGGTTTATAACGTAATGCACGTGCATGTAAATGTCATGCCATACATAGGTATGGGTGTACATAATATCATCAAGCCACTAAGGGCATCCCATCATATCATCTCGACCATTGTGGGCAATATCATCAACATATACTAGCTTATCAGGTGGTGATGCATATATAACGCTGTAACCTTTTCCTATATCTCATATTCATATATATGCGTATATAATACCGTCTGAGTCGTGGGTAAATGCACATGTATAAATGAATGCAATGCATAATGAAGGAAGACAATATGATTTCTTAGAATGTTATGAGACCCATGAATAGACGATGGAATAATAAGATATATGAGAATTCAAGAACATAGGCACCTCTATACTTTTATGAATAGTCATTTATGGAAGTTGTGCATTTGCTCGTTTCATTCGTGTTGTATAGATCATGTCAAAAAGAAAGAAGGGATAGCCTTAACATACCCGTTCCCGGAATTATTTGAACGAATCTGCTTTGAAGGTTTTTGAACTGATGAATGGATTTAAATATAAAACATGCTCCAATGTTTCTTGGTTTGATATATAAAGAAGGAAACGTTTCTGATTTTTGATGTCTTGGAAAGAGACCTTTTGAATTTTTTTGGTTCTCACGTTTTGGTTCAAAGTCGGATTTGCAAAATTGTTGGTTGAAAATGGAAAGCTTCTACTTTCAACGTCTTTGAAGATGAAGTCCAACTGAATTTCTTTGAACCAATTGCAACATTTTCAACGTCTTTGAAGATGAAACTGAATTGCAGATTGTGTCTTTCCTATTGAATTGCTTTTAAGTTTCAAAAATTCATTCCAAAGTCTTATTTTCTAAGACTTATTATGTAATCCATATCTTAGTCATCTTCCAAATTTAGCCATTTGGCAACAATGACTTACTTAATCATCTCCCAATGTTGTGGCATCTTTCCACGTGGGGTGGGGGTAGGATTTTAATAATTTTTATCTACTTATTAGTTAATCGGGTAATGTCCTGTTACCCGATAATTATTCAATTACCTGCATAATTTAAAAATTACCGCAAAATTAGTTAAAATTATATTTATTTTTAAAAATACTTCATATATACTTTATATATTATACTACTGTGGTCACATGGTACCTTGCATGGTACTAGTTCATAATTATCAGGTATTACCGCTCGACCCTTATTTTATTCCAAATTGTCCACTTTCAACGAAACTCGTTTTCTTTAATCCGTGTACCCCTTTATCCTTCATAACACTTATTTATCGCTTTGTAAAAATAACATAAATACGTTAACATCAAAATGATCCCATCCCCGAGTCCACATCTGTTAATTGAAAACGAAACTCTTAACGTACGAAAACGTGAGATGTGATACTCGAGTTCAGTTCATCCTAATGGGTTTGTGGACCAGCCCCCAAGGGATACAAACAGGTAATAAAGATCAAACACGGGGTATCAACTATAAATCAATCAAAGGAACCACGGTTCCGGTCAGAACGCTCCTTGGAATGATCAAAAAAATGATCGGGCTCAAAGTTCTCGGGAACTCGTAAATGGAAACAGATTCGATAAGCATACCGATCCCGCAAAGGCTCCTCGGTTATCGAAGTACAACTTTGGCGTTGATGCATCAGAAATCGTGTCGGCTATTGGAAAAATCAAATACACCAAGTGAACCAGGCCTATACAAATCGATCCTTCTCAAACAAATCCAAACTTGATGTGCAAGTATCACTCATGGCCATAGGACAGAAGATTGTTAGCAGCTAAGGGAACAGGTGGCTTAGCTGTTCAACGAGGGCCACCTTCAAGAATTTCTTAGTGATCGGGCTAAGAATCACTTCAGGGAAAGAGATGCAAGGAAAAATGAGCATGAAGAACCACTGCATGTAATCCACATGATCATTCGCGGAGTCTATGTACCTCAACAACCTATATTCAAGTGCACCTAAGTATCAATCACAAGAGAGAAACGGACTCGGAGCTATGTGCTCGAGGACGTTCTATCATTCTGTGACATGGAAACAGAAGATATATCTCAGCCTCACAATGACGCCCTGATAATCTCTATCCTTCTAAATAAAATTCAAGTTAAACATGTTTTAGTGGATCCAGGTAGCTTAGCGAACATAATTAGATCGAGGGTCATGGAACAACTCAAGCTACAAGATCAGATTGTACCTGCATCCCGGTTGCTGAATGGCTTCAACATGGCATGGGAAACAATGAATGGAGAGATTATCTAGCTAGTGAACATAGCCGGGACCATATAAGACACCAGGTTCCATGTCATCGAAGGTGATATGAGGTGTAATTCACTCCTTGGGAGGCCATGAAGACACAACATGAGGGAAGTGCCTTCAACTCTTCACCAGATCATGAAATTCCCAATAGAGGAAGGAGTAAAAATAGTCCACGGAGAATAACATGCTGCAAAAGAGATGTTTGTAATCGAGGAAGTGATGCCGATACCAGAATCTTGGCCGTAGAGAAATCGAGTGTCATAGGTAAGTAGGCGGTTAAATAGCAATCATAGCTCACGGCCTTGACGAAATCGAAACAACAGGTAATTGAAGGCGAAGAAGAGTCCGATGCTACCATGTCAACCGCCTGAGAGAAAGGTACACCTGGGAACGAGATTAACCGTTGAACTCAGGAAAAAGCTCATTTAATTTTTTATTGATAATATGGATTGTTTTCCTTGGTCCCATTTAGATATAAGAGGTATTCCACATGAAACCGCCATGCATCGGTTTAGCACCGATCCCAAGTTCAAACCGATGAAACAAAAAAGGAGGCCTCGGCCCGAGAAGCTACATACCAATGTCTAGTTGACCGGATGTCCGAAGAACAAACAGGTAAAACAATGAAAGACTATATTGATGATATGACTATTTAAGTCACTGCGCACAGAGGACCATTTTAATCTATTTGCAGGAAACATTCAAAGTTTCGAGGCAATGCATCATGAAGCTTAACCCAGGGAAATATGCCTTTGGAGTTGGCTCGGGTAAATTTCTCGGCTTCATGGTGTCAAATCGGGGCCCAAAACCATCCCCGACAAGTTCAAGTCTTTCAAAGAAATCACGATCGTAGATAGCAGGAAAAAATCGTACCGAGTCCTTGGAGTTGTTGATGAAGGGTCTTCCAAACTCAGCATGATGGAAGATATCGAAGGCACGCAATCTCGAAGACACACTATTTACACGAAGGCCTTAGGTTTTAAAGCACGCGTTGCACTCTTTTTCCCTTAGATCAGATTTGTCCCAAATGGGTTTTACCGGCAAGGTTTTTAACGAGGCAACAATTATGTGCTACCTAGGGAGAACTCAACAGTATCCAAGACTTCACTCAAGGTTTTCAATCAACCTCGAATACGGGGGCATCGCTCTTGGAGGTTAATCACCCTCGGAGGTTATATGTTCAAGGAAAATACATCACGCCTAAGAATGTCTCGATAGGAAAATTTTGTAATGGTCTAAACGGTCAAGACGAACCGTGTCCATATCGAATAGTCGAGCCCTGACGACAAATCATGTACGCATGTACCAATTATTTAAAGAAGCATTCTGTTAATATCAAAAACACTTTGTGTCCCAAAGAAGTCTACTATTAGACGAGCACTACACTTATAATCCTAGGAGAAACAGCTCAAGAGCCAAAGCATACAAGCACCCCCGAATACTCGAGGATTTCAATCGACAGTCAGTACATCCGAGTCATCGAAAACTCGGACTAGTATGACCTCAAAGAGGCACCCCCTTGAATAAAAGGCCAAGGCCAATACACTCGGGGACTAACTTTTTTAACAAGTTTGAAAAGTTATCGGGAAACAAGTCAAAGTGATATACCCAAAGGCTATGGCCATATTAAAGGCTACGATCATATAAAAGCCTACGGCCGAAATAATGCAGCTCGAAGACGTCTGACTTCTACAATAAATTAAAGGCCTTCAAACACTTTGTAAAAACCAGTTAAATCAGGCTGCCCTCGGCAAAAGCAAAATATAATGGGCTTCGATAAATTCATCACCTAAATAATTTAATGGGCTTCGATAAATTTAGTCCTTGAATAATTTGAAGGTTTCAATAACATTTTCTTACCTTGAAAATGGTAATTACAATTAGATTTGATTTTATGGTTCTAAAAATATGTGATTTATTTTTATGCTAGTTGTTAGGTGATAGATGCTAAGTGTGAGACTAGAAAATAAGATAAGATCATGAAGGCAACGTGCTAAGCAAACCGAGTGCCTGAGAATCGGGGCCTCGAGCTGGCCTATACGGGGCCTCGAGGTTTAGCTATGCGTTAAGCTGGGAACGGACAATGAAGGACTAACAATTCTAAGAGATTTGATAGGAGATCTTTATGATCAATAATGAGTAAAAAATGAAGAACAAATAATGAGACACAATAAATGTTAATAATAGAATCAAGGGAGAATGTTCTTAAGTTAGAGGGCAAAGAATGTTGTTGTATTGAATGTTGTATATTGTCCCCTTTACAAAATGATAAGGGTCCCCTTTATATATGAGGGGGAATCCCATAATAGTACAGATTCATTTATTACAATGATATACGGCTGGTACAGTCATTTAATGCCAAGGTACATGCTTGTACTATTCTTATGGACTTGGTCAGCTTCAATCATGAGACTTGGGAGTCTCCCACTCATTCATCATAGCCACCGATTTTCTCTACCCCGAGGTCGGGCATAGGGAACCCTTGGGGTCAAGCTTCGAACTGGGCCCTCGGGCCTTCTAAAGACGGGCTATGGGATGTAATAACGATCAAAAAATTGGGCTCTCCGATTTTAGCCATATACAGATAGTCCCCGCTTTCTTAGATTAAAATGATGAGAAACGATTTTGACATCGATCTCCTTGAGCCTCTCATAATGACATCATGCTTATGACGTAAGCTTTTGTGATAACTGAGACATCACATCGGTTCATCTTTCCAGAAGCTTTCAATGTTATCGCCGATTTATTTTCCCAAAAGCGATAATATCGCCGCCAATCCGTTTCCCAAAAAGCATTAATTGCGCCTGTCAATACGTTTCCCAAAGGCGCTGATTGCGCCATCGGTTACGGTACTGCCTTTCTATAAATGGGAGTTTTCTTGAACCAAAACTCCATCCAGTCATTCTCCAACAGCCTTAAACTCTCTTATTCTCTCCATCCTTATTCAAACTCTATTTTTCATGTTTCAAGTCCGTGATGGTAAGGTCACATGGCAATTGTCTTTCTAGTTATGCCATGGCTCATTTTCAGAGCTTTTCCCCACTGAATGGGATTGTACTGGTTTGTTGTTGTTGTTGCTATTGATGATGATCCAAAGTAATGAGAGGGAGACTTCGAATTATCCCCGTATTAGAGGATATGTGGACCATGAACTACTGCTCATCTCCCTTAACTTCAACTGGTGTGGCACTTCACTCCTTTTGTTTTCCATGGAGTGAGGTGGTGACATCTACTAACTTTTGCATCCCACACCGGTGCAATTTCTCAACAAGTGGCTTCCCAATAGAAGTGCTGGCGAGACCTATACCCGCTAAATTTTTCACCAAGCCACAATTTTCCCTGCCTGTTAAAAGCTTTTGATCTTTCATAGGCTACAACCTCTTCCTTATCTTTTTCTACTTCGGAGGAGAGTCTCGAAGATGGTATTTGGAAGATCGAAATGGGGTCCCCAAGGAAATGGTTCTCACAGATATTGCTTCTGAGGATGTACCTTCGAGAGTAGATTAGACTTTTAGCTATTATTTTTTGCTTCTTTGTTTCTGTGTAAGGACCCCTCATAGGCTTTTGTAATCAACGTTTATTATTACAAAAATGTTTCTTCAATTTGTCCTTGATTTGTGCTAGATTTTACTTTGTTTGCATTTGTAAAGAATCCGAGCATGCGACTTTATCGATCGATCCGAATACTGGACCCGGACTTAGGTATTCCCTTGGTTCTTGATTGGCTAATATAATATTCCCTGAAACCCTTTGACGTTCCTCGGACTAAGTCCAGATGGAATTGATACAAACTTAGGCCGCCGAAACCTCCGACTTTGTATTGAGTAAGAGTGGGGCCTCGAATTTTAGAAAAAACTTAGCCATTTTAGGCCCTGTCGATAGTCCTCGAGAGACAGAGTTTCTTGGTCACCTGAAAATAAAGACAACCCTCGAGACTTTTCAAATAGTTCCCGAGTGAGAGTTTACCTGAACTCGGGTGGCCTCAAAAACTTGCTTTGGAAAATGAAGACAGCTTTAAGGTGTCATAGATAGACCCTGAATGAGGATACCCTTGAAACTAGCCGAAAGAGCGTTTAAATTGATCTAAACGCAAAAATAGTCCTGAGGTTTTATTAATAACCCTCAAGTGGGAACCGACTTGGGCCTAGAATGATCTTCGAGATCGGGAACCATCTCGAGGCTAGGTTTATGTGGGTAGGCTCTTGGAGCCCATCCTTATGGTAACAGAGGTCATCGAGATAGGGTACCATCTCGAGACTAGGTTGATGTGGGTCTTTGATCCCTCGAACGCTGTATGACAGCGTCAATCATGTGACATGGTCATGAAATGATCGAGGTGATCCCCCTGATACACCTCCTCGAAAGTGATAATGGCCTAGTCGGAACTAATTGGCCTCTAGAGAAGGTGGACAGTCGTCGCTTGCTCTATATATGAGTTTGTTTCCTTCCTTATTGAAGATTCTGCTATTTTGAGCTGCTACCCCTTTTAATAGAGTTCTTCTTCCTTCCTTCAACTCTTTCACCTCTTTAATCTGAAGCTTTTGCCTAAGTCCTTATTTCACTTCTCTTGTTCCACCGCAGTCTGCCACGCCCAAACCTATTCACCCAGAAGAGGAGAGTTCCGCCTCTGCATCTCGCTCGATTAGTGGTACACTGCCAGCGTCCGGTGAGCTAACCCCGAGGGGCTTTATCTCAAAGAGGGACTTTACGTTAGAGAGACCTCTCTATGTTCAGGTCCACTAGGAGTATGCATCGAGGTTTATTTCATCAATAAAAGAAGGACACCTCGAGGCGGTGAGGAGAGACTGCGGATGTGGAGAAAAGGTGGTATTGCAGGTACCTTCCGCGGAAGAGAGCATCATGGCTCATTTAGAGGGGTTTCTGAACGTATACACATACCCCTTTATGTTGGGACCTCTTGATAGAGTTGTGTTCGACTTCTGTCAAAGATATCGGGCTACCCTGGCACAGGTTCACCCGTTGTTCTGGAGGGAAGTATTGATGATGAGGTTCTTTGCAGAGGAAGCCGGGCTTGAGTTCACCCTTAGCCATCTCATTAGGCTGTATCGGCCCTTTCATCACCGAGGCCTAATAACTTTATGATTTCGATCAACCAGGCCCTTTATTGTCGATGATGAAGAAAATAGGGACTGAGGGTGGATGAATCGATTCGTCCGAGTAAGGACTGTCGATATTATCCCCGTGGAGTTCCTACCGTTCCTTGAGAAATGGAATGTCACACGTAAGTGTTACACTTGTGTTTTTATTGTTTTTGCTCATGCTGGAGACAGATTCTGTAAAGACACTTTCCTTTTCTTTTTTTCAGCAAGTCCTGTGGATGCCATACGAGGTCCCCGACCTGACAGATTGGGCTTGGAAGATGGCAGCCGCTCGACCTATGATGAACGTAAGTGGCGAAATTAGTCCAAGGGTAGATGGGAGGCAAAACACCACGGTACGTGCTGTGTGGTTTACTTTCTTTGAAAGGTACTTTCTTTTATGTGTACTAACTCCGTCATCGCAGGTATTGTGGAATTTTCTGAGATGAGGTTGTGCTCCCTCAGAGAGGAGGAAGGATCGTCAGCTTCGAGACTGAGGCATAATAACAAATGGAAGGAACCCTCGCATGGTGAAGGTGCTCATAGTGAGACATGTCCTGCCCGGTGGGCCAGAGAAGATCTCTCAGCTGAGCCTACAACACCAGAGGCTTCTAGCCTTAGACAAATGGTTTCTCCTTTGCCGCTGTCTTCTTTTCCTATCGAAGGCACTTCGAGGGACAATGATTTTCTATTGCCGTCTTCTTTTCCCGTCGAAGGTACTTTGAGGGGTGTTTGAGGCCAGGGGCCGCCTAACGCAAGCGAGGTCTTAAATGATCACATTCCTATTGGGAGCGGCTCTACTGGGGCTGATGAGAAAAGGCCGATAGGTGTGCGTTCGACTTTTGAGGAGACTCAGCGGCTCTGTTCTGTGGTGAGTTTTGGCTGATTGTATTAGTTTTTCAGTTTTGCACTTTAATTTACTTATTGAGATCCCTTTTCGTATGCCTTTGACAAGCTTAAGTCTAAGCTGCTTCGCCATGAAGCCAGGTTGCGAAAATCCTTGGATGGGGAGAAATCCCTCAGACTTCTTTTTGACAAAAGGGGAGAGGAGTTGGTATACCTGCTGTACGAGGCGAATCAAAGGCTGAACTACGAAAGACACCTTGAGAAACAGGTAGCCTTTGCTCCACAGGAATGCATGCTTCTTCTTCTATCCCAGAGATTAATATTTTGATACTTTAGTTGCAGAGCAAGACAGAGAGTTTGGAATGACTTTGGGGCGAGGTTGGCCAGGCCAAGCATGAGTGTAATGAGCTAAGGGCTCAGATAGGCGTCCATATTGCGGCCAAGAAGAATGCTTTGTCCAAGTTTTCTACCCTCGAGGTACAACTCCGGAATGCTCGTGAAAATAGTTCGGTTCAGACGAGCATGATTAAAAGGCTCGAGTCTGCGCTTTTGAAGATGAAGGCCGAGGTCGTGGACGCCCGAGCTGAAGCTGAAGAGATTCAAGATAAGCCCGATAAAAAAGTGGCTGTGTACTTAAAATACGCTGCTGACGCTCGAGTTAAGATGAGAGGGGCTTTCGATCGAGAGAGTAGAAGCAACGAATATGTCCGGTGCAAATCTCGGAGGGAAACCCTCGAGGAGATCCATGCTAGGAGCTTCAATCTCTCTGAAGAGATAAAGCAGGCAAAGGCAGACGAATATGATGCCAAGTTCCTTTTGTCCGATGCCAAAGATAATGAGGAAGAGGTCGACAGGCCACAGTCCCCAAAGGGAACGTAGACTAGGCCTTTCTTTTCTGATTCTGCGCATAATGCTCTTAGAGAACATTTTAAATGGAGCTTTGTATTTTTTCACATATACGTATAAAAAGAAACCTTTCGGTTTCATCTTTCGTGCATTTCCCTTCACTTGTGTATTTTTCTTTTTCTTTGAATTTCGACATTCATCATTGATTGGCCAGGTGAACTGGACTTCAAGGTAAAAACCCTTAGGTTTATAATTCAGCCCTGGGGCTTGTGTTAGGCTGGCACGTAGGCTCTTACACGTAGAGTCGGTTCGACCTTTAACATAGGCTGGCAATTAGGCTCTTACACGTTGGGTCGGTACGACTTTTAATTAAAGTTGGTGACAGTGGCTCTTATGCATTTGGTCGGTAGGACCTTTAATTTTATGATGGCGACAGTGGCTCATACGCATTTGCCCTTAGGCATTTCTAGTTAACTGTTTCAGGCTCAGTCTTCGAGTCGGATTTTGACTCAAGCTTATTGACCCTTAAGTTTTTGAAATTTAAGTTGGCTCTCAGGCTCTTACGTGTTGGGTCGGTACGACCTTTAATTTAAGCTGGCGAAAATGGCTCTTACGCATTGGGTTGGTATGACCTCTAATGTAGGCTTTATTTTTCCCTTGCTAAAGACTTTTTGAAATTTTATGTTCGACCGACCCTTCAACGGTTCGATAAGAACCTCTATTGTGAGCTGTTATGTAGTGATGAGTGACCACATTGGAAGGTTTCGCTCGATGGCTGATTTGTTTCAAAGCCTATTGTTTGGAGATGATATGACCTAAGCTCTTTTGCTTATTCCAAGGGTAGCCTGATTAACCAGTTCTTTTTGAAGTTTTTTCAAATAATTGAAGGCCTGTGATATTTTAACGATGGTCGGGCATCCCCGAGTCGTGTATGTTTGGACAGATCCTTGTGACTATAGTCATTGTGTTTTGGTCGTAGCCTTTTAGTCCCCGAGTGAAGTAGTTTCGGCATTTATATCGAGGGTATGCCTTTTTAGGGGTCTTATAAGTTCGAATATTTAGCCTTAACTTGAAGATTGGGATTACGCCTTTTGTAATGTCTTATAAATTTTAACGTGCCTTACTTGAGGTCTTATCGATAAGTTACTTGGTACAAGTGTGGTTCATGCCTTTCCTGAGGTCTTACAGTTTTGGTGTTGCCTTTTGGAGGTCTTATGAGCTCTAGGTTGCCCATGCAAGGCCTTATGGCCTCGAGTTTTTACAGCTCGATGGGTGACAGTCGACGACAGTCCCCGAGACATCGAGCGCTCTTTTGGCTCTGGAGCCGTTTTTTGTAAACTTTGGTGTTGCCTCGTTGAGGGCTTACGAGTTCAAAATTTCTGACCCGGAAGTCTTACCGTTTCAAGATTTTGACATTAGTCCCCAAGTGTTAGGGGAATTTAAGGCCCTGAAGCCGTTTCTTGTAAAGATAGCAGACTTTTTTGAAGTGCGAAGCTTTTTTGGTGGTAAAAGATACTCCTTTGATTACTTGGTACAAGTATACATGTTTTCACCATTAATGGCTCAATTATTCTATGCGGGCATGGTTCATTCGACCGTTTGCCCCGATACATCATTTTCCTATCGAGACCCTTTGTGGCCTATCTTGACTTTTTTGAAAAGGTGATCTCCCGTGGGGATGCCCCCCCACTATTCGAAGTTCATCGAAGGGAAGCCTCGAATACTGGTTGAGTTCTCCTTAGGTAGCACATAGATGTTTCCTAGTTAAAAACATTGCCGCTAAAATACGTGACCTGGTTGTTGTTGGGCAATATATGCTAAGTATGAGACTAGGAAAATATGATAAGAACATACAAATAGTATGTTTAAGCAAACCGAGTGGCTGAGAATCGGGGCCTCGAGCCTGACTATATGGGACCTCGAGGTCAAGCTCCACACTATGTTCTGGACAGTCGATGAAAGACTAACAGTTTTGAGAGCTTAGATGAAGGCTCTTTATGGTCAATAATAAGCAATAAATGAAGAACAATAAATATAACACAATAAATGTAAGTAGTGAAATCAAGAGAATCTGTTTAAGTTAGAGAGCAGAGAATGTTCTTGTATTGAATGTTGTAAGTGATATTATGTCTTTTACAAAATGACAAGGGTCCCCTGTATATACTAGGGGGAATCCCAACATAGTACAAATGCATTTATTACAAAGATATATGGCTGGTACAACCATTTAATGCCTCGGTACGGGCTTGAACTAGCCCAAAAGACTTGGTTAGCTTTAGTCATGTGCCTTGGGAATCTCCCATTTTTCCATCATAACTACCGGTTTGCACTGCCCCGAGGCTGAACGCTGAGAACCCTTCGGGGTTGAACCTCGAACCTAGCCTCGAGCCCATGGAGACATGCCTACGAAGCATCATAATGACTATAAAATCAGACCCTCTAATTTTTACCGCATACAGATAGTCCCCGTGTTTCTTAGAATGAAAATGATAAGAAATAGTCTTGAATTCTAGCTTCTTCGATACTAGCATCATGACTTCATCCTATCAGAACATTAAATGCCATGACTCAAAGGCTACACAGGGGTCTTTGTCAATATTTCTATCGGGAAGCCCACAAAACTCTATTGGTCCGGCCTTTCCACTTCCCAAATGCTGCCCATATGGCTTCTATAAATACCTCAACCATTTTGCTATTCTCACTTTTACAACATCTTCAATTTTCTAGAGTTAAGTCCACCGTCTTTTACATTCGTCTCCCTTCTGCGCTTGCTTCTTCAGTTTCCTTCCTAGAAACCCTTTTTATAGCCATGGCTAGGACCTCTAGAACGGTACCTCAGAAGGAGGGCACTGCTTCTTCGTCTCGCTCATCCTGGGGTAAACCAAAAGTACCCCCAACTATCGAGCAATGTACTCCTACCAAATTCGACACCGTATACGATTTTTCTGTCGAAAATCCCCCTGCCAAACTTGGCTGATGTGAGCCCGTGTCTCGGTACATCAACATGGTAACCGATACGAGTAGAGTAAAGAAAGACTACCGATGGGGGAGGGAAGCGTTTGTAGAAATCCCTAATTCCGGGGAGAGCATAGTAGATCATAAAGATGGCTTTCTCAGCGTGTATACATACCCATTTACTTTAGGCCCCGCAGATTCTTCGGATCCTTCTTCCCCGTTGATAGATCCAGTGATTCTCGATTTCTGCCATGAGTACAGAGTGACACTCGGTCAGATCTATCCTTCTTTTTGGAGGATAGTTCATATGCTTTGGCGCTTTCCAACAAGGTTGGGGGTATGAACTTCACCCTCAATCACTTGATCAGATTATACAGGCCTCGGTTCTACCGGGGTTTGATCAAGCTTCATCCTCGATCTGAGAGGACGTTCTTTTTTAGCATCGATGAGGACAAGGATCGGGGGTGGACGAGCTGGTTTATCCAAGTGAGGACCTCGGACATTATCCCAGCTAATAGGATGCCATTCCTGGAGGAGTAGAATACGAACCGTAGGTGGCCCCCATCTCGAACATATTTTATTGCCTTTTCATCCTCTTATGAAAAAATGGTCTTCTTTTGATTATGCAACCACCATTTGGTACCCTGGTGTAGTTCAAAATCTATTGGGATGGAGAACACAATTGGATTCCTCTTTCCCTTATTTTGATCGTTCTTAGCGCGACTTGGCCAAAACGCAGTGGCAGGCCAATCCACGGTATGCTCTTTACTGCTATCTTTACTAGGCTCCCTTATGACTATCCTTAGTAAGTTTGATGCATTACGGTTGTATAGGCCTCGGGGATGGAGTGTCGATGAGGTTGGCCCATGCTGGTGAAGAGGGAACCTCTAAACCCGACAAGGGTAAGAAAAGGAAGAAAGAAACTTCGTCCGAGTCTTCAATTAAGACCGATGCCACAGTCTCAGCTTTGGCTGCTGTGGAAAGTCCCCGTGCCGAGGATGAAGGTGATGATGATGATGTAGGCCCTTTCGTACAAAGGATGAGATGAGGCAAAGATGCTCTGCAAGTTACTGGGCCGAAGGCAGCCGAATTGGGGATGGTCGATTTGGAATAGACCCGTGGTGAGGAGACCCTCAAAGAGGGATCGAGTTAAGTGCACGATTCTCATGTCGGACATGGCACGGTCCGTGCTAATGAACCCGCTGCTGGTGACTCCGAAGGGCCTGAACTCGAAGCTTCTCGGGGGCAAGATGAGGCCCTTATGCCCTGAGTGGCATTAATTTGGGCCCTCCATACTCACTGGGGGAGATCAGGGATGCTCAAGATCCGGGTAACGCTGTCACGAGGGCCTCTCATGGAGGGGAGGATGTGCTCGGAGTCCTCCTTGCTACTATCGACGAGAATATCAATCTTGACGCCCCGTTTCTGATACACTCAAATTACACTTTAATAAATAGTGTAAGGCGGTCAGTGTCAAATATAATAGCCCAACAAGGTTGGGGTCGAATCCCACAGGGAATAGGTGTGAAAAGGCTACTCGATTAGTGTGTTGCTCGACTAAAGTCGTAGTTCTATCCAGTTAGCGGTAACAAGAGTATGAATTAATGGTAACAATAGTAAGAGTTGAGTTTGATTTGAAGTAACAACTAATTGAAATATTGAGAATGTAAATAATTTGATTAAAGAAACCAAGGTTGTGTCCCCTTCAATGAAGTGTAATGCTATCGGTGTTAATATGATATATTTCTAATGGAAGGTCCTTTTGATATGCAAATGATGCTTAAATGACTACCCAATATTTTCCAATAGTTGGGTAGTATTTCCTTTTGATGATTTTTCCAAATATAGAAGAGTTGCAATTAAGAACAATTAATATATGTCAAATAAGACCCACTTATTCCTAAGAGGTTCTATTAAACAATGTTTAAAGTCTTGAGTCTTTGATATTTACTTCTACCAAATTCTAACCCACTTTCCCAAGCAAAGCAAGAATTTAATGGCACTTGTTAATGTTTGCAACCACCAACAACAAATGAAGAATGAGAAGTAAATAAATATCAACCAACCATTATATATATATATATTCAATGTTAAACACCCATTAGAATAACACCCATTTAGGGTCCACAACTTTAGTATTTAGAATTAGCTACACATGCTAAAATGCAAAAGGAAGAGAGAAGATTTACTGCCATAAAGCTTACAAAGTACAAGATTCTTGACCCAAAAGCTTCCAAAAGAGGGGAATATTAATGCCTTGTGTTGTCACTTCGAAGTCAGACTTGCTGCTGCTCACAAAACCCCAATAAGTCTATTTATAGAGGGCCAAAATTCGGGACAGAGAGCGGACAAAAATACCCTTTCTGGTCAAATATGCGACCGCATTTCTGTCGCATAATAGGCATGCGGTGCGCATTCTCGTCAAGCCCATCGCCCTTCTGAACCCTAGTTTCCAGGCCTCCACCGCATTCATGGTTTGCGGTCCGTATTGTGGTAATGCGACCGCATTTTGCATCAAATTTGCTTCCTTCAGCAGCCTTCATGTTTATTCTGCGGTCCATTATGCATCTCACAAACACGTTATGCGATCACAGACTGGATCACATTGTTGACGTTGAACTTTGCCCAGAAGACTATTTTGGTTTGCGATCTCAGTGTGACATCTGCGGCTCACATATGGGTTTTGCGATAGCATAGTGTAAATTGCGATGCCTTTTTGCTCTTTTCTTGTCTTTTTGTGGCTTTTTGGACTCCTTTTCATGCTCTGAGTTCTTCAAGCCTTACACACTGCAAAAACACTAAAATAACATAAGTGCACAAGGAAATTGCATTTAAAACAAGCTAAAATCTAAGCAATTAGTATCAAATGTGTTGAAATTCTCCGGCACATCAACACCCCCAACTTAAACTCTTGATTGTCCTTAAGCAACTAAGACAACACTATCCTATTCTAGACTCCATCTACAAGACATGAAATAGTAGTGACCATGGACGGTGTTTGTTGTTAGTGTTTCAAGCGCATCTTTGGGTGTTTTACCCTTCCTGAACCATCAATATATACAAGGAAACTAATCAACTTGTTAACTTTGAGCCTCAGACAATGTGACAAAATGCTACCCTCAGCCGAGTGCAACAGTTCATGTGCCCTCACTAGAAAGAAAGTCCCAAAATCACAATATTTACGATGACAACAAAAAGGGACGAATTCACAAATACACTCACTCTTAGAAAGAGTTTCAAGTGTTACAACATACCATACCATATGCTTGCCCTTATTTTAATTCATCACTTTATTCTAAGAACGTTCAGTTGGAGATCCCATAAGGACTTCTTAAGCTTGTAGTGTAAGTTTAGGGAAGGTTCGGATAAGCATTTGGGTACAAGTGACTATACCCTCCTTGAACACTAATCACATTTTTCTTTCTTGTGCTCTTTGCTTCTTTTCAAACCACAAAGCCTTTATTCGTATCAACTTTTCCGCCATTTAGCCACCTCAACTACCTCTTTTATTCTCTTTAAGGCTCCTTATACTCTTCCTTATTTTTTTACTTTGCTTTAGGAGCTTGAGTAGTTCCATATTTTGAGGTACACTTTTCTACACTCATTGCACCACCTTGCCAATTTCTGGTTTGACACACACCCCCGACTTAGGCTTTTAGCCTCATTCTTAATGCTCAAGGAGGGACAGGTTCAAAAGAAGGAATTATTTCACAAAACAACGGGAAGTTTTGTAATGAGGTAGCTAAAGAAAATGTTAAAAGCTCAAATGGGGTGACTAGTGATACTATCTGTACAATGGGTGACTTGAAAGGCTAACTGGTTTCCCAAAAATCGCAAAGACTGCCTAAGGTCATTTCTCCAACCAAATGTAATTATTATATACATCGAAAAATTGACCGGGCAAGTTCTATATGGTAGAAGAAAACACAAGAATTGTTTACACGAAGAACTCTCACACGTGGCACACGAATTGTTTGGCTCACATAGTTTGAAGCCATCGAGTCAACACTTGGCAACGCAAAGCTTTCATCATATATACATGTATAACTCTAGGTAGATATAGAGTCACCGAGCGAGCCTCAAGTGCACAGAGTTGATATCTCTCTTTTATATATGAAAGGGTATATGCTATATACAGACACACATGATTGCAACTAAACAAGTACACCAAACCGATCAACATGCTTCATTCTACTATCCCGGTTCTACTATTACACCCTTGGAAAAGAACCTGACAAAGAAAAACCGAGGGGAATTCATTGCTAATTACTAACGATGGACATTATGCACACGGATATCATAACTTAAATACGAAAATTACAAAGCACTAACATATACAGAACACAAAATATACATGAGTACATAAGTTTGTTTATAACACACAAATATACATATGTACAACAGTTGCCGATGTCACAAAAGTATATATAATGCCACCCTCACCCCCAACAAAAAGCATGCATTGTCCCCAATGCATAGGAACATAGTGTAGAGTCAAAGGGGCCTCCTGAGGCACACTAAGCACTATGGGAGTCGGCAACTAGCTGAGTGATGGTGGGGTCACCCTTTGATGCTGAAGCTGGGACCGATGAGAGCTCGGTGTGGGGAGTGACCTCCACTGATGGAGGAGGGATCTTAGGCTGGTCCAGAACTAGAGCTGGGACTTGGGAGCTGCTAGCCACACCCGTTGATGGCTGAGTGGCCGATGGATCTGCAGGGGCGGCCAAATCTGCTAGCGAATGTTCTATCGCCATCTGAATATCTGCCTGCTCATCATCCTCAACTGTAGGAGCAGCAATCTGCTTGGCCTTCTCCCGAGGGCCATCATCCGAGGACCATGAACTCTTCTTATCCTCGCCCTCATTTGCCTCCTCACCTTCGGACTCAGTAGAGCATCGAAAAACCTCCTCATCAGGAACATCTCTACGTACAAGAGGAGCTGGAGGTTGGGAAGCTCCGGCAGGTAGAGGGGCAATATTAGTCATCAGCGTGGAGAAGTCGAGGCCCAAATCTGGTGCTCCTGTGTCTGCTCCCTGCTCACCTTTCTTGGGTAGGAGGGTTGATATGTCGAACTACAAAGTCTGCAACTTATGAAGCTCGGTCTTCATAGTGGCAACCTCCTCCTAGAGCTTAGGCATATCACCAACCTCACCTCGCTCGATCTTCTCAACCCTCAATTCAAGCTGCTGCAGGCAATCCTCATACGTTGTTTGTTGTTGTTAGAGGGTTGTTACTGAGGATTGTATCAGAGTCAGGGCTTGTTTGATGAGTGTGGGCAAGGTTTTCAAAAGCTGGTCTACCTTGGCATTGGCATGCTGAGCAATGAGACCAAGCCTCGAGACTGCTGGCAGTGCAGCAGAAGGCTGAGTAGTGGTGGATTGAGATGCAGGCTCTAAAGTAGAAGTGGATGCCACTGTAACCTGAGGAGTCACAGGAGTCTGGGAGTCGGAAGGCTCTACATCAATTGGATCCTGAACCTGAACCTCTGGTGGGGCAACAACATCACTAATATGTGTGATGTCAATGTTCCTCATCTCTTTCCCTGTCTTGTCAAAGTGTGGCATGACAGGAACCTTCACACCTTTACAGAGGGCTGTGATCAAACAAGGAAACAAAAGCAAAGTGTCATGCTACTTTGCCCTGATCCCTATTTATTGGAGGCTCCAATATCAATCTTGATGCCCGCCATGATACATGCAATGAGAAGAGCCTTCTCAATGCCTATATCAGTCTCGTTCCGGGATGGTATAAATCGAGAGGTAATAAAGTTGAGCCAGAATCGACCCTCTCTTGTGAGATCCTCCTTGTATATCTTATGCACAGGGTTGATCCAAGCGGGGGTCCCCCTTGCTATCACCGAAGCAATCCACCCACGTTCATTCTCCCTATTCGCCCATTTGGCAGCATATTCAGCGGCACCCGATCTACAGCCAGGGAAATACAGCTCATTAATGGTCTCACTGCTGCAAAATACGCTCTCCCCTCGAACAAGCACAGTGTCAATAAAGATCCTGTTGCGTTTGTGGTGTGCAGTCCGGGAGGCCCCATATGATGCATAGAATTCCCGGACGAGGTTCTCATTATACTCTGCAGGTGGCTCAGTGAAGCACTCCCATTTTCTTGCTTTTATGTTCTCCAAGATATGGGGGTACTATTCTTGTAGCCCGTTGAAGCTCAATTGTTTCTCTGCCAGGATTTTTTGTTTTGTGATCCCTTCTATATACAATGCCAATGGAACCCTCAACCCCAAATCGGAGTTGGAAATCGTCTCCTTGCTTCCTTCTTGCCTCATCTTGCAAGACAACTGATGGCAAGAGCTTCTCCTCATCAGAATGGGAGGGAGCCGACGCATTAGGGTCCGTTCTAGATCGTTTTGCTTGTGACGCGTGACAAATGGTGTGTGCCCTTTTCTGAGCAGAGGATGCATGTTTCTTGGGAGCCATATCCATACGAAAGTGAAATGTGAGCGATATTGTAAGCATCAATGAAAAGAGAATCAGAGAAAAGTTAAGAATGTGACATGTATGCAGTCGCATAACCACTATGCGGACCGTAAACTTGTCACAAACTTGCAGCTCCTGAAATGATTCAAGTATGCGATAGATTATGTGATTGCATAACCACTATTCGGACCACATAACCATCGCAAACTTGATTCCACAGAAAACCAAAACCTAAAATGCGATCGCAAATACCATTGCAAAGTAGGAAATGCGATCGCAAAATGATCGCAAAAATCATGTTGAGAAACTGGGTGCACTGACTCAGTATGCGTTGAATTTGCGATCCGCATATCAGTTATGCGATCATAAACTTGCCGTATTTTGTCATCTTCCTTAGCCAACCTAGGGTTCCGATATGCGGCAAAAATGCGAACCGCATTTGGGTTTTGCGAGCCGCATAGTCCATCGTCCCAATAAATTCAACCTAACCCTTAACAATGGAGGCCCTATTTCCTGCTACCCAGCACCCCAATTAGATTTTCTACCCAGAATCGACCATGATATGTACAAACAACTACGAAAAACAACACAATCAAAAAAAATGCAGGACGATAATAAAGAAAAACACAGAAGAGACAGACGTGAAATTGGAACTAGAGAATTAGAGCAAACATACATACCAGTGAAGATGAGTACAGGCCCTATGGAGATTACGAATGTGTATTCGTCCATTATCAGACTCGATTCCCTATTTTCGGTCTGTGTTTGCCTCTCCTTTCTTTTCGTTCTTTTCTCTCTCTTTTTTTGTTTTCTTCTGGTGGAAAAATATTTTTTTGTTTTGTTTTGAATGTGTGAGAGATGAGAGAATGTGATGACTTACCTAACAACTGTGCGGTTGGAAAGTCAACGCATAACGCTCTATGCGACCGCATAAGTGTTATGCGGTGGATTCAATTAACTTGCTGAAGGGTGACAATACAGTGCACAATGCGATCGCATAGTTGAAATGCGGTACGCAAAGTGCACCACCTTGTCGTATTCTGACCAACGATTTTAGCCAAACTCACTGTTTTGGTTTGCGACCAAAATGCTGTCCGCATAGTGAAAATGCGGCCGCATTTTTGCAGCAAACTTCACACAGTGGGTTTTCTTCCTTTCTTATGCATTCCTACCAAGTGTTGTGATCTTTTGAATCCCCTGCACTCTAACACACACTTTAAAATGCTCCAGTAAATCTATCTATCGAAAATTAAAAACTTTAAAGAACAAAAAGGGTGTTACCACACATGGGTTGCCTCCCATGAAGCGCTTGATTTAACGTCGCGGCACGACGAAGTTGGTGTTCCTTTGGATTCACTCATTGGTCGGGCACGGACCATCTTTGAGAGCCAGCTGCTCCACCAAATGTTTTTCTCCATCTGTGCCCAAGTAGTGCTTGATTCGTTGTCCATTTACTTTGAATGTTCGGAGCCCATCTTCTGATGCTAGTTCCACAGCTCCAAAAGGAGAGACATTGACCACTTTGAATGGACCGGACCATTTTGATTTGAGCTTGCCGGGAAACAATTTGAGTCTTAAGTTAAAGAGCAAAACCAAGTCACCCGACTTGAACTCTCTTTTCAGGATCTTCTTGTAAAGGACGAATTTCATCCTTTCGTTGTACACGGCTGCGCTTTCATAAGCATGGAAACGAAATTCCTCCATTCATTGAGTTATGTTAACCTCAAATTTGCAGCCTCAACCCAGTCCAAGTTCAACCTCTTTAACGCCCACATGGCCTTGTGTTCCAGTTCCACGGGTAGATGACAAGCTTTTTCGAAGACTAACCGATAAGGAGAAGTACCAATAGGGGTCTTGTATGCCGTGCAGTATGCCCACAATGCGTCATCTAGCTTCCTTGACTAGTCGGTCCTGTTTGCATTAATAGTCTTTGCTAGAATGCTCTTGATTTCCCGGTTGGAAACCTCAACTTGACCACTTGATTGCGGATGATAAGGTGTGGCGACCTTGTGCTTGACACCATATTTCTCAAGCAGCCCCATGAAAGCCTTGTTACAGAAATGAGACCCACCATCACTAAGAATGGCTCTAGGAGTGCCAAACCAAGTGAAAATGTTTTTCTTCAAGAATGCGGTCACACTCCTTGACTCGTTGTTTGGCAAGGCAATTTCAACCCATTTGGACACATAGTCCACAGCCACCAAAATATATTTCATACCGCAAGAGCTTGCAAAGGGCCCAATGAATTCAATTCCCCACACGTCGAAGATCTCTATCTCCATCACAAAGTGCATTGGCATTTCATGCCTCTTGGAGATTGAACCTTGTCTTTGACATTGGTCACAAACCTTGACCATTTGATTGGCATCATGATAGATTTAAGGCCAGTAGTAACCACATTCAAGAACCTTGGCCGCCGTTCGATTTCCTCCATGATGACCCCAACCGGTGAGTCATGGCATGCCTTTAGAATTGGCATCGTCTCTTCTTCCGTAACACACATTTTGATAATATTGTCAGCATAAACACGGAACAAGAATGGTTCATCCTAATAGTATTGCCGGTGGTCTCTCAAAAACTTCTTCTTTTGATAGGATTCCAATCCTTCCAGGATGAGGTCACTAACTAGATAGTTAGCAATATCGGCATACCAATGAGAAAAAGTGCTAGATAGTGCCAATATGTGTTCATCCGGGAATGCATCATTGATTTCAAGATCTCCCTTTGGTTTCCTGCCTCTTCAAGCCTTGACAAATGATCCGCCACTTGATTCTGATTCCCTTTGCGATCCTTGACTTCGAAGTCAAATTCTTGCAACAACAAGACCCATCAAATCAAGCGAGGCTTTGCATCCTTCTTTGTTATGAGATAGCAAAGAGCCATATGATCTGTGTACACTATCACTTTGGATCCCAACAAATAATCCCAGAACTTCTCAAAGGCATAAACAATGGCAAGAAGTTCTTGCTCAGTTATCGTGTAATTCATTTGCGCCCCATTGAGTGTTTTTCTTGCATAGTAGACTGGGTGGGGAACTTTATTGTGATCTTGTCCAAGCATTGCTCCAATAGCTACACCACTGGTGTCACATATGAGCTCGAAAGGAAGAGACAAATCGGGTGTGACAATAATAGGTGTCGTGGTGAGCCTTTGCTTCAATTCCTTAAAGGCTTTGAGGCATTTCTCATCAAACACAAACTTGGCATCTTTCTCAAGAAGTTTGCACATAGGGTTTGCAATTTTGGAAAAATTCTTGATGAAGCGCCTATAGAACTCGGCATGCCCCAAGAAAATTCGAACACCTTTCATGAAAGTAGGTGGAGGAAGCTTAGAAATAATCTCGATCTTTTCCCCTGTCGACCTCTATGCCATGCTTTGAAATTTTATGCCCCAACACAATGCCTTCATCCACCATGAAGTGACATTTTTCCCAATTGAGCACAAGGTTGATCTCTTCACATCTCTTATGCACTTGTATAAGATTTTTAAGACAATGCTCGAAAGAATCACCTACCACTAAGAAGTCGTACATGAAGACTTCTAGAAAATCTTCTACCATGTCAGAGATAATGGAAATCATGCATCTTTGAAAAGTAGTCGGAGCGTTGCATAAACAAAATGGCATCCGGCTAAAGGCAAACTTTCCATAGGGACAAGTGAATGTCGTCTTCTCTTGATCCTCCAAAGCTATGTTGATTTGGTTGTAGCCGGAATATCCATCAAGGAAACAATAGAATGACCTTCCTGCTAGCCGATCAAGCATTTGATCAATAAAGGCATAGGGAAATGGACCTTGCATGTGGCACTGTTGATCTTTCGATAATCCATACACAACCTCCAACCGATCACCGTTTTTGTTAGGATGAGATCATTTTTCTCATTTTATATTACGGTCATGCCTCCCTTTTTCGGCACACATTGCACCGACCTCACCCAAGAACTATCGGAAATAGGGTAGACTACATCGACGTCCAACCATTTGATAATTTATTTCTTTACCACATCTTGCATTGATGGATTCAACCGTCGTTGATGTTCCACACTTGGTTTTGTTGCACTTTCCAATTGGATTTTGTGCTCGCAAATTCCTGCGGGAATCCCACGGATGTCCGCAATTGTCCATTCAATGGCTTGCCTGCACTCCTTCAATACTTCCAACAATTATTCCACTTGCACATCATTCAACAACGAAGAAACAATTATCGGTAACGTATCATTTGAGCCAAGAAATTTATACCTAAAGAATGGTGGAAGTGGTTTGAGCTCTAGTTGCGGAGGTTCGATAATAGAAGGCTTTGCGGGTGGAGTGGCTCTATTCTTCAAGTCGAGAGAGAGCTTTGCCGGACCATAAGTGTAAGACCCAAGCCCCTCCAATGCATTTACTGATTCCATATATCCCTCCATATCCTCACCATCAAAGTTCACCAAAATAGCCGCCAATGCTTCGTCGAGGCATTGTTCTTCCATTTTCATTTCAACTGCATCCTCTACTTCATCAACTACATCAATCACCGAGATGCTTTCATACTCATGCGGTAGTTTCATACCCTTGCTTTCTTGGAATGTAACCTCTTCATCATTCATACGAAATTTAATCTCATTCCATTCCGAATCCATTAGTGCTCTTCCAGTGGCAAGGAATGGTCTCCCCAGGATGATGGGGATGTCTTTGTCAACCGCACAATCGAGGATTACGAAGTCGGTGGGTAAATGGAATTTTCCCACCCTCACAAGTACATCATCAACAATTCCCACCGGGCGCTTGATAGATCGATCGGCCATTTGCAATCTCATACTTGTGGGCCTTGGCATACCTAATCCTACTTTTTTGTAAATGGCAAGAGGCATCAAGTTGATGCTAGCTCCATTATCATAAAGGGCTCTTGCAAAATCATGTACCCAATGGTACAAGGAATGGTGAAAGCTCCCGGGTCTTCTTTCTTTTGAACGGTGGATGTTGCGATGATGGAACTAACCCGGTGAGTCACATTCACCACTTCATTTTTGGTGGTTTTATTCTTGGTGATCAAATCTTTCAAATACTTAGCAAAACACGGCATTTCTTGAAATGCTTCCACAAACGGAATATTCACCGATAATTGCTTGAGAATGTCGTAGAACTTCTTGAGTTTGCTATCATCAACCTTCCTAGTGAGTCTTTGAGGGAATGGAGGAGGAGGTCTAGGAATAGGTGGAAGAGTTTTTGGTGTCTCTTCTACCTTTTCCTTTGCCTCTTCCCGGTTCTCTTCTTGCACTTGCACATCTTTCGGTATTTTCTCAATTTCGACAATGCTTGGCTCTTCAACCTCAACCCCTTTCTCGAACTCTTCTACCTCAACAACTTGTTCACTCTCTCCTTGTAGCACCTTCCCACTTCTAGTAGTAATTTCCATGACATGAGAAGTTGGGCTACTCCCACCACCCTTTGGGTTCACAATTGTGTCACTAGGGAGTGTTCCCTTTTGCTTTGGATTTTTCTCCCTAGAGAGGTCTCTCATTTACATCTCCAATTTCTGAATGGAAGCGGTATGAGAGCCAATACCCGTTCAAGCATACTTTCCAACTTAGACTCACTTGAGGAACCTTGATTTGAATAGTGACCCTTTGGGGGAACATAAGGGTTTGAACTCCGATTGGAGAAGTTGTTGTTGTTGTTCCAATTTCCTTGGTTTGAGACGCCTTGGTCATTTCACCATTGTTGGTGGCCTTGCCCTTGCGGGTTTGGCCTCTATTGGTTTTGTTGTCGTTGACCTTGGTATTGTTGCCTTTGGTACCCTCCTTGAGAGTTGTTGACATAATTTGCTTCCTTAAAATCCTCATTGGATACGGGTTGCAAATCCTCAACCACATTTACCTTCTTTGTTTGGCTTTCAGTGAACATCTTTGTCAACACATTAACATTTGTAGCAAGCCCTACAATCACTTGATCTCTCTCTTGATTTTCCTTGATCATGTTGCTCAAGGAAGGAGAACCATATGTAATTCAACCTGTGGTATCCTCGGAGTACCATGCTTGATTATGCTTTGCCATTTTGTCTAGTATTTGAGTCACCCTTGCAAATGATTTATCCATGAAAGATTTGGCAGCTGCATTCTTGGCTATAGATTGGTTCATAGGAACCAAGCCCATGTAGAATTTCTCTAACAAAATAGAATACGGAAAATCATGGTTTGGATACCTCACCAAATATAATTTGAAATGATCTCATGCCTCATGTAGATGTTCTCTCGGTAATTGCTTGAAAAAGAAAATTTTATCCCGGAGCTCCAACTTCTTACTTTGCGGGAACCATTTAGACAAGAAGGCTCGGACAAGTTCGGCCCAAGAATGAATGAGTTTAGGGGAAGATTTTGGAGCCATTTCCTTGCGTCCCCAGCTAGAGAATACTTGAAGCATCTCAACCTTAGGGCATCATCAGAGACATTATTCTGCTTATGCATTGCACACATACCCAAGAAGTTTCTAAAATGTTGTGTCAGATCATCATCAGTGGAATTCCTGAAAAACCCCTCCGCTTTGAGCATAAGGATTAAACCATGTTCCACCTTGAACGTTGCAGCGCCAACAGCCGGAGGTACAATAGCATTTGTATCCTCAATGTACTCCTCGATGTCCGCAAAAGGATTTTCAACCATTTCTACCTCTACGTCATCACCACACTCAGACATGTTTTCCTATTAACACCAAGCAAAATAAGCAAAGTGTGACGGAATAGGATAAAATGTAAAGTAAAGCACACACTAATTAGTAATTTCAAAACTGTATTCCCCGGCAACGGCGCCAAAATTTAATACACTCAAATTACACTTTAATAAATAGTGTAAGGCGGTCGGTGTTAAATATAATAACCCAACAAGGTTGGGGTCGAATCCCACAGGGAATAGGTGTGAAAAGGTTACTCGATTAGTGTGTTGCTCGACTAAAGTCGTAGTTCTATCCAGTTAGCGGTAACAAGAGTATGAATTAATGGTAACAAGAGTAAGAGTTGAGTATGATTTGAAGTAATAGCTAATTGAAATATTGAGAATGTAAATAATTTGATTAAAGAAACCAAAGTTGTGTCCCCTTCAATGAAGTGTAATACTATCGGTGTTAATATGATATATTTCTAATAGAAGGTCCTTTTGATATGCAAATGATGCTTAAATGACTACCCAATATTTTCCAATAGTTGGGTAGTATTTTCTCTTCATGATTTTCCAAGTATAGAAGAGTTGCAATTAAGAACAATCAACATATGCCTAATAAGACCCACTTATTCCTAAGCAGTTCTATTAAACGAGGTTTAAAGTCTTGAGTCTTTGATATTTACTTTTACCAAATTCTAACCCACTTTCCCAAGCAAAGCAATAATTTAATGGAACTTGTTAATGTTTGCAACCACCAACAACAAATGAAGAATGAGAAGAAAATAAATATCAACCAACCATTATATATATATTCAATATTAAACACCCATTTAGGGTCCACAACCTCAGTATTTAGAATTAGCTACACATGCTAAAATGCAAAAGGAAGAGAAGATTTAATGCCATAAAGCTTACAAAGTACAAGATTCTTGACCCAAAAGCTTCTAAAAGAGGGGAATATTAATGCCTTGTGTTGTCACTTCGAAGTCAGACCTACTGTTGCTCACAAAACGCCAATAAATTTATTTATAGAGGGCCAAAATTTGGGACAGAGAGCGGACAAAAATACCCTTTCCGGTCAAATATGCGACCGCATTTCTGTCGCATAATAGACATGCGGTCCGCATTCTCGTCTAGCCCATCGCACTTCTGAACCCTAGTTTCCAGGCCTCCACCGCATTCATGGTTTGCGATCCGCATTGTGGTAATGTGACCACATTTTGTATCGCATTTGCTTCCTTCAGCAGCCTTCATGTTTAGACTGCGGTCCATTATGCGTCTCGCAAACACGTTATGCGCTCACAGACAGGATCACATTGTTGACGTTGAACTTTGCCCAGAAGACTGTTTTGGTTTGCGATCTCAGTGTGACATCTGCGTCTCGCATATGGGCTTTGCGATAGCATAATGTAAATTGCGATGCCTTTTTGCTCTTTTCTTGTCTTTTTGTACTCATTTTCATGCTCTGAGGTCTTCAAGCCTTACACACTGCAAAAACACTAAAATAATATAAGTACACAAGGAAATTGCATTTAAATCAAGTAAAATCTAAGCAATTAGTATCAAATGTGCCAAATTCTCCGGCACATCAGTTTCCCTCGAGGAGGCGGAGAGGCTTCAGCAAAAGGTGATACTCTTGACGTATCATTTGTGCTTGAAATCGTTGTGCTTGACTTTCTAACCTTTTTGTGCTATGGTAGGATTAGAAGATGTGTTATCATGCTTTCTCTATGCTCCAAGATGAGCTTTTGTGTTGTGGGAAGGAGCTCGAGAAGCTCACTTCGGTATTGAAGGAGTCGGAGGCCTCCTTTGCCTGAAAAGGGGAGGAAGTGAGCGGGCTTCGGGCAAGTTTGGAGGGAGTGCGCCAGGAAAGGGTTGTCCTTGACGAGCAGGTAATGTGACGTCCAGTAACTCACCCTTTTATTCTTATAATTTGATGCTCACCAACTTGTCTCAATGAGACCGTGGTCTCGGAGACAGACCTCTTGCGGACAGAGATAGCATCGATCCAATGTCTCCTCCGAAGTGCTCAGGAGGAGGCTACTGTACTATCCACGGCCAAGTCTGAGGCCGAAGAAAATGCATCTTCATACATGAAATATTCCACTACCGCGAATGAACGAGCCTGAGAGATATCAGAGAAGGCCGGGTAGAAGCTGACTCGGGCCATCGTTTATGCTCGTGCAAAGGCAAGGAGACAAACTCTCGAGGAAGCAGGCGTTGACCCCTCATCTGAGATTGCGGAAGCCCAAGACTTGGAGGAAGAATCGACATTCTCGGCCACTTCGGATGACGAATAGATCCACGTCGCCTTCCTTTCTTTTTTGTGTATGCGTTTCTCGGGGGAAAAAAAGTCTTGTAAAGACACTATTTATCGTGAAAATGGTAACGACAATTAAATTTGTTAATATGACTCTAAAAATATGTGATCTATTTTTATGTTAGTTGTTAGAGCAGTTGATGCTAGGAATATGAAGTTTAACAAAAAGATACAAGCTAAAAGGGGGCAGTAATCAAACCGAGGTCTTGCTACCCGGGCTTCGGACTGGTCGATGGAGGACCTCGGGGTCCATATCCGGCTCAAGATCGAGTTATGGGGGGTAACTAGGGAAGGGATAATAGTTAGAATATAATTAAAGAAGGCTCTCTATGGCCAATACCAAGCAATAAATGAAGAACAAGTATGAAAGCAATGGATGCTAAGAGTGGCCTCGAGCGATTAAGTTAGAGAGAAGAAAGAGAGAGAGAGATATTATTGATCTTATGTAGAATAGTTGAAGCAACAACAACCCCTTACAAGGTGGTGAGAGTTCCCTTTATATAGGAGGAGAAATCGTTTATAGTACACCATATATTAATTATAAAAGCATGGATATGGGACAGCTAGACGTGATGCCTCGACACAGGCTCCGGGTAGGCTGGCTCTGTCAGACTTAGCCGCGTGCCTTGGGAACTCCTATTTTTGTTCCAGCCTCGATCTTCGTCTTCTATGAGTCGGGCCTCAACGAGCCCTGAGGGAGGGGACTCGATCACAATTCCACGTCCTCGGGGTCTCGAAATATTCTTTTGAAGTGGCTTGATAGCGAGAAATTAAGCCATGTGATTTCTCCACATACAGATAGTCTCCACATTTTACAGAATGAAGTGATGGGAAATGATTCCGAAACCTAACTCTACAAGCTTCTCGCAGTGACGTCATACCAATGATGCAACCTATGGCGCGAGATTTTGCGACAACTAGGATATCCCACAGAGTTGTGTATTTGAAATCATTCAATGCACTGTCCATTCCCGTTCTCTAAGGTTAAAGTACCGCCGTCGATTCGGCTCTTCAAGAATGCAGTAATTGCATCCGCCTATCATCCTTTCAAAGCCTCGATGACCGTATTGTTGCCCCTATAAATGTGGGTGCTCTGGTGTTGTTTTTCTTATCCAAGTACCTTATTCTGCTCATTCGCCCATTTCTTCTTATTATCTTCCTTTATCATTGAACATCATGTTTGGGGTTTGTGGCCTTAAGGCCGTTTGGAAGAGCTTTTGTAGGCTGTGTTACGGCCTATTGCCGGAGCTTCCCCTTGTCGAGCACGATCATGTCGTCCTGTTGCTGCTGTGGTTGCTGTTACGTCTGTTGTCGCTGCCCTTGTTTGCTCAAGATGATAACGTACGGGGGTCAACTTTCGTTGCTCATGAAAATCTTCGGATCATATACCGCTACTCAAAATGGGGGCTCTTATTATACACCGCTGCTCACCTTCATCCCCTGACTCGATGTGCAGCTCTGCTCCGAGTTGGTAGCTTGCACGACTAAGTGTTCCAAGAAGTGGATTCTATGTAGCCATGCAAGTGAGGCCTAGGCTCACCCAGTCCGCTGTCTCTCCGAGTCTCTCTTGGCCGGCGAGGGTCCTCGACCTTCGGTGAGCTATGGCATTTTTTCATCCCTCCCTGCTTCTCACACTATCCTTTGGGGATATTAGTGTGGAAGGCCGAGATGAGGCTTCTGAGGATGCATACCCGGAGGCGCTTGTTGCAGGAGATGGACCCTCGAGAGTAGACTAGTTACTAGGCTTTTATCATGCTTGTGCACCCTTTTGTTTCTTCCTTTCTGCGTAAGAACCCATAGCGGGCTTCTGTAATTGTATGTAAGGACCCTTCAAGGGCCGTTGTAGCCGATATTTACCAAATATGAAGATGTTTCCTTTACTTTTGCTTTTGATTTTTGTCGTGTTCTCGTATACTCTTGTGCGTTCATAGATATTTTGAATGTATGCCTCTATTGACAATTGCTGATATTTTCTGGCCTTTGGTCGACAGAAATGGCTCCTTTCCGAGCTCATCGCTGTTCCTGGAATCAAGCCCGAAATGGTTCGATAAACCTGGATCATCGGGGCCCTTGAGCCCTATGGAGATGGATCACCAAAGCGAAAGTCGACTTCGGGTGCTCGGAGCTTTTACTTTGAGCTTGGCGTAGATAACCTTTTGAGGTGCTGTAGGCAGGCTTCTGAGGAAGGGGATACTCGTATTTAGGCGACTTCTTGACGTCGATCCCTCGTGGGTGGAGCTTGAAATGCTTATTTTTCTTTCTAGAAAGGAAAACCATGAGATCGGGTACTGCCTCGAGCTCTATGATGACACTAAAGGCTTTCCAAAGCCTGACTTCTTTTTTATGGAGGTCTTCGAGGTCGGGCACCACCTTGGGACTGGAGATGATGCAGTTGGCTCCTTGAAGCCTAACTTCTTGTCAATTGAGGTCTCCGAGGTCGGGTAGCACCCCGGGATCCATGCCGAGGCTGTTGGCCTCCCGGGGCTTACCCTGGATAGGTGAATTGTTGTTGTTTCCCAAATATTATGTGGGGTGGATCTTGCTTCTTTTGAATATCCCATTATTTTAGATAGCTATCTTTCCGCCTTGGCGTAGGGTCCTTTGTTACCTTAAGCGCAAAATCATTGGTGTAGGCCTCTATTTTTGTCTGCCAATTCTACCATAGCCATGGCAGCTACTTCAGGACCGGCCTGGTAGGGAGGGAGAGTTCCACTCCTAGTGCTTAGGATCCGCGGGAGTTTACTCCGAAGACTACCTCTTTGATAAGAGAGGAACATCTGGAGATGGTGAGGAGAGACTACGAATGTGGCGAGGGGGTAGCTATATAGGTGCTTTCCCTAGATGAGAGTATTACAGACTCTGCTGCTGGATTCTTGAACGTATACTTATACCCTTTCGCGTTAGGCCCTCTTGATAGGGCCGTGCTTGATTTCTGCCTGAAGTATCAGGTTATTTTGGCGCAGATACATCCGGCGTTTTGGAGAGTGGTGCTGATGATAAGATTCTTTGCTAAGAAGGTCGGGCTTGAATTCACGCTTAGTCACCTCGTCAGGATGTACTGGCCCTTTCACCATCGAGGCTTGCTAACCCTGCGGTGCCATTCGCATATGCCCTTTTGTTGTTGATGATAAGGAAGACGAGGATTAAAAGTGGGCCAGCGGATTCATCTGGGTTTGAACGGCTGATATTATCCCTGTAGAGCTCATGCCATTTCTTGAGGGATGGAATTACGTGCGTGCGTGGAGTGTCTCGTGCCTTCTTAGACTTGCTTATAGCGAAAATCAATTGAGTAATTGCATTTCCTCCTTTTCTGTAGCAACTTCATAGACGCCGGGCGAAGTTCCTGATTTGCCAGGCTAGGTTCGGAGGTTGGCGACCCATTCATCTTGCGACGAGCGTAGGTGGCAAGCTGTGTCGCGGGGAAGATGGGAAGTGAAACACCAAGGTATGCGCGTATGCTGCTTGCACCTTGGTCGTCATATGTTTGAGATGATATTTTCCTCTTTCTTCTGTATTGGCTTTGCCGTTGCAGGTATCGGGCAGTTTCTTGGGGTTATGTTGTGTCCCTCCGGAGAGGGGGAGGAGCCGTGGGCCTCTGATCTAAGGGATAATGGCGATACGGGTTTTGCAATCGCAGTGTGATGGAGCTTTTAGCGGGGCTGAACGGGCCCGTGTCTTCGAGGAGAGAATATCACCCAAGCCTACTGTTCCGAAAGTCTTTGGTTTAGAGAGATGGTTCCTCCAAGTGATTATACCTCGACCGAGGTTGGTTCTTCCAAGGCCGGAGGGGCTGGACCAACAAGAGTGTGCTCGGCCTTCGAGGAATCCGCCGTCTTCACTTCACGGTAAGTTTTGGCGTAGTCCTTCTACATTTCGCATCTTCTTTTTTTTATCGAGTTTTTCTTCGGCAGGCCTTTGATAGGCTCAGGTCTGAGCTGCTCCGTCACAGGGCTAGGCTTCGGAAAGCTCTGGATGAGGGTGAGTCCCTTAGGCTCCTCAGCAAGGAGAAAGAGGTTGAGTTGATGGACAGGCGATATAAGGCGTACCGGAGCTTGAATTACGAGAGCTATTTGATGGATCAGGTAACCTTTCGTAGTATACGTTTCGCCTTTTTGACCCTTAAGTTTAATCCTTTTGCATATCTTAGTTGCAGAAAAAGACGGAGGCTCTAGAGTACCTTAGGGGCGAAGCCGACCGAGTTAGGAATGATTGTGGTGAACTGAGGGCTCAGGTGCAGGCTCAAGCTTTATAGGAGAAGGGTGCCTTGGCTAAGGTTTCCGCCTTCGAGGCCCAACTCCGCTTGGCTCGTGACAATGCTTCAGTTCAAGTGGATAGGATCGCGAAGCTCTAGTCCGATCTCTTGAAGGTCAGCGCTGAGACAATCGATGCTCGGGCTAAAACAGCATTGAGTCGGACCAAGGCTGATCAGGAAATGGCGATTCATTTGAAGGACATTACTGATGCCCAAGCCGAATTGAAGCGGACCCTCGATCGTGAAATGAGGATCGAGGAATATGTTCGTTGCAGATCTCGAAGAGACGTACTCCAAGAGATTGGCGCCAGGGGTTTTGTACTCTTTGAAGAGTTTGCTTGAGTGAGGGCGGACGAGCATGATGCTCGGTCACTTCTTGCCGATGTCACAAAGAACGAAGCTGGGGCTGGTAGGTCGTAGCCTTCTGGAGCAGAACGTAGACTTCACCATTTTTCCATTTTCCATTTGATATTCACAGAGCATGTTTGTAGATGGAGAACACACCTTTTGCGTATGTGAATAAAAGAAAACTTGAAGCTTTATCTCGTTTGTATCTCTTTCTACATTGCCTTTGACCAGGCGGGCTAGTTTTGGCATTTGGCGGGAGCCCTACAGATCCGGAGCTCATTAGACAGGTTCAGAGGCTCTTTTATGCTCGGTCAAGTGCGATTTTTAGAGGCGTTAGAGCTTTTGTGCTTTGCCCAACTGTTTTGGGTTTAGTCTTCGAGTCATGCTTTGACTCGAGCTTGCTTGACCTTCAATTCCCTGTGCCTGCACAGGAGGACGGTAACGGTGCTTGCGCCTTGCCCTTGGGCATTTGCATTTTAACTGTTTTGGTTTCATTTTCCGAGTCGTGTTGCGACTCAAGTTTAATTGACCCTCAAGTTTTTTGTGCCTGCATCGGGCGGATGAAAATGGCTTTTATATGCCTTGGGTCGAAGCGACCTTTTAGGTATGTGGCCCTGAGGCTCGTGAAGCTGGCGACGATGGCTCTTACGCTGTGCCCTTAGGCGTGTATAGTTAACTATTTTGGATCCGGTCTCCGAATCGGGTTACGACTCGAGCTCATTTTAATCCTCAAGTTTTCAATTTTCTTTAGCTGGTGGTAGTGGCTCTTATGATTTTGGTCGTTGAGACCTTTTTAGTGTGCGTCCCTGAGGATCGTTTGGCTGGTAACAATGGCTCTTACGCTTTTTCCCGTGGGCATATTGTAGGCTTTCTTTTCCTCTCGTTAAGGTCTTTTTGAAATAATTTTTCCTGACCCATCATCGGCTCGGGAAGAACCTCGATTTCAAGTCGTTAGTGGCGATGTTCGAGCACTTCAGAAGGTTTAGCTCATAGGTTGAGTAGCTTGAAGCCTTGTGATTTGGAGCTGACATGGTCGACGCTCGTTTGCCTATTGAGGGTAGCCTGTTTCAACCGGTTCTTTTCGAAGTAGATTCGAAGTGATGGCCTGTGATTTTGTTAGCGACGGTCGGGCGTCCCCGAGTCGCGTTAATTTGGCTGGTGCAGCTGTTTTGACCATAGTCATATGTGTTTGGACGGAGCCACTTTTGATCCCGAGTAATAGTTTAGGCGTCTACATCGAGGGTATGCCCTTTTGGGGGTCTTACAAATGCGACATATTGCCTAAATTTCGGGATTGAGTTTTATGCCTATAGTAAGGTCTTACAAAAGTTTCATGCATGTTGAGGTCTTACAGCTTGTCATGCCTGTTGAGGTCTTAGGAGTATTATCGGTCGACCCGTAGTTTATCCTAAATCAGCAACCTTCAACGAGAATCATTTTCTTTAATTTGTGTACCCTTTATATTGCATGGCACTTACTTACTACTTGTTATAAATAACACAAAATCTTATGATCTTAAAATAATCTCATTCTCGAGTCTACGTCGCTTAACTTATGACAAAACTTTAACGTACGAAATGCGGGATGTAATAAGTACCCAATAAGTATCAAGACTAACCTCGGTGGAATAGTGACAAGGGACAATCAAGACACCCACTGGACTAAACAATCCGAACAAGCATACATGTAGAACTAACAGGGAAATAATATCTTTATAAAGCTAGGCATGATGACAATAACAATACAATGCTTGTAATAGGAACTAAAAGCAATAGTTAGCAACGAGATACAACAGGTACTAACACTATAGAGTAAGCTGAAAAGAAGCTAAATCCGGTGAAACCAAATAAAGGAAAACAAATAACAACTCAATAAGAACAACCTCTTTCACACCAGGTTTATCCAAGAATTTCCACGAGGTACCAAACCACAAAATCACAAATCGCAGGTCCTAATTCGTGAACCTTAATCGCTTGGCATCCTATGCCTATATTACAACTTATAACTTCACGGATGACTCACGTTCCAAGCGGGTGACAATATCTAATATCCATACAGACCATTACGTGCCAAAAATAAGAATGATTCATGACTGCACGGACAACTCACGTGCCAATAGAATAACTCTCACATAGAACACAAGTAGAAAAAAATACATATAAATGGTCAATAATATCAAGATTCATATTCTTGAACCAATATGGGTGATTAATTACATGTATGCTTGTGCAAATGTTCTATCACAGTTCAAGCCAACAAGTAAAAGCATAGACATAGAGACAATGAATGGCACATAAGAAACGGTCACCACAAAATGTAAAAGGTAAAACTCACACAAAGTAGGCACGCCACTACACAAATATCAACTACAACAATGCCCCAGGCTTTCACAAGTCATCAAAACTCAATCCCCGACATAGCCCACCTTGTCTCGCCGCAAAAGCATAACAATGTTCCCTCCTTGTCTCTCCACATGCGCAAACCTACATATATACCCTGCCATGTCATGCCACATGTGCAAATATCAATAGTGACAAAAGTACGGCAGAAACCTCATGCAAACACCCGAACAATCCTCCCAACAATTTCACGTGTGCAGAAAAAATAACAACACAATAAATTGACTTTCAAAACATGCGCCCATATTCCATAACATTCCCTTAAAACAATTTCAATAGCACAAACATGCATAGACCTCTGCTCAACAATACCGAGTACAACAACAACAACAACAACAACAACAATAACATGTGAATACGGAAAGTAAATCAACTCGGGAACTTTAGAACACAAGGAAATGGTAGAAATGAGCTCACAACGAAAGACACACGGGGAATAATGGTCTCAACAATAATAACTCAACAAGGGAGAGATAATGTGTAGCAATGATTCTGCAAAAGTACAATTCGACGATAAGAGAGAAAATATGATCCAATGATTCCAAATAAGGACAAGTCTGTTACACCCCGTAAGTTTAACAACCTTGATACCATTATATATATTGATTATGATATTTTTAGTGGAATATTTTTGTAAAATAGTTGGAAAAAATATATGATTTTATATAGTTATTAATATTACTACTTTCAATTATACACATAATATGAGAAAGTTTATGAGATTTTTTTTATTATTATAAAAATAGAAATTATTTTATCACATGAAAATGAGGTTATCTTTTTACCATTTTAAATTAAGTGTACGAGAATTTTTACACTTTCTATAAGATTAGGAAAATTATAAATTGAGAACATGTATGTGTTTTTACATGGATGTTTTAATAAAATAATAGAGTATGAATTTATTTTACATCTTACCACATGACCGTAATAGCACGGTGTATAAAGTGTGTTAAAAGTGAGTAGTATTTTAAGTAATTTGAGACAATTCTTATGTATGCGGATAATTTATTAATTATCGGGTAGCGGGATATTACCTAATTAATTAATGAGTTATGGGTGGATAAGACTAACCCTCCCCATCCCCACGTGGCAGCCACCCTTTCTTCAAGTAATGACTCTTAATATAGTCAATCTAGGTGGCAAGACTCGAGAAGTGTAGATCAGCATTTTGTCATGATTCTTCATATGTTTCTTAGTCTGAGAGACTTTCTGGTCAGCTATACTATGTTAGTTGGTAAAAGAAGTTCTAATTTGAGTTTTCTTGAGACTCTTAATTCAGTGGGATGCTTGCTTGGAGGTTGTCCTTATAGATTTTACATGATCTATGAACACTATATGTCTTGCTCCTATCCCATATTTGCCACTGTTTAGATTAGCAGAAAGTTCAATAGTAGTGCCATACATCTAACAACTTCCCCACTACTTAAACTTTTTGAATGTTCTCAAACGTCTGAAATTTGTAGTCATCGCAAATTGAAGAAAAGAAAAACTCTAATTTTATTGTGAACGTGAAAATCAATTCTTGCTTCACATTTTACAATTTTTTTTATACGAGCGATTTTGCGACGAATATGTACTCTAAGTTGAACAAGTAGGCAGAGCACATACTTTTACCAGAAAATACTTTTTTAAGAATGAATGCTCCTGAATACTCCTACCTATAGGTCGACATAGCTATGTAAATTGAAAACGAAGGTCTAAGTTTTTGTTTCTAATTAAGTAAATTGCTAATGAAAGTTAGGTCCTAAGAAGAGTTTGAAAATGTTTTACACTTTGTTTTAAAGTAGGTATTGGATGGAACCCATTCGTGTATTCAGTATAGTTCCAAAAATTAGCTCTTAAGAGTTATATGGCATTTGTAGGCCTACATAGTTTCATTTCTCCGAAGCTCTTGATGAACTCTTCTCTTCCCTATCCCAAATAAGTTGACTTGATTAATAGAGTGAGGTGGTGCCATCTACTAACTGTTGCATCCTGCACCAGTGCAACGTCTCAAGAAGTGGCTTCACAATAGTAGTGCTGGCGAGACCCATACTCGCCAGATTTTTCACCCAGCCACTTCTTCATTTTTTTCTGCTTCTTCTTCATCTTTTACTTCTTCTTCTTCTTCATCGTTTTCTGCTTCTTCTTCAATATTAAAGATACTATTCGAAAGACCGAGATGAGGCCCCCGAAGAAATAGTTCTCGAAGATACTTGTCACGCCCCAAGCATAAGGGTGAGACCAGCACTCAGTGCCTCAACTATCCTTGTGTATCGCTTGCGACTAAGTGTGTTTGAACATGAAATGTCATACTTTTGACATGGGCCACATTATGATAATGTGCGATGCAAAATATAAAACTAAATGGAGACTAACACTGAGTAAATGTCAATATAAGGTTGGGCCGGCAAGGCCGTCAGAATTACTACAACTGACAAGCCAACAAAATATACATACGGGACCTAGAGGCCCAACATACTGCACTAACCGACATGATATATCTCCAAGCCTCTACTGATAGATGTACTGTGATCCGAACAGGTCCCGACCTACCCATAAGCTATCTACATATATACATAAGATATCCACCACACTATTAGACCCGACAACTCCGGAAGAAGGGGAGCTTATCGATAAAGCTGAACTCGGGCAACACCTACTGAGGAGGTCTACCCGTCTGTCTGTGTGAACCTGCACGTATGAAATGCAGCGCCCCCAGAAAGGGACGTTAGTACGAAATAATATACCGAGTATGTAAGGCAATATACTGAAGCTAAAACGGAACTAATAATATAATAACTGAAAGTAACTGGGGATCAAAGATAATCTGAAGAGATGCTCATCAGCTGATACTGACTCATGACTCAACTTTCTTAATATAGTGAGTAAAATAGCTGTCCGGCCCTATAAGGCTCGGTATACATATATATATCTACTCTGCCGTAGTAGGCTCGCTCATAAGCGCTCGGCCATACTAGGCTCTGTATCTCGACCAACTGGGCTCGCTCATAGGTGCTCGGCCACATCAGCCTTGGTATATAACTTACCATCTGATTAAAGGTTGCCCAATAGGGTCCTGCCCATCAATTATAACTCGATGGTAATAAAAATATTGTATATATAAATTCTCTACTCGCTTGACTAGAATAAGAAAATACTTAATTGAATATGAAGTCCCGGTAAGGAGAATATTATAACTTACAAAACTAGGAAAATATACGCAACTTGTGGGACTAGCACAATATACGTAAATACCGAGTTATGAATTTTTCTTTATACTTCATTATCAAACTTGGGTAATGATGAGATCATGCCAAATGAAAGAAGAACTTAGCCTTAACATACCTGTTCCTGGAATTATTTGAATAAAATGAAGCTTTCTGCTTCTTGCGAAATAAGAACAAACCTAGGCTTGGATTGAACAAGATTGTTGTTGTTCTTTGAATTTCCAATCGAGATTTGGCTATGGAACTTGGACGAAAGTACTTCTGTTTCCAAGTTATTGGATTTTAAAATCCAAGGTAGAATGAATGACCAACTCCTAAATTGAATGTTGTCTAACCTTATTTGGATAATGCTTCACACAAGTCTTAAGACTTGTAATTCAGTTCCTTAAACCTTCTTATGACACATGTAAAGGTGAGTAGTTAGTCACCTTAAACTAAAGGGGGGGGGGGGAAGATGCCACTTTTTTCTTGGGGTGTGTTTTTGTAAAAAATTTTATACACTTATTAGTTAACCGGGTAATGTTATGTTACCCGGTAATTAATCAATTACCCGTATAATTTAAAAATTACCACAAATTACTTAAAAATTTACTTATTTTTAATATACTTTATATATATTTTATACATTATACTACCGTGGTCATATGGTACCTCCATTGATACTAGTTTATAATTATCGGGTATTATTACTTGATCCGTATTTTATCCCAAATTGGCCATTTTCAACGAAACTCGTTTTCTCTAATTCGTGCATCCTTTATCCTTCATGATACTTATTTATCGCTTGTTACAAATAGCATAATTATGCTAACCTCCAGATAATATCATCCCCGAGTTTACGTCAATTTACTAAAGATGAAACTTTAACGTAAGAAAGAAACGCGAGATGTAACATCCTTCCCCCCTTAGAAACATTCGTCCTCGAATGCTCATTTTTAGATACTTTGGGAACATTTTTGCTGGAGTCTCTTCCGTACATCTAACTGAAAACAACCTGTACGCAGCCAGAAAACTTGCTATACATGCCACACATAGCCACTGTCTATAAATAGCAACACTTGGCTCCACACAACCGTCCATTATAAATTATGAGAGTTAAAAATGAGAGTTTACCTGAGGACCTACTAGCTTGAGAGTTTATACCCTCGGGTCATATCTTCAGTTTGAAATAGGTGGGGGTATTTAGACTTCAGTTCTTCTTCTGCTTCCCACGTCATCTCTTCGACCTTCTTACTTCTCTATAAAACTTTCATGGATGCTATCTTCTTATTTTTTAGCTTGCAGATTTGTCGGTCTAGGATGGCAACCAGAATTTTTTCGTATGACAGGTCCTTTGTAATTTGTACATCATCTGTGGGCACCACTTGGGTTGTATCGCCAATGCACTTTCGTAACATAAATACGTGAAAACCCGGATGAACTGACTACAATTCCGAGGGCAATTCTAACTCATAAGCTACTTGGCCCACTCTCTGAATGATCCTATAAGGTCCAATATACCGTGGGCTAAGTTTGCCTTTCTTGCCAAACCTCATCACACGTTTCATAGGTGACACCTTTAAGAATACCCAGTCTTCAACCCTGAACTCTAAATCTCATCGCCACACGTCAGAATATGACTTCTGACGGCTCTGAGCTGTCAATAGTCACTACCGAATAAGCTTTACTTTTTCTATGGCCTGCTTAACCAGTTTTGGCTCATGCAACCCAGATTCTCCAACATCAAACCACACTATAGGGGATCTGCACTTACGCCCATACAAAGCCTTGTCTGGAGCCATCTTGATACTAAAGTGGTAGCTGTTATTATATACAAACTCGATAAGAGGTAGATGTTCATCCCAACTTCTTTTAAAATCCAGCACACATGCTCGTAACATATCCTCGAGCATCTGAATTGTGCGCTCGACTTGTCTATCAGTTTGTGGATGAAAAGCTGTGCTGAGATTCACCTGAGTCCATAGACCTTTCTGAAAAGACCTCCAAAAATGTGCTGTAAACTGGGCACCACGATCATATATTATAGATATTGGCACTCCGTGTAGTCGCACTATCTCTTTAATATATAACTTTGCATAATCTTCTACTATATATGTTGATCTGACTGGTGGGAAATGAGCTGATTTCGTGAGTCTATCGACTATCACCCATATGGAATCAAATTTACGATGAGAACGAGGTAAACCCTTGATAAAGTCCATGTTTATCACCTCCCATTTCCATGTCGGGATTTCTATAGTCTGCATTAGCCCTCTGGGCTTCTGGTGCTCTATTTTCACCTACTGGAAACTAGGGCATTGAGCGACATACTAAACAATGTTCTTTTTCATATCATTCCACCAATACACATTAATGTCATGATACATCTTTGTCGACCCAGGGTGAATGAAATATCATGAATTATGTGTCTCTGACATAATCCTGTCTCGTAGCCCTGCTATATCTGGAACACACAAATGACCCCTGTGTCTGAGAATCCCATCTCCTTTGAGTTCTAACAACAACTTCTTCTGTTGTAGAACCCGCTCTCTCAACTTGGACAACTCTGGATCCCCGTACTGCCTCTCCTTTACTTCAGCTATGAGAGATGATTTTGTAGTATTTTGGAGTACAACTCCTCCATTGCTAGAGTCTACTAACCGAACCCCCAAATAAGACAATAGATGAATCTTTCTGGTTAATTGTCTTTTCTCAGCCTCTACATGTGCTAAGCAACCCATAGATCGATGACTTAAGGCATCTACTACAACATTAGATTTTCTTGGATGGTAGAGAATCTTAACATTGTAATCTTTCAATAACTCAAGCCATCGCCTTTGTCGCAAATTCAACTCTTTTTGCTTACAGATATATTGCAGGCTTTTATGAACTGTGAACACATCAACATGAACACCATATAAATAATGCCGCCATATCTTAAGTGCATGGACAACCGCAGCTAATTTGATGTCATGGGTTGGATAATTCCGCTCATGCTTCTTTAACTGCCGTGAAGCATACGCAATTACTTTACCATGTTGCATCAGGACACATCCTAACCCGACACCTGAGGCATCACAATACATGGCATAACCATCTAGACCTTCTGGAAGTACTAGAACTGGCGCTGAGGTCAACCTGTTCTTAAGCTCTTGGAAATTCTGCTCACAGGACTCTGTCCACTAAAACTTAGTCACTTTCTATATCAGCTTTGTTAATGGTGCTGAAAGAGAAGAAAAACCCTCTATGAACCTCCGATAATATCCTGCTAAGCCTAGAAAGCTATGAATCTCTGCGGAGTGGTAGGTCTAGTCTAGGATTTCACAGCCTCAATCTTCTGAGTGTCTACCTTTATACCTCCGTCGGATACAATGTGCCCCAATAATGCTACGGTCTTCAACCAGAACTCACACATAGAAAACTTAGCATACAATTTATTATCACGGAGCGTTTGGAGTACCGCTCGCAGGTGATCCACATGCTCATCCTCTAAACATGAATAAACCAGAATATCATCAATAATGACTATCATGAATAGATCCAAGTATGACCGGAATAAGCTATTCATCAAGTCCACAAATATGGCAGGTGCATTCGTCAACCCAAAAGACATGACAAGGAACTCAAAGTGGCCATATCGGGTCCTGAAGGCTGTCTTGGGAATATCTTTCTCCCGAACTTTGACCTGGTGGTACCCTAACCTCAAATATATTTTTGAAAAGCATCTAGCTCCCTACAATTGATCAAGCAAGTCATCTATCCTTGGAAGTGGATATTTATTCTTAATAGTTACCTTGTTTAGTTGCCTATAATCGACACACATCTCAGCAAGCCGCCTTTCTTCCATACGAATAGTACCGGCGCATCCCATGGTGAGGTACTGGGTCTGATGAAACCTTTCTCCAGTAAATCTTTTAACTACTCCTTCAACTCCTTCAATTTGGTAGGTGCCATTCTATATGGAGTGATGGATATTGGTTGCGTTTCAGGAAGAATATCGATGCCAAAATCAATATCTCACTCTGAAGGATTACCTGGAAGTTCATTTGGAAATACATCTGCGTACCCTTTTACTACTAGAATATACTGAATTGTAGGTATCTCAACATCTGCATCTTTAACTCGCACAATATGATAAAAGCACCCTTTTGCGATCATTTTCCTCGCTTTTAGATAGGAAATAAACCTGCCTCTGGGTGGCACTGTATTAACTACCTATTTAAGGACTAGCTCACCTGGAAAATGAAATCTAGCTGTCTTTGCTTGACAATCAACTATGGCATAACAAGCTTCGAACAAGTCCATGCCCATGATAGCATTGAAATTCAACATCTCTAGTTCAACTAGGTCGGCTGAGGTCTGACGACCACAAACAGATACCGTACAACCTCGGTAAATGCGTCTAGCGAGAATCGATTCTCCGATCGGTGTAGATACCGCAAAAGGATCACTTAGTATTTCAGGCACTATACCAAACTCCTATGTGACAAATGGGGTAATATATGATAAAGTAGATCCTAGGTCTATCAAGGCATAAACATCGTGAGAACAAATGGTCAACATACATGTCACAACGTCTAGTGAGGACTCTTGGTCCTGTCGACCTGCTAGCGCATAGATACAATTCTGGTTACCACCTGAACTGGACCCTCTACCTCTGCCTCGACCTCTACCAGCCGAAGATTGAGACACATGCCTTGAGGGATGCACAAACATAGCTGATCCTGTTGTTGAATTTGCTAGTTGCGCCATATCCCCAGAATCTCTATTTGGGTATTTTTACATCATATTCCCTGGACGTCCACATGTATAAAAAGCATCGGAACCGGATCGGCATTGGCCCAAATGTCCTCGACCATAGAAGGCACACCCCGGCGGAAACGACCCTATCTGCCTCGAACCTCGCTGTCGCTGCAAAGTTGACGCCTGGGAGCCCTCACCAGGTCCTGACTGGGTATAGCAGTCATAAATATAACCTTGCAGCTGAGGTGGTGGAGGTCTAGGTGGCCGTTAGAAGTACTGGGCCTGTAACTACTCTGAGACTACTCCTGAGACCTGGCAAATCTCATCCTCTTACGCTACCCTGACTCAGTCGTCTCTGTACTCTGCTGCCGATGCCTACCCCTCTCTATATTCTAGGAAAATGCCTGAATCCACGAGATATCCATAATATCCTGTAATGTAGCGGTGGCACACGCCTCGGTGAACTCTAGGGCCAACCCTGCTATAAACCTGTAGATTCTATCCCGCATAGTCAAAACAGAGACTATATTCTCGAACACTCATATTGCCCTACTTAAGGGCTAAAAACTGATCTAGTCGGGCCTGTTAGATCTCTCGTGGTAAGTACTGGTCAAGGAAGTCATCTGAAATTTTTTCCCAAATAGCAGGAGGTGCATCACGTCCCTTAGACCTTTCCCATCCCTCATACCAAAGGATAGCTATATCTCGGAGTCAAAAAGCTGCTAACTCAACTGCCTCTTTCTCCGTGGCATTGATAACCTGAAAGATCCTATGAAGCTGATCTATGAAATCCTGTGGGTTCTCCCCCTGATCTGTCCCCGTGAACTTTGGGGAAGCAGAAGGTCCTGTACTAGCAGATGCCCTAGCCTGTTGCTGGGTAGGTACCAATTGTGCCAACAAATGTACCGCACTACTCAAGTCCTAATCTGATGGAAACGGAGGGGGATCTGGATGTGCGGTCCCCCTAGGAATATCCTCAGGTGGCGGTGGAGCCGGTAATCGCTAGGTAGGGGTCTCTCCCTATGACTCCGATTGGGCCCCATCTGTTGGGGTACCCTGCTAGTCCCCTTACCTGCTACTATTTCTCTCCTCTAGCTAGCCGTAGTCTTCCTAGATACCGTCATCTGTGCATGAAAATGTCAACATGTAAGTTTACCTCAAATTTCCTATAATTCAGTGCTACAACACGATTTAGATTTGAAAGAAAGGTAACCAACTCCTAAATGCCTTATAGTCCCCTGCTTATATAATGTGGTGCACCACACATCTATAAACAAGACCCTACTAGACACGGCTTGTAGACTTCCTAGGACAGAACTACTCTGATACCACTTTTGTCATTCCCCAAGCCTAGGGGTGAGACCGGCACTCAGTGCCTCAACTATCTTTGCGTATCACTTACGACTAAGAGTCTTTGAATATACTAAGGCTCGGTATACATATATATCTGCTCTGCCTTAGTAGGCTCACTCATAAGCACTCGGCCATACTAGGCTCTGTATCTCGACCAACTGGGCTCGCTCATAGGCACTCGACCATAACAGGCTCGGTATATAACTTACCATCTGATCAGAAGTTGCCCAATAGGGGCCTGCCCATCGATTATAGCTTGACGATAATGAAAATACTGTATATATAAATTCTCTGCTATCTTGACTGGAATAAGGAAATACTTAATTGAATATGAAGTCTCGGTAAGGAGAATATTTTAACTTACAAAATTAGGAAAATATACGCAACTTGCGGGACTTGTACAATATACGTATATTCTGGGATATGAATTTTTCTTTATACTTCATTATCAAACTTGTGTAAAGACGAGATCATGCCAAATGAATGTAGAGCTTAGCCTTAACATACTTGTTCCTTGAATTATTTGAACAAAATGAAGCTTTATGCTTCTTGCAAAATACGAACGAACCTAGGCTTGGATTGAACACGATTGTTGTTGTTCTTGAATTTCCAATCGAGATTAGGCTAAGGAATTTGGACGATTTTGTTTCCATGTTCTTGGATTTTATACCACTTTTGTCATGCCCCAAGCCTAGGGGTGAGACCGGCACTCAGTGCCTTAACTATCCTTGCGTATCACTTGGGACTAAGAGTCTCTGAACATGAAATGTCATACTTTGGAGATGGGCCGCATTATGATAATGTGCGATGCAAAATATAAAACTAAATGGAGACTAATGCTGACTAAATGTCAACATAAGATTGGGTTGGCAAGGCCATCATAATTACTACAACTAACAAGCCAACAAAATATACATACAGGGCCTACAGGCGCAATATACTGCACTAACCGATAGGATATATCTACAAGCCTCTACTGATAGATGTATTGTAATCACCTACCCATAACCTATCTACATATATACACAAGATCTCCACCACACTACTAGACCCGACAACTTCGGAAGAAGGGAAGCTTATCGATAAAGCTGAACTCGGGCAACACCTACTGAGAAGGTCTACCCATGTGTCTGTCTGAACCTGCACATATGAAATGCAGCGCCCCCATAAAGGGACGTCAGTACGAAATAATGTACTGAGTATGTAAGGCAATATACTGAAGCTAAAACAGAACTGATAATATAATAATTGAAAGTAACTGGGGATCAAAGATAATCTGAAGAGATGCTCATCAGCGGATACTGACTCATGACTCAATTTTCTTAATATAGTGAGTAAAATAGATGTCCGGCCCTATAAGGCTCGGTATACATATATATATCTGCTCTGCCATAGTAGGCTCGCTCATAAGCGCTCGGCCATATTAGGCTTTGTATCTCGACCAACTGGGCTCGCTCATAGGCGCTCAGCCATAGCAGCCTTGGTATATAACTTACCATCTGATCAGAGGTTGCCCAATAGGGTCCTGCCCATCAATTATAGCTCGATGGTAATGAAAATACTGTATATATAAATTCTCGACCCTCTTCACTGGAATAAGAAAATACTTAATTGAATATGAAATCCCTATAAGGAGAATATTGTAACTTACAAAACTAGGAAAATATATGTAACATGCGGGACTAGTACAATATACGTAAATTCCGGGATATGAATTTTTCATTATACTTTGTTATCTTTCTTATGTAATGACGAGATCATGCCAAATGAAAGAAGAGCTTATTCGTAACATACCTATTCCTGGAATTATTTGAACAAAATGAAACTTTTTGCTTCTTGCGAAATACGAACGAACCTAGGCTTGGATTGAAGAAGATTGTTTTTGTTCTTTGAATTTCCAATCGAGATTTGGCTAAGGAATTTGGACGAAAGCACTTCTGTTTCCAAGTTCTTGGATTTTAAAATCCAAGGCAGAATGAATGACCAACTCCTAAATTAAATGATGTCTAACCTTAATTGGATGATGCTTCACACAAGTCTTAAGACTTGTAATTTAGTTCCTTAAACCTTCTTATGACACATGTAAAGGTGAGTAGTGAGTCACCTTAAAGTAAAGGGGAGGGGGGCTTCCATCTTTTCTTGGGGTGTGATTTTGTATATTTTTTAATCCACTTATTAGTTAACCGGGTAATGTTATGTTAACCGGTAATTGATCAATTACCTGCATAATTTAAAAATTACCACAAATTACTTCAAATTTTACTTATTTTTATTATACTTTATACATTATACTACCGTGGTCATATGGTACCTTGCATGATACTAGTTTATAATTATCGGGTATTATTACTTGATCCGTATTTTATCCCAAATTGGCCATTTTGAACAAAACGCGTTTACTCTAATTCATGCATCCTTTATCCTTCATGATACTTATTTATAACTTGTTACAAATAGCATAATTACGCTAACCTCTAGATAATATCATCCTCGAGATTACGTCAATTTACTGAAGACAAAACTTCAACGTACGAAAAAAATGCGAGATGTAACAATACTGCCCCTGAGGATGTACCACCGATACCAAATTAGGCTTGTAGCTGTTATATATATATATATATATATATATTTGGCTTTTTTGTTTTTGTTTAAGGACCCCTCGTGGGCTTTTGTAATCATCGTTTACTAATGAAAAAGTTTTTTTTCTTCAATTTTATACCTGATTTATGCCGGATTTCCTTTTACTTGCATTTGTGAAGAATTAGAGTGCATGACTCAACCAATCGGTCCGAATATCGGGCCCATGCATAGGTACTTTCTTGGTTCCTAATTGGTTAATATGATATCACGTGGAGCCCCTTGTCATTCCTCGGACTGAGCCCGTATTGAACTGATACGAGCTTCGGCCGCTGGGACCCTCGACTCCGAGTTGAGTAAGAGTAGGGCTTTGAATATTTAGAATGAAACTTAGCTGTTTAGACCCCATCAATAGTCCTCGAGGGGGAACTTGCTCGGACTCCTGAGAATAAAGATAACCCTTAGGCTTTCGAAGGCAGTCCCTGAGTGAGTGTTTGTTCAAGCTCGGGCGACCTGAAAACCTGTTTTGAACTTAGAGCGAAGATAGCCTTAAGGCGTTATAGATAGATCCCGAATGAGGGTACGGCCGGACCCGGATATCCCCTGGATTAAAGTAACCGAGAGGACATTTAACTTGATCCGAATGCGAGAAATAGCCTTAAGGCTTTAACTTGATCCGAACGCGAGAAATAGCTGCTGGTATATCTTCCCACAACTATAATGGCTTAGTCAGTATTATTAATTGGCCTTTGAGGCAGGTGGATAGTTGTGGTGAGTTTTGGCCAATTATTTTGGTTTTATAGTTTTTGCAATTTTTACTCTCTTATCAAGTTTCTCCTTCCTAGGCTTTTAACAAGCTCAAGTCTAAGTTGCTTCGTCGTGAGACCGGGTTACGAAGAGCCGTGGATGGGGATAAATCCCTCAGGATTGTTTGCGATGAAAGGGAAGACGAGTTGGCACACTTGCGGTATGAGGCGAGTCGAAATCCAAACTACGGAAGCTACCTCGAGAAGTAGGTAATTTTTGCTTCAAGGGAGTGCATATTTCTTAATCTATCTTCTGAGGCTAATGTTTTGTTTACTTTAGTTGCAGAAAAAGACGGAGGACCTGGAAAGCCTTTGGAGTGAAGTTGGCCAAGCCAAGTGTGAGTGTGATGAGCTAAAGGCTCGGGTGGACACCCAGGTCGCGACTAAGAATGATGCTTTGGCCAAGACGTCTGCCCTCAAAGTACAATATCACAACACTCATCAGAACATATTGGTCCGAATGGACATGATTACAAGGCTCAAGTATGAGCTTCTGAAGATGAAGGCCAATATTGTGGATGCCTGGGCTGAAACCGAAGCGATCCGAACTAAGGACGATAAGAAAGTGGTTGTCTATTTGAAGGATGCTGCCAATGCTTGTGCTGAGCTGAGGGGGCCTCTCGACCGGGAGAGTAGGAGCAAAGAGTATTGTAGGTGTAAATCTCGGACGAGTATGATGCTAAGCTCCTTCTGTCTGAAGCGAAAGATAGAGAGAAAGAGGCCGACAAGGCATGGTCCCCGAGGGGGACGTAGATTAGGCCTTTCTTTTCTGATTTTGCGTATAGTGCTTTTTTAAAGAACATGGAGCTTTGTATTTTTCCATATATACGTATATAAAAGGAAGCTTTGCTGTTTCATTTTTTATGCACTTCCCTTTGCTTTGATGTTTGTCAGTCGTTAGCTAGAAGAACTGGTCTTCAAGTTAAAAGAACCCTTAGGTTCATAGTACGGCCTTGGAGATCATTGGGCTAGCCCGTAGGCTCTTACGTGTTTGGTCGGTACGACCTTTTAGTGTAAGCTAATGTTTAAGCTCTTATGTTTTTGCTTTTAGGAATATTCATTTAACTGTTTCGGGTTCTGTCTCCGAGTTGGGTTTCGACTCGAGATCATTGAACCTTAAGTTTTTGAATTTAAAGTTGGCCCTTAGGGTCTTACACACTAGGTCGGTACGACCTTTTATATGGGCTGCCGATAGTGGCTCTTATGCATGGGGTCGATACAACCTTTTATATGGGCTGGCGACAGTGGCTCTTACGCATTGGGTTGGTATGGCCTTTTATATGGGCTTTATTTTTCCCTTGTTAAGGACATTTTTTTAATTGTGTTTGCCTGACTCTTTGACGGTTCGATAAAAAACCTCGATTGTGAGTCGTTATGTGGCGATGATTGAGTACCTCAGGAGGTTTCACTCGGTGGTTGAATATTTCGAAGCCTATAATTCGGAGTTGACATGGTCGAAGCTCTTTTGCCTATGTCGAGGGTAGCCTATTTAATTGGTTCTTTTCGAAGTACTTTCAAAGTAATTGAAGGCCTGTGATTTTATAGCGATGGCCAGGCGTCTCCAAGTCGCGTTAGTTTGGCTGGTACAGCCTTGTGACCATAGTCATTGTGTTTGGCCGGAGCCTTTCAGTCCCCAAGTGAAATTGTTTCGGCGTCTATATCGAGGGTATGCTTTTTAGTGGTCTTACAAGTTCGAATATATAGCCTTAACTTTGAGGTCGATATAATGCCTTTTTGTAAGGTCTTATAATTTTTACATGCCTTTGATGTCTTACTATTTTGGTTACTTGGTACAAGTATGGTTCATGCCTTGCTTGAGGTCTTACAATTTTTGTTACTTGGTACAAGTATGGCTCATGCCTTGATTGAGGTCTTACAGTTTTTGGTGTTGCCTTATAAATGTCTTGCGGGGTCGAGGTTGCCCGTATGGGGTCTTATGGCCTCGGCAGTCCCCGAGACATTGAAAGTTTTCTTGGCTCTAGAGCCATTTTTGTAAACTTATCGTTGCCTTATTGAGGGCTGAGGAGCTTAAAGCTTCTGACCGGGGGTCATACGGTTTCGAGTTTTTGACGCCAGTCCCCGAGTGTTCGGGACGTTCTTGTCTTTTGGAGCCATTTTCGTAACCTTGATGTTGCCTTACTGAGGGCTTACAAGTTTGAAGCTTCCGACCCGGAGGTCATACGGCTTCGAGTTTTTTTTACGTCAGTCCCCAAGTGTTCGAGATATTTTTTGTTCTGGAGTTGTTTTTGTAAAAAATACTGGAATCCTTTGAAATGCAAAATGCTTTGATGGAGGGGAAAGTATTCTTTGATTACTTGGTACAAGTATACACGTCTTTGCTGTCAAGGGCTCGATTATTCTATACGGACACAGTTCTTTTGACCGTTTGGCCCGGTACATCATTTTCCTATCGAGACTCCAATTAGCACATCTTGGCTTCTCCAAGGAGGTGACCTTCCAGGGGATGCCCCCCCAGTATTCGAGGTTGAATGAAGAGAAGACTTTAATACTTGTTGAGTCTTACTTAGGTTATATATGGATGTTGCCTCGTTAAAAACCTTACCAGTAAAACCCTTCTTGGGATAAAAACTTGGTTGAAAGAAAAGAGTGCAACGTATGCTTTCGGAACCTAAGGCGTTCAAGTTGGAAAGCGCTTTGGCTATTTCGATTGGATACCTGCACACAGGTTAGTGTAAAATGTAATTAATAAGGGAGACGATTATACCTTAGTGCCGATGGCGCCTTGGGCCTCAATATGCTTTGATAGTTTGTTCTGAGGACGCGACACTATACTTTGCTTGTCTTGTTCGGGTATAGCTGAGAATGCATCTCGTGATCGCTATTTCATTGTTTGTTTATCCTTTGGCTCCCTCGACGGTAGAGGTATTGGTGCCGGTGCCACATCGTGCATAGCAAACATCTCTTTTACTGCATGTTGTTCCCCGTAGATAGTTTTTATCTCGTCCTTTGTCAGAAATTTCATTATTTGATGGAGGGTAGATGGTACTACTCTCATGCAGTGTATCTACATCCTTCCGAGCAACGCGTTGTACCTCATGTCTCCTTCAATGACATGGAATTTGGCATTTTGGATAGTGTTGACCACGTTGACCGAGAGGGTAATTTCCCCTTTCGTTGTTTTGCTTGCCTTGTTGAACCTGTTGAGGACTCGATAGGTAGGCACGATCTATTCAAGCAGTCCGAGCTGCTCCACCACCCTCGACCTGATAATATTGGTCGAGCTACTTGGATCCACAAGTATACGTTTAATTTTAATTGTATTTACACGAAAAGAGATTACCAGTGCATCATTTTGAGGCTAAGACAAGGTCTCGATGTCCTCATCACTAAATGTGGGAGTGTCCATGGGTATGTAACCTCGTGTTCACTTTCCCTGGTAATGGATATTTTTGTTCTCCTGACCGTTGGTTCTTGTGGATCATCGATGCCTCCTAAGATCATGTGGATGACATGTTGTGGCTCGCCTGTTTTATTCTTCTTGGTCGCCTCTCTTTCCTGGAACTGATTTCTGGCTCGGTCGCTAATAAATTCTCGAAGGTGACCTTTGTTGAGTAGTCGAGCCACTTCTTCCTGGAGTTGTCGGCAGTCCTCGGTCCTATGACCGTGCGTGTAGTGAAATTCACATGCTAAGTTTTTGTTCCATTGCGAAGGATCTGATTGTATAGGCCTTGGCCACCTGGCGTCTCTAATTTTACTAATGGCAAATACGATGTTTGAAATGTCGACGTTGAAGTTGTATTCCGACAAGCAGGGTGCCTCCGTCGGCCCTATGTGCCTATTGAATCCAACTCTGCTAACAAGTCCCCGAAAATTCTGGCCTCGATCCATCCTTCGGTCATTGCAGGATATGTTGCGCCTCGGGGCATTCCTTCTATCCTCAGCGTATGGTTGGTATGTTTCTTTGTTTGATTTTGGCTTCTTTGCCGGAAGCCTACTAGGATATACCGAGCCCGAGGAGACTCCTAGTTGGTCGTCTTTGACTTTGATCTTTGATTGGTATCGGTTGTGGACGTCCGACCAAGTCACGGCGGGATACTCGACTAAGTACTGCTTCAGCTGCAATGAAGCTAACGAGTTTCGCTCATTCAAACCTTGAGTGAAGGCCTGCACTGCCCAATCATCGGAAACTGGTGGTAGTTCCATTCGTTCCATTTGAAAGCGAGATACGAACTCTTGCAGCATCTCGTTCTCCCTTTGCTTGATTTTGAAAACGTCAGATTTCCTTGTAGCTACATTGATGGGACCAGCATGTGACTTTATGAAGGAATATGCTAGCATGGTAAATGAATTTATCGAGTTTGGGGCCATGTTGTGTTACCACATCATCTCCCCTTTCGAGAACGTCTCTTCGAACTTTTTTAGTAAGACGGCTTCGATCTCGTCGTCCTTTAGGTCATTGCCCTTCACTGCACAAGTGTAAGCAAGGACGTGCTCGTTGGGGTCCGAGGTTCCATTATACTTCGGAAGGTTGGGCATTTTAAACTTCTTTGGAATAGGTTTTGGGGCCACTTCCTGTGGTATCGGTTTTTGTACGAACTTCTTTGAATCTACACCCTTCAAGATCAGGGGTGCACCTGGAATTTGATTGACCCTAGAATTGTAGGTTTCCACCTTCTTGTCGTTGGCTTCTATCTTCTTCTCCCCTGACTCAATCCTCTTTGTGAGGTCCTCGACCATCTTTATGATGGCGGGGTTGGCTGCCGACCCATTATTGCTTGATCTTTCTGGTGCCTGCTCGGCTTGGGGAGCCATTTCTGGAGCTACCGTACTGGGAGTTTTCTGGTGGCTTTATGGATGGACAATTGCCAACTGTTGTGCCTGTAACATATTCAAAAATAACGTGAAGGCTAACCTCTCATTCTTCCCTAGCTGGGGTTTTCCGAGCTTCTTGTTGGTCTCCTTGGCTTACGTTCCTGTTAGTGTGGGAGCTTATATCGACGTGTTGGGAATCGCTGACACCACATCCACGGGGATTGGCTCCGGTATGCCTTCGGGGTTTAGTAGTGGTGCACCAATACCTGGAACAACTACACCATTCTCTCCATGGTCCTCAAGACCGTTGTTTTCATATGCATTTATTGAGTTAGACATTTTGTCCTAAAATCAAAGATTCTTGGACAAGAAAAAGCGTGAAAGATAACTTGTGTTATGTAGTAAACCATCAAGAAAACAATCACTATTATTTTTATCCCCACGGTGGGAACCAAATTATTTACCTTGAAAATGGTAATAACAATTAGATTTGATTTTGTGGTTCTAAAAAGGAAGAAGATGGTAGAGTATTAATGGAAGATGCCCAGATTTAGAGGAGATGTCAGACTTACTTTTAGAAAATCTTGAACGAAGAAGGTGATCGGGATATTGCGCTAGGCAAATTGGAGCATTTCGAGAGTCACCGTGACTATAGGTACTGCAGGCGTATCAAGGTTGAGGAGGTCATGGGAGCTATACGTAAGATGAGTAGGGGCAGAGCGACCGGGCCAGACGAGATTTCGATTTTATTTTGGAAGTTTGTAGGGAGAGCAAGTTTGGTGTGGTTGACTGGGTTGTTTAATGTTATTTTTAAGGAGAAGAAGATGTCAGATGAGTAGAGGTGGAGTACGATAGTTCCATTTTATACAAACAAAGGTGATATCCAGAGTTGTAACAATTATAGGGGTATCAAATTACTGAGTCATACCATGAAAATGTGGGAGAGGGTGGTTGAAGCAATGGTAAGGATGATAATGTCTGTATCCGATAACCTGTTCGGGTTCATGCCGAGTCATTCAACTATTGAAGCTATACATCCTGTTAGGTGGTTGGTGGAACTATATAGAGAGAGAAAGAAGGATATGCACATGGTGTTTATTGACCTAGAGAAAGCGTATGACAAGGTTCCTAGAGAAGTTCTCTAGAGATGCTTAGAGGCAAAAGATGTGTCGGTTCCGTACATTATGGCGATTAAGGACATGTATGCTTGGGCAAAGACTCGATTTTGGACAGTAGGAGGCGATTCTGATCATTTCCGGTTGAAATGGGATTACACCAAGGTTCTGCCTTCAGTCCGTTTTTGTTCTCCCTAGTGCTGGACGCGTTAACACACCATATTCAAAGGGAGGTGCCATAGCTGGAGTGATAGGCTGTAGGTTTGGAGATAGGCTATTGAGTCTAAGGGTATCAAGATGAGCAGGATGAAGACGGAATTCCTGGAGTGTAAGTTCAGCACTGAGCCGGGGGAAGTGGACGTGGATGTGAGGCATGAATCACAGGTCATCCCAAGTAGAGGCAACATCAAGTACCTTGGGTCAGTTATCCAAGAGGGAGGGGAGATGTCACGACCGAAGCCGATGGACCACGATGGGCACCTGTACCTTACTCAATCGAGTACCAACGTAACGTAACTTTCTTATTACAATATCATATACACATGACATACAGGCCTAATAGGCCAACATGATTATTTATAAACTCAAAACATCGACCGACAAGGCTGTACAATCTTTCACGTACACGACATATGTCTACAAGCCTCTAAGAGTACATAAATATCATAAAGGCCGGGACAGAGTCCCGCCATACCAAACAATACACGTCTAAATCATACCAGCCAAACAAGAAACTTCGAAGCAAATGGAGCGCACCAACATCATTCGCTGAGCTGATAGCCTACTTGGAGGGCTCTCAACCTGTCTATCGGGACCTGCGGGCATGAAATATAGCATCCCTAGGAAAAAGGGGCGTTAGTATGAAAAATATACCAAGTATGTAAGGCACATAAATAAGTACATAACAGACATGGAAGAAATATAGAGTACTTGACTCAACCTGTAAATCTGAATAACTCTCTAAATCATGAAATACTTTTAGCATCATTCATATGCGTATGAATGTCATGTCGTGCATGGGTACATGTCTCATGGCATCATTAGCCTCAGAGGGCATCCCATCATATCATACGGCCACTGTGGGAAAAATCATCAACGTATACCAACTGATCAGGTGGTGGTGCATATATAACACCATACCCTCTTCCCATATCCCATATACATAAACATACATATATACGCATATATAACGTTGTTTGAATCATATTTCAGCCACTGTGGGCAACATCATCATCATATACCAACTGATCAGGTAGTGGTGCGTATATAACGCTGTAAACTTTTCCCATATCTCATATACATATATTTACATATATACGCGAATATAACTCCATCTGGTCATGGGTCAATGCACATGTATGAAATGCATGAAAAATACGTAATAAAATCTTTCGGAGCTTCATAAGACCATTTTGCCTTTGAGTAATATCATAAGTAAACTCTTTTCAACTTTCGTATTTTTTTGAGACCCATGAACAGATGATAAAATATTATGACACACGAAAATTCAAGAACATAGATATCTCTAATACTTCTATGAATAGAGTCATTCATGGAATTTGTGCATTTTGACGTTTCATTTGTATCGTACGGATCATGCCAAAAGAAAGAAGGGATAGCCTTAACATACCTAGAGTAGGAACGAATCCGTATAATTATCCCGTTAGAAACTTTCGTGGATTGAACTTAGAACCCAAAAATCGGATTAAGCTTCTGCGTTTTGAAATTGATGAACAAATCAACTTCTGCTTCTTTGAAATCACTTGAACTAAATTGCTCCTTTACCAACATTTTTGGAATGATAATTAGGCTTCCAAGGTTTCCTTCCTAAGATTCATGGGTCTTAGTATATCCTAAGATTCATGGTTGTTAGTATATTTGAATTGCTTTCTTTCCATTTTGAAGGAAAGAACGTAATGTTCTTATCAGAGACTTTATTAAGTCTCATGACTTGACTCTTACAATATTAAGATCTTGTCCCTAGATGGCCACATAAGGAAATGTGACTCTTAGTCACTTCTTTCTTATGTGATCAGCTGCCACGTTTTGGGTGGTGATAGTTATAATTCCTTATCCACTTATTAGTTAACCGAGTAATGTCCTGTTACCCGGTAATTAATCAATTACCCACATAATTTAAAAAGATTATCTCAAATTACTTAAAATTCTACTTATTTTTAAAATACTTCATATATACTTTATATATTATACTACCATAGTCATATGGTACCTTACATGGTACTAGTTCAAAATTATTGAGTATTATCGCACGACCCGTATTTTATTCCAAAGTGACCACTTTCAACGAAATTCGTTTTCTTTAATCCGTGTACCCTCTTATTCTTCATAACACTTATTTATTGCTTGATATAAATAGCTTAAGTATGTTAACGTCAAAATGATCTCATCCCCGAGTCTTACATCGGTTAACTGAAAATGAAATTTTAACATACAATACTTCAGGGTGCAACATCATCGTAACTTAATATTGTGAAACGCGACATCACCATAATGTAATACCGCGGGATGCGACATCTCACTTCCGGGCTCTCATTAATTTATTTATGGCATATTTTCACGTAAGAAAATATGGGGTGTAACATCATTCCCTCCTTTGGAACATTCGTCCTCGAATGTTGACTGATGCTTATCGTTCTCATATCCCATAGCTTTTGCGAATACTTTAGTAGTTTTCTTTCCATCTAGGCAACTGTTCTGTGAATAAGTCCAAATATCAGGGTATTCCCCCCTTTAGGCCTCTTTCCCACGCCATGACTTGTGATCAAATTCCTTCTAATCTCATAACTGTTGTTACCTCCCATCATGCAGCTTCTACGATACTGACCTTGTAAGTGTGCTTATGTGACTCTCCTATCCTTTTTCCTCTAGTTTTTAGCCAATCCTGAAGTTCTTCTCTTTTTGTCGAACTTACGAATATTGTTGTCTCTTATTTTATAGATGTGGTTATCCATTCGTATGACTTTACTGCATCTACATAGGTCATACTATATCATAACTCTTACCTCGACTTCTTTTTACTAAGGTTTGCTACCAAATCCCAGGTTACTTTCATTGCTTATCCCATACGTATAAATCTATGTCCTCTAATGCTTCCACATTACTGTTCATCTTAAGCATTACGGCCTAATCACTTCTCATACTTTATAACTTTTATCCACCCATTGTTGATTCACCTCAATTTTGATCCATAATCCACCCCTGATAACTTAACCTTTTATGTAATATTGCTGCTAGGATTCACGTTTTATCGAGGAACATCTGAAATGATTAGATTGATCCACCTGGGGTGATACCCTGCTTTCATAATCATATCTCATGGCATCCCAATGTGATTTTCCTTACGTGGGTATTTTAATCCTTTCCAATTCATGAGATCCCTTTCTGTTATTCGTTAGATCATTACTCAATCGAAGACCCAAAAGTTATTTTTTTCTATAATAATTACACCATCATTCTATTAACAGGGCAACATTCTATCTCTTCTAAATGTTATTAGCCTTAGACTCATTTGAGTTCATTTAGGCTATACTGAACTTTCTATAACTTAGAGAAACCATTAGCTTTCTTGTTTTCATGGGTTTTTAATCCCGAGGACTTATCCATTCTCGTCACCCTTTCACTTGCCTTTCCTCATCCTTACTAATGTTTCGTTATAACTTTGTCGCTCTACTATTCTTTAGCTTGGGACCTATACATATCTATTTATTCTATTCGTGGCCTTCCTTCAACTTGCTTGCACCATATATTTCCTTATGTTGTTCTGGAACATCAAGCGAGACATCATATCGTCTCTAACTATCCTTTACTCTCATAATCAGGATTTTCGATACCTAGACCATAGGCTGGAAGATATGCTACTGACGCTGCTGCAATCATTCTTGGATATTGAATCCTCACTCTTATAGACTTCTATCCGAAGTATGGATTATTCACGATCTTCTGCCTTTGAGTATCTCGTACGTTGTTCACCTTTACCTTACTTACCTTAAAATTTTGCATCGTATCTTCTATCTCTTTCATGACCTTCCCTCCACATGGGTATAATTCATGTCCATAATTTGAAGCTCTATTATAATACTCGCACCTCTGCTACATACACTATCTAATGGGAGCTTCGTACTGACTTCTCATGAGGCTGGTAGTTCTTCTAACTGGTTTTCTTGTAGAGCCATTATAGATTATAGTTGTTATATTATTTCTCTTGGACATCTAATATTAAGAGTGATTCTGTCATGTTCTCAAGCACAACTTCTATAATTTTTCTAGGTCCAATAATCAGACTCTTGATTTACTTGGGTGATGTGATTCTTTAGCTGCCTCTTCTTTCCGATCAGCCTTTATGTAGGATTAAGCTATCTTCCAATCTGCGGCTCATGGTATTAGTTATTACTTTAGCACTCCATGGATGCTATGGAATATCCATGATACAAACTTCTAATTCATTCTTTTGTCTATGACCTGGGCTCAATTCTTTTTTTTAACTTATACCGAAATCTTTTACGGTTGTATGAATGTTAACATATATGCTGTATGTATAAAAATCTAAACTCTTAAGTGCATTCATAAAGTCACCAACTCGGAATCATTGATCAAATAATTCCTTTCGTTCCTTCTCAGCTTTCTTTTAACGTAAACTATTACCTTTCATGATCTTTCTTCCCCCTTGTTGCATGCATACTTAGCTTATCTTAGCTCCCACGTATGCCGGAATTTTCGTACAACTCATATAATCATCGAATATTTCTTTTGATTTTTACTTCCCATTCACTAGCCATGTTAGATCCCTCTTTCTTATGGAGGACGTACAATGTTGTTGTGAAACTGTTATTACAAGACCATTTTCTCTAGGTCATTGTGCTTAGGTTGAAGCCTTCTTCCTCATTTCCATAGCTAATCCTTCATTGTAGTACTTAGGGAGGATCCTCTAACTCTTGTAAAGATGCGAGCTTATTATATCATATTTTCGATAGAATTTTTGATGTTCGTGCTCACTTGTAATTATCCTTAGTTACTTACCTCCACACTCATCTGCTCTTACGACTACTTCTGAACTAAAGTTTTTACTGCCTTCCTAGTGGCACTTTCTTTTATCCCTGTAATACTCATACAGTACCTTTAACTACCCCAACTATTGTTTGAATATATCTCAAGTATTATAATGATATTCTTTGAGGCTGAATTCTCCATGTTGGGTTTTACTATGTTTATCTTACATCATCTGATGACTTGTCTGTAACCCCATGTTTAGCCATAACTAGTATCTTTCTCACCAATTACTAACTATTCGTTGGCCCATTCTCATGTCAATATTCCTCGTAATTTTTCTTGGGTTATTTCCTTTGTCTTAACTTACGTCTCGCACTGGCTCCTTATTTATTAATAACTGCTCGGGCAAGAACCTTTACTTTATCTCCTTGACATCGTGCTTGCACAATATTCTTGAATCGTAGCATATCTGTAAGATTTGGATAAGTGACATCTCATTCCTCTTTCATTTATCACATTCTTCCTTTACCATTCCATAGTCACCAGAACCACTTAATTCTGACATAATGTCACATCACTCCATATTCATCCCTCTAGGGGTGTAATAAGAGCTGAAGCCACGAGGATCTACCTATAGATGGTTTACCTCTTCATCTTTGGTGTTGTTTCTCGACATCAATGATACTTACTCGCCTTGTGGCAATCTTTCTATACCAAGGATGACAAATTCCCTTACTCGTGAGGGTGACACTTAATGTAACTGGCACATAATTCCCTTAAACTTAACTTTGATCCCCTTGCTTGCTTTAGGGAAACGTCCTCCTAAATGACCATTCTCTGAATTTTCCATGAATCTTCTTTTATTGTCCATTCTATTCTTGCCGGAACACGATCTGAAATTCTCATGATGCCGGCCGTTATCATATCACTCAGCCCCTAATTCATATTTTGTTTATCTGATTTACCAGTCCATATTAATTCCTACTACTCTGGGTCTAACTTTTCCTCTTGGTAATCGCGCTAGAGTTGCAAACTTATTTCTCAAAATGAGGATATGACTTTATGGCCTATATTCTTTCATTGTCTCAAGGCCTGTCATCTTTTGTCTTTCCCTTCACTTGACTGTAAATTATGTAATACTGTCATCATTGTTTTTGACCTATCTTTATCATCCGTATATCATATCTTACTCATAATGCTTCGTTAACTCTCTTCTTATCTCCCGCTAATTATCTATGTCTACTGCTTTATTCTAAAAACTCGAACAAAACATTCTTTTGCCTTTGGCTCCCCTTGTTCCATCCCTTGGCTCTTTCAATTGCCTAACATTCTTTCTTTACTGGGTGTGGGAGCCATACTAAGTTAATATTTATTACTTCAAGGCTTCCAGTGGTCATGTCTAGCTTTAATATTTTAGGGTGCACCATCTAGGTGTCTCACGAGGAGATCTACTAGAACACTTGCAATACCCTTTGGAAATGTCAACTAACACATTCAATCCATTCACTATTTTGGTTTACTCTAACCCCAGCCAGGTCCTGATGTTCCTGTCACACCTCCTTTTTACTACCCCCCGGAAGGGGGCATATAAGGGAGTTTTTTCCAACTTAAAGTGACAATCGAAACGGGATTATTTTTATTAAAAATTCAGAGTCGCCACTTGGGATAGTTTTATGGTGTCCCAAGTCACCGGTTCAAATCTCGAATCGAGGAAAAGATTGACTCTGTTTTACAGTCTGCGAACACAGAAATCCAGGTAAGAAAGTCTGTTAACATGGGAGAAGGTGTTAGGCATTCCCGAGTTCTGTGGTTCTAGCACGGTCGCTCAACTGTTACACTTGGCCTATTATCTGATTTTAGTACATGCTTTAGCCTATGGTTTGATTTTAACTTTATAACTGCTTTTATTCATGTTTAGGAAGATTGCAACGTCATTTAAAATATGTCTTGAACCACGTCACATAAATACACTCGTAGTCCGCAACACATTTTATATAACGTTGTTGAGATTTGGATTTGGGTCACATAAATGTGCACCCGAGTTTAAGAAGGTAAATTATCAAAATAACGCGCCTAAATCAACTACGCACCTTCAAGTTTGCGAGGGCCATGGAAATTCACTAAGTGGCACGCCTCAGATTCTAAAGATCAAAACATAATTAATTAAACGAGGGCCATACAATTGTCATTTGTTTGGCACGGCGCACCTCAGTTCCAATTCTAATAGGGAATTCAAACAAAGTTTTGGAGGGCCATAAACTATTTTTATTGTCTAATATGGCACACCTCCAATCTACTTTTAAAAGAGTCAAAGTTAATTAAGAAAAAGCCTCAAGGACTTCAAAGGGCCTTTTATACCAAAGCTTAAACTTACATTGCAGCCTAAGTGATTAAATGTCTGCTTCCTTTTCAGATATGGTCCCAAGGGAGACAAATAACTCATTGTAAGTGTTATGAAACTACTGGTTTTAAATGACTTGAACTAGGCCCCAAAAGAGGGCCTAATTCGGAAACATGGCGCAATGGCAAAGCAGGACTCAGGATCGAGTTCCTGTAGCAACACAACCATCACACAGTCAAGGAATTAAATGATCCCAAATCGATGCTTTCAACATTAAAAGTTGCAGGAGACACATTGTCATGCTGATTCAAATTCGGGCAGTATACTATTAACAGATTGCATAGACTATTTCATCATTTAGTCCATACATTTGAATTTTCAACAAAGAGAGCAATTCTTAAAAGGACTTTATACATATGCTGAGTTCTGATTTCACATTAGCACACTTAAATAACCTCATAGTTTCAACTTGTTAAAATAAATATGAGAAGAACTAGACTAGGTCGTGACATTCCTAACACGAAACCAAAATTGACGTCTCTTTGAAATTCCTCATGGAAACAGAATCCTTACACGAACCAAAGAGAAATGTTGGGACAATGAACTCCTGAAATTACTGTACTTCAAACCCATAAGAAAGCAGGTTTTGAAAACTAAATGGAAAAATAGGATATGAACCAATTGTGTTGGATCCAAAGGTTCGATTTAATGCCTTTGAACCACGGCCAAGCCAAATAGCTTCAACTAATCAACTAAAAACCCTATTCCTTAATTAAATAACACATTTAAAAGTCCAAATAGTCCTGAATCATTACATTCAAGCCAGTTCAAATCCAAATCTTAAAATGAAATATGACATTAACGATATAAAATAGCTACACATGATGACTACACCAGAGAACACATGAAGAAATCATAGGGAAATCCAATGAGCACTTGACAAAGAAACATATAGCCACTTCAGCTTGGTCGCATGACCTTCAGCTTTATATTTCATACACGATTCAGGAGTCAATACATACCTGGAATTGAAGAAAGAAATAAGAGAACAAGAAGTTAATCAACAACAATTGTAGAGTCAGTCCAGAAACAACAAGGAAGAGATATCAAATGTCATTTGAACCAATTTGAAACACCAGATTTGATTAAGACTCCAAACACAAAACTCAACCCAGAATCAGTTTGAAAAAAAACACCTAAATTCAACCTATTCTAAGCCTCAGATGAATCAGAAAATGCTCTAGGACTCGAAAACCTCAGAAATCCAAGAAGAAAAGAAAAAGTTCAATGGAACAGTGAAAATTTTAGCCGTTTGCCTTTTTCTGGATTTTTCTCCTCTTCCCCCATCTGCCTTGAAATGTAAAATAGAGATGCCTTTATAAGCAAGGCACTAGGGCAGCACTTAGGAATTAGTTTTTGTACTTCAATACTTTCTCAACTTTCAATGTAGCTTAGATATCCCTAGGCAATTATCAGATTTTCCCCCTTAAGTCCCTACCACAGCTTCTAGGAAGCTTCCATTTCAGTTATATAAAGATTCTCCTAAGAAGACTACCCAAATTGCACTTCAAACCTCTGAAAACTACCCCTCCAACCCAAGTATAGGTCAAACTGACCCGACTCAAATGGGTAGGAGTCTGCAAACCCAAATTAAATCCCCACTTGGGCTTTCTGATTTTCAGAGTCCAATTAAAATCCATCAGGGATTCCTAGCTCGAACGACTGACCAAAATTTCCCTACAAGAAACCCGGAACCCCTTCTTTAAAATGCAATCAAACAAAGACAAAGATGAATGAGCTAATTAACAAGGAATTGACTAAATTAAGCCTTAATTAACTAAGTGATTTAACGAACCAGAAATCTAACCTGCATAACAAATTAAAGATGTCACAGAAACAGAATTCACAAAAAAAAAAAAATAGTTGAACTTTTTTGGGGGTTGAACTCGAATTCAAGATTTGCGGAGCTCCGGGTAGAGTCGAAGAAAAGTAGTTGCAGATTTGGTATGAGGGGATCATGAGGGTTTTAGGGTGATAGTTTGAAGCGGTTTGGGGGTGGCGCCGCCACCGGAGAATATCATGTCGGTGCTAGGGTTTCTAAAATTTGAGGCTTTCTGGAGGGATTTGAGAGGAGTGGAGTGTGGATTTAGGATGAGGAGGTGGAGGAGAAGTAGTGGTGTAAAAATGGGGGTGATTGGCCGCCTGCCGCCGCCATGGGCGAATTCCGGCGGGCGGCGAATGATGGTTCGAAGTGGAGTTTGGTTGGGGTCTTGGAGGGTATGAGAGATGATGATGGGAGGTGGGGGATGTTTGGACATATATGCATTAAGATAATCATCAGTTCCGGGCCGTTGGATTGATGATATCCAATGGTCCAGATCCAAGGGGCATAAAATGGGGTCATTTAGATGGGAGGGTTGCTGGACCGGGTGAGGCGGGTCTGGACCTGGGTTAAACGGGTATTGGAGGGAAAATTTTGGGCTGCTACAAGTTGGCCCAAATACAGCCTCTCTTACTTCCTTTTATTTTCATTTCTTCTTTTTTAATTTCTTTTAAATTACAACTAAAAATAAAAACCTAAATTAATTCCTACATAAATTTATCCTACCACATTGAATTAATTAACTCCGACTAACAATTACCGACAATAATTAAAAACCAAATTTGAAGGGAAAACTACCAAAATTTCAAAACTTAAAATTAAAAGTGCAAAAGTAAACTATTTTTGTGAGTTTCCATTTTTGTAAAACAACTTAATTTGCTAATTAGTCTAACAAATATAAAATTAAGTCCTAAATATAAATGCAACATATTTTTTTATTTCCATGAATTAGATAAAATAAACGTGCACAGACAAAGGCAAACAATCGACAAAAATGCCACAAAAATCTACGAAATCGCAAATAATGGGAAAATTTATTTTTCTTGAATTTGTGGGAGTAATTCATATAGGGCAAAAATCATGTGCTCACAACTTTCCCTCTTTGCTAGGAAACACGAAGAGTTTTCGTGCAAAGAAAAAGTGAGCGGATACGAGCAATTTTTACCCATTTGAATACTCCGTGGGAAATATTTTTGAAAGATTTGACTGTACCCTGCTTCCGAGGTTGCCTACACTTGGCTATAAAGGAAACAGGTCAGTGTAGTTCGGGATATTTTTGTAGCTGGGACTTTCATGAAGTTGTGATTCCACTGTTGCTGATGCTGTTGCTACTGCTTACAGAACTCCTTATTACACCATGTCAAAATAAAAAGAAGCTAGACTAGATTATGATCTATGCATTACAAAAATCCTATCTATATCTTCAAACTTTCTCTTGTTGTTCTTGTTGCCTTGTTGACTTGTATTCTCCCAGCGAATTCCCTTTATTGCCGACTTGAATTGTAATCTGAGATGTTTTCCCTTTTCTCCAGGTGGACGCCTAATTGCTGAACTCGAATTGTACTCTGAGATGCTTTCCCTTTCTCCAGGTGGATGACTGACTACTAAACTTGAAATGTATTCTCGTGCTCTCCAGGTGGGCGCCTGACTGCTGAACTTGAATTGTATTCTCGTGCTCTCCAGGTGGCGCCTGACTCCTGAACTTGAATTGTATTCACGTGCTCTCCAGGTGGGCGCCTGACTGCCAAACTTGAATTATATTCCCGTGCTCTCCAGGTGGGCGCCTGACTGCTGAACTTGGACTGTGTTCCCGTTCTCTCCAGGTGGGCGCCTGACTGCTGAACTTGAACTGTATTCCCATGCTCTCTAGGTGGGCACCTGACTGCTGAACTCTAATTGTATTACCGTGCTCTCCAGGTGGGCGCCTGACTGCTGAACTTGAATTGTATTCTTGTGCTGTCCAGGTGGGTGCCTGACTGCCAAACTTGAATTGTATTCCCGTGCTCTCCAGGTGGGCGCCTGACTGCTGAACTTGAACTGTGTTCCCGTGCTCTCCAGGTGGGCACCTGACTGCTGAACTTGAACTCTATTCCCGTGCTCTCTAGGTGGGTGCCTGACTACTGAACTTGAATTGTATTCCCGTGCTCTCCAGGTGGGCGCCTGACTGCTGAACTTGAACTGTATTCCCGTACTCTCTAGGTGGGCGTCTGACTGCTGAACATGAACTGTATTCCCGTGCTCTCCAGGTGGGTGCCTGATTTAAACAAAAATAGACAAAACAAAGAAAATTTTCTGCCCCAGTTTGGTAGCTGGGCACATTTGTGAGTTTTAAACTGAATCATGTTACCAAACATTATCAAGAATTTGAAAACTAGATCCCGTTATCCAGAAGGGTCCTGACAACTCCTATTTAAATGACAATTTTAAAGCTAAATTATATCTTCTAAAGGTGTAACTTCCGCTAAATCTTGTTATCTAAGAGGGTCTTAAACTATACCCCATTATCCAGGAGGGTCCTGAAAATCAAAAATCAAGTCTTATCTTAAAAGTGACAACTTTTACGGTTGAATATACTACCATGTAGCCGAACTTACACTAAATCTTGTTATCTAATGGAAATCTTAAAGCTAAGTCCTGTTATTCAGGAGGGTCCTGAAAACTCATAATTGAATCCCATCTTAAACATGCAAACTTTGAAACCAACTTATATTCCTTTGTGGTATATTTATGCTAGATTTTGCTACTCATGATTGTTTTGAATTTTAAACTAGGTCTCATTTTCTAGGAGGGTCCTGAGAACTTCAAATTAAATCCCATTATCCAGGCGAGTCCTGAGAGTTTACGGTCAAACCTGTCTGGTGCTTGCCTTTCCTTATGGAGGGTTTCTCCAAAACAATGAAACTTTATACCCCTGTTTCAATCAAAGAAAATCTTGTCTGTTTAAAATGCGGTGGTTAGTTGATGGCATTCTTGCGGAAGATCTCTCCGCTACCGTGCTTTGTTTTGACTGGCTTCCCCGAACTGACCCTGAACCGCTTGGCTTTCTGACTGACTTTCAACCTACATGATCTCGGATGACCCGAGTGTTCTATACCCGAACCATTGTTTTACACCTCTGACCCCTTTAATTAAACCTCTGCATCTCCCATGAAATTACTAAATCATTCCGATGATGGAACTTTCGCTGGCACTTTATATCCCACTTTACATCATGTTATCTTTGGTATGTTCTGGCCACACTGTGCTTTGCAATTATTGAAGTTGGTAGTGATCTTTGAAATCCTTTCTTATTTGCATGACCAAGACTGACATTGAAACATCTTAGAGAAATGAAACCTAAAAGAACTGAAATGCGATGACCCTGAGAGTTAAGGATAAAGAAAATCCAAAACTGGATGACTTGCTAAAAAGGAAAAAGGAAAGGGGCTTATCTAAGTGGAACAGCTGGTACCAATGATCATGACATGCATTTCGTATTAATTGATGACCTTGTTCAGCCCGCGGTGCCCTGGAGGGTGTTCACCAACAAGCCTCACTCATTTGTTCATCTCTCAACTCACGTTTTCCTTCCGGTTCCCGTGAGGGTTTTCACCAATAAGACTCTCTCATTTTTGATTTCTCTTAGCTCCCGTCACCTTATGGTGCCCGTAAGGGTTTTCACCAATAAGACTCTCTCATTTTCAATATTTTTCTGCTTGGACCAGAGTGTTGCCCCTGATATGAATTACCTTTCCTTCCTTGACTTGGCATTTCTCGAAGGCTGATCGGAAGGTCCTTCTTTGGACCGTAATGTGGGCTTTTCGATAGAGTTAGAAAGAAAGGGTATCAAAGGCTCAAAATAATTCAAATGGGTTCAAAATTACAACTTTTGGAATCATATTTCTTGCAACAACCACAACTTCTGCCCCAGTTTCTTGCTTGGGGACTTTTGGATTTTTATTTTGATAGGACTGAACCGTGAGGCTGCCTACGTATCCTTTAAAGGAATCAGGTCGAACGTAGTTCATGTCATAGAAACTGCTTTGCTGTTGTAATTTTCTCTTTCTTTTCTTTCTCCTTTTTCTTTCTTTTTCTCTCCTTCTTGTTTTGTTATCTTCTTTTCTTCTTGTTTTTCTCTTTTTTTTTCTTTTTTCTCTTTTTTTCTTTTCTTCTTTTTCTTTCTCTTTTCATTCTTTTCTTTTCTCTCTTTTCCTTTATTTATCTTTCACGGTTGCGTTTCTGATCTTTGCTACCGATTCCAAAAGAGGGGTATGAAAGGAAATAAACAAGGCTCAAAGGGATAACAAAGGATAAAGTGTTTAGATAGCAGAACAAAATGCCTTCATCATTCCAATCTTTAAAACATGCCACGTACAAACAAATACAATTTAACCAAAGGAAATCATACATAATATCTCTTGATTGCATTTGAATTGATAGCCATTTCTACACACTTGCCTTCTATATCTGTTAAATACAGAGCGCCATTGGACAACACTCTCGTTACGATGAACGGTCCCTGCCAATTTGGGGCGAACTTGCCTTTTGCCTCAGCCTGATATGGAAGGATACGTTTCCACACATGCTGACCCACTTCAAACTTCTGTGGACGCACCTTCTTGTTATATACTCTTGCTATCCTCTGTTGATAAAACTGACCATGACACACCGCTGCCAATCTTTTCTCATCGATCAAACTCAATTGTTCCAGGCGGGTTTTGACCCATTCATCATCGTCAATTCCGGCCTCAGCGACAATCTGAAGGGGCGTGATTTCACCTTTTGCGGGTATTACTGCTTCAGTGCCATACACCAGCGAATAAGGCATCGCCCCTACTGAAGTACAAATAGTAGTGTGATAACCCAGCAATGCAAAAGGCAACTTTTCATGCCACTATCTAAAACCCTCCACCATTTTTTGAAGCATCTTCTTTATATTCTTGTTGGATACCTCGACTGCTCCATTCGCCTTGGGGTGATATGGGGTGGAATTGCGATGCGTAATCTTAAACAGTTGACATACCTCTTTCATCAAATGACTGTTGAGATTAGCACCATTATCTGTGATGATTACCTTCGGGATCCCGAACCGGCAAATGATGTTTGAGTGCACAAAACCGACCACTACTTTCTTGGTCACGGACTTGAAAGTTTTAGCTTCAACCTACTTGGTGAAATAATCAATGGCCACCAGAATGAACCTGTGCCCATTGGATGTTGCTGGTTCAATTAGTCCAATGACATCCATACCCCAAGCAACAAAGGGCCATGGTGCAGACATTGTATGTGATTCAGATGGCAGAGAATTGATCAAGTCTCCGTGTATTTGGCATTGATGACACTTGCGCATAAAACTGATACAATCTCGCTCCATAGTGAGCCAATAATAACCTGCTTGGAGAATCTTCTTTGCCAGAACGTACCCACTCATATGCAGCCCATAGACTCCAGAATGTACTTCGGTCATGATAGTCGTGACCTGTCTAGCATCTATGCATCTTAACAATACCAAATCTGGGGTTCTTTTGTACAACACTCCTCCACTGAAGAAAAATCCACTTGCCAAACGACGAATTGTTCTCTTTTGATCACCTGTGGCTTGTACTGGATACACCCCCATCCTGATATATTCCTTGATATCATGAAACCAAGGCTCACCATCAAGTTCTTCTTCCACCACATTACAGTAAGCATGCTGATCATGGACCTGAATATGCAAAGGGTCAACATAAGCCTTATCTGGGTGATGTAACATTGACGCTAGAGTAGCCAAAGCATCGGCAACCTCATTATGGATCCTTGGAATATGCCTGAACTCTACTGATCGAAACCGCTGACAAAGATCATGCAAACATTACTGGTACGGTATGAGTTTTAAATCCCATGTTTCCCATTCCCCTTAGATCTAGTGCACCAGAAGGTTTGAGTTTCCCAAAACCAAGACTTCCTGGACACCCATGTCTGCAGCCAACCTCAAACCCAAAATACATGCCTCGTACTCAGCCATGTTGTTAGTGCAATAGAAACGAAGCTACGCCATAACGGGGTAGTGATGCTCTATTTTAGAAATAAGTATAGCCCCTATCCCGACGCCTTTCATGTTAGCAGCTCCATCAAAGAAAAGTTTCTAACTTGGCTCTCCATTTGGTTCCAACTCATCAATGTGCATCACTTCTTCATCAGGGAAGTAAGTCTTCAATGGCTCATAATCTTCATCCACCAGATTCCCGGCCAAATGGTCGGCCAATGCCTGGGCTTTCATTGCAGTCCAGGTCACATAGACGATGTCAAATTCTGTGAGCAAAATCTTCCATTTTGCGAGCCTTTTTGTGGGCATAGGCTTCTGAAACACACCTCAACAACATATCAACCTATCAGAGAATCCCAGAAACACACCTCAACAACATATATGTTATCAAATGACGCAACAGAACATAAAACAACACCAACCGTAGGCTGCCACGCCCCATAATGAACATATAATTGGAAAATATGTCTTTACATTAGCTGAACAGGCGATACAAAATTTATGTGAAATAACTTCATAGAACTATTTCATTTCTATTCAAACAAATGGGGGTGCTTCTTTTTCATTTCTTTCTTAGCTTCCCAAGTGGCTTCCTCAATTTGTTGGTTTTGCCATAACACTTTCATGGAGGCAATTTCTTTATTTCTCAACTTTTGGACTTGCCTATCATGGATGGCAACTGAAATTTCATCATACAACAATTTTTCATTATCCTCAATATTCTCAATTGGTTTAATAGTGGATGAATATCCAAATACCTTCTACAACATGGACACATGGAACACAGGGGGTACTAATGACATCTCAGGTGGTAGCTCAAGCTTGTACTCCACCTGACCAATCCTTTTAATGATTCTGTACAACCCGACATATCTCGGACTTAACTTTCCTTTCTGTCTGAAATGCATGATACCCTTCATGGGGGAAACCTTCAAGAATACCCAATCGTCTTTTTTGAATTCCAAATCTCTTCGATGAATATTCGAATAGGACTTTTGATGGTTCTGAGAAGTTTTCAACTGCTAACCTTCTCCATAGCTTGATGCACAAGGTCTGGCCCTATCAATTCAGCTTCCCCATCCTCAAACCACCAATGGAAGATATACATCTCCTACCATACAATGCCTCAAATGGTGCCATCTAAATACTAGCATAGAAGTTGTTGTTATAAGAAAACTCTATGAGTGACAAATGATCATCCCAGTTACCTTTGAAATCAAGAACACAAGCACGCAACATGTCCTCAAGCGTCTGAATGGTCTGCTCTACCTGCCCATCAGTTGTACTAAGATTTACTTGAGTAACCAAAACCTTGCTGAAATTTCTTCCAAAGGTTTGCCGTGAATTGAGCCCCTCGATCTGAAATGATTGAGACTGGAGTGCCATGCAACCTGACTATTTCTTTGATATATAGTTGACATATTGTTCTGCTGTGTCATTAGATTTGACTGGCAAGAGGTGTACTGATTTCGTGAGTCAATCCACAATCACCCAAATTGAGTTGAACTTGCGCGTAGTGCGAAGTTATCCTACCACAAAATACATATTGATCATTTTCCATTTCCACACTATAATTTCAATGCTTTGTAACAAACCTATAGGCCTTTTATCTTCGACCTTCACTTGCTGATAGTTCAGACATTTTGCCACACAGTCTGCCACATCCCTTTTCATGTTATTCCATCAATAAACTTCTTTGAGATCCTGATACATTTTTGTAGAACATGGGTGTACAAAATACTTGGAAGTGTGAGCTTTTGCCAAAATCCTTTCCCGAAGACTATCAATATTTGGAACACATAGGCGCATTTGGCATCGTATAGTACTATTATCAATGCCAAAAGAAAAAAAATGTGGTCCTATGTTTATGAATTCCCTCATTCAGTTGTACCAACAATGGATCGTTGTATTTCTTCTCTTTCACTTCAGCCACAAGTGATGATTAAACCCTATTTTGCACAATTTCCCCACCTTCACTAGAGTTCGCAAGACGAACTCCCAAACTAGCCAACTAGTGAACCTCTCTGGCCAACGGCCTTCGACATACCTCCAAGTGAGCTAAACTATCCATAGACTTCCAGCTAAGAGCATCTGCCATGATGTTGGGATTTTCCCAGGTGATATTGAATATCGAGGTCATGGTCTTTGAGTAACTCAAGCCATCTTCTCTGCCTCAGATTCAACTAATTTTGTTTGAAAATATATTGAAGGCTCTTGTGGTTCATAAATACATCCACGGGGACCCCATACAAATAATGTCGCCAAATCTTTAGTGCAAACACCATTGCTGCAAGCTCTAAGTCATGTGCTGCATAGTTCTTTCTATGATTCTTGAGCTGCCTAGAAGCATAAACTATCACCTTAACATGTTGTATCATTAGTGGAACATCTTTATCATATTTCTCTTACATAAGACCTCCCATTAATTGAGTTCTACAATAATTCCCTGATATGGTTACAATCTCCTATGAATACTTGCAACTAACTCTTCCAAATTCTCAACAAAAGACATTACTGAATAAGTTTTTTTTTCATAGGACCTGCCTCAAATGAATAACACCTGCTAATTTACGTACATACCCTGATAACATCTACCTGCACGACATTGCATCAAATGTAAGGTAACATTGTGCTTCGACTTTTCTTAGCCAACCTCTTCTCCCTATATGTGCCTTATAGAATTTAAGAAACTGTGCTACTTCCCCTGTGAATATTCTCACGATCCCTCTTTACGGTTAAACACCGACCAAAACAAATATCAACACCCTTTATATGTATACAATTTAGGAAGAGTCACTAGCTCGAGAAGGACATTCTCTGAAACTTGAGATCCTCCTCAATTCTTCAACAATGACTTTTGGTTTTTACTCTTAAGTGTAAGACTTACTCCACCTGATTCTATCCTCGATGAGTAACTCACCTCATTCCCCGTATTGTAGCTACCAATAGAGTTCCCTGATATTGCAGTTTAAGAGTTACCATGTGAAACATGTCTGGTCCGTAACAAGTTTTCATCCACTTTCAATCTATTTTGAACCTTTCAATTTCACTTTGGGTAGATTGTGTTGCCTTTCCCTTTTTTTATCGCTCTTTGTCCTGGACAATATGCTGGTACTATGTTTTCTAACATCCCCTTTTTCTTCGCTCTTCCGGAACCGCACCGGTACCGGTTATGAGCCTCATTCAGCGAAGAGTTTCTCAATTCGTAAACTATGCAAAGGCTCTTTGAATACTTTCGGAAATCGAATCATCATGAACTTTAGGCCCTTCTAAAAGCCGGTAAGCCCCACTCCACTGAATTGGAGAATAAGTAATTTCATATATAAAAAGATTCTAACTGGAACATTCATTCCCATTCTATTTTGATCATAGTGCATAATTGATAGCCTTATTGTGCCATGCACTTGTCTACCTCCCGTGAACTTGTAATATCATTGTGCCTGGTTTAATGAGTTTATCATACCACAGATTCACCACCAGTAGTCTCACTTTCCATTATATGTAGACATGAACTATCTATGGATCCTTTAGTTGATATTCAGTGTCACCCAAGTCGGTTGCATTACAGTTAGTCCTGTATAACTTTTATTAACACTTATGCTCTAAGCGAGTCCACCATTCTGATACAAGATATTTTACGATAACCATGATCATCTCAATTTATAGGTTTTCTCCCCATTTCTTCTCTCCTCGTTCTTCCTAGCTAGTGAATATCCATGCACTCTTCCTTATGTTATGTGGTCTTTTTCCTTAGTTATTTCATCCCTCTCACCTCTTAACTCTTGTTAGGATATCCGTGGGAAAGTGTCTTCATCTACATATCACTTAACACTTCTTTGTTTGTAAGATGTTTTTTTAGAGGCTCTCCATCGAGCCCAAATATCCTCTTGGGTTATTATAGCATCACATTTATTTCTCCCACTCGTTCCTCCGTTCTTAACGTCTTGAAACTTTGGTTAAATCGTAAACTATGATTAACCCATTCTAAAAACTCGCAGCCTTCCACATTTGACCTATAGTACTTCCTTAGGTTCCATTGTTCCTGACCCTCTAACAAGTATAAAATCCCTTTACAAACATATTCTTAGTTTCTAGGATCGTTGACCCTATCATTCACATTGCCATGTATGAAGAATTTACCTCTATTAACCTTCCACCTTCTTGGGGATACTAGCGATCTATCATTAGCGTATCCTTTTAGATAATCACGTCATCCATTATCACTTTTCTAGACTACGTATGTCTTCAACAAAATATTCAAACATCATAGCTACATGGCCTTACTCTTGTTTCATTGTATTTAAGTGGCCTCACTATGGCCCTTCCTCCCCACTTGGGGAGAATGTCCTGGATTTTGACACAAGTCTTGATTTTAGCAACTTCAAGGACATATGCCTTATGTCTCTATCCCTCATATATATGTTCGACTATTAGGGAGATTTAAGTCACCATGGTATTAACCTTATAAGTTCTCTGCTCTTATTCAGCCACACGGGCTTGGGATTCTAATTCCTCATGTTAATATCCTTTAGGAGTGTAATATCACTTCGTACACTTCTGGATATTTATGAAGTTCGTAGTACAGGGGTCTTCTCATCATGGGTTCAATTGACTCTCCTTTCAAAACTTCTTGTCTCCTAGGATAGACTTGCACTCTCATCATTAATCTCCTGGTCATATCTCCCATATATCATGTGCTTATATAACCAGTTTTCTTTCACACCTTAGGATCATATACATACTTCTCACACTACCCACATGTTCTATTCAAGCTTATATATCACTTATAAATTCATTGTTTCTTTGGAGGTGGTAATTATTTTTAACACTTTTCTCGAATAAAGTATGCTTCTGGTACTATGTACGTATCTCATATATTCGTAGCATTCGTTCAACATGATGCATGTGCCATCTCCTTAATAGTCGGGCCTTTGCCCATTGTTAATTTCATATGACAACATTACTTGAAATAGAGTAAAGAGCATTTAAACATATCTCGAATCTCAATGCATGAGTTAGAAGACAATCTTATAGTCAGGCTTTATCGCACGATCTGGAGTGTTGAAGAAGGGTAACATTCCTAAATGCCCATGTAGCCTCCAACTTATAGATGTGGTCGACAACACACCGATAAGAAGGACTCTACTAGACACGGCTCCGAGACATCCTAGGACACTTTAAAACCATAGGCTCTGATACAAAGTTTGTCACGCCCCAAAATCGAGGAGCGCGGTCGGCGCTCAACCGAGTAAACCCGACTGAGCAAGCCTGTTAGATTTCATTCTACCCAAAGTCATCCTTAAATAAAGAGGAGATATACTCCATTATTCAAACTCTGAAAATATTTAATTAACAACTTTCATTTTGGTTCCATTAGCAGTTTCAACCATAATATCCAAAATTTTACAAGTTTATAGTTTCTTTAAAAATACTTGATTTCCAAATACCAACATTTCTACTTAAATCCCTAACATCAAACACCACCAACAATCTGTCTACGGAGCCTCTAAGTAAAACTAAAGATTAATATGGAAATGCCGGTAACAAGGCTCCAGCTATACCTCAAAATACAACGTGCATGATAAACAAACGATACAGGACCCAGAAATGAAATGGGGCTCACCAAATTAGCTGAAGAGAGGATGCACAGCTATTTGCGATCAACACTATCTGCTACGGAACCACCTACATCCATTTCAAAGATGTAGCGCCCCGACAAAAGGGACGTTAGTACTGTGGAATAGTGCTAGTATATATAACTAAACACCATCTAGTTAGAAAGAAAAACCATACAAGAGTACAAAGAAATCATAAGAAACACAAAGCTTCAAATAAGCACCACATCAACAATATAAGAGGTTCACATAGTTTTAACATGATTTCTGAAATTTGTAGATTGGGTCATTCCATATCGTTGCATCATCACCCATATTACCACCGCTTCCTTGAGCGGAGTCCGATCACGGCTCGATCGGCTAAGACATCTTACCAAGACGTTACCCTTATTTTATTCTTACTTTCCAGTTTCAATTATCAACACATTACCACCATATGTATAACATGGCATCTGATCACGGCCCGATCGGCTAAGCCGTCTTACCAAGACGTTACCCTTTTTTGTTAATCATCTCACTTCAATCTTTGGTTTCACATGTATTAGTTCCTCGGCACTTAGGGCCACAATTACCACATTCCGTAACTCACATTTCACATTATTCCCATTTTCAACATTGACCTTGCCATTTAAGATCTTAGGCACATACAAAAGCAATTTAAATTATAAGCATAGAGAGGAATTCATCTAGTTCGGCATATTAATCACAATGTAACCTTGACTTGACATTTAGGCATTTAGCACATAGCTCATGTTTTCCACACATCCTCAATTTACAAAGAATAACACATTAAACACATGGAGAAGCACCTTCCACATACATTTTAACAACATCAAATCATTTGACATAACAAGAACCACATCGATCAAATTTTGGACTTACAACATTTGCACAGGCAACATGGAGGCTCAATTTATGAAAGGAGGGGGTTTTAGCCATACATACCTCAAATTCGCCCTTTAATGATACTACAATCATCCAATACACTTAAGCAACTTCAATCTACAATACAACTTAAATGGGACCAATATTAGTAACAAATTCTATAACTTAAGCCATTTAGGCATATTATCAAACACCTTGTAGGGATAGATCTTTACACCACATAACTATAGTATTAGTTCATCCAACTATCACCATTAACCAACAATTTATTCCACCATCATTCCTAACCAATTTATAACTTCCAACAACATATGTATGACCATCCATTCACACCCAACCAACAAATCTTATTAAATAATCACCTTTTAATCTCTACAATAATTATGTATTTATATTGGGATCTTATGGCTTCCAATCACCACACCAAGAGTTACAATATTTAATTAATACTCATATTCCCATAATATATCCATATATGTAAGTCTAAGGGTGTAGGATTTACCTTTTGGAAGAAATTTTGCAAACCCTCTTTTGAGTTCTTGAAGGAATTTCTTGAAGATCTTTATGTTTTATGAGTAGATTTCATCAATACTAGTGTAGGAATGATGAAATTTCACACCAAGTTAATGGAGGTTTCTTACCTTGAAGATTGGGTGAGTTGAAGGTCTTGAGAGGGTGAAGGAAGACACCAAAGTTCGGCCACGATGAATGGGTAAAAATGAACCCAGAAATGAGTATATAATGTTTCGGGCGCTGCCTATGGTGCTGATTCCAGTATCTTAAAAATTCCCGGTGCCACGGCTACCGCCCGGCGCTACCCAGCACCTGGTGACGGAAGGGACACAAAAATGGGCATAACTTTTTGTATACACCTCCAAATGACGAACGGTTTGATACATTGGAAACTAGACTCAAAGAGCTTTAATTTGATAGGTTGTGCATCCCACAACTTCTTATATACATGTAGATATGCTCGTCCAAAGTGATGTCTTGTGCGTACTCATTTGGAATTTTTTAGTCTATCATGTAATTTCCAACTTGACTTAGACTTAGGCCTCTCTTTAGACCCCAAATCACTTATAATATGACTTATACACTTATTACCATATCAAATGGATATCTATTATATCGTTAATCCTCGTTTTCACACAAAATAAAATAATTAGCCTACCTTGGCACCACAAAATCTTAAATTACTTAGCAAAATTTTCCGGGGCTTTACAGTCTTCTTCCAGTCAAGAGAGAAGAGGGTCTATATGCCCTCGTCGGCCGGCATAGTTATGTGTATGAGATTTTGGGTATGTTTACCCCTCAAATAAGAGAGACGTTATTTTTAGATAATTCACTATATGAACTCATCGGTCTTGATTGGTATTGCCAGTTTGCAGGTAGGCCTTGTCAGCCTAAGTTGAGGGTTTCCCCTCTAGAGTTCACAGCTACAGAGTGGTATGCTCGGGCCGAGTATGGCACCAGGTGACGACCAGGCCTCCCCAAGTTTGGGGCATGACAGACTTGGTATCAGAGTCGTTATGTCTTATGGAGTCTACAGGCAGTTCCTTATAGAGTCTTGTTTATGGGTGTCATATGCACCACACTTATAAGCAGGAGACTACAAGGCATTTAGGACTGTCATTCTTTCTTCTTGCTCTAGATCGTGTGGTAGAGCTCAGTTGTATGAATTCAAATTCCTATACTCTATTTTATTTAAAATACAACAATACCTATATCTAGGAAAATAGTTGGTTAGAGATTGTATGTGGTTGTGGGAGACTTGAGTTAGAGGCACTCGATTTTGCATCGTGCTTATGATGAGTAAATGTGAGGTCTTCAATCGATCATGTGTGTACCAAGATGTGTAAGCATATTTATAAAGAGACCTAAGGCATTAATATCTAATCCACCCATATGGTAAAAAGTAATAAGAGAATCAGAATGTAGATATAAGTTTCAACAAGTAAAAGAAGCAAGGTGAAGAAGGGTACGAGGAACCCAATTAGTGAAGATTATCAGTATTTACAATTCAGGTAAAGAAATATAAGAACTCTAAGTGAGTTTCAACATTAGTAAAGATATATTCAATTGACCACACCCATATTAGTTATGCCCTAGGGAGCTAACATATATAGTTTAAGAGAAGGATGGGATATAAAGATACAGCTGGTGGTAGAGTAACCCAAAATGGTGGATAGATTGTTAGCGTCACCTGATATTTCCTAAGGATATTGCAAACGTGGTCATATTTCTCTTTGTGAGACACCTAGATGGTGCACTCTAGAATAGTACATTCATATATAAATACTAGAATGTTAAGAAAGATCAAAAGATAGGCATTGGAATCCTAGAAGGGATGAATATTTACCTTGTATGACTCCCACACCTAGTAAAGAGATAATGTTAGGCGACCTAAAGAGCCAGTGAGATGGTGCAAGGGGAGCTAAAAGTGAAAGAATATTTTGTTGAATTTTTAAGAATAAGGTAACAGACAAAGATATTAGCAGGATAATAAGAGGAGAGTAAATGAAGCATTATGAGTAATATGTGATAAATGGGTGATAACGATAAATCAAAATATGACAAGATGACATAGTTTATAGTCACGTGAAGGAAAAGACAAAAGGCCTTGAAACTATAAAAGCATATAAACCATAAAGTTATATCCTAACTTCAAGAAATGAGTCGATGACTCCACGTGTTTACTGGAAGGATAAGTAATACACCTGGAGCAATAAAAATTAGTATGGTCTTGTAAATGAGACAAAATTAAGGATTGGAGGATTTGATAATAGTCTACATCGTAAGAATTTCAGAGATCGTGTTCTGGAAATAATTGAATGGACAACAGAAGAGTAACCTTTAAAGGTCATTCAGGATGATGCTTCCCTTTGGCAAGCACTGTGAGAAAAGTTAAGCTTAGAGGTCTAAGAGTGCCAGTTGCCCTAGTTGTCACCCATAATACGTACGAAATTCAGTTATCCCTGGTACAGAAGGATTACTGCAAGGCAAGTAAGGGTTATTGAAGATGTGAATGAATGCCTGAGATGAAGAGGTAAATCATTTGCAGCTAATACTTCAGAGCATTAAATGTTAGTACTCTCCTAAATAGGGGATGATGGAGTGATATGGTACTAACTCAAAGTTATGTGGTTCAGGTAACTATGGAATGGTAAAGGAAGAATGTGGTAAAATTCAGATCCTATGGATATGTTGTGACTCCAGAACATTTTTCAAGCACGATGCTGGGGAGAGGCAGTAAGGGTTCCTGCCCAGGATGTTATTAATAAATAAGTGCGAATGAACACTTGATACATAAGGATCCCGTGCGAGAGGTAAGCTAAGACAAATGAAATAACCCAAGAGAGAATACGCGGAATACAAATATGAGAATGGGCCAACGAGTATATAATAGTTGATGCAGGAAGTATAGTTATGGCTAGACAAGAGAATACAGATAAATCAACAGATTGTGCAAGATTAACATAGTGAACGGCAACATAGGGAAGTCAGTCTCGTAGATATGACATCATAATCCTTGAGAAATATTCAGATAAGAGTTGGGGTAGTTAAAGGTACCATATAAGTGTTACAGAAATAAAACAGTTCCAATCGGAAGATAATCAAAATTTTGGTTCAGAAAAAACCCTACGAGCACAAGGGCACAAAAGTAAGTAACTAAGGATAATTATAAGCGAGTAAGAACATCAAAAATTACGTTTGATATACGAGGTAATAAGTCACAACTTTACAAGAGTTAGAGGGCTTCCCCTAATTAATACAATGAAAGACTAGCTAAGAAAATAAGGAAGAAGGCATCAACCTAAGCATAGTGACCTGAAGAATGATCTTGGAACAATAATCTCACTACAACATTTTATGCACTCCATAATAGAGTGGCACCTATCATGACCAATGAACGGGAAGTAAAATCAAAAGTAACATTCGAGATCATAGGAGTTGCACGAAATTCCAATATATGTGGGCACTAAGATAAGCCAAGTATTCATGCAATAAGTGGAAGAACGACCAAGAAAAGTAATTGCTTACTTTTAAAGAAAGTTGAGAAGTCACGAAAGGAATTATTTGATCAATGACCCAGAGTTAGTTACGTTATAAATGCACTTAAGATTTCGGAGTGTTATCCATGCAGCAAATATGTTGACATTCATAAAACTATAGGAGAGTTCGGTATAAGTTAAAAGAAAGAAATGAGTCCACATCACAGATAAAGGCTTGAATGGTTAGAAGGTTATGTCATGGATGTCCATAGAATCCACAAAAGGATAAAGTAATAACTAATACCCCAAGCCACAGATTGGAAAATAGCTTACGCCTACTTAAAGGGTGAGAGAGAAGAGGAAAATAAAGAGTTTACATCAGCTAAGTGTATCAGGAGCCTGATTATTAGACCTAGATAATTGTAGAAATCGTGCTTCAGAACATTGCAGAATCACTCTTAATGTAAGAGGTACAAGAGAGATAGTACAACATCCATATTCTATAATGGCTCTACGATAAATCCACTTAGACGAGTACCGACCTCATAAGAAGTCAGTATGAAGCTCCCGTTGGATTGTGTATGCATCATAGGTGCAAGTATTACAGTAGAGCTTTAAGGCGTGGACATGAATTCCACCTATGTGGAAGGGAGGTTATGAAAGCGATAGAAAATACAATGCATGATTTTAAGGTAAGAGAGGTAAAGGTAAAGAAGGTATGAGATACTCAAGTGCAGAAGGTTGTGAATCGTCCAGACTTCAGATAGAGGGCTAGAAACGCCATAATTTAGTATCCAGAAATGATAGTGGTGTTGTTAGTAGCATATCTTCCAACCTATGATTTCCAGGTACCAAGAGGTCTAATTTAGAGAGTAAAGAAGAGTTAGAGATAACGTGATGTCTCTCTTAAGGTTCTAGAATAAGGTAAGGAATCTATGGTGCTAGCAATTTAAAGGAAAGTTGCGAGTAATATAAATAGATATGTCTAGGTCGCAAGGTAAAGTGTGTTCGAGCGACAATGTTTTAGGTAGACATGAATAAGGATAAGAAAAGGTGAGTGAGAAAGTGACAAGAATAGGTAAGTCCTCGCAATTAAACCCATCAAAACAAAAGAGCTGATGGTTTGCGTAAGTTATGAAAAGCTCAGTGTAGCCTGGATGATCTCAGAGGAGTTTAAGACTAGAGGAATTTGGAAAAGATGGAATGGTGCCCTTATAGTAGAATGAGAGTCTAATTGTGATAAATGATAAGATAATGATGTTTAGGCCTTTGATTGAGTAATGATTGTAAGAAAACAAATATCATGAATAACACAGGATTAGAATACCCCATAGATGAACAATAGATGGATAAAAGTTCCAAAGTATAAGATAAGATTAGGCTGTCATTCTTAAGATGAACAGTAATGAGGAAGCATTAAAGGACTTAGATTTATACATATAGGACAAGAAGCGAGAGAGTAACCTGGAGTTAGGTACTAGACCTCAGTAATAATAATATCGAAGTAAGTGTTATGGTATAGTTTGACCTACCTAGATGTAGTAAAGCCATAAGGATAGATAACCAAGTCTAAGAAACAAAATATAGCAATAGTCGTAAGTTCGACAAAGTACCAAGCGAACAACTTTAGTACACCCACAGATGCCTAGAGGGACGGCTTGTCATAGTACTGTATATGTTCAAAAGGTGAGGCAAAAATATTGCCTAAAAGATGGAGGAAAAAAGAGACAAGAGTTGCATAGGTGCATATACAAGGACATAGTTGTACAAGCTACATGATAGAAGGTAGCAACAGTTACGAGATTAGAAGAATTCCGGCCAAAGGTCGTGGTGTGAGAAAAAGGCCTAAAGGGGGGAATGCCCTGACATTTGTATTTATTCACAGAACAGTTGCCTAGGTGAAAAGGACAATATTGAAGTATTCAAAAGATTTACAAGTTATGAGGCTGATAAGCACATAAGTCAACATTCGAGGCCGAATGTTGCGGGGGGGGGATAATGTTACACCCCATATTTTCGTTTGTAAGAGTACGTCGCAAGTCAATTGATGTAAACTTAGAAATGAGATCATCTTTTAAAGTAACTAAAGTAAGTTAATCATGTTACCGTAGATGTTACAAATATTTAATATCATGAATACAAGTACTAATATGGTTGGAAGGCTTAGAAGTTAAACGAATTGAATAAAATAATTTTCATCGAAGTTGACAAGTTGAGAATGTTATAACATATACTTTTGGGGTAACACTAAGGTTCTTAACATTATAAGAAGGTAATGTTACTAGTTATTTCAGTCGTATGATAGTCATGTGTTATGTTTGAAGTCAAGCGAGTTGTGGAACAAAACTTGGCAAAGGTCATCGCAAGTTATATTCATAAATGTGTTGAAAATTATGTCAAATGTAGTAGCGCTTTTCTCCCAATATTCTTAGAATTATGGGATGATACACCTACATAATAAATATATACAAGCCTAGTTTCTAACTCATTAAATCGTTTGTCCATACAACATCATAGTAAAGAGATATTTATATTTTTCTGAGACTACGCAAGCTGCATAGGTTACAAGTAGGTGTGGCACCTACTCGCTTAAATGAAAGGACGAAATATGTCCATATAGGGGCTAGTTTGGGTCGACCAAAGAACCCTTTTAAGGGATTATTTACTTAGAGCAAAAAAATTGGAGATAAGCCCTTGCAAACTTCTCCAAAAAATCAACACAAAACACTAAATGATTTTCTCTTCTTTTCAAGTTCTAGTTGGAGAAAAACCTAAAGGTTGAAGAACCAAGATTGGAGCTGAGATATTCACCAAATAAGGTAAGTATACTACCCTCTTTAATCCATTGCGTTTGCTGTATAAGTATAGAAATTCATTCAATAATTGTAAGAACTAAAGGGACGGTGATCGAAAGTTGTGAGTTCGAGTTATTCAACTTGCAGTGGACTATTTTATGGGTTGTTTCGTGTTGTTGTTGGGTTGTCTGTTCTACTACTATTTTATGGAGTTTTGGAGGAGAAAGCGTTTGGAGAAACACCACATATCGGTGGAATGTTGGGATGGTTGTTCATCATTTCATTTTCAGGTTGTTTGACACTACTATGGTTGTCATTTTGTGTATGAGGTGATTAGGGTATGTGGCCTATTTTGTGGTATTTTGTGATGGAGATAAGTTTGAAAAGATATATACTTGTTGGCATTATTGTGTCGTTTTTGTTGTTGTTGGTGTTATGATGGATTGGGAGGAAGTAAAGATTATAGGGGGGATGTTGCCCGTTTTATTATAAAATAAGCTTGTTGTTCATTAGCGATACTTGTACCTTCCATAACTTAATGATAGTATTATTATTGTTGTTGTAGATTAAGGTGCGAAGAGACGAGTTCAACGTGGTTGTTGGACATATTGTGATAAGGTATGTTAATTCTAGACCCGTCCTTGAATTTGGCATGATCTTGTAACTACATGTGTTTAATAACGAGACACAAAAGAAGTACATACTCTTGAATTTATGTACATTATCCAAGTCTCATAAGCTACAGTATTCTCCCTTACTTTATATTCAATTAAGTATTGTCTTATTTCAGTCAAGAGAGTGGGGGTCTATATATATATATATATATATATATATATATGTATACACACACACACACTATTACAATATTTGCTCCACCATCAAGCTATAATTGGTGGGCAGGCCCCAATTGGGTAGTACAATAGTATTTTCATCACCATAAAGCTATAATCATTAGGTAGGCCCATATTAGGCAACCTCTGATCAGATGGTAAGTTATCTATCGAGCCTACTATGCCCAAGCGCCTATGCCCGAGCCCTGAATGGCCGAGATATAGAGCCAGTATGACTGAGAGCCAATGAGCGAGCCTACTACGGTAGAGCAATTACACATGTCCAGCCTTATTGGGCCAGCCAACTATTTTACTTACTATATTTAACCTGAGATTTATTGATAAGTACAAATGTTATTAGTGCATCGTTGTAAGGATGTACGATGCCCTCTACATCTTCATCGCTGAACAAAATGGCTCCCTACGGAACATAATCCCATGTGCATTTTCCCCTCATAATAGATACTTTAGTGCACTTTTTATCATTGGACCTTGGGGGACTTCGACTACCCAATTGATCATGTTGATAACATGCTGACCTCATCTTGTTCGACCTGTTTGTTGGCGTCCCTATTTCTGAAGTGGTTTTTGGCTCTTTCACTTAGGAATTCTCGGAGGTGTACATTGTTAAACAGCCGAGCAACTTCTTCTCTTAGCTGTTGGCGATCTTTGGTCCTATGACCGTGAGTGTCGTGATACTTGCACATCATGTAAGGATCTCTCTGGGCTGCGTCGGACTATAATGGCCGGGGAAACATGGTCTCTTTGATGCGACCTTTGGCCGACACGATGCTTGCAACATCTACGTTGAAGTTATATTCCAATATCTTGGTGCCTCCATACTTCCTAGCGACTTGTCGAACCCATTCTTGCTCATCAAGCCCCGACCACTAGGCCTTTGATCGCTTCTCTTCTTGTTCCTTGCTAGGCGACATCCAAAACTGTAGGTTGATAACAATCTCAGACTGGTCTTGGCTCTCTTAGATCTATCATCAGTTTTGATGGGGTAAACAAATCCAAAAGGGGCCCCGAGTTGGTCGTCCTCGACCTTGATCTTCGATTGGTACTTGTTTTGGACGTCGGCCCAGGTTACTATCGGGTACTCTACCAAATTTCGTTTTAGCTATTGAGAGGCCTCGGAACATCGAAGGTTGAGCGCCTAAGTGAATGCTTGAACGGATCAATCATCTAGAACTGGTGGTAGGTCTATCTGTTCCATCGGGAATCTTGATGCAGACTCCCTGACTATCTCGTTATCCCTTTGTTTAACCTTAAAAATTTCTGACTTTCTGGTCTCGACCTTGATGTCCCCGGCATGGGCCTTTTTAAAAGTATTTGCAAGCGTAGCAAACGAGTCAATGGAATTTGGAGGCAAGTTGTGATACCATATCATTGCTCCCCTTGGACAAAGTTTCCCCAAACGTTTTTAGCAACAGACACACTATCTCATCATCTTCCGAATCGTGCCCTTTGATCATGCATGTATTGGAGGTCACATGCTTATTTAGAATTGTGGTCCCATTATATTTGTGTATGTCAGGCATACGAAACCCCTTTGGGATCGGCTTTGGCATCGAACTTGGAGGAAAGGGTATCTGGATAAATTTTTTGGAGTCCGGTCCCTTCAGTAGCGGGCATGCTACCAGGATCTGATCGATCCTGGAGTTGTATGTTTCCACCATTTTATCATTGGCCTCAATCTTTTTCTCGCCTGACTCCACCTGTTTTTTAATGATTCGAGCATCTTCATTACCTATGAAGTTACCCCGACCTTGGCTTCATCTAATCTCTCGATAATTTGCTCGTCTCTTCGAGTGCATTCCCGAGATTGTTCAGGCTCGATCCTGTAAGGGGCGCGACTTTAATTCTGTAGTTGTGCTATTGCCGCTTGTTGAGCCTGCAACATTTTGAAAATCAGCCGTAGACTTACCCCTTCACCTTCACTTTCTGGCACTTCTTGAGCTGTTGATCTGCGTCCCCCGCGAATACTATTTTCGGGATTGGTTGGCAAATTGATGTTGATGGCCACCTGCAAGTTAGCATCGACCGAGTCGATAGCCGGGGCACTATTGGGATCGCCATGAAGCATATCTTACCGGGCACCATATTATTATTTTCCCAGTGATGACCTGACTCAGTGTCAACGTTCAAGTAAGCAGACTAAGAGTTTGACATTTTCAGGTGGACCTGGAATTAAGATTTCAAAGAACAAGCGTCAAATAGTCTTTGTTATGGAGATTCATACAAAATTACCACTATTATACTTAGCCCCACGGTTGGCGCTAAATCTTTTACCCCAAAATTTAACAATTAAATTTATACGCAATTTAAAGGATATATGGTTTAATTCAATACGGATAATTAAGAATAACAGATAAATAAATTAAAGACGAAATAAACGATCAAACCAGTTGCAATGTTATGACCAAGCCTGATCTTAGATTGAACATTGAGCTCATCCTCTATTGGACCCTTAGTTCAAGCCCAGTCGCGACTGGAAAAAAAAACAAGTAAGTAATGCCTTTTGCAGTAGCTAGAAGATAAAAGTAAAGTTTTATTGCTTTCAATTGTGTGTTACAACGTGTCAGACTAAATATAAAACTTCCCTTTATATAGTAGGAGAATTTCAGTCCCAGTATAAATCTAAAAGAGGTAAAAATCTTCTTTTTTCTGTAATTGTTGATTCATAATCAATTCTGAACGAGATTCGCGCCGTAATATCTGGTTGAGGATGAGTATTATAGCCCCATATTCGTTGTCCATAACTGTCCACCGTGTCTCCTGAGGTCTAAAAGTTATACTCGGTCTGAGTGCGTCGCTTTACCATGTCTGATGTTAGATATATCATTCACTCTTCCCAAATCACGTTATGAAGGGTCTTTGGTGTTAATTACAATCTCGTGGATATGTGCTCCTCCTTTGTTCTCTCATTGGGTAATCAGGGTAGACATTGCTCCCGATTGACCCGTAATTGATTGAGAAGTGGGACTGCTGGTTTCATTGTGTATCTCATCTTGCAATTTTGAAAATAATTTCTTTATAAAGCTTTGACTCCTATTGAAGGATGTCGATCGTTAGTTTGGTTTCTGAATTTTGAGCTGAAGTTTGTTATTAGTTTGAAAGCCTTATCATTGTTATTCTGTTATAATTTGGAGAGTTTTTATTAAACTGGACTTTATCATAGCTGCTATCAAGTTCTTGTTTACTTCAAGTTTGATAATCTAATTCAGTTTCCATCAATAAATGTTGCTACAACAAGTTGAGAATTGAATTAATAAACACTGCAAATCAGAGGACTGAAAATTTACAGCATTGTTGCACCAGTTTCCAGCTTCAGTTTCATTTGAGCATTTTAGTTATAGAATCCAGCTAGTTATTGAAGATCTGCAATTGTGCATGCATAGGTGCAGTTCATTTGATTGAAGTAAATGCTTGGCTGAATGCTTTGTGTAACCAAAGTTAAGCTGTTTTTGTGATCAGTTTGAGCAGTAATTAACAATTACTGTACTATTCAGCTGTAATTACTACATAGTTTGAGCTATAAGTTCGCAGCTAAGTTCGAATTAATGTGAGAGAAATCAGAATTTACAGAGTTCATCAACAGCAAAAAAAATCTGCCTTGCTTTTGCACTTTTGAACCTGCAGCTTTGGACTACTAATAGAGCTAAGAAAAATCCGTAGTATAAACCTCAGTTGCTGTAATGGTTTCACAGCAAAAGTTGCACTAGTTAGCTAGAGTTTGGAGCAGTATTTTGACTATAGATCTACTGCACTGCAGTAGTATTTTTCTGCACTGTTTCAGCAACATTCTACACTGTTCTGAGCTTATTTTTTTTGGAGATGTACGGCTGCTGAAGGGTGAAGAATTGTCTCAAGTTTATGAGCATCAATTGCACAAGTTTTCCTGCATTTCTGGAACGCTGGAGATTTCTGTCCAGTTGAAAGGAATTCTGCCAGTTGGGATTCATAATTGGGATGCACTTTGAGGGTAGTTGACTGAGAAACATCAGGAGTCGTTTGCTTAACTATTTGCATAGCATCCCTAGAAGAGTTCTTGCCTAGAAGATTCTTTTTATTCCAGAATATTGACAAATTTGATCAATTTTGTAACTTGTGTTCAGCGTAGTCTAAGTCATTTGCTACTGTTTCTATTTGAATTCTCATCTTTCATTAGTTAAACTCTTGGACTAGATAAAGTTGATAATTGTTCTTATTAAGTTTAATTCTAGTTTCTTTGCATGCTTAATTTTATTTCATGCCAATTATTCCGTGCTCTTATCTTTTACTCGATGTGAATTGCTTGGTTCAAGTCCATTTGTTTTAAATTGTCCGTCTTTGTGAACACACAACCTCCACTTCGCCCCGACGACGATTGGAACTTGTTGTGAAACCTTAGAACTTAAGTTTGCAAGAAATTTGGAGATTCACTACTTGAGCGAAAAAAGGCAAGTGGATAGGACTTTGAACACATAAAAGCCAATTGGTGCAAAGTATGATACACGAGAGTAGAGCGACATTAAGTGAGTTGGTGAGGACTTTGTTACTAACTTCTTTGCTTGTTTTGTAGGTATCATAGAATACAGATAAGCTTTTAGTCCTAATTGTGATCCAAGGAGTGAGACTCCAATACATGAAGACGTAATGATTCTTTATGGCTTAAGTGAGAAGGTTACTAATCTTACCATATAAAAATACCAAACGGATGCAAGGTTGAATTCTGTGGTGGAGGAATCTCACTTGAGGCAACAACGAAGGGAGAGTAGTACTGCACCCTACCCTTCACAAGTGCGAAAAATACTTCAAAGGGAAAATTTGTAACATAATCAACCTATCCAAATTGCACAAAATTTACCTAGGTGACCACAATCACCAAAGGGACCTTATTTTCCTCCATCAAACTATCGACCACCTACTCACTACCAACACCAACTACAACCTCCAACCAAACATCAACCACCACAAGTGCCTCAACTACAACCTTATAGAAATCCACCACTACCTAGAGTACAATTGTACACGCAACCACCACAAGTACCACAACTCCACCAAGGATACTTTCCACCACCCCAAGTGATCCACAATCACACCAACCACCATTTAGACCTCAAGCACACATACCCAAACTACCACCACCACAAATGACTCAACCTAGATCCTCGATGAATCTACTCCCACCATATATGCCTCAAGTACTACCAAAGAGAGACAATCTCCCTTCCCAACTGCCAATACCACCTCAAGAGCCTTAGATGATTCAAAATTTACTTTTTCAACATGATAAAAAGGATACCTAGAATGAGTTGGATAACATCCAACAAGATTTCAATGAAGAATATATGTGGAATGAAGTATACCAACGAGGAAGAGGCCACAAGAGAGGAATGGGAAGAAGAAGAAGAAGAGGAGGTCGAGTAAGAAGAAAATGTAGAGGGCATGGTCAAAGGTTTGCACAAGAAAAATATAGGAATATAAACTACTTTGAAGAGGGAGACCCACTTGAGGACCAATCTTATCATAGATGTCCAAGAGGAGGTCTAGAAAATAATAGGGTCTACAAGTTTCCAAACTAGTTCTTTCACCTTTTAACGGAACTACTGACTTGAGAGAGTATCTTGAATGGTTACTCAAAGTGGAAAGATACTTTGACATCTACAACATAATTGATGCTAAAAAAGTGAAATATGCCATTACTAAATTTGAAGAGAATGCATCGCCATGGTGGGAAAAGGAGTTCAGAAGAAGGGCTAGATATAATTAATCTCCAATAACTACTTAGAGAGATTTGAAGAATGCTTCGAGGGCAAAATATGTGCCCGATTACTATCAACATGAGTTGCTCAATAAGCTTTTCATACCAAGGGATCAAGAGTGTTGAAGAGTACCATGAAGAGATGGAGACCACAAGATTGAGGATTGATGTTGATGATGATGACCAAGTAGTCATAACTAGATTTTTGAAATATGTTCACAAGGAAATTGGTGATCCTTTGGAGCTTTCCAAGTTTGAAAGAATGGAAGATGCCTACTTGATGGCTTTGAAGGTAGAAAGGCGCAAGTAAAACAAAAGCTACAAGTCAAAGGTTACTAGTTCCTCCACTTGGAACAAGAATGACAAGCCTAGGAAAACAACAAACAATTGGGCAGCATCGAGGATTCTAAGTATGACTCCAAGGTTCAAGTGGACAAAAGCAAGATAAAAGTGAAAAAAGGAACTTCCAATGTTTAAAACTAGTCACTTAGCAATGTGAGATGTCATAAATGTCAAGGACTTGGTCACTACGTGAAATATTATCCAAATAGAAGAACTATCATTACCATGTATAAGCTATATAACCGAAGCTAGTGAGCAGAGAATGAAAATAGTGAACATCAAACAAGTGTGTCAAATTAGAAGAACAAGAAGATGATAGACCGAGATCTTACTCGGTAACAAAAAAAATTTAGCCATAGCTAGAGAAAATCAAGTTATAATGGAAAACCTTTTGCATGGAAGATGCAATATTTTGGGAAGCCTTAGCTCTCTCGTCATTAATAGCGGAAGTTGTACTAACGTAGTAAGTTCCTCCTTGCTTGAACAAATGAATTAGCCAACCAAGAAGAATCCTTCACCTTATAGACTCCAATGGCTACATGAGTGTGGGGACCTTAGATTCACCAAAACGGTGTGCATAAAATTCAAGATTGGAAGATATGAAGATGAGTTATGGTGTGATGTTGTTTCTATGCAACCTTGTTATCTACTTTTGGGATGACCTTGGTAATATGATCAGTATGCAAAGCATAATGGGAGAATAAACAAGTATTCACTTATCAAGGATGGCCAAAAGTTCACTCTTCGTCCCTTAACCTCATTTCAAGTGAGTGAGATTACAAGATAATGAGGTATTTGAGATAACAGATGAAAAGTAAACAAAATAAGGAGAAGAGTGATGAGTGTATGTATCGACCTGACTAGTAATTGTTTTTGTATTTGAGCCCTCATTTTTCTATTTGATATTACTCGTATGTTTGTTTGTTGATTTGTGACTTGTAGGGATGGTTGGTTTGGTTTTAGAAAGGATTGGGAGTGAATTAGAACACTTAGTTTTATTGTTGGAAGCTTAAATTGTAAGAGTTAACCAATGATTGACTTCTATGTGGATGACCCCGGAGTGGTAATTTGAAGGTTCCAATAGGTTCATATGTTAATTTTGTTCTAATAGGATAAGTGATTCCTACTTGATTTGGATATTATATCTTGTTTACCCATAGTTTATTACACATTGATTATGGAATTTCGAAGAGAAATTTGGGGGTTTTTATGTTAGATTTTGGAGAGTGAATAATTAAGACTTGAACTCCGAATTGAGTAGAATTTGGATAAAACTTGTATATTTGGACTCGAATTCGAATGAGTAATCGGGATTTATAATTTTTATCGGGGCCTTGGATGTGACCCCAGGTTGACTTTTTGGTTGACTTTGCATAATTGAGTAATGATAAAAACTTTATTGTTTGGAATCAGTTCCTATAGCCTTGTTTGACGTTATTGAGATACTTTTGGCTAGATTTAACCTGTTCGGTGGCCGATTTGAGAGTCAAGGGATTTTTGGAATATTGGTTCTCTTGCATTTGAGGTAAGTATATTTCCTAGGCTTGACTTGAGGGTATTGCTTCGTAGGATATGATGTTTGCTATATGTTGGGGTTGATGCATGTTTGAGGTGATGAGTACATATGCGCGCACCATAATTATTCATGATTCGGATATATTCTAGGCTATTATATGCTTTGTTTTGATATCATGCTTTCTTTGATTCCATGTGTTCTACATTTGTTAACTACATGGGCTATTATGCATGCTAGAAATCATATCAGGGTTATCTATTTATCTGTTTGAGACTGATAGGGCTACTTTTCCTATGTTGCGCTATTTGCCTTAGCCGTAATCATATTTCTTTAGTAATGATGTTCTATTCCTGTGTTATATCTATGTCTATATGTATGTTTATATGTTATCTCGCTTGTTAATAGTGGCTTTGTGTGTGTGGCACTAATTTGAGCTGAGTTGTGGCACGTTGGTATATCCCGTGTGATATTTTGATAATGGCACTGTGAGATGTTGGCATATTGAGACTTGAAGAGATTGATGACTGACCTTGGGCCATAGAGATGTTTAATAATAATTGTGAGATGACGCTTGTGTCAAGGCCCTGTATTAGGCTGAGTGATATTGATCGTTGACTTTTGATCTGATTGGCACTTGGGCTAGGATCCTCCCCTCTAGTGTCAGGTGATAATCCATATTACTTTGGGCCATGTGAGTGCAGTCACATGATATGTGCTTAGTGAGAGGATTATGCAAGGCACCCCGACAAAGTTGAGTGTGTGTGTGTGTGATAATTCACGGGCTTTGATCCAGGAACCATGAGCATGCTTAGAGTATGATTGTGGGGTTATTTGTGTTAGGCACTATGTATGTGCTGAGATTGTGTTTACTTGATGATTATACTCTAGTGTTATTCATTTGGTATGAATACTTGTCATGTTGGCTTGAAGTTGTATTTTTCTCTAGTTATTTGATATTTGATGTCTTTAAAGTTGATGTTTTGACTGATATATTTGGTAAGCATACCTATTTTCTTCTTAATGTGATAGAGTTGAACCTGTGAGCTGCTTTTATCTTGCTATTATTTTATTGTTATTATTGTTGTTGGTTGTTGAAAGTGAGTACTAGACCTTGCCAATCTCGTTACTACTTTCAAACCGAGGTTAGGCATATTACTTACTGAGTATATGAGGTCGATTCTACTCATGCTATACCCTATATTTCATGTGCATATCCATGTGTTGTTGATCATGGTGGTTGTAGTGAGTCGTGTCAGGACTTGTTTGAAATTTCGAGGTAGCAATGTTGTTCCGTTTGTAGGCTTTAAAGTCCCATCTTTTATATCAAGTTATTACTGTTTATTCTTCCGGAAAATATTGTATATTTGGTACAGACTTTGTATTTAGTATTCTATAGAATTCATGCACTCGATGATACCAAATTTTGGGATGGTTATTAGTTGTATCGATATTCTGACTCAAATTATTTATGTTGTTCAATTTTTAAGACTATATCTTACTGTTGTTGAAGTTTATTTTTGTATATTTTATAGTTGGCTTGCCTAGTAAGCGGTGTTAGGCGACATGACAGCTCCAGTGGGATTTTAGGTCGTGACAGTGAAAGACTTCGAGAGAAAAAAAATGAGAAAGAGAGGGTGATGACGTCCAAATCCACTCTGCAAAGATTAAGCGGACACGATCGCATGCAATATAATATACCCAACTATGAGTCGGGACTGAATTTCACAAAGGATAATATGTAGGCGATTAGGCATGTAAGCGAATTATCGCTTATTATGCTAAGCCAAACACTAATAGGTATTTTCGATAAAATATTATAAATATTTGAGAAAATTTAAACTAACCTAGGAAGCAAGTAAAATGATAAATGATTATATGCATGGATAAACGGGGTATTACACTTAAATAGCGATCCGATATATTTTACGATTTTATAAATATGAGCGAGTTTATGTTAATTAGCCTCAGATATTAATCCTATTTTAGCTTCTTCCAAACACTAAAAAGACTTTCTATTTTAATTATCTCTAAATCAATTAGGAGATTAAGTGCACTCGATGTGGCTACAAGTAGTTCAATCCTATCCCTAGGTAGAATCTATTAAATGAGGGTTAAGCCTCAAGTTCTTCTTAATTAATTTTTTCAACCCCAAATTATCTTTTTCAAGATTAATTTATAGTTAATGGGTGAGCCCTAGGGTTATCTAATCCCTTTGAAATATTATAGAACAAGAATAATTAAAGAATCAATTAACTCATTTCATAATTAATAAAAATCATTCAATACATAAGCACAACAAGATATTTGATACAAACATTAAATATTGAATATTTATATTAACAAGATTCAAGTGTTGGAAACAATAATACATACTTAATATTCAATATGCAAGGAAATTAAGAAATGAGTAAAAAATGGGTGAGAAAATCTCAATAAAAGTGTTTAAATCTTGTAGTCCCAAGTGTGTGTGCAAGAACCCTAGCTCCGAAACTTGTGTTCTTAGTTAAGAAGACCATAAAATATCCAAAGATCTATCAAAGGAAGCCAAAGATACTGTCCAAATGAGCTAGGTCGAGTGTTAAATAGTTTGGGACCAAAAAATGTGAATTTCCAAAACTACACAGTTTTTCTGCCGATTTCTTTATCACGTTTGCAGTCATGCCTTCGTGTACAAGAATGTTTCACTCATGACGCTTCGCGTTCGCAAAGGTTTGACTTTTGAAGCTTCACGTTCACGATCATGCCTTTGCGTTCCCGAAGGTTTGACTTCTAAAGCTTCGCGTTCGCGGTCCTTCGCGTTCGCGGTCCTTCGCGTTCTCGACGGGAAATTTACTGGGTTGAATTTTTGTGTACGTTTTAGATCCATTTCACTTATTTTTACTCGGTTTCTTCCCAATCACTTACAAATAACATTAAACATGTAAAATGGAAGTAAACGACATTAAATACACTATTTTATCAATCAAACATAGCAAAATCTAAGATCGAAGAAGAGATAAGTTGGTAAAATACCAACTTATCAGAGGGAGAATGGGGTAAATATACAAGGTAAAAGTGAGAATTAAATGGCTGATATAAAGATCCAATCGTTATATGAAAAAGGTGAAGAGGGAGAGAAACAGAGGGTGAGCTTCCTTGACAACAACTACAAGCCTCTAAGGGAAGTTGCTCATTAGCCTACTACCTTTCTCATTATGAATAACGATTGTTTGATTGCTAATGATATTCTATCTACCTTACCTAGTTCTATTTCTTCTCTCTTTCGAGGTTTTGAAGATTTCTTTTTGGATGAGCTACCAAAGGAGCTTCCACCACTTAGAGGCATTGAGCATCAAATTGATTTTGGTGCGCGAATCTAACCTCCCAAACCAAGCCTCTTATAGGAGCAAGCTACAAAGGAACTTCAAAAGCAAGTGGACGAGATTTTAGAGATGGGATTTTTTTGTGGAAGTTGATTCCATGTGCGGTATTGGTCATACTAGTGCCAAAGACGGATGGGAATTGAAGGATGTGCATTGATTGTAGAGCCACTAACAAGATAGACATAAAGTATTGCCATCCTATCCCTTGATGGTATTCTTGATGAGTTGAGTGGTTCTCAAATCGTTTCAATAATTGACTTGTGGCTATCACCAAATAAGAATGAAACCCAGTGATTAATGGAAAACTACCTTCATTTGGTCTATATGAGTGGATGGTTATGCCATTCGGCCTCTTTAGTGCTTCTAGTACTTTCATGTGTTTGATGAATCATATCATGAAGCCTTTCATAGGCAATTTTATTGATGTTTACTTTGATGACATTCTAGTATACTCTAAAACACTTGAAGAGCATGTGGAATACCTTAGCCAATTTTTTGATATTCTTAGTCAATAAAGACTGTTTGGTAATTTGAAAAGGTGTAATTTTTGTGTTGATAAAGTTACGTTTCTTAGCTCTATTGTTAGTGAGAAAGGTGTTGAGATTGATGAATCTAAGGTAAAGGAAATTAAGAATTGGCCTAGGCCTAAGTCCACCACAGATGTTAGATGTTTTCATGGCGTAGCCAATTTTTATAGAAGATTTGTGAAAGGGGTTAGTACTATCACTGCACCTTTGACCTAGATAGTCAAGCAAGATTAGAGTGTTATTTGGGGACAAGAATAAGAGGAGGCTTTTAATGCCTTGAAAGAATATTTGATTGGTGCTTCACTCTTACAATTGCCAATGTTTGATAAGACCTTTGAGAAAGAGTGTGATGCAAGACAAGTAGGCATTAGAGCGATTCTTATGCAAGATGGAAAGCCTTTTGGCCTATTTTAGTGAAAAACTTAAGGTATCTTATTTGAAGTAATCTAACTTTGATAAGGAATTGCATGCTTTAGTGAGAGCCATGGCTACTTGGAGACACTACCTTTGGCATAGGGAGTTGGTTGTTAAGATCGATCATGATACTTTGCGGCACTTTAGAAGCCAATGTAAGTTCGTGACTATACATGCTAGATGGTTAGAATTTCTATAGCAGTTCCCTTATGTGATTCGTTTTAAGAAAGGTAAGGAGAATGTAGTGGGGAATGCACTTTTTAGGAGATATGCTTTATTGAGCACTTTTCTTGTAAGTGATAGGATTTGAGTGTTTGAAGGATCTTTATACCAGTGATGTTGACTTGGGAGAGATATATTCTATGTGTGAGAACCATGACTATTTTAAGAGAGTCCCCAATATAGATGAAGAAAGTCTTGTCAAGGAAGAGCACGCAGAAAGAAAGAGGAAGTTACCTCACCTTAGGGAGGAAAGAAAGTATTCCAAGGTTGGCAATTTTTTGCTTAGGGAAGGTAGACTTTGTTTGTATCATTCTTCTTGGAGAAAGTTGCTAGTTAGGGAGGCACATAGTGGGGGTTGATGGGAAATTTTGGAATTTATAAGACTTTTGCACATTGTTGAGGAACATTTTTACTGGCCTAAAATGAAAAGTGATATTTGCGCATATTTGTAGAAGTTGTGTTGAATGTAAGCATGCACTATCTAAGTCTAATCCTTATGGTTTGTACACTCCACTCCCTATTCCCAAAGCGCCATGGCTTAATATTTGTATGGATTTTGTGCTTGGTTTGCCTATGACAAAAAGGAAAAAGATAGTGTCTTTGTGGTTGTTGATTGATTTTCTAAGATGGCTCATTTTATACCTTGCCATAAGAGTGATGATGATATACATGTACTTGATTTGTTTGTGAACAATCTGCTTAAGTTGCATGGGATCCTGATATCTATTGTTAGAGATATGGACACCATGTTTTTCAGTTATTTTTGGAAGGGCTTTTAGAGCAAGCTTGTCATACTTTTGAAATTCTCTACTTCTTTCCACCTTCAAATCGAGGGCCAAACCCAATTGGTCAGTAGGACCTTAGGTAATATGATTTGGGCCATGGTCAATGGGAAGCTTACTTCTTGGGAGGAGCATTTACTATTGATTATGTTTGCATATAATTATATTTATTATTATTCTATTGGCATGACTTCTTTTGAATGTCTGTATAATTTTAATTCCCTCACCCCGTTGGATCTAACACCTTTGTATCAAGATGTGATTGTTTGTCTGGATGCCAAGAAAAGGGATGAGGCTATGAGGAATATTTATGAGAAGGAAAGTCATCAACTTGAGAAAATAAATGATAAATCAGCTGCTAGGAAAACCAAAAAAGAAAGAGAATGATATTTGAACCCACTGATTGGGTTTGGATTCATTTGAGGAAGTAAAGATTCCCTCAAAAGAGAAAGAAAAAGCTTCTACCTAGTGGAGAAATCCCCTATCATGTTCTTGAAAGGATAAATAATAATGCATATAAGCTTGATATTCCTAATGATATCCTTGTTCTTGATGTCTTTAATATTAGTGACTTGAGTCCTTGTATTGTAGGTCATGATGGTGCAAATTCTAGGACGAATATTTCTCAAGGGGAGGACGATACAACCGACCCTCACCTACTTCATCTAGACAATTTATAAGAATCCAAACAGAGTAATTGCAAGAGCTTGGATTGTTGATTATGAAGCTTGAAGCATCAGAGTAAGGTTAGAACTGAGGCAATAGGATGGACTTAGAGTAGATTTTACCCAAAGTGGTTAAATTGAATTTTAAATCACTCTTAGGGCTACTTTAGGAATTCCTTGAACCTAAAATAGTACTAGTATAAATAGCTAAGCATGGGTACCATTAGGGTTAGACTTCGACGAATGGTAAACTTGAAGATATGAAAGTCTCATACTCTTTACTTATTTTTTAATTTAATGCAATTAAGACTTTATGCATTTAATTTCTTTATTTCTTTATTTATGCTTTCATTAGTGTTAAATTAGTCTTAGTTGGTGAATGATTAGTCGTGAATGCTTAATTTCTTAATTGGATTTTAAAGAGTTGCTAATCTCTTGAATATTCTCTTAGCTTAATGTTACAATTGATTGAATTCATAGAGGTAATTATGTTCCATAAGTCTAGTTGCTTCTTATTTTTTCAATCAATCGTAGGTCTAGCTCTTATTTTTTATCCTACGTATTCTACTATATTTGTGTTTTTTTTATCTTACTCCATATCAAGACTTGATACTTACTAAGTACCATAGTTATCATACTACACTTTTGTATATTTTATGCAGATCCAGAGGCAGGTACTAGTCATACCCATCCAGCTATCTATGATCTTGCATTGCAGACTTCATGGTGAGCTGCCCTATTTGTTCGATGAACAACACATAGAGTCTGTCTCCCTTGTTTTATCTATTCTCTGTCTATATACTTATTTCTAGATAGATGTTGTTGCTAGTTGAGGCAATTTACTCTTATTAGATGCTCATGATATTGTGACACCGAATTTTGGGCGTAACTTGAGACAGTTGTGGTTGCATTTAGACCCTGTCTCGGGTTATGTATTCATGATGATATTTTGAGACTTGTTCCCCTGTTGTATTTATACCATAACTCTGTTAATAACTTAAAAATTTGGCTTATCTTATTGTTATTAAGTGTTGACTTGCCTAGCAAGCAGGTTAAGCGTCATTACGACCTTTGTGGGATTTTAAAACATGACTACTTATATACGGTCAAAATCTAGGATCTTGATTTTAAAGTCTTAAATAGAGCTATGGGTCCAAATCCGGGAGACTCGGAGTGAAGGTCAGATCTGGCTAAGGGGAACATACCTCGAGGAAGCTGATGGAAGGCCTATCATGGCCTACATTGAGGGCAGCATAATCTCGAAGCCAATCAAGAAAGAGCGGGAATTTCTCAAGGACACGTGGACCAGAGCATAAATTAAAGGATAAGATTTGTACGAAATGGTACATGTCCGTACTAGATCGTTATACACATGTATCAATAGAATTCTTTACCAGAATAAGGAATGTACTATATTGTGGTTTTCTCCTCGTATATAAAGGGGACCCCAATCATCTTGTAAGATATATCACATTATTCACTACAATAGAATATTCTATTCTACTCTTGTTTAGCGTGCTCAACAATTATTCTTCAGTTTTATTGTCTTTACTTTAGTGTTCATACTTTATTGGTATTAACTGACCTCGAGGTCCCCGAATAACCAAACTCGAGTCCCCTACTGCTCCAACAATATTGATTTGGTTTATCATTTCTTCTTACTTGAGCTTAATATTACTTGTATAATCACTAGTATTACAATATATCATATATCTTTAAAACTACAAATTATCTTTAATTGTTACTCACATTTATCGAGGTAAATAGTTTGGCGCCCACTGTGGGGCTAAAGATAATAGTAATTATTTTAGTGCTACTTTTTTGATAACACACGTTATTCTTCACACTTTTTCTTGTCAAAGATTTTTTGATTTCAAGCCAAAATATGTCTAGCAAACAAAATGCACCTGTTCATGACAGTGAGGGACTCGGAGAAAATAGCGGTATAGGGCTCGATGTACCACCCATAAACCTTGAGGGAGTTCCAAACGTGGAGATAGTTGATATCAGTTCCCACAACGCTCTAAACACGGATGCAGGCATAGACCCCGTAAGGAACGCACACAAGGAAGCCCGAGCCGGAGGCCAGGAAACGCGAGGACTGGAAGAAGGAGGAGTCAGCCTCCAGGTGGTATTCGAGATGCTGCAAGCTCAGCAAGTCACCATTGCTCAGCTTCATAGTCAGAACAAAACTCCTAACACCACCGAACCAGTAAACACACAGCATGAACCAGTGTTGGAAAGACCTGATGAAAGCCGCTTGGGGGTTGACCCCACAATCATGACAATGCTCGAGGAACTAACTAAAAGGATCGAGTCAGGAGAAAAGAAGATAGAAGACAACGATAAAAAGGTGGAAACTTACAACTCCAGGGTAGACTAAATATCGGGAGCACCTCCAATTTTGAAATTATGAGTGCTTTATCTCAACCACACAACGATGCACTGGCAATTTCTATCCTCACAACCATTCACTGGTAATTTCTATCCTTTTAAATAAAGTTCAAGTTAAGCATTTTTGTTACACCCCGCAGTATTAAGTTACGTTGATGTTGCACCCTATAGTGTTGTGCATTGAATTTGTTGTAAGGTAATTGACATCAGTCCAAGGAAAAGATTATATGGAGATTATAAAGATTGTACGTGTTATGAAGGATAAATGGGTACACATATTAATAAAACAAGTTTCGTTGAAAGTGGCCAATTTGGAATAAAATACGGGTCGAGCGATAATACCCGATAATTATGAACTAGTACTATGTAAGGTACCATATAATCATGGCAGTATAATATATAAAGTATATATGAAGTATTTTAAAAATAAATAGAATTTTAAGTAATTTGTGGTAATTTTTAAATTATGCGAGTAATTGATTAATTATCGGGTAACAGAACATTATCCAGTTAACTAATAAGCGGACAAAACTTAACTAATTATTCCCAAAAGACATGTGGCACAAGGCCACTAACTAGGATGGATGACTCATTAAAATGTGATAGGTGGCGATATCTAAAATAACTTAAAGATAAGTCTTAATAAGACTTATAAGAATCTGATCCATAAAACCATTTTAGAATCTTTGGCAGTTCAACTCATATCTAACGTTGGAAACCAAGAAAGTGTAAGTTCCAATAGTTTCTTTCCTCTTATAATTTATTATTTGCCACAATTGTCCACAGAGTTGGGACGAATGGCCTTAGGCAAGATCAAATTTTCGGATAACATTGATCTTATGGTATTCATGGCTTTATAAATCTTGTTGGTATTATATGGCCAAAGATATAGAAAGATCTACTAAGTTTATATAGAAATAGCTCAATGGAATTAAGAGGTATATGCTGGGCTCCATTGGATGAATCTTTTCAAAAGATCATATGGTGCTAGAAAATGAAGAGAACTCCAGCTCGTGAAGAATAACTAGGTATTGATTAATTCAAGTTCGTAAATTTTGAAACAAGTATGTTAAGGCTAAGCTCTTCTTTCATTTGGCATAAATCTCATCATTACATTCATATCCTGAAATTTACATATATTTTGCTAGTCTCGCAAGTTACAATATTCTTTTTAGCGGGACTTCATATTCATTTGAGTATTTCATTCTTCCAGTCAAGAGAGTAGAGAAGTTACATATATATAGTATTAAAAATATTTTCATTACCATCGAGCTATAATCGATGGGCAGACCCCTATTGGGCAATCTCTGATCAGATGGTAAGTTATATGACGATCCTACTATGGCCGAGCGCATATGAGCGAGCCCAGTTGTTCGAGATACAGAGCCTAGTATGGTCGAGCACATATGAGCGATCCTACTACGACAGAGCAGTTATATATATATATATATATATATATATATATATATATATATGCCGAGCCTTATAGGGCCGAACAACTATTTTACTCACTATATTGAGAGAATTGAGTCAGTATCAGCAGGTAAGCATATCTTCAGATTATATTTGACTTCCAGCTACTTGCAGTTATTATATTATCAGTTCAGTTTCAGCTTTCAGTATATTGCCTTACATACTCAGTACATTATTTCGTACTGACGTCCCTTTCCTATAGGCACTGCATTTCATGCGTGCAGGTCAAACAGACAGACGAGTAGGCCTCTTCAATAAGTGTTGCCCGAGTTCAGCTTGATCGGTAAGCTCCATGCCTTTCGGAGATTCCGGGTCTAAAGCCTTATGTATATCTTATATATATACGTATATATGTCATGAGTATGTCGGAGAGCCTTTCCGATCACTGTATATCCATTAGTAGAGGCTTGTAGACATATCTCCTCAGTTAGTGCAGTATATTAGGCTTTCAAGCCTTGTATGTATATTTGGTCGGTTTGCCAGCTGTAATAAAAATGATGGCCTTGTCGGCCAAGTTTTATATTGATATTTAGTCAGCATTCGATGTCGTCTTGCAATGTGGCCCATGGCCAAAAGTATGACATCATATGTTCAAAGTCCCTTAGTTGCAAGTTAGTACGCAAGGATAGGTGAGGCACTAGGTGCCGGTCTCGCCCCCAAGTCCAGGGCATGACAAAAGTGGTAATAGAGCAGTTATGTCCTAGGGAGTCTACAAGCCGTATCTAGTAGAGTCTTGTTTAAGGGTGTGTCATTCACCATACTTATAAGCAGGAGGCTACATGGCATTTAGGATTGTCACTCTTTCTTCTTACTCTAGATTGTTTGGTAGAGCTCACTTATAAGAATCCAAGTTTTGAAATTATATTTTATTCGAAATAAGATGATGCGTACATCCGGAAAGAAGGTTGAAAAGAGAGATAGTTGTGGAAGAGCAGAGTCAGAAGTGTTGGATTTTTGTATGATGCCTACGATAAGCAAATATGAGGTCTTTGGCAGATCATGGGTGTACTGAAAGGTGTAAGCTTCCTGATACGAAGCCTTAAGGCAAGAATGCCTATCCATATTTATGGTGAAGGACAATGAGAAATTAAGAAGATAAGTACACGTTTCAGCAAGTAAAAGGAGAAAGGTGAAAAAGGGTACAAGGTACCCAGTTAATGAAGGTTAACATCGTTTATAATTGAGGCAGAGAAACATAAGCTTTTTGAGTTATATTCAATAGTAACAGAGGTATATACAATTGGTCGCACCCCTTCCAGATATGCCCTATGGGGGTTAACAAAAGTAGTATAAGAAGATATGATGAATGAATTGATTGCGTCAGTTGACATTTTCCGAAGGATATTGAAAATGTGCTAATAGATATCTTTATGAGACACGTAGATGGTGCACTCTAAAATAATGCATCCAGATATGAGTACTGCAAAGACACGTACTATAAGCCTTGAAGGGATAAATATTACCTTAGTGTGGCTCGCGTCCCTAGTAAAGAGAGAACGTTAAGCAACTTGAAGGGCCGCTGGATGGAGCAAAGGAAAGCTAAAAGCGAAAAAATATTGTATTAAAGTTTTCACAAGAAAAGGGATATGTAGAAATATTAGCAGAGCAATGAGAAGAGAGATAAGGAAGCATTATGAGTTAGGGATCGAATGATTGGAAAGTACTCGGCATCATGGTAATTTTAGATTTCATTTCGGCGGTAATAGAATGGTCCACAGAAGGAGATTCATGATGAATTCAGAAAATGGTCATTCAGGGAGACGCTTCCCTAGAGCAAGCAATATGAGCAAAGTTAAGCTTAAGAGACTGTATGTTCCAGTTACACTAAGTGTCACCCTCGCGAGTAAAGGAATTTGTCATCCTTGGTACAGAAGGATTGCCGCGAGGTGAGTAAGGACCATTGATGTTGAGAAACGATGCTAAAGATGAAGAGGTAAAACATCTATAGGTAGATCCTCATGGCTTCAGCTTTTAGTACACGCCTAAAGGGGGGAATATGGAGTGATGTGACATTAAGTCAGAATTAAGTGGTTATAGTGACTATGGAATGGTAAAGGAAGTAAAGGTTCCTGCCGAGCTGTTATTAATAAATAAGGAGCCAGTGCGAGACATAAGTTAAGACAAAGGAAATAACCCAAGAAAGATTACAAGGAATATTGATATGAGAATGGGCCAATGAGTAGTTAGTAATTGGTCAGGAAGATCCCAATTATGGCTAAACAGGAGGATATAGATGAGTCATCAGATCGTGTAAGATAAACATAGTAGAACCCAACATGGAGAATTCAGCCTCGAAGAATATTATTATAATACTTGAAGTATATTCAAACAAGCGTCGGGGTAGTTAAAGGTACCGTATGAGTGTTACGGGGATAAAAGAAAGTGCCACTAGGAAGGTAGTTAAAATATCATTCAGAAGCAACCATACAAGCACAAGGGCATGGAAGTAAGAAACTATGGATGATTAGATTATAGGCAAATAAGGACATCAAAAAGGTTTGTAATAAGCTCACAGCTTTACGAGAGTCAAGGGTTCCCCCTAAGTACTACAACGAAAGACTAACTGAGGAGATAAGAAAGAAGGATTCAACCTAAGCACAACGACCTAAAGAGGAAATGGTTGTGTAACAACAATCTCGCAACAACATTGTAAGCATTCCAAAGGAAAGTGGCACCTACCGTGGCTAATGAACGGGAAGTAAGAATTAAAAGTAATATTCGAGATCATATGAGTTGTATGAAAACTCTAGCAAGTGTGGGCACCAAGATAAGCTAAGTATGGACGCATCAAGGGGCAGAAAGATCAGGAAAAGTAATTGCACACGTTTAAAGAAAGCTGAGATGGAACGAAAGGAATTATTCGATCAATGATCCAGAGTTAGTACATTATGGATACACTTGAGATTTTGGAGCATTATCTAGGCAGCATATTTGTTGATAATCATACAGCCATAGAAGACTCCAATATAAGTTAAAAGAAAGAATTGAGCCCAAGGCATAGACAAAGGATTGAATTGTTAGAAAATTGTATCATGGATATTCCATAAATCCCATGAAAGGCTAAGGTAATAACTGATACCATGAGACACAGATCGGAAGATAGCTTAAGCCTACGTAAAGGCTGATCAGAAGGAAGAGGAAACTACCTTTCTGGGTTGCTTTTGCTTTTCCAGCATTCGCCCCTTCAGTAGCCTTTTGCGCGAAAATGTCAGAGGACTTGTCACATACAATTACATCCCATATAATACAGCTATCAATAGGAGGTATATTACCTATCCATCGAAAGGCGCCGACTACCTTATTACTGACAGCACAGCTAGGTGCATCACCCAAGTAAATCAGGAGTTTGATTATTGGACCTAGAAAAATTATAGAAGTTGTGCTTGAGAACATGACAGAATCACTCTTAATGTCAGATGTTCAGGAGAAATAACACAACAACTATAATCTATAATGGCTCTACAAGGAAGCCAGTAAGAAGAAGTACCAACCTCATAAGAAGTTAGTACGAAGATCCCACCGGATTGTGTATGTACTAGAGGTACGAGTATTATAATAAGAGCTTCAAGTTATGGATGTAAATTACACCTAGGTGGAAAGTAGGTCAGGTAAGATATAGAAGATACGATGCGAGAGTTTAAGGTAAGTAAGGTAAAGGTGAATAACGTACGAGGTACTCAAAGGCAGAAGATCGTGAATAGTCCATACTTCGGATAGAAGGCTATAAGCATGGGGATCCAATAACCGGGAATGATAAAGGCATCGTCGGAGGCATGTCTTCCAGCCTATGGTTTCTAAGTACTGAGAGATCTATTTAAGAGAATAGAAAAAAGTTGGAGATGATGTGATGTCTTTACATTCTAGAATAACATAAGAAAATCTATGGTGCAAGCAAGTTGAAGGAAAGTTTATAGATGGATATGTATAAGTTATAAGCTAAAGTATGGTAGAACGATAAAGTTTTAAGGAAGCATGAGTAAGGATGAGGAAATGCAAGTGAAAAGGTGACGAGAATGGATAAGTCTTAATGAAAACAAGCTTTAATGAAAACAAGAAAAGCAGATAGTTTCTCTATGTTATACAAAGCTCGCTATAGCTTTAATGAACTCAAAAGAGTCTAAGATTAATAGCATTTAGAAGGAATGAAATGCTGACCTGGTAAAAAAATGAGGGCATAATTGTGACAGAAAAGAAGAGAAGGAGAAAAGATTTCGCTGGCAGCACGAAATTAGGATACCCCCAAAAGGTGAATCACATTGAGACACTATGAAATATGATTATGGGAATCACTTCGAATATTCCTTAAGGTAACATAATCCCTAAGGGTAAAGTATTACGTAAGAAGTTTCAAGTTATCAGTGGTGTATTGTGGATCAACATTAAGGTGAATCAACAATAGATGGATAAAAGTTCAACATTATGAGATGAGATTAGACCATCAGTCTTAAGGATAAGCAACGACGGTAACCTGGAGTTGGTTGTACACCTCAATAACGATAAATCAAAGTAAGAGTTATGGCATAGTATGACCTATGTAGATTCATTAAAGTCATACGAATGGATAACCACGTCTATAAAATAAGATATAGCAGAATTCGTAAGTTTGACAAAATACCAAGCGAAAAACTTCAGGATTGGCTAAAAATGGGAGGAAAAAGGAGAGGAGAGTCTTATAGGCACACTTATAAGGTCAGTATCGTAGAAGCTGCATGATCGAAGGTAGCAAGAGTTACGAGATTGAAAGGAATTCGATCACAAGTCATTGGCTTGGGAAAGAGGCCTAAAGGGGGGAATACCCTAGACTTTGGATTTATTCACAGAGCAATTACTTAAGTGGCAGAAAGAGTATTAAGGAATTCACAAAAACTATAAGTTACGAAAATGGTAAGAGCATCAGTCAACATTCGAGGACGAATGTTCCAAAGGGGGGAATGATGTTACACCCTGCAGTATTAAGTTACGTTGATGTTGCACCCTCTAATATTGTGCATTGAATTTGTTGTAAGGTAATTGACATCAGTCCAAGAAAAAGATTATATGGAGATTATAAATATTGTACGTGTTATGAATGATAAAAGGGTACACATATTAATAAAATAAGTTTCGTTGAAAGTGGTCAATTTGGAATAAAATACGGGTCGGGCGATAATACCCGATAATTATGAACTAGTACCATGTAAGGTACCATATAATCATGGTAGTATGATATATAAAGTATATATGAAGTATTTTAAAAATAAATAGAATTTTAAGTAATTTGTGGTAATTTTTAAATTATGCGAGTAATTAATTAATTATCGGGTAACAGAACATTATCCAGTTAACTAATAAGGGACAAAACATAACTAATTATATCCAAAAGACATGTGGCACAAGGCCACTAACTAGGATGAATGACTCATTAAAATGTGATAGGTGGCTATATCTAAAGTAACTTAAAGATAAATCTTAATAAGACTTATAAGAATCTGATCCATAAAACAATTTTAGAATCTTTGGCAGTTCAACTCATATCTAACATTGGAAACAAAGAAAGTGTAAGTTCCAATAGTTTCTATCCTCTTGTAATTTATTATTTGCCACAATTGTCCACAGAGTTGGGACGAATGGCCTTTGGCAAGATCAAATTTTCGGATAACATTGATCTTATGGTATTCATGGCTTTATAAATCTTGTTGGTATTATATGGCCAAAGATCTAGAAAGATCTACTAAGTTTATGTAGAAATAGCTCAATGGAATTAAAAGGTATATGCTGGGCTCCATTGGATGAATCTTTTCAAAAGATTATATGGTGCTAGAAAATGAAGAGAACTCCAGCTCGTGAAGCATAACTAGGTATTGATTAATTCAAGTTCGTAAATTTTGAAACAAGTATGTTAAGGCTAAGCTCTTCTTTCATTTGGCATAAATCTCGTCATTACATTCATATCCCGAAATTTACGTATATTATGCTAGTCTCGCAAGTTACAATATTCTCTTTAGCGGGACTTCATATTCATTTTAGTATTTTATTCTTCTAGTCAAGAGAGTAGAGAAGTTACATATATATAGTATTAAAAATATTTTCATTACCATCGAGCTATAATCGATGGACAGGCACTTATTGGGTAATCTCTGATCAGATGGTAAGTTATATGACGATCCTACTGTGGCCGAGCGCATATGAGCGAGCCCAGTTGTTCGAGATACAGAGCCTAGTATGGTCGAGCACATATGAGCGAGCCTACTACTACAGAGTAGTTATATATATATATATATATATATATATATATATATATATATATATATATATGCCGAGCCTTATAGGGTCGAACAACTATTTTACTTACTATATTGAGAGAATTGAGTCATTATCAGCAGGTATGCATATCTTCAGATTATCTTTGACTAACAACTACTTGCAGTTATTATATTATCAGTTCAGTTTCAGCTTTCAGTATATTGCCTTACATACTCAGTACATTATTTCGTACTGACGTCCCTTTCCTATATGCACTGCATTTCATGCGTGCGGGTCAAACCGACAAACGAGTAGGCCTCTTCAATAAGTGTTGCCCGAGTTCAGCTTGATCGGTAAGCTCCATGCCTTTCGGAGATTCCGGGTCTAGAGCTTTATGTATATCTTGTATATATACGTATATATGTCATGAGTAGGTCAGAGAGCCTTTCCGATCACAGTATATCCATTAGTAGAGGCTTGTAGACATATCTCGTCAATTAATGCAGTATATTAGGCTTTCAAGCCTTGTATGTATATTTGGTCGGCTTACTAGCTGTAATAAATATGACGGCCTTGTCGGCCAAGTTTTATATTGATATTTAGTCAGCATTCGCTGTCGTCTTGCAATGTGGCCCATGGCCAAATGTATGACATCATATGTTCAGAGTCCCTTAGTTGCAAGTTGGTACGCAAGGATAGGTGAGGCACTAGGTGCCGGTCTCGCCCACCAAGTCCGGGGCATGACACTTTTATCGTGGATCTAGGTAGTTTGGAAAATATAATCAGGTACACGGTCGTGGAGCAGCTTGGGTTGCTCGATCAAATCATACCGGCATCTTGGGTCTTGAATGGCTTCAACATGGCAAGTTGACGAAGGGTGAAATCATTCTCCCAGTCAATGTGGCCGGAGCCATACAAGACACCAAATTTCATGTCATCGAAGGTGACATGAGATACAATTCTTTGCTCGGAAGGTCCTGGATCCATAGCATGAGGGTGGTGCCATCGACCCTTCATCAGATGATGAAGTTCCCAACGAAGGATGGCGTGAAAACAGTATATGGAGAGCAGCATGCAGCTAAAAAGATGTTTTCAGTGCACGATTCGACACCGGTATAGGCGCCATCCACATCGGAAAAGTCGAAGGACGAATAGGTGGCCAAATAGCAATCACATCCCGTACCCTCGACTGAGCCCGAGGGACAAATGTCCGATGAACAGGTGGCTGAGGACGAAGAAGAAGATTTCCTCACCCCCCCGAACCTTCATTGCCCCCAAGGAATCAGATGCTACGAAATCCACGATTGAAGAACTCGAATAGGTCATATTAATCGAGCATCTTCCGGAACAAAAGGTATACCTGGGGACGGGGTTAACCCCCAAACTCAGGAAAATTCTTATTCAGTTTCCCATCGATAATATTGATTACTTCACTTGGTCCCATTTAGATATGATAAGGACCCCACCGGAGATAACTACCCATCGACTAAGTGTCGATCCCATATTTAAACCGGTGAAGCAAAAGAGGAAACCTCAGTCCAAGGTAAAGCACACATTCATCAAAGAAAAGGTAACCAAAATTCCCAAAATAGGATCCATCAAGGAAGTAAAATATCCTGAATAGCTAGCTAACGTAGTGGTAGTCCCTAAAAAAAGGAATAAACTTAGAATGTGTGTAGATTACAATATTTGAACAAAGCATGCCCTAATTATTCTTTCCCATTGACCAACATCGATCATTTGATTGATGTTATGGCCGGCCTTGAGATTCGTACCTTTCTCGACGCCTACTCCGGGTACAACCAAATTCAAATGAACCTGTAGGACCGGGAGAAAAGTTCATTCATCACCAAGTATGGAACGTATTGTTATAATGTAACGCCCTTCAGTCTAAAAATGTAGGAGCCACATATCAACGTTTAGTTAATAAGATGTTCGAACATCAAATAGGCAAATCCATGGATGTTTATATTCATGATATGCTAGTTAAGTCCCTGCGCGTAGAGGACCATTTGACCTATTTTCAGGCGACATTCGACATCCTTAGAAAGTATAACATGAAGCTCAACCTCGTGAAATGCGCTTTTGGAGTCGGCTTGGGCAAGTTCTTGAGTATATGGTATCGAACAGAGGCATCCAGATCAAACCCGATAAAATCAAATCCATTGAGGAAATCACTGTGGTGAATAATGTGAAAGTCGTGCAACTACTGACCGGACAGATAGTTGCCCTAGGTCGATTTATCTCGAGGTCATCAGATTGGAGCCATCATTTCTTATCCCTACTCAAAAAGAAGAACAACTTCTCATGGACCCCAGAGTGCCAATGAGCCCTGGAAGAATTAAAACGGTATCTCTCGAGCCCACCCTTGCTCAATACTTCAAAGGAGGATGAAACACTCTACTTGTATTTGTCTGTGTCCGAGGCAGCGGTAAGTGGCGTGTTGGTTCGAGAAGATCAAGGTACACAATTTCCTGTCTTTTATGTTAGTCGGACCCAAGGGGATGCTTAAACCAGGTACCCACATTTGGAAAAATTAGCTCTTGCATTAATAAGCGCATCTAGGAAATTAATACCATATTTTCAATGCCATCCTATATGTATACTGACTACATATTCGCTTCAAAATGTCTTGCATAAGCCCGAATTATCGGGCAGGTTGGTCAAGTGGGCCATCGAACTTGGAGGATATGTTATCGAATATCAGCCTCGAACGGCCATCAAGTCTCCAATTTTGGCAGACTTCGTGGCCGACTTCACGCCTGCCCTCGTGCCCGAAGTAGAAAAGGAACTCTTGCTAAACATGGGTACATCGGCGGGGGTTTGGACCCTCTTCACAGACGATGCCTCGAATGTGAAAGGGTCCCGGCTCGGCATCATTTTGAAACCACCTATGGGTAGTGTTATTAGACCATCTACCAAGACTTCTAAACTAACTAATAATGAGGCCGGGTATGAAACCATGATTGCAGGTCTTGAACTAGCCAAGGGCCTTGGAGCAGAGGTCATCGAGGCAAAAGTCTTTTGGTGGTAAATCATGTAAACGGAAGCCTCGAGGTTTGAGATGATAAAACGTAAAGGTACTTGGAAAAACTTCAAATGACACTGCTCCGCTTCAAGGAATGGACACTGAACCATGTACCTCGAGAACAGAATAGCGAGGCCGACGAACTAGAAAACTTGGGATCATCAGTCGAAGAAGACGATATAATCCTGGGGGCTGTCATCCAGCTATCAAAGTCAGTGATCGAAGAAGGCCATGCAGAGATTAACTTAACAAGCTTAACGTGGGATTGGAGGAATAAGTACATCGATTACTTAAAGTATGGGAAGCTCCCCGCGGACCCAAAGGAGTCACGAACACTCCGAGCCAAAGCAATCCAATTCTCGCTCGATGAAAATGGAACGTTGTACAAAGAGAACCTTCGATGGACCACTGGCAGTGTGCTTGGGACCCGGGGACATAGACTATGTACTACAAGAAATGCACGGAGGCTCCTATGGGAATCATTCTGGTGCAGACTCTCTGGTTTGCAAGGTGATCAGAGCAGGATATTATCGGGATAGCATGGAAAAGGATACCAAGGAGTTTGTTCGAAAGTGTGATAAGTGCCAGAGATTTGCACCAATAATCTATCAAACCGGTGAATAACTCCACTCGGTTCTATCCCCTGGCCATTCATGAAATGAGGGATGGACATCGTCTGCGCCCTACCGATGACGCCAGGTAAAGCTAGATTTATTTTGTTTATGACTAACTACTTCTCAAAATGGGTTGAGGCTCAGGCCTTTGAGAAGGTAAGAGAAAAAGAGGTCATCGATTTCATATGGGATCACATCATATGTCGGTTCGGGATACCCGCAGAAATAACATGTGAGAATGGGAAACAGTTCATCGGTAGCAAAGTGACAAAATTCCTCGAGGACCATAAAATCAAAAGGATCCTATCAACACTTTACCACCAGAGTGCAAATGGTCAGGCCGAGTCCACGAACAAAACCATAATTCGAAACTTGGAGAAAAGATTAGATGATGCAAAGGGGAAATGGAGACAAGTGTTGCCCGAGGTACTATAGGCATATCAGATAACATCGAAGTCAAGCATAGGGGAGACCCCGTTTTCTTTGGTGTATGGGTCCGAAGATTTGATCCCACTCGAAGTCGGGGAGCCTAGCGCTAGGTTTTAGCATTCCACCGAAGACTTAAATCATGAAGCAATGAACACTTCTCTCGAGCTACTAGATGAAAAACGTGAGGCCGCATTAATTCGAATGGCCGTGCAAAAATAAAGGATCGAAAGGTATTACAATAGAAGGACGAACCTTCGATATTTCAGAGCCGGGGACTTATAGTCCTAAGGAAAGTAACTCTAAACACTCGAGACCCATGCGAAGGGAAGCAAGGTCCCAATTGGGAAGGATTGTACCGTGTCCTCAGAGTCATAGGGAAAGGATCCTACAAACTTAGCACAATGGAAGGCGAGCAACTATCAAATAGTTGGAATATATCAATGTTCAAGCGATATTACTGCTGAGCTCGAAGACCTTGGGTTTGAAAGCATGCGTTGCACTCTTTTTTCCTTAGATCGGGTTTTATCCCAAATGGGTTTTACCGGTAAGGTTTTTAATGAGGCAACACCTAATGCTACCTAAGGGTCACTCCACAAGTATTCAAGGCTTCTTTTCGATCAACCTCGAATACTAGGGGGAATCACCCTCGGAGGTTATAACTTTGAAAAAGATATTTCACGCCTAAGAGGGCCTCGATAGGAGAACTTTGTAATGGGCCAAATGGTCAAATGAACCGTATCCATATAGAATAATCGAGCCTTGATGACAAAACATGTATGCATGTGTTAGCTATTTAAAGAAGCATTCTAGTTATATCAAAAACACTTTGTATCTCATACAAGATCTACACTTACAATCCTACGGGAAGCGGATCAAGGGCCAAAGCACCCCGAAATACCTGGGGACTGTCATTGACAGTCAATATATCTGAGTCATCAAAAATTCAGACTCATAAGACCTCAAAAAGGCACCCCCTCCAAACGAAGGCCAAGGCCAAATCACTCGAGGACTAACGTTTCGAACAAGTTTATAATGTTATCGGGAAACGAGTCCAAGTGACAAACCCTAAGGCTACGGTCATACTAAAGACAACGGTCACACAAAGGCTACGGCCAAAATAATGCGTTTCGGAGACGTCCGATATTCACTATAAAATTAAAGGCCTTCAAACATTGAAAAACTTGTTAAGTCAGGCTACCCCCGGCAAAAGTAAAATATAAGGGGCGTTGATAAATTCGGCCCCCGAAAAATCGAACGGCTTCGATAAATCATCTCTCGAACAACCCAAAGGCTTCGATAACACCACACTTCGAAAAACCCTTAAGAGGCATTCAATTATGTCCACGCAAACAAAATGACTAATAAGGCTCCAAAACGTCGAGCCTAAAACCAACGGGTTCAAAAACACATGCTAAGGCATAACTAAAATTTCACTAAGTCTTTTAGCCGAAATGAGGAAAAATTACATAGCCATTTTTAGAGGACGTAACAGCCCAATTTAAAGAGCCTAAGGGAAAACTATGAAAAAGAGCCTAAGGGCCAACATACAAGAGACTAAGGGCCAGCTTCAAGGAAATATATGGCCGAAGACCTGTGGGAGTCTGAGACCCCATTCTCGTTTAACTCGAACCCAAAGGCCCCATTACCCCGAGCTCGCATTAATTTGATTTTACGTTTTGCTCGGGGATCATATAAAACCCTAAGGGGTATATTTTGGGCAATAAAAGCCTAAGGGCTTATTATGACTCTAAACCGATACTCAGACTTAGCATTTGAATCATCGGAATTTTTCATAAACGAGGACAAAATAAAAGTCAACACAAATCAAGAATAGAGCAAAAAACTACTTTATATTCATCTAGGAAATTTACAAAGCATATTACAACACCAACAAGGGGTCCTTGTACGAAAAAGAAACCTAATCTATTTTCGGGGACATGTCCTCGGGAGTGCCGTCTTCATCTCCAATGGCTTTATCTTCAGGAATCTCTTCCCCTTCGGGAGCATCTTCTTCACTTTCCTCGTCCCCAGAGCCACTCACCACGTCCTCATTATCGGAGGAGATAAGAAACCTAGCATTGGTTTCCCGTGCCTGCGCTTCGGCTATCTCCTCGTCAAGGTTGAACCCCCGAGCATGGATTGTGTATTCGGCGTAATCAAAGGTCCTAATTTCTTGCTATCGAGTCACATCAGAAGAACACCTCTAAACCCCGAGGATGCAAAGCTGTGACCGATTTCCCTCCCTCGGAGCTCGTCGAGGTCCGACTTAAAGAAGATACAGATCGAGGCTAGAGTCAAATGGGGAATTCCCAAGGCACACGGCTAAGTCTGACAAAGTCGGCCTACCAGGGCCTGTATCAAGGCGTCCATCTCCATGCTTTTACAATTAATGTATTTCGTTCTGTGGAAAGATTCCCCTCCTATATAAAGGGGATCATCTTCACTTTGTAAGGGGCGGTTGTTGCTCCAACTATTCTACACAAGATCAATAACAACTCTCTCTTTCTCTCTTTTCTCTCTGACTTACTCGCTCGAGGCTACCTTCTTCATTTATTGCTTTCATATTTGTTATTCATTTATTGCTTGATATTGGCCATAAAAAGCCTTCTTTAATTATATCCTAACTGTTATTCGCTTCTCGGTTACCCTCGACAGCTCGAGCTCGAGCTCGAGCCTAGGTATGGACCTCGACGCCTTTCATCGGTTAGCCTGAGGCCCGGACAGCTAGCTCCTAGGTTTGATTACAACCCCATTTTAGTTCGTATTTCGTCATTAAGCTTCACATATCTAGCATCAAATACCTTAACAACTAGTATTAAAATAAATCACGTATTTTTAGACTTCATTAACAAATTTAATTGTTATTACCATTTTCCCGGTAAACAGTTTGGCGCCCATCGTGGGGCTAAAAATAATAGTGATTATTTTCTTGTTGGTTTCGTTACACAGTGCAAGTTATCTTTCACAATTTTTCTTGTCCAAGATCTTCGATTTCAAGTCAAAATGTTTGGCTCGGTAAACAAAGTTGAAAATGACAACCTTGAAAACCATGGAGAAAACAGTATGGATGTTCCAGTCATTGGCGCGCCACCGCAGAACCCTGATAACGCACCTGGACCGATTCCAGTAGACGCGGATTCGCAGAATGCGCAGTAGGTCAACGAAACCTCACACACCGATAGGACCATACGACATGGCGACCAACAGGAAGCCCAAAAGACCCCAGCTCAGGAAGAACAGGAGGTTAGTCTTCATATTATTTTCGAAATGTTGCAGGCACAACAGTTGGCTATCGCTCAGTTGCAAAGCCACCCGAAGACTCCCAGCACAGCAGCTCCATAAACAATTCCCCCAGCCGAACAGGTACCTGAGAGATCGAGCAATAGCAAATCGATAGCCGACCCTGCCATCGTAAAAATGCATGAGGATCTCACCAAAAGGATCAAATAGGGCGAGCAAATGATAGCATCCAATGACAAGAAGGTCGAGACCTACAACTCCAGGGTCGACCAGATCTGGGCGCACCCCTGGTCCTCAAGGGTGTGGATTCGAAGAAGTTCATACAAAGGTTGTTCCCCAAGAAGCGACCCCGAAACCTATTCCAAAGAAGTTCAAAATGCTGGAACTCCCTAAGTACAACAGGACCATAGACCCTAATGAACATGTTACTGCCTACACATGTGCGGTAAATGACAACGATATAAAAAATGACAAGATTGAGTCTGTATTATTGAAAAAATTCAGGGAGACACTCTCGAAGGGGGCCATGATGTGGTATCACAACTTGGATCCTAACTCAGTAGATTCATTCGCCATGCTAGCAGACTCCTTCATAAGGGCACATGCCGGTACCATCAAGGTAGTGACGAGGAAGTCCGATGTTTTCAAAATCAAGCAAACGGAGAACGAGATGCTACGAGAATTCGTGTCTCGCTTTCAGATGGAACAGATGGAGCTACCGCCGGTCTTTGACGACTGGGCAGTGCTGACTTTCACTCAAGGTTTGAAGGAACGAAGCTCGGTGGCTTCAAAACAGTTGAAACAGAATATGATTGAGTACTCGGTTGCGACCTGGCCAGACGTCTACAACTGGTACCAATCGAAGATCAGGGCCGAGGATGACCAGTTGGGAGCCCCTTCGGGCTTAGTATACCCGAATAGGCTCCTGGCAAAGGAACCAAAACCAAACAAAGAAAGGTATCAGCTGTACATCGAAGATAGGAGGAACGCCCCGAGGGGCAACCTACCTCGCAGTGATCGGAGAGTGGATCAAGGACAGGATCCTCGAGGGCTCATCGACAAAGCCAGATTTGATCATAACGTAGTGCCAACAGGTGCGCCCCACTTGTCAGAGTACAACTTCAACGTCGATGTGTCGGACATCAGAGACGCCAAGTGGCCCAAGCCTATATAGTCGGATCCTTTACAAAGGAATTACAACTTAGTATGCAAATTTCATAACACACACGGCCACAGGACCGAGGATTGTCATCAGCTATGAGAAGCGGTAGCTCGACTGCTTAACAAAAGGGCATCTCCGGGAATTCCTTAGCGGTCGAGCCAAAATCAGTTCCGGGAAAGGGAGGCAACCAAGAAGAATGAGGCAAACGAGCCACAACATGTCATCCATATGATCATGGGGGGCGTCGATGCCCCGCAGGAACCCGTAATGAGAAGAACAAAATTGTCCATCACCATAGAAAAGCGGACCCGAGGATATATTCCCGAGGACGCCCTCACATTTACCTTCCTTGTAAATTCTTTTCAAATAAAACGTGTACTCGTGGATCCAGGTAGCTCGGTCAATATTGTCAGGTCGAGGGTAATAGAGCAGCTCAGATTGCTTGACCAAATCATGCCCACCACTCGAGTCCTCAACGGATTCAACATGGCAAGTGAAACAACGAAAGGAGAAATCGTCCTTCCAGTCATCGTCGATGGCTCGACCCAAGACGCCAAATTCCATGTCATCAAAGGAGACATGAGGTATAACGCCTTATTCGGACAGTTATGGATACACTGCATGAGAGCGGTACCATCCACCCTTCACCAGATGATGAAATTCCCAACAAAGGACGGAATTAAAACCGTCTACGGGGAACAACATGCGGCAAGAAAAATGTTCACGATACACGACGTGGCACCAATGCTCGTACCTCTACCCTCGAATAAGCCAAAAGGTGATTGGGCCACACCCTCGATCAAACTTGACGAAACAAAATAAAGGACCATACCGTGTCCTCACCTCGGGTGATTATAAGAAATCAGCCCTCATGATTGAAGCGTATCAATCCTCGAGGCACTGCCGGCATATCTCACTTCAAGGTACGACCATCTCCCTTTCTTATTTCGAATTTCAGACTAACCCTTATGCAGCCACTCGATCGGAGTGGTCAGAACGCTAACCCTGTTCGAAGACCTTAGGGTTTTAAAAGCACCCGTTGCAGTCTTTTCTTTCGACCGAGCTTTTATCCCAAAAAGAAGGGTTTTACCCGCAAGGTTTTTAACGAGGCAACATTTGCGTGCTAACTAACGGAAATAAACAAATGCTCTAAACTTCTTTTGCAGTCAACTTTGAACGTTGGGGGGCATTCCCCCAGGAAGCCACTCGCTCGGAAAAGTCATGAAATGCCAAATGGGGTCCCTGTAGGAAAGTGATGTACCGGGCCAAACGGTCAAATGAACCGTGTCCATATTGTCGGGATCTCGTCACCGAATACGTGTACTATTGTACCGAATAATAAAAGAATATCTTTCACCAAAAGCATCTCATACTCCAAAAACAAATTCAGCATGTTCGCAGCAAGAATCCCTCCATTGAGTACGTCCCGAAATACTCGGAGACTAGCGTCAACAATTAAATACTCGCATGGCCTCAGGGTCGGAATCTCCAAAAATATAAGCCCTCAATGAGGAAATTCGGAGATCACAAGCAACGGCCTCCGAGCCTAAGAAAACTCGATGACTCGGAGACTGTCACCAATCGACATTCGTTAAAAACCTGGGGTTGTAAGACCCCAAGCGGGTAGACTCGGTCTCAAATAAAAACTCACATCGAGTATCAACAACTACACATGTAAAACCTCAACAGGCTTGAAAATATTTTAATACCTCAAAAGGCATGAAAATACTGTAAGACCTCAACAGGCATGAAAATATTGTAAGACCTCAACAGGTATGAAAATATAGTAGGACCTCAACAGGCACAAAAATATTGTAAGACCTCAACAGGCATGAAAATACTGTAAGACCTCAACAGGCATGAAAAAGCTGTATAATATCAACAGGCATGAAAAAACTGTAAGACCTCAACAGGCATGAAAATTTTGTAAGACCTTACTATAGGCATAAAACTCGATCCCAAAGTTTAGGCTGTATGTCTCATTTGTAAGACTCCTGAAAGGGCATACCATCAATGTAGATGCCTAAACTACCACACTCGGGATCCTAAATGGCTCCGGCCAAACGCAAATGACTACGGTCAATACGGCTGCACAAGCTAAATTAATTCCACTCAAGGACGCCCGACCGTCGCTATAAAATCACATGAAATTACTTCAAATCTACTTCAAAAGAACCGGTTAAATAGGCTACCCTCGACAAGCAAACGAGCTTCGACCATGTAAGTTCCAAATCACAAGGCTTTGAGCTACTTAGCCTATGAGCTAAACCTTCTAAGGTGCTCGAACATCTTCGCAAATGACTTGAAATCGAGGTTCTTCCCGAACCGATGACGGGTCAGGCAAAATTATTTCAAAAAGTCCTTAACGAGAGGAAAACAAAGCCTATATATGCCTAAGGGAAAAAGCGTAAGAGTAATTGTCGCCAGCCTAACGAGCCTCAGGGCCACACACTAAAAGGTCACAATGACCAAAAGCGTAAGAGCCATTATCGCCAGCTTAAAATTTGAAATCTTAAGGATCAAAGTGAGCTCGAGTCGTAACCTGATTCAGAGACCGGATCCAAAATAATTAACTATACATGCCTAAGGGCAAAAGCGTAAGAGCCATTGTCGCCAGCCTAATGAGCCTCACAGCCATACACTAAAAGGTCACAACGACCAAAAGCGTAAGAGCCACTATCACCAGCTTAAAATTTCGAAGCTTGAGGATCAAAATGAGCTCGAGTCATAACCCGATTCGGAGATCGGATCCAAAATAGTTAACTATACATGCCTAAGGGCATAGTGTAAGAGCCATCGTCGCCAGCTTCATGAGCCTCAGGGCCACAAACGTAAAAGATCGCTTCAACACAAGGCGTAAGAGTCGTCGTCGCTAGCCCACTCAAATACAAACTTGAGGGTCGATTGTGCTCGAGTCGATACCTGACTCGGAGACTGAACCCAAAATAGTTAAACACAAATGCCCAAGGGCAAAATGTAAGAACTACTGCCTGCCCGCCCATGCAGACACAAAAGCTTGAGGGTCGATTATGCTTGAGTTGAAACCCGACTTGGAGGCTAAACCCAAAACAGTTGAGCAAAGCATAAGAGCTCTAACGCCAGCTTACACTAAAGGACGTATCAATCGAGCGCGCAAGAGCCTCCGGGCCTGCCTTATAAGCCACAAGGACATATCACAAATCTAAGGATTCTCACCAACTCTGAAACCGGTCTAACTGGTCGGGAGCAAAAACAGAAAGGGGTACAAAAGAAACAAAACCTCGAGTTCTTTGTTATTTACAAAATGTGAAAAGGTACATTCCCCATCTAGAAACTCGAAGGTATTGCATACGAAGTGGCAAAGTCTACGCCTCGCCCCAAGGTCTACGACCTATCAGCCTCGTCTTTACTCTCCTCAATATCGGGTAGAAGTAATCGAGCATCACACTCATCCGCCCTCGCTCGAACCAGCTCTTCCGAAAGAACAAAACTCCTGGCACCGATCTCTTCAAATACCCTTTTTCTGGACCCACAATGAACATATTCCTTGACCCTCTCTTCACGATCAAGAGCCCTCTTCAACTCGGTTTGGGCATCAGTAGCAACCTTCAAATGAATCGCCATCTCCTAATCAGTCTTAGTCCGGCTCAAAGCTGCTTCGGTCCGAGCATCAAGGATCTCAGCCCTGACCTTCAAAAGTTCAGAATCGAGCTTTGTGATCATATCCGCTTGAACTAAAGCGTTGTCACGAGCCAAACGGAGTTAGGCCTCGAAGGCAGGAACTTTAGCCAAGGCACCCTTCTCCTCTGAAGCTTGAGCCTGCACCTGAGCTCTTAGCTCGCCACAGTCATTCCTAACTCGGTCGGCTTCACCCCTAAGGTGCTCCAGAGCCTCCATCTTTTTCTGCAACTAAAACTGGCAAGAATTTAACCTAAAAGGTTAAAAAGTGAAACGCAGACCACGAGAAGTTACCTGCTCCATCAAATAGCTCTCGTAATTCAAGCTCCGGTACGCCTCATATCACCAGTGCATCAACTTAACTTCCTTCTCCTTGTAGAGGAGCCTAAGGGACCTACCTTCATCCAGAGCTTTCCGGAGCCTAGCCTCATGACGGAGCAGCTCAGACCCAAGCCTTTCAAAGGCTTGTAGAAGAAAAACTCGATAAGGAAGGGAAGACACGAGATGTGGAAGGCCTATGCCAAAACTCACCGCGAAGTGAAGGCGGCGAACTTCCTCGAAGTCCGAGCACACTTCTGTTGATCCAGCCCCCTTGACCATGGAAGAACCAACCTCGGTCGAAGCATGATCACTCGAAGGAACCACCACTCCAAAACCGGAGACTTCAGGCACAACATGCTTGGGAGATGTTTTCTCCTCGGAGATTCAGACCCGTTTAGCCCTGCTAAAAGCTCCATCGCACTGCGAATGCATATCCTTTTTATCACCGTTGTACCTTGGCTCAAAAGATGATAACTCCTCCCCCTCTCCAGAGGAGCACAACCTCGCCCCTGGGGACCTTTTGATAACTAGGATGGCAAGGTCAGTACATAAAAAAAGGAAAATGTCACCTCAAATATACGAAGGGCAAGGTAAAAGCAGCGTATGCACATACCTTGGTATTTTGATTTCTATTTGCCCCAGGACACATCTCGCCACTGATTTTCGTCATAAGTCGAATGGGTCACCAATAACCGGACCCAGCTGGGCAGATCAGTAACTTCGCCCGGCGCCTATGAAACTGTTGCAGAAAAGAAGGAAACACAATTACTAAACTAGCTTTCGCTATGAGCAAATTTGAGAAAACATGAGACGCTCCACTCACGAGTATAAATCCATTCCTCTGGGAATGGCATGAACTCCACATCTATAACATCGACCTCTGGACCCGGATAAACCGACTAATCCACTCCCGGTCTCCATCTTCCTCATCATCAACAATAAAGGGCGTGAACGAATGGCACCGCAAGGTTAGCAGGCCTCGATGATGAAAGGGTAGGTACAGCCTGACGAGGTGACTGAGCGTGAATTCAAGCCCTGCCTTCTCCACAAAGAACCTCATCATCAGCACCACTCTCCAAAACGACGGATGTATCTGCGCCAAAGTAACCCAATACTTTAAACAGAATCGAGCACGACCCTATCAAGGGGGCCTAGTGCGAAAGGGTACAAGTACATGTTCAGGAATCCATTGACGGGGTCCGTAATACCCTCATCCAGGGAAAGCGCCTGCAACGCTACCCCCTCGCCCCATCCGCAGTCTCTCCTCACTATCTCCAGATTCTCCTCTCTTATCGAAAACATAGTGTTTAGAGTAAACTCTCGTGGATCCTGAGCACTGGGAGTGGAACTATCCCCTCCATGCCAGGCAAGCCCTGAAGTAGCGGTCATGGCTATGGTGGAACTAGCAAACTGAAGTGGGAACCTACACGAACGCCTTAGTGCTAAGGTAATGAAACACTCGATGCCAAAACGGAAGGGTAGCTACCTAAAGTAATGGGATCTTCCAAGAAGCAGGAGAAACCTCATATATATGTGGGAAAACAACAACGATTTGCCCACCCAAGTCAGGTCCTTGGGGACCAGCGATTTAGGCCTGGGTTCCGAGGTGGTACCTGACCTCGAGGTATCCTCTTAAGGAGAAAAATAAGCACTTCGAGCTATTTCTATGGGGGATCGACCTCAAGAAGTCACCTAAGTACGAATAACCCCTCCTCAGAGACCCGCCTATGATACCTTAAAAGGTTATCTACATCAAGCTCAAAGTAAAAACTCCAAGTGCCCGAAGTTGACTTTCACTTCAGTGCACTATCTCCACGAGGCTCGAGGGTTCGGATGATCCGAGTTTACCGGACCACTTCAGGCTTGATTCGGGGAACAATGATGAGCTTGGAAGGGAGCCATTTCTATCAACCAAAGACCAGAAAGAATATTGATGATCGTCAACAGAGGCATACATTCAAAATCCCCGCAAACACACAAGAGTGTACAAGAACATGGCAAATATCAAAAGCAGAAGTAAAGAAGATGTCTTCATATTTCAAAAATATTGGCTTACAATAGCCCTCGGGGGGTCCTTACATACAATTAAAAAAGCCCGCAAGGGGTCCTTACACAGAAACAAAAAAGCAAAGGGATACACACACGTGGTAAAATCCTAGAACCTAGTCTACTCTCAAAGGTCCACCTCCTGCAACAAATGCCTCCAGGCACGCATCCTCAGAAGCCTCATCCCGGCCTTCCACACTGATATCCCCAATGGATAGGTAGAGAAGCAGGAAGGGATGAAAAAATGCCATAGCCCACCAAAGGTCGAGGACCCTCACTGGCCAAGAGAACCTCGGAGAGATAGAAAACCTGGCTAGCATCGGCCTCGCTTGCACGGCTAATTTGAATCCACTTTTTGGAGGATTGAGCCATGCAAGCTGCCAGCCGGGGGCAAAATGCCACGTCGAGCCGGGGTATGAAGGTGAGTAGCGGTGTATAATCCAAGCCCCCTTGTGAGCAGCGGTATGTAGTCCGAAGAACTTCTTACTAGCGAGGAAAGTTGACCACTGTATATCATCATCTCGATCCAATAGGGACAACAACAACAGACGTAACAACAACAATAACAGTGACAGAACGGTATAATCATGCTAGACAAAGGTGAGCTCAAGCAAAAGGCCACGACACGGCCTATCGAAACGCTGCCAAACAAACCTAAGGTCGTGAACTCAAAACATGAAGACAACGAGGAGAAAGGGATGAATGAGAAGATGAAGACACTTGGATAGAAAAATAATGCCAGAACACCCCCATTTATAGGAGATAATGACATGGTCATCGAGGCCTTTGGAAGACTGATCGGCGGACGCAATTACTGCATCCTTGAAAAACCAAATCGATGGCGGCACTTTCACCTTGGAGAATGGGAATCAATAGTGAATTGAATGATCTCAAAAAGACAAGTCCATGGGATTTCCCGGTTATCATAAAAACTCGCGCCATAGGTTGCGTCATCGGTATTACATCATCACGGAAGCTCGAGGAGTCAGGTATCAGAATCGTTTCCCATCGCTTCATTTTGAGAAATGCAGAGACTATCTGTATGTGGCAAAATCAGAGGGCCTAATTTCTTACTATCGAGTCACTTCAGAAGAACACCTCGAAACCCTGAGGATGCGAAGCTATAACCGAGTTCCCTCCCTAGGAGCTCGTCGAGGTCCGACTTAAAGAAGATATAGATTGAGGCTAGAGTCAAATGGGGAATTCCCAAGGCACATGGCTAAGTCTGACAAAGCAAGCCTACCTAGGGCCTGTATCAAGGCGTCGCATCTAGCCGTCCCATCTCCATGCTTTTACAACTAATGTATTTTGTACTATGGGGAGATTCCCCTCCTATATAAAGGGGATCCTCATCACTTTGTAAGCGGCGGCTATTGCTCCAACTATTCTACACAAGACCAATAACTACTCTCTCTCTCTCTCTCTCTCTTTTCTCTCTGACTTACTCGCTCGAGTCTACCTTCTTCATTTATTGCTTTCATACGTGTTCTTTATCTATTGCTTGATATTGGCCACAAAGAGCCTTAATTAATTATATCCTAACTATTATTCCCTTCCTCGAGGCCTTTCATCTGTTAGCCCGAGGCCCAGACGGCTAGCTCCTCGATTTGATTACAACCCAGTTTTAGTTCGTATTTCGTCGTTAAGCTTCACATATCTAGCATCAAGTGCCTTAACAACTAGCTTAAAAATATATCACATATTTTTAGAGTCCCATTAACAAATTTTATTGTTATTACCATTTTCACGGTAAATAGATTTCCTCGAGAGTCTCCCTCCGGGCTTGACACTTAGACAATTCATTGCTTCGTCTTGCTCGATTAGAGGCCTCCCTCAACTCAGCTTGAACGGCAGCGACTTCTCTCACATATATAGCAATGGATTTATTTGCCGCAACCTTCGTCTTCTTAGCTTCAGTATTAGCTTGTGCAGCTTCAGCCTTAGCGTGTGCTGCTTCGGTCAGGGCTTTAGCCAGTTCGGCCTCCAGACCCTCGATTTCTCTGGCTTGAGCCAGGCCCTTCGCTTCAACACCTCAGAGCTGAGCATCATTCGAGGCCAGTTGAGCCTCAACAACTTCCTCTTCGGTAGCAAGTCGATCCATGTTCTCCTTCTACTGATGGCAATCAGTCCGAACTCGATCAACCTCACCCAGGAGTTGCCCAATCATGTTCATCTTTTGTTGTAGCTGAGATACCGAAGTATTAGCCTCCGAAGCAGGGCCAAAAATTTTGTTAAAATCGAAGTTACCTGCTCATCCAGCTCGGAATCGCTTTTTTGAGCTTTAGCCAAAGCGGTTTAGAGGTCCTTAAGCTCCTCTTCCTTCTAGCTGCAGAGGAGCCTCAAGGCCTTTTCTTCGCTCAAAACTCTCTTGAGCTCGACCTCACATTTTCTCAACTCAGCCCTAAAGTTTGCTATGTCCTATACATGAAATAAAGACACATCAGACGAAAGAGGAAGAAACAAAAACTTACAATGTTAAAAGTAAGTATGTACCGGAATAAGGAGACGCTGAGCCTCTTCAAAAATAAAGGATGCATCGTTGAGGTCATCGTCATCCTCGATCCTAGCATAGCAAGACTGAAAGAGATCATCCTCATTGACCTTATTTGGGTCGGGCATATGCAAAGCGTTGGCTTCCTTGAATTCCCCCCAGAATAATTTGGTAGTGAGAGGGAATGACCTATTGTCGCGGCCCTGAGCTCTTCACTCGGGGCATTCTCATCAGCATTGGGGGACTCAATGATTACCCCCTCCGATATAGCAGTTGAAGACGGAGGGACAATCTCAACCTCCGGGGACATAGGGGCCTTGCCCATTTCTTCTCTCTGGCATCCTCACCACAAGGTTAATTTTCTAGTGCGGGAGGCTCGGTGGCCTCGACTGGCTTCCTGGTCTGAGACACGGCGCTGATTCTTCATCATCATTCTCCTCACCATCCAGGGAGTCATGGGTTGAGTCTGTGCCCGTTTGTGCAAACCTTTTACGCAGCCTTCGAGTGAAGGTTTTCCTGTCTTGAGGCTCTTCGGGTTTCGAGACCCTTTTTCTTTTGTTGTCCTTCTCGAGCATTGGATTTGAAGACTTGGTTTTTTCCCCAAGCGGGGTTGGCCTCATTTCGGATGCATCTCCAAGGCCATGGTTCTTGGTCTCCCACTAGCCCTTCGCCAATTCATGCCACTTACGCTTGTAGTAGGAAGAAGTGGCAGCTAATTTTCTGACCTAATCCTCGAGGTTAGGCACCGCTAGGGGTGCCCAAACATCGGCAGCCAAATGAAAGATGAGAAAGTTATGGAAAATGAAAGGACATGAATAGATATAAAAAATACGGACTCCACTTACGGTTAAAGTTCTACCTCTCCGGGAACGGCATTTTTCCCTCAAGGATGATGTCCGAAGTCCTGACTCTAACAAATCAGCCCATCCAACCCCGATATTTGGTTTTATCGGTGCTGGCAAAGAAGGACATCATGGTTTGACGTTGTAGCTTGATGAGCCCACGGAATAACTAGGGCCAATACAACCGAACTAGGTGGCTGAGGGTGAATTCCAAACCCTCGGCCTTCTTAGCGAAATACCACAGCAGGATCACGATATGCCAGAACGAAGGGTGGATTTGGTAGAGGTTAACTTCGTTTGTCTTGCAGAAGTCGATCACCGCTGGATGGAGGGGGGCCAGTGTGAAAGGGTAAGTGTAAACATTCAAAAAACCCTCTTTGTGGGTAGTTATGCTTTCATCAAGCCTCGGGATATGAACCTCGACCTCATCTCCCCATTGATAGTCCTCCTTTACTTCATTGACGAGCTGCTTAGTTATCAGGCTAATATATCTGGATACATGCTCGCATCAGCCCTCGATATCTGGAGGATTCTTGATACTGAAGTCCTTCTTGATGATGCAATCACCAGGGGTGATGTTTTCAAGTGTTTGTAGCACCACCGGTTTGGCCGGCTAGGAGGCATAGGAAGATGATGCTTTATCTTTTTTAGGGACCTTCTTGGAAGTTTTGGCCATGGTTGTAAGCTAAGGAATGCAGGTACACAGGGATGTAGTGTTTCCGGCAAGAGTTTGGTGTTTTTCGGTGTTTAAGAGGCGGAGGAAGCAGGTGATTGAAGAAAGAGATGAGGATTGGAAAAAATTGAAGAAAGGTAAAGTTCTTTACTAAGGGAAAATGCCTAATATTTATAATGGGGCAGCGACGGTTAAGTGGCGTTAATGGCCGACCAACACTGGCGTGCATTCAATATTTTTGGGGAAGTGGGCCGATGGGACGTTTCGGTCACTTCGAACATTGACATCATTACTAGAGGTTCGGGAAAATCAAGGTCCAAATCATTTCATATCATTCCATTCTAAGAAACAAGGGGACTGTCTGTATACGGTCAAAATCGAGGAGCTTGAATTTGAAGTCTTAAATCAAACTATGGGTCCGAATTCGGGCGACTCGGAGAGGAGGTCAGATCTGTCTAAGGGGAACAAACCTTGCGGAAGCTGATCGAAGGCCTAGCACAACCTACATCGAGGGTAGCACAATCTCGAAGTCAATCAAGAAAGAGCAGAAATTTCTCAAGGACACGTGGATCAGGGCATAGATTAAAGGATAAGATTTGTACAAAATAGTACATGTCTGTACTAGGTCGTTATACACCTGTACTAATTGAATTCTTTACCAGAATGAGGAATGTAAAATATTGGGGTTTTCTCCTCCTATATAAAGGGGACCCCAATCATCTTGTAAGATATATCACATTATTCACTTCAATAGAACATTTTATTCTACTCTTTTTTAATGTGCTCAACAATTATTCTTCAGCTTTATTTCCTTTACTTTAGTGTTCATACTTTATTGGTCTTAACTGACCTCGAGGTCCCCGGATAACCAAACTCGAGTCCCCTACTGCTCCAACAATATTGATTTGGTTCATCATTTCTTCTTACTTGAGCTTAATATTACTTGTATAATCACTAGTATTAGAATATACCACATATCTTTAAAACCACAAATTATCTTTAATTGTTACTCATATTTTTCAAGGTAAACACAACTATTGATGGTATTATGATTGGATTGGGTTGCATGCCGCAACAACGCTTGAATATGGATCAGTCTTCGCGGAGTCAGGTGACACGATTCATAAGCTCTCTAAACATTCAAGGATCATCAACTAGACCAAAACCATATGAATACCAGGAAAACATACCATATTTTCTCTTTCTAAACAACTAAACCTCAACACTAGATATACCATAGTCAAGGTATTGATCAAAAGTAATTTCCTAGAAAAGTGGCTTGGACTAAACCTGCAAAAAAGGTTCTTCAAAGCATGGTAAATGTATTGTGAAGTTAGAACCATGTGAGTACTCATCCTTCTCCACATTTGAGTCATTATATTCCGCATCCAGCTCAATATCCTCAATATTTATGGCACCAAAATCTTCACGTGACTCATTGTTTTCATTGGCAACTTATCCATTGATATTTTCAAACCATAAGGAATTAGAAAACGCTCTAATGTCTTCACCAATTTCTTTTCCTAATAGGTTTTTATAAAATTTCAAATATTACTTGATAATATTTTAATCATCATGTGAGGCACCATCATTATCCTCTAAGTTTTTTCCTCAATTTTTTGCATGAAAGGAGAAACAACACTTAAACAAAAAAGAGTTAGTGAATCGGAATATGAACAACATTCATCCTCTATCAAGCATGTGATTTGTTCATCAACTTTTCTTGTCCCTCGCTTTCATCACATAGTGGCAAAATTTCACATAAAAAGAGTGATTAAAAAGGCGATATTCATTTTCAATTTGAGTTATACCTCCACTTAAACTCTTAACCTTACAAAATTGAGGTACAAGTTTTGCTTCATTTGCATGTAGAAACATATCATCAATAAGGTCATACCACATGATATCATCAATCTCATACTTCCACGGATCATTCGCCTTTGCACCATTGAAATCTTCTTCAAAACGTGATTTTCCATGCACTTACTGCTCTAACTTTTTACTAGTTCTTCTTCAATAGCGTGAAGCCCCTTTCGTTAGGGTCCGCCAAATTATTTTAGCAAGACTGATTTGATTTCACATGGATCCAAATTGTTCCTTCACAACTATGGTGTAAGTTGTAATGTGTTCATGTGGATCTGATATTTTATCGTATTTTGGAATATCAGGTATATTGAATCTCTTTGGGATCAACTCTAGAGCTAGACTAGGTTTGAATGGCAATTGTATATACTTCTTCTAATATACTTTTTCGAGTCCTGACCCTTTAAGACCAGAGATGCCCCTAAAATTTGATCCATCCGAGCCTAATATTCCTTGGCATTCTGATCAATTCAAGAATTTATTTCTCTCATGAACCTCATGAGTTCGGTCTTGAAAGGATCGTATGTGTTGTTTTCATTTTCAGATCCATTACCTGCATCGCCTGCTTGGTTGTTTAGCCAAAAGTCCCCTCCGGAATTGATTTTATTTGTTCTTGGTGCAGTTTGATTTATAGGCACGCCAGGAGGGGCTCGAACTCAACCATTTGAATTATTTGAAGCCATCGATAACGCTTGTTGAAGTTTAATAAATATCCAGTCCTATCTTGAGAGATATTTCATAATTTATTGATGTTGTGCTCTCAAAATGTTTACAGTATTGGCTACGGGCTTGCCACCCAAATCATCAGGAGGGGGACTCCTCGCACATCGAGTCATTCTTTCCACCCCGTTCGAAGGTATACATCAACCTGACCGGTATTTTGAGCATTGACATTTTGTTCGATGGTTTGAGGTATTGAGCTTTTGACTTGTGTGCAGGGTCTGCTTTGATTTTTGAGTGGTCAGGGATTAAATTTAAAGAGTAATTCTCAATTTGAAGCTTTAAGTTATAAGAGTTGATCAAGGTTTTGACTTTTGTATAAATGATCTCAGATTTATATTTTGATAGTTCCAATATTTTCGTATGGTGGTTTTTGATTTAGGCGTATGTCTGAATTTAAATTTGGAGGTTCCTAGGTTATTTTGACCTTAATTGGCAAAAGTTGAAAATTTAAAGGTTTGGGAGGTTCATAAGTTTGACCGATAGTTGACCTTGTCGCTATCAGGTTCAGATCATTGTTCCAGGATTTGGAATAGGGTTTATATGTAGTTTGTGACTTGTGTGCAAAATATAGAGATATTCCATGTTAGTTAGATGTGGTTCGACACGAGTTTTAAAAGTTGGAGGTTCGATTAGTTCATTAAGCTTGAATTGAGTTATGATTTTGTTGTTTTGATATTATTTTGTATGATTTTAGGCCTCGAGTAGGCTCGTATAACATTTTGGGACTGGTTGGTATGTTTGGATAGGGTCCCAATGGGAACAGGTGTGTTTCAGATGTTTTTCATAATAATTTGATCTTGTTTGGCAGTTCTGTTACTGGTGTTGTCACGACCCCAAATATCGGTTGTGATAGTGCCTATCACATTACTAGGCAAGCCAGACCAATTATAAACCACAACCCATTTTCATTTTAAATAAATCATTTGCTAACACGGTTTAATTACCAATTATCATAATAAGTGTTTAAAACAGCAAGATAGTCATGCGGAAGTCAACAATATATAGAAACTACACAGCCCACACTGATCTGGTGTCACAAGTCTAGAGCTTTTAATACATGTCTGGACAACTTACTACATAGATAGTTTAGAAATGCGGAAAAGTAATAAGATAGAAGGGAGAAATCAGGGCTGCAGACGCCATGCAGCTACCTCGAAATCCCCAGCAATTATTGAACGACTAAAAAGCTCTCACTCGGCCTCTGGGGCACCTGGATCTGCACGCAAGGTGTAGGGAGTAATGTGAGTACTCCGACCTAGTGAGTAATAAAGATAAATAATGACTGAAAGTAAGAAAATACGTATACACAGGGTATTCTATAATGAAGCAATTAAATAGGTAATTTGTAAGCAGTAAACCAATGAAAATCAAAATAAAGTACTTCTACAACAAATAAACCGGTAATTGACAAATAGTTATAATAAAGTAAACACATAGAAGTTTGCCCATCGGGCACAATATCAACAATTTTCGCCCCTCGGGATCAATCTCACATCACAATGGGTACCCACGCTCAGGGGTGTGTAGAATCCGGGAGGGGCCCCTTACGGCCCAAGCGCAATATCAAACCATCTCGTGGCATCAAATCTAGGCCTTCGGCCTCATATCAATCAAGCCACCTCGTGGCATATATATGCATCTCAGGCCCTCGGCCTCATATTAGTATCAGTGTGTCCTCACAACTAGGACCTCGGCCTTACTAAGTCCAAAATCATCACAAGCCCCTCGGACAATAGTAAAACAATATTTCTCAGACCAAAACATTATTTAAATTATCATTTAAGTCTCAAAACTGAGTACAGATGGCCGAGTAGTAAAATAGTGGAAAATAACGGGACTGAGTTCAAGTAATAAGTCAAAACAGTGAGAAAATAGTAATAAACATCCCCGAAGGGTTCAAATAGTTGGAACGAAGCCCAAATATGGCAATCAGCCCAAATCATGATGATAGCAAATAAGTTTCAGTCAAATACGCGGTAAAATCATCAATCGGGACGGACCAAGTCACAATCCCCAATAGTGCACGATCCCACGCTCGTCATCGGGTGTGTGTCACACCTCAATATAGCAATACGATGTGCAAATTCGGGGTTTCAAACCCTCAGATCATCATTTACAATCATTACTCACCTCGAACCGGCTAAAACTCTAGCTCGCGACGCCTTTGCCCCTCGAATCGGCCTCCAAAATTACAACGAATACGTCACAATATGCTAAGGGAACAAATCCCAAGCGAGAACAATCAACAAAGTGCACGATTCCTGAAATACCAAAACTCGAGCCCCATGCCCATGTCTCGTAATTGGGTAAAATTTGTATTTTCAGAATCCTCATACCCTCACGAGTCTAACCATAGCAAAATTATCCAATTCTGGTACCATTTGGTCCTTCAAATCATCGTTTTATATTTTTGGAAGATTCCACAACTTTTCTTCCCAAATTCCATCCCAAATCATTAATTAAATGATGAATTCAATGATAGATTCATGTATTCTAGCCAAATTTGAGTTAGAATCACTTACCCCCGACGAATTTCTTGAAAAACCTTCGAAAAATCGCCAAAATCCGATCTCTCTAGGTCAAAATATTAAATAAAATCCAAAATCTTGTATTTATAGAGTACTACACAGATTTCCACCTCTGCGGACCGCACAAAAACGACCGCGGTCGGCACAAAACCAGTGCGGTCCGCACAAAAAACGACTGCGGTTGCACAGGTTTTCATCTGCAGTGATAGGCTTTAGTATATTGGCCATCACTTTCGCTATAGATGTCCAAATTGTGATATATTTAATTTTCTGGAAACTAGACACGAAGATCTACAACTTTTGTTTTTGAATCATCTCAAAATTTCGTGTAGATCAAAATATATGAGCTTACAAAGTAGGACCGGTGAAATTCTCCCCACTGCGGCCGCACTGCATTTTGTGCGGTCCGCATAGCACCTACCGCGGCTACACTTCATTTTGTGCGGACCGCGCTGGTGGGTTCCGAGGCCTGCAACCCTTCTGGACCTACTATAGCTATGATTTTCGGCCTAACATATCCCGGAACCCCCTGAACTTCAAACCAATTGTACCAACACATCCCATGACATCGTTCAAACTTGTTCAACACTTCGGAACGCTCACAACAACATCAAATCATCAATTTAACATAGGATTCAAGCCTAAGAACTCCAAGAACTCTTAAATTATGCTTTTGATCAAAAAGTCTATCAAATCTCATCCGAATAACCTGAAATTTTGCACACACATACCAAATGACACAACGAAGCTACTGCAACTCTCAGAATTCCATTCCGACCCTTATATCAAAATCTCGCCTATCAACCGAAAATCACCAAAATTTCAACTTCGCCAATTTAAGCCTAAATCTTCTCTACATATCCAAAACCCATTTCGATCACGCTCCTAAGTTACAAATCACCTCCCGAAGCTAACCGAACCATCGGAACTCACTTCCGAGCCTTCTAACACATAAGTCAATATCCGGTTGTCTTTTCTAACTTAAGCCTTCTTAAAAGAAACTAAGTGTCTCAAACTTCACCAAACTCATTCAGGACTCGATCCAACCAACCCGATACCACAAAAACAAGGATAACGAATCATAAAAAAGCTGAAATGGGGAAAATGGAGTGGTAACTCATGAGACGATTCGCCGGGTCGTCACAGGTGTTTCGCACCTGCACAGGATTAGTAGCAAGTGCAATGTCGTTTATGTGAAATGTAGTTCTCTTATACGAATAAGAGGTGGTCTAGGATATTGTTACTTCTGCACATGAGGGGGCGCAGGTGCAAGGTCGCACTTGCGATGTCTAGTTCGTAAATGCGTGTTTGAGACCTGAGATGAGAGGTCACTTTTGTAGAGCTTGTAGCACAGATATGAACACGATTTTGTGATAGTATATGCACACATGCGGATCCGCGGATACGATTCTTGGTCCGTAGATGTGAGATTGGTTAGACTCAGCGAGGTTTGCAAATGCGAGCAAGGGCTCGCAGATGTGAGGTCACTGGTGCGACGTTATTGTCTGCAAATGCAGAGTTACTAGCAACTTATTATATTTCCAGAGTTGACTCATATTTCATTATTTTAGGTGTTAGAGCTTGGTAAGAGGCGATATTTGGAGGATATTTTCACTACTATTTCGTTGGTAAGTAACTTCTGCTTGGATTGGGTTATGTAAATTGATTTCCCATGGATTTACACACTTTAATCGTGGAATTTTGATGAAAAAAATGGAATGTTTGCCTACACTTTAAGAGAGTGTAATTTGGATGAAAAAAATGGAATGTTTGCCTACACTTTAAGAGAGTGTAATTTGGGAGTTTAAGTATATATTTGGACTCAGATTTGGAATCTAATCACATATTTGGACTCAACAGGTTATGTTTCATCAGATTTTTGTATTGGTTCTGGGTTTCAAGCACGTTGTCCCCAGGTTTACTTTTGGGGAATTCTTCAAAGGTCGATACTTTATTGATTATTACTATTTCCTTGGGCATTGGTTGGCTTCCTTGAATGATGTTTGACCAGATTGGAGCTGGTTAGAGATGATTTCTCAAGGAATTGTGATTGTGAGCTTTTGTCTAGCCGGATGAGGTAAGTGCTTGCATGTCTTTGGTTGAGGGAATTTTTTAATAATTGATATTGTTTGGTACAAGCGGGGGTGATATATATAAGCTGATGAGCGTATATAAATTTGCTATGGGTATTCATGCTCTGGGTGGATTCTAGATTACTCTATGCCTTGTTTGGTCGGTTGTTCTACTTGATTCTATATTTTACTCAATTGATTGACTACGCGAGCACGATCAATTATGCTAGAGATAATGTGAGGCTATTGGTACGTTATTTTGAGCATGATGATCAAATCTTGAGATTTGTGCTATACTTGCCTCAGACGTAGATATACATATGTTATGAACACACATCCGTACTTGTTCTTGTGTTGTGCCTTGATTTTGATGTGTACACTCTGTGACACATATTTGATCCTTTGAATGGCTACTTGAACTTAATTGCTACTATTCATATAGCCATAGTCATGCTTTGTATGTTGAACACTCATCCGTATTTATTTATTGTCTTGTCCTTATGCACCTTGTTGACAAGTTATGAGCATGTCTTTTGTGGTAATTTGGTATATTGCATTATTATTATTAGGGCACATGTGGACATGTTGGGCAGATTAATTGGGTGTTGGCATGCCTGTCACGATCCAAACCCCGCTCCGGTCATGATGGCGCCTCTCGTGAAGACAAGGCCAGCCAACAAACCCATATCGCCTTTTCAAAAATAGTAAAATATTAATAAATAGCTTAAATATGATTTAATGATATAATTAACGGAAGCACAACCCGACACAGCCCTAACCGGGGTGTCACAAGTCACGAGCATCTACTAGGGTATAAATACAACTGAAAGCCTGGAGTGTACAAATACAGACTAATGAAATGAGGAGAGAGAAAAGCAGTGCTGCGAACGCCGGCAGCTACCTTGCTAAACCCTGATGACTCTACCTCCGATCAGCCAAAACATACCTGAATCTGCACACAAGGTGCAGGGAGTAATGTGAATACTCCAACTCAGTGAGTAATAATAATAAATAAAGACTGAAGGCAAGAAATCACGCAAAAATACAAGGCATTCCATACTGAAGCAGTAAAATCACTTTAAACAGTAAAGTAGTGAGAAATCAAGTGAAAATCCCTTTTTCCAACAAGTAAAACAAGTAGTTTACAAGTGAGTAACAAAAATGATAGAAATGTAAACAACTCCTCGGGCAAAACATGTACAACAAACCGCCCCTCGGGCATTATATCAACAGAACCATCCCCTCAGGCATAATATCAAAAGAACTAGCCCCTCGGGCTCAATATTAGAACAGTGCCAGCCCCTCGGGCTCAATATCAGAACAGTAACAGCCCCTCGGGCTCAATATCAGATCAGTAACAGCCCCTCGGGCTCACTCTCAGAATAGTATCAACCCCTCGGGCTACCTCACAATCACTCATATCAGCCCCTCGGGCATAGTATCAATCACTCAGAACAATGGGTACCCGCGCTCACTGTGGGTGTGCAGACTCCGGAGGGGCCCCTTACGGCCCAAGCGCTATATCAAGCCACCTCGTGGCATCATCACTCAGCATATCCTCATATCACTCAAGCCACCGCGTGGCATATAAAGTATCTCAGGCCCTCGGCCTCATATCACTCGGCCTCACATCACTCAAGCCACCGCGTGGCATATAAAGTATCTCAGGTCCTCGGCCTCACATCACTCAATCCACCGCGTGGCATATAAAGTATCTCAGTCCCTCGGCCTCATATCACTCGGCCTCACATCACTCAAGCCACCGAGTGGCATAAATAGTATCTTAGGCCCTCGGCCTCATATCACTTAGCATATCCTCAGATATGGCCCTCAGCCTCACTTAGTCCGGAAATCATAATAAGCCCCTCGGGCATTTGTAAAACAGTAGTTCTCAGCCCAAAATACCATTTAGAAATATCATTTGAGTTTTCAAATCTGCATAAAAGCGGCTGAGTTTGTAAAACAATAATTATCAACAGGACTGAGTTTAAATATAAGTCAAAACAGTGAGGAAATAGTGATAAAAATTCCCAAAGGATTCAAATAATTGGCACGAAGCCCAAGTATGGCAATCAGCCCAAATCATGATGATAACAAATAAGTTTCAATCAAATATGCGGTAAAATCATCAATCAGGATGGACCAAGTCACAATCCCCTATAGTAAAAGACCCTGCGCTCATCATCCAACATGTGTCTCACCTTAATATAGCACTACGATGTGCAAATCCGAGGTTTCAAACCCTCAGGACATCATTTACAATCATTATTCACCTCGAACCGGCTAATCCTCTAGCTCGCGATGCCTTTGTCTCTCAAATCGACCTCCGAATACCTCTAATCTATCCACAATAATTCGATTCAGTTAATAAAAATTATAAGAATTAATTCCATATGAAATTCTACATTTTCCATTAAAATCCGAAATTGCACTCAAAATTCGCCTGTGGGGCCCATGTCTCGGAACCCGACAAAAGTTACGGAATATGAAACCTCATCCAACCACGAGTCCAACCATACCAATTTTACTAAAATCCGACATCAACTCGACCCTCAAATCTTCAAATTAAACCAAGAGGGTTTTCAAGATTTTCCCAACTAATATCACCAATTAAATGCCAAAACTAGTAATATATTCGGGTAATCTAACCAAAATTAAGTTAAGAACACTTACCCCGTTGTTTTCTCTGAAAATCTCCCGAAAATCGCCTCTCCCCAAGCTCCAATTTGGTAAAAATGGAAAATGAGACGAAGTCCCATTTTCAGAACTTCGTGGTTACTGTTCACGCAATTTACTATTCATGGGTACTGTATACGGGGTACTGTTCATATGTACTGTACACGGGTACTGTTCACGGATACTGTTCATATTTTACTGTACATGGTACTGTACACGGATACTGTTCAGGCAGGTGCGGTTACTGTTCACACTTGCGAAAATGTAGAAATTGCCCAGAAAATTGCATCAGCTTTTCTTTTCACTAAAAAGGCTCTAACTCCATCATACGAACTTGGAATTTGATGATTCTTGTTCCTATGAGTCACAAATAATAATACAAACATAGCCCTTCAGTCTAAACTCAATTCGGAGCTCATTTGCTCAGTTCAATACCCATTTCGCTCGTTAAACAATTAACTCATATTTCGTGTCAAAAACCCAATCGCGACTTGATGAAATTAGACCAATCTTTCCAGATTAGTCCTATAATTCATTATCAAAATTCCAGAAGTCTCCAAATCAAATTTTGATCTCTAGAACTAAAAATGGACCTTTGGATCATTACATGCTTATGCTCAAAACGGCAAAATCTTCCAAAAACTCTTCCAAAACATATCCGAGCCTCATGGGACCCCGACCAAACATGCCAACACACCCCATAACATAATTCAAACTTGTTACAACCTTTGGAATGCTCAAAACAACATCAAAACATCAAATCACCCTTGGATTCAAGCCTAAGAATTCCAAAACTTCCGAAATCCGATTTCGATCAAAAAGTCGACCAAACGATGTCCAAATGATCTGAACTTTTGCACACACATCACAAATGACATAACGAAGCTACAGCAACTCTCAGAATTCCATTCCAACCCTCGGATCAAAATCTCACCTATCCACCGGAATTCTCCAAAATAGTAACTTTGTCAATTCAAGCCAAATCCTTCCACAGACTTCCAAAATGCATTCCGATCACGCTCCTAAGTCATAAATCACCCAAAGAAACTACCCAAATCGTAAAATTTTCGATCCGAGCTCATATACAAATAAGTCAACTCTTAGTCAACCTTTCAAATTCAAAGTTTTCAACTGAGACTGTTCCTTCAAATTCATTCCGATTTTTCCTGAAAATCAAAACCAGCGATCTACATCAGTCATAATACGTTACACAGGGCAAACATGTTAGAATGTTTCAGTCATTCAAACATTGGAGACATATTAGTGTACCAGATTCAGGTTACCTTTTGTTCATGGTGGTTTAGGACTTTATTTCTGTTTATTTAAACTTCAAATAGATGTTGTATTGATTCTTTAATGAGCATTATGATCTAATCATAGTGGATAATAACTTGTACTACTAGTCTTTAGGATAGTTGATCAAATTCTATACAGTTCTTTTTATTATTAAAATTGATGATTTCTTATTATAGTTATAACCTATACTATTTGGTTTACTTAGCGGGTCGATTTAGGTGCCATCATGACGTGATGGGGTTTTGGGTCGCGACTAGTTGGTGTCATGATCTAGGTTCATAGGTTCTACGAGTCATGAGAAAGTGTCTAGTAGAGTCTTCCGAATCGATATGCTGACGTCTATACCTATCTTCGCGTGGCTACAAGACATCTTTGAACTTCTCTTCTTTCTTTCATTATCGTGTGATCTTGTTTCAACTTGAATTTTGTATCTTCAATTTCTTCCCATTCATCCATATGTGATGTTGAGCACTCAGACTCAGATGTGCATGAAGGCTTGTGATGTTGCAGATGAGCTGTAAAGGTCTGTGGATGCTTGATTTTCATCGTGATCTGTTGTCTAGTCTTGTATATAGATGCATTAATAGATCATTCAGTTGTTTATTGGTGATATAAAGTGTTTCTTATATTTGGTGGATGGTACGAACACATGAGGATTAATTGATTGCATAGTAGCTATAACAATGGAGGGAGTCATAGAAAGATGTCGGTTGGAGGATTAGAAGGTGGGTTATCTATTGTGAAAGGGTGTAAGGTTGTGTGTTCCTTATAAGGTATCTATGATGAGTTGTTCCTTCTATTTAGTGGAGTGCATGTGCTACTACCAAAGGTCGGATCGCTTGGTGGAGTTCACATGACTTCCACAAGAATGAATATGCACTTGGAAGAGCCTTTGGAGTATTTTATGACTTGTGTTATATGAGTTTATGAAGTATTCAGTTGATTAACAATGCGAGATTGGGGTAGTTATAAAGGAAGTATACTATGGGTTACTAATGATGTGTTCTATGGCTTTGATCCAAGTGGGGAAGTCTACTATCGATAGTAGGATCGCATAATCATATGTTATATTAATTTCTGGAATAAGGGATGCTTATGGACTAAATATGACTTGGAAAAGGTGACGTCGAGGATGATTCGAATAAAGGTTTGGCTGAAGGCATGGTATTGTACTTTGTGGGTATATGAAAATATTGGAACGATTTGAGTTTGATATTCGTTGTGGATGTAGTGTGCAAGGAAAAGGAATCACTTGGTTTCTTCTTTTGGATATTCATGTGCTGGTGGAGCATAGGTTGTTTGGTGTGTATTGATTGTGCATCGAAGAAACAACAGAATGGATGACTCTCGAGAATGATTCTAATAGGTCCAAGATTCATGTGTGGTATCTAAGGATTTCGTATTTGTTTGTGGCTGAGATCTAATATTGCATTGAATGTTGCCGAGACTTGTAGTATTTCTATACCATTATTGACTCTACATGGCAATTTTAGAGAGATAAAAGAAACAACTTCATATTCGCAGAAGGTCTCTTCAGAACAAAAATTTCGGTTTGAGTTACTTTTTGGTTTAGTAGTCTTCGTGACTTTGTTTATTTAGAGAGATTTGGTTCTAATGGCTTGGCTAGGTGCTAGCAAGATCCGACAAGTTCATAATAGGCTTGATCATAACTTGAGGTTGATGTCTTCTGTAGGTTTGGGAGGTTGTTGCGTGTTATTGTGTCCTCCTAGATTGAGTTAAGTGGATGGTTCTTGGTTAATGGAGTGTCATCCTACTTGTCATTCAGAGTTGATTATGAGAATTTTGTAATAATGACAGATGTGGTGCGCCCTGTAGGATTGAGATTGTAGGATAAGGTTGCAGTCCTGATTCAAAAGGAAGGTCTTGAGTTCTAGATGATATAAGTCTAGGGGTTGATATGCATGCGGTGAGATAAGGTGGGCTTGATACGAATGTTGCTAGTAGGTAAACTACTAGAAGCCACGTGGTGTGATAAGGTGGGATAAAACGCGGGCAACTATTTCATGAAAAATGATTTCAAAACTAAATGTAAGGCTCCCGCGGTGATATAAGGAAAGATTGTGATTGAAATTGTGAAACGTGAATAATAGGTTGTACCTCGGTTGTGATTCTTGTTGTGCACTTCATATTGAAAAGAGTTATTGATTGAAATTCTTGTTGCTTATATGTTTCCCTGTCATACCAGTTTTGTCTGTATTTGATTATTTGAGGTTCTCATTAATTGCTTACTTCTTGTTGTCTTTCTCCTTACAATTCTGTCATTAGTTTACATTATTAGACTTCTTTGTTATCATTCATTTCTCTGTTTCCATTACTTCTCGTTATTATATTTTCATTCTGTTTTTTATGTCCAGGTAGGTTTCTTGACCTGACCTTGTCACTGCTCTATCGAGGTTAGGCTTGATACTTATCGAATACCATTGTGGTCTAGTCATACTATGCTTCTGCACATCATTTTTTACAGGTCTAGGTATGTTTGTCCGTGTTAGACTGACGAGCTCAAAACACACACTAAAATATACTCACTAGTTGAATGTAGTAAATTATAATATCGTATCTACAGGGAATAGAGTATAATATTATTTTCGTACTTTATAGATTGATTTATATCCAATATGATCAACAATTGAGAATTATGTGATTAAAACTAAAATTAACTAAGACACTATTTTTTTTTTTGACTAATGGCACTCTAGGCAAGTAATGAATAAGGAAAGATATCAATGGGAGAAAATAGGGTTGATAGGATAGGTACAAGATAAATGTTTGGTATCTAACTCTAGATAATTCACTTATAATGTTAAGTGAGTCTCTCGAATTCACTCAATTATTTGTTCACACGCTCAGCATAAACTCTTCTCTCGATTAAGTTTCAACCTCACAATATGACTAAATTAAGCTTAGTGAAGATATAAAAGAATTCGTAATGGATTGTTCTTTAGGAAAACCTCTTTCGATTATTCTCCTAACTAAGTTAATCAACAATTCAACTAGTCTCTTTCGATTACTAAGAAGAATTAATGAAGTTACCCAACAAAATATAACAGAAAAATATCACAAGTTATGCCTCTCTCGATTACATTAACTAGTAAATATAGATGCAACAATTAACACATCCAAAACGATTCAATACCTAAACATGAGTTACAATCTACAAACAAATATCAATAGACAAAATCCATCAAACCCTAAAGGTAAATACTCCATAGATATGGAGTAATTCATCAAAATTAATTAAAGTAAAGTAAAACATAAAACAATCCAAACCCGTACCTTCAGTTGGGATTGAATGATTGATTCCTTGTGCTCTTGCTTCTCCCACTTCTCCTTAGCCTCCTTAGGTCATAGATGTATCAAAAGTCTAGAAAATACCATTTTTCCATATATATATAGACCCTAAGTAGGGTCGCTCGAGTGAAAACACCTTTTTCTACACGAAATAGGACACATTACAGAGTTAGACATGCGCGGCCGTGCACTTGGGAGCGTGCTCGCGCATATGGTCGCGAACTTTAGCCATTGTTCTACCTCACGCGCAAAGTGCACGCTCGTGCACCTGGGTGGCATCCTGCTTGATTCTTCATTTCTTTCTTTAAGTGCACTAGCATCCGTTGATCCCTAAATATGATCCCGGCTTAATCCTTAGGGATTTTACTCAAACTTCAAAGCTCCAAATAGCTCGAATTAGCTCCACAACATCTACTTTGATTGGAATCACTCCTACAAGGCATGAAACACACAATTAGTGCAAAAAACTAGCGACTAAAGCTCAAACTCAATTAAAGTACAATAAATTACAGTGCAATAAGCGACTAAACATGAGATTATAGCCTACCATCATAGACGTTAATGAATGACTTGTTAGCTGCCTTCCGGAGACTTCAAAGTATAACTGCATGTCGTCCGCAGGCCTCTTAATCACCTTCTTTTTTTAGACTTTCTACTGTTTATTTCTTGTCCCAAAATAGTATTGTATTACAAGACTATTAGGACTTTCTTGTAGAGCTTATGACTCTGTTCCACCAGGTTTTGGGAAAGTGTTGGCTATTGTACTGTTGAGTTTTATTATAATATTGTAATGGTTTAATTTGAGGTTTTAATATTAATTTCGTTGTTTCTCTATGCATGTTAGGTTTACCTAGTCTAGGTACCATGACAACAACCTAAGGTGATAAACTGGGGGTCGTGACAAGTTGGTATCAGAGCTCTAGGTTCATAGGTGTTACGAGTCATAAGCAAGTTTAGTAGAGTCCTTCGGATCGGTACAGAGACGTGTGTACTTATTTTTGAGAGGCTATAGAACTATTAGGAAACTTACACTTCTTTGATTCCTCATCGTGATTGGTTGACATCAAAATGTGAATCTTTGTCTTTCTATTCTCTCACAAATGGTGAGGACACGCACTGCTAGATCCGAAGATCAGACACCCGCGCCCCCAATTAGAGCCGCAAGAGGCCAAGGCTGGGCAGAGGTCGAGGAGGGGCACATAGTGAAGCTAGAGCACCTGCCGAAGCTACGAACGAGGAGCCGCCAGTAGCTCTAGTTGGGGGAAGGAACCTGAGGCACTTGTAGTCACCCCTACACTTCAGGAGACCCTAGCATAGTTTTTGAGCATGTTCGATACTCTAGCTCAGGAGGAGTTGATTGCACTTGCACTTTCCATATCTCAAGCTACGGGAGAAGCTCAGACTCCTACGACCCGTACTCCAGAGCATAGGATCCATGTTGATAAGGTCCCAGAGGTTATGCCAGTGCAACCTGTTGTTCTATTTTAGCCCAACGTTAGGGCAATGACATCTAAGAAGGAGCAGTTTAAACTTGAGAGGTTCAAGAAGTATCATCCTCCTACTTACAGTGGCATAACTTCAGAGGATGCACAGGGTTTTCTAGAGAAATGCTACCATAGTCTTCGCGCCATGGGTATTATGGAAACGAGCGGAGTTGCTTTTACTACCTTCCAATATTCAGGAGCGGTGTATCAGTAGTGGTGGGATTACGGGGAGGATTTCTCCATCGATGAAGCTTCACTTACATGGACTCAATTTTTAGAGGTGTTCTTGAGAGAGTTTTTTCCCCAGACCCTTCGAGATGCATGGCGCACAGAGTTTGAGCAGTTGTGTTAGGGTGCTATGACAGTGCAAAAATATGCCATCAGATTTGGTGAGCTATCCAGAAATGCACCTACCTTGGTTTCTATAGTCAAAGAGCCTGGAATAGACGATATGATAGTAGGACATATGGGAAATCAATAACATAGGAAACCCTAGTACGTCTAAGAATAGAATCATTTGTGAAACTTGCGCGCTTGCTCGTTTCGTTACATCATATGGATCATTCCAAAAGGAAATATGAGATAGCCTTAACATACCCATATGATCTCTTCCTTATTACTCAACCAAGCTCGACACAACTTCTTGCATCTACAACAAGTGAAATGATATTATCGTTAACATATAATGTCGTACCATCGTATTTGTCTAGTCGTATGGCTTAAGGAAAATCGGTCAGCAACTCCCCTATTTTAATACATCCCAAAGACCACTAAGGGTCATTCCAACAACAACAACTATAACCAACAATAGCAACAACAACAATATAATCCAATACTAGTTTCTCCAATTATCTTAACAATCATATTGAGCGACAAGATCGTTTTTACTCATAACAAGATATAAATTGAATCCAACTCTTATTCCATAAATTAGTTTACAACCTTCAAAACATCATAATTATATATACTATATAATTTCTAATTCAAAACTTCCACAAAATGCCTTCCAAAATGGCCCCATACGTCTAGCACCTTAATGTTTATCGTCAATCACTTGTTTTTCATCATTTATTCTTAAATCAACTTGATTAACACCAATAAAAGCTTAACAACAGCAGCCAAAATATTATAAAATTATTCTCACAATTTCTAGCCACCACAAACCATATATTTAGCCACAAAACATGTCACACCCCGAACCTGGGGAGGCGTGGCTGGCACCCGGTGCCGTAGTGGCCCGAGCAAACCACTCTGTAACTCATTCATTCCTTTTGTTACCATCATGGGCCAATATGTCCACAACTCACAATGTATAGTTATAAGTGGTCACACACTGTATCAATGAACCATCTTTCTTAAAACATGAATACATATGGGTCGTCAAGGCCTCTGACAAATTGTACAAAATGAACGTCTGTCTACCAAGCCTCTACGATTATTTGACATCAAATGGGATAGGGTACCGGCCTACCCATAAGTATGTAGTAAAACTCTGACATGATGACTCATAGACTCGGCTGCACTCCAAATGAGGGGGAGTCTTACCGATCCTTCGCTGAATGCCAACCTCGTCTACTATGAGGGCTCGTCAAACTGATAACTTATACCTACAGGCATGAATGCAGCGTCCCCAACAAAAGAACATCAATACGAATAATGTACTGAGTATGTAAGGCAGAACTGAAATGTAACCATAAAATATAAGAATCAACATGAATCTCTGAAGTACCACCGTATTTTCATACTTATTATACTTACATATATATATAATGCTTCTCTTTGAGACTATTATCTATATATATAATACTTCTCTTTAAGACTATTATCTATATCGTATGATGCATGACTCCCAACTAATTAGTGGTAACTGCCAGACCGGCCGTAGCGCGGTGGTAAATGCATAACTGCCCAATCAGTGGTAAATAATGATACATAACTGCCCAACCGGTGGTAACTGCCCGACCGGCCGTAGCACGGTGGTAAATATATAACTGCCCAACCGGCCGTAGCTCGGTGGTAAATGCATGACTGCCTGATCGGCCGTAGCTCGGTGGTAAATGAATATGCATGACTGACCAACCGGTGGTAAATAATGATACATAACTGCCCAACCGGTGGTGCCTGCCACAACACATAGAACAAGGAGCTAAAAATGGTCAATCTTCTAGTTATCCTCAACAAGAAATGAATATGCATCATAAATGGAATCCTAGTTTGACCCAAAAGAAAGTTTAATCTTTGATTTCGAGATTTTGTAAACTTTTTCCTTCGTCTAATCTTTTTGCTTGTAATGTGAATTCGAAACAACTCACTCCATTTCATTTTAGATAACAGTACACAACTAGACATAAAGCACAATTAGTAATCAATTTGACCAATATGTTATATTCGTGATACCTCAAGAAAGTATTGAAGCAACGTTTGAAAAACTAGTTGATGTGGAGTTATTACCTCAAAGTTCAAGCTGTATAGAAATTATAAACAATTATGGACATCCGAAATGGAGAGAGTGACATATAATTGGGGCAAGGAGTACATAAATTAAGATCATAGTAGTTTAAATTACAAAGCCCGTATTGATGTTCCACTCACTTTACTTAAAATTCAGAAATTTGTAGACCAACTTCAAATTTAGCTATAAGTCTATAACATTGAGAATCTGAGATTTAATTAATTTATATATAAATCACTATATTATAAATATTAACATTTCTATCATATACCTCAATAGGGACTAGATACATACTTAGACATGCTTGAATATCCCTTTACCAGAATGAATAACATAGACATCCTTAACTGCTAAGAGTAGAAACACTTATGGAATAACATTACGTTTATGTATTGTTACATGGATCATGCTAAAAGAAAGAAGGGATAGCCTTAACATAGCTGAATTTGGAAAAAAATCCGTATGATATTCTTGGAAAAGTTGCACTTTACTTTTCAACTTATTTCACGGTCACTACACTTCCAATTAGTTCCTTTTCTTTATGAATGCCTTTCAGCCATCTCTTAGTAATGTCTATAATTAACTTTACTTTGTAGCCCCATCCTGCACCTTCCTCAAGAGTCAAGATATACCTAAAAGTAAGGGGACCTCCAAATTTCTTCCGACCTGCAACTACCCATTTTTTTCAACTCGATACCTTCCATCACCGTGATGTACAAACCTTAGTCTGTGGAAACTAGAAAGCAGTTTCTACTATAGTTCTGCTTAAATAAGAAAAAGGACCACGAGCAGCAACCAAAAGTGCTGAAGAAGTAAATGCATGAGACGCTATACACTGTTGGGCATCCTAACATTATAAAGTCGAGCATGAGTACAGTACTATAATTTATTAAATTATAGAACAAGAAAAAAGGAGAAATCTTGGCACAAATCTTTCAGACAATATGCTTTTATATTGCATTGAATACATTTTACATGTTACAGGGCTTCACAGCCGTTCAATTTTGCAGGACACCAAAAAATAACAAATGGAATCATAATGACCATTAATAACCTGCACTTACATCTCTAATTTTGCCACATTTCATATGGCTCTAAGAGTCATCTCAATATTAAAGGATTAACTTCCACGTTTTTGCCTCTTGGTCTTATCCAAGATGGTTAACTAATTACCCCTAAGTTTCATTAACTAGTTAATTCCCCCATTAAACAATAATTACTAAATTATTCACATAATTAAGAATTGTCTCAAATTACTTAAAATTTTAGTTATTTTTATTACACTTTATACATCCTACTATCATGGTCATGTGGTACCACATAGAATAAATACATACACTATTATTTTTATTAAAACAGCCATGTAAAAATACATATATTTTCTCAACTTATAATTTTCCTAATCTCATATAAAGAGTAACAATTCTCGTATGCTTAGGCAAAAGGACAACTTTCTTTTCTTGTAAGAAAATAATTTATATCTTTACCATAAGAAAATACTTTTTGTACTATAAATTCTTAAAGCGGAAAAAAGGGATAACTTTTCTTATGATGAAATACTATCTATTCTTATAATAAATAAAACCTCATTTATAAATTCCCACATGTCATGTATTTAATCTAAAACTTATCACAACCATATAAAATCATATTTTTCAAACTATTTTTTTTTAAAATATTCCACTCAAAATACCATATCAAATGTATATGACGGTATCAAGGTTGTTAAACTTACGGGGTCTTATAATAACCTAGTCACGAATCCTCTATAATCTCATAAATGGTCTTAACCCCTTCGAACTCATATAGATTACTATGACTCATCCTAATATTAAAATACAGGATGTAACATCCTTCCCCCTTTAGAACATTCGTCCTCGAATGTTAACTCTTAAAGATTTACAAAATTTTCACTAAGGTTTCATGTGTATATTAAACTAGAACCTAAATTATATCTGATGTCTCGACTATTTACAACCTTTTGCACTTAAGTATCTTGTATATTCTTCACCTTAACCTTACTAAACTTTGAATCTCGCATCGCATCTTCTGTCGCCTTAATAAGCTCCCTTCCACATAAGTGGAAATTATGCCTTAAAGCTCTACTGTAATACATGCACGTCTAGTGCAAACAAAATCTGGCGTAAATTTCATACTGACTTTTTATAACTCAGCTCTATGGCATGATCTGAAAATAAAAGAAGGGTAACATTTTGATCATAGGCTAAAAACTCGTGTTTTAGTCATTGTAACAACACTTTAATTATTGTATTTTACAAAGGTTTGAGCTTAAATAATAATGAATTGTATTAAATTCATGCTTTATGCCTTTCAGGAAGCTAATCTGACTTAAAAAATAAATTTGGGATGAATTTGACTGATTTGGGGCTTTGAAGTCTGAGTAAAAGCTAAATAAATCAAGTCGAGATCGTGTGCGGGGGTCACAAAGCAAGCCCGGATAGCAAAACAAATGACAATCACCCCGACCAGATAATGTTGGTCGAGCTACCTAGATCCATGAGTACAAATTTTATTTGAAATATATTTACAAGGAAAGAGATTACCAGTGCATCATTATGAGGTTGAGACAAGGTCTCAGTGTCCTCTTCGCTGAACGTGTGGGCATCCTTTGGTATGTATCCCCGGGTTCGCTTTTCTGTGGTGATGGATATTTTCGTCCTTCTCATTGCGGGCTCCTGTGGGGAAACAATGCCACCCAAAATCATGTGTCGCCTCTCTTTCCCGGAACTGATTTTTGGCCCGGACGCTTAAGAATTCTCGAAGGTGACCTTTATTGAGTAGTTTGGCTACTTCTTCTCGGAGCTGGTGGCAATCTTCGGTCCTGTGGCCGTGCGTGTTGTGGAATTCACACACTATGTTATGATTCCTTTGTGAATGATCTGATTGTATAGGCCCGGGCCATCTGGCGTCTCTGATTTTGCTGATGGCGAACACGATGTCTGACACATCGACGTTGAAGTTGTATTCTGATAGGCGAGGTGCCTCCTTTGGCCCCGTATTTCTATCGAACCCGGCTGTGTTGATGAGTTCCCGATGATTCTGTCCTTGGTCTATCCTTCGATCATTGCGAGGTGGATTACACCTCGGGGCGTTCGTTTTGTCTTTGGTGTATGGCCGATATCTTTCTTTGTTTGGCTTGGGCTCCTTCGCCAGAAGCCTGCTTGGGTATACCGAGCTCGAGGGGGCTCCTAGTTGGTCGTCCTCAACCCTGATCTTTGACTGGTATCAGTTATGGATGTCTGACAGGTCACAGCGGGATACTCGACCAAATTCTGTTTCAACTGCTTTGAAGCCACCGAGGTTCATTCATTCAGACCTTAAGTGAAGGCCTGCACTTCCCAGTCATCAGAGACCGGCGGTAGTTCCATTCATTCCATTTGAAAGAGAGACATCAACTCTCGTAGCATCATTCTCCCTCTACTTTATCTTGAATACGTCAGATTTCCTTATTGCTACTTTGATGGAACTGGCATGTGCCTTTATGAAAGAATCTGCTAGCATGGCGAATGAGTCTATGGAGTTAGAAGCTAGGTTGTGATACCACATCATGGTTCCTTTAGAGAGTGTTTCCCCAAAATTCTTTAGCTAGACGGACTCGATCTCGTCGTCTTTTAGGTCGTTGCCCTTTACTGCACAAGTGTAAACGGTGACATGCTTGTTGGGTTCCGAGGTTCCATTGTATTTTGGAAGGTCTGGCATTCTGAACTTCTTTGGTATGGATTTCGGGGCCGCTTCCTGCGGGAACGGCTTCTGTACGAACTTTATTAAGTCCACACATTTCAAGATCGGGGGCGCTCCTGGAATTTGGTTGACCCTGGAGTTGTAAGTCTCGACCTTCTTATCGTTGGCCTTCATCATTTTCTTGCCCGATTCGATCCTTCTGGTGAGGTCCTCAAGCATCTTCATGATGGCGAGGTCGGCTACCGACCCGTTGTTACTTGATCTCTCCGGTACCTGCTCGGCTAGGGGAGTTGTCCCTGGTGCTACCGTGCTAAGAGTTTTCTGGTGACTTTGCAGCTAAGCGATAGCCAGTTGTTGTGCCTGCAACATTTCAAAAATAACATGAAGGCTAACTTCTCATTCTTCCCTAGTTGGGGTTTTCTAAGCTTTTATTGATCTCCTAGGTGCACGCTCCTATCAGTGTCGGAGCTTATGTCGATGTGTTGGGCGTCTCGTGAGACCGCGTCCACGGAGATTGGTTCTGGTGCATTCCCAGGGTTTCGTAGTGGCACACCAACACCTTGAACACCCACACCGTTTTCTCCGTGGTCCTCAAGATTGTTGTTTTCACCTCCATTCACTGAGTTAGACATTTCGACCTGAAATCGAAGATCTTGGACAAGAAAAATCATGAAAGATAACTTGCGTTATGTAGTAAAACCAACAAGAAAATAATCACTATTATTTTTAGCCCCACGGTGGGCGCCAAACTGTTTAACGTGAAAATGGTAATAACAATTAAATTTGATTATGGGACTCTAAAAATACGTGATCTATTTTTATGCTAGTTGTTAAGCGATTGATGTTATGTGTGAGACTTAGAAGCGAGATAAGAGTTAGGAATAAGGTGATAATCAAACCGATGGGTTAACAATCAGGGCCTCGAGCTTATCGATTCGGGGCCTTGAGGTTGGTTTGGATGCTCGGCTGTGAGCTATCGAAGGTGATCGAAGTATGACTAACAGTTATAACAAAAACAATGAAGGCTCTTTATGGCCAATGATAAGCAATAAATGAAGAACAATGATGAAGACAATAAATGGAAGCAATAATATCAAGAGAATATGTTAAAGAGCTGAGAGAATGTTCTTGTGTATTTCGTGTGAAGCACCAGATGAATACAAAATGACAAGGATCCCCTTTATATATGAGGGGAATCCCAACCTAGCACAAAATACATTAATTGCAAAGATATGGAGATGGGACAGCTAGTTGACGCTCTGGTTCGGGTCTAGGCCTAGTCTGACAGACTTGGTCGGTTCTAGATGCACACCTTGGGAACTCCCCACTTTTACCATAGCCATGGTCAACATTGTCCCAAGGTCGAGCCTCGACGAACCTAGAAGGAGGAAACTTGACCATAGCCTTGTAGCCTCGAGCCTTCGAGATGATCTTCTGAGGTGCCTCGATAACTAGGAATTGGACCCTCCGATTTCACCGCATACGGACGTCATCCTCTCTGTCCAAAGACAACCTTCATGGTCCAAAGGGAATTTTCATCATGTTTAAATTTTTGCACTAATCTCTATACTTGCATGCATCGTGTTTTATGTTTTGCAGGAAACCCAAGAGGTAATTGTTCTTCAAACGGGAGCAATCTTCGCTCCGGTTTCCGTTTACAGCGATCCCATTCCGCAAATGTTCTTAAACATAACCAACCACCATCAATTCCCACTTCTTACTTTATGGCTATTCACATACTTGCTCTATAACACATCCGTTACACTTCATACTCATAATCATAACTCCGCATAAACCCATCCGATACTACCCTTCACAAAAGAATCTTTTTTGAAGCAATCATTTTTGTAACAAATCCATCGGCCTCATTCACCGTTGGGTCCAGAACTACACGTGGCATGATTCCTGTAAAAACCAGGGATATGTAGGTAGCTCAGAGACCAGAGTACGACATATATTTTTCAAATCACCCCATTCAGTCAAAATCGGTCATCATTTCTTTACCCAACAACTCTTTCATCCTTTCTGGGTAAAGTGGGGCAACCGTTGATACCTAATTTTTTTCTCATATATATATATATATATATATATATATACATTCAAAATAGTGCATATGCAGTTACAAGCATGCATAAGTATTTTTTATAATTTGTTTATAATTTTAAAGGCTCCTAATCAATTTATGTATGCCCCCTTTAATATATAAATATCCAATAATTATCCTTCATACTATTTTTGTGATGATTTAACCATCTAAATTCATTATTTATGCCAACATAGTGTTTAAATATTTTTAGTACATTTTTGTAATTACATTTGCATTTTTAAAGCTAAATTGCATATCTTTGCAATAATAGCCCATATTAATGTAATATTACATTATTTATGCATAAAGTGATCTTTTATATTTTTAAAATATTAAATAACTATTTTAAATCATTTTAGTGCACAAAGGATATTTTTGGTACTCATTTATTATTTTTATAAATTATTTATTTTTTAAAATTTGGTATTTAAAATTTTGCCCAATTTTTATTTAATTTTGAACCTAAATTTGACCCAATACCCCATGCACTAGCCCAAATCAATTAACTGAATCCCCCACAACCCGGTAACACATTAATCAACCCAACCCAAACATTCCTTAAATCCTAATCATTGATCTCTAAGATCAACAGCCCATATCCCTCACACCCCTTTAAACCTAACACCCTAACCCTAATTTCCCATTCACTCTCAAACAGCCGCCCAAGAATGGTCTCGTCCATCATCTCTGATGAACCCTAATTCCGCCGCCTCACTCAAACCTTCCCAAATCCTGTTCCTAATGGGATCCTTTCCCCAATCACCTACCATCTCGAGAAATTTTCCTTATTTGGTGCTATGCAATGGAATAATGTAGGTACTTGCCTAAACATGACAACTACCCCATTTTGATTCTGTCTCGATCAGTGTTTATCTCTTGAATCTGAACTACCTTAAGTCCAGACACGCTATTTCGTATCGATTCTCTCATATCTCACTGATTCGCACTTAACGCTAAAGTTTGGGGTTTCAGATTCTCTTTTAATTTGAACTTAAGCTGGTTCAAACCTTTATTTTTGGCATCTTTCTGTTTCTATTTACCTTATTATGTGAAGATCGGTCTATTTCTGTCGACTTCTCTTACTTGCTCTAAATTAGGATTCTCAGATCTTTCTATATCGGACCAAAATTAGTCTGATTCTCTGATTTCTTAGTGTATTTGTGTCTATGCTATGCTACTGTGTTTATTTACATTCTGCAATCTTTGTTTCTCCTCAAAACAAAATTAGGGTTTACTTATTTTTCTAAAATGCGATCTTTTAGTGATTTCGTATGTTATTTGCTTCCTTATTTGTGTTTAATTTTACAGTTATCTTTGTTTACTCGTTCAATCTCTGCTACTATATAAATCCCTCCCCATCCCCCTTTAGGATCAGACCAGGAATCACTATATCTCACAGAAAAACTTAAGTTCTAGTTTTGTACTTTCTTTGCTATTTCGTTCTATCTCTTGTTTTGTACGGCTGAAAGCCAAAGCCAATATTCTGGGTTCTCAGCTATTGTGGTGTTATTCTCACTTTTCTCGCTTAACTGGTGAGTTGTTATACCTCTGCCAGTTTATCCTTATGCATTTGTGACTTGTGTCTATTATCCTGTGTGTTTAAAGTTTATTTTTCTCGAGCATGATTATGTCAAATTGCATGTTTCTTCGAGTCTCTTTAGTTCTCTAATTAATAATGTTAGTTCTGAGACTGATTTTTTGAATAATATGAATCCTCTTAAGTGTTTAGCTTAATACCTTCTAATTTATTTTCTACATGCAGTCTCGTTAGTTCTGTCACTCATGTATCCTGATGACTTGTCTTTCAGCATGTCTTTAATTCATTCGATCTCATATGATTGTTTAACTTTAGGTAACTAGGCTATATGTGCATATCATGTTTAAATACTGGTTGTAAGCAAACACAATTTGTCGTTAATACTAGCATGTACACCTTTTAGGTTTTACTTATTAAATGCCATGCATGAAAAACTTTGCTAACTTGCCAACTTTTTTTAGATCTTTCAATGTAGTTCTATTTATATGTCTAGATCTTGCTGTCCATTACTCTGTGCTCTGAAATCTGTTATGTTGTCTCCCTAAATCAAGTAGGTCTTTTAGAAAATTTTCCCCCTTGACCTTGGCCTCCCCAGTGTAAGCACTACTCGGGGTCCATGTGAGACCTTTGTGAACTCTAACATACTAGGGTTCGGTCCCTAATCTTTCTTCAACTATTTCTAAACATTTGTTCTCTAGTGTGAGCACTGCCTTGGGTTCTCGAAGGCCTTGGGAACTCTGACACACTAGAGATTTGAGTTCTGTGTGCTTTGCTAATGGTTACTATGTATCTCTAAGCCTTGGAGTTGTTATGGTTTGAAGGCCTGGGCAATGCGGTTGCATTTGGGCCTGCTGCAGGCTTCCTATAACTATATACTTTGTAATTTATTTATTCGCTTATGGTCTGTAATAATTATTTGTAATAATGATTGGGCAATAGTGATTTGGGAAAATCGGGCTTAGTTTAACGTTTGCATGAGAATGGGTAGAAAACCTACCTATAGGGGTCTATTTCTTTCAAATATTTTCCGCTACTATATGCTAGATATCTTGCCTATAGGTTATTTATTTGCTCAGTTATACTCTATTATTGTGTGCGATAGATAACATGCCTACAAATATTTATTTCATTCGATACGTTATGTTACTGTGTGCAGTAGATAACATGCCTATATGTGTTTTTTAATTCGATACGTTCTGTTATTGTGTGCAGTAGATAACATGCCTATATGTTTATTTCATTCGATACATTCTGTTACTGTGTGTTAGATAACCTGCCTATATCATTTAATTTGTTCAACATGTCTGATCCATGTTTTTAGATGTCATGCCTATAGGATAAAAATAATTCTGAATATTCCTTGAATATTCACACTACTGCACCTAGATACCATGTCTATAGGAGATGCAATAATCAAATTCATATTCGTTCACTCAGAAACCATTTCTATAGGCCTAATCAATTTTTTTATGATCGCTTAGATAATACACAACTCCTTAGGAGGTAATAAACATGCAATCACCAAAGGTCGAACTCACGCTCATAGGATAACTGTCCTTTGTGCTAAAACTGGAATTCTGCATAAATGCTTTACTAACTTCACTAGAAAGCATGCCTATAGGAGTAAGTAATAATTCTGAGCTTTTCTGTAGTCAATTGTCACTTAGATAACCTGCCTATAGGTTCAAGTGCTCTAACGAAAATCAGTAGGTAACTGATAGGTACTTGTCTGCTCGTTTTAATAAACTGTTGCATATTTTGTGCTCATTTAGATATCCTGCCTATAGGACCCTAATCATTTAAAACTGCTTGTTTGAATAGCGTGCAATTGTTTGTCTATTTGTAGAGGTAAATATGAGCCCCCTTAAGTGATCTTTATGTGTTAGTCCTACTTGTTTTGTTTGTCGCTTAGTTTTCTCCTTTTAAACACCATAGGTGAGTCTAGAACCACCTTAAATAGAGGTCCTAAACACCTCCAAGGCCACATGTAAGGGACGGGTAGGGCACACATAAGATGCATATTCGATGTTAGAACGCTTAGGTAATAACTAAGGGGAGGGTAATCGGGTAGTAAAGTATATGATGACATGTGCGCTAATGCTATGTGTAACACCTCTATTTGAGGAAGGTTACCGAATATTGCACAGAAGTGATCCTATATGCTAATAAACCTAGGAACCCCTTTATTCTCGTTTTAAAATAATCTCTATTTGTTTAAATTGCTTTATAACTAATTCGCATAAATTGAGTTTGGTCGGGACCCACCATTGTGGACCTCAAGGGGTGCCTAACACCTTCCCCTCAAGGTAATTTCGAGTCCTTACCCAACCTCTGGTGATGTAAACTAGTACATGAGTTATTTGTTCTAGATGCCCTAATGCACCTTAATTTGTTAGGTGGCGACTCATCAAATTGCATACCTAATTTCCAAAAGGAAAGGAGTTGTCCCGAAAATGTCGAAACCCGAACTCCGCGAGGAAAAAGGGGCCGCGACACCTATACTCTCTGCCTTCTTGCTTAAGGCATCCACGACCACATTTTCGTTGCCCGGATGATAAAGAATAGTGATGTAATAATCCTTTAGTAACTCAAGCCATATATGCTACCTCAACTTGAGATCCCTTTGCTTGAACAAGTGTTGTAAGCTGCGATGATTAGTATAAACCTCACATGACACCCCATACAGATAATGCCTCCATATCTTAAGAGCATGAACAATCGCGCACATGGTAATTCTTTTCATGAATATTCAACTGGCATGAAGCATATGCAATAATTCGCCTCTCCTACATCAATACACAACCCAAACCAACGCGTGAAGCATCACAATACACAGTATACATCCCCGAACTGGAAGGCAACACTGGAACCAGTGCTATAGTTAAAGCTGTCTTGAGCTTCTGAAAGCTCGTCTCACAATCATCGAACCAATGGAATGGAGCACCCTTCCGGGTCAATCAATTCAAAGGTGCTGCAATGGATGAAAAGCCCTGCACAAACCGGCAACAATAACATGCTAACCCTAGGAAACTCCTGATCTCAGTCACCGAAGTGGGACGTGGACAACTCTTAAATACCTCAATCTTTTTGGGATCCACCTTAATACCCTTTCCTAAGACAACGTGTCCCAAGAATGCCGCAGACTCTAGCCAAAACTCAAACTTGGAGAACTTAGCATATAGTTTCTATTCTCGCAATGTCTGAAGCACCACTCTCAAATGTTGCTCGTGCTCCCCCAGGCTACGTGAGTAAATCAAAATGTCATCAATTAAAACAATGATGAATAAATCAATATATGGCTGAACACCCTATTCATCAAATCCATAAATGTCATCGGGCGTTAATCAAGGCGAAGGACATCACCAGGAACTCATAATGGCCATATCTAGTACGGAAAGCAGTCTTTGGGATATCTGAGTCCCGAATCTTTAGCTGATATACCCTAATCTCAAGTCTATCTTAGAGAACACCCTAGCACCCTACAACTAGTCAAACAAATCATCAATGCACGGCAACGGGTACTTGTTCTTAATGGTAACCTTGTTCAACTGGCGGTAACTAATGCACATCCGCATAGTCCCATCTTTCTTCTTTACAAATAACACTGGTGTACCCTAAGGTGATACACTGGGTCTCACAAACCCCTTGACTAACAACTCCTCAAGCTTCTTTTTCAAATCTTTCAACTCTTTCGGATCCATACAGTACGGTGGAATAGATATAGGTTGTGCGCCTGGAGCCAATAAATACATAAATTAATATCATGATCCGGTGGCATGCCTGGAAGGTCAGAAGGGAACACATCGACAAACTCCCGGACTACTAGCACTGAATCAATGTCGGAGACTCTGCGGTGGTGTCCCGAACATAAGCTAGATAAGCCAAACAACCCTTCTTGACCATATATCGAGCCTTTATAAAAGAGATAACCGGACTAGATGTACTAACGGTAGAACCCTTCCACTCTAACCTCGGCAACTCTGCCATCGCTAAGGTAAAAATCTTGGCATGGCAATCTAGGATGGCGTGATATGGGGATAACCAGTCCATGCCCAACAAAAAGAGAAACTCTGACATGCTGCTGAACGGCTCGAAAGAGGGCATCTCACCGTAAAGTCTCAGTCCAAGCTCAAGTATGCACACCGGGCGGGTAACTAGATGCACCTACCTTAGATCCTGTACAATTAAGTATTTAAGCGTAGTATGAGTACACAAACAATATGTACCCAGTAAGTATCCAGTCTAACCTCCAAGAAGTAGTGACGAGGGGTCGACTTGACACTTACTAGGGCCAATAATAATATAATTAAAGTGTACACGGCTAAAATTGAGAGTCCAATTTTATGGTCGACATGACGTTCGATATCCTAGGAGGCTCAGGGTAAAGCTCGAGGTATGACCCCGAGGGTTCTCTATGATCGATCTTGGGGTAGAACGAATCGACTATTGCCATCATGAACAAGTGGGAAATTCCCAAGGTGCATGATCAAAGCTGACAACGCCTGCAAGAACAGTGCAAATTCATACCAGACCCTTAAGTAGTTGTACCAGCTACTTTCCTTTGTAATAAATATACAAGTACCATGATTGGATTTCCCCCTTCTATATAAAGGGGACCCTGGTAATTTATTGCACACATGACATTTAATACAAAAAACAAGAACATTCTCTGCTCTCTAACTTAAGCACTCTCTAATGTCATTCCTTTGATTTATTGCTTACATTTATTGTATTTCATTGATTGTTCTCTATTTAGTATTCATCATTGATCATAAAGATCCCTCATTGAATCTCTTAGAAATGTTAGTTCTTTATCGGATACTCACAGCCTAACGCTTAGCTCGACCTCGAGGCCCAGTATAGGCTAGCATGAGACGCCGATTCTCGACTACTCGGTTTGCACAGCGTTCAACCTTAATGCTCTCATTTTATATTCTAGTCTCTCACTTAGAATCTATTGCCTAACAACTAGCAGAAAAATAAATCACATATTTTCAGAACCACAAAATCAAATCTAATTGTAATTACCATTTTCGAGGTAAACAGTTTGGCGCCCACCATGGGGCTAAAAATAATAGTGATTGTTTTCGTGTTGGTTTACTAAATAACACAAGTTATTCTTTATGCTTTTCCTGCCCAAGAATCTTTGATTTCAGGTCAAAATGTCTAACTCAGTGAATTCACATGAAAACAACGGTCTTGAAGACCATGGAGAAAATGGTGTAGCTATTCCAGGCATCGGTGTTCCACCGGAAAACCCCGAGGATGCACCAGAACGAATCCCCATGGATGTGGTCTTGTGCAATGCCCAACACCTCGATATAAGCTCCCACACTAACAGGAGTATATGCCAAGAAAACCACAAGAAGCTCAGAAAACCCCATCTCGAGAGGAACAAGAGGTTAGCCTTCACGTCATTTTTGAGATGTTGCAGGCACAACAGCTGGCGATTGCTCCACTGCAAAACCACCAAAAAACTCCAAGCACAGCAGCACCGGAAATGGTTCCTCGAGCCAAACATGTACCGAAAAGATCGAGCAACAACGGGTCAGCGACTGACCCCACTATTATGAAGATTCTCGAGAACCTCACAAAGAGGATTTAATCGGGCGAAAAGAAGATAGAAGCTAATGATAAAAGGGTGGAGACCTACAATTCAAGGGTCGATCAGATCCCAGGCGCACCCCCGATCCTGAAGGGTGTCGATTCAAAGAAATTCTTATAAAAACTATTCCCATCAAGTGCGGCTTTGAAGCCCATCCCGAAGAAATTCAGAATGCCCAATCTCCTGAAGTATAAAAGAACCTCGAATCCCAACAAACACGTCACTACCTACACTTGTGTCGTAAAGAGAAATGACCTAAAGGACTATGAAATTGAATCCGTCCTGTTGAAGAAATTGGGGAAACACTTTCAAAAGGAGCCACGATATGGTATCACAACCTATCCCCGAATTTGATAGACTCATTCGCCATGCTGGCAGATTCTTTTATAAAGGCACATGCCAGTGCCATCAAGGTCGCTACAAGGAATTCCAATGTTTTCAAAATTAAACAGAGAGAAAACGAGATGTTGTGCTATTTTGTATCTCGCTTTCAAATGGAGCGAATGGAGTTACCACCAGTCTCCGATGACTGGGCAGTGTAAGCCTTCACCCAAGATTTGAATGAACGAAGCTCGGTAGCTTCGAAGCAACTAAAGTAGAACTTGGTTGAATATCCCGCCGTGACTTGGGCGGATGTCCACAACCGGTATCAATCAAAGATTAGGGTCGAGGACGACCAACTGGGAGCCCCCTTGGGCTCAGTATATCCTAGCAGGCTCCTAGCAAAGGAGCAAAAGCCAAACAAGGAAAGGTACCAACCATACAATAAAGATCGAAGAAACGCCCCAAGGTGTAACATACCCCAAAATGATCGGAGGGCGGACCGAGGTCAGAATCCTTGGGGACTAGTGAGCAGAGCTGGATTCGACAGATACATCGGGCTGACAAAGGCACCTCAGTTATCTGAGTACAACTTCAACGTTAATGTTTCAGACATCGTATCAGCCATAGGTAAAATTAGAGAAACCAAGTGGCCAAAACCCGTACTATTAGATCCGTTGCAAAGGAACCCTAACCTGATGTGCAAATTTCACAGCACACATAGTCATAGGACCAAATATTACAACAGCTTTCAGAAGAAGTAGCCCGACTACTTAACAAAGGCCACCTCCGAGAGTTCCTCAGCGACCGAGCCAAAAATCAATTCTGGTAAAGAGAGGCGAACAGGAAAAACAAAACAAAAGAACCACAACATGTCATCCACATGATTGTTGGGGAGTCGACATCCCACAAGAACCCATCGTCAAACGAACAAAAATATCCATCACCAGGGAAAATCGAACACAAGGTTACATACCCGAGGACGCCCTCGCATTTAGTGATGAGGACATTGAGACCTTGTCTCAGCCTCACAACAACGCATTGGTAATTTCTTTTCTTGTGAATACATTTCAAATTAAACGTGTACTTGTAGATCCAGGTAGCTCGGCCAACATTATCAGGTTGAGGTTGGTGGAGCAGCTCGACTAGATCGTGCCCGCCTCTTGAGTCCTCAACATATTCAACATGGCGAGCGAGACAACAAAAGAGGAAATCACCCTTCCGGTCAATGTGGTCGGCACAACCCAAAATGTCAAGTTTCATGTCATCGAAGGAGACATGAGATACAACGCCTTGCTCGGAAGGCCATGGATACACTACATGAGAGCAGTGCCATAAACCCTTCATCAAATGATGAAGTCTCCAACAAAGGACGAAATAAAAATGGTATACGAGGAGCAGCATGCTATGAGAGAGATGTTCGTAGTGCACGATGTGGTACCAGCATCGGTACCTTCAACATCGGAGGAGCAAAAGGATAAGCAAACAGCGAAGTAGAAATCAAGAGCTACATCCTCGGCTATACTTGAGTGAACAAATCAGGGACCGTACTGCATCCCCAGGGCAAGCAGTGGAAGCATATCGAGGCTCGAAATGCCATCACAACTAAGTTATAACTGCCTCCCTTTTTATTTACTTCTTACACTGACTTGTGTGCAGGCGTCCAGTTAGAAGAATCGAAGTACCTTCCAACTTGAAGACCTTAGGTTTTAAAGCATGCTTTGCACTCTTTTCCTTCGATCGGATTTTATCCCAAGAAGGGTTTTACTGGCACGGTTTTTAACGAGGAAACATCTATATGCCACCTAAGGAGAACTTAACAAGTATTCAAGGCTTCTGGTTCTTCAACCTCGAAAACTGGGGGGCATCCCCCCCTCCCCGGAAACCACCTTCTTGAAGAAATCAAGATGAGCCAAAAAGGGTCTCGTTAGGAAAATATTGTATCGGTCCTAACGGCCGAATGAATCGTGTCCCCATAGAATAATTTAACCCATGATGGAAAAAACATGTATACTTGTACCAAGTAATCAAAGAAGTATATTTTGCCACCAAAAACGCTTCGCACATCAAAGAAGTCTGCTATATGTACAAGAAACAACTCCAGGGCCTTAAATTTCACTAACACTCGGGGACTGACATCAAAAACTCGAAGCGATAAGACCTCCGGGTTGGAAACTTCGAATTCATAAGACCTCAACGAGGCAACATCAAAGTTCACAAATAACAACTCCAAAGCCAAAAAAGCGCTTGATATCTTGGGGATAGTCCTCACCCATCAAGGTATCAAAAACGCGAGGCCAAAAGGCCCCGTGTGGGGAACCTCGAGCTCATAAGACCTCCAAAAGGCAACACCAAAACTGTAAGACCTCGAGCAAGGCATGAACTATACTTGTACGAAGTAACCTATTTATAAGACCTCGAGCAAGGCATGAACTATACTTCTACCAAGTAACCTATCTATAAGACCTCGAGCAAGGCATGAACTATACTTGTACCAAGAAACATATCTGTAAGACCTCAAGCAAGGCATGAACTATACTTGTACCAAGTAACATATCTATAAGACCTCGAGCAAGGCATGAAATATACTTGTACTAAGTAACCTATTTGTAAGACCTCGAGTAGGCATGTTCAAATTTATAAGACCTTACAAAAGGCATAATCCCGATCTTAAAGTCAAGGCTATGTATTCGAACTTGTAAGACCCCTAAAAAGGCATACCCTCGATATAAATGCCAAGGCTACCTCACTCGGGGACTAAAAAGGCTACGGTCAAATATAATGACTACGGTCACAAGGTTGTACCAGCCAAAGTAATGTGACTTGGGGACGCCCGACCTTCGCCATAAAATCACAGGCCTTCAATTACTTCGAAAAACTTCAAAAAGAACCGGTTAATCAGGCTACCCTTGGCATAAGCAAAAGAACTTTGATCATATCATCTCTAGATTAAATTAGAGGTCGTACCGACCCAATGCGTAAGAGCCTAAGGACCAGCTCAAATAGCCTAGGGCCAATTTTTAGACCTAAAGATTGATGAACTCAAGTCAAAACTCGACTCGGGGACTAATCCCCAAACGGTCAACTTTCGACCATTGTGAATCGCTTAGCAATAGCGAAAACCTAAGGGTTTAACCTGAGGTCCAAAATCTCGGACTAATTGTCAAAAGACATCACATTTTATTCCTAAAAAGCAAAGGAAAACAAGAAATGATGAAAAACGAAAGGCTTTTTATATATAAGAAAGTTTACAAGGGTACATTTACAAGGCCTATACCTAAATCCCTTACAGGGGAGAAAGACAGCAAAACCCTAATCTACCGCTGGGGCTGTGCCTCCAATGGCTCCCTCGGAGGTTGTTCCTTCAATAGCTCCAACCACGGCCCTCAGGTCGCTAATGGACCCTTCTCCTTCGGATATTTCTCCCTCATTATCTTCCGAGCCACTACTTGACTCACCTTCAGAAGGAAGCAGGGCCATAGCTTCCTCTTCTAGGGTCTTCACCCTCTCGATTTTGGCAGACAAATCGATGCCCCCTGCACGTATATCTTCGAGAGCCCGCCTTCGAGATTCTAACCGAGCATGTTCCACAGCTCGGGTCAATTGTAGCTCGGTCCCCTCGAACATTTTCCTGGTCTGAGCATTTGCAGCAACAACATCCTCTTTGTACGAGGATACGAGCACCTCGGCTTCAGCCTTGATCCCAGATAGCGCATCAACTAACTCAATATGAAGACCTTTATACTTATTACTCTCCTCCCGAGTGACACGAAGTTGATGTCTGACTAAAACCACTTTCCCCTTAAAGGTATCTCACTGAGAGGGTATCTCACTAAGAGGCTATCTCACTCACGTGCCGTTTGAGATCGAGAATTTCAGAGTCTCTAGCTCGGAGCTCCGACTTCATTAGAACATCCTTCTTCTCAAGCTGTATAAATCAGCCCAAAGGTATTAAAACACTAAAGTTGGTTAAGCATGTAGAAAAAAACAAATAGAAACTACATAACCTTCTCAGTAAGATAGGTCCTCTCTTGGGACGCCGCCCCCAAACAATCTCGAAGTCCACGGAGTTCCTCCTCCTTCTTGGTAAAAAAAGCTCTAAGTTTATCAGCCTCTAAGGTGAGCTTCCTGCTCTCACCCTCTTAGCGATTCAACTCAGCTTAAAAACTGGCAAAGGTGTGATTATAAAGCACCTTGGCCTGGACCTATGAAAGAAACAAAGTTAGAAAGACAAAGATCAGGACGCCGAACAGAATTCACAAAAAAGTTACCTGCCCGCAGAGCCTATCCATCTCACTAATAATAAGTGAGGCGTCAAGCTCAGGGTCTTCCTCGAGTGTAGCTAAAGGCCTTTCAAATGTATCTTTATCTCCAATGGGCATCCCCACATTGGAAGGTTCTTTATTATGGGCATCTTGCATCTTCGTAGGGGTAAATTCGGACCCGGAGGGGAATCGCTCACTACAATAACCCCGATTGGATCAATTAGGGCCGTCTCTTATCTCTGAAGAGCTTCAGAACTAGGTTCTTTTGGACCACCTACCAAATGCACCTCAGCTCGAGGAATATTTTGGCTATCACAGGCCCAAGGAAATTACCCGATACATCCTCGAAGGCCTCTTCAGCCCGAGGTAGGACAACAACAGCATCAAGCTCCGATTTAGAAGCCACCAGCTCAACAATATGAGGGACAATCAGGTTTTCCCCTCCCCCGAGTGCTGCTGAAGAATCATTTTTCTCCTCGCCTTCAACTCGGGGACTCCCATATACTTAAGGAGTTAAAGCTGCTGAATCAGCCTTAGGTTCTTCCACTTTAGCCTTCTTGAGTTTCGAAGGCTCAGTTGATGACTCCCTTCATTTTCTTTTCTCTTCGTCAGGCTTCATGGTATCCGCTTCCCTAGGCGGTTCTTCGCTCGTCAAGGAGGCCTCTCCCAAACCTGCACAAATACAAAATATAAAAGTAGGGAGTAAGGGCGCAATCGGTGTTGTTTCTTCTAGGAGATTCGATTGCAGCAGAAATGAGGGCTCACCATGGTTCTTGGCCTCCCATCGAGCCCTAGACAGGTCCCGCCACACGCGCTCAACATATGGGCAAGCCGAATCTAGCCGACCAACCCAGCCCGAGAGATCTCTAACCGCGCCAAGGTACACCGCTGTTGATACCCAATTTTTCCCTGTATATTTTCAATATCCAAAATACTTTTAAAATAGCATATATATGCATATATATAAGCATGTCCAAGGTTTTTATTATTTTTCCCATAATTTTAAGGTTTTAAATTGATTTATTTTCTCCCTTTTTATCCATAAATCCCCAATAATTATTTCCAAAATTATTGTCTTGATAATTCATCTATTGGATTTCTATATTTATGCCAAAATATGGCTAAGGCAATTTTTACATATTTTATAATTACATTTAGTATTTTTAAAGCTAAATTGCACATAATTGCAATGTTAGCCCTTTTAAAGTTTAATTAGGTTTTATATGCATAAAATTGGATCCTGTATTTTTTAAATTGCTAGTTATGCATTAGAAACCATTTTAACATTTTTAAATTATTTTTAGAAATTATCTACTATTTTATATTAATTAAATAGGAAAAACTGGCTATTTAACTTATAGCCAAAATTGGCTTTCAAATCTAGCCTAAATCAAACATACCCCCAACCCAATTAAAAAACCCACCGGACCCAAGACATACCGACCCACCTAGCCCATTCAATCTTGACCGTTGATCATTCAGATCAATGGTCCCCATTTCCCCTTCCTAAATTAAACCCAAACGACCCCCTCCTAAAACCCTCTCATTCTTCATTCACTCAACCGACTCTCATCTCTCTCTCTTTTTATCTCTAGTTCTCTCTAGAACCTTTCCCCCTCCCCTCCTCTCCGATGAACCTTATCCACCTTCTCCGGCCATCTCCCTACCTGAATCTATGGTGGTCTCACCACCTACCAGCCTTATGGCTCCCTCTTGAACATGTGTCATCATTTTGAGGTCTTCAAGTGAACCAGAGGTGGTTCACTCACCTCCCATGGTTTCCCATGCCATTTTTTAGCCATCCATGGCCGTTCGAGTAAGATCTGTGACTTTTCCGGCTAAACCGGTAACTTTTCAAGGCTTTCTCACCTTCTCTGGGTTCTCTGAAATCCTAACTTTAAAGATTTTCCGATTTTCTTTCAGATCTGTATATATTATGAACCTTTTGGTGTTTTCCTCAAAGGTTTTTCCAATTTTTTCAAAGTGACTCTCCGTCTTCAAAATTAGGGTTTCTTAACCTCTTTTAAAAGACTTCTCCTCTGATTTTCAGTATTGTCATATGATGTTACTATGTTTAAACGGTTTATTTATGTTTTCTTCTACCTGATTCATCACGATGAAAACCCTATTTATTTTGGTTATATCCGGGGTTTTGGAACAGTCTTTGTTTATTTGATTTGTATGTATACCTGTTTCGATTGAGTTCTTTATGGTTAGATCCTTTTCTTTAGTTTTCTTAACTGATTCTGAGTTCTCACCGCTATTTTAACTCAACTCTGTTAAAACCCTAATTTCTTAAAGATTTCTTCACTTTTTACTGTGAGTTTTAAAGATTCTCTTTACTTGTTTCTGTGTGTTGGCCTGATCTTCTTTACCTGTTAGGGTGGTTTTTCACTCTGGTTCTATGTGTTAGCCATGACTACTTGACTTTGATGATTGCCATGCTTCGAGTGGGCTATTTTTACTACTGAGTCCTTAGCCTACTCATGCCACCTCTATATGTTTGTGTTTATCTAGTTTGCTTCTTTTGTTGATATGGCTGACCTTACATGTCTGATACGCATATTCATTCTTTTCTATTTATATGTCGAAGTGCAAAATCATGACTCCATCTTGATTGATCCTGATTTCCTTAAGTTACGGTTTGATTGCAAGGTTTACTGATAAACCCCTAAAATTTTACTTGTTTTTTTTAAGTTGATTCATTCCATTCCTTTATTTGCTGTGATGCTTCATTCTTGCTAAATCCTTTCCCCAAATCAGTGTATTCTGTACTAAGACTCAATCATATGCCCTATACCTTTACTACCCCTTATATGGTAAAAACCAATCTTTCTCAAACTGATTTGCTTTCCTTAATTATCCCTGTTAGTATCCGTTGGGCTGTAATTCCTTGATTAAAGGGAAGTATTTGTATTAATTGGATTCTAATTGTGATTACTTCCATAATTGTGCTAAATCTTTACTTGTTACCTTAATTTCTACTTACTTTCAAAACTATAAAGAACCTAAGTCTTTCATTAACAAGACACAAACTTGGATTTCAAAAACCCCTCTCTTACTTAAAAATTATATGCTATTCTACTACTATTGGCCGGCTGCAAGCCAAGGCTAATCATCTATAAGCCTTGGTTCTTTCTTTTGTTTACCTCTATCTTCACTGGTATATCCTAGTTCAATTTAAAGCCTCAACAACAATATGTTTCTATTCCTTCTTCAGTTTCTTTTACTTGTGGTCTTGTTGTGAAGCATACTGACATGAATCCCCTCCCTTTAAATTCATGTGATTCAAGTATTTCTGTATGATTGCATTTTCTTACCAACTGTGTACTTACCATCTTGCAAATCCCAAATCCCAAATTCCTCCTCTATGTGTTTTATGGCTGGTTTGTGATTATGCCAGTGTCCAACTATCTCTGAGCATGTCCCTACCCGTCCTAATATTCTTGTTGAGGTCAGGTGTCTGTAGTTAATATATATGTATCCCCAAGTCCCCTTTTACCTTATGTGATTACTGAATTGATTCATTTGTTGTGTGAGGTCTTACCTTGAAGTGTTTTAACTCTGTCTTATTAATACAATTTCTTTCAACCCTTTCTGTTACTAATTGCTTTCAAAATGGACCTATCAGTCCAATTTTTAAACAAACTCTTTTCAAACATGTGTCCTGCACTTTCACTATACTCTTAGACCACTAGGTTCTGCCTCTTTTGTGAGAGCCTTACCTTGGGACCCTTGAGCTCTGTCTAAACTTGGACACATGAAAGTTGGCCTTTCCACACGGCACTTACTCAGTCTTGGCTATGAAATCTGGGTGTGAGCACTACCCGGGATCCCTTGAGGTCCTCAGGGAGCTCTGACACACCTAGATATGAGGAAAAGCTATGAAACAATCTTTGCACTTGAGGTGATTGATTACATAACTCAGAGAGGAAGTCCTAATCAGTCTTCCTATAGTGTAACTTCTTATTTTATTATGTAATTAATTTCAACGTTGGTCTGTAAAAACTTGTTGTAAACAAGTATTGGGGTTGACTAGTGAAAATGGAAGGGGTAGATATGCATGCTATAGTCATTAAGGGTAGAAAACATGTTATTAGGTTTATATTACTAATTGCACAATGGAAACCATGCTTAGGGTTCGTACATGCATTAGAAATCATGCTCTTAGATCTCATGTTTATTGTTTCGGCATGTGCACCCTTACAAAATCATGTGCTAAAGTCTGATAATAATTAGCACTCTACTATTATTTTCTACGCTGCCATGTGCATTTAGAAATCCTGCTCTTAGGAAATTCTGCAATCCTGCCATGCGCATTTAGAAATCCTGCTCTTAGGAAAGTCTGCATCATGAATTTTATACATGCATCTTAGATACCATATTTTAGGATCTCATTCGCACTTGCATTCACACTTAGTGTAAATTGCTGATTATAAAAGAGGTAAAAACAGCTTCACACTTAATTATCCTATTTAAAATAACTTGGGACAACTTCTGCACTCGTATCAACTAGAACAGCATGCTCTTAAGGTAAAATAATTTCCACATTGTTTTATTAACTTGGAATAACTGTTGCACATCACTTTACACCTAGGCAAGCCTTAGGTAACTGCTTAAATAAAAACATAATTGTCCTTGTTTAACTACCAATGTGTTAAAATCAGTAGGCAAGCCTGATTTGGATTTCTTTTCTAAGTCATGTGATAAATCTAATTTTGTTGTAATCACTTAGATAACATGCTTTAGAATTCTGAATTCAGGCCTTATCTGTGTATGAGTCATGCTGTCTATGTGCATTATTTGTGGAGGTATACCTCAGCCTTTTGTCTGCTTTTTGTGTTTTTCCCTTTAAATGCAGTCCTACGTGTTCTTGTATATCACCTAGAATTTACCCTTAAACCTGAGGGTCTGCCTAGAACCTCCCTCATAGGATAGAAGTCTTAAATTCCTCCAGGACTAGTAGGAAGGGACGGATAACAGCATGCAATAGGGGTCGATACCAACCCTCGCTTTAATCACCTTCACGGGGCAGGAAAGGATAGATATGAATATGATGACCGGTTTGTTAATACTATGTGTAGCCCCTGTTTGTGGAGTGTCATGCCGGGTATTCCATTGATGTGATCCATATTACAAGCAAACCTAGGACACCCCTTTACATTCATAAGCATGCTTTAGATTGTAATTCTTTTCAAAATTTTGCCTTTGGCTAATTATTTTTACAAACACTTGTGTATTTAAACTCAAATCCCCTATTATTTGAGTCATACTTTTTTATTTGCTAATTGCACAAATTCACAAAAAACTGACTGGCCAGGAACCACACTAGTGGATCCTGAGGGGTGCCTACACCTTTCTCTTAGGATAATTTCAAGCCCTTACCCTATCTCAGGTTACCAAACATAGTTGTAGATGAACCCCCATAGGCGCCCTAACACAACTTAAAAATCGTTAGGTGGCGACTCTTCAAAATGCTAACCCCTTTCCAAAAGAAAAGAGTTATCCCATAACCAAAATGTCATGAACTCGACTCCGCAGAAGGAGAAAAGGGGGCGCGACAGTATGGCGACTCTGCTGGGGATATTTAGGCTTTTACCCTTTCATACCGTTTTTTGTGAATTTGTACCCCTCCCTATGTGCAATTATTTGTTTAATTCCTTTAAGCGTTTGATTTCTTTTTCAAAAGCAAAACTAACATATCTTTTTGTTTCCTTCCTTTATAATTGATTTAAATTATAAAACTGTTGTATTTATCGCTTTCTCAACGTGCAAATACATGTCAATACGCTTTTAATTATTGCATAATCATGCTCAACATAATACTCCACTCGTGCCAAACAAATACTATAGCAACGCTTGATGAGTGGTTGCGCCCTTCCTATATCATTACCCCCTAAATTTGGAAAGGCTTATTTACGGTAAAACTAGTCGATCAGTGATGCAGTTGAGAGTTCTGTGCCTCCCCCCTTGAGTTGTCCGCTCAGGGGTACCAGTCTAAAACCCCATAGAAACCTTACTCTGTTTAAATTGTGCATGCATCATAGTCAAACCTAGCCGGGTCAGTTATGTTGTCCACATAATAATCCTTTAAGATAGCCTTGTCCAAAGTCCACTGGGTTTCTCTAAACCCAAACGGACATCATCACATTCTGTGCATTTATTTGGAGAATTAAATGTTTCATGCTAATTGTTGATGTTAAATAGTCGAGTCTGGTGGGGGTAGGGTCTAACCCTTTGGTTTTGCAAAAAATGAAGAACGAGGTCCCCAACTTCGGTATGGTTAGCACACCATCGCTCTTGCTAGACTGGTGGAGGAATCTTCTGTCAAATGACCAAATCAATGAATTGAAAGAGAGGGCCACCAAATCTAGCGAAAATTTGGAATATCCGAAATACAGTCTGCTAGAATTAGAAGAAAAAGTGAGGAAGAGAGTCGCCGATTGCCAGGACGCTGAGGGAAATGAAGGAGAACATTTGGCAGAGGCATTTTTACTGGTGAACCTACGCGAATTGGAGGATTTGATCAACGAGAACATTCAACCTGAGGAAGGTCCTTCTGGGACCGAATAGATAGGAATTTGCTTTTTCGCTTTATTAATGTAATAAGGCCAATGACCATAAGTGACTTTTATTCTTTGCTTATTTAATGTCGTTTTGGAATTCGTCTATTTTTTATCAATAAAATGAGACATTTAGCATTTTAAGTTCTCCAAATCAATTTGTCACTAGGCCTACCTTGGGCACAAAGAGGTTCCCAAGTTATGACCCACTTTACATTCCCACACTATGTGTTTAAATATTTCAATACTTTTTATAATCCTCACTGACTTGATTACCTTTTGTTTTTGTTTGTTGTTTTTATTATTCCCTTCCCCAAAGGTTAGTTCGTGCACTATGGCATCATCATCTTATTTCACAAGATTCATGGTCCCTCTACCCACTCCTCCTCTTAGTCCTATCAAAGGCAAGAACAAAGGCAAGATGGAAGATTTAAACAACATCAGGAAGGAGAACAAAGCTGAACGGGTAAAGGCCACTGATGGCCAGGGTATTCGGGTTCCTAATTAGAATGTGTCACAACTTGAACAGAAACTGCTGAAATTCTAAGAAGAGCTTGATCAGGTCCGGAATCTGGCAAACCTATCATTTTCCCTCAATACCAAAGATATCAACTTTCCTAACGCTCAAAACCCTACACCTCCTCAAAATATCCTAAAATAGTAGAATCATCTCGCTCCTCAACATCACGCTGCTCTACCAAAGAACCAATGTAACACCTGCCATACCCCAAACAACAATCCACTACTCATCCCAGAACCTCAGAACTCCACAAACGACCATTTCCACACCCATACACCAGGCCACCATAACACTCCTATCTACGTGGAGACCATGCCACACTCCACCTAACCTATCTCAGGCACACTTGAGTCTGATAAAAAGGATCTGCTTATCAGGAACTTGGCCAATGAACTTAAGAAATTGATCAGCCGTGATTCAGGGCGTTGAGGGGAGCAAAGGAATCAATGGGCTGAACTATGAGGACCTTTGCATACAGCCTGATGTCAAACTGCCTGAGGGGTACAAACCTCCCATGTTCGAAATGTTTGATGGTACGGGTGATCCAAGGGTCCATCTGAGGACATATTACGACAAGCTGGTTAGAGTACGGAAGGATGAAAGAATCTGCATAAAGTTGTTCATGAGGAGTCTGAAAGGAGATGCATTATCTTGGTACATCAGCCAAGATCCCAAGAAATTGTCAAGCTGGGCAGGCATGGCATTTGACTTTATGGACAGATTCAGGTTTAATACAGAGAACGCGCCAGATGTGTTATATATATAGAATTTGAAGAAGAAGCCCACGGAGACATTTCGCGAGTATGCTACTCGCTGGAGGTCCGAAGCTGCTAAGGTCAGACCTTCCTTAGAAGAGGAGAAAATGAACAAGTTCTTTGTCCGATCTTAGGACCTGCAGTACTATGAACGACTGATGATGATTGAGAACCACAAGTTCTCCGACATCATCAAACTAGGTGAAATAATTGAAGAAGGTATTAAAAGTGGTATGGTTACAAACTTCGAAGCCTTGCAAGCTACAAATAAGGCTTTACAGTCTAGTAGTGTGTCCAAGAAAAGGGACGTAGGGGTCGTGATGGTTGCACAAAGGACCAAGTCTCCCCTTAAATACCAAACTTACCCAACACCTCCACTCACATACCATCCAAACCCAAATTACCAAGCACCCTCACCTTCAAACCAAGCTCTGCCACCAACTTATCAGTCATCTCTACCTCCTACATATCAACCTACTTTACACAGATTTTCCCAGCCCGCTCATGTCTACAAAACCTATAATGCTCAACCATCCCACTATCAATCACCCCCTGCACTCTAAAATTTCCCTAGACCCAACCTAATTTTGATCGCAGACCTCCAAACAATATACAGCCATCGTTGAACCCATCAACCAGCTGTATGAGAGGCTCAAAGCTGTTGGTTATGTCAGCCCCATCCCTACTGCAACCCATGAGAATCCTTCTCAATGGGTTTACCCTAACAAGTCCTATGCATACTACTCCGGCATGAAAGGTCACACCATCGATGAATGTCGCTCCTTGAAAGACAAGATATAGTCCTTGATTGATAACAAGATCATTGTGGCAAAGGAGCCTATTCCAAACGTCTGCAACAACCCTCTGCTAGACCATAAGGGTGGAGGTATCAACATGATTGAAGTAGAAGATGACTGGGATCCCGAAGGATTGATTGGGCTGATCGCAGAAGGTGATGACCCGAAGAAACCGACAATTACTCTCAATCCAATCATAGTCCAGATCCAACCGTCTGAGGACACTGAGGTGAATATGTCTGTACCCCTTGAGTTTGAGGCAGCACCATCCGCAAAGACACCAGTACCAATTGAGGTCGAATTCGAGTCTCTAGCAAATGCACTCGCACCATTTGAGGTTGTAGTCTTGCCAGACAAGGCACATGTTCCGTTCGAAGTAAGGATAGTCGCGCCGGTCCTAGTGGCAATGTCAACCATGCCACCATTCTATACAAATGTTGTACCTTAGGACTATACAACCGAGGCAAGAAGGAAAGGCACAATTAGGATTGAAGAAACTATCGCAGCATAGGGTATGACAAGAACTGGTAGAGTTTATACCCCTGAACATCTAGCTAAATCAAGAAAGCATGCCTCCAATTGGTCACCCCTCATTGAGGCAGGTCCGGATGACATTTGGAGGAAAATACAGGCCAAGGAATATTCGATCATCGACCAGTTAAACAAGACGCCAGCACAAATATACATTCTCTCCTTGCTACAAAATTCTGAGACGCATAAGAATGCTTTGTTAAAGGTACTAAATGAAGCGTATGTACCAAGTAACATCACTAGCGGGGAAGTGGCTAATATGGTAGGACAAGTTCTGGAAATCCATAAGATCATCTTTCATGAGGACGAGTTGCCACCTGAAGGGCTGGGGCACAACAAAGCACTCCACATCATCGTGCAGTGCGAAAATTATTTCATCACCAGAATCCTGATCGATGAAGGTTCCGGTCTTAACATTTGTCCGCTTGTAACACTCAAGAAGTTGGGTAAAGGGCTGCATGAGATAAATTATGGAAAAATCAATGTGAAAGCCTTCGATGGTTCTCAGAGGTCCACCATTGGTGAGATTATTCTATGTTTGCAGATGGGACCAACCTGGTTTGAGGTCATTTTCCAGGTGATAAATGTACCAGTGTCTTACAACTTGCTACTGGGACGGCCATGGATTCATGCTACTAGGGTCGTAGCATCAATGCTTCATCAGGCAGTAAAGTTCAAATGGAATCACCAAGAAGTGATCATTCACAACGTCGGTAGCATCCCTATATACAGTCGCCAGACCATTCCGGCGATCGAGGGAAGAATAAAGTTGGGTGGAGAAACTTACCACCACATTGAGTGTGTCAATGCTATCGATAAAGACAAATGGTGGGATAGCAAAATCGAGAGTATACTAAGTTGGAGTGGGTACAAACCTAGCAAAAGGCTTGGCAAGAACCTCCAAGGAATCTCTAAACCCATAAAACTCGAGAAACATGGCACTACTTTCAGTCTGGGATATGATTACACCTGGGAAGAATTCAATAACTGGTTGCCACCATGGCGTGGTCCTTACTACCCACTAGATCAGCCAATACCGCATCTGGAGCAGACTTTCCAATAGGCTAACATTATTTATGGGTCAGATGAAGAAGAAGCACTTGCAGAAGTGAAGAATTTATTTTTAGAAGACAGTGATATGGACTGTTGCGTTATTCTCGAGGAGGAGGGGGAGGAAGGCCCTTCCATACATGCTGTGAGTAGAGGGGCACATCTCAAGAACTGGACCATCAGAACAACCAAAGCCCGACGAGCCTCGGGGTAGCAAGGCTAAAACAAGAATTATTCACTATTTTATTTACTAAATGATTTCTTTTCTCATTTTTCAATTTCAGCAATAAGATCTTCGATGATCAAAACAGTTATTCAATTTATCAAAAGCATGTTTGATTTTCTTATGAATTAATATTTATTGCTATCTCTCCTTACTTTACCAATACAGCATTACTATTACTTATCTTGATGAACCAATGACTGTGACATGCAATGAGACAACGTAACAAATGGACATGGATTCAGAGGAAGATGACATACCTGATGAGATTGTTAAAGAAGTTGAGAATTTTGAGAACAGACCTAAGTCCAACCTGGACGAGACCAAAATTATCAACCTAGAAGATGCAGAAAACGTCAAGGAAACATGAATCAGCATTCACCTATCACCATCAGAGAAGAAGGAATACACAAAATTTCTAAAGGAGTATGAGGACATATTCGCCTGGTTATATGATGCCATGACTGGTCTAAGTACGTCCATTATGGCTCACAAACTGCCAACCAATCCAATGTGTCCACCGGTAAAGCAAAATTTCAGAAAGTTCAAGCCTGATATGAGTATGAAAATCAAAGAAGAAGTCAATAAGTAGATTAAAGCTAAGGTTCTTAGGGTAGTAGAATACCCGACATGGTTATCCAACATTGTGCTAGTGCCAAAGAAGGATGGGAAGGTCAGAGTATGTGTCGACTACCGGGATCTCAACCGGGTCAGTCCGAAAGACGACTTCCCTTTGCCAAATATACACATCCTGATTGATAATTGCACCAAGCATGAGCTACAGTCATTCGTAGATTGCTTCACTGGTTATCATCAGATCTGGATGGATGAGGAAGATGCTGAGAAAATGGCTTTCATTACGCCCAGGGGAGTGTACTGTTACAAGATGATGCCATTCGGCCTGAAGAATGCAGGGCCCACCTACATGAGGGCCATGACTACCATTTTCCATGATATGATACACAAGGAAATAGAGGTATATGTAGATGATGTTATTATCAAATGCAAGAAGGCCACTAACCACATGGAAGATCTGAGGAAGTTCTTCAATAGACTGCAGAGACACAACCTGAAACTAAACCCCGCAAAGTGCGCATTTGGGGTTCCTGCTGGGAAATTACTTGGGTTTATTGTGAGCCGCTGAGGAATAGAACTGGATCCATCAAAAGTCAAAGCCATTCAAAAACTACCACCGCCAAAGAACAAGAAGGATGTGATGAGTTTCTTGGGAAGGCTCAACTACATTAGCCGATTCATAGCACATTCTACAGTTATCTGTGAGCCAATCTTTAAGATGTTGAAGAAGGATGCCGCTACCAAATGGACGGAGGACTACTAGAATGCCTTCGACAGAATCAATGAGTACATATCAACACCACCAGTCTTAGTCCCGCCCGAGCCAGGTAGACCCTTATTACTCTACCTTGCAATGTTGGATGGAGCTTTCGGTTGCGTTATGGGGTAGCATGATGAAACGGGGAGGAAGGAGAAAGCCATCTATTATTTCAGTAAGAAGTTCACCCCTTACGAGGCCTGGTATTCTCTATTGGAACGCACCTGTTGTGCTTTGACTTGGGTAGCTCAGAAACTGAGACATTACTTCTGTGCCTATACTATATATCTCATATCGAGAATGGATCCCTTGAAGTACATACTTCATATATACTTTATATATTATACTACTGTGGTCATATGGTACATTGCATGGTACTAGTTCATAATTATCGGGTATTATCACTCGATCGTATTTTATTCCAAATTGTCCACATTCAACGAAACTCATTTTCTTTAATCTGTGTACCCCTTTATCCTTTATAACACTTACTTATCGCTTGTTACAAATAGCGTAAATATGTTAACGTCAAGATGATCTCATCCCCGAGTCTACGTCGGTTAACTGAAAACGAAATTTTAACGTACGAAAATGCGAGATGTAACACTTTACCCACTTACCTTCACGAATTTACCCATCACTTATAATCCTTATAACCCTCAAATAATCTTTTCCTTGGACTGATGCAAATTATCTTATGACAAATTCAACGTACAATACTACAGGGTGCAACATCATCGTAACTTAATACTGCAAAGTGTGACGTCACCGTAATGTAATACTGCAAGGCATAACATCATCGTAATATATTACTGCAGGACGTAACATCATCGTAATATATTATTGTAGAGGGTAACATCATCGTAATACTGCAGGGCGTAACAAAAAGAGGACGAAACGCTGTATTTATACCTGGCCGTATCCGAAATAATGGTAAGCGGTATGCTAGTTCGAGAAAACCAAGGTATGCAATTCCCTATCTATTATGTAAGCCGGACCTTAGGGGATGCCAAAACCAGGTATCTGTACCTAGAAAAATTAGCCCTTATGTTAATAAGTGCATCGCAAATATTGAAAGCTTATTTTAAATGCCACCGTATTTGTGTTTTAACGACGTACCCCCTCCCAAACAAATTGCATAAGCCCGAACTATTAGGCCGATTTTCCAAATAGGACATCAAACTCGGGGGATATGATATCGAGTATCAACCCCAAACGGCTATCAAGTCCCAAATTCTGGCGGACTTTGTGGCCGACTTTTCGCCCTCCCTCGTGCCCAAGGTAGAAAAGAACTTTTGCTAAAAGTGGGCATATCTTTCGAGGTGTGGACCCTACTCACGATGGTGCCTCGAACGTAACAGGGTCCGAACTCAGTATAGTCCTAAAGCCGCCTATGGGTGGCATAATCAGGCAATCTATAAAAACTGCAAGATTGACTAACAACGAAGCCGAGTATGAGGCTATGATTGCAGGTCTGGAACTGGCCAAAAGCCTGGGAACTGAGATTGTTGAAGCAAAATGCGATTCACTCCTGGTAGTAAGTCAGGTAAATGGGAGCTTCGAGGTCAGAGAAGACAAGATGCAAAGGTACTTGGACAAAATCCAAGTCACATTACGCCGTTCCAAAGAATGGACCATGGTCCACATACCACAAGAGTAGAACAGCGAGGTCGATGCCCTCGCAAGCCTGGGATCATCTATTGAAGAAGAGGACCTACTCCCTGAGGCTGTTGTCCAACTATCCAAATCAGTGGTCGAGGAAGGTCACACCGAGATTAACTCCACTAGCCTAACATGGGACTGGAGAAATAAATATATTGACTACTTGAAAGATGGGAAACTGCCCACGAATCCGATGGAATTAAGGGCCTTGTTTACCAAAGCAGCTCCATTTTCGCTCGACGAAAACGGGATTCTGTACAAAATAACTTTCGATGGCCCCCTAGTAGTATGTCTGGGACCGGGAGACACAGATTATGTACTCCGAGAGATTCACGAGGGTACTTGCAGAAACCACTCCGGCACCGATTCCTTAGTCTGAAAGGTGATCAGGGTAGGTTACTACTGTGATAGCATAGAAAAAGACACCAAGGAATTTATCTGAAAGTGCGACAAATGCTAGAGATTTGCCCCTATGATTCACCAACCCGGTGAATAACTACATTCGGTCTTATCACCGTGGATGTTCATGAAATGTGGAATGGACATTGTTGGACCTCTACCAACGGCAGCAGGTAAAGCAAAATCTATTTTATTTATGACTGACTATTTCTCAAAATGGGTAGAAGCGCAAGCCTTCGAAAAAATAAGAGAAAAAGAAGTCATCGATTTTATCTGGGACCATATTATGTGTTGATTCGGGATCCCTTCTGAGATAACATGCGATAATGGGAAAGCATTCATCGGAAGAAAAGTAACATAGTTCCTCGAGGATCACAAAATCAAAAGAATCTTGTCGACACCCTACCACCCATGTGCAAATGGCCAGGCTGAGTTCACGAACAAAACCATCATCCAAAACTTATAAAAGAAGCTGGAAAGCGCTAAGGGAAGATGGAGAGAAATATTGCCCGAAGTGCCATGGGCATACCGAACAACTCCAAAATCAAGCACAAGGGAAACACCTTTCTCCCTGGTGTATGGTGCCGAGGCTTTAATACTAGTGGAGGTCGGGGAGCCAAGCGCCAGATTCCAAACCACCACTGAGAGCTCAAATAGCGAGGCCATGACTACAACCCTCAAACTATTGGATGAAAAGCGAGAAGCCTTGTTGGTCCGAATGGCCACCCAAAAGCAAACGATCGAAAGGTATTATAACACGAGAACAAATCTCCAACATCTCGGAGTCGGGGACTTGGTCCTAAGAAAAGTCACCCTCAACACCCGAAACCCTAATGAAGGAAAGCTAGGCCAAAATTGGGAAGGACTATACCGCATCCTCGGAGTAATAGGCAAAGGGTTCCTACAATCTCGGTACCATGGACGGCGAACAACCTCCAAGCAATTAGAACATATCAATGCTGAAACGATAATACTATTAAGATGTCCGATGGATGATTCTGAAACACTATCTAGCTCAAAGACCTTAAGGTTCCAAAGCACACGTTGCACTCTTTTCCTTTAACCAGACTTTTATCCTAGAAAGGGTTTTTTCTGGCAAGGTTTTTAACAAGGCAATAACCCATACTCTACCTTGGTAGCACTCAACAAATATTCAAAGCTTCTTTTGCAATCAACTTCGAATACTGCGGCGCATCCCCCGGAAGGTCACCTTATCGGGGAATCCAAGATGTGCCGAACGGGGTCTCGATAGGAAAATAACGTACCGGATCAAATGGTCAAACAAACCATTATAGAATCACTGAGCCCCTAACAACGAAGTCATTTATGCTTATAACAAATAATCAAAGAACACTTCCCAAGAGCAGTTTGCATTTTAAAGAAGCTCGGTATTTTTGTAAAAAAATAGCTCCTCTGCCCAAAATGCTCGAACACTCGGGGACTAGCGTCAACGATTCAAAACCTGCATGACCTCCGGGTTGGAGCTCCAAACTCATAAGCCCTCAACGAGGCAACATCAAAGTCACAAAACGGCTGCAAAGCCAAAAGCGCCCCGAACACTCGGGGACTGGCATCAAAATCTCAAAGATCGCACGGCCTCCGGGTTGGAAACTCCAGAATCAAAAGCCCTCAGTGAGGCAATACCATGTTTACAAGTAATGGCTCCCGAGCAAAGGAACCCTCGATGACTCGGGGACTGTCCCCAATCACCACTTACCAAAAACCCGAGGATGTAAGACCCCAAGCGGGCAACCTCGGTCTCGTAAGACCTACATAAGGCAACAACAATATATGTGAGATCTCAAGCAAGGCATGAACCATACTTGTACCAAGTATCCAAAAATATAAGACCCCAGAGGCATGTAAAACTTGCAAGACCTTCCTAAAGGCATAAACCCGATCTCAAAACTAAGGCAATATATCGAACTTGTAAGATCCCTAAAAGGCATACCCTCGATATAGACACCGAAACTACTTCACTCGGGACTAAAAATGGCTCCGGCCAAACAAAAATGACTATGGTCACAAGACTGTACCAGCCAAACTAACACGACTTGGGGACGTTCGACCGTCACTACAAAATCATAGGCCTTAAATTACTTCGAATCAACTTCAAAAAGAATCGGTTAAAAAGGCTACCCTTGACATAGGCAAAAGAGCTTCGGCCATGTCATCTCCGAGTTATAGGCTTCGAGATACATAGCCTCCGAGCCAAACCTCCCTAGGTGCTCGATCATCTCCATATAACGGCTCACAATCGAGATTTTTATTAAACCATCGAAGATTCAGGCAAACACAATCTCAAAAGTCCTTAATGAGGGATAAAGAAAGCATATATTTGAGGTCGCATCGACCCAAAACGTAAGAGTCATTATCGCCAGCTCACATAAAAGGTCACATCGACTCAATGCATAAGAGCCACTGTCGCCAGCACTAAAATCAAAGGGCGTACCGACCCAATACGTAAGAGCCACTGTCGCCAACACTAAAAACAAAGGTCATACCGACCAGATGCATAAAACCCGAGGGTCTAACCCAAGATCTGAAATCTCGATCGATTGTCAAAAAAACATCGCATATTATTTCTAAAAAAAACAAAGGGGAAAAAATGACAAATAACGAAAAGCCTTTTATACATATTGGTCACATAGGCATGTTTACAAGGCCTGTAAAAACCTTTACAAAGAAGGAACCAAATAGAACCCTAATCTATCATCGAGTCTACATCTTTGATAACTCCACCGGAGGTTGCGCCCCAACGGTTCCAGCTCTAACTTCGGGTCCTTCAACGGCCTCCTCCCCTCTGGGGGCTCCACCTTCATTCTCATCATCTCCTAAGCCGTTGCACCTCTAGAAGCAAACAAGGTAGCACCCTCCTTTTCCAGGGTCTTCACCATCTCGATCTCGGAAAACAAATTGATACCCCCCGCTTGTATATCTTGGAGAGTCCGCCTCCGAGAGTCTAACCAAGCATGTTCCACAGCTCGAGCCAATTTCAACTCGACCTCCTCAAGCGCTCTCAAGGGTTGAGCATTTATCACATCATCCTCTTTATGCAAATATATAATCGCCTCAACTTCAGTTTTGATCCCGGATAGTGCAACTACTAACATAGAATGGAGACCTATATACTTGTCACTATCCGCCCTCGCGTCATGAAGCTGATGCCCGATAAAGGCGATCTTTTCCTGGAGAGTATCCCTCTCAGAAGTTATCTCTCTCACACTTCGTTTGAGTTCGAGAACTTTGGAGTCTTTGGCTCAGGGCTCCTCCCTCAGTAGGGCACTTTCCTTCTCAAACAGCATAAACCAGATCAAAGATGTCAAAACGTTGGGATCTGGCAAACAGTCAGGCAATAGCAAACAAAAACTAGGTAACCTGCTCAACGAGGCGAGTCTTCTCATGATCGTGATGGGCTGCCTCATCCTGAAGAGGGTGAAAGTCTGATTATAAAGCGCCCTGGCCTGAAGCATGAAAAAGACAAGTTAGAACGATAAAGATCAGGATGACATGCAGGATTTACAAAAACTACCTACTTACAAAGCCTGTTCATCTCACTGAAGACGAGCGAAGCCTCGATCTTGGGAATTCCCTCGGAAGCTGCTAAAGGCTTTTCAAGGGCATCTCTGCTTTCGATGGGCACCCCTGCATCGGAAGGTTCTTTATTCCAAGCATCTTGTTTTAAGATCGTTCCATGAGGAGAGTCACTCACCACGATAACACTAACAGGGCCAATCAGAGTCGCCTCTTGTCCCTGCAAAGCTCCAAAACCGGTTTCCTCCGAACCTCTTACCGAATGCGTCTCGTATCGAGGGATATTTTGGCCATCGGCCAACTTAGGAGGATCACCCGACACCCCCTTTGTAGCCTCTCTAGCCCAAAGTTGGACTGCGACAACATCAAGCTCCAGCTTGGGAGCCACCATATCTATGGCATGAGGGTTGATCAGGTTTTCCCCTCTCTCAGACGCCATCGAGAAATCATTTTCTCCATCACCTTCAACTCGGGGACTTCCTGATGCCTCTGGAATTAGGGTTGCGAGGTCAGCCTTAGTTTCTTCCACCTTGGCCTTCTTGGATTTTGAGGGTTCGTTTGACAGTTCCCTTTGTCTTTTCTTCCCTTCATCGGGTCCCGAGGTACCCTCTTCACCAAGCGATGCCCCCTTCATCAAAGGGATCTCCCCCAGAACTATACAAATATGAGAGGCAAGCACAGGGAGTAGGGATTCTATCAATAACGATTCTGATTAAAAGGAATGACTACCGCAGAAGTAAAGGCTCACTATGGTCTTTGGCTTCCCAACAAGCTTGGGACAGATCATACCATACTCGCTCAGCGTATGGGCAAATCGAGTTCAGCCGGCCGACCCAGCCCGAGAGGTTCTTGACCATACAAGGGTAAATTACTACAGCTGCTCCAGCAGTAGAAATTAAGCACCTATAAATATGTACATAAAAAGAAGCAAGGAAATGATAGATAGTGTATCTACTTACTTTCCATGTTCCACCTCTCAGGGAATGACATACTCTCCACCGGGATCAAATTCGAAGTCCTAACTCGAATAAAAAGGCCCATCCACCCCCCGTTCCCAACTTTTTCTATGCAAAAAGGGCCCTCGAAGCTCGGCAGCGGAGATTATTCAGACCCACATAGAAGATATGGGGGCTATACATCCTGATCATGTGATCGAGGGTGAAAGGCATCCCAAAATCATGTTCACATAGTACCTGATCATGTAGACAATACGCCAAAATGAAGGGTGAATTTGGCCGAGGGTCACTTGATACCATTGGCAGAAGTCGAGAATCACAGGATCAATCGGAGGCAAGGATGGCCCAACCGGCCCAAGGGTAAATGGGTAAGTATACACACTGAGAAAATCGGCTTTGTATGTCGTTATATACTCATGCCAAGTAGGGATCTCCATAATCACCGTGTCCCTCCAACGGCAGTCAGTCCTCACCCTTTCGATGTCTGTTATTGAGCTACTATACTAAAACACAGGCTCACGATGCCCCAGTTTCAAAGAGGGTTTCTCAACTTTGAAATCGGAAGTCGTTGCAAAAAATCCTGGAACGCATTCCTCAGCACGATGAGGCATTGCCACTTTGCCTTTAGACATGAGCAAAGAGGAGGAGGTCACATTCTCCAGAGAAATAGAGGCGGAAGTTTTCCCCATTCCTAAAAGATTTCAGAAAAGAAAGGAAAGTTGCATTTCGAAGAAAGAACAAAAATAAAGGTAGAAAGAACCTTTTTGGGGGCTTGGTGGTGCAATGAGTTGTAAAGAACGAGAAGGGAAGTATTTATAGAGGCCCCACACGCACGTTGAAGGAGGCTAAAGGATAGACAACCACCGTAATCAATGCTAAGGCTTTCAAAGGCTGTGCGTACACCATCTTTGGACACCGTATGACTGTCGTCATGACGGAAGTACCAGAGGGGCAGGAATTCAAAATTATTTCTTATCACTTTCACTCTAAGAAACGCGGGGACTATCTATATATGGTAAAATCGGACGGTCAAAGTTTTCGTCATTGTGGTGCCTCGCAAGCATATTTCACAGGTTTGAGACTAGGGTCAAGGTTCATCCTCGAGGGCTATCGGCGCTTGACCTTGGGGCGATGCAGACCAACGGCTATGATGTAAAAATAGGGAGTTCCCAAGATGCATAACTAGAGCTGACAAAGTCTAGTGAGCTAAATTCAGACTCGAATCATGACATCAACTAGTTGTCCCATCTCCATATCTTTGTAATAAATGTATTTGTACTATGTTGGGATTTCCACTCATATATAAAGGGTATCCTTGTCATTTTATAACCATCTGTTGCTCAATACTAAGAAACACACGAACATTCTCTCAGCTCTCCAATTTATTCTGTTGAGTTCATTACTTCATTTATTGCTTATATTTATTGTGTTATATTTATTGTTCTTTACCTATTGCCTATCATTGATCATAAAAGATCCATCATCATAGCTCTCATAACTGTTATTTCCCCTCGACTACCCCAAATCGGCCATCCAGCTCGACCCCGAGGTCTTGTAATCAACAACTCGAGACCCTCGATCTCCATCCATTTAGTTCGACTGTCATATCATTTTAAGTTATACTCTTGCCTTCTAATCTTTTTCTTAGAATCTATTGTCCAAACAACTAGCATAAAAATAGATCATGTATTTTTAGAATCTCACAATCGAATTTAATTATTATTACCATTTTCACGGTAAACAAAAACTACCACACGACATATACAAGTAAACCAACAAATATGAGCATAAATAACTCCCCAAAGACCCGGTAGTCACAAGTCACAAGCTCTAGGGATAAACTCTATTTGTCTCTATACATCAGTGTTTAGGAACAATAAGAAGAAATAACATAAAGGATAGAGTGGGACTCCGGGTATGCAGACACTGGCAGATGTACCTTGAATTCTCCGAAAATCGCAGAAAAGACTCTCGACTAATAGCGGGCCTAATAAAATGTACCAGGGTCTCTACACAAAGCATGTGCAAAAGAGTAGCATGAATAGACCACAACGGTACTCAGTAAGTGCCAAGCCTAACCTCGGTAGAGTAGTGACGAGGTCAGGTCAGGGCCCTACTAGGATATAATAATAAGGCAGAAGATATAACAATATGATGAATGACTGAGAGTTTAACAAAAAGACTTTTGTATACGGTAAATACGAGGGACCGATTTTATGATCATTTTGAGGCTCCAAAGATGCGTCTCTTAAAGCCCGAGGAAGGTCTCGAAAGCTCGACCTCGTAAAGTCTCTAAAATGCTTGTCTCAGATACAATACGCGTCGACGACGGCCATAGAAAAATGGGGAGTTCCCTAGGCACTTGATGGGAGTTGGCAGGTTGACATGCGCTCGTACCGAGGCATTAAGTAGTTGTATCAATATCATATCGTTGTAATAAATGCATCTGTACTATATTGGGATTCCCCCTGATATATAAAGGGGATCCTTGTCATTTTGTAAGGATCAGATACTCAATATTCAATACAAGAACATTCTCTCTGTTCTCTAAACTTAACATATTATCTTGCTCTCATTACTTGCATTTATCATACATAATCATTGTGTTCCATTTATTGTTCTTCATTTATAGTTTATTATTGGCCATAAAGAGTCGTCGTTGATTTTATTATAACTGTTAGTGTGAACATCTAATTTTTGACCACACCCAAATTCTATATTATTTTAGTGTAAATATTTCTTTTTAGGTCTAATGTTGATATTTTAAACTTTTATCTTACTCTTAATAGGCTTTATTTAGGAAAATTTAAAACTACAAAAATTATTCACTTATAAGTTTGGTTCTTATTTAAAATAAAAGAAAATTTACAATATTTTTTAGACACACACATATATATATATCTATAGTCTACAGTTAGTTAATTAATATTTTTTGTCTTAATACTTATTTGAATTCTATTTAATAAAAGAAAATAAACAAAAAAGAAGAAGAAGAAGAAGAAAGAAGCAGCAACTACTCACGTGTTTTGTTTAAAAACTTTGTAACAAATTTAACTTCCAATTCATCCACGACTCCTCACGTCCCAATCCCCTAAGTCCCCCCTCCTTTCACGTCTCACTGGCACACACACACGATCACACACATATATTTTAAACCACCTGCACATCTTTAACCTCACGACTAGAAATATTCATATATAGAAGTAGGGGGGCAGACGTAAAAGAAAAATACGAGAGAAGACCTAAAGAAAGATTTTATTTTCTAAAAACACATTGGCTAGTTTCAGTCTTCATAAAAAAAAAACCAATGATGTTTGAAGACACAATGGAGAACTATATCTGAGTTTTAGTGAAAGTTCCTTTCGAGTTCCGTTTCCTTTGAGATTAATCGGGGAGAGTTTTGCTCGTGGTTTTTCTGTTCGCGCTTCGTTGTTGCTGTTCAAATTCGACATTGGAAATTATTACATTCTTTGGATTTTCTATTATTAAAGAAACTATTTGCTTCAAAGGTCAGCATACTTACTTAATTTTTGTTACTGTTATGTGTAATGGAAGATATAAAGATTTGTTCAAGTCAAGTTTAATTTTTTTTTGTATTCTTTTGTCTTTGAGTAAAATTCGTTGCTTTCATCTTTATAATGCTTATATGTTAGTTTGGGGTATAAAAATATTAAAGCTAAGTTAAAAAAAAAACTGATTTTAAGTTTTAATAATATCCCTAGTTTAAATATTTATATATACATTTTAATAGAGAAGGTTCATGCTTCTAAATAATTTATAAGATTAAAAGATGTTGGCATAAATTTTGTGGTATATTGCAGACTCTTTAATTAGTAATAAATAATTCTTCTTATCATGAGAAAAGTTCTGTGTTTGTTTCATTTTTATTCATGATATTTGAGTTTGAAGGAAAGTTTATGAAACTGGACATCGATTGGTTTATTTGGATTAGAGGAGATTTAGGAAATGTCTCGCTATATTTTCTTGGATTGACTAGGTAGCTCAAGATATTTTATTTTACACTTTATATATTAAAAAAAAGGAAAAAGAACAAAAATAACGTTGGATAAGGTATTTGGAATTGTTAAGTTCACTAAGAAGTTTCTCGGGCTTAATAATTCCATATCTATCATAACCTTAAATTAAACTTAGGAAATGAATGACTTACAAATCGCTAGTATGCTTTAAGCGCGTATTAATAAATAAATTATCATGATTATTGTACACGTTCCCGTGACATAGTTATGATTTCCCAAATTAAAGATAAAGTATGCGTATGCGTAACTTTGACAAAACAATCTTAAAAATAATAAAGTGTTATTAATTGTGTACACGTACGCGTGACATGATTCCTAACACACTAAATAAAAAGAGTACACATACGTGTGGCTCATTTTACGATAATTCCATAATTACAAATAATCAAGCAATTAAAAGCGGTTTGAGGAAAAAGTGCATAAATTTCTCTAGAACATAAAATATCCAGAATTAGTTAACACAAGTATAATTATTAAAGCGACCGTGCTAGAACAACGGAACTCTGGAGTGCCTAACACCTTCTCTCGGGTTAACAGAATCTCGGGTTAACAGAATTCCTTACCCGGTCATCTGATTTTGCGGACTTTAAACAGAGTCAAATTTCCTCGATTTGGGATTTAAAATAAATCGGTGACTTGGGACACCATAAATTATTCTAAGTGACGATCTGAAATAAATAAATGATCCCATTTCGATTAATGTCACATAAATTGGAAAAACTCCTTTCTTTCTTATCCCCTGTGGAAAAAGGAGGTGCGATAGCTATGGCGACTCTACTGGGGAAGATAACCCAAAACTTCTGTTCTGGGTTTAGAACTCGAGCTTGTAATGTGATCTATACTTGTCTTTATTAATTTGATGTTATTACTGTATTTTTGGGCCTAATGTGTTAATCGTCGCTTATTTACCGCTTTGATATTATTTGAATTGTATTAAACTGTCTTCTTACGCCTCCCTTCTGGGTCTTCTAAATTTACGGTGCACACGTGCGCGTGGCCAACTTTTCTGTTAGAAGTCATACCAATTAGAACGAGGCTGGGACAAGTAACTAAGCCGGGTAGACTTTCGTGCTCCCGGTACGTTGCCCCCACCTCGGCTCGAGCTGTCCGCTTGGGTAAGCCCGGTCTAAAACACTCCCCCTAGGATTTAAACCTAGAATAGCATAGCCTCATGTCGGATCCCTAGTAGGAACGTTTGTTTGCATCATGTGCATTTGACTTTGGGGACTCAACACAAGGGTTGGGACCGTCGAGGACAGGTGTATCCGAGAAATGCAAGACCATCTTTATGCATCTTATGTGCTACTTGTGCATTATGTTTGATTCGATTTTTGCATGTTGACCAGTTTCTAAAAAATATATAAAAAGAAAAATAAAAATATAAAAATTGAGAAAAACCAGAAGGGAGAAAATAGGAGAGAGAAAATTTACCCGGTATTTACCCCAAAAAGATTATTAGAAAATAAGCCTGAATTTTTCAAAAAGTGTCATCCTATTCCTGAAATATTTACGAACTACGCAGGTCTGATTCTTACCGGATGTGAGATACGTAGGCAACCTTCATCGGGTCCAGCCCCTACTTTTTAAAAGTCTAAAAATATTTTCTTTTAACTTCTTCTCAAAATCCAAAAATATTTTTGTTCTTCTTTAAGAGTTTTCTTTCGAAAATTCCAAAAAAAAAACAAAATCCAAAAAAAATATTTTCTTTATTCTTTAGAAGTCTTTCTTTAGAAAATACCCACAAAAAAAAGTTAGTTTATTTACTTTATTCCTGATATCCCGAACTACGCAAGATCTGATTCATGTCTCCACATGATACGTAGGCAACCTACATCTGGTTCGATCGAATCATTTGGAAAAAAAAAAGAAAAAAAAAAGAGAATAAGGTGGTAAAAAAGAAAAAAAAAAGAAGAAGAGAGAGTGTTTATTCTAACATGCTTGTTGTTTTGAAATAAAAGCTAGTTAAAGGTGGTTGGTTTGTTGGTTTGCAATGGAGAGTCACGCAAACAATCCAAGATCCCTCTGAAGTAAAAGCATCTTCTCAACAAATGGAACAAGTACCACAATTGTTGATCTAAGGTTACGAAAAGGCAAGTAGACAAGTTGACGGTGAAAAATAAAAAATTAAGGAAAATGTGGGGTTGACTTAATCAGATTTGAGCAATAGAACATGGCCTGCTCGGGATGATTTGATGATGGGGAATATGATCCAACATTGAAAACCATAGTAGCCATTGCCACGGCAAAAGAGAAAAAAAAAAGGGCGCCAACCCAGAAACTTTTCCTATCAAACGGGAGTCTCGGTAGCTGGTCTTGCTATCTTTTTTGCCTTTCGAGTTATTTCAGTGTGTCATCCCAATGTTTTTACTTTACTGGCTTACATTCTGATGTAAACTCTTCTATCTTTTTTTTAAAAAATATTCAAATAAATGAAACCAATATTTCATCATCCATGAATGTCTCTTTTTTTAATCTTGTCACCTTTCTTATTCTCATTTTAGTTCTGTAAATGCAGATTTTAATAAAATGACATGCTTGTGGACTTTATGCCCAGATCCTAAAATGCTGTCAGATTTCGAAATAATAAACCAAGAAGCATAATGTGTTGAAGATAGGGCTTGTAAGAAAATAATCAAAGAATTGAAACGAAAATGAGATTCCCTCTGTTCGGATCATTATTGAATCCGAGATCGCTAATGAAGATTGAGTAAAGACTTGATTGAAACATTTTATTTGATTGATGGAAAGTGATTGGCCGGAGGCTACCATGGGCAGTTGTACAACAAATAATGGGCCATGCTTACAACAAGAAAGTACGTCCCAAGAAATTTGAAGTGGGCGAACTCATCCTGAGACATATTCTCCTGCACCATGAAGAAGCTAAGGAAAAATTTGCTCCAAATTACAAAGGTCCATACATTGTAACAAGAGTATTTCCCAAATGGAGCGTTGTATTTGGGAGACATCGAAGGAAATGTCCCCGAGATAATAGTCAATACAGATGCAGTCAAAAGTTACTATGTTTAACTCATTACTAGGTGTTAACATTCTCTGATTGGCATGACGGAGGCTTTCTTTCTCGCTACCCAAACACCATTAACCATTTTGCAAACCCTTTGAGATGGTTCCCCCTCCTTGATTACCCTCTTTGGAATCTGGAAGTTATTATTAAAAATAAAATGACAAAGAAAAGAAAAACAAAAAAAAAGAAAAAGAAAAGAAAAAAAAGAGAAGCAAAAGAAAAAAAAATGAAAACGAAAAAAAATGAAAAAAGAGTTCCCTGAACTACATTAGACTTGATTCCTAAAGGATACGTAGGCAGCCTCTCTCTAAGGTTCAGTCACACTAAAATAAAAATCCAAATTCTCAAAAAGTGAAACTGGGGCATATATTATAATGTTTCGGCAATGGTTTTGCCTGAAAGGTTCCAAAGTTATAATTCAATCCAAATTCTTTTTACCCAAATCCTTTCAAATCCTTCCGATCAATCGACGAAAATGTTCAAGAATTGGAGGATACTGTTACTTGGATCAGATGCAACCAAATGAGAGAAATAAAGTACTCCATCACTCGTTTTCTACTTGAACTACACGTGACCTGATTCCCTTATAACCCAGGATGTGTAGGCTACCAAAAACCAAGGCTCGATCACATCCTTTTCTTTTATCTTCTTTTTCTTTTAAATAATGGTGAGGTCAAAAATCAGTCACCTTGTTCATTTTCTTTGCCTGAAAACTCTTCATGTTTCCAAGCAAAGAGGGGCATGCTGTGAACACCTAATTTTTTACCACACCCAAATTCTATACTATTTTAGTGTAAATATTTCTATTTAGGTCTAATGTTGATATTTTAAACTTTTATCTTACTCTTAATAGACTTTATTTAGGAAAATTAAAAACTACAAAAAGTATTCACATTCTTAGAGTATAAGTTTTGTTCTTATTTTTAAATAAAAGAAAATTTACATATGTATATATAGTCTACAGTTAGTTAATTAATATTTTTTAGACACACACATATATATATATCTATAGTCTACAGTTAGTTAATTAATATTTTTTGTCTTAATACTTATTTGAATTCTATTTAATAAAAGAAAATAAACAAAAAAGAAGAAGAAGAAAGAAGCAGCAACTACTCACGTGTTTTGTTTAAAAACTTTGTAACAAATTTAACTTCCAATTCATCCATGACTCCTCACGTCCCAATCCCCTAACTCCCCCCACCTTTCACGTCTCACTGTCACTGGCACACACACACACAGATCACACACATATATTTTAAACCACCTGCACATCTTTAACCTCACGACTAGAAATATTCATATATAGAAGTAGGGGGGCAGACGTAAAAGAAAAATACGAGAGATGACCTCAAGAAAGATTTTATTTTCTAAAAACACATTGGCTAGTTTCAGTCTTCATAAAAAAAAACCAATGATGTTTGAAGACACGATGGAGAACTATATCTGAGTTTTAGTGAAAGTTCCTTTCGAGTTCCGTTTCCTTTGAGATTAATCGGGGAGAGCTTTGCTCGTGGTTTTTCTGTTCGCGTTTCGTTGTTGCTGTTCAAATTCGACATTGGAAATTATTACATTCTTTGGATTTTCTATTATTAAAGAAACTATTTGCTTCAAAGGTCAGCATACTTACTTAATTTTTGTTACTGTTATGTGTAATGGAAGATATAAAGATTTGTTCAAGTCAAGTTTAATTTTTTTTTGTATTCTTTTGTCTTTGAGTAAAATTCGTTGCTTTCATCTTTATGATGCTTATATGTTAGTTTGGGGTATAAAAATATAAAAGCTAAGTTAAAAAAAAACTGATTTTAAGTTTTAATAATATCCCTAGTTTAAATATTTATATATACATTTTAATAAAGAAGGTTCATGCTTCTAAATAATTTATAAGATTAAAAGATGTTGGCATAAATTTTGTGGTATAATGCAGACTCTTTAATTAGTAATAAATAATTCTTCTTATCATGAGAAAAGTTCTGTGTTTGTTTCATTTTTATTCATGATATTTGAGTTTGAAGGAAAGTTAATGAGACTGGACATCGATTGGTTTATTTGGATTAGAGGAGATTTAGGAAATGTCTCGCTATATTTTCTTGGATTGACTAGGTAGCTCAAGATATTTTATTTTACACTTTATATATTAAAAAAAAGGAAAAAGAATAAAAATAACGTTGGATAAGGTATTTGGAATTGTTAAGTTCACTAAGAAGTTTCTTGGGCTTAATAATTCCATATCTATCATAACCTTAAATTAAACTTAAGAAATGAATGACTTACAAATCGCTAGTATGCTTTAAGCGCGTATTAATAAATAAGTTATCATGATTATTATACACGTTCGCGTGACATAGTTATGATTTCCCAAATAAAAGATAAAGTATGCGTATGCGTAACTTTGACAAAACAATCTTAAAAATAATAAAGTGCTATTAATTGTGTACACGTACGCGTGACATGATTCCTGACACACTAAACAAAAAGAGTACACGTACGCGTGACTCGCTTCAAGATAATTTCATAATTACAAATAATCAAGCAATTAAAAGCGGTTTGAGGCAAAAGTGTATAAATTTCTGTAGAACATAAAATATCTAGAATTAGTTAAGCCAAGTATAATTACTAAAGCGACTGTGCTAGAACCACAGAACTCGGGAGTGCCTAACACCTTCTCTCGGGTTAACAGAATTCCTTACCAGTCTTTTGGTTTCGCAGACTTTAAATAGAGTCAAATTTCCTCGATTTGGGATTTAAAATAAATCGGTGACTTGGGACACCATAAATTATCCTAAGTAGCGACTCTGAAATAAATAAATAATTTCATTTCGATTAATATCACTTAAATTGGAAAAACGCCTTTCTTTCCTATCCTCTACGGTAAAAAGTAGGTGTGACAGTTAGTCCCTACATCGACTACCCTCGGTGAGGTATCAGATTCGACCCCGAGGCCCCGAATAAGAAAGCTCGAGGCCCCTATTCCCCGCCATTCGATTTGGTTATTACCTTGTTTTCAAGCTCTTATCTTGTTTCCAAGTACCTCACTTAGCATCTATTGCCTAAACAACTAGCAAAAAAATAGATCACATATTTTTAGAACCACAAAATCAAATCTAATTGTAATTATCATTTTCAAGATAAACAGTTTGGCACCCACCGTGGTGCTAAAAATAATAGTGATTATTTTTTTGCTGGTTCACTCCATAACGCAAGTCATCTTTCACACTTTTTCTTGTCCAAGATCTTCGATTTCAGGTCAAAATGTCTAACTCAGTAAATGGATATGAAAACAACGGTCTTGAGAACCACAGAGAGATTGGTGTAGCTGTTCCAGGTATTGGCGCACCGCCACTAAACCCTGAAGGCGTGCCAGATCCGATCCCCGTGGATGCAGTCTCACGTGATGCCCAACACGTCGATATAAGCTCCCTCACTAACAGGAGCATACACCAAGGAGACCAACAAGAGGCTTAGAAAAGCCCAGCTAGGGAAGAACAGGAGGTTAGCCTTCACGTTATTTTTGAAATGTTACAGGCACAACAGTTTGCAGCCGACCCCGCCCTCATAAAGTTGCTCGAGGACCTCACAAACAAGATCGAGTCGAGCGAGAAAAAGATAGAAGCCAATGATAAGAAGGTAGAAACCTACAATTCTATGATCGACCAAATTCCGGGTGCACCCCCGGTCCTGAAGGGTGTAGATTCGAAGAAGTTTGTACAAAAGCCACTCCCGCAGGAAGCCGTTCCAAAACCCATTCCAAAGAAGTTTAGAATACCCGACCTTCCGAAGTACAACGGAAGCTCGGACCCCAACGAGCACAACACTGCTTATACTTGTGCAGTGAAGGGCAACAACCTAAGGGACGATGAGATCGAGTCCGTCCTACAGAAAAAGTTCGGAGAGACGCTCTCAAAAGGGGAAATGATGTGGTATCACAACCTGGCCCCAAACTCAATAGATTCATTTTGCCATGCAGATTCCTTCATAAAGGCACATGCTGGTGCCATGAAAGTAGCTACAAGGAAATCCGATGTCTTCAAAATCAAGAAAAGGGAGAACGAGATGCTGCGAGAGTTCGTATCTTGCTTTCAGATTTAATGAATGGAACTACCTCGGGTATCTGACGATTGGGCAGTGCAGGCCTTCACTCAAGGTTTAAACGAGCGAAGCTCGGTAGCCTCGAAGCAGCTGAAGCAAAATTTAGTCGAGTATCCCGCTATGACTTGGTCGGATGTTCACAACCGATATCAATCGAAGATCAGGGTCGAAAATGACCAACTAGGAGCCCCCTCGGGCTCGGTATATCCTAATAGGCTTCCGGCAAAGGAGTAAAAGCCGAACAAAGAGAGATACCAACCATACACCGAAGATAAAAGAAATGCCCCAAGGCGAATAAGATAGCAAGATGTAAGAACTGCATCCCCCTAAAAACGCAACGAAGCATGAGATTGTATGAGTAGGGTACGAGCAGTTTCAATAAGATGTCTATTATTTCTTTCAGCTACCCCATTTTGTTGAGATGTGTACGGACAAGAAGTTTGATGAATAATCCCATGAGATTTCATAAACTGCTGAAATATGAAAGACAAATACTCTCAGGCATTATCACTACAAAATGTGCGAATAGAAACCCCAAATTGATTTTGAATTTCAGTGTGAAAGGTCTAGAAAATAGAAAACAACTCAGATCGATTTTTTATCAAAAATATCCAGGTGTACCTAGAATAGTCATCAATAAAACTAACAAAGTAGCGAAATCCTAATGTAGAACTGACCTGACTAGGACCCCAAACATCTGAATGGACTAAAGTAAAAGGTGACTCTACTCGATTATCAATATGTCGAGGGAAATGGGAGCGAGTATGCTTACCGAGCTGACAAGACTCACACTCTAGAGCTGACAAATGAGATAAACCAGGTACCATTTTCTGAAGTTTTGACAAACTAGGATGTCCCAACCGTTTATGTAATAAATCTAGTGAATCAGTAACAAGACAAGTTGTTGAAGGAAGACAAGATGTGAGTCCATGTAATTTAACAATAATAAGGTAATAAAGTCCATTTGATTCACGTCCAGTACTAATGATCCGCCCTGTACTGCGTTCATGTATAAAAACATGGTCATCAAGAAATAAAATGACACATTTAAGTGATTTGGCTACGCGACTAATAGTTATGAGATTAAAAGGACTATTAGGGACATAAAGAACTGAATCTAAAGGTAAGGAAGGAATTGGGCTTGCTTGACCTATTGCAGTTGCCATAGTTTGAGACTCATTGGCCATTGTAACTCTTGGAAGAGATTGAGAATAAGAAATAGTAGTGAAAAGAGATTTGTTACCAAAAATATGATCTGATGCACCAGAATCAATGACCCAAGACTCAGAGATGAAGATTGAGAGACACAAGTCACGCTATTATCTGTTTGAACAATGGAAGCTATCTCAGAAGATGTCTGCTTACCTGCTTTGTACTGAAGAAACTCAAAATAATCCGCTAAAGAAACCATCCGACTATTCGAAGTATCGGTTCCCATGTCGCTATAATTAATAGTAGTAGGGTTAACTTGAAATAGTGAAAATTAGTAACTCCGTTGGGAAAACTGAAGAAATCGCTAAGAAAACACTATTTACAGCAGGAAAACAGAACATTGTTCTGCACCGGAAAATACTGTTCACGCCAGAAATACTGTAGCTCTCGGAATATTACTGTAGCAGCCGGAAAAAAATTCAAAGTGGTCGGAATGAAATAAAAACTGTAGGGGTAGGATCGAAATTATTAGACGACCCAACTGTTCTGAAGAAACTTTTTCAAAAAATGGCCGGAAGTCCACTTTTGAAATCACTGTTCACGCCGGAAAAATATAAAAGTGGTCAGAATTTGGTGTAACCTGGATGGGTAGGCTCAGAATTATAAGGGGAACAATCTGTCCTGAAGAATCGTCACCAAAAAATGGCCGCAAGGTGGCCCACACGACGTCGGAACTTTGCAGGAAAATTTTCTTCCGACCGCTACACTACCACCAAAGATTTTCATTGGGGTTTGGTCGCCGAACAGTGACTACTCTTGTGGTAGTGTTGGATTTTTCACAACATGAGCCGAGACAAAGCAGACGCAAAATAACTTTGAAAAGTCGCCGGAAAATAGGGTTTCAGTGACTGATTTCACATCCCGGAATCGCTGGAATTTATGCACAATGATAAATCTCTCACGATAGCTCTGATACCATGTGAGAAGGCACGGGAAAAAATATGATATATTGATATTGTGTGTTCAATACAATACAAGAGGTCCTTATTTATAGCTATACTATACATGGACATATTACTCGTATTCTAATGTGGGACAAGACTAGATTATGTACATATCTAACATGTACTATCGGTGGTTTCGTCACAGGTTTAAGATCTGCTGCAAAGCAGCCCATATCTTCAGACATTCTTCACCTACAAAGTAGGGTATACACAGCTCACTGACTGTTGAAGACTCCACCTAGTCACCAGCTATTGTTCTCCAGATTTTGGTTAACTATATACGTTCATACCATTAGCATGCAAAAGATATTAATATAAGAGTTCTCTTTAAAACACCAAAAAATGTTTATACTCAAAAAATATATATATTATTTATTGAATTAAGGGAGATTTTTCATCTGTTTCTTACAGTTCTGCTTTATCTTTTGCCTTTTTTGATAGGTTCTTGATGAAAAAGAATTTGGGACTCTAGCTTCTATGATTAGGGACTTTTCAAGTTCTGGTTATCGAATTAAGCATTTTGATAAACTAAATGATGAACAATTGTTTTGGGACGATTTTCTGTTTATATAAATGGAAAATTGGCAACTAAATTACAAACCAACTCTATTAATTAAGGAAATAGAAACTAGTAACTCTCCATGGGAATGGATACCTGCAGAAAAGAGAGGTTTGCAGAGGAGAAGAAGAAGAAGAAAAAGAAGGAGAAGAAGAATAAGGAGGAGGAGGAGGAGGAGGAGGAGGAGGAGGATGGGAATCAAAATTAGGGAACTTGGATTTGACAAACTGATAGTCTTCCCAAGTTGCATCCTCTGGCGCCAAATTAGAGGAGTAAGAGGAGGATGGGAATCAAAATTAGGGAACTTGGATTTGACAAACTGATAGTCTTCCCAAGTTGCATCCTCTGGCGCCAAATTAGACCACTAGACGAGGACCTTGATAGCAGCTGTTTTACCTTGTTTCACCATTTGTCTTTGCAATATGTGAACAGGTTTGACTAGAAATTGTCCATCTTCACCGATCATAGGCTATGAAGTCTGCACCACCACACCAGTGTCGACCTTCTTTTTCAACAAAGAAACATGAAAAACTAGATGGACCTTAGAATCAGCAGGAAGCTCAAGCTTGTATGCCATCTGACCTATCTTCACAATCACTTTATAGGGACCATAGAACTTGGAATTGAGCTTCAAATTTCTACTCAAAGCCAATGAGACTTGTCTATATGGTTACAACTTCAAATAAACCATGTTTCCACCTGAAAAATCCTTTTGATCCTCCTAGCATCTGCATAAAGTTTCATTTTCTGTTGAGCCTTGCTCAAATTATCTTGTAGGAGTTGTTGCATATGTTGTCATCTCGTAACCAAGTCATCGATAGTAGGAACAGTGTTGTCAACCAAGTGGCCTAGAGAAAGTTGAGAAGGACAATAGCCATATAAGGCTTCAAATGGGGTGCTCTGCAGGCTGGTATGGAAGTTAGAATTGTACCACCACTCCGCTAGTGGTAACCATTGCTTCCATTGGATTGGTCTGTGAGAAGTCATACACCTCAAGTAGTTTTCAATACATTTGTTCACCCTTTCTATCTGGCCATCACTGTAAGGGTGATATGCTATACTAAAATGTAGTTGAGTACCCAATAGTCTGAAAAGAGCTTGCCAGAAGTTGCTGAGAAATATCCTATCTCTGTCAGTGACTATGGACTCGGGTAGGCCATGTAGAGTGTGAATCTTCTTAAAGAATTTGTTAGCAACAGTGAGGGTAGTATAAGGATGTGCCAGTGCCATGAAATGAGCAAATTTGGATCTTTTGTCGACAACTTACCAAGATAACTTCCTTACCTTTAGACTTGGGTGATCGTTCAATGAAGTTCATGCTTATGTGTCTCCAAGATTGATCTCGTATGGGGAGTGGTTGAAGGAGGCCTGGATAAGGAACAGTCTTATCTTTGTTACATTGACAAACAGCACAAGCAGCTACATGTTGAATAACCATCTGTTTCATGAGAGGCCAATAGAACACTTGAGATAATCTTTTGAAGTTTCCCAGCTGGCCAGAGTGCCCACCTAAGGGTGAATCATGGAAGGTAGTCAATAATTGTCGTCTGAGATCACCAGAAGCTCCAACATATATTTTTCCTTTTTTTTTCTAAGGATGTCAGCTGAGTAATGATATAGGTGAGGTCCAACAGGAGCTATCGATAGCTCAGTAATGAGTTCAACTACTTGGGAATCTCCTTCATAACTTTTGCTGATGCCTAATATCCATCTTGGCATTGTAGTGCTAATGGCCTGTAGAGTAGTTGTTGGATAGCTAGCACCAACTTCTTCGATGCCCTCATACTTCCGGGATAATGCATGTATCTACAACTCGATTCTTTGCTCCCTTCTTGTACTGGACTTCATAGTCTAGTCCAAGTAACTACGTCAAGCCTTTTTGTTGTATTGTCGTGGTAACCTTCTGTTCCAACAAGTACTTGTGGTTGTGGTGATCGGTCCTCACTATAAAATGCCTATATTGTAGATAGTGCCTCCATTTGTCAATAGCACTGAGTCATGCCATGCATTCTTTTCATAGATTAATCTACCTCTGTGCCTTGGAGCCAACACCTTGCTAAAATAGGTTATAGGTCTACCCTTCTGCATCAATACAGCCCTTATCCCTGAGTGACTTGCATCTATCTCTACAATAAATTTCTGATTATAATCAGGTAAAGCAAGTACAGGTGTATTAGTCATAGCCGCTTTTAAGGTCTCAAATGATGTCTCAGCTTCTTCAATCCATTTGAATGTATCCTTCCTGAGCAATTCAGTCAAGGGCCTACAGATGATGCCATAGTTCTGGACATATTTTCTATAATACCTTGTGAGCCCAACGAAATCTCTCAGAGCTCTTACACTAGATGGTTTAGGCCACTCTATCATTGCTTGAATCTTCTCTGGATCAGTAGACACTCCTGCAGCAGTTATCACACGGCCAAGATATTCTACCATGGGTTGTCCAAAAGAACACTTAGACCTTTTGGCAAACAACGAGTGGTCCTTCAATATCTCAAAAACTATAACTAGGTGACTGAGATGTTCATTTAGTGACTTGCTATAGACCAGTATGTCATCAAAGAAAACCAAAACAAACTTCCTAAGATGGGCTTGAAATACCTGGTTCATCAAAACTTGAAATGTAGCAGGTGTATTGCTGAGCCCAAAAGGCATCGGTTTGAACTCATAATGGCCTTGGTGGGTTCTGAATGTTGTTTTGTGCACATCAGCTGGTCTCATTCTGATCTGGTGATACCTGACTCTCAGATCAATTTTTGAAAAAATCATAGACCCTTGTAGCTCATCTAACAAATCATCCACTATAGGAATTGACTATTTATCTTTAATTGTAATCTCGTTCAAGCCCCTGTAGTCTACACAGAATCTCCATGTTCCATCCTTTTTCTTTACTAATAAAGCTGGAGAAGAAAAAGGAAATTGATTAGGTTGTATAATCCCATGGCTCATCATATCTTTAACTTGCTTCTCTAGCTCTTCTTTCTGGAAGAAGTTGTATCTATATGGCCTTAAACTTATTGGTGAGGCCCCACTCTTCAAAGGAATTGTCTAGTGGGGGTATTGTTGTAGGCTCCGCAAACACTTCTTCATTTTTGGCCAGCAACTCTTGAATAGCAGAATCCACCACTTCTTGCTCTTGATTCTGTTCCACTTTGAGTAGAAACAAATGTGCCATCATCCCCTGTCCTTTCCTCAATATTTTGCCCATGGTGCTGCCACTTATCATACTAAGTCTTCCCCTTTCAGGAATGGCCTGTAAGACCACTTTATCGCCCTTCTTCCCAATGGTAACAGTTTGCTGCTCATGGTCAAATGTAGTGGGGTTAAACTTTTTCATCCAGTCATTGCCCAGCACTATGTCACACGCTCCCAACTTGATGATCCTCAAGTCCTCCTTGAAGGTTTTACCAGTCATCTTCCAAGTGAACTCAGGACAAGTAGAACTACAGTACATATAATTGACATCCGCAACAGTCACTCTAATTGGAGTAGAGTACACTGGATGATATCCAGTTTCTTTCACTGTCTGCTCATCTATGAAACTATGGGTGCTACCAAAGTCAACTAGCACACTCAACTTTCTATTCTTGATAATTCCATTTACTAATATAGTATTTACTCCAACACTGTTACCGGACAATGCACTCAAACAAATGGCTTCTTGTAACTCAACCTCGATATCACCTTCAATAACAATCTCATGCTCAGATGCTAACTCTGAGGACACTGGTTCACTTTCACATGACATTCAAATCTAGTCGAGCTACAATGTTGACCAAATAGTAAGGTTGACATTCAAATGAATTTGCCAAAGGCTTCATTCCTTACTGTATCACATCTAAAAGCTTAAGTTGTTAGAGATGGTATACTTTTATTACATAATCATGTCTTCAATACTTATTAATTAACACATTGAAAGACATATCTATACATGATCATTAAGGATATTTGATGTCATTATTTTTACTGGAAATATCTGCTACTATGGATCTCAAAAGCTGTATACTTTTGTTTTATTTAAAATGTGGTATCCCGTTGAAGTTTCAAAGTGTCTCCTAAACTATCTTCACTTGTTTCCTGAACAGATGCAAATAATTTCCATAATTAGAATTCAAATTAGTACAACCAAGTCCTAAAATACCTACATCGCATGTATGGTAAGCATTGGGTACCGCTTGAAGACGGATATGTCAAAGCAAGACGAAGAGTCAATGTTACATAGGTGACTACGCCTGTAAGTTTTGAAATGTCAGTAATTTATCAGCCCAAAAAAAAAGTGACTACGCCACTGTGAAATAAAAGATTTGATCTAAATTCCACCTTTTAATTCATGAAAATCCACCTTTACAAGATGGACCATCGAATATTCTCTTCTATTGCTCAACTGTAAGACCAACTTTCTCTTGGTGTTTCTCATTAATTGAGTATCTCATTAATCTTACAATGCTGTTCTAAATCTAAAAGTAGAAAAAAGAGTATCCTTTATGTCACTTCAACTAACCAATGCAAGGTTCAGAGCGCATATTCTATTTACAAGAATCTTTCTCCAAAAAGGAAAAAAAGAAAGATAGGAGGAAGAAGAAAAACTTACAAGAAGCAAAAGTGGCATTCAATTTTCAGATACAATACAAGGAGAGGGGGGAACTAGCTTGCTGAAGGGGGCTGGGCGTGAGCATAGGTGTTGACGGAAATGAGAAATAAAGAAGAAATAAGATGATGAAGTTGTAATCTTGTTCTAATATTTGTAAGGGTCTGTTTGTAAAGTCACGGCTACTTGGAATTGGTGTAATTACTAGGGTAGTAATTATACAACCTAGTAATTACACAGTTGTGTCATTACGACTACCTGCTTATTTGTCATAGTACTAGTCTTAGAGTACGCGCATTGCGCGTGCTACCCTACCTCAATAAATATAATATTTTAATTACATAATTTTTATATTATTATAGTTTAAGTTATCAAAAATAAAAGGTAAAGTTAAAAATTGTAAGTTTCTAAAAATGATAATTGTTGATCCTATTTAGCTAACTCAAAAAAGAAGAAGAAAGAAACTCTATCCCATATAAGTTCTTAATTATCTCATTCAATTGACAAAAGACGTCTTCTTTTTGCTCACGAGCAAAAATTTGTTCTATTTCTTTAATATATAAGAAATACCATAAGAATTATTTTCAACATATTAAAAAAAAAAATTACTATCACAAAAAGTAAATTCAACTGCTATATTTTAATTAATCTACTCTTTTTGTTTTTAACTTTCCATGTATCATGAAATTATATGTATAAATTTATTCAAGAGTATTATAGAATTTTGCAGTTGATGCTTATTACTATACTATAATCGATTTTGCATTAATTTTTATTCATTCCACCACAAATGCTATTCCTATAAAAAAAATCTAATTTTTGCATCTAAAATTTGTCAACTGAAAAAAAGGGTTTACTTATATGATGAATTTGGAAAGAAATTGAATGGGATTTATGTTTTTAATTTGTTAATTCAAAATTTTAATATTAATTCTTATTAAAAGAAATGATTTAATTTTTGTTGATTGAAATTAATAATACTAACTCACTACAAGTTTTAAATATTTGACTATAGTTATAATTTTATTTAGAATTATATTTTTCAAGAATAATAAATCAATCTAATATTTAAGTTTGGATATTTGTATTTGTGTTTTTTTAACTATTGCCAACAGGCCAACACTTCTCTCTCTTATGTTTTTATAGTTATTTGTTGAAATTATTGAGGTGTAGGTAATATTATAGTATGAGATAAATTTTACAAATTAATATTAATAATTAACCACTCTCTCATATTTATTTGAAAAGTCTTGTTCATGTCTACAATGGTTTCCATCATCTAACTTTGTGGCATTTATATTTTTCCTCCTTGTAATAGCACAAGTAACATTAAGTTGGTCTATATAAGGAAAACCACATAAATTAGTAACAATTTTTAAACGCACGTACCACTAATATTGGGGTTGTTGATAGTTTTTCCTTTTTTTTTTAACAATTTATTTTTCAATTGATTTTAATGTCCTAATTAATATTAGGATTTCTTACCTAGTTCAAATAAGGAAGAATTTAAATCACAAAATTTAGTTGATCTAAAATTTCTAAATATTAGGAAACAATTTTAAATGTCGATTTTGTCCAATATTAACTCTATTTTAAAGGGGTAAAAAAGGCGAACGACATTTCGCTAAGGACCTTCGTGATTTTAATATAGTATAGATAATTACAGTGTAATTACAAGTTTACTGTTTGGTTGCACAAGTGTAATTACACAGTTAAATTAAATTTTAAATGAAGTAATTATCAAATCTTAACAGTTAATATATTAAATATATGCCTAAAAATAATTTATATATATATATGTAAAAATAATTTATATATATATTTCAAATTAATAATATTTAGTTTAGATACTTACAAAAACTAAAAATATACGTTTTGTAAAAACATCATGGAATTCATGTTTGATAAAATAATTTACTAATATATATAACTATAATATCATAACATTATTCAAATATTTGACAATACTAATCTATCAATTCTAACTAAAATATGAACAACATGTAATGTGAGGCAATACTACCATAACAAGTAAATTGGAACCATGAATATAACACATTCAAATAACATATGTCAAATTCCAACATAATAATAGCAAGATCCACTATGCAACTTAAGAGTAGGAAACACAATAAATTTATAACCACATTCAACATTGAAATTTTACTTTAATTGTATTACTCATTATATGTCAAGTTTGTTAAGGACTCATTATTTCTAATATTAGTATGTGTAGTTTCAAAAACTAAAAAATTAAAATAAATAAAAAATAAAATATAAGCAATTACATGGAATCACAAGAAGTAAAGATAGAGAAATAAAAGATAAATAATGTACAAAGAAAAATATGTTTTAAAATTTCAAAAGAAATTAAAAAGTAAAAATAAAATTTAAAATAATAAAAAAAAACGAAAAGGAAAAAAAAAACTAAAAAGCAACGTTGTAATTACACAGTATAATTACCACCAATTCTCACCTCTCCCTTGAGAATTGGAGAGTGTAATTACACCCCTCCGATTACTCAATTCCATGCTGACCAAGTAATTACTTGGCCAAACAAACATGTCAAACTGTGTAATTACACCCAAATCCATTTTCAAGGTGACTTTCCAAACAGGCTCTAAATCTCTTCTGGATTTTTTTTTTTTGTGTGTGTGTGTGTGGAGGGGGAGGGGGAATAGAAAGTTTTCTCAAAGACACTTCCTTTAACAGAGTAATAAAAAACTTAGCTAAATTATGTGTTAGTTTATTTAGACTTCTAAGAATATAAGCAAATTTGACATAATCAAACAAAGTTGATAGCTTCCAAATATCTTTACAAGTCACCTTTATCTCCAATGAGGTATTAATTTTTATCTAGATCATATCAATAACACTCTCTGCATATGATAGAACCTTCATCTTCTTTCAACAATGTATAATTGCATGTTCAAGAGTCATTCTTATCGCAAGCGCTTCAGCAGTCATGACTTTTCCCACAAACTAGATTGAGGATTCATGGGCATGAAGGAGGTTCGCAAAGCTATCTAAAGTTGCAACACCAATACTCACTCGTCTAGCATCCACATGTAGACATGCATTAGTAAATAATAAAATACCATCTTTGTGGTTTGTTAGTTGAGCCGTAAAACAATTCTTATTTTTGAGAACTAGTAGATGAGCAAGTAGCTAAAATTTCTCTATACTCATGATAATCAAATAGAGGCTTAGAAACAATATCATTTGGTTCCAACCTATCTTGATTAAAATAGCAGGCATTCCTAGCTTTTCAGATTTGGCACATAACATTAAAGCTTAAATTTAGTAACTCTATTGACTCAGAATATTGTCTAGCATCTGAAACCATCTTGTACCTCCAAATTAAAAAATCATTAATATTTTCTAAAGCATGGCACTTTATAGGACTTAGTTTCCACACAAGTTAAGAACGAGGACATGACCTAAATATCAAATGCTCAACATCCTCACCTTCAGTTCCACATATTTTACAAATTTTCTCCACACTCGGCATTCTCTTAGCAAGATTATTACTTACGGGTAAGGAATTAAGCATATATTTCCTTAAAAAATATTTAAGTTTATTTTTCACTCCTAAATTTTATAGTAAGTCCCAAAATGACATAGGAAAGGAATGACAACTTGATTGAGCATCTTAACTATTATTGAATTTTTTATTTAATATTGTAAGCACGTGATTTTTGCCCTATATGAGAATTACTCCCAAAAAATTCAAAATAAAATGATTTTCCTTGGTGTGCAATGTTGTGAGATTTTGTGATATTTTTGGATAATTATTTGTATTTATCTGTGCTTGTTTATTTGTTAAATTAATAAAAAATACAAAAATATGTCGCATTTTGCAGGTAGGATTTAATTCTACAATTTGTTAGTAATTAAGTTTGTTTACAAAAAATAAAAATTACAAAAATAGGCATCTTTTGCATTTTTAGCATTTAATGTCCAAATATACAATTTTATGCTTAATTGTTACTTAATTATGCATTAATTGTTATTGGGAGTTAATTTGCGCTTTTATAACTTAATTTATTTCTTAATAATAATTTAAGTACTTTTATAATTTAGTTTTAGAAAAATAAAAGAAGAAAAGAGAACAAAAATACAAAGAAAAATCGGATTGGGTCATTTCTTCAAATTTCAACCCCAGGCCCAAATAATTGCCCAACCTTCTCCATGACCCGGTCCACTTCAAACCGGGTCGACCCGGTCTGCCCCATTAACCCAAAGACCCAAACCCCTCTTCATTTTTCATTTTTGTCCAACACAAAAGAAAACAAAAGAAAAAACCCAAAAACCCTAAAAAAGAAAAACCTAAACCATCCGCCTCCTTCCCTATCTTCTTCTTCCCCAAACTCAAAAAAACACACAACCATGGCAGCCTTTCCACCTACTCACGCCCGGAACAAGCTCCAACACCATCGTCGCTGCCTCGTCGAGCTCAAGCATGAGCTCGCATGGTCGTTGGTCGTTGCCCTTACTTCATCTTCTTCGTTGAGCTCAAGTTTGAGCTCAGGCTGCTATGGCTGCCCCACACCGTCCAAACGACGAGCACTGCCATGGCTGCACCAACGAACCAGTCCAGCGTTCCAGCTGCGCCATGAACGACCCCGCCTCAGGCTGCGCCATCCTCGCCATGAACGACCCCGTCCGCCAGCGTTCCAGCTGCTTCTGTGTTCAACCTCGCTTCCATGGCCAAGCTGCTTCCGCGTCCGTTTCTGCCTTCTGCTTCATCTTCTCCATCAAAACAACCAAACGCACCCCCAGCTGCTTCTGTTCTGCCGCGTCAACTGCTACTACTGCTTTGGCGTGGCTTCAGTTGTTTCTTAGGTTCGTGTTCGTCATCGTTTGTTCGAGTTTTGGTCGAGGTTCGTCAAAATAGTCCGTACGTATTTCGTTCAATCCGGTTAGTAGATTTTGAGTTTTATTTTGTCCGTATTTCGTTTTGATATTTCTCGAATCTAAATTCGGTAGATATTTGATTTTTGGTTTTGTTCATGTTCATATGTTTTGTTGAATTAATTTTCAGATTTCAAATAGAAACTTAATTAGTTATTTTTCATGTTTATTTCATGTTTGTTTTATTGTTTAGGTAAAAATTTGTTAGTTTAATGTTTGTTAGATTCAAATTGAAATTTAATTAATTATTTCTTCAATTTATTTCATGTGTTTTATGTATTTTTCAGAAATTATTAATGTTGTTGAATCATTTAATTCGTCATGTTTGTTGTTTAAAATAGATTTTAATGTATGTTTATTCATTGTTTGAAGTTCGTCCAGTAAATTAATTTGAGTTTGTTTTGCTTTTTAATTTGTTGATTTAATTTGAATCATGCATTTTGTTGTTTGTATTGTTGTCTCTTTGTTCATTCATTTTTGGTCTAAGTTAACCAGGATTGGTTCCCAATATGGTTAACTTATTCCCATTAATTTGAATTTGTTGTTCATCTGTGTTCATATGATTTGTTGTTGAAGATTGTTGAGAAATTGGTCATCTTGGCTATATTTTGGTTAAGTTATGATTAATTGATTGTTTAGAGCTGATGGGGGTAGTTTGGTAAATTGCAGTACGCTCAGGGGTAAAATGGTAATTGCAATAAGGTCGGAGGGGTAATTTGGTAATTGAACATTATTGTAATTCTTTATGTAGGCATGGGGACAAAATATAATGGGGTGAGGTTTTGATATATTTGTTTAACATAATGTGGGACAAAACATAATGTAGTGGAGGGGAATATTGCATTTGTTTATATTAAGCATGGGGGACAAATTATAATGGGTTGGGGATGATGTATTTATTTAATGTTAGACATGGGGGACAAGATATAATGGGTTGAGGTTGATGTATTTATTTAATGTAGTGGGGGACAAAGCATGCCATGAGAGAATATTTGGGGTTGGGGATTCAAGACTTGTCTTGCTATATATAGAGTCATTCTTGACATTAAAAGAGGACATTGGAGAGAGAGTTTTGACTTGAACATAAAAAGAGAAAAAGGAAGACTTGAGAGAAAAAACTTAGACTAAACTTGTAAGATTTTTTTTGAGGATTATTTTGAGAGAGGAATACATTCTGAAAATCTGAAGAGAGTGTGATAGAGTTTAAAGAGAGAAAACAAAAACAAAGTGAGAAACGAGTTTAGTTTCGGGTTTTAATAAACGCGTGGTTTGTTGCTGTTTAGTTGGTTTACAAACTTTGGGTTTGTTCTATTTGAGTTGTTCGTTTTTCTTCAAAGTTTTCTGGGCCTTGAATCTGATTCGAATTGCTGTTGTTGGGTTGTTGTTGTTGCTATGTATTTACACTATTGCTGCTTCTACTGATCTTCATCTTCTTTCCTTGCTTTCCAAATACCAGGTACACAAACTGATACACTGGTTCATCTTGTAAGCCACTCGAAGCATGAATGCAAAAAAATGAGAAAGATTTGAAGTTGTAATTTAATGTAGCCTTTTCTTTCTTTTCTGTCTGTATGTAGAATATTCTATGTGTTGTCATGCAAACTCCTTAAACAACTCACTTTTGGAACTTAACCATAATAACTCGAAAGTATGTAAATAAAGTAGGACCTTATCTTCATTTATTTTAGAAAACAAAAAAAATAGAAAATGTAGTCGTGCTAAGATTATCCTTTTAAAAAATAATGAGACGAGCCTCGCCAAATAAAAATACAAATTGTGGGGCCCTCAATAATTGATCATAATAAATACTTAGAATTTGAGATGGACTGTTTAGTGAATTTCACTGCCTTCCCCAAAGATAATAACGCGTTAGACTCTTTAGGCGCGACTTAATTAAATTACATTCTTAAATTCGGGTGCGCATTTATGTGACCCAAATTCAAATCTCAACGGAGTCGAAATGTGTTAACAACTACGGGTGCATTGATTGTGACGTGGTTCGAGATGCATTTTCACGACGTTGCAATTCTATAAAAATAAATGATAATAATAAAAGCGGTTTAAACTTAATAAAAGCACATAAGTCACAACATGTATTTAAATCAGATACTTAGCCATTATAACAATTTAAGCGACCGTGCTAGAACCACGGGATTCGAGGGTGCCTAACACCTTCCCTCGGGTCAACAGAATTCCTTACTTAGAATTTCTGGTTCGCAGACTTCATTTGGAAAAGTCGAAAATTTCCTCGATTTGGGATTCAAGATAAACCGGTGACTTGGGACACCAAAAACCAAACATTTCCCAAGTGGCGACTCTGAGTTAAATAAATAATCCCATTTCGAATATTGTCACTTAAATTGGAAAAACTCCCCTCGCGCATTTAACCCTTCGAGGCGGACGCGCAAAAAGGAGGTGTGACAGCTCTGGCGACTCTGCTGGGGATTAAACCCAGAACCACTGGTTCGGGGTTCAAGAATTCGAGCTTAGAATAATTGTTATATTTGGCTTTATTATCTGATCTTTATTACATGTTTTGGCATAACGTGCTAAATGTTGTCTTTTACCGCTTTGATATTATCTGAACTGTATATAAACTGTGCCGAAACCCTTCTCTTCTTACCTCCGGGGAGAAGCTCGCTGGTCGAGACTCCCTATTCTGTTAGTGTCAATACCTGAAATAAGAAAGAGGCCGGACAAGTTACAAAGCCGGACGATCTCGCGGGTCCCCGGTACGTAGCCCCCTCCTCGACTCGAGTTGTCCGCTCGGGTACACAGTCTAGAACATATACCCAGGTTATAAACCTAGTATAACGAAACCTCATGTCGGATCCCTAGTAGGAACGCTTATTTGCATCATGTTGCATTTGACTTAGGGGACTCAACACAGGGGTTGGGTCCGTCTAGGACTAGCAACCTGAAATGAAAAGACCATCCTGTTGCATCCTATTTGTTTCCGTGCATTTATTTGTCTCGGACATGCATGCTGACTGACTTTGGAGTATTTGAAAAATATAAAAAAAAATAAAAAAAATAGCAGTGTATAGGGTTAATTTTCCACTTTGAAAAAATAACAATGCCCAATTACTGTCAAAACTCTGCCGAAATTTTGAGATAATAAAAAGGAAAAATGTTTTATTTTCAATAATTTGCTTTACTAAGAAAAAGAAAAACAAAAAGATAGAAAAATAGTCTTTTATTTTTGGAAAGTTGTTTGTTGAAAAAAAAAGGAAAGAATTTTGTTCTAAAATAATTTGGTTAATTTGACCGAACTACGCGGGTCTGATTCTCACCGGATGTGAGATACGTAGGCAAACCTCATCGGTTTCGACCGCAATTTTCAAAAAATCCAAAAAAATATTTTTCATTAGTTCCTTCTTTAGAAATCTTTCCTTAGAAAATTCAAAAAAAAAAAAAAAGAGAAGAAGCTTTTAAAACTCAAAAAAAGGGGGTAGTCTCCTTCTTTCTGAAGTATTTCATATGGAAAAAGAAATAAAAGAAAAAAAATAATAAAAGAAATAAAAAAAAATTCAAAATCCAAATACGGGTTTCCTTTGTTTTGAAGTATTTTTAAAAAAAAAATCAGAAAAAAGAGAATATATATATATATATATATATATATATATATATATATATATATATATATATATATTCATTCTTTCTAAGACTTTCCTTCTTTAAAAGTCTTTTTTTCGTAACTGTCATAGAATTAAAATTAAAGTCCAAAAATATTTTCATTTTTTCTTTAGAAGTGCTTTTGTAAATTTTTTAAAAAAAATAATCATAAAAAATAAAATAAAAAATAAACTCGAAAATCCAAAATATTTTCTTAAAAGTGCCTCTTTCGAAAATTAAGAGACGACAGCCAAAATCTAAAGAAAATATTTTTTTTTCTTATTTAGAAAAAGAGAGAACAAATGAAAATTCAAACAAAAATATTTTCTTTTTTTTTTTTACTTTTAAAATTCTCAAAGTTCCAATCAAAAGAAAAGGAATTATTTTTTTAGAAGTCTTTCTTTCAATAAAATAGAGTCAAATTCAAAAATCCAAAAAAAAAAATATCCTTTTCTTCTTTTAAAGCATTTTTTTTAGAAAAATCCAAAAGAAACAAAAATCCAAAAAAAAACCTTTATTCTTTTAAAGCATTTTTTTAAAAAAAATTCCAAAAAGAAAAAAAAAGAGTTTACTTACTCTATTCACGATCGACCGAACTACGCCGGTTTGATTCTCACAGGGTATGAGATACGTAGGCAACCCTCTCGGGTCCAACCTCCCCTTTTTCAGACATAGCCAAAGTGTCAGAATTTTAATTTATGAGTCAGGTGATGCCGTTTTGCCAAGAATAGCCGAATGTTCCCAAAAGGGACGCCGGAAGCTGACTTTGCACAAACAGCCATTTTTGGTCATTTTTTGACTTTGACCAATTTGCCCAACAGCCTTGGAAACCTTGTCCCCGAGGCTTTGTAAGGCCGTATTCCCAATGTCGGGTCACCATTCTGAAAAAAGGGTCATAAGTAAATTAAGTGATGCTGTTGTTGTCAAAAACGGCCAAATGTTCCCGAAAGGGACGACGGAAGGCTGACTTTGCGTAAACGGTCACTTTCAAATCATCTTTTGAAGTTTTGATCGAGTAACCCTCACAGCCTTAAAATCTTCATCCCCGAAGTGCTGAAAGGCCGTGTTCGAAAATAGGATTTTTCTTTCCAAAAAAAAAAAATAGTCAAATCTTTTTGAGCCAAATCATTTTTTGCTTAAATCACCCTAATAAATGTGCCGGATGAGCACAATGCTAAATGAACACTTGTTTCTTTATTTTTACACTTGTTAGTTTCGAACTACGTAATGATCTGATTCACGCGGCATCGTGATACGTAGGCAATCCTCATCGGATCCGGTCACATTTTTTAACTGCAAATATTGAAAACAGTAATAAAAAGAGAAAGAATGAATAAATAAATAAATAAAATGATAAAAAAATATAAAAAAATAAAATAAAAGGGGAAGCCTAAAAAAGCCGGAATGACGCCTGTCTTCGTTGCAAACATGTAGAAATTCATTTAACTGTATAGGTGCATCATGCCCCAACGTGAGATTGCCTATCTGTTATTTGTTTCGAACTAACCGCTTGTCTGCTGTTGAGTCTCCCAGGTTTTAGAAAGGTAGTTGGTTTGGTGGAAGTCTGGCCTCACATTCATATTTCACGAGGTCAAAAGGGAGTGTTCAGTTACCCGTTATTAAGACAAAAGGGGGTATTCACACTTACTTCACAAGATCGAAGGGGAATATAGCGATGTCTTCGAAAATTCCTTTGCCGACAATTCCCGTCCCTGAGGAGAGTTCGATCTCGGCCGTCCCAACTTTCGAGTCAGCAACTGCTGAGGAAAACAGAATCCTGAGGCTCCGCATGATGGAGGTGTTGGATGACTGGCATAATGGAAGGGAACCACCAAGTATTATCCCTGGATTCCCTGAGTTGTTCCACAGAACAAGTGGGACTTCGAACATTCCCATAAGCTACCCAGCTACCCCGTTCGGGTACCCGGCCATTTCAGCCCACTCTGCAGGATCACCCTCTGAGTCTTGCCCTTGGATGTCAACGACGGATGTCGCTACAAGCATCTTCACCGCACCGCCCTGTCCAATCATGGCACAGCCCACAACACACAGGCCCAATTTTGACTCTTCCTCATTCACCTTTCAAGCACCCTCTTTCTCACTGGAACCAACTCGGTTCACCACCAACACTCCCCCTCAACAACCTCAATATGAGTTTGCACCGGAGCAGGACCAAAACCCCAAAATTGCTGAACAAGATGAGATGGCCAAAAGAATGAGGAGCCTTGAGCAAAATTTGAAAAACATGCAAGGTTTGAGCGGACAGAAAAGCGTCTCATATACCGATCTATGCATGTTCCCTCACGTGCATCTACCTGTGGGTTTCAAAACTCCAAAGTTTGAGAAGTACGACGGGCACGGCGACCCCATTGCTCATCTCAAAAAGTATTGTAACCAACTACGAGGAGCCGGAGGCAAAGAAGAATTGTTGATGGCGTACTTCGGGGAAAGTTTGGTAGGAATCGCTTCAGAGTGGTATATGGACCAGGACATATCTCGTTGGAATATATGGGATGATCTTGCCAGAGACTTCGTAGGGCAGTTTCAATATAATATTGACATCGCACCAGACAGAAATGCCTTGTCAAACTTAAAGAAGAAACCCTCGGAAAGTTTCAGAGAATACGCCATCAAATGGCGCGAGCAAGCGTCAAGGGTAAAACCTCCCATGGACGAGATAGAAATGGTCACTACTTTCCTCCAGGCTCAAGAGTCCGACTATTTCCAAAACATGATGTCAGCCATGGGAAAGCCTTTCGCAGAAGCGATTAAAATTGGGGAGATGGTAGAGAATGGTCTGAAAACGGGTAGAATTTTGAGTCAGGCAGCCATAAGGGCAACCTCCCAAGCCGTCCAAAGCGGGGCTGGAGGAATGGCAAGAGGGAAGAAAAAGGAAGAAACATCTATGGCGGCGTCAGAAACAGGAGAATATCATAATCCCAGGCTTGGTTCTTCGGAAAGAACCCCGCAACATTATTTCCCCCACCAAAATGTGACCTACACTCCTCAGCCCTACATGGTCATGAGCACCCAGCCTTACGTCCAGCGGTCACAGCCAGCCAATCGGGGCCAAGCTCCACATCCCAGAAATCAGCCTCCTCACCAAAACCGCTACAATCCTCGACCTTCCCAGAATAATTTCTGTCCTCGGGAACCACCCAGGAGACCCAACTATACACCAATCGGTGAACCCTACTCCACCATATTCCCTAAGCTTGTCCAGATGAATTTGTTGCAGCCCATACCGCCAAACGGGCAGAACCCGGGATCACCATCATATCAGCGGGGTGTCTGATGTGCATACCATTCAGGGGTAGAAGGGCACGACACCAACAACTGCTGGACATTGAAACAAGCTGTAGAGAATCTGCTAGACCAAGGGAAGATTATGTTGAAAGACGAGGATATCCCAAATGTGACCAATAATCCGCTGCCCGCCCACAACAACAGGCTGATAATTGGGATGATTTGTGAAGACAAGGAAATTGATCCGGCGCTTAAAGCCATAATTACTATTGCTAATAGAGAAAGGGAGCCCAGGGCAACCCCGGAGCAAGAAAAAGGAAAAATTGATGTATCCAAGCAGGCCTATATGGTATGGGGGATGATCAAACCACCTCGGCCGAACGAGCCAGTGTTTGTGGGACGCATACCACAGAAGCCAAAATACAGCAAAGAGGAAGATGATAAGGTGTTCCCGCTCGAAGAGAGTGAGGAAATATGTGAGGCGATGAGGAAAAAGCTATGCGAAATACACATGGTCCAACCAGGAGAGGGCACTAGCACCGCTGAAGTATCGTACATGGGACCAAGTGCCAAGCTTCAAAACTGGAAGGCTACGCCATTCTTGATCAAACGGAAGTCCTAATGAACCTGTCTTGCCACTTTCTCTGCATCACGAGCTACCCCAGGGTGTGACTCAGATGTTTTCTTTAGTTTCCTGTTTTTAATTTCCTGAATGTCAACCTTTTTCTTTATCTTCCCCAAAATTCCAAGAAATGAAATCATGTTTCATCGCTCACTTTCTTCTTCTATATTTTCTTTTTGTGTTCTCTTCAATTCTGATAATGCAGCTTTAAATAACATGACATGCTTGCGGGCTTCATGCCCGGATCACAAGAACTCCGTCAGACTTCAAATAATGAGTCAAAATTTGAAATATAAAGAATTTGAAAAAATAGGAACAACTAAAGAAAATTGGTTCATGGTTTGGAAAATGTCCGTCACTAAAGCAGAGTTTGAGGGCAGTAAATGGGTTTAGACCCGTACGGAATGTTAACCTTAATGACTGCGGTTTGTCACGAGCAATTGTACCAACAAAGAAGGGTCCATACGTCATTGGAAAATATTGCCAAGAGGAGCATTCGTATCTGGGCGACGTCGAAAGAAATGACGTCAACCCTGCTCGGAAAGCAGATGCAGTGATATGTCTAAATCGCTCTGGCGATATCTTTGCACAGTTTGAGATGACGAAGGCTTTCATTCTCGCCACCCAAACACTATCAACCCTTTGCAAACCCATTTGAGCCGGTTATTCTTCTTTGATTACCCTCTTTGGAACCTGAAAAAATTATTGAAAATAAAATGAAAAAAAAAGAAATTGAAATGAAAAAGAAAAATGAAAAAAAAAAAGAAGAAGAAAGAATTAGAAAAATAAAAAATATATATACAAAATAAGAGAGAGAAAAGATACAATGAAAATGAGAAAAGAAAAAGGAAGTGAAAAATATAGTAAAACAGAAAAAAAAAAATTCAAAAAAAAAAACAAAAAAAAAAGTAGCCTGAACTACGTTTGACTTGATTCCGAAAGGATACGTAGGCAACCTCTCCTTGGGGTTCAGTCACACCAAAACAAAAATCCAAGAAGTCCCCCAAAAGTAAAACTGGGGCAGAAGTTATAATGATTCGGCAATGATCCCGCCCAAAAGGTTCCAAAGTTGTAGTTCAATCCAATTTCTTTTCACCCTGAACCTTTGTCCAAGTCCTTCTGATCAATCAACAAAGTGTTTAAAAATGGGAAGATGGAGTTATTTGGGTCTGATACAACAAAATAAGAAGAATAAAATGAGAGAGTCTTGTCGGTGAAAACCTTTGGGCACCGTGAGGCGACGCGAGAAGAGAAATCGAAAATGAGAGAGTTTGTTTAGTAAAAACTCGCAAAGAGTGCTATCAGGCGACAATAAGAAGAGAAATGAGAGAGGTCGACTAGCGAAAACCCGCAAAGGGCGTTGTCGGCCAAAAAGATGATTCCATCTCAGAAAGTTCTGGAAAGGTTCCCTGGTTTGAAAACATAGATCCGTTTTGGTTCATGAGGAAATGCAAGTTCTTGAAGGTCGGGCATCCAGTCCAAAAGGCATGTCATGTCAGTTTGAAGCCAGCATACACTCCAGATAAGTCCTTCTTTTCTCCCCGAAAGGGACGCTTCTCTTTAAACTCATATGCTTTCCTTTTGCATAGTTTTCTTTGAGTCCCTTTTGATCTAACTCTAATTCCATAACAATTACAAAGAAAGGTAGCAGGACCGGTTTTTACAGGGCCCCGTCTGGCAAGAGTCAAATAAAATGTACAGCCTCAGTGGCGCGTCAGTCCCATCCCGACTGGCCATGGTAGTTGATTTGCTTCCAAAGTAAAGACGTTCGAAAGAAAAGAAGAGCCTACGAAGGCAAAATAAAGTTGGAGAGGTTAAGTCCCACGCGATTAGCCACTGCGGTTTAGGTTTGAGGATCAAAATCCCTGACACAAAACCGACAAATCCCCACAGGGTCTCCCTTTGTAAAAATCCCCACAGAGTCTCCCCTTGTACAATTCCCCAAAGAGTCCGCCCCAGCACATCCCCAGCGAGTCTACTTTGTAAAAAAAAAAATCCTCAGAGAGTTCGCTTTAGACAAATCCCCACAGAGCTTCCCCTTGTACAAATCCCCACAGAGTCTCCCTAATAAAATCCCCACCGAAAATCCCCAAGCAGAACGGGACGGAAAAACCAAAGCCTTACAAGGCAAATCATCACAAAATCTGGAAACGCAAGTCTGAGTAGTCCAAAGGGTTTCGCATGTGAATCCAATCAATGGCAGAGTTTCTCAACAAGAATTAGGCCAAGACAAAGCAATTGGAACGGTCAAGGCCCCCAAACCAACTGTCGTTTTCAAACTGACAATTTTTCTTTGTTTAGGAAAATTGAGACAGGTGCAATCCAAAGCAACCGTGCAAGAAGCAGGTGTAGCCCAAAAGAAATAAAGCGCGCAAGCATTGAAACAGCCTTGCAGCGGGAAAACGACCAAAGGTAAGTTTCCCCCATAATTCTTTCGTGCATTTTGATAAATAAAAGGAAATAAAAAAGGGGGAGAACCAAAGAAAAGAAAGAAGACAAGGAATAAAAATGAACATCCCAAAAGAAAAACAAATCATGGTAGCATAGGACCTCATTCCTCAACTATCCCGGTATAAACCCCGGATCTCCCTGGCATAACCCAAGGAAATTTTTCTATCCAAATTCCCGGCATAACCCGAGGACTCTTTTCCTTTTCGGCATAACCCGATGACTTCCCCGACATAACTCGAGGACTCTTACCTTTTTCCGGCATAACCCGATGAATCTTTCAGCATAACCCGATAAATCTTCCCGGCATGATCCGATGAATTTTCTGGCATGATCCGATGAATCTTCCGGCATAACCCGATGAATCTTTCCGGCATAACCCGATGAATCCTTCGGCATAACCCGATGAATCCTTCCGGCATAACCCGATGAATCCTTCGGCATAACCCGATAAATCTTCCCGGCATGATCCGATGAATTTTCCGGCATGATCCGATGAATCTTTCAGCATAACCCGATGAATCTTCCGGCATAACCCGATGAATCTTTCTGGCATAACCCGATGAATCTTTCGGCATAACCCGATAAATCTTCCCGGCATGATCCGATGAATTTTCCGGCATGATCCGATGAATCTTCCGGCATAACCCGATGAATCTTTCCGGCATAACCCGATGAATCCTTCGGCATAACCCGATGAATCTTCCGGCATAACCCGATGAATCTTCCGGCATAACCCGATGAATCTTTCCAGCATAACCCGATGAATCCTTCGGCATAACCCGATAAATCTTCCTGGCATGATCCGATGAATTTTCCGGCATGATCCGATGAATCTTCTGGCATAACCCGATGAATCTTTCCGGCATGATCCGATGAATCTTCCGGCATAACCCGATGAATTTTCCGGCATGATCTGATGAATCTTCCGGCATAACCCGATGAATCTTCCGGCATAACCCGATGAATCTTTCCGGCATAACTCGATGAATCTTTCGGCATAACCCGATAAATCTTCCCGGCATGATCCGATGAATTTTCTGGCATGATCCGATGAATCTTCCGGCATAACCCGATGAATCTTCCGGCATAACCCGTTGAATCTTCCTGAGCATTTTTCATTTAGCCAGCATTAGGGCTCCAACCCTGAACTGAGCATTGCCTGTTAGTCAACATTAGGGCTCCAACCCTGAACAGAACTTTTTCATTTAGCCAGCATTAGGGCTCCAACCCTGAATTGAGCATTGTCTGTTAGCCAGCATTAGGACTCCAACCCTGAACTGAGCTTTTTCCATTTAGCCAGCATTAGGGCTCTAACCCTGAACTGAGCATCTGTCTGTTAGCCAGCATTAGGGCTCCAACCCTGAACTGAGCATTTTCCGTTTAGCTAGCATTAGGGCTCCAACCCTGAACTGAGCTTTTTCCATTTAGCCAGCATTAGGGTTCCAACCCTGAACTGAGCATTTTCATTTTAGCCAGCATTAGGGCCCCAACCCTGAACTGAGCATTTTTACCTTCGGCGACATTAGGGCTCCAGCCTCTGCGTTGCGTTTTGCAGACTAGTTTTTTCCAATCCCCTCATCAGTGTTGTAAATTTTCATGACAATTAACTCACGAAATTTTCCTAGTGAAACTGGGGCAGAAAATTCCGTTCGTTTGTTTTGATTGTTTCAGCAGATCTGACCCTGAGGTGCATGGATTGAGACGACCTGCTGGATGAGTCTCAATCCAGAATAAAGAAAAGAAGAAAAGAACAAAAGAAAAAAAAGGAAGAAGATGTTCCCACATATTGGAACAAACAAAGGGTAGGTCATTCAAAATTGGATCAAATTCCCTAGCTCCGCCAATCCCATTTCATTCAATACTGCAGAAATAAACAAGCGCCTACAACTTGCAAGCATCAAGATTCGGATCGAAGTCTACAAGCAGAATCAGCTAAGACCCAAGATCAAGTTGCAAAAGAATTATAGATAGGAATCTTGTAACTAGCGGTTGACAGGCATAAGTAGTTAGATCAGTTTCAATTTCCTTTGGTTGTAATAAGGAGGTCAGTAAAGCGGTAGTAGCAACAGCAACAACAGTAACAACAAGCATTGCAATCCCATGATAGTCCCAGCTACCAAATTTTCCGAACTACATTAACCTGATTCCCCTTTAGCCAGGGATATGTAGGAAACCTTTGAAGCAAAGGTTCGGTTAGATCTTTTCAAAAAAAAAAATGCTTCACACGGAGTACTCGGATGGACAAAAATCGCTCACTTTATCTTTGCGCGAAAACCCTTCGTGTCTTCGGGCAAAGAGGGGCAGCTGTAAGCACGTGATTTTTGCCCTATATGAGAATTACTCCCAAAAAATTCAAAATAAAATGATTTTCCTTGGTGTGCAATGTTGTTAGATTTTGTGATATTTTTGGATAATTGTTTGTATTTGTCCGTGCTTGTTTATATGTTAAATTAATAAAAATTACAAAAATATGTCGCATTTTGCAGGTAGGATTTAATTCTACAATTTGTTAGTAATTAAGTTTGTTTACAAAAAATAAAAATTACAAAAATAGGCATCTTTTGCATTTTTAGCATTTAATGTCCAAATATACAATTTTATGCTTAATTATTACTTAATTGTGCGTTAATTGTTATTGGGAGTTAATTTGCGCTTTTATAACTTAATTTATTTCTTAATAATAATTTAAGTACTTTTATAATTTAGTTTTAGAAAAATAAAAGAAGAAAAGAGAACAAAAATACAAAGAAAAAATGGATTGGGCCATTTCTTCAAATTTCAACCCCAGGCCCAAATAATTGCCCAACCTTCTCCATGACCCGGTCCACTTCAAACCGGGTTGACCCGGTCTGCCCCATTAACCCAAAGACCCAAACCCCTCTTCATTTTTCATTTTTGTCCAACACAAAAGAAAACAAAAGAAAAAACCCAAAAACCCTAAAAAAGAAAAACCTAAACCATCCGCCCCCTTCCCTATCTTCTTCTTCCCCAAACTCAAAAAAACACACAACCATGGCAGCCTTTCCACCTCCTCACGCCCAGAACAAGCTCCAACACCATCGTCGCTGCCTCGTCGAGCTTAAGCATGAGCTCGCATGGTCGTTGGTCGTTGCCCTTACTTCATCTTCTTCGTTGAGCTCAAGTTTGAGCTCAGGCTGCCATGGCTGCCCCACCCCGTCCAAACGACGAGCACTTCGAATAGTCCAAACTCGACGAGCACTGCCATGGCTGCACTAACGAACCAGTCCAGCGTTTCAGCTGCGCCATGAATGACCCCGCCTCAGGCTGCGCCATCCTCGCCATGAACGACCCCGTCCGCCAGCGTTCCAGCTGCTTCTGTGTTCAACCTCGCTTCCATGGCCAAGCTGCTTCCGCGTCCGTTTCTGCCTTCTGCTTCATCTTCTCCATCCAAACAACCAAACGCACCCCCCAGCTGCTTCTGTTCTGCCGCGTCAACTGCTGCTACTGCTTCGGTGTGGCTTCAGCTGTTTCTTAGGTTCGTGTTCGTCATCGTTTGTTCGAGTTTTGGTCGAGGTTCGTCAAAACAGTCCGTACGTATTTCGTTCAATCCGGTTAGTAGATTTTGAGTTTTATTTTGTCCGTATTTTGTTTTGATATTTCTCGAATCTAAATTCGGTAGATATTTGATTTTTGGTTTTGTTCATGTTCATATGTTTTGTTGAATTAATTTTCAGATTTCAAATGGAAATTTAATTAGTTGTTTTTCATGTTTGTTTTATTGTTTAGGTAAAAATTTGTTAGTTTAATGTTTGTTACATTCAAATTGAAATTTAATTAATTATTTCTTCAATTTGTTTCATGTGTTTTATGTATTTTTCAGAAATTATTAATGTTGTTGAATCATTTAATCCGTCATATTTGTTGTTTAAAATAGATTTTAATGCATGTTTATTCATTGTTTGAAGTTCGTCCAGTAAATTAATTTGAGTTTGTTTTGCTTTTTAATTTGTTGATTTAATTTGAATCATGCATTTTGTTGTTTGTATTGTTGTCTCTTTGTTCATTCATTTTTGGTCTAAGTTAACCAGGATTGGTTCCCAATATGGTTAACTTATTTCCATTAATTTGAATTTGTTGTTCATCTGTGTTCATATGATTTGTTGTTGAAGATTGTTGAGAAATTGGTCATCTTGGCTATATTTTGGTTAAGTTATGATTAATTGATTGTTTAGAGCTGATGGAGGTAGTTTGGTAAATTGCAGTACGCTCAGGGGTAAAATGGTAATTGCAATAAGGTCAGAGGGGTAATTTGGTAATTGAACATTATTGTAATTCTTTATGTAGGCATGGGAGACAAAATATAATGGGGTGGGGTTTTGATATATTTGTTTAACATAATGGGGGACAAAACATAATATAGTGGAGGGGAATATTGCATTTGTTTATGTTAAGCATGAGGGACAAATTATAATGGGTTGGGGATGATGTATTTATTTAATGTTAGGCATGGGGGACAAGATATAATGGGTTGAGGTTGATGTATTTATTTAATGTAGTGGGGGACAAAGCATGCCATGAGGGAATATTTGGGGTTGGGGATTCAAGACTTGTCATGCTATATATAGAGTCATTCTTGACATTAAAAGAGGACATTGGAGAGAGAGTTTTGACTTGAACATAAAAAGAGAAAAAGGAAGACTTGAGAGAAAAAACTTAGACTAAACTTGTAAGATTTTTTTTGAGGATTATTTTGAGAGAGGAATACATTCTGAAAATCTGAAGAGAGTGTGATAGAGTTTAAAGAGAGAAAACAAAAACAAAGTGAGAAACGAGTTTAGTTTCGGGTTTTAATAAACGCGTGGTTTGTTGCTGTTTAGTTGGTTTACAAACTTTGGGTTTGTTCTATTTGAGTTGTTCGTTTTTCTTCAAAGTTTTCTGGGCCTTGAATCTGATTCGAATTGCTGTTGTTGCTGTTTATTTACACTATTGCTGCTTCTACTGATCTTCATCTTCTTTCCTTGCTTTCCAAATACCAGGTACACAAACTGATACACTGGTTCATCTTGTAAGCCACTCGAAGCATGAATGCAAAAAAATGAGAAAGATTTGAAGTTGTAATTTAATGTAGCCTTTTCTTTCTTTTCTGTCTGTATGTAGAATATTCTATGTGTTGCCATGCAAACTCCTTAAACAACTCATTTTTGGAACTTAACCATAATAACTCGAAAGTATGTAAATAAAGTAGGACCTTATCTTCATTTATTTTAGAAAACAAAAAAAATAGAAAATGTAGTCGTGCTAAGATTATCCTTTTAAAAAATAATGAGACGAGTCTCGCCAAATAAAAATGCAAATTGCGGGGCCCTCAATTATTGATCATAATAAATACTTAGAATTTGGGATGGACTGTTTAGTGAATTTCACTGCCTTCCCCAAAGATAATAACGCGTTAGACTCTTTAGGCGCGACTTAATTAAATTACATTCTTAAATTCGGGTGCGCATTTATGTGACCCAAATTCAAATCTCAACGGAGTCGAAATGTGTTAACAACTACGGGTGCATTGATTGTGACGTGGTTCGAGATGCATTTTCACGACGTTGCAATTCTATAAAAATAAATGATAATAATAAAAGCGGTTAAAACTTCAATAAAAGCACATAAGTCACAACATGTATTTAAATCAGATACTTAGCCATTATAACAATTTAAGCGACCGTGCTAGAACCACGGGATTCGAGGGTGCCTAACACCTTCCCTCGGGTCAACAGAATTCCTTACTTAGAATTTCTGGTTCGCAGACTTCATTTGGAAAAGTCGAAAATTTCCTCGATTTGGGATTCAAGATAAACCGGTGACTTGGGACACCAAAAACCAAACATTTCCCAAGTGGCGACTCTGAGTTAAATAAATAATCCCATTTCGAATATTGTCACTTAAATTGGAAAACCTCCCCTCGCGCATTTAACCCTTCGAGGCGGGCGCGCAAAAAGGAGGTGTGACAAACATCTCTTTTGCTAAATGGTATCCTGATTTAACTTTATAATTTTCAGATTTTGTACACAGCCATATTAATCCATCTACTCCTCGTGTTGTGGAAATAGGAATTGATAATATAGTATATACGTAATCTGATTCAAAATTGGTAAAGAGATCTTGAATTTTTCATGTATGTCCCTCTTCATCAATTAAATCAGAAATTTTTAAATCTAAATTCATATTTGCTTGATAGTTTTCGGGATAAAACCATTATTATTCGGAATCCACGGGTCCCTCCATACACTTAAATTTCTTCCTTATGAGACTCTTCACTTCAACCCCATGATCAATAAATCACGACCCCATAAGATACTCGGCTTTATCCAAGATCTAGAGAAAGATGATTGTCACGATCGGTGCCTTACCCAACCGAGTACAATATAACGTATCTTTCTTATTATAATATTATGGGTAAATGGGTCGGAAGGGTCGTCATGATATAACCGGAATATAAAATAAGGGAATACTCAACATAGGATGATCCAACATGTAATACAAACTTATACATGTGACATACGGGCCGATAAGACTAAAATGATCACTCGTACACTGAACATAGGCCGACAAGGCAATACAATCTTTCATATACATGACATCTGTCTACAAGCCACTAAGAGTACATAAACATTATAAAATTTGGGACAGGGCCCCGCCATACCAATCAATACATGTCCAAATCATACTAACCAAATAGGCAACTACGGAGCAAGTGGAGTGCACCAACACCTTCCGCTGAACTGATAACCTACTAGGAGGACTGTCAACCTGTCTATCGTCACCTGCGGGGATGAAATGCAGTGTCCCCAGGCAAAAGAGAAGTCAGTACGAATAAAGTACCGAGTATGTAAGGTAGGAAAGCATAAATAAAAGTAATAATGTAAAGAGAGATAGAGGAGATACAACCTGTAGCATCTAAGTACCTCTGAGGGATACTGACATGAAATGCATGATATATATATATACATAAATTTTTAAAAACATACGCTTCTATGGGTATCATCATCATCATCATCATATTGTACCCAGCCTCGAAGAGGACTCGGTAAAAACATACCCGGCCATCATAAGACTCGATAGAATCGTACTCGGCCACGTGGAGCTCAGTAAACCCAACTGATCAGTGTTTGCACAATAAGTATCGTACCCGGTCGACTATATCGCGGCTCGGTAGAGTAAAATAGATATTATATATAATGCATGCTGGACTTATGGAATCAGGTTCTAAACCTTTCGGAGCGACGTAATGTCGTTGCACCTTTGATTACCATTATGGACATCCATACCACTAATATGAACCTCAGTAGGATCATTCCTTTATGGTGTGCCTTGTGAGATTTATACCGATCACCAGAGTTTGCAACATCTGTTTAAGCAGAAGGATCTTAATTTGTGCCAGAGGAGGTGGTTAGAGCAGCTGAAGGACTATGATATCACTATTTTGTATCACCCGGGCAAGGCCAATGTGGTGGCCGATGCTTTGAGTCGTCGGGCAGAGAGTTTGGGTAGTTTGGCTTATTTATCGATAGCATAGAGGCCCATGGCGATGGATGTTTAGGCCTTGGCCAGCTAGTTTGTGAGATTGGATCTTTCGGAGAGCAGTCCTGTTCTAGCTTGCGTGTGTTCTCGGTCTTCCTTATTTGATCGCATCAGGGAGCGTCAGTTTGATGACCCTCATCTACTTGTCCTCAAGGATAAGGTGTTGCACGATGATGCCAGAGATGTGACTATTGGTGATGATGGGGTATTAAGGATGTAGGGTCGGATTTGTGTAACCAATGTTGATGGGCTTCGGGAGTTGATTCTAGAAGAGACCCATAGTTTGTGGTATTCCATTCATCCGGGTGCTGCAAAGATGTACCAGGATTTGAGGCAGCACTATTGGTGGAGGCGGATAAAGAAGAATATAGTTGGGTTTGTAGCTCGGTGCCTTAATTGTCAGCAGGTGAAGTATGAGCACCAGAGATCGGGTGGGTTGCTTCAGCACATAGAGATTCTGGAGTGGAAGTGGGAGCGGATCACCATGGACTTTGTAGTTGGGCTCCCACGGACCTTGAGGAAGTTCGATGCCATTTGGGTGATTGTGGATCGACTGACCAAATTTGCGCATTTCATTCCTGTGTGTACTACCTATTCTTCGGAGCATCTAGCGGAGATTTATATCCAGGTGATTGTTCGTCTGCATGGTATTTCAGTTTCCATCATTTCAGATAGAGGTACTCAGTTCATATCACGGTTCTAGAGGGCCGTTCAGCATGAGTTGGGTACTCAAGTGGAGTTGAGTACAACATTTCACCCTCCGACGGACGGACAGTCCGAGCACACTATTCAGATTCTTGAGGATATGCTATGTGCATATATGATTGAGTTTGGAGGTTCTTGGTATCAGTTCTTGCCATTGGCGAATTTTGCCTACAACAACAACTATCAGTCCAACATTCAGATGGCACCGTATGAGGCTTTATATGGTAGGCGGTATAGATCCACGGTGGGTTGGTTTGAGCCGGACGAGTCTAGATTATTGGGCACAGACTTGGTTCAGGATGCTTTGGAGAAGGTTAAGGTGATTCAGGATAGACTCTATACAACCTAGCCAGACAGTAGAGTTACACGGACCGGAAGGTTCATGATGTTTCCTATATAGTTGGAGAGAGGGTTCTGCTTCGGGTTTCACCTATGAAGTGCGTTATGAGATTTGGGAAGAAAGTGAAGTTGAGTCCGAGGTTTATTGGCACTTTCGAGATATTGAGACGTGTTGGGGAGGTTGCTTATGAGCTTGCCTTACCTCCCAGCATGGCAGGAGTACATCCGGTATTTCATGTTTCGATGCTCCGGAGGTATCACGGTGACCCATCGCATGTGTTGGATTTCAGTTCAGTTCAGTTGTACAAGGATCTATCTTATGTTGAGGATCCAGTGGCAATATTGGACAGGTAGGTTCGAAAGCTGAGGTCAAAGAATATTGCATTAAAGAAGGTTCAGTGGCGTGGTCAGCCGGTCGAGGAGGCGACCTGGAAGACCGAGCAGGATATGCGCAGCCGTTACCCTCATCTTTTCACTACTACACATATGTTTCTATGCTTGTTCGAGGATGAACAAATGCTTAAGTGTAGGAGGATGTAACGAATCGGTCGGTCGTTTTAAGAATTTATGCCCCGATTCCCTATTAACTACATTCCCCGTATTTGTTTCTGCTATTATGAGTTACCGGGAGGATTTATTTGGAGTTTTAGAGAGTTTTGGGACACTTAGTCCTTAAATGAGAGTTTAAGTTGTAGAATTTGGGCCGTAGTTAGAGCAGTGTAAAGACGACATCGGAATGAAATTTTGACGTTTTTGATAGATCCATTGGGTGATTTCGGGCTTAGGGGCGTGTTCAGATTGTGTTTTGGAGGTCCGTAGCTTATTTAGACTAGAAATGCCGAAAGTTGAATTTTTGAAGTTTACGGTTTGATAGTGAGATTTTGATATCGGGGTCAGAATGGAATTCCGGAAGTTGGAGTAGCTCCATAGTATTTAACGTGACGTGCTTGCAAAATTTCAGGTCATTCGGACAAGGTTTGATAGACTTTTTGATCAAAAGCGTAATTTGAGAGTTTTTGGAGTTCTTAGGCTTGAATCCGATCTTAAATTAGTGTTTTGATGTTGTTTTGAGCATTACGAAGATTGGAACAAGTTTGAATAATCTTTTAGGATTGGTTGGCATGTTTGGTTGAGGTCCCGAGGGCCTCGGGTGTGTTTCGGATGCTCAACGAGACATTTTTGGAACTTAGAAAATTGCAGAAAAAGTTGCAGCAGTCAGTTCTGGTTTCCTTCTTCGCGTTCACGAGTGGGGTCTCACGTTCGCGAAGAGTAACTGGGGCTGGTGAAGGATTTTTGCTTCGTGTTCGCGAAGGTAATCCCGCGTTCGCGAGGCTGTGGGACCTTATGCCTACGCGTTCGCGAGGCTGTGGGACCTTATGCCTATGCGTTTGCGAAGGCAGTCTGCGTTCGCGTAGGAGAAGAGAAAATGATCATCGCGTTTGTAGCTCGAGCGTCGCGTTCGCGAAGAGGAAGACTAACCAGTGGGATTTTAGTGCATCGTGTTTGGGACTGTTGCCTCGCGTTCGAAAAGAAGAACGCATCTGGGTAGAATGTTTAAGTTCAAAATCGAGGGTTTAGCCATTTTTGTGAAAACTAGAGCTTGGGAGCTCGGATTTGAGGGATTTTCGGAGATATCGATTGGGTAACGATTCTTAACTCCTTTTTGCTTGTAACCTATTAATCTAAACATGAATTCATCATTTAATTTTGGAATTTGGATGAAAATTGGAGGAAAGTTCTTAGACCTAAATTTCGAGTTTTGATTGGGTATTTGACATTGGATTTGGATAATTTTGTTATGGTTAGACTCATGAAAGTATGAAGATTCTGAAAATGTAAATTTTACTCGATTCCGAGACGTGGGCCCGGAGGGCGTTTTGGTCATTTTTCCTAATTTCGCGTATTAGCTTAGAATTAATTAGTGGAATCAGTTACTTGAAGTGTTATTTATATTATGCAATTGATTTGAATAGATTTGTGCCATTTGGAGTCGAGTACTCATGGCAAGAACGTGGTTTCGGGTTGATTTTGAGCTGTTTCGAGGTAAATGGCTTGCCTAACCTTGTGTGGAGGAAACTCCCCTTAGGATTTAATTTTATTAATATTTGAAATGCCTTGTACGTGAGGTGATGAGTGCGTACTTGTGCTAATTGTTAAAAAAAATCCGATTTTCATAAAGTAATTATAATTATGTTCTTTTTCCTGTTTATATTACTTGCAATTTAAGCTTGTTGTTAGCTTTGGGAAGCATGTCTAATTGACTTAATCACTTTACTTGCTCAAACTGCCTTATTTGGATTATGTGCGGCATGCTAGGCTAAAAAATACCTATTTTACCTTGGTATGGAATTTTAATTGAATTGTCTATTCCTCGTGTTGTTGCTGTGTGTTTACTTTGGGACTACGGGACAGTATCCTGGGAGATCCCCCTGTGTGTTTACTTTGGGACTATGGATTGGTATTCCGGTAGATCCCCTGCACATTTACATTGGATCTACGGGACTGCACCCGGTAGATTCTCTCTGTACTGGATATTTACATTTGGGACTACGGATTGGATTTACGGTAGATCCCCGCGCATTATGAGTTGGACTACGGGAGTGCACCCGAGAGATCCACTGGATATTTATATTTGGGGACTACAGAACGGTATCCTGGGAGATCCCCAGTTGTTATCTCTGTGTTGAGCTGTACTCCTCTCCGTGACTATTTTGTCTCTATTATAGTTGTTGTTGTTCTTCTATTCTCTGTTATTTCTTACTGTTGCACTTAGTTGTACTATCTCATTCTATACTGTTACACCTTATATTTCATTTAATCTCAGTAGGGCCCTGACCTTCCTCATCACTATCCGACCGAGGTTAGGCTTGACACTTACTGAGTACCGTTGTGGTGTACTCATGCCCTTTTGCGCATGTATTTCATGTGCAGATCCAGGTACTTTCACTCAGTCTTATCACACATGAGGCGAGGCGCTTTCGTAAAGACTTCGAGATATATCAACTACGTTCGCAGACCGAAGAGTCCCTTTGTATTCTCAGTACTAGTATAACCCTTCTGTATTTTCCTTGTTGATAGATATTTCTGGAGTTAGAGCTTTTTATGCAAACTCTTAGCTTATGATTCATGGGGTTCCAAATTTTTGGAGTGTTAGGTTGAGATTCATGTACTGTTATATGTCAAGCGGCATCTTAAACACTGTTTCATTTTATTATATCGATTTTTATTTATTTTCTTTCCGCAATTGTTCTTTTTCCGCATTTGTTAGGCTTACCTATTCGTAGAGATTAGGTGCCGTCACGATAGTTCACGAAGGGAGAACTGGGGTCGTGAAAATCAACATCAAAATAACCTTAAGCACATACAAGAACACAATACACATACCTCCTACAGTAGCTTCAAGTTGAAATCCAAGTTATATTTAGCTTACAATAGCCTTCACTGGCAATACAACACCATAGAAGTGACTTAAGCTAATCCAAGTGTTATCTTATAGTTTATAATCCTAACAACTTAACCATCATACAAGCAAGCTTAAGCATAATTAGTAGGCTTTTATACTCACCTTAGCCAGTAGCAACGACTTGAAATTTCAGCCAAACACAACCCACAATTATCTCAATGAGAACACAACCTCAAAGAGATGATGTTCTTCACTAGAACTAACTTTTGATGTTGAAATATGATGTAATCCATTTGCAAAACTTGAAATAACCTAGGGTTGATATGAAAACCTCGGGAGAGTATTTTACAGAACTTAAACCACTTAAAACAACCTTCCACACGAGCTGGAACCACCCAAAAATCAGTAACAACAAGAAGAACAAGAAACTTACTAGTGCGACGGAATTTCCGACATTTGATTTGTGTTGTTTGCTCTTTATTTGAGTCTTGGATCATGAGAGAACCTTGAGAGTATTTTTAGGTGTTTAGGGTCTGAAAATACTGAAAAAAATGAGAGTATATATATATATATACTGCCTATATGGGTCCCATAGAGAGCTGCTTGGCGCAGTCTCGTGAAAACGCGAATATCTCTTTACTCTGGAATCGTATCGATGAACGGTTTAATACGTTACAAATTAGACTCATATATATTTAATTTGATATGTATATCATCCATTATTCCAAGTATATTGGAAGAAACGCGCAGCTACATTTGACCTAATTTTCAGTACATTATGAATGTAACTTGGGATGACCTTTGCCAACTTTTGTTCCACAACTCGCTTGACTTCAAACGTAACACACGACTATCATAAAACTAAAATAACTCATAACATAACCTCCTTACCATGTTAAGCACCCTAGCCTCACCCCCAAAAGTACATGTTATAACATTCCAAACTTGTCGACTTTCGACGAAACTTATTTTCTTCAATTCGTTTAACGTCTAGGATTTCCAACCCTCTTGGTACTTGTTATTCATGATATTAAATATTTGCAACCTCCAAGGTAACATGATTAACTTACTTTATGTATTTTCAAAGACGATCTCATTTCTGAGCTTATATCAATCGACTTACGACATACTCTCACGTACGAAACCTTGGGGTGTAACGATGATGACGCATTAAGAAAAGTGGCATCTGAAAAACATTTACTTTTAAGAACTATAGAAGGTAGAGAATCAGGATGCATTAATATTATGCAAGCTTGTTTAGCTAATAAAGACATATTAAAAGCTTTAATATCCCTAAAACCTAGTCCTTCTCAAGATTTATATCACATAACTTATCCCATTTCTCAAAGTGTAATTTTTTATCGTCTGTTTGACCCCACCAGAAATTAGAAAAAAAGAGAAATAATATCCTTACATATATTATCTGTAAGTTGGAAGCACGATAATGCATATGGGAATTATTGAGAGTAATGACTCAAGTAAAACTTCTTTTCCAGCAGTACTTAGAAAACTACCCTTTCACCCTTTAATTTTTGCCTTAACTCTGTCTTTAATAAATTCTAACATCTTTTTTTCCAATCGTCCAACAACCGCTAGTAGTCCTGAGTATATTTCTCTCTCATTCCTTTGTATTAACCCTATCAAAGTATAAATTTTAGTCGTTTCCTCTGCTATTACATTTCTACTGAAATGTATAGCAGATTTATTATTTGTCTGGAACTTTGTTCGTACTTCCTTAAGATACACACAATATTCCTTGGATTCCTAGCCCTAGCTGAACAAAAAATGAAAGAGTGACCGGCAAAAAATAAGTGATTTATAGTAGGTCCGTTTCTATTAAGTTGTAGCTCTTGAATATCATTCTGAGCCTCAGCAATATTTAATAGAGTAGAAAAATCTTCCGCAAAAATTAAGAATAAATATTGTAATAATGGACCCCCTTGTCGTATTCCCATAGTAGGTCTATCTGACCCCACAATCTCTCCATTAAGATTAAAAGTATATGTAGGTGTAGTGATACATTGTATTATCCAGTTCACAAATCTATCATGAAAACCCATGTGTAAAAGCATTTTTTGAATATAAATCCATTCAACTCTCTCGTATGCTTTAGACACGTCCAACTTTATAGCCTTAAGTTTCTGCTTGCCTTGTCTTTTATTTTATAATAAATAATAAATCCTCAGGCTAGAATAATATTATCTGTGATTTGCTTATGGCCAATAAAAGTAGCCTGATGTGAAGATATAATATTAGGCAAAAAGCCTTTGATTTTTGCAGCAGAATTTTTACAATTATATTATAAAAGGTGGTACAAAGACTAATTGGCCTAAATTTAGATATTACGGTGAGAATTTTAACTTTTGGTACTAATGTTATTAGTGCTTGGTTCCGATCTAGAAGAATATAGCCCGAAGTAAAAAATCTTCTAACAACATCACAAATATCTTATTCTATAATATTTTAATATCTTTCAAAAATAAAGGAGTCATACCATCAATGCTAGGGGATTTTAGAGGATGGATAGCAAAATACAACTTTTTAAATTTCTTCATTATTTATATATCTAATAAGATCCTGATTAGTAAAGTCATTGATAGTAGTAGGGACATGGCTCGAGTTATTCTCAAATTAGTTGGATTCGAAGAAGTAAAAAGCTTATCATAAAAGTTCTCTATCTCTTGCAAAATATCAGCTTGTTCTACCACCCATCTCGCATCTGATATTTTTTGGCCATTAATAATATTTCTTCTTCTTCTTTGCAATGCAGAGCCTCCATTGCAAAAGTTTGGCCAATAGTAAAAAGTTTGGCATTCATGACCTGCCATTACATATTCACAATAGCCTCCATTATTATCATTTAAGATGGGCTTGATCCTAGGACCTTGTTCCCTAGGTATAACTATAAATAGTGACTTCAACAACCATTATAGGGGACAAAATTTCTGAAAAACTTATGCTACACATTATTCCAAGCTAAATAATACTTTATTTTCTGTCTAACGTCATTCTTATTGCTGCCCTCGAAAGCCTTGCTCCCGGCAACCAAGTTGTCTATTTTTTATCTCGATTTCTAAGTCTTGCATTTTATTTAATATATTTATTATTTTGGGATCAAATCGATTCACTTTTTTATAAAGCACACTATAAATTCAATTGTACCATTTTACGGATAAACAGTTTGGCACCCATTGTGGGACTTAGACAGTTGCGTAATTGAGTTGATCCTTGCATCTGTTACTAAATTGTTTGATTCGTTGTTTCTTAGCAAAAATTGTAACAGATGGAAACTAATGATGCCAACATCACACACAACGTTGTGGCACAAGAAAATCGACCTCAACACGAGGATTCGATCAGCAACACTCGCAACAAGGAGGACGTAGCTACACTGGTTCATGGCGGGCAGTATCTGATAACTATGGATTCTAGCCTATCTTATGCTCTCTTTTGCTTAGGTTTTGGATAAAAATGTGTAAAAGTATTCCGGAAAACTAACTTATTATGCTTGTATGCTGGATTTGGTTAAAATAAAGCAAGAAAGTCATAACCAGCTCATAAAGGAGTTAAATCTGTACAAGTTCAAAGCTGAAAGAAAAAGTACTGATAGCGATGAAAGAGTACGGCCGCAAAAGGAAAATCGCTGGGGTGGCCACAATTACGCTCCCAGCAGAAGTGAGGTTCAGAGAAGGAGTTTTGAAGGCATCAGAGGCCGCTGAACGCGGTGAAATAGCGCGGCAGCAAAATCACTTGATGCGGCGGTCCAAATAGCGCTGAGGGAAAAATTGAGAATTAGAGGGCTAGAGATTTGAACTCAAATGAAGAGCGCGGTCCGCGAACATATTTCGCGGTCGTGGGTGAAAATAACATTGAGGCGGTTGCTTTTCCACTCCCAGCGGAATCAAGTACTGTCCCAGTCCAAAAGAGAAGAACCGCGGTCCGCGCTTGCTTTTGTGCCGACGCAGAAGTCCAAACGTTGAGGCGCTCATTATTACGCTGTCAGCGGAACCTCCGTAGGGGCATTTTGTCCAGTAATTTTAACTGTGTATAAATAGATCTTTTTCAAATTTCTAGGGTATCTTTTGTACTGAGAGCTCGTGAACCACCGTGCTTAGCTATTTTGAGTAATTTTAAAGTATATTTAGCTATTATTCTTAGCTTTTATTTTTGTAATCAACATTTATGGCTTATATTTCATCTCCATATTTGATTTCTACCTTTATTATGAGTAGCTAAACTCATTAGCTAGGGTTGTGACCCAACCTTAGTGTGGGTATTTAATGGGTTTTCTATTTTAGGGCTTAATTATTTATGGGTTAGTGATATTTAGCTTGTTTCATGCTTTAATTGTAGAATTGGTGGTTGCAAACATTGATTCGTGCATTTATGACTTAGACTTTTCTTGAGAAAGAGGGACTAAGTCTAGGAAATTCAGGCTAACAAGGAATTGGGGTGCACTCAGAGATTGATAGCCCCAATTAAAGGGTTAAACCTAGAGATAGTAATCCCCGACTTGAGCCAATTTTACTTGTATTATTTGAACACCCAATTGGGCTTGAGAAAGCCAATTAGGGCGAAGTCATTCAAACTACCGAGAAGTATAGAGTGGTAATTATGTGTAATGGTTATATCACGACCCCAAATATAACAAGTTTGTCCTAAATTTTAGATCTCATAAGATAGTCGCCTAGGTGTAAGTCACTTCCCTAGTGCCTTTTATCACTTGAGAAAACCCATACAAAAGTATTGTACTTAGCTTATTTTCAGCATTCATTAGCATTAAATTAGAATAGTAATAAACTCAAACATGTTTAGAAGTGCAATTAAGAACAACATACGTAGCTAGATTGGATAGGAACCCAAGTCCAAACCGATATTAACTCTTTGTGGATTTGATCCCGACCTTTCGGGTAAAAGCTGCATCAACCACTCCTTGTCATTCCATAGTGGGAGGCGACTCCTGATGATGCTGAAGACAAGCACGTTGCGGAAACAGTGAGGATATTGAGAGAACAACAAAAGGCCATCATGGGTCATCTCTCACGGTAAAACCAGAACAAGAAAGAATTAAGGCAAGCGTTGTTGAGTGCTTCCAACAATACAAATGGAAGAGCTCCAGTTCCTCCCAGTGCTCCCGCGAATCAAACAACACAAAGGTTTGATAACAATACCTCGAGGGGTGAGTTCGGCTTCGACAAGGCCAGGAGGTCGACATCGGATCTGGTATCAACAACAGAAATGATCCCTTCAAAACCGAGCTCATGAGGTTTGTGAGGAAAATAAACGCCCGGATGGATCAAATTCTGGGTGTGCCACAAGTGCTGAAGGGCCTGAACTCAAAGAAATACACCCAGTTTCCATTCAAACTAAGCGCATCACCTGAGTTAATTCTGAAGCGGTTCAAAATGCTAGATATAACAAAATATAATGGGACTTCGGACCCTCAGGAGCACATCACCACCTATACAATGGCTGTGAAAGGAAACGACTTGGCTTCACACGAGATTAAGTCAGTTTTGCTGAAAAAGTTTGGAGAAACCCTCACGAAAGGGGCCCTGACATGGTACTCACTCTTACCCAAATAGTCAACAGATTCCTTTGAAATGCTCGCGGACTCTTTTATCAAGGCCCATGCTGGGGCCAGAAAAACCCAAGCCCGGAAGGCGGACATATTCAGAATTTCACAAGGAGAGTCCGAGTTACTGCATGAGTTCATGACCAGGTTTTAGGAAGAAAGGATGTTGCTACCACCTGTGCCAGACGAATAGGCAGCTGAGGCATTTACTAAAAGGCTGAATCCAGGGAGCTCTGATGCCTCCTAAAAATTGAAAGAAAGCCTGTTCGAGCTCCACGCAATTGTATATGCGGATGTCCATAATTATTACAGATCAACGATCAGAGTAGAAGATGATCAGCTTGGATTCCCTACATCAACTAACGGACGATATCGAGAAAAGAATAGGGATAAATCGAAGGATGATTTTGATGTAGATCGGCGATCTTCTAAGGTTGATTTTTTGCACTAAAAAAGGCCCGAAGGACACGACCGAGTGTTTCGATCGGTGGATAGGTTTGCTTTCGGGTAGAAGAACTATCAACAGTCGAAATAATAGGTCATTGCAAGAAAAAGAGGTATTGGTTTCTCGGGATTCCACCTATCCCAGGCTATTCAATTACAATTTCAATGTCAATATAGTGGAACTGGTATCGGCAATGAGGAACATCAAGGAAGCGCAGTTCCCGAGGCCGATGAGATCTGACCCCAGCCAACGGGATCCTAATTCATGGTGCGAGTATCATTGGACTAACAGCCACCGAACTAGGGACTGTCGACATCTGTGCGAGGAGGTAGAGACGCTGTTGAAAAACGACCATCTTGCAAGTGACCGGGCTAAATACAATTACACTCGCAGCAGGGACACCATAGAGACCTCGAAGATAGGTGAATGCCCTCCTTGGCTAACCATCAACATGATTTTGAAGGGAAACGAGATTAACAATGCAACCTACTTGGCAACCAAAAAGACAAAGTTATCGGTGGCTCATAGAAAGAGACTCCGGGAAGTCACCGAGGACGATATCACATTCACAAAAGAGTACGCCTATGAACTTCTCCTGCCGCACAACGATGCCCTGGTAATTTCTCTTAACGTTCTAGATTTTAAAATTAAACATGTTTTGGTGGACGCATGAAGTTCAGCCAATATCATTCAGTGGAGAGTGTTGGAGCAAGCCATGCTAATCGGAAGCATCATTCCGGCAACAAAGCTGTCACGACCCAAACTGAAGGGCCATGACTAGCACCCGACCACACTTGCCGAGCACCAACATACATTTCATCTAACCTTCATTATTATCTTTTAAGGCTGACGAGATCAATATAAATGGTAGACCTAGATCATGGACAACCAACAATAAAATATGACGGCATGAACATACATAGCAGGGGATGACCAGACAATCAAGAAACTACATATAAGGTATGAGCTACCACGCTACTATGAAAGACTATACAACAAAAACTAGACGACAAGGCATACCAAACTATACATGAGCCGACACCTGTCTATGAGCCTCTAAAAGAACATAAGTGTTGCAACATAGCCGGAACAGGGCCCCGACATACCCATAATGTCTATAACAAAAATTGCATACCAAGACCAAGGCAAGTCCGGAGAAGGGATCTCGCCAATCACCGCTGAACTGGACAGTCTACTGTGGTGGGGGAGCTGCACCTGCCTGTCTATCAGGACCTGCAGCACGACATGCAGCGTCCACAAATAAAAGGACGTCAGTACGAATAAAGTACTGAGTATGTAAGGCAAGGAACCATAAATACGATCAGTAATGTAAGCAAGGATAGAGAATATACAACCTGTAACATCTTAGTACCTCTGAGGGCTACTTACATGAAATGCATGATACATATGTATAAATACATAAACCTTTAAAGCATTCGCCTCTGTGGGCATCATCATCATCATATCGTACCCGGCCATAATAGGCTCGGTAGAATCGTACCCGGCCACGTGGAGCTCGGTAAAACCCAACTGATCAGTGGTTGCACAATAGGTGTCGTACCCGGCCAACTATAGCGTGGCTCGGTAGAGTAAAATAGATACATATATATAATGCATGCTCGACTCATGGAATCACATTCTAAACCTTTCGGAGTGACGTAAGGTCGGTATCCTCTGTACACGTTATTAGGACTAACTCTTCACTATGAACCTTATAAGAATCAGGAAGTACCAACAACATTGATAACATAAGACTAAGAGAAGCAACATTAACATCAATCGTTCCATAAGAGGGAAAACAATGTAAGTACTGCTAGCTTCTAAGAGTAGAGTATCTTGGAAGATCGTTCATTACATTATGTGCAATCGGAGTCGTGCAAAAGAAGGAAAGGGATAGCCTCACATACCTTGTATATACTGCCCCAATCTCAAGCTATGCAATTGTCAAAACTCCTTAGTCTACAATAAGAGAAACGATACTATCGTTATCATTTAAGCGTCATAACTATTATGTATCGACCACAACCTATTTTACGATGAAACGGACAACACCTCCCCTATATATATGACCTCACACCATTCAAAACAATCACCAAACAGCCCAAACAACATCAATAATAAACATATTGAGCCTCCCAAAATAGTCCACACACAGCCTAATCACTCCATACATACGACGACCACCGTAGTCGTGTCAAACAACCTGGAAATGTTACGAATAACTATCAGCCCATAACCCTACATATATATGGTGTTTCTCCACACCCTTCCTCCTCCAAAACTCCACAAGATAGTAGTAAAATACGCAGCCCAACAACAACGCAAAACAGTCCACAAAACAATAACATTACTTCCAAGCCTTTCGATATATATTTCACAAGTTCTAGCTTCAATGGCTTAGCTGCAACTTGGATAATCTTAAATACATATAGAGTAAGAGGTTACTTACCTTTATACAGAAATAACAACTCCAATTTGACCTTAAATTTCCATGAAATATCCCTCCAATGCTGCCACAACAACAAAAAAGCAAAACTAGCGATCAATTAGTGTTTTTCGGCACTAGAATCACTTTAGAAGGCTTGAAATCACCTAGGATTGATATTAAGAACATGAGGGAGTATTTACAGAACATAAACCCTTTAAAACAACCTCCCACACGAGCTGGAACGACACAAAAATGAGCAACAACAAGAAGAACAAGAGACTTACTAGCGCCACGGAATTCCCGACACTTGATTTGTGTTGTTTGCCCTTTTTTTGGATCTTGAATCTTGAGAGAACCTTGAGAGGATGTTCCTAGGGTTCTAAGGTCTGAAAATAGTGAAAAGAAATTACTTAAAACGGGTTGGAGTCATCCTATATAGGTCCAAATATCTTAAACCGACTTAGTGGGCCCCATAGAGAGGTGTTTGGCGTAGTATCACGAAAACGCGAATATCTCTCTACTCCAAGATCGTATCGATGAACGGTTTAATGCGTTGGAAACTAGACTCATAGATCTTTAATTTGGTTGGTAGATCACCCCGTAATTCCTTGTAAATTATGAGAAAAGATTAGAAACATTTGACCTAATGTTTAAGTAAAATTATGAACCTAAGTTGCGACAACTTTTGTCGACTTTTGTTTCATAACTCGTTTGACTTCAAGACTTATGATACGGATATTATATGATTAAAATACCTTAATAAATGACCTCTTGAGTGTATTAAGCACCGCTAGATTACCTGAAAATACGAGTTACAACATCCTTGATTCGTTTAACTTCTAATACTGGTTAATCACCCTTATACACTCTTGTATCACTTAAGACCAATAGGATTGACTTCTTATCATCTAAAAGATAATTCCTTCTTGGATTTATGTTAACTAATATATGGCATGAACTAACACATGTGGATATGGGTTGTAACACCCTCCCCCCCTTAGGAACATTCGTCCTCGAATGTAAGGGTTTATGGGGAGTTTAAATCATCGTGGATTCCAATGGAAATTTCCGATCAATTTTCCCCTATAAAATGGTCACTAGCAAAACTTGCATGTAATTAAGCCCAACATATGGCTTCACAAGGCTACACAAAGCATTATGCGTATTTACATTATCTACATATCACCATTTTGTATTAAGGAGGAGTATTCTCAAATTATTGCTTACCTCATAGAGTCGTTTCACCTTCCAATGTATCCTGTCTTCCACCAGCATCCTTGTTATCTTCATTCTGGAATAAGTAAGGGTATTTAGACTTCATCTCCTCTTCTGCTTCCCATGTCATTTCTTCCATATTTTTGTTCCTCCATAATACTTTGACGGAAGCTACATCTTTTGTTCTCAGCTTGCGGACTTGCCGATCTAATATCGCCACTGGCACTTCTTCATATGATAGGTCCTCTGTAACTTGTACATCTTTGATAGGGACGACTCGAGAAGGGTCTCCAATACATTTTCTCAACATAGATACATGGAATACCGGGTGGACAAATTCCAATTCGGATGGCAATTCTAACTCATAAGCAACCTGTCCAATCCGTCGAAGAATTTTATACGGCCCGATATACCTTGGACTCAGCTTACCTTTCTTCCCAAAACGCATAATACCCTTCATTGGTGAGATCCTCAGGAAAACCCAATCACCAACCTCAAACTCTAGATCACGACGTCGGACATCAGAATAAGATTTTTGCCTGCTTTGTGCCGTCCTCAATCGCTCCTGTATCACTTTCACCTTCTCAATAGCTTGGTGAATCAAATCTGGCCCATATAATTCTGTTTCACCGACTTCGAACCATCCAACTGGTGATCTACATCTCCTCCCGTATAGTGCCTCGTATGGGGCCATTTTAATACTGGAATGGTAGCTATTGTTATAGGCGAATTCTATGAGTGGAAGATGATCATCCCAATTCCCCTTAAAATCTAGAACACATGCTCGTAGCATATCTTCCAGTGTCTGAATGGTACGTTCAGCCTGTCCGTCAGTCTGCGGATGAAATGCAGTGCTGAGATTTACTTGTGTGCCTAAACCCTTCTGGAAAGACCTCCAAAAGTTAGCCGTAAATTGAGCTCCTCGGTCTGATATAATAGATATGGGCACACCATGAAGCCTAACAATCTCCTTGATATACAACTTTGCATAATCTTCAGCCGTGTAAGTTGTCTTCACTGGCAGAAAATGGGCACATTTTGTAAGTCGATCAATTATCACCCAGATGGAGTCAAACTTATGATAAGAGCGAGGTAATCCAATAATGAAGTCCATATTAATCACCTCCCACTTCCAGGTCGGAATCTCTATATTTTGAAGCAATCCACTGGGTTTCTGATGTTCTATCTTTACTTGTTGACAATTGGGACACTGGGCTACAAATTCTGCAATAGACTTCTTCATATTATCCCACCAATATTGCTCTTTGACATCATGATACATCTTTGTCGAGCCGGGATGGATGGAATATCGGGATTGATGAATCTCATTCATAATCTTCTCTCGCAACCCTGCCACATTAGGCACACACAATCGGCTCTGGTATCTCAGTGCCCCATCTTTTCCGATCCCAAAAGCCATACTTTTACACTGTTGAATGCTTTCTCTTAATCGTACTAAGATAGGATCTTCATATTGTCGTGCTTTTACCTCTGCTACCAAAGATGATTCTGATGTATTCTGTACAGTAACACCTCCATCATCAGAGTCTAACAATCTGATTCTCATATTGGCTAGCTGATGAAGCTCTTTAATCAACCCCCATCTACCTGCCTCAATATGTACTAAGCTTCCCATTGATTTACGGCTGAGAGCATCTGCCACAACATTGGCTTTACCGGGATGATACAATATCTCGACGTCGTAGTCTTTCAATAATTCAAGCCACCTACGCTGCCTCAAATTCAACTCTTTCTGCTTGAAGATGTATTGTAAACTCTTGTGATCTGTGTAGATGTCAACATGGACGCCGTATAAGTAGTGCCGCCATATCTTCAAAGCATATATTACTGCAGCCAATTCCAAATCATGGGTTGGATAATTCTTTTCATGCTTCTTCAATTGTCTTGATGCATAAGCAATCACATTCCCACGCTGCATCAATACGCACCCCAAACCTATACCTGAGGCATCACAATATACCACATAACCTTCTGTTCCTTCAGGAAGAGTGAGCACTGGTGCAGATGTCAATCGATTCTTCAGCTCCTGAAAACTACGTTCACAAGTGTCAGACCACTGGAATTTGGTAGCTTTTTGTGTTAACTTAGTCAATGGTGATGATATAGAGGAAAATCCTTCTACAAACCGCCTATAATATCCTGCTAGCCCTAGGAAGCTGCGGACTTCTGATGGTGTTGTAGGTCTCGGCCAATTCTTTACTGCATCGATCTTCTGAGTGTCGACACTAATACCCTCATCAGATATCACATGGCCAAGGAATGCTACTGAGTTCAGCCAGAATTCACATTTGGAGAGCTTAGCATATAACTTACGATCCTGAAGCGTCTGTAATACTATCCGCAAGTGGCCCGCATGTTCCGCCTCCGAACGAGAATACACTAGAATGTCATCAATGAATACAATCACGAACACATCAAGATAGGGCCTGAATATAGTATTCATGAGATCCATAAAAGCTGCTGGGGCATTTGTTAGCCCGAACGACATCACCAAGAACTCAAAGTGCCCATATCTTGTCCGGAAGGCCGTCTTTGGAATATCTTTCTCCCTAACCCTCACCTGATGATACCCTGAACATAAATCAATCTTAGAGAAATACTTGGCACCCTGGAGTTGGTCAAACAGGTCATCAATTCTTGGAAGTGGATACTTGTTCTTTATAGTAGACTTATTCAACTGTCGATAGTCGATACACATCCGTAACAACCCATCTTTCTTCCGCACGAATAGGACTGGTGCACCCCAAGGTGAAGTGCTAGGCCTAATAAAGCCCTTATCCAACAAGTCCTTCAACTGCACCTTCAACTCTCGCAACTCTGCCGGGGCCATTCTGTATGGAGGAATAGAGATCGGTTGAGTGTCAGGCAACACATCAATGCTAAACTCAATCTCCCTTTCAGGAGGAAGGCCCGGGAGTTCATCTGGGAAAACATCTGGGAATTCGTTAACCACAGGGATTGATTGTAAAGTAGGCGGTTTCGCCTCCGCATCCCTAACGCGAACGAGATGATAAATGTAACCTTTTGAGATCATTTTCCTTGCCTTAAGATAGGAAATAAACCTACCTTTCGGTGTAGCAATGTTCCCTTTCCATTCAATGACGGGTTCACCCGGAAATTGGAACCTAACCATCTTCGTACGACAGTCAACATTTGCATAGCATGAGGCCAACCAGTCCATTCCCATTATCACATCAAAATCAACCATTTCTAACTCAAATAAATTTGCCGAGGTTTGACGACTACAAATCATCACAGTGCAACCTCTATATACCCTTCTAGCAATCACAGAATCTCCTATCGGAGTAGATACCGCGAGGGGTTTACTTATCAATTCAGGTTCAATGCCAAACTTATTAGCCACAAAGGGTGTAACATATGATAATGTAGATCCCGGATCAATCAGCGCATATACATCATAAGAAAACACAGATATAATACCTGTAACAACATCTGGAGACGACTCGAGATCCTGTCGACCTACTAGAGCATAGGTTCGATTTTGAGCACCACTCGAACTCGGCACTGCACCTCTACCCCTACCACGACCTGTCGACTGCTGAAAACCCCGTGCTGGAGGTCGAACTGATGAGGAAGAACCAGACACAGATCCAGTCGGCTGAGCCATACCATCACCTCCTCTATTAGGACAATCCCGCATCATATGGCCAGGCTGCCCGCACGAATAGCATGCATCAGAACCTCGACGACACAGTCCAAAGTGGGCCTTGCCGCACTGATCACAATGTGGTGTTGGGGGTCTCATCTGACTAGTATCCCTGTGATGTTGCGAGCCAGATGCCCGCGAACTCTGACCTGGACCAGAATAGGATCGATCATATCGAGGCCTCTGAAACTGTGGAGGAGCACTAGCTACAGGTGGCGCCGAACTCCTCGAAAACTGTGGCCTGATGCGGCCTCTGAAGTCATCAGAATACCCTGCAAATCTCGCCCTCTTATGCTGGCCTCTATCCTGCTCCCTAACTGCCCTCTGCTGGCGCTTACGATCCTCTAGGGTCTGGGCATAAGCTTGAATACGGGAAATATCCATGCCCTCCACCAAGGAGGCTGTCGTACACTCATTTATTAGATGTGGTCCCAACCCATTCACGAACATATGCACCCTATCACTCATCTCGGCCACCATATGGGGAGCATACCTTGCCAAAGAATCAAACTGCATACTGTACTCTCGCACACTCATATTACCTTGTCTAAGGTTCAAGAACTTATCAGCTCTAGCTCGTCGTATCTCAACTGGCAAGTAGTGATGAAGAAAGGCCTCAGAAAATTCCTTCCACACAGCTGGAGGAGGGTTCGGACCCCTGGATCTCTCCCAACTATCATACCAGAGAACCGCTAAATCCCGTAGCCGATAAGAAGCCAACTCTACTGCCTCTGTATCACTAACATGCATAACCCGAAGTGTACGATGAACCTGGTCAATAAAAGTCTGTGGGTCCTCCTTGGGGTCTGATCCGGTAAACACTGGAGGGTCTAAATTAATAAAATCACGAACTCTTGTACTAACTGGTTTCTCAGCAGCACCTGTATTCTGCCTCTGAGCCTGAGCAGCTACCAAGCTAGTCAATAACTGCAAAGCACTCTGCATATCCTGGTCTGGAGTGCCAGACGGAGGAACTGGAGGCGCTGGGTGCCTTCTAATATCCTCTGGAGGAGATGGAGTAGATGAGGTATGAGAGGGCATCTCACTTTGAGCCTCACTTTGTCCTGCTCTGACTTGGGGCACCTGACTGGTACCCTCTCCCGCTGCTGTATCAAGCCGTCTACTAATCGTTTGCTTCCTAGTCGAAGGCATCACTGAAAAAAAACAAGGTGAATATTAGAGACAAACACTTACGACTCAACTCTACGCACGATCTAGATTCAGGAAGAAGGTAACAACCCTAGATGTCATGTAGCCTCCTGATTATAAATGTGGCGCGCTACACATCCATAATCAAGACTCTACTAGACACGGCTCATAGACAACCCCTAGGATAGACTTGCTCTGATACCAAGTTTGTCACGACCCAAACTGAAGGGCCATGACTAGCACCCGACCACACTTGCCGAGCACCAACGTACATTTCATCTAACCTTCATTATTATCTTTTAAGGCTGACGAGATCAATATAAATGGTAGACCTAGATCATGGACAACCAACAATAAAATATGACGGCATGAACATACATAGCAGGGGATGACCAGACAATCAAGAAACTACATATAAGGTATGAGCTACCACGCTACTATGAAAGACTATACAACAAAAACTAGCCGACAAGGCATACCAAACTATACATGAGCCGACACCTGTCTATGAGCCTCTAAAAGAACATAAGTGTTGCAACATAGCCGGAACAGGGCCCCGACATACCCATAATGTCTATAACAAAAATTGCATACCAAGACCAAGGCAAGTCCGGAGAAGGGATCTCGCCAATCACCGCTGAACTGGACAGTCTACTGTGGTGGGGGAGCTGCACCTGCCTGTCTATCAGGACCTGCAGCACGACATGCAGCGTCCACAAATAAAAGGACGTCAGTACGAATAAAGTACTGAGTATGTAAGGCAAGGAACCATAAATACGATCAGTAATGTAAGCAAGGATAGAGAATATACAACCTGTAACATCTTAGTACCTCTGAGGGCTACTTACATGAAATGCATGATACATATGTATAAATACATAAACCTTTAAAGCATTCGCCTCTGTGGGCATCATCATCATCATATCGTACCCGGCCATAATAGGCTCGGTAGAATCGTACCCGGCCACGTGGAGCTCGGTAAAACCCAACTGATCAGTGGTTGCACAATAGGTGCCGTACCCGGCCAACTATAGCGTGGCTCGGTAGAGTAAAATAGATACATATATATAATGCATGCTCGACTCATGGAATCACATTCTAAACCTTTCGGAGTGACGTAAGGTCGGTATCCTCTGTACACGTTATTAGGACTAACTCTTCACTATGAACCTTATAAGAATCAGGAAGTACCAACAACATTGATAACATAAGACTAAGAGAAGCAACATTAACATCAATCGTTCCATAAGAGGGAAAACAATGTAAGTACTGCTAGCTTCTAAGAGTAGAGTATCTTGGAAGATCGTTCATTACATTATGTGCAATCGGAGTCGTGCAAAAGAAGGAAAGGGATAGCCTCACATACCTTGTATATACTGCCCCAATCTCAAGCTATGCAATTGTCAAAACTCCTTAGTCTACAATAAGAGAAACGATACTATCGTTATCATTTAAGCGTCATAACTATTATGTATCGACCACAACCTATTTTACGATGAAACGGACAGCACCTCCCCTATATATATGACCTCACACCATTCAAAACAATCACCAAACAGCCCAAACAACATCAATAATAAACATATTGAGCCTCCCAAAATAGTCCACACACAGCCTAATCACTCCATACATACGACGACCACCGTAGTCGTGTCAAACAACCTGGAAATGTTACGAATAACTATCAGCCCATAACCCTACATATATATGGTGTTTCTCCACACCCTTCCTCCTCCAAAACTCCACAAGATAGTAGTAAAATACGCAGCCCAACAACAACGCAAAACAGTCCACAAAACAATAACATTACTTCCAAGCCTTTCGATATATATTTCACAAGTTCTAGCTTCAATGGCTTAGCTGCAACTTGGATAATCTTAAATACATATAGAGTAAGAGGTTACTTACCTTTATACAGAAATAACAACTCCAATTTGACCTTAAATTTCCATGAAATATCCCTCCAATGCTGCCACAACAACAAAAAAGCAAAACTAGCGATCAATTAGTGTTTTTCGGCACTAGAATCACTTTAGAAGGCTTGAAATCACCTAGGATTGATATTAAGAACATGAGGGAGTATTTACAGAACATAAACCCTTTAAAACAACCTCCCACACGAGCTGGAACGACACAAAAATGAGCAACAACAAGAAGAACAAGAGACTTACTAGCGCCACGGAATTCCCGACACTTGATTTGTGTTGTTTGCCCTTTTTTGGGTCTTGAATCTTGAGAGAACCTTGAGAGGATGTTCCTAGGGTTCTAAGGTCTGAAAATAGTGAAAAGAAATGACTTAAAACGGGTTGGAGTCATCCTATATAGGTCCAAATATCTTAAACCGACTTAGTGGGCCCCATAGAGAGGTGTTTGGCGCAGTCTCACGAAAACGCGAATATCTCTCTACTCCAAGATCGTATCGCTGAACGGTCTAATGCGTTGGAAACTAGACTCCTAGATCTTTAATTTTGTTGGTATATCACCCCGTAATTCCTTGTAAATTATGAGAAAAGATTAGAAACATTTGACCCAATGTTTAAGTAAAATTATGAACCTAAGTTGCGACAACTTTTGTCGACTTTTGTTTCATAACTCGTTTGACTTCAAGACTTATGATACGGATATTATATGATTAAAATACCTTAATAAATGACCTATTGAGTGTATTAAGCACCGCTAGATTACCTGAAAATACGAGTTACAACATCCTTGATTCGTTTAACTTCTAATACTGGTTAATCACCCTTATACACTCTTGTATCACTTAAGACCAATAGGATTGACTTCTTATCATCTAAAAGATAATTCCTTCTTGGATTTATGTTAACTAATATATGGCATGAACTAACACATGTGGATATGGGTTGTAACAAAAGCTCCTCGTCGGGTTCAACTTAGAAAGTGTGACAACCCGAGAGGATATCCTCCTACCCACGAACATCGAAGGGGTAATGAAGACTACCTTGTTTGAAGTAGTAGATGGCGACATGGGCTACAACATAATTCTTGGCAGACCATGGCTACATGAGATAAAGATCGTGCCATCAACATATCACCAACTTCTGAAATTCCCAACTCCAATGGAATCAAACAAATAAGAGGATATCAAGCTACGGCAAGGGAGATGAGCGCGGTCTCGGTTTCCAACAATAAAGGGAATGAACATGCGGCATAGCAATTACAGGAACCTACGCTTGCTCCCGAAACAAATGAAGACGACAAAAGGGGAGGAGCCGTCGGAATCCACTAGGTACCAAGGTATTTCTAGGTACCAGAAGAAACAAACGCGACCAAATCAATGGCAGAAGAACTCGAACAAGTGTCATTGATCGAAAAGTTTCTAGATAGGAAGTTCCACTCGGGGACAGGAGTAAACCTGAGCTTTGGTTAGGATTTATAGAATTTCTTAAAAATAAGGTTGATTGTTTTTCATGGTCGCACGTGGGTATGATAGGTATCCCGCTAGAGGTGGTCGTGCACAAGCTAGGCCTGGACCCCAGCATCCTGTCAGTAAGGCAAAACAATCGCCCAATTGCCGAGGTCAGAAATAGTTGTTAAAGAAGAGGTAACTCGATTGCTCGATGTCGGTTCAATCCGGGGGAGTATAAGGTTTGAATAAGGTGTGCCCAAATCATTCCCATAGCCAAACATTGATAAAATGATTGATGCAACGACTGGACACGAGTTGATGAGTTTCCTTGATGTTTATTCCGGATACAACCAAATCAAGATGAACCTAGAGGATCAGGAAAAAGCTTCATTCATAACAAACTTTGGCACATATTTGTACAATGTGATGTCCTTCGGGCTTAAAAACGCCGGAGTCAATTATTAGAGGCTCATGAACAAAATGTTCGAAAAGAAAATAGGGAAAATAATGGAAGTTTACATAGATAATATACTGGTTAAGTCTTTGAACGCAAGGGACAATTTGAAACACCTCCAAGAAACCTTCGACATGCTAAGAAAGCACAACATGAAGCTTAACCTTGAAAAGTGTGTGTTCGAAGCCAGCTCCGATAAGTTTTTGAGTTTTCTGGTGTCACAAAGAGGGATCGAAGTCAATCCCCGCAATATTAAAGCCATCAAGGACATCCCAGACCAGCTAACAAACGTGAAAGAAGTCCAAAGACTAACAGGAAGACTGGTCGCTCTAAGTAGGTTCATTTCTCGGTGTTCGGAGAAATGCCATCACTTTTTCTCACTTCTGAAGAAGAAGAAGAAAGAAGAACTTCGAATGGATTTCGGAATGCCAACAGGCTCTAAAAAACCTGAAGCGGTATCTATCAAGCCAAGCTGCTAGGCTACTATAGAAAAAGAATTTAAACCAGAGTAGTTATAAGAGTTAATCTGTAGCTATTATAGAAAAAAATCACCTATTACAAGAATTAAATCCAGCATATTCTAGTAAGCATGTATCTGGACATATTTTTGATAAGCTCCAAATATTCATATATCTGGACAAATTCTGGTGAGCCAAAAATATAAAAAATATATTTAGCAAAATTAGATCTGGATTAGACGTCACATATATGTCAAATGCATGGGGCAAATCAACCAGTTCTGTCTTTAAGCCAACTTATTCATGTGTGAGACCATTTCCTTTTAGGAAAACTAAATAGATGTATTATGAAAAGACACTACTCACCAACGTTAGCTATTTTAGTGATGCTACCAAAAATAGAATAAAAAAATACTAATGATGTACGATTTTCAAAAAATCTATACAATTCCCCCCCCCCCCCAAAAAAAAGTATTGTTAGAGTTCGTTGAAAATGCATAAATAAGACAGTATACAAAATTTAAGGAGGACTAAAGGTGAATTGGACTATTTGGAATCAAAATTTATTACCAATGATATACAATATTTAAAAAACTAGGCAAAAAAGGTTTTTTTTTGAATGAGTATGATTGGAATTCGTTGAAAATAAATAGATGAAGCAATATATAAAACTTGAGGAAGATTGAAGGTAATTTGGACTAATTTGGGATCAAAATTCATAGTTAAATTCGAGTTTAAAAAGTTCCACTGCGACATTTGTATCACACATGTATCTCATATATAGGTATACATGAATATATAAAAGATACATAGAGGATACATATATGATACATAAGTGATACACTGAAAATGTACCGTGTGATATACATCTCATCTTCTTTTATGTTCGTCTTTTACTACAAATTTGGTCAAATTTGACTTCAAACCACCTAAAATATCTACAAATTTGTCCCAAAATTGAATTTCAAACTCCTTGAGATGTACCTAATCTATTTCAACAATACCCACTCGTAATAAATTTTAATTTTGAAAATTCGAATTTTCAAACTCAGTTAAGCAAGCTTCAATGACTTTAAATAAAGTTTTTGCTCATTTTCTTCACTTTTCAAATTATTTTACTGAGTTACTGCATCAATATACTTGCACTTATCATTTTCATTTATCTCTTTTCTTAATTTTTTTCACTTGAATTTCTATTTGCAGATTGAAATGCTATTAGCCATATTCAATTAATGCTCTTTTCATGCACGAACAGATTGAAATAACCTATACGTTATAATTTACTAGTAGAGAGCATCCTAGAGTAAAAAAGGAGTGAAGAAAAATTAACATTAATCACAGATGGCTCAAATATATGTGTGGTCTAAAACCCAAGTTTAATGTGAGCCCTAAAAAGTTCTTAAAAAAATTATTAATAATTTTTTATAATCCATTTCCTCTAATAATTCCTTTACAATTGATAATATAACCAACAAATTTAATCTATCTTGAGACACTGTTAATCTTAGGTAAGATTTTATCAATTATAATCTTGTAAACTTCTTTTCTTTGAGGAAACTCACTACTAAAAAATTGGCTAATTTCGTCCAGGAAAACCAACCAAAATCGGTCGAAATTTGAGAAAAAACGACCGATTTCCGACCGCTTTTAATTAGTCAGAAAATGATGGTCACTAAGGTCTTGTGACCGAAATCGGTCAAAATTTTCCGACCGAAAACGGTCGGTTAGTTGAATGCGTTGACTGACATTCAAATCAGTCAAACTACATATACCGACCGAAATAGATCGTATTAATTAATTTTTTTGTATTTTTCAAATACCTATCGAAATCTGTCAGAATTTTAAATATATAATTATTTGTAAATTGTAATAAATTGTTAATTTATTTAAATAAATAAATATAAATTCAAAATTTCCGACCGACTTTGGTTAGAAATTCAAAAAATCTGGAGATCTCATTTGAAATTTCCGACCGAATTCGGTCGGAAATTTTGAATTTCTAAAAAAAAGAAGATATTTCCGACCGATTTCGATCGATTTTCTGGATAAAAACCGGGCAGAATATGCTTGCTTTTAAGCTACATCACCTTCCAATTACAACCAACATCCATCCTATAATGGCAACATTATATTGCTGCCATTCAACCATAATTAACTAACAACAACAACAATTAACTAACAACAACAATTAACCAACAATAACAATTAATCAACAACAACGCTAATAACAACCACAGCCACAACAATGCCGCTAATAACAACAACAAAGCCAACTACAACAACAACTATGCAAATGATCAATAACAAAATAATATCAACAATACAATCATCATTCAAAACTATTCCCAACTAAATATTCACAAGTTCAAGACTTTGTTTAACAATACACACCATTCAATGAGTGTGTTATATTGCATCATCTCCATCTTCACTACTAGAACCTTCATCATCGACATGGTTCGAAGGATAACGACGAGAAGGATTAGCACATGGGGAAGGCTCAGGAGACCAAAGAATGGGGAAAATGTAACGACCCGACCAGTCATTGCGAGAGTTATAGCCCTATTCCCCCATTTTCTAATTCTTTTTGTGTTCTTCAGCTATATTATGATATACCGGGCTAGTTGGTTCAGGTCCGAAGTGGTTTCGAAGGGAATTGAGACACTTAGTCTCCTAATTGAAAGTATAAGTTGGAAAACTTGATCGGATATTGACTTATGTGTAAATGACCCCGGATTTGAATTTTGATGGTTCCATTAGCTCCGTTAGGTGATTTTAAACTTGGTAGCATGCCCGGAATATGATTTGGAGGTCCGTGGTAGAATTAGGCTTAAATTGGCAAAAATTAGAATTTTGACGAGTTTGGCTGGCAGTGGAAATTCTGATATCAGGGTCGGATCAGATTTTTGGGAGTTGGAGTAGGTTTGTGGTGTCATTTTTGACTTGTGTGTAAAATTTGAGGTCATTCGGAGGTGGTTTGATAGGTTTCGGCGTCGTTTGCGGAATTTGAAAGTTTAGAATTTCTTAGGCTTGAATCAGGGGATAATTTTTTGTTTTAATGTTGTTTTGAGTGGTTTGAAGGTTCTACTAAGTTCATGTGGGGTTATATGACATGTTGGTAGTATTGGTTGAGGCCCTAAGGGCCTCAGGTTGATTTCAGGTGATTAACGGAACAAGTTTGGAGTTTGAAGTTTTGCTGAAGTTGGCTATTGCTGGTGTAATCGCACCTGCAAGGATATTGTCGTAGGTGCGACGATCGCAAGCGCGACGGGGAGGCGCGGATACAAAGTTTAGTGTTGGCTTGGGGAATGCATGTGTGAGAAAAGGTGCGCATCTACGAGCCCGCAGATGCGGATGAGGAGATCTTGGCTATTTCCGCAGAAGCGGAGGGGTGAGCGCAGGTGCGAGGCCTAGGACGCAGGTGCAGGGCTAGTGTTTTAAGTGAGTTTCCGCAAAAGTGGAGTTCTAACCGCAGAAGTGGCTCCGCAGGTGCGGATAAAGGACCGCATGTGCGGTTTTGCTGGACAAAAAGTATAAATAGAGGACTTCGGGATTTTTTCCCATTTTCACATCTTCGAACTCCGACTTTGGGGGATTTTGAAGAGATTTTCCAAGGGAATTCGAGATTATCACTGAGGTAAGTCCTTGAACCTAATTATCTTTGGCAATGATATTTTTCCATGTAATTTTACACCTAGGTGGTGAATTTTGAGGTGAAATTTGGGAGTTAAGGCTTGAGAATTGGAGAGTGAGTTTTGGGGTTTTGGATGACCAAATGGTGTTGGATTTTGATAAATTTAGTATGGTTGGACTCGTGAGTTAATAGGCTTTCAGGTTTTTTGACCTTTGTCGGATTCCAAGATGTAGGCCGGGGGGGGGAGGTTGGGGTTGAGTCAATTTCTGATTTTGACTCTTTGGTAATTTTCTTGTGGAATTGATCCCTTTAGCCTATAATGATTGTATAGTATTGCTTGTGGCTAGATTCAGGTTGTTTGGAGGCCGATTTGAGAGGCAAAGGCATCGCGAAGTAAGATTTTACTTGAATTGAGGTAAATAACGCTTCCAAACTTGGTAATGAGAGTTCGAAACCCCGAGCTATGTGTTATGTGATTAGTATTAAGGTGACGCACATGCCAAGTGATGGGCGTGCACCATGAGAATTGTGACCTGGATGATTCCATGGCACCGTTTCGTGACTCCATCCTATTGATATCTATGTTTTCTTCATGTGATAAAGTAGTTGAGCTGTAAATCATGCTAGATATCATGTTTAGGATTTGTGCCGGTATTATTTGGCCCCTTAGCGGTCGTTTCTTGCTGTTATCTCACTAGTTTTCATTTAATATTCCATACTCAGTCATGATCATGCATTTTTATATCATATCTCAATCTCAGTTATTTATTGATTCATCATATAATTGTCCCGGGTTGTTTTTATGACATTGTGAGCCCATGGTGAGACTGGAGAGGTTGATGACTGATTGAGGCCGAGAGCCTGGTTATGAGTGACAATTATGGGATCGGACTACACGCCGCAGGGTTATATTGATGATTATAATAGTGTTTTGGCTGCAGGAACCCCTCCAGAGTCTGTAACACACCCCTAGTGAGCGCGGATGATATTATTGAGGGATGAATTTCCCTGGACATGGATTTGTCCGAAGTACTTGATACCTGGAGATGGATTTCTCCACGGGGTTGGATTGCCCTTTTTTCCTCAGTATTGGGTGACTTACTTCCAGTGTTGCATATGTTCCGGTATGGATTTACCTGGGCCGAGTGGCATATACAATATCGAGTGGTTGAGCGCTTGAGAGTGAGAACACATGGTGCATTTCATACAGTCTGTGCATTGGCATATGGAGACAACCGAGTTGTATACCTTACACTGTTCAGATCTATATTTCCTTTACCATTTGAAACTGTTTATTTGACTTGAAAGCATGCCTAAATTTCTGCATATTTATTTCTGTTATGTATATTTGACTTGAAAGCATGCCTACGTTTCTGCACATTTATTTCTGTTATACTTGTTGAGGTTGAGTTTGTCACTACCTTTCAGTCCAAAGTTTGGACTTGTTACTTACTAAGTTGGTGTACTCATGTTACCCTTGCACCTCGTGTACAGATCCAGGCGATACCGGTCGTAGCGGCGGTTGCTGATCGAAGTTCCAGAGTTTGGAAATTATCGAGGTAGCTGCATGGCATTCACAGGCCTTGACTCTCCTTCTTTATCTTTGTCGTACCTTCAGTTTATATCTTTAGACACTGTAGTAGACTATATTTTCTTATCTAGACGCTCATGTACTTAGTGACACCTTGGTTTTGGGTTGGATTGTATCACTTTGGGATTTTCTTATATTTCGAATAGTTTTTCTTTAATGATTAATGCTTCCGCTAATATTTTCGAACTTATTGTTGTTGGTGTCACGACCCTAAAACCGACCCGGTCGTGATGACGCCTATCGTGAAACTAGGCCAGCTGACACAACTCCCAAATTAACCATTAATCAATATAAATCCTTTTTAAGCTTTTAATTAATCCAAATATCTCATAATGTAAGTCTAATTGAACAGTGCAGAATAAATACACAAGCCCAATATTGAGGTGTCATAAGTCACGAGTATCTACTAAGGTCTGAATACAACGAAGAGTCTAAAAACATACTAAATACAATCTAAGTAAGACAAGAGGGAGAAGAGCAGTGCTGCGAACGTCGGGCCTTACTAACTCCGATGACTCTGCCACTAAGCAATCAACACCCGCTACCGGGTTCAGAATTTCCTGAATCTGCACATAAGGTGCAGGGAGTAACGTGAGTACACCAACTCAGTAAGTAATAAAAGTAAATGAAAATTGAGCAGTAGGAAAACATGTGAACCACGTCATAACACTACACCAAATGCAGTACGTTTCCAAAACAGTACAGAAATTATTTACTCCGTAAATCAAGCTCAGTTTCGGTAAAACCTTTTGAAAACAACTTTCAATAGTTTCAAACGAGTGATAAAACAGTGAGTAAAAAAGATGGAAAACGTAAACAACCCCTTGGGCAAAACATGTACCATAAACAACCCATCGGGCATAATATCAACAGAACCAGCCCCTTGGGCTACCTCATAATCAATTGTAATCAGCCCCTTGGGCATAACATGAATCAAGAACCGCCCCTCGGATAAAACATGGATCAAGAACAGCCCCTCGAGCAATAATATGAAACAACAACAGCCCCTCGGGCTACATCATATCACTCACAATGGGTACCTGCGCTCACTGGGGGTGTGCAGACTCCGGAGGGGCTCCTACAGCCCAAGCGCTATAACAATCCCTCTCGTGGCATAATCAAACAGGCCCTCAGCCTCATAACAAGCCACCTTGTGGCGTAACAAATCAGGCCCTCGGCCTCATAATCATGAATCAGTACCACACTTCTGCGGCGCACATCCCAATCCCATAATATCCTCACAACACAGGCCCTCGGCCTCACTCAGTCAAAAATCTCTCAAGCCGCTCGGGTAATAGTAAAATATGATGTTCAACCCAAAATATCATTTAAAATACCAAAACGGAGTAAATATGGTTGAGTTATAAAAACAGTAGAATACAGCATGACTGACTACAAATATGAAGTCAAAATAGTGAGGAATAGTAGTAAAAATCCCCTAAGGGTCCAAAACAATTGGCACGAGGCCCAAATATGGCATTCAGCCCAAAACATGATAATACTTTCCAAAACACAATGATATCAAACAAGTTTTAATCAAATACGCGACTTAATAGTTGTACGTGACGGACTAAGTCACAATCCCCAACGGTGCACGACCCTACACTTGTCATCTAGCATGTGCATCACCTCAAAGTAGCACAACGATGTGAAATATGCGGTTTCATACCACCAGGACAAACATTTACAATCATTACTTACCTCTATCCGGTCCAAACTCTAGCCCGCGATGCCTTTGCCCCTTGAATCAGCCTCCGGATGCTCAAAATCTATCCAAAAACAGATTTATATCATCAAAATATGCTATAGGAACAACGCCCACTCGAAAATAACCAATTTACATCAAAAATCTCGAAATTGGCCAAACCCCGCCCCGAGCCCACGTCTCGGAATCCGATAAGAATTACATCAATAGATTCCTCATTCTCCCACAAGTCTATACACACCAAGAACATTAAAATCGGACCTCAAATGGCCCCTCAAATCCCCAATTTACACTCTCAAATTTCAAGTCCTAATTCCCCAAATTTTAGGCTTTAAATCCCAATAATTTCATGTTTAAAAAAGTAAGAATCAACATAGGATCAAGTATTAAGTCCATAAATCTTAACTTCAAGTGTTTCCCCTTGATTCCCTCTTCAATCCTCCTAAAAAAGCTCCAAAATCACTCAACAATGGTGAAACTTAGACCCAAAATCGCGGAAATGGTCTTTTAAACATTCTGCCAGCACTTAAAATCTCTTCTTCACGAACGCGGTCAATGCCTCGCATTCGCGAGGCACAAACTTCTATTGACCACTTATTCTTTCATCGCTAACGCAACACACTGTACGTGAACGCGAAGCCTTAGCTCTTCAATGCATCATGAACACGACGACCAGCTCGCGAACGCGAAACACAATTCTCCAGGATCCCACCTGCTCACTATTACTCTATGCGAACGCGGCATAACCATCGCGAACGCGATGAGTACTGGACCCAACCCTTCACGAACGCGGGACATCCATCGCGAACGCAAAGGCCAAATGCCTGCAATACCAACAACAGTTTTTCTACAACCTTTTCCAACATGAAATGATCCGTTTAACCACCCGAAACTCACCCGAGGCCCTTGGGATCTCAACCAAACATGCCAACATATCCCATAACCTCATTTAAACTTGTTCCAACCTTCGGAACGCTCAAAACAACATCAAAACACCAAATTGACATCGGATTCAAGCCTAAGAATTCAAATAAATTCCGAATGACCTGAAGTTTTGCACACACGTCACAAATGACACAATGGAACTACTCCAATTTCCGGAATTCCATTCCGACCCCTATATCAAAATCTCACCTTCTAACCGGAAAACGCCAAAATTTTAATTTCGCCAATTCAAGCCTAAATCTACTTCGGACCTCCAAAACACATTCCGATCATGCTCCTAAGTCCCAAATCACCTCCCAAAGCTATCCAAACCATCAAAATTCACATCTGAGCCTTTTCTCACATAAGCCAACATCCAGTTGACTTTTCCAACTTAAGCTTACTTAGAAGAGACTATGTGTCTCAAACCTTACCAAAACCTCTCCGAACCCGAACCAACCATCCCGATAACACATAATACAGTTGAACAAGACAATACAAAGCAGAAATGGGGGAAACAAAGTGGTAACTCATGAAACGACCGGCCAGGTCGTTACATCCTCCCCCTCATAAACAAACGTTCGTCCTCGAACGTGCCCAGAGTTTTTCCGAAAACCATCAAATCACTGTGTAACTTTGCCATGCACATACCCAGGGGTAATACCACATCACCCTATCTCATATAGGTCCGATAACACAATGTAACTGAAATTTCGCAATCCAAACTAGCCCATAAACCTTAAACCACATTTCCACTTCTGAAATTATCTACAAGATCAGAATCTCACATCTATCCTCTGAATAAGCCCGAACCAGCTGTAACAACCCGCACCTGTAACCTCAGATGCAATTTTGTGATATACCACATAACTCAAACACTCGTAGCGATAACTTCCAACACAACAGTTGCTCAAAACAACCGAATATCGATTATAAGCCTCTTATCAAATAAAGCCTCATTCCAAAACTTCCGTATACTGCCAATGATAAATAAAACATGTAGAATGTCATAACCATTCCTCAGATCGACCATTCATGAAGCCACTTCCCCTTTGGCAAGAACCATAGCAAATTTCTGAGCCGAACATCGATATTATCCTTCCAACATGCTGAAACCGAATCCATTTGTATTCATTCTATATCCCAACGATCTCATCTAATCCAACACAACTACTCTGGTGACATGACACATCAATACAATCTAAAGCCACAACTCGTGCAATTCGCGCACCAATAAGCAACAATCTGAACATACTCAAATCATGAAACTAAGTCAAATGAGAGAGCTGTACTGTAATCTCACTTTTATGAATCGCCTGTAGAACCCGGCGTGCCCAAGGAAACTTCTCACCGCCTTGACTGAAGTGTGAGGTGGTAGTTTTTCAATCATGTCAACCTTAGCATGGTCGACCTCAATTCCTTTACTGGACACTCGATGTCCCATGACTATCCCTTCCTGTACTATAAAATGGCACTTCTCCCAGTTCAACACTAAATTTGTCTCCACACATCTTTTGAGCACTCTTCTTAAGTTGTGAAGACAGTCCTCGAATGAATCTCCCACCACGGAGAAATCATCCATGAAGACCTCCATAATATCCTCCACCATGTCTGTGAAAATGGCTAATTTGCACCATTGAAATGTCGCCGGTGTATTGCAAAGCCCAAAAGGCATTCCCCGAAAGGCGAAGATGCCATAAGGACAAGTGAAGGATGTTTTCTCTCTATCTTCGGGGGCTATTGATATCTGATTGTACCCCGAATATCCATTTAAGAAATAAAAGTGCGATCGCCCGGCCAGCCTGTCCAACATTTGGTCAATGAAAGGCAAGGGGAAGTGGTCCTTTCGGGTGGTTGTATTCAATTTTCGGTAATCCATGCAAATCCGCCATCCCGTGACCGTGCAAGTTGAGATCAACTCATTGTTCTCATTTTGCACAACAGTCATTCCCCCTTTTTCAGCACACATTGGACAGGGCTAACCCAATTGCTATCAGAGATGGGGAAGATAATTCCCGCATCTAACCATTTGATCACTTCCTTCTTTACTACCTCTTTCATGTTCGGGTTCAGCCTTCGTTGATGTTCTCTGGAAGGTTTGTGCCCTTCTTCCAAGAGAATCTTGTGCATACAGAAGGCTGAGGTGATACCCTTTATGTCTGCCATGGTTTAGCCAATGGCAGTCTTACTTTCTTGCAGTACTTGTAAGAGTTGTTTTACCTGCACATCTAGCAAACCGGATGATATAATAACAAGCAAAGTAGAATCAGGGCCTAAGAAAACGTACTTGAGGTGAGCTGGGATCGGCTCCAGCTCCAGCTTGGGTGGTTCCTCTACTGATGGCTTTGCTGGAGGTGTAGCCCTTTTTTCTAACTCAAGGGACTCGAACTGAGGGTCCCTTTTCCAGAATCCTTGGCCTTCAAGTGCCATTACCCACTCAGCTAACCCTTCGCCATACATCTCTTCTAAATTTGTCAGACATGCCTCTAATGGATCTTTAGCAGTCAGGGTCACATCATCTTCTTGCAGAATCACATCCACTGCCTCCACTAGAGAGCAATTAGCATATTCACTGGGTCTCCTCATAGATTTCTGAACATTGAATATGACTTCTTTATCGTTCAGTCTCATTTTTAATTCCCCAGTCTCACAATCGATCAGTGCTCTCCTAGTGGCCAAAAATGGTCTACCTAAAATGATAGGTATCTCCTCATTTACCTAACAGTCCAAAATAACAAAGTCTGCAGGGAACACGAACTTCCCCACTTGCACCAACATATTATTAAGAATCCTAGTAGGCCTTTTTACCGTGCGGTCAGCCTGTTGCAGCAACATCGAAGTCGGTCTAGCTCTGCTAATGGCCAGTTTGGTGTATACAGCTAGAGGTATCAAATTTATGTTGGCTCCCAAATCACATAATGCCTTTGCAAAGGCATAACTCCCAATCGTGCATGGAATAGTGAAGATACCTGGGTCTGACATCTTTTAAGCCATCAGTTTGGTCACTACTACGCTGCAGGTTTACGTCAGAGTCACTGTGGATAGGTCCAAAAAATCAAACTTCCGTGACATTAGGTCTTTCATCATCTTCGCATAACCTGGCATCTCTCTCAAGGCATCATTCAAAGGAATATTCAACTGAATTTGATGCAGCATCTCCATGAATTTCTTGTATTTATCTTCCTTCTTTTGTTTTACCAGTCTCTGAGGGAATGGTGTCGGTATCACTCTTTATGCACTGTTTGCTGGCTTCTCTCAATTGGGGTTCTGTGGCACAAGAGGCACCACCTGCTCTGCAACTTGTTCATTTACCTTAGCCTTACCCTTTTCATATTGACCTTGTTCAACCACCACTTCAGTCAGATTTGATGGTTCATCTACCTCTAGTGGAATTGGAGTGGCAGGCGTAGTCTCTTTGCTGGCTTGTGCAACCTCCTGCTCTTTGTCTAAATCTCTCCCATTCCGGAGACTTACTGCCATCAGCTGATTCGGGTTTGGCTTCTTGGGGTTAATATTTGTGTCCACTGGAAATGTTCCTTAGGGGCGGTTGTTTAAAGCCATAGACAACTGCCCTAACTGAGTTTCAATGTTCTTTATAGCTGAATCATGTACTGCTAACTTTTCTTGCATCTTACCATTTGTCCCAATGAGTTGCTGGAGCATCCCCCCTGATCTTTACCATGTTTTTATCTTGCTGCTGAGGAGGTGGCTGATATGTCAACTGTTGCTGGTTCTGCTGTGGGTAGCCCTGTTGTCTCTGGTGGTATAGAACCATTTGTCCTTCAACTTGCATGCCCCCAGGCTGAGGCATGTTAGGTCTGTATTGCTGATTTGGTGCCGGTCTCCACTGCTGTCCTCCTTGTCTCTGACCCCCAAAGTTGTTAACATAATTTATATCTTCCCTTGCCCCTTGATTTTCACCTTCTCCGCTCCATGAACACACATAAGACTAATTAACGCAGGGTGTACACAGTCCTCCATTTGTCGTGTCAACAATATGCACCTGTTTGGTACCCATCTCATCTATCTTCTTTGTCAAAATACTCATCTGCGTCATGAGTGTGGCCATGTTCCCTGCATGCGAATTAATTGGGTCAAGAGGAACTGAATGCACTATGGGTGCCAGTGTTGTCCCTCTAGTCATCCACCCCGAATTTTGGGACATCTTGTCAAGAAGGACTTTGCACTCGGTGAATGTCTTACTCAAAGCACCTCCAGCTGAAGCATCTACATTGGCCTTTAGATTGTTAGCTAGCCCCATGTAGAATCTCTAGCCAAACATCTAGTCTGGAATGCCATGGTGAGGACACTTCACCAGTATACCTTTAAATCTTTCCCAAGTTTCTTGCAAGGTCTCAGTCGGCTACTGCTTGTACTGCAATATTTCATCAATCTGCCTTGCAGTCTTATTAGGCGGGTAGAACTTATTCAGGAACCGCTTTACTAATTCCTCCCAGGTGACAATGGAAATGATTGGGAGTGAATTCAGCCAAGTTTGAGCTTCCCCAGTCACAGAGAACGGAAACAGTAATAGCTTGATAGCTTTTGGGGTCACATTTGGCTGCCTTTGAGTCACACAAATTGACAAAAAAAAATTTAAATGTTGTTGAGGGTCTTCAACGTGTGACCCGGAGAACAATCCCTTATTCTGCAGCAGATGCAGCATGTTGTTGGTGATCTGGAATGTCTCCGCTTGAATTGCGGGCACAGCTATGGCAGTTGTCAGGTTGTTAGCTGTGGGTTGAGCCCAATCATAAAGTGCAGCTTCTGGCACAAGAGGTGCCACCACTCTGACATTTGGGTCAGCTGGCTCATCCCTGATGTTTCCGTTGACGTTCTCTACGTCACCCATGTCAAATTCAAGTTGGTATGGTTGTTGTGTTTGTTGGATCCTCCTATTGGCACGGTTCAATGCCCTGAATGTTTTCTCGAGGTCTGAAAGTCCTTCAAGCAGTTCTTCAGTCCTCGAAGAATTTCTAGGCATACACCTGAATTCCACAAGGGTTCAAACGTTCGAATTTCAATGAAAATTGTTGAACACCTTTGAAATATGATTTGAACTAATAATTTTAACATTACTTTTAAGTTTTAATAAATAACACCGTTAGTTCCCCGGCAACAGCGCCAAAATTTGATAATGCCCAACTGTGACTTTTAAAGGACAAAACGGTCGCTGCAAATATAATCTGGTTTTTAAGTCCGGAATCGAATCCTTAGGGAACTAACATATCTATTACCCTCTTCGGCAATGTTATTATCAAATCAATCAATCTCTAGATTCAAGATTTTTGATCAATAATGATTGGGTTTTTGTTTAACTACTTCGACTACTATTAAAAACAACGGTAAGCTAAAACAAAGATAATTCAATGGTAACAAGGTCTAGGGCAGTGATTTCCCCAATTGCTAGTTTAGGTCCTGACTCTTCCGCTATAATCTCACCATAATACTCTATGAGGATTAAGAGCTATGGGTTATCGTAATTATCTCTCGATCAACTGCAATAATTTACTAGAGCATTCACTCGAACTACTCTAGCTGACAATAGTTATGCCACTCTAAAGTATCCCACCAAAATTTTATTATCTCTAAACCCACTTTTAAGTTCAAGTAATGAATCTCTTCAATTACCCAAAAGTGATGTTGTTCAACCGCTGTCTAACCTAATACTCATTATAACAACTTGAGTCAAAACTTCAACCAACAATTGGTTCCATCAACCCTAGATAAGTATTTAGCTACTCATAACAAAACAAGAGAAAACTACTAAATTGTTCATAATGTAAAATTGCAAGAATTAAAAGGAGATAGAAAAACTCTAATGTTTTGTTGATCTTCTCACCCTTGTTCTTCCTCCAAAAGTAGTCTAAAATTAGCTTCCCCCCTCAGTTGGGCGAGTTCCTAAAGCTTATAAGGGTTTTACAAAAGTTTCCCCAAAATTACACTTTGGTCCTCAAACTTCCAGCTGCGTGAACAGTGCACCGCGGTCGCGGCCAACTGCGGTAGACCGCAGTGAAAGCTGACCTTTCTGCCTCACTTCAGTAACCTGCCGCGGTTCACCGCGGTGCCACCGCAGTCGCGGTGGCCTTCTTGCCCAGGCTATTTATGCTTCTTTGTGTTCGGGTACTTCTCGAGTGGGTGTTTTGCTTTACATTATCACCTCCAAAATACTCCATGTTGCTTCCTCTCATATAATATTCCCTGCTAAACAAAAGAACACTATTTAGAGCATTTTGTTGGCAATTTATCTATAAAACAACAACAAAGTATGGTTATATTAAGGTGTAAATATCAACTATATTGCCTACTATCACAGCTCCTACTAGAGGCAAAGGTCGAGGCTGAGGCCGTGCTAGAGATTGAGGCAGGGGCAGGGCTCAGCCCAGAGCTAAAGCAGCAACACCAGCAGCAGAGCCTCAAGTGGAGTTTTACAATAAGGTTCCAGCTCAGGTTGTGCCTGTCGGACCAGCTCAGCTCCCGGAGGGGTTCATCGCCACTCTAGTGCTTCAGGATGCTTTGGTCCATTTGGTGGGCCTTATGGAGAGTGTGGCTCAGTCTGTACATTTCCTGTGGCACCAGCCCTCTCTCAGGCTGGGGGAGGAGCACAAACTCCCACTACTCACACTCCGAAGCATATGGCTCCCCAGTTTCAGACTCCAGCAGCCTAGCCAGTTGGGGTAGTTCAGCCAGGTGTTACGGCACAGGCCGGTGATGGATTAGCTATGTCTTCTGAGGCTTTATGGAGATTGGACAGGTTTACTAAGCTCTTTCTAATTCACTTAAGTGGTGCATCTTCAGAGGACCCCCAAGATTATCTTGTCAGCTGTCATGAGGTGCTACAGAACATGGGTATGGTGGAGACCAGTGGGGTTGATTTCACTGCATTTTAGTTGTTGGGTTCTACCAAGAAATGGTGGAGGGATTATGTGTTGACCAGACTAGCTAGGTCACCTGCTCTTACTTGGGACTAGTTCTCTTAGCTGTTTCTTGAGAAGTTCCTTCCTATCACTCAGATAAAGAGCTACCGCAGGCAGTTCGAGCGCCTCCAGCAGGGCAGTATGACCGTCACCCATTATGAGACCCATTTTGTATACTTAGCCCGTCATGCTATTCTCCTTCTTCCTACCAAGAGAGAGAGAGAGAGAGAGAGAGAGAGAGAGAGAGAGAGAGAGAGAGAGAGAGAGAGAGAGTAAGGAGGTTTATTGAGGGATTCACTCATCCTATCAAGTTGCAGATGGCCAAGGAGGCCAGGAGTGAGATTTCTTTTCAGACGGCTGCCAATGTCGCCAGGCGGATCGAGGATGTTCTTTCACAGGAGAGAGGGCAGGGTCAGATAAGAGGCCTCTTAATTCTGGTGGTTTTAGTGGTTCCTCATCTGGAGACATAGGTACTTTTGGTAGGGGCCATCCTCTCAGGCCATATCAGTCATCACTTCAAGCATCCCACAGTGCTTCAGGGAGTCGTGGTCCTTATGTGCCTCATTCTGGGCAGGTAGCCTATAGTGCACCGCCAGCTCCTATCAGTGCACCTCCTATTCAGAGTTACTACTGTGGTCATCCGGCCCGTTCGGGCCAGTCTCAATTTCAGCAGCCATAGCACCAGGATGGATGTTACGAATGTGGTAGTTTTAGGCATATCATGAGGACTTGTCCGAGATTATTGGGCAGCACGCCACAATAGAGTTCTCATGCCATGATTTTGGTACTGGTTTCATCACCGCCTGTTCATCCAGCTACAGGTAGAGGTCAGGGAGTCAGAGGTAGAGGTCAGACCGCTAGAGGTGGAGGTCAGGCTATTAGAGGTAGAGGTCAGGCCGCTAGAGGTCGAGGCCATCCAGCAGGAGGTCTTCCTAGAGATGTAGTTCAGAGTAGTGGGGCCCAGCCCCGATGCTATGCCTTTCCAGCCAGGCCTAAGGCTGAGTCATCTGACGCGGTTATCATAGGTATTGTTTCAGTTTGTAGTAGAGATGCCTCAGTTCTATTTGATCCGGGTTCTACTTATTCCTATGTGTCATCCTATTTTACTTTATATGGTTGTGCCTCGTGATTTTTTGAGTGCTCCTGTATATGTGTCCACACATGTGGTAGATTCTATTGTTGTAGATCATGTCTATCATTCGTGTGTGGTCATCATTGGGGGTCTTGAGACTAGCATAGATATTCTACTTCTCGATATGGTTGATTTTGATGTCATTTTGGGTATGGATTGGTTGTCACCTTATCATGCTATATTGGATTGTCACGCCAAAACGGTGACTTTAGCCTTGTCGGGGTTCCCTCGATTAGAGTGGAGAGGGACTCCTAGCCATTATACCAATAGGGTTATCTCTTATATGAAGGCTCAACATATGGTTGAGAATGGGTGTCTAGCTTATTTGGCTTATGTCCGTGATTTTAGTGCGGAGGTTCCTTCTATGGGTTCTGTGCTAGTTGTTCATGAGTTTCTAGAGGTGTTTCCTACAGATCTGCCAGGGATGCCACCAGACAGAGATATTGACTTCTGTATTGATTTGGCTCTGGGAACTCGGCCTAGTTCTATTCTGCCATACCGTATGGCCCCGCCAGAGTTGAAAGAATTAAAGGAGAAATTGCAAGATTTGCTTGATAAAGGCTTCATTAGACCTAGTGTCTCGCCCTGGGGTGCGCCTGTGTTGTTTGTGAAGAAGAAGGATGGATCGATGAGGATGTGCATAGATTATCGGCACTTGAACAAAGTCACCATCAAGAACAAGTATCTATTGCCAAGGATTGATGACTTATTTGATCAACTTCAGGGTGCCAAAGTGTTTTCAAAGATTGATTTGAGGTCTGGTTACCATCGGTTGAGGATTAGGGCATCCGATGTCCCTAAGACAACCTTTCAAACTCGGTACGGGCATTATGAGTTTCTAGTGATGTCATTTGGGCTGACAAACGCCCCAGCCGCATTCATGGATTTGATGAATCGGGTGTTCAAGACTTATCTAGATTCCTTTGTGATTGTATTTATTGATGATATCTTGATCTACTCTCGCAGTCGAGAGGAGCACGAGCAGCATCTTCGGATCGTACTTCAAACCCTGAGAGACAACCAGTTATATGCTAAATTTTCTAAATGCGAGTTTTTGTTGAGCTCATTCGCTTTCTTGGGGCTTGTTGTATCAACAGAGGGTATTCAGGTGGATCATAAGAAGATTGAGGCAGTTCAGAACTAGCCTAGACCCACATTAGCTACGGAGATCCAGAGGTTTCTTGGGACCGGCGAGCTATTACCATCGGTTCGTAGAGGGGTTTTCATCTATAGCAGCCCCGTTGACCAGGTTGTTGATACTCAATTTTTCCCTATAATATTTCTTTCAAATGTATGTATGCCTTCAAAACTATGCATTAGCATCAGTTGATATTTTTCCATAATTTCTACATTTTTAGGGATCACAAAGATCAACGACCACCGTTCACTCTTACCATTTTTAACCTGAATGACCCCCTAACCTAATTCATTCTTACCAAACAGCTGCCCTAGAATCCCTAATGCTCTCCATCTCTTTGAGACCTAATCCTAACCCTAGCCGCCGCCACCCAAAACCAACCCTAATCCCTTTGATTCCTATTCGATCCATAGATTTCCATGGCTGTATGAGACTTCTACTAGTCTCCTACATCTCCGGGTTGCCCGTTCTTGCAATCTCATGGAAAGGTCTCAAAGAAATCTAGTCCAGATATTGTCCAGGACTCCCTGAGAGTTCGCCTATGGTCTGTGGGTGCTTTTCTATCGATGTTCTACGGTGCGAATCTCTGGTTCAAGGCCAGATTTTCTTTACCCTTTCCTTTTTCTTTGAAACACTAATGTTTAGACTCAAATCTGTCCAGATCTGGAATGATTCTGAGTTCAGCACTGATTTTTTCTTCAAGATTCTCTTATTTCTCTACTGTTAACCGATTTTTAGCACTGTGTTATGAAAGGGTTTTTGGTTTCCTTGTTACTTGTTGTCCGAATATCTGTATATTTGAAGTGTCTCAAGTTTCCATGGCTATTTTCTTTAAGGGTCCTCTGATTTTCCCATTGTTAATCAACTCCAAGCATTTTTCAAATTAGGGTTTTGGCTTCGTAAAAGGTTTTCTGAGATCTTTATGTTTTGTTTAATCTTTATCGCATGATTATGTTTCTGGTTTAATTGTCTGACTACGCCTTGTTTGATTTCAAACTCTTGTCCGTTATTATTTGAATAATTAGTCCAATTATCTAGGTTTCATTTGTTTACTAAACTAATTTACTGATCTCTGATTGTTTTCCTTAATCCTGAGTTCTTAATTGACATCTCCCGTCTATCTATGGGTTGGTTGACCCTTTGATTGGTCTCTGATTACCCGTGTTGCCTTATTTGTGAAACTGATTACTTGATTTAAGGGTTCTAACCCAAATTTACTATTAAACCTACTTCTTGCCTTATTTGAAATTCAGTTAGAGTTATTTATGGTATAATTCCCTAATATTCTGTCCCCTATCAAGCTTGATTGATTGCTTGATTACTTTCTTACCTTATTTTACAATATTTACCTGCCTTGCCTTATTTACTTACACTATTCGACTCCTATATATACACTCTTGTTCTACCTCTCAAAGACAAATGAACAGTCATTTAGAAACACACACAAATACGAACTTTCTCTCATCTCTCTTTCTACTACTTGTGATCCTTGCTTGTGGAATCCTGTTCATTTCACTTTCTGCTTTTGCTTCTTTAATTGATATGTTTCCATTCCTAAGGCCATTCATTATGTTATGAAGCTTAAACCTATGTGCTTTCTTGTCTGTTGCTTTACTTCTATTGAATCCATGACCTTTCTGTATTTCAATTAGCGTGACTACTTTGCTTTCCTATTTATGGGCTTCAACTAGTATGGCTACTTGTGCGATTGAATCTTTGTGTTTATTCCTGTATTCTACAGCATGATTGCCTCTGTATCCAGACTTGTGTATCACTGTGTCTAGCTCAACATGTTTACTGCAGTGTTTATGTTTTGTGTGTTCTTAATAGCATGCTTAAGTATGATTGTGATTTAAACCTTAAATCAGTATTCCTGCCTGGCCTATTTCTCTATTAACCAACATGACTGCCTTCACCCTTCTTTTCATGTACTCCTGTTTCTAGTACCTTGTATTCCCAACCCATGCTCCCTTTTAGTGTAACTGTTTGTACCTCTAGAACTGATTGACAAAGTGAAATGGAAATTGGACAAATGTGATGCTTTATGACTATGTTGTTGTTTGCTGAACCTTCCTTTTCCTCCAAAGGTTTTCAACATGTTTCACTCTTAATATGTTTCTCCAAACTATTACTACTCCTAAAGTATTTTCACTCCTAAAAATTTACTTCTATACTGTTTTCAAAAAAATCAACTATGTCAAGCACTCTCACTTCTACTCCTAGATTACTTAAGTTCTGCCCCTCCAGTGGGTGTACTGCCTAGGAATCCATGAGATTCATCTGAACTATGGCACACTGGGGCTGGACCTTCCACACTACATATAACTACTCTTCTATTCAAAAGGATCTTGGTGTGAGTAATGTCCGGGGTCCATGAGTCCCTTTGGGAATTTTGACACACCAGGATACCCTTATTGGACATCATGGGATTATGGCATCTGGGACTGTTTGAAGGCCTGGTATTTCTAGGATCCACTTTGGGCCTATTTATCGCTCCCTATAATATAGCTTTATTCATTATGTAAATTCATTTATGGTCTGTAATAATAATCCTTGTAAATAGATATTGAGAAAATTAGTTAAAGGGAAGGGGATTCTTATATGATTTTTGTGAGGGAAATCGGGTAGAAATCATGCCCTTAGGATCACTATGCTTACTTGCATTAGAAATCATGCCTTAGGTTTATTATATTTAATTGCTTTAGAAACCATGCATTTAGGATTATTTGGCATACTAGAAAATATGTTATAGGGTCATCACCTCATTTGTTACGAAATTCTTCTTCTACATGATCATGATCACCTAGAAATTCTATTATTAGATCACTACTATAATCCTGCTTAACAAAACGTCTATTCATCATGTGCATTAGAGATCCTGCTTTAGGACTGTTATTGCATTGGCTTTAAAACCATGTCTACATCGCATAAATTAGTAACTATCCTATTTTAAAAGCAATCTCAACACCTAGATATCACGTTCTAGGATTTAATGTATGTAAACCAGCTCTGTAATGTTCAACACCCAAACCAACATGCCTATAGGACTTAATAAGTTCAAAACTGTTTGTTTGAAATTGATCCGGATTACATTTAAACAACATGTTTATAGGGTATCTCCGCCTAGGCAAGCTTGTAGGTAATTAAAATCTTATAAAAACTGGAAACTATGCTGTGCTTATTTGTGAACTGTCCAGATTCAACAGATCATAAAATCCGTAGGCAAACTGATTAGGTCTTTAACATTTTTGCCTTAACTCAATATTGCATACTCTCTGCTTGTCATGCTCGCCCAGATATCTTGTTCTAGGGCCTTTCTTAACTGTCTGAAATTTGTTGTTTGAGACGTGCACTTACTTGCTTTATTTGAGAAGGTAAAATGCGAGCCTTTTAATTGCTCTATCTTTAGTCCAGTCCTATATGTTTTGTTTTTGCCTAGAGTTTTCTCCTTTTAATTATTGTAGGAGAGTCTAGATCCACCTTAACTAGAAGTCCTAAATATCTCCGGGACTATATAAGTAAAGGGATGGGTAGTGCACACATAGGATACATCTTAATGTTGCTAGAATGCTTTAGGCTATGACCAATGGGAGGGAAATCTGGTAGTAAAAGGATATGGTGACCTGTGCGCCAATGCCACGCGTAACCCTTCTAGTTGAGGAAGGCTTACCAGGTATTATATCGATGTGATCCTATAGGCTGACAAACCTAGGACCTCCCTCATCTTATTTACATATGTGTGCTTAGACTGCTTATTTGTTAAAATTCCTTTATCATACATACGTGCTTAGACTGCTTATCTGTGTATTTAGACTATCTATTTGTTAAACTACTAATTCACATAAATCAAGTTCGGCCTGGACTCACCATTGTGGACCGCGAGGGGTGCCTAACACCTTCCCCTCGAGGTTATTTCGAGCCCTTACCCAAAACTCTGGTAATGCAAACCGGTTTTCATGAGTTATTTGCTCTCGGTGCCCTAACGCACCTTAAATTCTTTATGTGGTGACCCTTCAAATTTAAATACCCAATTCCCAAAAGGAAATGAGTTGTTCCCCTATGAATGTCGAAACCCGGACTCTGCGAGGAAAAAATGGGGCGCGACACAAGTTGACCCAGAAGGGTGCCCCGTTCATATGGTCAGACGAGTGTGAGGCAAGATTTTAGAAGATTCAGACTGCTTTGACTATAGTGCTAATGTTCGTGTTGCCCACAGTTTCAGGATCTTATATTGTATATTGTGATGCATCTCGTATTGGGCTTGGTGCAGTATTGATGCAGGGTGGTAAGGTGATTGCATACGCGTCTTGGCAGCTGAAGGTTCACGAGAAGAATCACCTTGTTTATGACTTAGAGTTGGCAACAATTGTTCATGTGCTGAATATTTGGAGGCACTATCTTTATGGCGTGTCGTGTGAGGTATTCACGGATCATCGGAGTTTGTAGTATTTGTTCAAGCAGAAGAAGCTCAATTTGAGATAGAGAAGGTGGTTGGAGCTATTAAAAGACTATGATATCACCATCTTGTATCATCCCGAGAAGGCCAATGTGGTGGCCAATGCTTTGAGTAGAAAGTCAGTGAGTATGGGCAGCCTTGCGTTCATTCCAGTCGGTGTGAGACCACTTCCATAAGATGTTCAGGCTTTAGCTAATCAGTTCGTGAGGTTGGATGTTTTCGAGGCCAGTCGTGTTCTAGCTTGTACAGTTGCTCGATCTTTATTGTTTGAGCGCATTAGGTAGCGGTAGTATGATGACCCTCATTTGCTTGTCCTTAGGGACACAGTGCGACACGGAGATGCCAAGCAGGTCACGGTTGGAGATGACAGAGTTTTGAGGATGCAAGGTCGTTATTTTTATGCCTAATGTAGATAGACTTCGTGAGTTGATTCTTGAGGAGGTCCACAGTTCCTGGTATTCTATTCATCTGGTTGCTGCCAAGATGTATCAGGACCTACGACAACATTATCGGCGGAGGAGGATAAATAAAGATATAGTTGCATATGTATCTCGGTGTCTAAATTGTCAACAAGTAAAGTACGAGCATCAGAGACCTGGTGGTTTTCTTCAGAAGATAGACATTCCTGAGTGGAAGTAGAAGTGTATCACTATGGATTTCATTGTTGGACTCCCACAGACTCAGTGAAAGTTCGATGTAGTCTGGGTCATTGTGGATAGGCTGACCAAGTTAACACATTTCACTCCTGTGGCAGTTACCTATTCTTTAGAGCGGTTGGTAGGGATTTATATCCGCGAGATCGCTTGTCTTCACGGTATGCCCATGTCTATCATTTCTGATCGAGGTACACAGTTCACTTCACCCTTCTGGAAGGCAGTACAATGTGAGTTGGGCACACAGGTTTAGTTGAGGACAACATTTCAGCCTCAGACGGACAGACAACCCGAGCGCACTATTCAGATATTGGAAGATATGCTCTGCACTTGTGTTATAGACTTCGGAGGCTCTTGGGATTAGTTCTTGTCTCGCTCACGGAGTTTGCCTACAACAACAGCTACCAGTTGAGCATTTAGATGGCTCTCTTTGAAGCATTATATGGTAGGCAGTGCCGATTGCCAGTTGGATGGTTCAAGCCGGTGGAGGCTTGGTTATTGGGTATAGATTTGGTACAGGATGCCTTGGATAAGGTCAAGATTATTCAGGATAGATTTTTCACAACTCAGTCCAGGTAGAAGAGTTATGCCAATCGTAAGGTTTGTGATGTTTCATTCAAGGTCAGAGAGAGTGTTGCTCCGTGTGTCACCCATGAAGGGTGTAATGTGGTTTGGAAAGAATGGCAAGTTGATCCCTAGGTACATCAGACTTTTTGAGATTCTTTAGAGAATGGGTGAGGTGGCTTACAAGCTCGCATTGCCACCTAGTTTGTCAGCAGTTCATCTGGTATTCCATGTTTTCATGCTCCGGAAGTACCACGGTGATTGGTCTCACGTGCTAGATTTCAACTCTATTCAGTTGGACAAGGATTTGACTTATGAGGAGGAGCCGGTGGCTAGCCTGGCAGGTTCTTCAGTTGAGATCAAAGAGTTATCCTTCAGTTCGAGTGTAGTGAAGAGGTCAGCCTGTCGTGGCAGCTACTTGGGAGTCGAAGTTGGACATGCGGAGTAGATATCCCCACCTTTTCACCAGCCTAGGTACTTTTCTATGTCCGTTCGAGGATGAACAGTTGTTTTAGAGGTGGAAAATGTGATGACCCGATGGGTCATCTCGTATTTTAAAACCCAATTCTATGTTCTGAAGCCATAAATATCTCATTTTAGCCTTCCTCGACTTGTGTGCATTGTCCCGGTGTTTTTCTGGAAGGCTTATATGCTAAAAACTGATAAAAATAAGAATTTTTGCCTTAAAAATTAACTTGAGTTGACTTTGGTCAAAATTTTGAGTAAACAGACCCGGATCCGTATTTTGATGATCCGGTGGGTCCGTATCGAAATATGGGACCTGGGCGTATGCCCCGAATCAAATTCGTAGGTCCGTAACTCGAGTTATGAATTATTGTTGAAAATTAAAAGTCTAAAAGTTTAATGGTTTTTAAGAATTGATTGATGTTTGGTATTGTTGATACCGGGCCCATATTTTGGTTCAGGAGCCTGATATAGGTCCAATATAATGTTTATGACTTGTCCGTGAAATTTGGTGAGAAACGGAGTCAGTTTGACGTGATTCGGACGTCCAGTTGTGAAAATAGAAGTTTTAAAGTTTCTTGAAAATTTTGTTTGATTTGGTGATGAATTCGTAGTTCTATGTGTTATTTTGGCAATTTGATCGCGCGAGCAAGTTTGTATGATGTTTTAGGACTTGTGTTCATGTTTGGTTTGGAGACTCGAGGGCTCAAGTGAGTTTCGGATAGGCTACAGAGTGAATTGGACTTAGAAAGCATAACTGATGCATTTTAGTTTCTGGTGTCTATTGCAGGTCTCCCATTTGCGAGATCTAGCTCGCATTTGCAAAGAAACATTGCATTTGCAAGCCTGGGCATGGCAGGGGGGGGGGGTTCCTCACATTTGCGAATTTTCCAGCTCCGCTTTTGCGAAGGTAGAGTCGCATTTGCGACTCAGCAATATTGGGATTATCTTCGCATTTGGAAGGATGGTCCGCATTTGCGAGGGAATTAGGGTTCGCATTGCGACCACTTTATCGCAAATGCGATCATTGGGATTCTAAGAGGAGTTCGAAATTGCGACCCCTTTCTTGCAATTGCGATGTTCGCAAATGCGAACATGACATCGCATTTGCGACATCTGCAGCTGTGTAAAACTTAAGTTTGACGGGATTTTTCTCTCATTCATCAAAGTTTCAAATCGTAGAACCCTAGAGGCAATTTTTCCAAGACCATTTATTCCCCAAAACATTGGTAAGTGATTCTAACCCATTATCTTTTAATCTTTCATTACATTTCACAAATTTTTAACCTAAAATCTAGGATTTTAATGGTGGAAATTGGGGGTTTGGGTAGAATTAGGGATTTTTAGAAAATTGGAATTTAGACCTCGAATTGAGGTAGGATTTCAAAATAAATTATTTAATCAGGCTCAGGGTGAATGGGTAAATGGATTTTGGTCCGAACCTCGGGTTTTGACCAAGTGGGGCCGGGGTCGACTTTTGACTTTTGGGGGTATGTAGTATTCTAGTAGCTTGTGCACTCGTGACACCAGGTTCAGGGATTTGTAGTAGGTGTTTGACAGTTAGCTTCCGCATTCATATTTCAGTACTTCTGTTTATTTAATTAAATTGTTAAAAATTGATAATATGTTCTAACATTGGCTTTCCTAGAAAGTAAAATGTTAGGCGCCATCACGGTTTCGACTGTGGGAATTCCGGGTCGTGACACTAACCTCGACAAGGTAGTGATGAGGCTATGACAGGATACCTACGTAAATAAACTTGTACAAGTATATATAAAGCAATAATAATAATAGAGAATAATAATGTACAAACTGAGAGGGGGCATGTAAAAGGGGCAAAATATGACAACTACGACAAGAAGTGCAAAAGTATAGCATGAGTACAACCAACCCAATATACTCCGTAAGTGTCGGGCCTAACCTCGACAAGGTAGTGACAAGGCTATGACGCGATGCCTACGTAAATAAACTTGACTATGACAGGATGCCTACATAAATAAACTTGTACAAATATATATGAAGCAGTAACAATAATAGAGAATAATAACTTACAAACTGAGTGGGGACATGTAAAAGGGGAAAATATGACAACTACGACAGGTATGAAATCACGTGATAGCTGAATAAATTATCAACCAATGAAATCAGATAAACCAATGATATAAAAATGGCACAACATCGCCCTTTATGCCTTTACTCTCGCCCTTACCATGAAATGATGATATAAGTGAAATGAAATGGCACGGCATCACCCTTTGTTCTTTTACTCTCGTGCTCACCATGTAACAAAGAATAAATGAGATCAATGTCACGTCATCACTCTTCGTGCTTTTACTCTCTTCCTCACCATATAATAATGAATAAATGAGATAAATGGCACGTCATCACCCTTTCATGCTTTTTCTCTCTTTCTCACTATGTAATAATAAATAAATGCAATGGCACGTCATCACCCTTCGTGTTGAAGATAATATGAACTTAGGAAATAAATAATGCGGTGAATGTATTTAACGTCAAATATGATGCCAAGATTCCAAACTTCAACTTCCAAAATATTCAACAATTATGAAATAAGCAATAATTACAAAATAAATAATCAAAGAAGTAATAACCTAACCTAAGCATAGATATTATAATTAACTATGCAATAAACACAAGAAAACAAGTTCCACCTGCATGCTTTAATCCAACAACAATACATAAGTACTCATCACCTCACATTACGTTGTTTCCACACATTAAACACGTAGAAAATAGACTAACAAGTCCCAATCCCTCAAGTCAATGTTAACCACGATGCTTACCTCGCTCCACAATCAAATCAAAGCTCAACCAGGGCCTTTCCTCTAAAATCTGCCTCAAAAACTTGTTGCGGCCAAACACACACGTAATTATACGCGGTCGTCAAGTAATAAAGTGACTAAAAGTCGAATGTCGAACCCATGAGGACTTGTGATTAACTATTAACTAAATTAGACTATCCTAATTATTTAAACAAGGATTAATCTTAGAAGTATTTGATTCTAATCTAATTAAAATAAAAAAACAAATAATGAACTCTGAACAAAAGGATAGCATATTCTTATGTTATAAATGCGATGAAATGATCTAGGGTTAGGGCTATCTAACAATCATATTGTATTCTTCAATAGAATTGACTAATTAATATATCTGATTTATTGGTTGACAGGGTTAATATTGCTCATAAGAATCTGTCGAGTTCTTACTCGCCTATTCAAGCTAACCTAACGCCTATATGTCTATGGAATTAGAACTCACAAGAACACATTTATAATTCCTGTAAATCAACCAAGTAAGGCAATTAGGTATATGTCTATCCTAACCGCGAATCCATTTCCTGATACTCAGGTTCAAGAACTTGCTCTACTCAATCCTATATGCAATCTAGAATTCCCACTTTCGAGTTCAACTCTAGATTCGTAGATAGTATTCAATTTGTGATCAAGCAATCAAATAATTAAGCGCAAGATTGAATAAATAAATCAATACGACAAATTAAGAAATCAAAATCAATATTCGAATAACTATAGTCATGAAAGAACCACAACCCTAGAACGTAAAGATTAACTCCACATAGACATGGTAGCAAAACAAAAAAATCATACAAAGAAACATAAAAATTACTAAGTTTGGTGGAAGAAAAGATGAAACCCGGTCCCCGACAGCGGCTCTGTGCTCTCTCTAGGTCAAAAGTCTGTCAAAAATCTTCACCTCAAGATTTGACTCACAAGTACTATGCATTATTCACAACTCACTCTCAGCAATAACATTCATATGCCACAAAAGATGCACCATAGGCTTGCCCATAGTGTAACTACTCTACTAATTGAGCTTATTTAGTCTAGGATCAACTAGGATTATATTTGGTTGTAATGTAGGCTACGAGAAAGGTGGGATACATTTGGATATAAGAATGACTACACCTCCTTAAGCACTTTATACATACATTTTAACGTTTAAAACCCCACACTTGTGTCAAACCATAACTCCACATTCACTTTAATATACATTAACTCTGTACTTCTTTAAGCACAATTACATCAAGAGTTATCACTATCAACGAATATTTTTCACAACAATACCACTATTCTTTCCTTTTCAATTTAAGTGGCACTTACTTTTTCAAAATAGTGCACCTTTCTCCTTATTTCATTAGTTCCACTCAAAATCCAAACCAACCACCCACTTAGCTTTTACAAAGTTCATAACAATTCATGAGAGGTGAAAAAGTTCAAATAGATGGTTAATTCAAACAAATAGGTAAGACTTGTAAGTGAAAAGATTCAAATAAATGGTTAATTCAAATAAATGGGTAAGCCTTGTAATGTGGTTGTTAAAGAAATATGATTACAGGCTCAAAGGGATTAACTAAGATACATAACAATTAGGCGGGTAAAACATATAACGGGTTCAACAAAGAAATGCCTGTATCACTTCCAAGACTGAACAAAACTATTATTTCGCTTTGCAAATTCACGGGGCAAGTTCTAGACACCAATGCAGTGAACAGAATAACACACAAACCTTACACATACATGGCGCATAACTCACTCAGGATTGGACTCATCAAGATACTCGTCACTCAGGATTGGACTCATCAAGACACTCCAGTCAAAGCAGTTAAGCAAAATTAAGATCATACAATTTAAGGTACTTATACAAGAGTCAAAAACTGAGCCTAAACGTCACAACTAAAGTACACACTATTCTCAAGGCATAACAAAGTCAAGAGATATTGCTTCAATTCAAAACATAGCACAAGGTTTCCTACTTCTAACAAAATAAAAACTAACTGCACCCGGTTCAAACAAAACTTTTGGAAAAAAAACTGCGATACAAAGAAAAACCAAAGGGAAATTATTACACTACCTAACAAAAGAAAATCTTTTTGTCCTTTTCTTTAGACTTAAATCCCTCAAGAAAACTGTCTAGGAAATCCATTGTCGGGAAAAGTCCAATTTTTCTATTTTTTTCCGACTTTTCTTATTTTTTAAAACTAAGCTACTAAAACTACTACTACTATACTACACCATTAATTCTACTAATTCTTTAAATAAAAATAAGAAGCTAGCTAACAATAAAAAGATAAAAAATTAATAATATACTAATATAATACTATACAAAGCACAGAGAATCTTCCTCCCACACTTAAAAAAGTGCAATATCCCCAATGCACAAATATCCCAAAAATAACAAGGGTGAACAAGAAACTCCCCGAAAGGCCAAAAGCCGAAGCAATCACGGCTCACGAGGTACTCAGACTTCCCCTAGGCATGGTCCTTTTTGTAGGCACCCCACACTTTGTTCTCACCATCTAGCTCACTTTTGCGTATCTTATGGCCTTGCTTCCTATGCTCATAATCCTACAACATAGAACAACACTACAAATATAATAGAAAAATAAAATAAACCAAAATAAACAAAAATAAAAGAAATGAGTAAAGCTGGGTTGCCTCCAAAAAGCGCCTAATTTAACGCCGACGGCACGACGCGAACCACTTTTTTCCTCTACCTCGAACTTATAAATTGTGCGCCTAATTTGGCTTCAAGCTTTATGTTATGCTCCCGGGGCAGTGAGACAAATTTAATTAGGCCAAGTAAACCAATATCGCGTTTTACACTTCTTGGCCTTCAGATGAGGTATGTAATTATGTCTCTCTGGCACGACGAATTCAAGAATGTAAGCACCCCATTCCTCATCTATTGGCTCCTTCAAAGGCTCAGATGACTCAATTTTCATGTCATCATCCAAACACAATATTGAAAAATGTATGGAATGAGGACCAATACGCCCTAACTCTAGAATTGTATTACTCTTTACATCCTCATATGTACACACACTAGAGTATTCACATATAATATTATCTACTTCCTCACATGACTCTAGAGTGCTTTCCTCAACATGGATATCATCAATACAAGTATGGCCGAATGATTTACTCTCCACTTTTAGCTCCTCAATTTGGCGTATAAGCTCCTTTTCAGCTTCACACAACTCAGAACTATTTTGGTTGGGCGTTAGACGCATCAACCTTTGTAATGACTTTAGCTCCCAAGTTGTGAATATCAGTGCCAAATTTTTCAATCCCTTGTCCCAGTTCAGCTTTCCCTCTATAAAGTGTCTCATCCCATCAGTAATTTCATCACATTAAGCCTCATATATTTCTAACTTTTTAGCTTTTTCCACTAGCCAAGTTTGACTCAAAATCTCCTCTTTTTCAAAATATTCCTCTTGCTGGTACTCGTTCTCTTCATTCAATTCTTCCATATTGGCCTTTATTCTTGTAATTTCCGCCCTCATTCTTTTCATATATTTTTTGAATTCATCATGTTCTCTGCTACTTGCCTCAGAATATCCCTAATATATGCATCACATTCCATATCCTGCACTTCATTGCCCCTATCAAACTCACAAACACTGTTAGAAAGATCATAATAGGGGCTCAAGGAAGGATGACAAGAATTAGGACAACCATATCATTGGTCATCTTTACCACCACACATAATACAAATATTTCACTCAAAGGATTGAGATTGTGCGCACAACTCGCTCCCCGAAATATTCTGATAATTTTTCACTAGTGGGGCCCTTCACAATATGGATAGGGATCATCAAAACAAGAATAACCATCATTCAAATAATTTTCATTCCAAGATGCCATGCAAAAATAAATAAAAGATACTGACTAAACTAAAACAAAAAAACATGACAGATAAAAAAATTAAATGTCTATTCTTGAAAAATAGCTAATTTCTAAGTCCCCGGCAACAACGCCAAAAAATTTTTGCGGCCAAACGCACACACAAGTATACACTGTCTTCAAGTAATAAAGTGACTAAAAATAGGATGTCAAACGGATGAGGACTTGTGATTAACTATTAACTAAATTAGACTATCCTAATTATTTAAACAAGGATTAATCTTTGAAGTATTTGATTCTAATCTAATTAAAATAAAAAGAAAAAAAATAATGAACTCAGAACAAAAGGATAGTGTACTCTTATGTTATCAATGCGATGAAAACGATCTAGGGTTAGGGCTATCTAACAATCATATTGTATTCTTCAATAGAATTGACTAACTAATATATCTGATTTATTGGTTGACAGGGTTAATATTGCTCATAAGAATCTGTCGAGTTCTTACTCGCCTATTCAAGCTAACCTAACGCCTATATGTCTATGAAATTAGAACTCATAAGAACGCACTTATAATTCCTGTAAATCAACCAAGCAAGGCAATTAGGTATATGTCTATCCTAACCGCGAATCCATTCCCCGATGCCCATGTTCAAGAACTTGCTCTACTCAGTCCTATATGTAATCTAGAATTTCCACTTTCGAGTTCAACTCTAGATTCGTAGATAGTATTCAATTTGTGATCAAGAAATCAATAATTAAGCGGAAGATTGAATAAATAAATCAATATAAATTAAGAAATCAAAATCAATATTCTAATAACAATAGTCATGAAAGAACCATAATCCTAGAATGTGAAGTTTAGCTCCACATAAACATAGTAGCAAAAGAAACATCATACACAGAAAAATAAAAATTACTAAGTTTGGTGGAAGCAAATATGAAACACGGCCTCCACAGCGGCTCTGTGCTCTCTCTAGGTCAAAAGTCACAAAAATAACATTTTTACATGTATTTATACCAAGTATGGTCGGGCCCAAACGAAAATACCTTCTCCCGCGAGAAATAAGACTCTGGCTCTATAAAATTTTCACAGGCGTGCGACATGGGGTGACGCACCACACGGTGTACTTGTGGGGAACTTCAGAGAGCATGCAATTTGAGGGCAACAACAATTTACACAGTCGCGGCGGGCTACGTTACATCCCACATGGCGCAAATGAGGATATTTGAAAAAATGTAAAACATAAAAGTTATAGCCATTTTAAATATCTTTCCAATTATATATTGTGGAACCCAAACGGATTTTCGAGCGAAATGTTATGTGCATTTTACTGGACAATGCAGTATGCCTGCTCGATTCTTCGTTTCATTCTTAAAGTGCACTATCATCTGTTGATCCCCGAACATGATCCCAACTTAATTTTTGGGCTTTTACTCAAAGTTCAAAGCTACAGGATAGCTTTAATTCACTCAATAACATCTACATAGATCGGAATCACTCCTACAAGGCATAAAACACATATTTAGTGCAAAACACTAGCGATTAAAGCTTAAACTCAATTAAAGTATAATAAGCGACTAAAATGCGTAATTATAGCCTATAATCAAAGTACTAATCCCTCAAGTCAAGGTTAACCATGATACTTACCTCGCTCCGCAACCAAATCAAAGCTCAATGGTATTACATCTCGCATTTTCGTATGTTAAAAGTTTCGTCTTCAATTAATTGATGTAGACTCGGGAATGAGATTATCTTGAGGTTAACGTATTTATTCTATTTATAACAAGCGATAAGTAAGCATCATGAAGTATAAAGAGTACATAAATTAAAGAAAACAAGTTTCCTTGAAGGTTGCCGATTTAGGATAAAATACGGGTCGAGCGATAATACCCGATATTTATGGACTAGTACCATATAAGGTAACATATGACCGTGATAGTATGATGTATAAAGTATATTAAAAATGAGTAGTATTTTCAGGTAATTTGAGATAATTCTAAATTATATGGATAATTAGTCAATTATCGGGTAACGGGATATTACCTAATTATCTAATAAGTGGATAAAGATTAATAATTCCCACCTCACCCCTCCAAAACATGGCAACCTAAGGCAAATGACTAAGGAGTCATTTTGATAGGTGGCAACCTAATAAATTTGTGTCAAGACACCTACCTCAAATTCCAAGACTTTCCAATTTAATTGATTTATCTACAATACAGATTGTAGGTTAAACATTTTCGACCACCATGGACCCAAGCAAATCTATTGCAAATCAAACACATTGTTAACCTTTGGATCGTTACTTGTTGTCAGTATTAGCAAGATATCATAGCTGAAGATATACCAATTGCATCAACTGGAAACCAAGTTGGTGATTGCGGTTGGAAAAACATATGTAACTTGTATACGACCATAAAACATATCACAATTAGATGTGATTTTTTACCAAATTCTTAAAAAATCCCTACTTCAGGTGTGTTAAGGCTATCCATTCTTTTTTTTTGGCATGATCTATACGACACAAACGAAATGAGCAAATGCACAACTTCCATAAATTACTCTATTCGTAAAAATGCTAGAGATGTGTTTATTCTTATTCTCCCATAAGTCTTATTATTCTATCGTCTGTTCATGGGTCTAAAAAAATGCATGTTTGATGAAGTTTATCCAAAAGCCATATTGAGTTTTATGACATTCCGAGAAAATTTTATTAACGCATTTCTTATGCATATCATGCATTTATACATGTATTTTGACCCATGACCAAATGGCATTATATACGCGTTTATATGTATATATATGTATATGGGATATGAAAAAAGGTTACAACGTTATATACGCACCACCACCTGATCAGTTGGTATATATTGATGATGTTGTCCGCAGTGGCCGAGACGATATGATGGGATGCTGTCACACCTCCTTTTTTACTTACACCCCGTAAAGGGCATAAATACAAGGAAGTTTTTCCAATTAAAGGAAAATCGAAACGAGATTGTTTATTTATTAAAAATCAGAGTCGCGACTTGGGATAATTTAGGGTGTCCCAAGTCACCGGTTTAAAATCCCGAATCGCGGAAGTTTGACTCTATAATCGGTTCGCGAACACAAAAATCCGGGTAAGAAATTCTGTTAACCCGGGAGAAGGTATTAGGCATTCCGGAGTTCCATGGTTCTAGCACGGTCTCTTTGATCATACTTGGCTTATTAAAATTATTTAATTACTGATTTTAGATCCTATGCGCATTTACCCTTTACCGCTTTTAAATCACTTGATTATTCGTAGTTAAAGAATTGAGTTACGCGTACGTATACTCTTTTCCTTTGGCACGTCAAAAATCATGTCACGCGAATATGTCCCTAATTAATAACACTTGTTTATTTATTTAAGAAAATTTAGCCGAAGTTGCGCGAACACATACTCCGAGTTCGTTTTTAGAAATCGTAATCATGTCACGCGAACATGTCCACAATCACGGTGGTATATTAAATGGGCCTAATACAAACTACGAACATTTGTTATTTTATATCTAAATCATAAGAAATTAGTAGAGGGCCATGCATTTTAAGGACTTGAACTAACTATGGAAGGCCACTATTATAACTCGCATAATATGACTCACCTCGAAATCACCTTAATAATCCAGTTAATTTATTAAAAGACTGCTTGAACTTCTGATTTAATTTCAAACCAAACTACTCTGCAATTTGAAAGCTTAGGGATTATTAGAAACGGAACCCATGTTTGATTGTTAAAAGAATTTAGGCTAGCTATATGCCTAACAGCCAATTGCCAATAGTTTGAACATGACATGAGAATGCAATTGGGCTCAACATAAAGCCAAAATCAAAAGAAGAGCCTGGCGCTAAAAGAAAAATTCAGTAACTGGACTAACGATATTAAGCTCATGCAATATATGATAAAATAACTCCCATTTACAAACAACCCTACACTCGTGCTCAAGCGATTCTAATTTCCCAAGTGAATTTAACAGTCCCAAGCTAAAAGTAAACAATATACTCATTTGAGAAATAGGCTCCCGATATAACAAAGCTAAATCACAAATCTAAAGCAAATATCATTCATGCATTCAAATACTGATGACAGGGAGGCAAAATTCAAGTACTGAGTTTAACAGGGGTAAATACAATCCAGAAATAGCTCTCAAGCAATTGCATTGAGCTTTAAAGTTTTTCAATAGAACTCCCAGCATCAGACAGTTAATGCTTTCACCCCTGTTGCTCACAAGCCAAACAATAGACTCTGAAGCCATTTAAACCCAGAATATAACAAATAACCACACAATTAACCTGGAGTCAAACGCTACCATACAACTCACGTATTGTTCAACTAAGTCAAGTCCATGTCTCAACATCCCGAGGCTAAATACAATGGCAGGAATTCAGAGATTAAACTACGGAACGATTAAGAAATACTATGAATCTGGAAGTAACACCATGTAATTCAAAGAAAGACAACTAGATTATAAACAAAGAATTTGATGTCATGCTTTGAACATCCATTTCATTTCATACTTCAAACTTGCTTTGCATCTAGTATAGTCCAAGAATATGTACTTGATTGCAGCAATCAAACAAGGAAAAATGGGTGAGAGATCTAGAAGAAGCAACAACAGCAGAACCAACTTTCAAACAGAAGAATGATGTGCAACAGTCCAAAATCCAGTTTCAATCGAGCAATAATCACAGCGAACTTCAAACACAGACTTTTAAAACCCAAATTCAGTCCATTTTTTTACCCCAGATGAGTCAGAAATTGTTTCAGAAATTGAGAACCTCAAAAATCACTGAAGAAGTTCATTGGAACAGTGATTTTTATGAAATTTTAGTTGTTTTTGATTTTTCTGAATTTTTCTCCTCTTATCTCTGAATCTCCATTTAAATGCAAGATAGAGATGCCTTTATAGGCAAAGCATTAGGGCAGCCCTAAGAGAATCAGACTTGCACTTACCCCCTTTCCAATTTTCGTTTTAGCTAAAATACCCCTAATCAACTATCAGAATTTCAAACACAGTCCCTCATCCCATTTCCTGGAAGCTTCTTAAGGTTGTTACATAAGATTCCCCTACCCTAAATTTCCTAAAATAATCCTTAAACCCCTTGTTATTCACCTTCTAACCCTCAGACCAAAATGTGGGCCAAGTTGAACCTGGGTTGACCCCTTTCTTTTGGACTCAAGGTTAATTCACTAACTCAAACGACCAAATATATCAAATAGCCAAACATACTTCAATTCATAGAACTCAGGCTAAAAATCCCCTTCAGCCCACAATTTTATAGTAAGGATAAAAAAAAACTAAAACTAAAGAATTCAAAAAACAAACGAGAAATGGAGACTAGTTTCAAAACTAAACTAAGACGAGACATGCAAAAACGGACGGATAGAAGGAAATAACAGAAGAGAACAGTGGGAGAAAGAAAAGAAAAGAGAAAAGAAAGCTGAAAGAAAATTACCTAAAGAGAAAACATTCGATAGAAATAATGGAGAACTTCGAACTCTTTGATTTCGACCCAATCCGAAGTTAATCATGTGTCCTTAATATCAAAGACACATGAATAACCTCGATTTGGGCCTAAAATATTTCATGGAACCTCTGTTTGCAACTTTGGGGCTTTTATGATTCAACCTCTAATCTGAAATTCGAACGCCTCTGATGATGTTCGATGGAAACTTAGTGGAGCTTTGGCAAGAGGAGAGTAGAGTGGTTGTTTGGTGTGAATCTGGTCGGGATTGGAGGCGTTAGGGTTTTGGTCATTCCTTTTAATTCAAGATTTGAGAGGCTGGGTTAGGATTTGAGGGTGGGGATTTGGAGGCTTGGAAAGAGGAGGAGGAGGAGAATGTATGGTGTTAATCTGACAGCGATTGGACCGACGCCGTCGGCGGAGGCGATTTCCGGCGGGCGGTTCAGGGCGGAGCGACGAGGGATTTTCTGGGGTGTGTTGGGACGATGAGACCGGGGGGGAGGGTAGGGTAGCGTTTGGACATATATATATTAAACCTCCCCCCAGTTCTGGTCCGTTGGATCAGGCAATATCAACGGTCCAGATGAAAGGAGCTGAAACAACGTCGTTTGGTTGAGGGGGAAAAGCTGGACCGGGTTGGACACGGGTTTGGGCTGATTTGAATGGGTAATTTCGTTTGGGCTGGGAAATTTGGATTGATTTTGGCCCATATTTAAACCTTCTTATTTCTTTCTTTTTCCTTTTTCAATTTCACAATTCTTTTCTTTTCCCAAAATTAAAATAAATCCTAAATTAATTAATAATTATTTTTAAACTAAATTAGCCTACCCAATTAGATTAATCACTCACCATGGTATTTTTAATAATTAATTAAATCCTAAATTTAAAAAACAATTACACAATTCAAAATTTAAAAGTAAAAATGCAAAATGAATTATTTTTGTGATTTTCATTTTTTATAAAACAAACTAATTTTCTAATTAATCTAAAAATAAAATTAAATCCTAAATGCAGATGCAACATATTTTTTGTATTTTTCATGAATTAAATGAAATAAACGTGCACAGACAAATGCAAATAATTAATAGAAAATGCCACGAGATCCAACAAAATTGCAAACACTGAAATAAATTATTTTGTTTTGAATTTGTTGGAGTAATAAATATAGGGCAAAAATCACGTGCTCATAGCTTCCCCTCTTTGCCCGGAAACACGAAGAGTTTTCGTGCAAAGATAAGTGAGCGGATACTAGCGATTTTTGCCCGTTTGAATATTCCGTAGGAAGCATTTTTGAAAGATTTGACCGCACCCTGCTTCCGAGGTTGCCTACATATCCTTGGCTAAAAAGGAATCAGGTCAGTGTAGTTCAGGAATGTCTGGTAGCTGGGACTACCATGGAGCTGTGATTTCACTGCTGCTGCTGCTGCTCACTGAACCCCTTATTACACCGTCAAAATAAAACAAGAAGCTAGACTAGACTATGATCTATGGATTTAAAAAGTCCTATCTATATCTTCAAGCTTGCTCTTGTGTTTCTTGTTGCCTTGTTGTCCTCTATTCTGTCGGAAACATTCGTTTGTTGCCACCTTGGATTGTAAACTGAGGTGTTTTCCCCTTCTTCAGGTGGGTTCCTGACTGCTGAACTTGATATGTATTCCCATGCTATCCAGGCGGGCTCCTGATTTCAAAATGTGAATGTATTCTCATGCTATCCGGGCGGGCTGCTGACTGATGACTTGAAATGTATTCCCTGCTCTTCAGGCGGGCTCCTGACTTTAAAATAAACAAAGCAAAGAATTTGAAAGCTAAAACTTAATGGTACTCCCTTGTTCTCCAAGCGGGCTCCTGACTGCTGCATTTGAAAGTATTCCCTACTCTCCAGGCGGGCTCCTGACTGCTACGTTTGGAAGTATTCCCTGCTCTCCCGGCGGGCTCCTAATTTCAACTTAGACTAGACAAATAATTTGAAAGCTAAACTTAGATGGTAGTCCCTTGTTCTCCAGGCGGGCTCCTGACTGCTGCATTTGAAAGTATTCCCTACTCTCCAGGCGGGCTCCTGACTGCTACGTTTGGATGTATTCCCTGCTCTCCAGGCGGGCTCGTGATTTCAACTTAAAATGTATTCCCTGCTCTCCAGGCGGGCTCCTGACTTCATAATAGACAAAACAAGGAATTTGAAAGCTAAAATTTAAATTGTACTCCCTTGTTCTCCAGGCGGGATCCTGACTGCTACGCTTGAATGTATTCCCTTCTCTCCAGGAGGGCTTCTGACTTCAACAAAACAGACAAAAACAAAAAAAAGATTTCTGCCCCAGTTTGGTGGCTGGGGACAGATGTGATTGTAAAACTAAATCATATTACCAAGTATTACTAAGGATTTGATAGCTAGGTCCCATTATTCAGGGGGTCCTGACAACTCTTAACTAAATGACAATTTAAAATCTAAGTTATATCTTCTACAGGTATGACTTCTGCTAAATCATGCTATCTAAGAGCATCTTTAAACTACTCCCCATTATCCAGGAGGGTCCTAAAAATCAAAAGTCCAATTTTATCTTAAGAGTGACAACTTTTATGGCTGAATTATACTACCCTACAACAGAACTTACGCTAAATGTTGTTATCTAATTGAAATCTTAAACTAAGTCCCATTATTCAGGAGGGTCCCGACAACTCCTAATTGAATCCTATCTCGAACCTGCAAACTTTTAAACCAACTTATATTTCTTTGAGATACATTTATTCTAGGTTATGCTATTTCTGAACTTTAAACTAGGTCCCATTTTCTAGGAGGGTCCTGGAAGTTTACGGTCAAACCTGTTTTGGTGCTTGCTCTTTTCCCCTACGGAGATTTTCTCCGAATCAATCGAATTTTCTGCCCCTGTTTCAATCAAAGAAAATTTTGTCAGTTTAAAGTGGTGGTTAGCTGATGGCATTCTTGCTGAAGATCTTTCTGCTGTAATGTTTTGTTCTGACTGGCTTCTCCGAACTGGCCCTGAACCGTTTTGACTTTCTGACTGGCTTTCAAACCCCATGACCTTTGACGAACCGAGTGTTCTATACCCATGCTATTGTTTTACCTCTAATCTTTTTATCTGAACCTTTGCATCTCCCATGACATTACCAAACCATTCCACCGATGAAACTTCCGGTGATTCCTTGTATCCCTCTCTTACATCATGTTATCCTTAGTATGCTTTGACCAATCCGTGCTTTGCAATTTTGGAAGTTGGTAGTGAGCTTTGAAATCCTTTTCACTTGATTTGAACAAGACTGACATTGAAACATCTTTAGATAAATACCCAAAAGAAAATGAAATGCAATGACTTTATGGGTTAAGGATAAGAAGAATCCAAAACCAGATGACTGCTACAAAAGGAAAAAGAAAAAGAAACTTATCTGAGTGGAACATCTGGTTCCAATGATCATGACATGCATTTCGGATTAATCGGCTCAATCTGTCCAACCAATCAACTTTTAGTTGCCGTACTTCGTTGCTCCAGAATTTCCATGACCTGATTACTTTACCCAAACCTTGACCTTGTTCATCCTGCGGCGCCTTGAAAGGTTTTCACCAGCAGACCTCTTTCATTCGTTCATCTCTCAACTCACTTTCGCCTTACGGTGCCCGTGAGGGTTTTCACCAATAAGACTCTCTCATTTTAATTTCTCTCAATTCCCATTACCTTACGGTGCCCGTGAGGGTTTTCACCAATAAGACTCTCTCATTTTAATTTCTCTCAACTCCCGTCGCCTTATGGTCCCTATGAAGGTTTTCACCAATAAGACTCTCTCATTTTTATTTTTTCTGCTTGAACCAGAGTGTTGCTCCTGACATGAATTATATTTACCTGCTCAACTTGGCATTTCTCAAAGACTGATCAGAAGATCTTTCTTTGGACCGTAATGTAGGCTTCTGGACAGGGTTAGAAAGAAAGGGTATAAAAGGCTCAAAACAATACAAATGGGTTTAAATTACAACTTTTGGAATCAGGTTTCTCACAACAACCACAACTTCTGCCCCAATTTCTTGCATGGAGATTTTTGGATTTTTGTTTTAATGAGACCGAACCGTGAGGCTGCCTACATATCCTTAAAAGGAATCAGGTCGAACGTAGTTCATGTCGTAGAAATCACTTTGTTGTTATGATTTGATTTTCTCTCTTTCTTTTCTTTCTCTCTTCTCTTCTGTTGTTCTTCTCTTTTTGCTTCTCTTTTTTTTCCTTCTTTTTTTTTCTTTTTGCTTTTCTCTTTTCTTTTCTTTGCGTTCTCTTTCTTCTCTCTTTTCATTCTTCTTTTCCCTTTTCCTTTCTTGTTCATTCTTCCTTTTTCTTTTCACTTACTTATCCTCCGCACTTGCGTTTCTGAATTGTGTCGTTGATCCCGAAAGAGGGGTACGAAAGAAAATAAATAAGGCTCAAAAGGGGGTAACAAAGGATAAAGTGTTTAGATAGCAGAACAAAACGCCTTCGTCATTTCAATCTTCAAAATATGTCAAATACAAAAAAGTAGAATCAAAGGAAGAAATCATACATAGTATCTTTTGACTGCATCGGAATTGATAGCCATTTCTACACATTTCCCTTCTACATCTGTCAAATATAACACGCCATTGGACAACAATCTAGTTACAACAAATGGTCCCTGCCAGTTTGGGGCGAACTTTCCTTTTGCTTAAGCCTGATGAGGCAAAATATGTCTCAACACTAACTGACCCACTTCAAACTTCCGTGGACGTACCTTCTTGTTATATGCCCTCGCCATTCTCTGTTGGTACAATTGGCCGTGACATACTGCTGCCAATCTCTTTTCATCAATTAGACTTAATTGCTCCAAGCGGGTTTTGACCCATTCAACGTCATCAATTTCTGCCTCAGCGACAATCCGAAGGGATGGGATTTCAATTTCTGCGGGTATTACTGCCTCTGTGCCATACACTAATAAATAAGGAGTGGCCCTTACTGACTTACCAACAGTAGTGTGATAACCCAACAATGCGAAAGGTAACTTCTCATGCCACTGTCTAGAACCTTCCACCATTTTTCGAAGTATCTTCTTTATATTCTTGTTGGCTGCCTCGACTGCTCCATTCGCCTTAGGGCGGTATGGGGTGGAATTGCGATGTATAATCTTAAACTGCTGACATGTCTCTGTCATCAGATGACTGTTGAGATTAGTGCCATTGTCCGTGATGATTACCTTCGGAATCCCAAACCGACAAATGATATTTGAATGCACAAATTCGAACACTGCTCTCTTGGTCACAGATTTGAAAGTTTTCGCTTCAACCCACTTGGTAAAGTAATCAATGGCTACCAGAATAAATCTGTGTCCGTTTGATGCTGCTGGCTCGATTGGACCAATGACATCCATGCCCCAAGCGACAAAGCGCCATGGTGTCGACATTGTATGCAATTCAGATGGTGGGGAATGAATCAAATCTCCATGCACTTGGCACTGATGATATTTACACATAAAACTGATGCAATCCCGCTCCATAGTGAGCCAGTAATAACCTGCTCGGAGAATCTTCTTTGCCAGAACGTACCCACTCATATGTGGTCCACAAACTCTGGAGTGTACCTCAGTCATGATTGTTGTGGCCTATCTTGCATCTATGCATCTTAACAATCTAAGATCTGGAGTTCTTTTGTATAACACCCCTCCGTTGAAGAAAAATCTGCTTGCCAATCATCGAATTGTTCTTTTCTGATCACCTGTGGCCTGTACCGGATATACCCCCATCCGGAGGTATTCTTTGATATCATGGAACCATGGCTCCCCATCAAGTTCTTCTTCTACCATATTACAGTAAGCATGCTGATCATGGACCTAAATCTGCAAAGGGTCCACATAAGCCTTATCTGGATGATGTAACATTGATGCCAGAGTGGCCAAACCATCGGCGACTTCATTATGTATTCTTGGGATATGCCTGAACTCTATTGACTGAAATCGTTGACAAAGATCATGCAAACACTGTCTGTACGGTATGAGTTTCAAATCCCGTGTTTCCCATTCTCCCTGAATTTGGTGCACCAGGAGGTCCGAGTCACCCAAGACCAAGACTTCCTGGACACACATATCCACAGCTAACCTCAAACCCAAACTACATGCCTCATACTCAGCCATATTGTTGGTACAGTAAAAACGAAGCTGAGCTGTAACAGGGTAGTGCTGCCCTGTTTCAGAAATAAGTACTACTCTTATCCCCACGCCTTTTATGTTTGCGGCTCCATCAAAGAAAAGTTTCCATTTAGGCTTCTCGACTTGTTCCAACTCATCAATGTGCATCACCTCTTCATCAGGGAAATAAGTTTTCAAAGGTTCATAATCTTCATCAACCGGGTTCTCGGCCAAATGGTCCGCCAAGGCCTGTGGTTTCATTGCAGTTTGAGTCACGTGGACAATGTCAAACTCTGTGAGTAGGATCTGCCACTTTGCAAGCCTCCCTGTGGGCATAGGCTTCTGAAAGATATACTTCAATGGATCCAAGCGAGATATGAGATAGGTAGTGTAAGATGACAAATAATGTTTCAGCTTCTGCGCCACCTAGGTTAGGGCACAACATGTCCTCTCGAGCTGAGTGTACTTGACCTCGTACGGTGTGAATTTCTTGTTGAGATAATATATGGCCTGCTCCTTCCTGCCAGTGATATCATGTTGACCCAATACACAACCGAATGAATTGTCCAACACCGTCAAATGTAGAATCAAAGGTCTCCCTGGTTCTAGCGGGACCAACACGGGTGGATTTGACAAATACCTCTTAATCTTAACAAACGCCTCCTGACATTCATCTGTCCATTTGACCACAGCGTCTTTCTTTAACAACTTGAAGATAGGCTCACAAGTTGTCGTGAGCTGAGCAAATAACCTGTTGATATAATTCAATCTCCCCAACAAACTCATCACCTCGGTCTTGTTCTTCGGAGGTGGCAATTCCTGGATGGCCTTGATTTTCGATGGGTCCAATTCAATACCCCGGCGGCTGACTACGAACCCCAACAACTTTCCAGACGACACCCCAAAATCACACTTTGCAGGATTAAGCTTGAGATTGTACCTGCGAAACCTTCGGAAGAACTTATTCAGATCCCTGACATGGTCAGACTGCTTTCTAGACTTCACGATCACATCATCCACGTACACCTCGATTTCCTGCTGTATCATATCATGGAATATTGTTGTCATTACCCTCATGTAGGTTGCCCCAGCATTTTTCAAACCATATGGCATGACCCGATAGCAGTACGTTCCCTACGGCGTGATGAATGCCGTCTTTTCTGCATCTTCCTCGTCCATTAAGATCTGATGATAACCCGCGTAACAATCCACAAAAGAACCAATCTCATATTTGGCGCAATTATCAATCAAGATATGGATGTTCGGCAACGAGAAATTGTCTTTTGGACTTGCCTTGTTGAGATCCCGATAGTCAACACACACCCTGGTCTTGCCATCCTTCTTCGGTACAGGCACAATATTGGCTAACCAGGTGGGATATCGGGTGACCCGAATGACTTTGGCATCGAACTGCTTGATGACCTCTTCCTTGATCTTTACACTCATATCCATTTTGAACTTTCTCAGCTTCTGTTTGACAGGAGGGAATGCCGGGTTAGTGGGCAACTTGTGAACCACTAAATTAGTGCTTAAACCCAGCATGTCGTCATAGGACCATGCAAAAACGTCTTTGTATTCGAACAGTGCTTTAATTATCTCTTCCCTGAGTTGAGGTTCCAGATGGACACTTATTTTAGTTTCACGGACATTTTCTTGGTCCCCTAGATTAACTGCTTCTGTGTCATTCAAATTAGGTTTGGGCTTTTCCTCAAAATGACTTAGTTCCTTACTAATTTCTTCATAGGCCTCATCATCCTCAAATTCCAACTCGTCATCACACTCAATTTCTTGTATTATTATTTTAGAGTTAGATTGTCTTTTAAAATTGGGCCGAAGATTCCTCATGAATGTCATGTCATTGATATCAGCATAAAAAGAAGTGTACAAAAGAAGAAAACAAAATAAAATTAGAAGAAATGAAGGAAAGGGAACAATTGCATTTCATTGAATATACAGATAACAGGGTTTTAACACATCCAACTGGACGGAACATAATATCTGAATTACAGACCCTGGAATAATCCAAACAACTAAAAGAAAATCAAAACCCACTACAAGACTCCCTCCGGGTAGGAAAAGGAGTAACTTCCTAGTTGTTGATTTTTGCACGTGGTCCCACAAATTGCACATCTACCTTGCTTAGCCCTTCCCCAGCCTGAACCATGTTGACCTCAGCGAATAACCTTTCAAACCCCTTCTCCAAGTCTCCATCGGCACCGATCAGTGGTCCAGGGACCTTTGACAACAGTTGCTTTCTGGTACCCGGCCTGATGAATGACCTAGACAGACGCGGGATTGGCTTTGGCAATGCCCATGCTTTCTTTTTCATTTTTCTATCTCTTCTCACATCTGCAATGGTAGGATTGAACCCAAGACCAAAAATATCCAGATTCTTTGGAAGAGAAACTGGCTGCACAATACCTTGCAGAGATACACCTAAACCCTTGCCCGGTACAAAACTATTTTTCAACATTTCAACAGCTACCATAACTGATGCCGCAGCCATCTTTGGAGACGCACTTTCCTTCCAAAATTTTCTCTACCGATACTGTGTCGAAAACCTGATAAACCCATGGTCCCTTGTCATCGTCAATTTCTATGAACAAAACAATGGCACCATTGGGCGCACATAAATTATCTTCGTCGTGTACAACAATTTCCTGTCGATCCCATTCAAACTTGACCATTTGATGCAGAGTAGATGGGACTGCTTTGGCTGCATGGATCTAGGGTCGTCCCAACAACAGATTGTACGAAACAGCCACATCGAGCACCTGGAATTCCATAGTAAATTCAACTGGCCCTATTGTGAGCTCAAGCACTATGTACCCGACTGAATCTTTCCCTCCATCGTCGAATCCCCAAACGCAAATACTGTTCTTCTGAATTCTTTCATCCTCCACTTGCAGCTTGTTCAATGTGGAGAGAGGACAACTGTTCGTGCTAGACCCGTTGTCAACCAGTACCCGAGTAACCACGGAATCTTCGCATTTCACCGTCAGATAGAGGGCTCTATTGTGCTCGGTACCCTCCACGGGTAACTCATCATCAGAAAAAGTGACTCGGTTTACCTCAAATATCTTGTTAGCTATCTTTTCTAAGTGGTTTACCGAGATTTTGTCAGGAACGTGGGCTTCGTTCAAGATCTTCATCAAAGCTCGACGGTGCTCGTCGGAATGGATCAATAATGACAATAATGAAATCTGAGCCGGTGTTTTTCTTAACTGCTCCACAATGGAATAGTCCTGCACTTTCATCTTTCTCAATAAATCCTCTGCTTCTTCCTCGGTCACGAATTTCTTCACCGACACTAGGTTATCTTTTGAAGTCTCAGCTTTCCTCAACTCTTCGGGGGTAAAGCATCTCCCCGATCGAGTTAAACCATGGGCCTCACACACTTCTTCTTTAACCTTTTTCCCCTGGTAAGTTACTGTCACTCGTTCATAATTCCACGGGACTACCTTTCTGTCAACTATCGGTAATTGAGTTACCGATTTGATAACAACAGGCTCTGTGCGAGCACCCTTCACGACCACAACAGGTTTACTTGTAACCCCAGGTACCACCACTTTAGCTTTCTATGGTTTCATTGTGACAGCACTCGACGACCCTTTCCCAGCTACCACAGCTGGCTTATTGTCTACCCCCTTCAATTGGACCACTAATTTCCTACTGGTTACCTTTTCCTTTGAACTGGTTTCACTGGAGCGGATCATCATTACCATCTGTGAGGGTTTCTTAGCCTCCCCTCTCTTGTGTATCAACTCAATCATATGGATCTCATGATGAGCTGGCAGCGGATTCTGGTTAATATTTGGTGCTTCTGGGGCCTGAACCTCGATCCGATGAGTATCAATGAGCTATTGTACATCTGTTTTCAGTTTCCAGCATTTCTCTGTGTCATGGACCATGGCCCCTAAACAATACTCACAACTCACCGAGCGATCAAGATTTCTGGGAAGGGGATTCGACATTTTGGCCTCGATTGGATTCAACATACCCAACTATCTTAGTCTGTGGAATAGGGTGGTATATGATTCTCCAAATAGAGTGAAAGTCTTCTGCTTCTACAACCTCTCATTCTTAAAAGCTTGATTGGGCCGAAAACCTGTTCCAGGAGGATTTCTATAGGCTTTTTGGGGTGGATGGGTATTTTGTGGAGCTTGGTAGGGACTCTGTGGAGCTGGCGTTCACCATTATGCATCAGCAGGGGGTTGGGTATAGGTTTGTGCATGATGGACAGAAAAATAGGGATCTGGCGGTGGGTAATAGTGTTGTGGTGGGCTACATAGTGTGTGGGGGTAAGCTTGGGGATAGGGTTGAGGCTGGTTGTAGTAACAGGGAAGGTTCCTGGATCCGGCCCAAGCTGTCGACTCGATTGTCGCAACATGCTCTTTCTTCTTCTTCCCGAGCACACCCCTAGTATCGTTTTGAATAGCTTGGGTGGTTGCTTTGATTGATGAATAACTCATGATCTTATTGGACTTGAGTCCCTGCTCAACCATGCCTCCCATTTTCACAACTTTATTAAAGGACTTGCTTACTGCTGACACCAAATAACCAAAATAAGTGGGATCCAAAGCCTGCAAGAAATAATCAACCATCTCACTCTCTTTCATCGGGGGGTCAACCCTCGCTGCTTGCTCTCTCTAACGGAACCCATATTCTCAGAAGCTCTCACTAGGCTTCTTCTCGATCTTCGTCAATGACATACGGTCTGGGATGATTTCAAGATTATACTGAAAATGACAGGCGAAGGCTTAGGCCAAATCGTCCCATGTGTACCACCGGCTATGATCTTGTCTGGTGTACCATTCTAGCACCGACCCACTCAAACTTTGGCTGAAATATGCCATCAGCAATTCGTCTCTTCCACCTGCTCCTCTCATCTTGCTACAAAACCCCCTTAAGTGTGCTACCAGGTCACCATGCCTATCGTACATATCAAACTTGGGCATTTTGAACCCTGCTGGCAACTGAACATCTGGGAACAGACATAAATCCTTATAGGCCACACTCACTTGACCTCCCGTCCCCCTCATATCTCGAAATGATTGCTCTAAGCTTTTGACCTTTCTGATAATCTCTTCATGCTCGGGGTTTTAGGCGGTTTCTCAGTATCTGCCGGGATATCAAGATGAGGAGTGTAAGGATATGGCTCTGGAACTTTGAAGGTGGGTTTAGGGGGATAGTACTGGTTGTCGTGAGTTGGGAACAGGGGTTCACTGGAAGATCGGTGTAATGTAGCAGGTGGAGGTGCCACAAAAACATGTGTAATTGGTGGAGGAGGGTATGGGACTTGTTTGAGTGGTGGAGCTTGAGAAGTATGGGAAGTGGTGCCATGGCATTGTTGGTAGAGGGGAAGGCTGGAGATGAGTTCACAGTGGGAGGCTCTGGAGGTTGGGCTGATGGTGGGATATAAGCAAGGTTGGCGGGGTAAACTGGTGGTTAGTGCCCCTTCGCTCGGGCTTGGTACATTTCAGCCATCTACTGCTTCAGCTTATACATTTCTTCCCTCATCACATTAACGTCCATTTCTTCCACCTCTTTCGATGGGTTGACAATACTTGTTTCCGGTTTCTGGTCGACCATATTCAGCCTGTCTTTTGATCGGGTGTTGTAGGAGTGAGTTGCCAGAATTCCAAGCAACTAACCACCTGCCTGGGCTCAATACATCAACAACAGCCTTGTTAGCGATTAGGCTTTAACAAATTGGTAACCGCACATTGGGCATGAATGCACCAAAACAGTTAACCGACTCTATTATGTATTTGATTGGTTGCATGCGTCATCCCGTCCCTTTCTTTCTTTTGATTGCAAACTTCCTCTTTTCTTTCTTTTCCTTTTCCATCCTTTCGTTCTCTCTTTGTTTTTCTTCTCTCTTGATTTTTATTTTCTCTCTTTTCTTTCTTGTTTTTCCGCTCTTTCTTTCTCTCTTTTATTTGGTTACGGTCGAATCCTATGGAGATTGCCTACGTATCATGACCCCGCATGAATCAGACCAAGCGTAGTTCTTGGGTATAAGTGTGAAGTAAAACATTTTGGGATTTTCAGTTTTCATATATATATAAAAAACATTATTACAAAGACTGAAACTAACAGACTTGAAAGAAACTAACAGACTCTGATGAAAGAACGAGACACAGACTCAAAAACAAACAACCAATTAACAGAAATACCGACTCTAAAACAATTGGCAGACTTTAAAGTAAAGAAAATACAGACTCAAGAAATCACGAATACATCAATGCCTCAATTGTCCCCGGGACCCACGGAGCGTCATTCGGCCTTGCTGCGGGCCGACTCGCCAAATCCCCCTGAAGGTGGTAGAGATCTTCCATTACTCGGTGAACAAACATCATCACAGTAGCGAAGAACATAGATCTAGTCATATCCTCATAGCTACTGCACTTCATTGCGATATAGTTGGCAACCCTTTTGACTCGCTCTCTTATGATGCCCTTCTCTTGCAACAAACACCCAATTTGTTCGGTTCTGGCCTCCAAAGTTCGTTCGGCTACCTGGTTCTGCTCTTGGAGTTGTTGAAAGTCCCTCTCTAGCCATGCCATTAAGGCGTAACAATGTTCTCTTTCAGCCTTAAAAATTTTGGCTTGTTTAGCCATTTCACCCTCGAGGTTGCCAATTGCCTTTTCCCAACCTGTGGCCCCTCTTTCATATCTTTCTTTCATTTGTTGAATGAAAGCTGCATGCCCTTCAGCGCTTTTATCCAACCTTGCTCGTGCTTTTGCTAGTTTGAACTCAGTTTTCTGTAGGTCATCTTCATAGTCACGTACCTTTTGAGTGAGGTTGTAAATGAGCCTCTCATCTTTCCTGCTTCGACCTGGGTTCTCGGCTTCAATTTTCAACTGTCGAACCTGAGCTCTGAGGGCTTCATTTTCTCGCACCAATCTTCTCCTTTCACCTTCGGCCTTTTGTGCCTACAAATCATTGTTGAAGGTGACATTTCTCAATTCTTCTCGTAGACCATGGATGATGGCCTTATATTCCTTTTCCTTCTCCCCCAAGCTATCCTCTCTTGAATTTTATCATCAAAGGCTTGAACATGAGGCCTTTTGGCGGGACTCTCGGGCTTTGGCTCGTTGTTTACATATAACATTTTCTCAAACCAAGTAGCATAATTTAGATCTACTTCCCCCTTGGCGATATCTGGTACCTGGGTGCCATTTTTTAGATACCGACAACTATTCCAATCCTGCTGAACTACAGCCTTGGGCAATGCAGCTTCTGGATGCAACTCTATGACCTGGTTGCTTAGATCTTCATCTTCAGGCACAATCTGATACCTTCCCAATTGCCTCAAGACCCTCTGCGGTGCATGTGGCTGAATCTCCTTACGCCTATTATCCTCAAGTATCCTTGGGTAGCAGTCATATAGATGGCCTCTATCCTCGGAAGCCATCCTATATTCCACTCGACCTGACCTGCGTCAAGAACTTTCAAATGAGAAACCCATGCTTCAAATCCTTCTGGTGCGTTGCAATCTTTTACCCTCTCCTCATAACTAATGATGAAGTTATTTGGGCTCGAACCGTAACTCATGAATCTGGGATGATGGCGAAGATGCTCGATCAACCACATTTGCAGAATGATGCTGCAACCCTCAAAAAACTGAGCCCTTGCTTTGCTTAAAGTCAATGCGAGATAGATATTTGCTAGCACCAACGGGGCAAGTGTATGATCTTCCTTGGTAATGAGGATTTGTGCAATTCTAGTAATACGAATATCCACCGTTCCTTTCTTATTTGGAAAAATCATAATCCCCAAGAATGCCACAATAAATGCAAACCGACGATGAATTTGCCAAAGGCCCTTGTTTTGTTTGTTTCTCAAACCCTTTTCATGCGTTTCAAAACCAGCAGAATGCCCAAACCTGAAGTATAAGAAATGGAAAGCACAACACCCGTTGCTCACACATTCCTTATTTGTCTGTTTACTAATATTCAAGAGGTCAAAGAACTTGTGCACCGATGGAGCCCTTGGAAATATAAGTTGTTGCTTCCTCAAGTCCCGTCCAAATTCAATGTACTCGGCTATCTCCTCCAAAGTAGGAGTGATCTCAAAATCCGAGAAACGAAAGACATTGTGGACATGATCCCAGAAAGTTACCAAAGCTTTGACCAGATCTTCCCATGGTTTGATTTCAAAGATGTCTATAAGAGCGCCCAAGTGCTTTTTCACCCATTTCTGACCATCTTCGTCTAGATCATTCCACCACATATGCAAGTGTAGCCGAGCCTGTTCCCTGATCACTTCTGGTGGTTCCTGGATGGTATTCATCTGTTCCTGTGAAAGATTAAAGTTAGGGTTGACTCGAGTTGACCCTTTTTTAAACAGTTTTTGAAAAAGAAAAATGAAAGAGAAAAGAAAAGGAGAAAAGAACCATAATTTCTTCCTCTATATGCCAACGTTTAGCCAAATGACTGTTTTTGCAAATGCGGACTCTTCCCAATTTCGCGCGAATTTTTGAGGCCGGGGAATTATTTTATGACCCCTCACAAACTGGTCCATTCTTTTACGGAAATTGCCTTTCGACAAACTGAAAAATACTCTGAGGCTACCTCGGCAAGAATGGTTTAAGACATAGCCGAAGCTGGATCGACTTATTTTGACCAAAACTTAAGATTGCATTCACTCGACCACCGACCATCTTTTCTTGTTTTTCTTTTTTCAAAAATATGGCCGAACCTTATATAGGTTGCCTGCGTATCCCACATCCAGTGAGAATCAGACCTGCGTAGTTCGGTCAGTTTTGACACATTTGAAAGAACACAGTGTTTGACTCTTTTAAAAATAACTATTTTTTTATTTTTTTTGAAAAATTTTGGGCAGAGTTTGAGGACGCTTTTCAAATACCGGGATGTTTATAACCAAGTTTTATTTCCTTCCCTATATCACTCTTGGTTTTCCTTTTTTTGCTTTATTTTCCCTGGCCGGTCAGCATGCAAGCCAAAATAAATGTTCACATAGCACGTAGAATGCATCAGGATGGTCTGTTCTTTCGGGCATACCTGTCCTAGACGAACCCAACCCCTGTGTTGAGTCCCCTAAGTCAAATGCACATGATGCAAACAAACGTTCCTCCTAGGGATCCGGCGTGGGGCTGTGTTTTTCTAGGTTTAAATCTTGGGGTTTTGGTCTACACTTGGGGTACCCGAGCGGACAACTGGGGCCGAGGAGGGGGCGACGTACCGGGAGCACTAAATTCTACCCAGCCTTTTCGCTTGCCCAGCCTCGCTCTATTTGGTATAATTTCTACAGAAAAAGCGGGCTACGCGAAAGTATGCACCATTTCCAGATGACTCAGATGGGTGGCGTAAGAAGACAGTTATATACAATTCAAACAATATTAAAGCAGTAAACAGATAGCATTTAGCATAAAAAGCTTTACAGAATACAGTAATATCAACAATAAATAAAGCCAAGTAAAAATCATGTTAACAAGCTCGAATTCTTGAACCCTGAACTAGAGATTCTGGGTTCGCTCCCTAGTGGAGTCGCCAGAGTTGTCACACCTCCTTTTTTACTTATACCCCGTAAAGGGCATAAATACAAGGGAGTTTTTCCAATTAAAGGACAATCGAAACGGGATTGTTTATTTATTAAAAATCAAAGTCGCCACTTGGGATAATTTAGGGTGTCCCAAGTCACCGGTTTAAAATCTCGAATCGAGGAAGTACTCTATAATCGGTCCGCGAACACAGAAATTCGGGTAAGAAATTCTGTTAACCCGGGAGAAGGTATTAGGCATTCCCGAGTTCCGTGGTTCTAGCACGGTCGCTTTGATCATACTTGGCTTATTAAAATTATTTAATTACTGATTTTAGATCCTATGTGCATTTACCCTTTACCGCTTTTAAATCACTTGATTATTCGTAGTTAAAGAATTGAGTTACGCATATGTATACTCTTTTCCTTTGGCGCGTCAAAAATCATGTCATGCAAACCTGTCCATAATTAATAACGCTTGTTTATTTATTTAAGAAAATTTAGCCGAAGTTGCGCGAACGCATACTCCGATTTCGTTTTTAGAAATCGTAATCATGTCACGCGAACGTGTCCACAATCACGGTGGTATATTAAACGGGCCTAAAGCAAACTATGTACATTTGTTATTTTATATCTAAATCATAAGAAATTAGTAGAGGGCCATGCATTTTAAGGACTTGAACTAAGTATGGAAGGCCACTATTATAACTCGCACAATATGACTCACCTCGAAATCACCTTAATAATCTAGTTAATTCATAAAAGACTGCTTGAACTTCTGATTTAATTTCAAACCAAACTACTCTGCAATTTGAAAGCTAAGGGATTATTAGAAACGGAACCCATGTTTGATTGTTAAAAGAATTTAGACTAGCTATATGCCCAACAACCAATTGCCAATAGTTTGAACAGGACATGAGAATGCAATTGGGCTCAACATAAAGCCCAAATCAAAAGAAGAGCCTGGCGATAAAAGAAAAATTCAGTAACTGGACTAACGATATTAAGCTCATGCAATATATGATAAAATAACTCCCATTTACAAACAACCCAAAACTCGTGCTCAAGCGATTCTGATTTCCCAAATGAATTTAACAGTCCCAAGCTAAAAGTAAACAATATATTCATTGGAGAAATAGGCTCCCGATATCACAAAGCTAAATCACAAGTCTAAAGCAAATATCATTCATGCATTTGAATACTGATGACACGGAGGTAGAATTCAAGTACTGACTTTAACAGGGGTAAATACAATCCAGAAATAGCTCTCAAGCAATTGCATTGATCTTTAAAGTTTTTCAACAGAACTCCCAGCATCAGACACTTAATGCTTTCACCCCTGTTGCTCACAAGCCAAACAATAGACTCTGAAGCCATTTAAACCCAGAATATAACAAATGACCATACAATTAACCTGGAGTCAAACGCTACCATACAACTCACGTATTGTTCAACTAAGTCAAGTCCATGTCTAAACAGCCCGAGGATAAATACAATGGCAGGAATTCAGGGATTAAACTATGGAACGATTAAGAAATACTATGAATCTGGAAGTAACACCATGTAATTCAAAGAAAGACAACTAGATTATAAACAGAGAATTTGATGTCATGCTTTAAACATCCATTTTCATTTCATACTTCAAACTTGCTTTGCATCTAGTATAGTCCAAGAATATGTACCTGATTGCAGCAATCAAACAAGGAAAAATGGGTGAGAGATCTAGAAGAAGCAACAATAGTAGAACCAACTTTCAAATAGAAGAATGATGTGCAACAGTCCAAAATCCAGTTTCAATCGAGCAATAACCACAGCGAACTTCAAACCAGACTTTTAAAACCCAAATTCAGTCCATTGTTTACCCTAGATGAGTCAGAAATTGAGAACCTCAGAAATCACAGAAGAAGTTCAATGGAACAATGATTTTTATGAAATTTTAGTTGTTTTTGATTTTTCTGAATTTTTCTCCTCTTATCTCTGAATCTCCCTTGTAATGCAAGATAGAGATGCCTTTATAGGCAAAGCATTAGGGCAGCCCTAAGAGAATCAGACTTGCACTTACCCCCCTTTACAATTTCCGTTTTAGCTAAAATACCCCTAATCAACTATCAGAATTTCAAACACAGTCCCTCATCCCATTTTCTCGAAGCTTCTTAAGGTTGTTACATAAGATTTCCCTACCCTTCTAACCCTCAGACCAAAATGTGGGCCAAGTTGAACCTGGGCTGACCCCTTTCTTTTGGACTCGAGGTTAATTCACTAACTCAAACGACCAAATATATCAAACAGCCAAACATACTTCAATTCATAGAACTCGGGCTAAAAATCCCCTTCAGCCCACAATTTTATAGTAAGGATAAAAAAAACTAAAACTAAAGAATTCAAAAAAACAAACGAGAAATGGAGACTAGTTTCAAAACTAAACTAAGACGAGACATGCAAAAACGGACGGACAGAAGGAAATAACAGAAGAGAATAGTGGGAGAAAGAAAAGAAAAGAGAAAAGAAAGCTGAAAGAAAATTACCTAAAGAGAAAGCATTGGACAGAAATAATGGGGAACTTCGAACTATTTGATTTCGACCCAATCCGAAGTTAATCATGTGTCCTTAATATCAAAGACATACGAATAACCTCGATTTGGGCCTAAAATCTTTCATGGAACCTCGGTTTGCAACTTTGGGGCTTTTATGATTCAACCTCTGATCTGAAATTCGAACGGCTCTAATGACGTTCGATGGAAACTGAGTGGAGCTTTGGCAAAAGGAGAGTGAAGTGGTTGTTTGGTGTGAATCTGGTCGGGATTGGAGGCGTTAGGGTTTTGGTCATTCCTTTTGATTCAAGATTCGAGGGGCTGGGTTAGGATTTGAAGGTGGGGATTTGGAGGCTTGGAAAGAGGAGGAGGAGGAGAATCTATGGTGTTAATCTGACAGCGATTGGACCGACGCCGCCGACGGAGGCGATTTCCGGCGGGTGGTTTAGGGTAGAGGCGACGAGGGATTTTCTGGGGTGTGTTGGGACGGTGAGACCGGGGGGGTAGGGTAGCGTTTGGACATATATATATTAAACCTCCCCCCAGTTCTGGTCCGTTGGATCAGGAATATCAACGGTCCAGATGAAAGGAGCTGAAACGACGTCGTTTGGTTGAGGGGGAAAAGTCGGACCGGGTTGGACACGGGTTTGGGCTGATTTGAACTGGTAATTTCGTTTGGGCTGGGAAATTTGGATTGATTTTGGCCCAGATTTAAACCTTCTTATTTCTTTCTTTTTCCTTTTTCAATTTCACAATTCTTTTCTTTTCCCAAAATTAAAATAAATCCTAAATTAATTAATAATTATTTTTAAACTAAATTAGCCTACCCAATTAGATTAATCACTCACCATGGTATTTTTAATAATTAATTAAATCCTAAATTTTAAGAACAATTACGCAATTCAAAATTAAAAAGTAAAAATGCAAAATGAATTATTTTTGTGATGTTTATTTTTTATAACACAAACTAATTTGCTAATTAATCTAAAAATATAAAATTAAATCCTAAATGCAGATGCAACATATTTTTTGTATTTTTCATGAATTAAATGAAATAAACGTGCACAGACAAATGTAAATAATTAACAAAAAATGCCACGAAATCCAACAAAATTGCAAACACTGAAAGAAATTATTTTGTTTTGAATTTGTTGGAGTAATACATATAGGGCAAAAATCATGTGCTCACAGATGCCCTCAGAGGCTTAATGATATTATGTACACCTATACCTATGCATTACACAACATTTATATGCTCGTTCATGATATTATAAATGTTTCAGAATTTACAAAGTTATTCAGATTTACAGATGGATTTCTTTATTCCATGTTTCATCTATGTCTTTTACGTATTGACTCTCATGTCTTACATACTCAGTACATTTTTTGTATTGACGCCCTATTTCACGGGGCCTATGTTTCATACCCGCAGGTGTAGGTAGGCAAGCAGATAGTCACCCTTCTTAGGATCCTTGATCAGCGGGAGTTGGCGTGCTCCACTTGATCCGGAGCTACTTTTGATTTGGTACGATAAGTTTGCATACATATATGGGTATGATGTGGCTCAGTCTCTTCTTTGTACAGTTGTATTTCTATTAGAGATCTGTAGACAGTATATCTAGTTGGATAGTATATGGCCTTTCCGGCTTCTAGTTTTAAGGTATATAGTTGTCTATAGAAGCCTTGTCGGCTCGCCCCATGTATGTTGCACGTATATGTACATATGCCTTTTGGGTAGGTTTCCTTCCTGTATATTATTCTCGTAATTCAACAGACATTATTCATGTTTATATCTTAGTCGCATGCTTAAGGGTGTTCGACAGGTAGAGCTCGGGCACTCGTCGTGGCCCATCGGTTTAGGTCGTGATAAAAGTGGTATCATAGCAGTTCTGTCCTAGGATTGTCTACATGCTGTATCTAGTAGAGTCTTGTTTATGAGTGTTGTTTACGCGGAGTCTGTGGAAGGGAAAGTCCGTGTGAAAACGTCCTAGGATTGAGTATTGTTACTTCTCATATTTAGGCATACACGGAGGGTGTAGAGGAGCGTAAGCAGAAATAGAGGGCCGATCGTGAGCATGATAGGGCCCAGAATAAGAGAGCAAGGTCTTTGGGTCCTTCTGGTAAGTTTCGAGGTGGTCAGAGACAATAGTACCCGAGATATCCAGTCCAGTCATCGGCCAGCGCACCCCATCAGTTTGGCGGTAGGAGATTTGATTGTTCCACATATTCAGGGCCTGGTCAGGATTCCAGGGCCTCAAGTTCTCAATATAGGGGTGAGTCAAGTCAAGTGAGGCCACCTTTGCCACGGTGTGCTCAGTGTGGTAAGCAACATGCCGGGCAGTTTCGTATAGGATGGGGTGTTTGTTATACTTGTGGCTATCCGGGCCATGTTATGAGGGATTGTCCGACGAGAGGTGATGCAAGCATAGCTCAGCCAACGGGATCTGTAGCTAGTTCGTCATCATTAGTACGCCCCCCTGGGCAAGGTTCATAAGCACCAATGAGTCGTGATAGAGGCATAGGTAGAGCATCTAACTCGAGCGGTCCTCAGAACCGTATTTATACGTTGGCAGGACGACAGGATATGGTAGAATTTGATGTTATCATGAGTATGGATTGGTTGGTTTCTTGTCATGCCAACGCTGATTGTAGATCAAAGATAGTCCAATTTCAATTTCCAGGGGAGCCTGTTTTGGAGTGGAAAGGTAATACGGCATCACCGAGAGGTAGATTTATTTCCTATCTCAAGGCAAGGAAGATGGTCAGAAAGGGCTGTATTTATCACTTAGTTCGGGTTCAGGATATGGAAGTAGAGTCACCAACCATTCAGTCCATCCCTGTGGTTAATGAGTTTCTCGATATTTTTCCTAATGAACTTCCGGGTCTTCTGCCAGAGCGAGAAATTGAGTTTTCTATTGACCTACTACCAGATACTCATCCAATATCCATTTCTCCTTATAGAATGGCCCCCGCAAAGTTGAAAGAGTTGAAGGAACAACTAAAGGACTTGCTTGAAAAAGGCTTTATCCGACATAGTACATCACCGTGGGGAGAGCCTGTGTTATTTGTAAGGAAGAAAAATGGTTCCTTATGGATGTGTATTGATTATAGAAAGTTGAATAAGGTGACAATCAAGAATAAGTACCCGCTCCTAAGGATTAATGATTTATTTGATCAGTTGCAAGGTGCCAATTGTTTTTCAGATATAGACTTGAGGTCCTGGTACCATCAGATAAGGGTTAAGGAGGAAGATATTCCTAAGATAGCATTCAAGACCAGATACGGGCACTTTGAGTTTCGTGTTAAGTCGTCCGATTTGACCAATGCCCCAGTAATATTTATGGATTTGATGAACCGTGTGTTTAGGCTTTTTTTAGATATGTTCAGAATTGTATTTATCGACGATAGCTAAGCATGCAGATCATCTGCGTACTGTGCTCAGAGTTCTACAAAAAGGGAAGTTGTATGCAAAATTCTCTAAATGTGAATTCTGGTTAAACTATGTAGCTTTCCTTGGGCATATCATTTCAGGTGAAGGCATCCGAGTGGATACACAAATGATTGAGGCAGTAAAGACTTGACCTAGACCCACAACACCGACGGAGGTTTGTATCTTTCTCGGTTTTGTAGGCTATTACAAGAGATTTGTAGAGGGATTTTCTTCCCTTTCAGCATATTTGACAAAGTTGACTCAGAAGGTAGCAAAGTTTTAATGGACTGACGCTTGTGAAAGGAGTTTCGAGGCATTAAAGGACAAATTAACTTCAGCACCAGTTCTAACGCTTCCAGAAGGGACCGATGGTTATGTTATCTATTGTGACGCTTCAGGCATTGGACTGGGTTGTGTACTGATGTAGCATGGTAAGGTTGTAGCTTATACTTCTAGACAACTAAGAAAGCACGAGAAGAATTACCCAACCCACGATTTAGAGTTAGCCGCAGAGATTCATGCACTAATGATGTGGAGGCACTACTTGTATGGCATTCATATTGATATCTATACGGATCATAAGAGCCTCCAATATATCTTCAGGCAAAAGGAATTGAATTTACATCAAAGAAGATGGTTGGAGCTACTTAAAGACTATGAAGTTGATATTTTATACCATCCGGGGAAGGAACGTGGTAGCCGATGCGCTCAGCCATAGATCGATGGATAGACTATCATATTTTTAGCCAGAGAAAAGGGGAATAGCCCATGAGATTCATCAGCTAGCTAGTCTTGGAGTTCGGTTACTAGACTCAGGTGATATTGGAATTACTATTCAGGATACAACAACTTCCTCGTTAGTAACTGAAGTGAAGGAATGCCAGTACGAGGATGCTCGACTAAGATATATTGACATGAAATGCATGATACATATATATGTATACATAAACTTTTAAAACATATGCCTCTGTGGGCATCATCATCATCATATCGTACCCAGCCATAATAGGCTCGGTAAAAACGTACCCGGCCATCATAAGGCTCAGTAGAATCATACCCGGCCACGTGGAGCTCGGTAAAACCCAACTGATCAGTGGTTGCACAATAGGTGTCGTACCTGGCTGACTATAGCGCGGCTTGGTAGAGTAAAATAGATACATATATATAATGCATGCTCGACTCATGGAATCACATTCTAAACCTTTCGGAGTGACGTAAGGTCGGTATCCTCTGTGCACGTTATTAGGACTAACTCTTCACTATGAACCTTATAAGAATCAGGAAGTACCAACAACATTGATAACATAAGAATAAGAGAAGCAACATTAACATCAATCATTCCATAAGAGGGAAAGCAATGTAAGTACTGCTAGCTTCTAAGAGTAGAGTATCTTTGGAAGCTTATTCATTACATTATGTACAATCGGAGTCGTGAAAAAGAAGGAAAGGGATAGCCTCACATACCTTGTATATACTGCCCAATCGCAAGCTATGCAATTGGCACAACTCCTTAGTCTACAATAAGAGAAACAATACTATCGTTATCATTTAAGCGTCATAACTATTATGTATCGACCACAACCTATTTTACGCTGAAACGGACAGCACCTTCCCTATATATATGACTTCACACCATTCAAAACAATCCCCAAACATCCCAAACAACATCAATAATAAACATATTGAGCCTCCCAAAATAGTCCACGCACAAACTAATTACATCATACATACGACGACCACCGTAGTTGTGTCAAACGACCCGGAAATATTACGAATAACTATCAGCCCACAACCCTACATATATATGGTGTTTCTCCACACCCTTACACCTCCAAAACTCCACAAAACAGTAGTAAAATACGCAGCCCAATAGCAACACAAAACAATCCACAAAACAGTCCGTTACAAGTGAATATCTCGAACTCACGGCTTCCGATCACCGTCCCGTGAGTTCTTACATGTATAGAACGAATTAACATGAATTCACAGCAGATAAAAATGTATGAAAGATGGCAGTAACTTACCTTACTTGTTGGATAACTCATCCCTTCCCTTGGTTCTTCGAACTCTAGGTTTTACCTTCCAATAGAACTTGAAAGAGAGGGAAAATCGATTAGGGTTTGTGTGGGATTTGGGGGGAGGAATTGCAGGGGTTAACTTTGGTTTTGAGGGTCTGAAATATGGATGAAATAACTGAGCTCATAACCCCTTAAAAGTCCTCTCTTGGCCGACTTAGGTCTTTTAATTTTGTCCTATCATTTTGGCAAGTAGGTGATGCACCTACTTGTCATCTACCAATCTGCGCAGGCTTGCGAAAATATGAATATCTCTATACTACAAGATCGTATTGACAAACGGTTTAATGAGTTGGAAACTAGACTCATAGATCTTTAATATTGTGGGTATATCACCCCGTAATTCCCTGTAAATTAGGAGAAAAGCTTAGAAACATTTGACCTAATGTTTAAGTAAAATTATCAACCTAAGTTGTGACAACGTTTGTCGACTTTTGTTTCATAACTCGTTTGACTTAAAGACTTATGATACAGATATTATATGATTCAAATACCTTAATACATGACCTCTTGAGTGTATTAAGAACCTCTAGGTTTACCTGAAAATACGAGTTACAATATCCTTGATTCGTTTAACTTCTAATACTTATTAATCACCCTTATATCCCCTTGTATCACTTAAGACCAATAGGATTAACTTCTTATCATCTCAAAGGTAATTCCTTCTTGGATTTATGTTAACTAATATATGGAATGAACTAATGCGTGTGGATATGGGTTGTAACACCCTTCCCCCTTAGGAACATTCGTCCTCGAATGTAAGGGTTCATGGGGAGTTTAAATCATCGTGGATTCCGGCCATGTTTCTCCCATAAATAGAGGACAAACTGGCAAGCGGTTAACTCACAGTATGGCCTTACAAGAGTATGCAAAGCATTATGGACATGTACATTATCTGCATATCGTCATTTTGTATTAAGGAAGAGTATTCTTAAGTTATTGCTTACCACATAGAGCCATTTCACCTTCCAATGTTTCATGTGTTCCACCAACATCCTTGTTATCTTCATTCTGGAATAGGTACGGGTATTTAGAATTCATCTCCTCTTCTGCTTCCCATGTCATTTCTTCCATATTCTTGTTCATCCACAATACTTTGATGGAAGCTACATCGTTTTTTCTCAGCTTGCGGACTTGTCGATCTAATATAGCCACTGGCACTTCTTCATATGATAGGTCCTTTGTAACCTGTACATCTTTGATAGGGACGACTCGAGAAGGGTCTCCAATACATTTCCTCAACATAGATACATGGAATACCGGGTGGACAAATTCCAATTCGGATGGAAATTCTAACTCATAAGCAACCTGTCCAATCCGTCGAAGAATTTTATACGGCCCGATATACCTTGGACTCAGCTTACCTTTCTTCCCAAAACGCATACTACCCTTCATTGGTGAGATCCTCAGGAAAACCCAATCACCAACCTCAAACTACAGATCATGACGTCAGACATCGGAATAAGATTTTTGCCTGCTTTATGCCGTCTTCAATAGCTCCTGTATCACTTTCACCTTCTCAATAGCTTGGTGAATCAAATCTGGCCCATATAATTCTGTTTCACCGACTTCGAACCATTCAACTGGTGATCTACATCTCCTCCCGTATAGTGCCTCGTATAGGGCCATTTTAATACTGGAATAGTAGCTATTATTGTAGGCGAATTCTATGAGTGGAAGATGGTCATCCCAATTTCCCTTAAAATCTAGAACACATGCTCGTAGCATATCTTCCAGTGTCTGAATGGTACGTTTAGCCTATCCGTCAGTCTGCGGATGAAATGCAGTGCTGAGATTCACTTGTGTGCCTAAACCCTTCTGAAAAGACCTCCAAAATTTAGCTTTAAATTGAGCTCCTCGGTCTGATATAATAGATACCGGCACACCATGAAGCCTAACAATCTCCTTGATATACAACTTCGCATAATCTTCAGCCGTGTAAGTTGTCTTAACTGGCAGAAAATGGGCACATTTTGTAAGTCGATCAATTATCACCCAGATGGAGTCAAACTTATGATAAGAGCGAGGTAATCCAATAATGAAGTCCATATTAATCACCTCCCATTTCCAGGTCGGAATCTCTATATTCTGAAGCAATCCACCGGGTTTCTGATGTTCTATCTTTACTTGTTGACAATTGGGACACTGGGCTACAAATTCTGCAATAGACTTCTTCATGTTATCCCACCAATACTGCTCCTTGACATCATGATACATCTTTGTCGAGCCGGGATGGATGGAATATCGGGATTGATGAATCTCATTCATAATCTTCTCTCGCAACCCTGCCACATTAGGCACACACAATCGGCTCTGGTATCTCAGTGCCCCATCTTTTCCGATCCCAAAAGCCATACTTTTACACTGTTGAATGCTTTCTCTTAATCGTACTAAGATAGGATCTTCATATTGTCGTGCTTTTACCTCGGCTACCAAAGATGATTCTGATGTATTCTGTACAGTAACACCTCCATCATCAGAGTCTAACAATCTGATTCTCATATTGGCTAGCTGATGAAGCTCTTTAATCAACCCCCATCTACCTGCCTCAATATGTACTAAGCTTCCCATTGATTTACGGCTGAGAGCGTCTGCCACAACATTGGCTTTACCGGGATGATACAATATCTCGACGTCGTAGTCTTTCAATAATTCAAGCCACCTACGCTGCCTCAAATTCAACTCTTTCTGCTTGAAGATGTATTGTAAACTCTTGTGATCTGTGTAGATGTCAACATGGACGCCGTATAAGTAGTGTCGCCATATCTTCAAAGCATATATTACTGCAGCCAATTCCAAATCATGGGTTGGATAATTCTTTTCATGCTTCTTCAATTGTCTTGATGCATAAGCAATCACCTTCCCACGCTGCATCAATACGCACCCCAAACCTATACCTGAGGCATCACAATATACCACATAACCTTCTGTTCCTTCAGGAAGAGTGAGCACTGGTGCGGATGTCAATCGATTCTTCAGCTCCTGAAAACTACGTTCACAAGTGTCAGACCACTGGAACTTGGTAGCTTTCTGTGTTAACTTAGTCAATGGTGATGATATAGAGGAAAACCCTTCCACAAACCGCCTATAATATCCTGCTAGCCCTAGGAAGCTGCGGACTTCTGATGGTGTTGTAGGTCTCGGCCAATTCTTTACTGCATCGATCTTCTGAGTGTCGACACTAATACCCTCGTCAGATATCACATGGCCAAGGAACGCTACTGAGTTCAGCCAAAATTCACATTTGGAGAGCTTAGCATATAACTTACGATCCTGAAGCGTCTGTAATACTATCCGCAAGTGGCCCGCATGTTCCGCCTCCGAACGAGAATATACTAGAATGTCATCAATGAATACAATCACGAACACATCAAGATAGGGCCTGAATATAGTATTCATGAGATCCATAAAAGCTGCTGGGGCATTTGTTAGCCCGAACGACATCACCAAGAACTCAAAGTGCCCATATCTTGTCCGGAAGGCCGTCTTTGGAATATCCTTCTCCCTAACCCTCACCTGATGATACCCTGAACGTAAATCAATCTTGGAGAAATACTTGGCACCCTGGAGTTGGTCAAACAGGTCATCAATTCTTGGAAGTGGATACTTGTTCTTTATAGTAGACTTATTCAACTGTCGATAGTCGATACACATCCGTAACGACCCGTCTTTCTTCCGCACGAATAGGACTGGTGCACCCCAAGGTGAAGTGCTAGGCCTAATAAAGCCCTTATCCAGCAAGTCCTTCAACTGCACCTTCAACTCTCGCAACTCTGCCGGGGCCATTCTGTATGGAGGAATAGAGATCGGTTGAGTGTCAGGCAACACATCAATGCTAAACTCAATCTCCCTTTCAGGAGGAAGGCCTGGGAGTTCATCTGGGAAAACATCTGGGAATTCGTTGACCACAGGGATTGATTGTAAAGTAGGCGGTTTCGCCTCCGCATCCCTAACGCGAACGAGATGATAAATGTAACCTTTTGAGATCATTTTCCTTGCCTTAAGATAGGAAATAAACCTACCTTTCGGTGTAGCAATGTTCCCTTTCCATTCAATGACGGGTTCACCCGGAAATTGGAACCTAACCATCTTCGTACGATAGTCAACATTTGCATAGCATGAGGCCAACCAGTCCATTCCCATTATCACATCAAAATCAACCATTTCTAACTCAAATAAATTTGCCAAGGTTTGATGACTACAAATCATCACAGTGCAACCTCTATATACCCTTCTAGCAATCATAGAATCTCCTATCGGAGTAGATACCGCAAGGGGTTTACTTATCAATTCAGGTTCAATGCCAAACTTATTAGCCACAAAGGGTGTAACATATGATAATGTAGATCCCGGATCAATCAGCGCATATACATCATAAGAAAACACAGATATAATACCTGTAACAACATCTGGAGACGACTCGAGATCCTGTCGACCTACTAGAGCATAGGTTCGATTTTGAGCACCACTCGAACTCGGCACTGCACCTCTACCCCTACCACGACCTGTCGACTGCTGAAAACCCCGTGCTGGAGGTCGAACTGATGAGGAAGAACCAGACACAGATCCAGTCGGCTGAGCCATACCATCACCTCCTCTATTAGGACAATCCCGCATCATATGGCCAGGCTGCCCGCACGAATAGCATGCATCAGAACCTCGACGACACAGTCCAAAGTGGGCCTTGCCGCACTGATCACAATGTGGTGTTGGGGGTCTCATCTGACTAGTATCCCTGTGATGTTGCGAGCCAGATGCCCGCGAACTCTGACCTGGACCAGAATAGGATCGATCATATCGAGGCCTCTGAAACTGTGGAGGAGCACTAGCTACAGGTGGCGCCGAACTCCTCGAAAACTGTGGCCTGATGCGGCCTCTGAAGTCATCAGAATACCCTGCAAATCTCGCCCTCTTATGCTGGCCCCTATCCTGCTCCCTAACTGCCCTCTGCTGGCGCTTACGATCCTCTAGGGTCTGGGCATAAGCTTGAATACGGGAAATATCCATGCCCTCCACCAAGGAGGCTGTCGTACACTCATTTATCAGATGTGGTCCCAACCCATTCACGAACATATGCACCCTATCACTCATCTCGGCCACCATATGGGGAGCATACCTTGCCAAAGAATCAAACTGCATATTGTACTCTCGCACACTCATATTACCTTGTCTAAGGTTCAAGAACTTATCAGCTCTAGCTCGTCGTATCTCAACTGGCAAGTAGTGACGAAGAAAGGCCTCAGAAAATTCCTTCCACACAGCTGGAGGAGCGTTCGGACCCCTGGATCTCTCCCAACTATCATACTAGAGAACCGCTAAATCCCGTAGCCGATAAGAAGCCAACTCTACTGCCTCTGTATCACTAACATGCATAACCCGCAGTGTACGATGAACCTGGTCAATAAAAGTCTGCGGGTCCTCCTTGGGGTCTGATCCGGTAAACACTGGAGGGTCTAAATTAATAAAATCACAAACTCTCGTACTAACTGGTTTATCAGCAACATCTGTATTCTGCCTCTGAGCCTGAGCAGTTACCAAGCTAGTCAATAATTGCAAATCACTCCGCATATCCTGGTCTGTAGTGCTAGACGAAGAACTGGAGGTGTTGGGTGCCTCCTAATATCCTCTGGAGGAGACGGAGTAGATGAGGTATGAGATGGCATCTCACTCTAAGCCTCACTTTGGCCTGCTCTGGCTTTGGTCACCTGACTGGTACCCTCTCCCGCAGCTGTATCAAGCCGTCTAATAATAGTTTGCTTCCTAGTCGAAGGCATCGCTGAAAGAAAACAAGGTGAATATTAGAGACGAACACTTACGACTCAACTCTACACACGATCTAGATTCAGGAAGAAGGTAACAACCCTAGATGTCATGTAGCCTCCTGATTATAAATGTGGTGAGCTACACATCCATAATCAAGACTCTACTAGACACGGCTCATAGACAATCCCTAGGACAGACTTGCTTTGATACCAAGTTTGTCACGACCCAAACTGGAGGGCCATGACTAGCACCCGACCATACTTGCCGAACACCAACGTACATTTTATCTAACCTTTTTTATTATCTTTTAGGGTTGACGAGATCAATATAAATGGTAGACATGGATCATGGACAACCAACAATAAAATATGATGGCATGAACATACATAACATGGATGACCAGACAATCAAGAAACTATATATAAGGTACGAGCTACCACGCTACCATGAAAGACTATATAACAAAAACCAGCCGACAAGGCATACCAAACTATACATGAGTCGACACCTATCTATGAGCCTCTAAATGAACATAAGTGCTGCAATATAGCCGGAACAGAGCCCCGACATACCCATAATGTTTATAACAAAAATACATACCAAGACCACGACAAGTTCGGAGAAGGGATCTCGCCAATCAGTGTTGAACTGGACAACTACTGTGGTGGGAGAGCTGCACCTGCCTGTCTATTAGGGCCTGCAGCACGACATGCAGCGTCCACAAACAAAAGGATGTCAGTATGAATAAAGTACTGAGTATGTAAGGCAGGGAACCATTAATATGAACAGTAATGTAAGCAGGGATAGAGAATATACAACCTAGAACATCTGAATACCTCTGAGGGCTATTGACATGAAATGCATGATACATATATATGTATACATAAACTTTTAAAACATATGCCTCTGTGGGCATCATCATCATCATATCGTACCCAGCCATAATAGGCTCGGTAAAAACGTACCCGGCCATCATAAGGCTCAGTAGAATCATACCCGGCCACGTGGAGCTCGGTAAAACCCAACTGATCAGTGGTTGCACAATAGGTGTCGTACCTGGCTGACTATAGCGCGGCTTGGTAGAGTAAAATAGATACATATATATAATGCATGCTCGACTCATGGAATCACATTCTAAACCTTTCAGAGTGACGTAAGGTCGGTATCCTCTGTACACGTTATTAGGACTAACTCTTCACTATGAACCTTATAAGAATCAAGAAGTACCAATAACATTGATAACATAAGAATAAGAGAAGCAACATTAACATCAATCGTTCCATAAGAGGAAAAGAAATGTAAGTACTACTAGCTTCTAAGAGTAGAGTATCTTTGGAAGCTCGTTCATTACATTATGTACAATCGGAGTCATGCAAAAGAAGGAAATGGATAGCCTCACATAACTTGTATATACTGCCCCAATCGCAAGCTATGCAATGGTCACAACTCCTTAGTCTACAATAAGAGAAACAATACTATCATTATCATTTAAGCGTCATAACTATTATGTATCGACCACAACCTATTTTACGCTGAAACGGACAGCACCTCCCCTATATATATGACTTCACACCATTCAAACAATCCCCAAATAGCGCAAACAACATCAATAATAAACATATTGAGCCTCCTAAAACAGTCCACGCACAACCTAATTACATCATACATACGACGGCCACCGTAGTCGTGTCGAACGACCCGGAAATATTACGAATAACTATCAGACCACAACCCTACATATATATGGTGTTTCTCCACATCCTTTCACCTCCAAAACTCCACAAAATAGTAGTAAAACACGCAGCCCAACAGCAACACAAAACAGTCCACAAAACAGTCTATTACAAGTGAATAACTCGAACTCACGGCTTCCGATCACCGTCTCGTGAGTTCTTACATGTATAGAACGAAATACTATGAATTCACAACAGATAAAAATGTATGAAAGATGGCAGTAACTTACCTTACTTGTTTCATAACTCAGCCCTTCCCTTGGTTCTTCAAACTCTAGGTTTTACCTTCAAATAGAACTTGAAAAAGAGGGAAAATCGATTAGGGTTTGGGTGGGATTTTGGGGGAGGAGTTGCAGGGGTTAACTTTGGTTTTGAGGGTCTGAAATATGGATGAAATAACTGAGCTCATAACCCCTTAAAAGTCCTCTTTTGGCCGACTTAGGTCTTTTAATTTTGTCCTATCATTTTGGCAAGTAGGTGATGCACCTACTTGTCATCTACCAATCTGTGCAGGCTTACGAAAATATGAATATCTCTATACTCCAAGATCGTATTGACAAACGATTTAATGCGTAGGAAACTAGACTCAAAGATATTTAATTTGGTGGGTAGATCACCCCATAATTTCTTGTAAATTAGGAGAAAAGCTTAGAAACATTTGCCCTAATGTTTAAGTAAAATTATCAACCTAAGTTGCGACAACGTTTGTCGACTTTTGTTTCATAACTCGTTTGACTTCAAGACTTATGATACAGATATTATATGATTCAAATACCTTAATACATCACCTCTTGAGTGTATTAAGAACCTCTAGGTTTACCTGAAAATACGAGTTACAACATCCTTGATTCGTTTAACTTCTAATACTTGTTAATCACCCCTATACACCATTGTATTACTTAAGACCAATAGGATTAACTTCTTATCATCTCAAAGGTAATTCCTTCTTGGTATATGTTAACTAATATATGGCATGAACTAACGCGTGTGGATATGGGTTGTAACAGGAATGAAAAATGATATAGCGGAGTTTGTCGCTTAGTGTCCTAACGGTCAACAAGTTAAGATTGAGCATTAGAAACTCAGTGGATTGTTGCAGGCTATGGAGATTCCGACTTGGAAATGGGAAGTAATCAATGTGGATTTCATCGTAGGCTTACCTCGTACCTAGTATAAGTTCGATTCGATATGGGTGATTGTTGATGGGCTTATAATGCCAGCCTATTTTTTACCCGTTAGGACTACATATTCCGTAGAGGATTATGCAAGGCTTTATATTAAGGAGATAGTACGACTGCATGGTGTCTCTGTATCTATTATCTGGGATAGAGGGGCTCAATTTACAGCTAACTTCTAGAGGTCCTTCTAAAAAGGATTGGGGACTCAGGTAAGTCTTAGTATAATATTTCATCTCCAGACAGACGGACAGGCTGGGCGTACTATTCAGACACTTGAGGATATGTTACGAGCTTGTGTGATAGACTTCAAAGGTAGTTGGGATGATCATTTGCTACTTATTGAATTCGCATATAATAATAGCTACCATTCCAGTATTCAGATGGCTCCATATGAAGCTTTTTACGAACGGAAATGTGGGTCGCCTATAGGGTGGTTCGATGTTGGGGAAACTATGTTAGTAGGACCAGAATTGGTACAACAAGCAATCGAGAAAATTAAGCTCTTACAGGAAAGGCTATTAGCATCTCAAAGCCGTTAAAAGTCTTATGCGGATAATCGACGGCGAGACTTGGAATTTCAGGTTGACGATTGGGTATTCCTAAAGGTTTCACCGATAAAAGGCGCTATGAGGTTTGTAAAAAAAGAAAAAGTTAGCACTCGGTACATTGGACCATATAGGATCATAAACAAGGTAGGCCAGGTAGCATATGAGTTGGACTTGCCTTCAGACTTAGAGTCTGTACATCCAGTCTTTCATGTGTCTATGCTCCGTAAATGTATCGGATATCCTTCCAGAATTGTGTTAGTTAACGACGTTCAGGTCACAGAGCAACTATCATATGAAGAAACTCCTATTGCTATACTAGACAGACAGGTTCAGAGATTGAGAACTAAAGATGTAGCTTCGGCGAAAGTACTTTAGAGAAACAACAATGTGCAAGAAATGACTTGGGAGGCCGATAAAGACATGAAGTCTAGATATACCTACTTATTTCCTCCTCCAGACAAGGGTCCAATTGAGACCCACAACCTTAAGGTACGTGTACGGATTATTGTGTTAGTTATTGTCGTTGGTCGTGTGAGGCCATTATCGTTATTGATGATTGTAGTCCTATGTGTCGATGAATTATTAAGCTTCTACAGGGAGAGTTGGTAGTAGTGTTGTTACAAAGGCAACTCTGCCAAAGTTATATATATCCCGGGGAGTTAAACATTCGAGGACGAATATTTTTAAGGGGGGAAGAATGTTACATCTCGCGTTTTCGTACGTTAAAAGTTTCATCTTTAATTAACTGACGTAGACTCGGGGATGAGATTATCTTGTGGTTAATGTATGTATGCTATTTATAACAAGCGACAAGTAAGTGTCATGAAGGATAAAGGGTACACGAATTAAAGAAAATGAGTTTCATTAAAGGTTGACGATTTGGGATAAATTACGGGTCGAGCGATAATACCCGATATTTATGGAATAGTACCATACAAGGTACCATATGACCGTGATAGTATGATGTATAAAGTATATTAAAAATGAGTAGTATTTTCAGGTAATTTGAGATAATTCTTAATTATACGGGTAATTGGTTAATTACCAGGCAATGAGACATTACCTAATTACCTAATAAGTGGATAAAGATTAATAATTTCCACCCCACCCCTATAAAAACGTGGCAACCTAAGGCAAATGACTAAGGAGTCATTTTGATAGGTGGCAACCTAATAAATTTGTGTCAAGACACCTACCTCAAATTCCAAGACTTTCCAATTTAATTGATTTATCTACAATACAGATTGTAGGTTAAACATTTCGACCACCATGGACCCAAGCAAATCTATTGCAAATCAAACACATTGTTAACCTTTGGATCGTTACTTGTTGTCAATATTAGCAAGATATCATAGTTGGAGATATACCAATTGCATTAACTGGAAACCAAGTTGGTGATTGCGGCCGGAAAATCATATGTAATTTGTATACGGCCATAAACCATATCACAATTAGATGTGATTTCTTAAAAAATTCTTACAAAATCCCTATTCAAGGTATGTTAAGGCTATCCATTCTTTCTTTTTGGCATGATCTATACAACACAAACAAAACGAACAAATGCACACCTTCCATAAATTACTCTATCCGCAGAAATGCTAGAGATGTATTTATTCTTATTCTTCCATAAGTCTTATTATTCTATCGTCTGTTTATGGGTCTCAAAAAAATGCGTATTTGATGAAGTTTATCCAAAAGGCATATTGAGTTTTATGGCATTCCGAGAAAATTTTATTAACGCATTTCTTATGCATATCATGCATTTATACATGTACATTGACTCATGACCAAATGGCATTACATACACAAATATATGTATATTATATTTATATGGGATACGGAAAAAAGGTTACAGCATTGTATACATACCACCACTTGATCAGTTGGTATATGTTGATGATGTTGTCCACAGTGGCCGAGACGATATGATGGGATGCCCTTAGAGGCTTGATGATATTATGTACACCTGTACCTATGCATGACACAACATTTATATGCACGTGCATGACATTATACATGTTTCAGAATTTACAAAGTTATTCAGATTTATAGATGGATTTTTTTATTCCATGTTTCATTTATGTCTTTTACGTACAGACTTTCATGCCTTACATACTCAGTACATTTTCGTACTGAATCTCTATTTCACGGGGCCTATGTTTCATGCCCCGCAGGTGCAGATAGGCAAGCAGACGGTCCCTCTTCTTAGGATCCTTGATCAGCGAGAGTTGGCGTGTTCCACTTGATCCGGAGCTGTTTTTGATTTGGTACGATACGTTTGTATACATATATGGGTATGACGTGGCTCAATCCCGTCTTTGTACAAGTGTATTTCTATTAGAGGTCTGTAGACAGTGTGTCTAGTTGGATAGTATGTGACCTTGCCATCTTCTAGTTTTGATGTATATAGTTGTCTATAGCAGCCATGTCGGCTCGTCCTACGTATGTTGTACGTACATATACATATTCCTTTTGGGCAGGTTTCCTTCCTGTATATTATTCCCGTAATTCAGCAGACGTTATTCATGTTTATATCTTAGTCGCATGCTTAAGGGTGTTCGACAGGTAGGACTCGGGCACTCGTTGCAGTCCATCGGTTTGGGTCATGACAAATGGGGCCTTTCCTCTAAAATCCACTTCCAAACCAATCGAATCTAACCAATTATAGTTCAAACAATTCAAAATAAGCTTCAGAAACTGCCCATGGGTGAAAAAGATTTAATCTTAAATGATTTTAGAAAACGTCAACAAAAGTCAACTCCAATCCCGCTTGGTCAAAACCCGAGATTCGGACCAAAACCCAATTATCCATTCATTCCCAAGCCCGATTATGTAATTGTTTTCGAAATCAGACCTCAATTTGAGGTATAAATCTCAATTTCCCATAATTCCTAATTTCTACCTAAATCTGTAATTTCTACCATGAACAAATATAGATTAAAGGCTAGAAATCAACGGGTGTTGATGGAAATGAAAGAAAATGAGTTAAAATCCACCAACCTATAAAGTGGGTATGAAATTCCTCTTCAAAATTGCCTCTAGGCCAAGCCCAAATGTGGAGATGGTGAAAAATGAAGAAAATCCCGACTTTGGGATATTTAATTGATTAGGCGTCAGGTCTTCATCGCGTTCGCGAAGGACCTGACGCGATCGTAAAGCACAACAGCTTTGTTGGCCTACGCGTTCGTGGTGTTCCTCACGTGTTCGCGAAGGCTTCTCCCCCTAGCTTATGCATTCGTGAAACAGGGCTAGCGTTCGCGTAGAACACTCAGCAGATCCCCTCCCATGCCCATACCCATCGCGTTCACGTGGTATTGGTCGCATTTGCGAAGGGCGATCCCGCCAATGCTTCGCATTCGTGACCTCAACCTCGCGTTCACATAAAGGAAATTCCACCCCAGCCCAGGTTACCCTTTGCGATCGCGATAATGGCTTCGCGCTCGCGAAGAACAAAGCACCAGACACTATATTCTCTAAAACTAGCAACCCGTCTAAGTTCAAAATCAATCCATAGCCTATCTAATACTCCATCGAGCCTCTCGGCTCCATAACAAATATGCACACAAGTGTAATAATGTTATATGAACTTGCTCGTGCGATCAAAACACCAAAATAATACCTAGAACCACGAATCAGACACCAAAATGTATGAAATTTTTAAGAAACTTAAGAACTTCCAAATTCACAACGAACGTCCGAATCACGTTAAATTAACTCTATTTTGCACCAAATTTTGTAGACAAGTCATAAATAGTGAAATAAACCTATACTAAAACTGGAGTTGATATCCGAATCTGATCGCAACAAAGTCAACCTACGGTCAAACTTAGGAATTCTTTCAACCTTCATATTACTAGTTTTCAACAAATCACATTAAATCAAGTTAGGAACTTCCGAATTTATCTCCGGGTATACGCCCAAGTCCTAAATCACGATACAAACCTATTGGAATTGTCAAAATACTGATCTGAGTCCGTTTACATAAAATGTTAGCCGTAGTTAACTCAAATCATTTTAAGGCTAAAATTCACATTTTCTTCAATTTTTTTACATAATTTTTTTCCGGAAAAGACACAAACTGCGCACGTAAATCGAAAAAAGCTAAAGAGAGCTATTCAAGGTCTCGAAACATAAAAATAAAGGCTAACTAAATATGACTTATTGCGTCATCATAAAAAAGTTAACCAACCATCATCTTGGATGCTCATTTATAACCACGTACCCTTTTTCCATAGGATTTCCCCTACCCTTAGATGATGTGGTTGCCAAAATGTGTATTCGTTATAATTGTGCTTGGCACAAATTCACACTTAGATCTGGAGGCTCATTATATGTTTCCACCGTATGGCCAAGGGTGCAATTGATGATTATGTCGAAGAGTTCCTGTTTGGTCAAACTTCTTAAAAAAATACTTTTTTCAAAGTTGAAGTGTTTAGATAAGCTTTTAAAATAAAAAAAAATATTTTTGAGTAGAAGTAGAAACAGTTTTGGAGAAGTAGAAAAAATAGCTTCTCCCCAAAATTATTTTTTTGGAAAATGCTTTTGAGAAAAATATACTTAGAAATATTTTTTAAAAGCTTGGTCAAATACTAATTGTTGTTCACAAGTGTTTTTCAAGTTAATTAGTCAAATACAAACTGCTTCTCATTAAAAGTATTTTTGAGAAAAAACATTTCTCAAAATAAGCTGATTTTTGAAGTTTGGCCAAACAGGCTATAGATTCGTTCTGTTTTCCAGGTCTAACACTAAAAGTGCTAGGTGTCCATACTTAAACGTGATATATTGTCTTGCTTGCATGAAATGGAATGCTACTTTATAAGTTCAAGTTTTCTCAAATAGAAAAGTCTTACATCAATAGCATCTTCTATCTCGCAGTTACACAGTTTTTTGTTCAACTACTTTGTTTAAGAATGCGTAGATTAAAAAATTCTTGAGCATTAGCCTTCTTTAGATGTTCAATATGCATATTATTTGTTCTATTTATAAGAGGAAGGTTGCAAACTGCATGCCATAGTGGTAAATACTTTGGTGTCATTCGCGGATTAACTAGATTTTCATGGATCTTGCTAGATTTTTAGGTTACAGTGTATGTGCGAGTTATATTTGCTTTGAATGTAAACACCATTTTTTTTATTTTGGTGCTCCTTAAACAAGCATGTGTATGGATCTTAGTGCAGACAAATTTGGGTAAGTATAATTGATAAGTTAAGAGGTTATTTGGTTCACAAATAAGTTATACTACGATTATAATACTAGATTTATCATGCAATAAATGGCTTGGGTCAATTAATGGCGGGTAATATTGTGGAGATTGTTATATGGTGAATAGCAATTTAGAATTTGTTATGTATATAGATTGTCTACTTTAGGGTATTTTTATGTTTATATGCTTTTTATAGGTGTGGTAATTCACGTATCCTTATTTTGCATTTTATTCTGCGTGAAATAATACACTGATTCCAGCATAGGTTATACTGATATTAGTAACACAATTAAACGCTACATTAGTTGTACATGGTTTTATATCGGAAACTAGTCGTTGCATTAGTTATGCATAATTTTTAAGTTGCAAACTAAACAATGTATTGATATGCAGAATTTCATGCCACAATTAATTTTTTTTGGGAGACCAACCAAAGCGATCCATAAGAGAATCAACTCGGCAAGGCCACATAACATTTCATTTATTCCGGAATTTGTTAGTTAATTGAGGTTTTGCGAAAAATGTGAATATAAATGAAGAAATAGGAAGAAGCATCCCAAATAAAATTTGATGTTTTACAATAACATAGAGATATGAAGATGAAGGGGAGTCTTAGAGCAGCGGTAAAATTGTTTCTGTGTGACCTATAAGTCACAGGTTCAAGTTGTGGAAGCAACCATTATTACCTGCATTAGGGTAGGCTTTCTACATTACACCTTTTGAGGTGTGACTTCTTCGGACCTTGCGTAAATGCGGGATGCTTTGTGCGTCGGACTGTCATTTTATATAGAGATATGAAGATAGAAATTTGATCTAGACATCATAGTAAGATTCAATTCTAAATAATGAAAGGCTCCTTCCTCCCATTTTGAGAGCTCTCTTTTAATTCAATATCATTATTAAGAGAAGAATTGAAGAAAACGAGTTGCTTACTATGGATGAATCATCTGGGCCACTTGTGAGGTTCGCCTTTATTTTCGTAGAATAGAACAAAGGAAAAGTCATATTTCAAAGAGTAATAAGGGATGTGAGAACAAAAATATAAATTTGAGAGGAATGGTTTGAATCTAGAATGGCCGAAAAAGATGGTAGAAAAATGATATTTGATGGCCAGAAAGAAAAAGAATGACATGAACTTGTGGCACATTCAGTAAAGCTTAATAAGAAAATAGATACTCATACTCGCACCTGATTCTCTCTGCTCCCCCAACTTCCCGGGCTTACATGATAGAACAACTGTTAGAAACACCTCCAAGCTTGCGTGTCTCTCGATCGTGTTGATGTATATAATAAATCAGTTCCACTGTAGATAAAATCAAGCCACATTACATTTATCTTCATGAAGATATCTTCTTAAATCCCAAATTCCAATTTTGCTCCTCCGCCATCACCATGGCCAATCTTCCTTCTCTCCACAATTCCCATTTCTTTCACTTCCACCCACCACCACCACCACACACCACAACCCACTTCCACCAGCTTCCTCCATGGCCAACCAAATTTCATTGATACACATAATATACACGAATTGATTAGTTTAAAACATCTTATCTAGATATCCAGTAAGCAAAATCGTAAAAGACTAAGTTGATTTTCAAATCAATGAGTAAGCCTTTGATTTGGTGGCACATTTTGAGAGAGACATCTGAAGTTTTTCTTGTGCATGGAGGAAGACTTCAAAATGAGGAACAATAAGAGAATGAAAGGTGATGAGATTTGGATGAAGGTTGATGTTTTGTACTTGGAGTTGAGCTATTTGGGCAATAATAAGAGATCTGATGCCCTCATTTAGAAAGCTCATTTGCAAGATCGAGAAATTCAGTAGAATTTTTTGGTTATTTTTTATCTGCTAGTTCCAATAGGAGTATAAATCAAATTATGTGTGAAGATATAACCTTTAGGTCTTATTCAATCCGAAAAGATAATTCATGATAGGATCTTCGAAGACAATACATGAAGATCATAACCCATTCCCTCAACCAATGTGGGACTTGACACTCGCTACATGCCAAGGACTTGAATTAGAGCGTGAATAATACAAAACGGTGACCCAACATTGCTAAATACAACAAAAGGAATCGATGGGTCATGCTTTGATACCATATGAATAAATGTCATTTGAGCTTAACTCAATCCCAAAAGTTAGTGCATGAGAAAAAGATTGTCCAAGATCATATAAGGGAACACAACTCAATTCCTTAACCAATGTGGAACTAGACACCATTTTCATGGTTAGTGTTATTATTTTTTACCTCACCGGGGGTGTGGTAGGTGCATGAATGATGGAAGCTATTTAAGGAAATGATTCTCAAAGAGATGATGAAAAGAGATAATTTGATTTTTATCTTGGTGGTGGTGTCGTTATAGATGGTAATCTTTTTAGGTGATGACCGGCAGCGAATTTGGTGGTAGTGGTGGAAAATGAGAAGGAGATGGTGGGGGAAAATGAAGTCAAGGGTGGTGGGTGGTTTGAGGAGGGAATGGGTGTTTTCCCTTTTCTTTTATTTTCTTGCCTTTTTCATTTTTTATTTATTTTTCTAGTCTTAGTCTTTCGTTTTAATCCAAATGCGTCGATCACGATTTTTATGCACATGTATACGATGAATTTGGTCTAGTTTAGCCACGTCAATGCCACATAAGCTTGGTCAACAATCTGTTAAATTAGTATATTTATACAGGTTCAGGAGTTTGGATAATAACATGTCAAGTTGGGGACTGGGAACCTAATTTAGGAGTGCCTATTTGCCTATTAAGTCTTTTAATAAAAAAGGAGATAATGGCTAGAAATTTATTTCTCTAGCAAAACTTTATATCTTACAACAAAAGTTTTTACTTTACGTGCCCAAATTTAGGTGAAAAACATGCAGCATGCCATGTCAGCATTAAGGATTCAATAGACACATATTTGACAACTTGAGGTATTCTATTGGTCACAACTACAACTTAAACGTCTAAATGAAAATTGATGCCAAGTTTGAGGGTTTTATATGTCAATTGTCCCTTATTGATTTAAAAGAGAAATGCTAATGGGTTTATAACTAAATGGTCTCTCCCGCCTAATAGATTAGTCTTTTTGAGTTGAGCCGTCTTGTTTGATCCATAACATTGGTATCACAATAAGTTGATCAACGTTTGGGGCTGCGACTTGGAGTGGTGGCCTAGACCAAGAGGGGTTCCAGCCGTGACCAACGAGGTCGTTGGTCCTCAAGTTGGGGCGATTGTTTTATGCTTGTCTCTCACTAATTGAAAAGAGAAATTCTAATGGGTTTACAACTGAATGAACTCTCCCACCTAATTGACTAGTCTTTCGGCCTAGGATCTCATGTTTGGTCTATAACAGCGGGACTGACTATGTATTTGGCCTTTAGACTTTGTAGAATAGTATTTAAGTTGTTTTAATAGAAGAAAGGGTGGATTAAATAGAACTTTCATGGTAGTAGAATGTAATAGAACATTCCATTTAATGGAAGTGGAAAATATTCCAAAATAATCTAAAAAGAGCAATAGGACAATTATAACTTTTTTGACCTTTTGATTAGGATCACATGTAGAGAAGTAGAACAACCATCCTGGGATTAGGCAATGATGTCTTTAGCAACTGACAAGTCATTTTAAAAAAAACTTTATATGTGCAGGTATCTAATCCAAGTGTTGGAGGTTTAAGTTGTAAGATTCTTTTTATGTAACGCGGGACTGTTATGCGGCATCTTCCTGAGATGTCTTGGAAGGGCAACATAAGACAAAGCAACCAACTTTCGTGTGATTACTTCTCGCCAACCGAAGGCCCTCCCCATGCTAAACTAGACTGTTAGTGTTGTGTGGGAAAGCCAATGTCAAGATCACAATTTGCAATGAGAGAATTGAATAAAAGCTTGCTTGTATTAACAAAAAAATGATTACAAGAAATCCAATATGGTGCTGGGGGAGGAGACACCAATATAGAAATTTGATTATCTGAAGAAAACTTCAACAGCTATATCCCCCTTATATATGTCTTAAAAATAAAAATCTAAGTTATAGAAGTAGACATAAATAAGATAGAAAATCATAATGCAAATACAAGAAGTAAACTTATTCTATATTTACGTGGAAAGGGGCCTAGGCTTATACAAAGGAAAAGCTGGTCCAAAAGCCGACACTTGTAGGGGTGGCATCCTTGTCAATAGCTCCAATCAGTGCACATTACACGCAGGGCATGAGCGAACGGGAGCTAGCTACGGGGCATTTGCTTGTAGGCCCTAGCTGCGGGTGCGCGCAGAGGGTACTGCCTGCTTGCGAGCGCTTGCTAGCATCGCCTGCTGTTGGGCGCATACTGGGGTTATTTGTTGGGCAACATAGTCACATGCACACTTTTTATTTTGGGGAAACCAAGACTACTGGTTGTCCATGACACTCGGCGTTAAGAGGCTTGCCAGGGCGCAACTAAGGGGTCATAGGGTAGGGTGATAAGTTAGGATTTTAACGTATTTATGCCCCTACTTGCCTATGCTTTGAGTATAAATTGATACTAAAATAGTACAAAAATGCTCACAAGCTGTGCTTGATTGCAGGTTTGATCGACAAAGTGACGAAATGTCAAAGATCGGCTCAAAAAGGAGTGAAACCTGCTCAAGTATCAAAGACCAAGAGAAGTGAAGAAAAAGGGGGCCTAGTGCGGACCGCGTAACAATGACCGCGGCCGCACTAGGAGGTTCAGAGACATAGCATGTTCGGGCTTAAAGTCACGCGGTCGCGGTAGGACATGAGTGGTCCGCGGTAATGCTTCGCGGCCGCACTTCTGCTTTGTGCGGTCCGCATTCATAAGGGCACATTTGATCACGCGGTCCATGGTCACGTCTGCGCGGACCGCGCCAGTTGCCAGTGCGGCCACGGTCCGTTTTGTGCGGCCCGCACTGATCCCACAGGGGTATTTTTGTCCAATTTTTTTTAGCCTAGTATAAATAGAATATTTTATTATTTTTTGGGGGGACGGTCAGATCGGAGAACGAGAAAAAAGTTGCGCTTGGTGTTGTAGCCAATTTTTTGGCATATATTGTTTTTCATTAACAATAGATTATTGTAGTTTCTTCTTAGTAATTAATTAATATGTTTAGTTCTTCATCTATTTCTTCAGTTTCTTCTTTAATTATGTGTAGCTAAACTCACTAGCTAGGGTTATGGCTCAACCCTAGTGTGGGTAATTGATGGGTGTTGCCATCTAAGGTTAGATTGATATTGGGTGTTTGCTATTTGGGTTGATTTTATATTTTCATTCAAGAATTAGTGGTTGCAAACACTGATTCAAACTTAGTGGGTTTAACTCTTCTCGAGAAAGAGAGTCTATGACCCCAAAATTGACCCAACAAGGAATTGGGATGGACCCATGAGTAATAGTAGTCCCAATTAACGGGTTAAATCTTGAGAGAGTAATCACCTTACTTGAACCCTAGTTGCTTGGTCTCATTGGCCTACCCATTTGGTCTCGAGAGAGTCAATTGGGAAAAATCACTCTCTCTACCGAGGGTGTGAGAGTGGGTGCAAGTGTGCAACGGTTATAAAATAATCCCCAAATATGTCAATCTATCCTTAGCAACATCTACCCGTCAATTAGCCGCCTAGGTGACGCTACAACCCTAGTGCTCTCCTTCCCATTAATTACCACTTAGCAATATTCTCCTAGCATAATATAGCTTTAATCCGTAGTTTTATAATAGTAGTTATAAATACAAAAACTCAAAAGATGTTTGAAGTGACATTAGAAGCATAACCGCAACTCTAGGCTAGACAGAAAATACAATTCCACTACTAGCTCCCTGTGGAAATTCGATCCCGGACCACTATTCGGGTAAAAGCTATTGCAATCCGCTCTTCCTACCATAGTGTAGTGTCGAGTCGGCAGTGATAAACTTTTTGGCGCCGTTTCCGGGGAGCTTACGGTGTTGACTATCTGTTTAGTTATTTTTGTGTTTTGATTCTCTTTCCTTCTTGTTTACTAATTTTGTTTGTGTCGATCAATCAGGTACCATGACTCTTAATGCAAATGACCCTCTAGGCAATGTGATAGCGGGGGAGGAGGAAGAGGATCTAGAACAAGATGAGGTCTTACCTCAGGTTCCACAGAGAGGCTGAAATGCCAATGTAAATGCAAATGAGAACAACAATATTCCAAATCCTCCTCCGCCACCGTTGAGAGTGGCTCCCAGAGTTCTACCAAATCAAGGATATGCCAGTGCTATTGTTCCTCCCCGAATCCGGGCGGGGAACTTTCAAATCACAAATGTTATGTTGACCTTGCTCGAGCAAAGAGGGTATTTCACGGGTGCCTCCAATCAGAATGCCTACAAGCATTTGAAGGGGTTTGTGGATATATACTGGGGTAGCAAGCAGTCAAACGTGTCCGAGGATGCATTAAGGTTGAGGCTTTTCCCGTTCTCTTTTCGAGGTAAAGCATTGGATTGGTTAGAAAGGCTCCCCAATCATTCTATTACAACATGGGATGAATTGGCGGACAAATTTATTTCCAAGTTCTTTTCTCCAAGTCATATGGCAGCTCTTCGGGATGAAATTCTAGCTTTTCAAGCAAGAGCCAACGGAACCTTTGCACGAGATATGGGAAAGATATAGAACAATGGTGAAAGAGTGCCCTAATAACGACATGACCGAGGCTATGATTCAACAAACCTTTTATCGGGGCATCAACACCACGAATCATTGCATTGTGAACCAATTGGCTGGAGGGAACTTTATGAAACTTTCTTATCAAGAGGCATGTGATGTACTTGATGAAATGGCCGACACCTCTTCGGCATGGCAAAGCCAAGAAAATGTGCCCCAAGGTGACCCCACGGTCATCTATTTGCACAAGGAATTGCACGATCATAGCCAAGCCATCGTCGAGCTTACAACAACTATGAATCAATTGGCAAAGGCGCAATTGCAACAAGTCCAAAACTCGGGCCAAGTCAATGCAATGGAAGGTGTTTCTATGTTGAAAAAGAGGCAAAGAGGACAAAAACCTCAAGGTAATTGTGAACAATATGACAACAACAATGATGGTGGTGGTTATTTAAATGAGTGCTATGATGATCAAAGCAAATAGGTCCAATATGTCAATAACTACCAAGGGAATAGAGGTAACTCTTCAAATCAACAATGGCGTCCTCAAGGAAATTGGGGAAATCAACAACAAGGCGGAGGTAATTGGAATAACAACACCCAAAACAACAATTGGGGTAATCAAAGCAACCAAGGAAATTGGAATGGTAGTAACAATAATTGAGGCAACAACAACAATCAAGGAGGGTGAAACAATAACGGGAACCAAGGCAACCAGGGGCAAGGCTTTCAAAGGCCCCCCATGTACCAACAACCGAACAATCCACCCCCTTTCCTTCTCAAGGTCCGAGTTCATCCGGAAGTGATATGGGGAGAATTGAAAGCATGTTCGAGCAAATGATGAAAAAGAACCAAGATTCCGAGGCCCAATTAGATTCGCATAACACATCTATCCGGAACTTGGAGGTGCAACTAGGCCAAATCTCTCAAGCATTGAATACTCATCCCAATGGGTGCGCTACCAAGTGATACGGTGGTGAATCCGAAGGGTGGGAATAATAATCATGTGATGGCGGTTACAACAAGAAGTGGAAGAGGCGGTGATGTGAATGCCTCGATGCAAAAGCAAGTTATGGATGAAGATGTTGAGTTGTGGGATGATGATGTACCTTTGATTATTGATGAAGTGGTTAATCAAAATGTGAAATGATGTGCGGATTGATATTAATGATGAGGCCGAGGTAGAGACTCAAGATGTCGTGAACCCGTCTAGAGAACACGTGATTGACATGCCTGAGCTGGTTGTACAAAGAGCCAAGGCACCTCTGCCTAGGCCACCTCCACCTTATCCGCAACGGTTAGAAAAGCAAAAGAGTGACAATCAATTCAAAAAATTCATTGATATGATGAAGAGCCTTACAATCAATGTCCCTTTAGTTGAGGCACTTGAGCAAATGCCGGGGTATGTGAAGTTCATGAAAGATTTGGTTACAATGAAGAGGTCGATGGAGAGTGAAACAATTAAGATGGCTCATCAAGTGAGTGCCATAGTGCAGTCAATGGCACCCAAGCTTGAGGATCCCAGAGCTTTTACTATCCCTTGTACCATCGGAAGTGCGGATTTTGCAAAGGCCCTTGGTGACTTAGGGGCTAGTATTAATTTGATGACGTACTCGGTCTTCAAGACTTTGGGAATTGGGCAACCTCAACCTACCTCAATGAGACTTCAAATGGCGGATCGATCGATGAAGCGACCCTTGGGCATAATCGATGATGGTCTTGTCTGTGTTGATAAATTCATATTGCCGGCCGACTTTGTCATATTAGATTGTAAGGTGGATTTTGAAGTGCCGATTATTCTTGGATGACCTTTCCTAGCTACGGGGAAGTCATTGGTTGATGTTGAAGTGGGTGAGTTGACATTTCGAGTGGGAGATGAGAAGGTGGTATTCCATGTTTGCAAATCAATGAGACAACCCAATAGCACGGAGGTGTGTTCATTTGTGGACATTGTCACAACTGTGATAGTGGATGACACAAGCTCCACAATCAATGTTGAAGATCCTCTTGAGGCCGTGTTTCTTAACATGGATATCAATGATGATGCTAGTAGAGTGGAGTGCGTGAATGCATTGCATGGTATGGGTTCATATTCTTATGAGCCTAGAAGGCTATCTTTAGATCTTGAAAACCGCAAAACTCCACCAACGAAGCCATCGATTGAGGAGCCACCGGTGTTGGAGTTGAAGCCACTTCCTCCATACCTCAGGTATGAATTCTTGGGTTCAAATTCTACTTTACCTATTATTCTTTCTTCTTGCCTTACTAACATGCAGGTTCAGGCCACCTTGGCGGTTCTTCAAAGGCGAAAGAGGACAATTGGATGGACTCTAGCTGATATTCGGGCTATAAGCCCCGCCTTTTGCATGCATAAAATCATATTGGAGGAGGATGCAAGGCCTTCACTTGAGCATCAAAGAAGACTAAATGAGGCTATGCAAGAAGTAGTAAAGAAAGAGGTTATCAAGTGGCTTGACGCAGGTGTGGTTTATCCCATTTCTGACAGTTCATGGACTGCTCTGGTGCAATGTGTACCGAAAAAGGTGGAATGATTGTGGTGACCAACGACAATAATGAGCTTATTCCGACTCGGACAGTGACGGGTTGGAGAGTTTGCATGGATTACCGGAAGTTGAACAAGGTAACTAGAAAAGATCATTTCCCATTGCCATTCCTTGACCAAATGCTTGATCATCTTGCGGGCCGAGCTTTCTATTGTTTTTTGAATGGTTACTCGAGGTACAATCAAATTCTCATTTCCCCGAAGGACCAAGAGAAGACGACTTTCACATGTCCTTATGGCACATTCGCTTTCTCTAGAATGCCATTTGGATTATGTAATGCTCCGGCGACCTTCCAACGTTGCATGATGGCTATTTTTACCGACATGGTGGAGGATATCTTGGAGGTCTTCATGGATGATTTTAGCATGGTTGGGGATTCTTTTGAGGAGTGCTTGGTAAATTTGGATAGAGTGTTGGCTCGGTGTGAAGATACCAACCTTGTTCTAAACTGGGAAAAGTGTCATTTTATGGTAGAAGAAGGTATAGTGTTGGGTCACAAGATCTCGAAGCAAGGAATTGAAGTGGATAAGGCCAAGATCGAGGTTATTTCAAGGCTTCCTCCCCCTACTTCTGTCAAAGGGGTGAGGAGTTTTCTTAGGCGCGCAAGATTCTACCGGAGGTTCATCAAAGATTTTCTAAGGTAGTTAACCCGCTGTGCAAGTTGCTACAGAAAGATGAAAAGTTTATTTTTGATGAGAAATGCATGGAGGCTTTTGAGCTCCTTAAACAAAAGTTGACAGCTACCCCCATCATCACCGCACCAAATTGGAGCTTACCATTTGAGCTCATGTGCGACGCGAGTGACGTTGCGGTAGGGGCGGTTTTAGGCCAAAGGATCAACAAAATGTTCCACCCGGTGTACTACTCAAGCAAGACCATTTATGAGGCTCAAAGGAACTACACAGTCATCGAAAATGAGTTATTGGCTATTGTTTTTGCTATGGAAAAGTTCCGTCCTTACCTTATGGGGGCCAAAGTTATTGTGACCGATCATGCCGCCCTTAAGTATTTGATGACCAAGAAATATTCAAAAGCAAGATTGATGAGATGGGTTCTTCTTCTTCAAGAGTTTGATTTAGAAATTATTGACCGGAAGGGTAGTGAGAATCAAGTGGCGGACCACTTGTCCCGTTTGGAGGAGGAGGGGAGGCCTTGTGACGGCCTTGAGATCAATGATAGATTTCCCGATGAGCAACTCCTTACGGTGTCAATGAGTGGAATGTCGTGGTTCGCCGATGTTGCAAATTATCTTGTTACCGGAATCATCTCGTGTTAGCTCTCTTCTAACCAAAGGAAGAAGCTCAAGCGGGATAGCTTGGATTATTATTGGTACGAGCCCTATTTTTTCAAGATTTGCACTGATGGTGTGATTGGACGATGTGTCCCGGAGGAGGAGCAATTGGGTATTTTAGAAGCTTGACATTCCTCACCCTATGATGGCCATCATGGCGGGGCGAGGACGGCTTCTAAAGTGCTTAGTTGCGGATTTTATTGGCCTACTTTGTTTAAAGATGCCTGTGATGTGGTCAAAAGATGTGATGAATGCCAACGAGCTGGCGGAATTTCAAAACGGGATGAGATGCCCCTTACTAAGATTCTCGAGGTAGATATTTTTGATGTTTGGGGCATCGACTTCATGGGTCCTTTCGTGAGCTCTTGTGGAAACACTTACATTCTGGTAACGGTAGATTATGTCTCCAAGTGGGTTGAAGCCGTGGCTTTGCCCAACAATGAAGCCCGGAGTGTTGTGGCATTTCTTAAAAAGAGTATCTTCACGAGGTTTGGCACTCCCCGTGCTATAATTAGTGACGGGGGATCTCACTTTTGCAACAAGGCTTTTGATTCATTTCTAGCCAAATATGGAGTTAATCACAAAGTAACCACCCCTATCATCCTCAAGCTAGTGGTCAAGTGGAAGTCTCCAACCGAGAAATTAAGAGTATCTTGTCTAAAACTATAAATGCAAATAGGACCGATTGGTCGAAAAAATTGGATGATGCTCTTTGGGTCTATCGGATAGCCTACAAGACCCCGATTGGTATGTCTCCGTACCGGTTGGTGTTTGGGAAAGCTTGCCATCTTCTGGTGGAATTGGAGCACATGGCTATGTGGGCCTTGAGGAAGTTGAACTTAGAATGGGATGTTGCTGCAAATCTGAGGGTTGAACAACTCAATGAGCTCGATGAGTTTAGATTCCATGCATACTCCAGCTCTTCCTTGTACAAAGACAAAATGAAATACCTTCATGACAAATATGCTCGGGGCAAGGAGTTCAAAGTTGGGGATATGGTTCTCTTGTTTAATTCTCGGTTACGTCTATTTTCGAGCAAGCTCAAGTCAAAGTGGAGTGGGCCATTTGAAGTTATGTTCGTGACCCCATTTGGTGCTCTCGATCTAAAAAACAAAAATGGTGAAGTCTTTTGAGTCAATGTCCATGGGGTCAAGCACTATCTTGGAAAGTTCGACGGCAGCCACGTAGTGGCGCTTCTTCATCTAAAGTGATGTGGTGATAACATGCATCGTGCCGCGATGTTAAATCAGGCGCTTCTTGGGAGGCAACCCATGTCTTTTTTTTTTGTAGCTTAGGATTTTTGAGCTAAATGTTTATGAGATATTGTAGGGATTGTGTTGAAGCAGTGCAAAACAAAGTTGGAAAATGGCAGTCTCTGAAGATTGCCAGCGCGGCCATGGTGCACTTTGTGCGGTCCGCGCTGGCATGAGTCAAAAAGGGGGACTCTCTGAAGTCCTTCTCTGTGGCCGCGGTCAAGTTAGTGTGGTCCGCGGAGGGCCGACGCGGCTGCATTCCATGTTTGTGCGGTCTGCGTAGGTTTCATCATGAGGGGTCACACAAATAAACTTAGCGCGGTCCGCGGTCACTTTTGTGCGGCCGCGGTGGTAGGTAAGTATGGGTCCTACTGGGTCTATATAAATAGAGACCAAGGGTCTCATTTTACCCTTTTTGGAAATTGGAAACCCAGAACCTTAATTCTACTGTTCATCCTCTTCCAAGACTGAGATTCTTGCTTGTTTGGATAGATTGCATTCATTCTTCATACTCCTAGTAACATTTCATGCATTTATAATTAATAACTTTCTTGTTTTTTTGTTTTGTTCGCTTACCAGTAGTCGGTAACTTTTATTTTTACTTTCTTCTTCATGATTTTCTTTGAATTGCTAGTCTAGGGTAGCTTTCATGTTAGTTTAAAGTGACTAAGGATTGGGTACCTGAGTATGATCAAGTAGGGATAAAAATTTGAACAAAAATAGAACAAAGCATGCAACCCTAGCTTAGTCCCGGAACCTGACCCACTGCGGCCCGCGGTCGCCTTAGCGCGGTCCGCGGTGCCCTAATGCGGTCCGCGTTACACTTCTCCACGGTCCACGATGCTTGAATGACTGAGGAACAACTTGTGTCCAGCGCGGCCGCGGTAACTTTTGTGTTGTCCGCACTGGGCCACCACGGTCGCAACACCATTTAGTGCGGACCGTGGTGTGAGATTCAGAGAAGACCTTTCCTGGGGTTTTGCTCAGTGCGGCCCGCGGTCGCCTTAGCGCGGTCCGCGGTGCCTCCAACGCGGCCGCACTCTTGGTGGTGCGGTCCGCGGTGCCTGGTTCTGCAGCAGTGTCTGCAACTTTCATTTTACTATCTGCAATTTCAATTCAGTCACCTATTTCACTACCTGTGCTTAAACTAACAATGTTAGATGTGTTTGCTTGCAGACAATGGTAAAGCAACGAGGAAGAGTTACTAAACAGCCCGGCCGAGGTGACTCCTCCCGGGGAGGAAAGGGGAAACAAGTTAAACTCACTTCCCGACCTAAACTGAAAACAAGGAAACAAATTGTTATAGACGGCCAATTGGGGAGTGAGTACGTACCCTCTGAAGACTTCTCTTCTGATTCAGGGTCAGCTACTGCAGTCTCAGCTTCACATACTGCCCAAGCCCCACAACGTATACCTTTTAAGTCATCTGATGGCTCAGTAGCAGGCAGCGGTGAATACTCCACCTCCCCCAATGCTTCAGTATCTGCGGAGAGTGCTGAAGGTGGGACTAATAGTGATAATGAGGTACCGGATAGTGGTGTGCCCCAGGTTGGGGGTGTTGAATGAACTAAAAAACCTGAAGTTTGGGAAGATTGATTTGTCAGCCATGTGGCGTTCCACAAATTTAGGGAATGGTGGCCGTCACGAAAGTTGATTCTTGAGCAGAGCTTTATTGACAAAGACCTTCTACCCCTATACCCCAATGTGCATAGACAGTTCCAGGCTCGAGTGGGTTGGGAGTTCTTTAAAGACAATTGTTTGAAGGCGAATGAGCATATGGTCAAGGAATTTTACAGCAATGTGGCCCATATCTTGAAGGGCACTAAGGTGACCAAGATGAGAAACAAAAATGTGGTATTCACCGGGAGGGAACTGAATGAATACTTGGGGTTCATTGATGAAGATGAGTCCCTTTACAATGAAAAGTTAGCAATGGGCGAGGAGGTTCGTCTGTGGTTAGCTTCATACCTGGCAATCCCGGGTACGGTTCCAGAATGGTTACAAGCAGGGGCCAAAATACTTCGGAAAACTTTCAACTTCGAGGCTAAAGGGGGGTTGACCTCTGTGTGCAGTCGGCTCGACCCGACTACCTATGATCAGACTATCCACTTACTCGGGTGGTTCTTATTGCTTCTATTATGGCAGGCTATCCTATCAATGTGGGCAATGTGATGTCCCACACTATTTTTGCAGTGGGGGTTGAGCATGACCGGAACTACCCTTTTCCCAGCACCCTCACTATGTATTTCCGAGACATAGAGGTGGAGAAGAGACCGTTTGACGTCAAGGTCAAACCTGTGGCTCTGTTCTCCTGGTACAGTTTGAAGGGGTCAGACAACCCCAAGGACAAAAACTACAAGCCGCCTGTTTCTACCCCAGCTTGCCAATCTGAGGAGCCATTTGTGGTAGAGTCTTCTATTGAGCCCTCCACAGAGCCTTCTACCATGCCTGCTGCCACCACTGTTGATGATTTGCCTCCAGGACCCTCCTCTTCTACTGGCCCCAGTACTTCAGCTGACCCGGGGGTTCCTTCTTCCCAGACTCATCCTTTCACGACCCATCAATTGAGCCAGACACTAGCCAGTTTGAACAACTGGATGTCAGCTGCGACATCCAAGTTGTCTACATTGTCTACTACAATTGAGGCCCACTCAGCGCTTTCCACTGCTCAGATTCCCCAGTCTATTGAGTATACACTGAAGAAGCTCCTGGACAATCAGGAGAATATTATGCAGACTTAGGACGCCTTGACTAAGGTGGTGGATTCACATGGCAAGGCTTTGAAGGAGCTTGCCAAGGAGCACAAGAAGATGAGGAAGTCAAGGGCTTCCAAGGAGTCAGTGAGAGTGCTAAGGACTGATGTGGACAAGCTATTGGCAGACCAGATGCCTTTAAACTTGCTATTCGGGGATGCAGCCCCAACAGCAACACCAGTGCCACAGCCATAGCAGGAGAAGGCACCCAGGCCTCCAAGGAAGAAGAGGAAGCTCCCCAGTTCAGTTGGTGAAGTTATTGAGCTAGCAGACCCACATGAGACCCCCTCCAGTGATGCACCTATCATCCAGCTGGTCTAGGAGCAGGCCCCAGTCCCAGTAGCTGAGCAGCAGGAGATCGGGAACCAGTTTGAGGTTTCCATACATACAGAGGACTTGGGGACCATTGATGATCCCATGCAGATGGACCAGGCCTAGGGAGCTCCTATATCCTTTACTTTGTTTTTGATGATTATTTGATAGTTGGCATTGAAGACAATGCCAGCTTTTATTCGTGGGGGTGCGCCTTACTTTTATCTGGATGACTGTATATATAGATTCTTAGTTTATTTTTATTGATTTTTTTTTACTTTAGGTTGTATATAACTTTATATTTCTGTATATATTCATCCCTCATTGTATATTCCACTTCCCTATTGTACATATTCATTCTATTTTCTATTTTCGCAAAATTTTCGTTTTTAGCTTTGTAGTTAGGCTCGTAGACTCTTGTTTTGATTTTGGCGCTTCCAATAGGCACTTGATTTTCTTAATGACACGGTTCTTTCCAAGGGTGGAGTATTGTATGAACCGAGTGGCTCTTCCTAATGATAGATGGCGTGACAACCTTCTTAAGGGTTTGAGTCCATTTCTTTGATTTTTCTTTTGTTTTTGATAGTGTAGTTAAAGGCATTTCAAGCAAAGCTTCACTTGGGCCTAGCACAGTTGCCTTTGATCCCATGGTCAAAGACATAATGTTGTGTTTAGGATGGTGAAAGTCGTGGCTTTGAGACTCTTGCGTTGACCAAACAATCATCATGTGGTCTTTTTGGACCATTATGTGCTTAAATCATAACTAAGGTTGTTGTGGGCCCTCGACTCGATGTATTTAGCAATTCCCTAGCGTGTGTGGTGAGGAATCGAAATATTAGTCCAAGTCCCGAGCCAATGGTCTAGAACTTGCCCTGAATGTTTGTTGAGGCGAAATCCTAGGTGAAATTTGACTTGAGAAATGATTATAGGCTCTCCTTGATCCAAATGCTAAGTTGAACAATTTCATAGCCTTCCAATGAAATAATCCCTAGTTAACCCTTTTGAGCCTTAAACCTTTTTCTTTCAAGAACCAACGCTACAAGCCTATATCCGTTCTAAACGATTAGCCTCTCTTGGAACCCAAACCTTCCCTTGAGTAAAGGCAAAAATCTAAGTTTGGGGGGAGAGACAAGAAAGGAAGCAAAGCAGTAAGGTACAAAAGAAAGAAAAGAAGGCAATGAAAAAGCAAGAAAAGAAAAAGGACAAAAAGAAAGTCCCATGTGAACAAGAATAAAAAGGGATTCAAGGAAAACCAAAGTGAAAAAGGTGTGGAGAAAGTAGAAAAAAAGGAGAAATGTTTTGAATTGTATAAGAAAGAGTGATAATGTGTCTCTCTAACCCCTTGTGAAGAAGTGAAATCCTCAAAAAGAGTCAAGAAAGTTGCGCCAAAATGAATCAAAAGAAGTGCTTAAGGGAAGATTGAACCCACTTGAATAAAAATATGTCCTACCCTTACCTAAAAGCCTTCACAATGACTCCACAAAAGCCCTATTTGATCTCAAGTTAAAGGGAGCTTACATTAGTGGATACTTACATAAGGGGCAAGCATATGGTACTTAGAGCCGGACTTGTGACCTTCCTTTTTGAGAAAGATGAGTGAAATTTCATTAGCCTCAATTTGTGTGTCAATATTTAAAAGGTGAGGTTCGCTTAGGGAGAGTTGAGGATATGGGAGTTTGGGTTCCACAATGACCAAAGTAAGTGGAAAAAAAAAGCTCTTTGATGAAATGTGTCAACTCTTGATGCTCTTGTGTCACACTTGATCCATAGTTTTCAAAGTTTTAAATGTGTTAATGATGCATTCGTATTGAGGGCAATTGTTAAACCCAATTGATGCTTGTTGAGGCTATTTTAGGATAGCTGGAATTACTTGGATGTACCTTCAAGGGGTGGGTCTTATTTTGTTTGCTTGAGGACAAGCAAAGGTTCAAGTTTAGGGGAGTTGATAAGTTAGGATTTTAACGTATTGATGCCCCTACTTGCCTATGCTTTGAGTATAAATTGATACTAAAATAGTCCCAAAATGCTCAGAAGCTGTTTGATTGCAAGTTTGATCGACAAAGTGACGAAATGTCAAATATCGGCTCAAAAAGGAGTGAAACCTGCTCAAGTATCAAAGACCAAGAGAAGTGAAGAAAAAGGGGCCTAGTGCGGACCGCGTAACAATGACCGCGGCCGCACTAGGAGGTTCAGAGACATAGCATGTTCGGGCTTAAAGTCACGCGGCCGCGGTAGGACATGCGTGGTCCGCGGTAATGCTTCGCGGCCGCACTTCTGCTTTGTGCGGTCCGCGTTCATAAGGGCACATTTGATCACGTGGTCCGCGGTCACGTCTACGCGGACCGCGCCAGTTGCCAGTGTGGTTGCGGTCCATTTTGTGCGGCCCGCACTGACCCCGCAGGGGTATTTTTGTCCAATTTTTTTTAGCCTAGTAAAAATAGAACATTTTATTATTTTTTTTGGAGACGGTCAGATCGAAGAACGAGAAAAAAGTTGCGCTTGGTGTTGTAGCCATTTTTTTGGCATATATTGTTTTTCATTAACAATAGATTATTGTAGTTTCTTCTTAGTAATTAATTAATATGTTTAGTTCTTCATCTATTTCTTCAGTTTCTTCTTTAATTATGTGTAGCTAAACTCATTAGCTAGGGTTGTGGCTCAACCCTAGTATGGGTAATTGATAGGTGTTGCCATCTAGGGTTAGATTGATATTGGGTGTTTGCTATTTGGGTTGATTTTATGTTTTCATTCAAGAATTAGTGGTTGCAAACACTGATTCAAACTTAGTGGGTTTAACTCTTCTTGAGAAAGAGAGTCTATGACCCCAAAATTAACCCAACAAGGAATTGGGATGGACCCATGAGTAATGGTAGTCCTAATTAACGGATTAAATCTCGAGAGAGTAATCACCTTACTTGAACCCTAGTTGCTTGGTCTCATTGGCCTACCCATTTGGTCTCGAGAGAGTCAATTGAGAAAAATCACTCTCTCTACCGAGACGTGTGAGAGTGGGTGCAAGTGTGCAACGGTTATAGAATAATCCCCAAATATGTCAATCTATCCTTAGAAACATCTACCCGTCAATTAGCCACCTAGGTGACGCTACAACCCTAGTTCTCTCCTTCCCATTAATTACAACTTAGCAATATTCTTCTAGCATAATCTAGCTTTAATCCGTAGTTTTATAATAGTAGTTATAAATACAAAAACTCAAAAGATGTTTGAAGTTACATTAGAAGCACAACCGCAACTCTAGGCTAGACAGAAAATACAACTCCATTACTAGCTCCCTGTGAAAATTCGATCCCGGACCACTATTCGGGTAAAAGCTATTGTGATCCGCTCTTCCTACCATAGTGTAGTGTCGAGTCGGCAGCGATTATGGGGCTACAAAACAGCCCATGACATTCTCCCCCACCTGATTTGGCGACATCCTCGGTGCCTTCCTTGCGAGTTAATCTTCAATGGGTCACTTGATGGATCTTAGGTCTTTCACCCTATCCCATGTGTTCTCCTCGCCAATACATCGTCTCTATTTACAAGGAACACCTGACGATCTTTTCGTGAGGCATGAATCACCCGGTCATCAAGTATAGCTTCGGCAACTCTCTTCCCAGCTAATTGATTTTGTCTAATACCGGGTATTTTTTTTGTTGGCTCCTTGAGGGCTCATTCTTGCCTTCCTTAAATGGTTTCAGCAAACTAACATGGAAAACATGATGGATCTTCCACCAACCTGGGATATCATCACCGTATGCCACCTACTCAATGCGTTTCACAATGGACAGAGGTTTAATATACTTTTGCAATAGGCGGGGGTTATTAGTTCCCGCAAATAAGTATCACTTTGGGATTTTCACCATCACTTTGTCCCTAACTTGATATTCCATGAAGCGGCAGTTATGATCAGAATGCTTCTTCATCCGCTTCTAGGCCTTCTCAAGATAGCTCTGCACTATCTCTAGGTTCTGCTTCCATTCGTTCGAGAAGTTGGCAGCTCTAGTAGATTTTGACACATTTTTGGGGATCTACAGTATGCGGGAGGTGTTGTTAATGCCCGTTAACAATTTCAAAAATGCTCTTTTTGGTACTCGAGCTATTTGGGAATTGAAACATAACTGAGCAGCATCCAGAAACTTCACCCAATTCTTCAGCAAGCTAGTAACAAAGTGTCGAAGGTACTCCTCCATCATACCATTGAACCGTTTTATCTGGCCGTCAGATTGGGGATAAAAACTCGAATTGTGGGCTTAACTTATACCCAAGACACTTGAAGAGCTCAGTCCAAAAGTTGCTAGTAAAGCGAGAATCACAGTCACTAACAATATCTCTAGATAGCCCCTAGTATTTGACAATATGAGAAAGAAGAGTCGGGTCATCTCTTAAGCAGATACATATTTTGGGGCTGCAATAAAAGTAGTATATTTGGAGAACCAATCCACCACAACAAGAACAGTGGTGATATCTCCTACCTCGGGCAAACCGATAATAAAATCCAGCGAGACACCCTCCCAAAGCCTCTTCGGGACAGGTAGCGGCTCTAGAAGGCCTGCTTTGATCAAGTGGTCAGACTTGTCTTTCTGACATACCAAGAAAGTCCTCACATATTGAGAAATATCATCTTCTATATGGGACCAATAATAAGCACGACGTAGTAACGCCATGGTTATTTCCTCTCCAGGGTCCTGCCCAAAGAGTATCGTGACATTTCTTCATAAGGGTTCTCCGTAGATCACCTTCATTATGAACATAAAGGTTGTTTTCTTTTGCTATATAAGAAACCCATTCTCCATGTAAAATTGCCAAGTTTTACCCTGCTTTGTAAGGCTAGTCAAATACCAAGCAACAAGATCTTTGCTGAGCAGCTCCTATATCTGATCCTTTATAGTGGTCTCCACTTTGCTCCCCCTAAGGGCGGCGAGTAGTCACACCAATTCTAAGTCTGCTCCCTAACTCAGCGCACTAGCAACCCGGTTAGTCTTCCTGCTTTTGTACTCCAAATATACGATAAACGCAGTTCCTTCTATCTAGCTTGGCATCCATCCAGCTTTGGTTAGGTCATAAAATGACTAACATTCATATTGTCTATCTTCACAATGAACGGGGTCCCTGATAAGTAGTTCCTCTAAAGGCGTAGGCAATGGACGACCACCGATAACTCATTCATATGGTCGTCATAGAACCACTCAACATCCTTCAACTTACGACTCTCATACGTAAAATGATGACCATCTTGAAATAGAAATCCGCCTAAGGCAAAATTTGAATCAACGGTCTCCACTTTAAAATGCCTAGCCAAATCATGAAAGGCCAGTACCGGACTACTGGACATAGACATTTTCAACAAATCAAAGGCCTCCTGGTGGTTGGGAGACCAATCCCAAGATGTGGCTTTCTTTAATAGATCTATCAATGGAAAATCAATCAGTGAGTAGTTTCTCACAAACCGACAATAAAAGTTGCATACTCCAAGGAATGACCTCAGGGAATGGATGTCCTTGGGTGGCGGCCAATCTGTGATAGCCTGGATCTTTTGCTAGTCCATACTGATTCATCCCTCCTCAATGACATGTCCAAGAAATTGAATCTTCTTTTGAGAAAATGAGTATTTAGAAAGCTTCACATAAAATTCATGCTCTTTTAGCTGCTCTAGGACCATCTGCAAATGATCCAGGTGCTCTGCTAAGATCTTTTTATATACTATAATATCAACCATGCAGACCACCACAAACTCATCTATGTATTTCTGGAAGATTTGGTCCACCAAAGTGTGAAACATAACAGGAGCATTCATCAAACCGAATGGCATGACCAAGAAGTGAAACGACCTATGCCATGTCACGCAAGCGATTTTGTGTTCATCACCCTCGGCAATCCCCACTTGCCAATATCTTGTCTTCAGATCAATCTTGGTAAACATAGGTATTCCTCCTAGTCTTTAAAACAGGTCCACCATCAACGAAATAGGGTACTTATTCTTCACAATATTCTTGTTTAGGGCCCGATAGTCAACATAGATCCTTAAGGTACCTTCATGTTTCTTTTCGAAAAACACTGGAGAACCATAAGGAGATTTCGATGGCACAATAATTTCTGAATCAAGCATTTTCGTCATTTGTCTCCGAGGCTCTGCGAGCTCAGGTTGTGACAATCTATATGGTGCATGGGTAGGTGGCTTTGAACCCGACACCAATTCAATCTCCTGCAACATCACATCTTCATATTTCACCAGGATCTTCTTCACGGTCGTTGGGATGGGATTGAAAGAGCACTTAATGTCTTCAACACAAAGGGAACCCACGTCTGGTTTTAACTCCCTTTTTCAGCTGCAAGGCAGAAATGTTCCCATCGAGCATCTTTACTATTATTGTTGGAATAAAGACTTGGCCCCATTTGCTCCAAACATCAACAATACATCTGCAAACATCCATGGAATAATGTTGATTTCCCTTAAGAATTCCAAGACAAGTATCAACTTGAAGTCATATATGATTACCACAGTCAAATTCATCTTCCCTCTGTAAGGGCCAATTTTGACTGGGACTCCCTTAGTTATCCGTCCAGCTTGACGGGCTGGGGAGTGATTGCCTTGACATGACCTTGGATTTTCTCCGCGACAATACCAAGCCATTCCACCTCCGTGGGAGATAGGTAATTACGGGTTGCCCCAGTATCCACCATGGCTCGTGTAGGTTTGCCATTGACCTGCATATCAACAAACATCAATTCCTTGCTTTTGCTGACACGGGGCTTGTCATCTCCTTTCAGCACCTCTGAACAATAAGAACAAGTCCTTTCTTTTTCCATATACTGGCATTAGAATCACCCTCTTCTTGAGCAATCGAAAAGAGGGCATGAGAAAAGGCACCAAATGGTACTTCTTCCTCTTGTTCCTCATTTACCTCTTCCTCTACTTCACCTTCTTGAGTTTGTTGGGTGTTCAATTTTTGTTGTTGAGGACACTCAGAAACATTATAAGGACTATCGCACTTAAAGCAGTCAATCCTTGGCCCTGGGTTATAAGGAGCCTTTTCGCGATAGTTGTTGTATGATGCAGCACTGTTGCTGACAGACGAGGAAGTCTTAGAGTTGCTTACCCTCTCTATCTCCCCCACTTTTAATAGGACCTACCCTAATAGGTTTTCCCCTTTGAAACCTCCCCCTCGAGAAGGTTATTATGGTATGTCCCTCCAGGCCTCAACTTAATAATAAACAAGACACTCCGTAATTTGTATTGCCTTTATTATTGTATCCACTCGTTGCCTTTGCAATTAATACAGGCATAAGGTTTCAATCCTTCCATAAAGGTGAAGAGCTTGTCCTTCTTCCCTATTTCTTGGATGCTCAGCATAAGTGCAGAACATTTACGCACATAATCCCTCACTGTCTTAGTCTGGCAAAACTCCCAGAGTCTTTTGCGTGCATTATGCTCGACATTCTCTGGGAAGAACTGCAATTGGATGGCCGCTTTTAATTCTTTCCATGTTTTAAGAGTTTCTTCACCAGCCCTGATGGCTTCATAATTCACTCGCCATCATATCTTGGCATCCTCTTGCAAATACATAGTAGCTGTTGCTACTTTCTTTGCTTACTTTAATTCCCCAACGGCCTCAAAATACTATTTGACTTTAAAGATGAAGTTCTCGACCTCCTTAACATTTTGGGCATTGTGGTAGCCTTTTGGTTGAGATATCTTAATCTTGTGTGGCATAGGTGCGTGGTTCATTACACCTCTACCCAAATTACTACCTCCTCCTCGGAGTAGGCCTTGTAGTACAGCTTGGACAACATTGAACTAATGAGTCAAGATATCGATAGCTTGTTGCATTGCAGCCATCTTGGCTGCACCTTGAGTCCTTTAGGCTAAGTCATCAGTCTTTTCTTGGCATAGAACCTCAATCGTGTACCGATGCCTCTTAAAGTCTCGACTCATGTTTGCAATGTCACCTTCGGTCTGCCGTATCCTGCGGTCCATGTCGTTAATCCTTTCATCCATACTGGCCCTCATACCGGGTATAATATTATTGAGGTGTCTCAGTTCTTTGACTACCTCTTCCAGAACCGCAATGTGGTCTATATTAGTTATCTGACCAACCATGATCAACACTAGTATCTGTCACAATATTTTTCCCTTGTCCGATAGCCAACCTAAGCTCTGATTCCAACTGTTACATGATGCCTTCCTAAGATGTCTTGAAAGGTCTACGTAAGCCAAAGCAACTGACTTTTGTGTGATTACTTTTTTCCAACCAAAGGCACCCTCCAAACGCTAGAGTAGACTGTCAGTGTCATGTGAGAAATCCAATATCAAGATCCCAATTTACAACGAGAAAATTGAAAAGAGATTTGAATGAAAGCTTGCTTGTATTAGCAAGAATAATGATTACAGGAAATCCAACACGGTGCAAGGGGGAGGAGACACCAATACAAAGATTTGATTGCTTGCGGAAATTTTCAACAACTATAACCCCCTTATATATGTATTAAAAATAAAAGCCTACGTTACAGAAGTAAACATAAATAAACTAGAAAATCATAATACAAATCCAAGAATTAAAGTTACTCTATATTTACATGGAAATGGTGTCCTTGTCAATAGCTTCATTCAATGCACACTGTGCACGCGTACTGGTTGCGACATTTTCTTGTAGGCGCTGGCTGCGACATTTGCTTGTAGGCGCTGGCTGTGGGCATGCGCAGAGGGCCCTACCTTCTAACGGACGCTTGTAAGCATCACCTGTTGCTGGGTGTGGGCGCGGGTTATCGGTGGGGAAATATAGGCAGAAGCACACTTGTTGTTTGGCGCAACCAAGACCACGGGACCGTCCATGACACTTAGCACTGAGAGGCTTGCTATGGTGCCATGGGGAACAACCAAGGGGTCCTAGGTCAAGGATGGAAAGTAGCCCATAACACTAATGCTCCATTCTCTAATGTGGTTAGATGATATCATCAAGGTTCATCCTAAAGATATCCCAACTCCCCCTTACCTGGGTGGAATTTGTGACAGACGTTCTTTTACTTTTCATCTTGATGTTGAATCCTGTGTACAACTTCCCTTAGCAAGTGGCTTGATTTGTATGTCTAGGAATAGGATGAAATGAATATTTCAGACGAGGCTTGATCTGGACATTAAGGCTGAATTGAGTACTTCATATGAGAGTCGATCCATTGTATAATGACGGTTTTTTCAGAGAGTATCCACAATACAAATGACAACAATAAGAGTATTTGGCCAATATCGAGAAGTTATTAAAAATGGTTGTTGAATGTTTGTCGGAAGAATGTTATTTTCCTTTCCCCCTTCTTTCATTTGGTTGAATTTATTCTCCGGGGGAGACATTCTTGTTCACATTGTTATTATCGTTACTGATAATAAAGTGCTTTGTAGCTTGTAAGATCATTCAACTGGGAGGGATTTGATTCTGAAAGGCATGAAGCATTAACGTCCATGAGATCTTTAATATTATGCAATACGATATAGATTTGCCAGCTTTGGGTCATTCATAGAAAACTTCTAAGCCTCAGTTCTACTTAATACTTTTCCTTGTTCTAGGTTGAGTACCTTCTCTTTTCTGATTCAGTGTATAAAAGAATTCTAATTTAGTTTAGTTTTTAATCACTAAACTAATTTTTTTTGTTCCATTTTATTGGTGTTTTTGGTTTTGGCGGGTTTTCTTTCTTGACATGTGAAATACATTCAATCCATTCAATTATTCGAGTTATAATTACACTTTTCCATAAGCCAATATGTGTTTACGAAGAATTAACCAAATTGACGAATTTACAATCTATCGAAATGTGTAAAAGTTTTCTTCATAATACATGGATGATCATTAGTCCCTCGCTTAAGATAATAGAAAGCTTACATTCTTATACATTTTTAAGGTTAACCATATTCAATGATGAAAAAGAATAAGCCAATGCCTCCAATTTTTATTATTATAGAACCAAAACTCAATATGGAACTTAAACAACTAATGATATGCTTTTATCACTTTTAAGAAGTGTTGTTAAAACATCTCAAAATCGGAAAAGATATATGAGTCCACATGGATCATTTGGATAAAAATAAGGTAAGGAGAATGTAGACTATGAAGAATAAGAAGAAGAAAAAAAGTAACCACTAATTAATCACCGTAATGACTAGTGAGATGCCATGCCCGTCCTTCTTTGATTGATTTAGCCTTATTATGATGAATTCGTTGAAAATAAGAGTTGATTAATACTTGATGAAAAGCAAGTTCGTCATATTTCGACTTTCGTATTAAAGAAGAAATAATAAATTAGAGGATTATCACACCCCAACCTTGGGAGGTGCGATCGGCACGATATGCCCGAATGCCCGTGCGAACCGATGTCCATACTAACATTTCTTCAACATACAAACAGGGTCAATAAGGCCTATGGATTGATACTCAAATGATCACAACAGACAACGGAAGAGACTTTAGCATTAATTCATTTACACACACAGACACATCGGTTGCCATCATAGTTACAACCATCTTTTATACATGCCCAAATGCTCATCAGCAAGCCTCTAAGAATACCAAATGACATATACATATACATAACTTGGTCGGAAAAAGGGCCCACCATACCCAAAACAAGTGGAACATATACTTCGAGACTTATTAGCTTCTGAACAGCTACTCCAAAGAAGTGGAGTGCAATGACCAATAGCTGGAACAAACATCCTACTGGGGAGGAACATCACCGGGTCTGTCTGTACCTGTGGGCATGAACATAGCGCCCAAAGAAAGGGGCATCAGTATGAAAGAAGTACTGAGTATGTAAGACGATAACGTATGTGAATCAAGTGCATAATCATAAGAAATAGAAGTACACAAGCTTAACCTGGATATCGCAGACAAGCCACCAGAGGTGTACACTGCTATAACCGTGAAACATGAATGTATACAAGCTTTTGTAAAATCAAGCTACTCTTCATGGACATGTGTTAATTATAATATTATGTATATATATTCAGCCATTCTTTAGGGCATTTTATTTGTCACAACCCTAAACCAGACCCGGTCGTGATGGCGCATATTGTGAAATAAGGCCAGCCGACACAAACCCCCAAATCAATTACACAGTTATAATAATTCATATTTAAGTCATAAATAAGCTATAAATCCCAAAACATAGAGTAGAATAGAACAATGCGGAAACAAACACAGCCCGACATCGGGGTGTCACCAGTCATGAGAGTCTAAACATCCCTCTAAGAGTATGAAGAGTGTATGCGGTAAAATTGGGGGGTCCAATTTTCCATTGTTATAACGTCTCGAAGGCTCGAAATCACGCTCGAGTCTCACCCCTCGAGGGCCATCGACGCTTGACCTCGGGGCAATAGGGATCGACGGTTACAGAAAGAAAATAGGGAATTCCAAAGGTGTGAAGCTAGAGCCGACAAAATCTATCAGGCTAGTCTGAGCATGTATCGTGGCATTAGTTAGATGTCCCATCTCCATATCTTTGTAAAAAATGTACTTGTACTATGTTAGGATTCCCTCTCTGATATAAAAGGGATCCTTGTCATTTTGTAAACATCTGTTGCTCCATACTAAATATAAAAGAACATTCTCTCTACTCTCCAACATATTCTCTTGATCTTATTACTTCATTTATTGCTCATATTTATTGTGATTCTATTTATTGTTCATCATTTATTGTTTATTATTGGCCATAAAGATCCGCCCTTGATCTATTTGTAACTGTTATTCGCCATTAACCGCCTTCGATAGCTCCCAGCCAAACTTCAGACTTGACCGTGAGGCCCTCGAATAGGCAAGCTCGAGGCCCGATTGACAGTGATTCAGTTTGATTATCACCTCGTTCTTAAGCTCTTATTTCATTTCTAAGTTTTTCACATAGCATCTACTGCCTAACAACTAGCATAAAAATAGATCACGTATTTTTAGAACCACTAAATCAAATTTAATTGTTATTATCATTTTCACAGTAAACAGTTTGGCGCCTATCGTGGGGCTAAAAATAATAGTGATTATTTTCTTGTTGGTTTAACTACATAACGCAAGTTATCTTTCATGCTTTTTCTTGTCCAAGATCTTTGATTTCAAGACAAATTGTGCGACTCAGTAAACAACAATATTGAGAACCGCGGAGAAAATGGAGTAGATGTTCTAGGTGCTGGTGTACCACCATGAAACCGTGAGAACTCTCCAGAATCGATCACCGTGGACACGGTCTCATGCGATGCTCAATACGTCAATGTAAGCTCCCACACTAACAGGAGTGTACACCGAGGAGACCAACAAGAAGCCCACGAAACCCAGCTAGGGAAGAACGGGAGGTTAGCCTTCACGTTATTTTTGAAATGTTATAGGAGCAATAGCTAGCGATTTCTCAGCTGCAAAGTCACCAGAAAACTCCCAGCACGGTAGTGCCAAGAACGTCTCCCCGAGCTGAGCAGATACCGAAGAGGTCAAGTGACAACGGGTCAGTAGCTGACCCTGCCATTGTAAAAATGCTCGAGGACCTTACAAAGAGGATCAAATCGGGCGAAAAGAATATAGAAGCCAATGACAAAAAGGTCGAGACCTACAACTCCAGGGTCGACCAAATTCCGGGCGCACCCCCGATCCTGAAAGGTATGGATTCGAAGAAGTTCATACAAAGGTCGTTCCTAGAGGAAGCGGCTCCAAAACCTATTCCAAAGAAGTCCAATATGTCAGACCTTCCAAAATACAACGGGACCTCAGACCCCATTGAGAACGTTACTGCTTACACTTGCGCAGTGAAGGGCAATGACATAAAGGATGACAAGATCGAGTCTGTCCTACTAAAGAAGTTCGAGGAAACACTCTTAAAGGGGGACATGATGTGGTATCACAACCTAGCTCCTAACTCCATAGACTCATTTGCCACGTTGGCAGATTCCTTCATAAAGGCACATGCCGGTGCCATCAAAGTAGCAATAAGGAAATTTGACGTCTTCAAGATCAAGCAGAGGGAGAACGAAATGTTGCGAGAGTTTATATCTCGCTTTCAAATAGAATGGATAAAACTACCGCCAGTCTCCGATGACTGGGCAGTACAGGCCTTCACTCAAGGTCTGAATGAGCGAAGCTCGGTGGCTTCGAAGCAACTGAAAAAGAACCTGGTCGAATATCCCGCCGTGACCTGGTCAAACATTCACAATCGATATCAATCAAAAATAAGGGCCGAGGGCGACCAACTAGGAGCCCCCTCAGGCTTGGTATACCCAAGCAGGCTTTTGGCAAAGGAGCCAAAGCCAAACAAAGAAAGGTACCAACCATACACCGATGACAGGAGAAACGCCCCGAGGAATAACATACCCCGCAATGACTGAAGGATAGACCGAGGTCAAAACCCCCAGGGATTCATCAAGAGAGCCGGATTCGATAGGAACAAGGGGCCAACAGAGGAACCTCACTTGTCGGAGTGTAACTTCAACGTAGATGTATCAGACATCGTGTTCGCCGTCAGTAAAATCAGAGACGCCAATTGGCCTAGGCCTATGCAATCAGATCTTTCACAAAGAAATCATAACTTAGTTTGTGAGTTTCACAACACACACAGTCATAGGACCTAGGATTGCCACCAGCTCCGATAGGAAGTAGCCAGACTACTCAATAAAGGTCACCTCCGAGAATTCCCTAGCGACCGAGCCAAAAACCAATTTCGGGAAAGAGAAACAGCCAAGAAGAACTAAGCGAATGAGCCACAACACATCATACACATGATCTTGGGAGGCATCAATGCCCCACAAGAGCCCATGATGAGAAGAACAAAAATATCCATCACTAGATAAAAGCGAACTCGGGATTACATACCCGAGGATGCCCTCACATTCAGCGATAAAGACATCGAGACCTTGTCTCAGCCCCACAACAATGCACCGGTAATCTATTTTCTTGTGAATACATTTCAGATTAAACGTGTACTTGTGGATCCAGGCAGCTCAGCCAACATTATTAGGTCGAGGGTGGTAGAGTAGCTCGGACTGCTTGACCAAATCGTACCTGCCTCTCGAGTCCTCGAGGATTCAACATGGCGAGCGAAACAACAAAAGAGGAAATCACCCTTCCAGTCAACATGGTCGGCACAATCCAAAATGCCAAATTCCATGTCATCGAGGGAGACATGAGGTACAATGCCTTGCTCAGAAGGCCGTGGATACACTGCATGAGAGCAGTACCTTCCACCCTACATTAGATGATGAAATTCTCCACAAAGGATGGGATTAAGACCGTCTACAGGGAATATCATGTGGCGAAAGAAATGTTCACGGTACACGATGTGGCCCCGACACTAGCACCTCCACATTTGATGGAGTCGAAGGATAAGCAAACAGTAAAATAACAATAACAAACTACACTCCCGGCAATCTAGACTAAACAAAGTAGGGGACCGTACCGCGTCCTCATCACAAGCAACTAAAACATATCAGGGCTCGAAACATCGTCGGCGCATCGTTCGCTAAGGTATGACCGTTTCCTTTATTTTTCAATTATATTCTATGCTGACCCGATTGGAGGTACCCGATCGAAACAGCCAAAGAACTCTCCAAGTAGAAGGCCTTAGGTTTCAAAAGCATGCGTTGCACTCTTTTCCTTCGACTGGGTTTTTATCCCAAAAAGGGTTTTACCGACAAGGTTTTTAATGAGGAAACATCCATATGCTACCTAAGGAAGACTCAACAAGTATTCAAGGATTCCATTGCAATCAACCTCGAAGACTGGGAGGCATCCCCCCGGGTGGTCACCTACTCGGAGAAAGCCAAGACGCATCAAGTGGGGTCTCGATAGGAAGATAATGTACCGGGCCAAACGGTCGAGCGAACCGTGTCCATATAGAACAACTAAGCCCTTAAACAACAAAGATATGTATACTTACACCAAGTATCAAAGAATCCTTCACAAAAGCACTTTGTGTGTCAAGAAAGCTTGACATGTTTTGCAAAAAATAGCTCCAAAGCAAAAAGACGACCTGAACACTCGGGGACTGGCATCAACAACTCACAACAACGCGACCCACGGGTCGGAGCTTCAAGCTCGTAAGCCCTCAATGAGGCAACAATAAGATCACAAGACGGCTCCAAAGCCAAAAGACGACCCGAATACTCGGGGACTGGCGTCAAAAACTCAAATGACCTCCGGGTCGGAAATTCCAAAATTGTAAGCCCTCAATGAGGCAATACCAAGTTTACAAGTAATGGCTCCTGAGTCAAGAAGCCCTCGAGGATTGCCATCAAGCGCCAGCACCATCGACTTATCAAAACCCGAGGCCATAAGACCACATGCGGGTAGTCTCGGTCTCGTAAGACCTACATAAGGCAACAACAACATCTGTAAGACCTCAAGCAAGGCATGAACAATACTTGTACCAAGTATCCAAAACTGTAAGACCTCAAAGGCATGAAAAACTTGTAAGACCTTACTAAAGGCATAAACCCGATCTCAAAGTTTCGGCTATATATCGAACTTGTAAGACCCCTAAAAAGGCATACCCTCATTATAGATGCCGAAACTACTTCACTAGGGACTTAAAGGCTCCGGCCAAACACAAATGACTCCAGTCACAAGGCTGTACTAGCCAAACTAAAGCGACTCGGGGATGCCCGACTGTTGCTATAAATCATAGGCCTTCAATTACTACAAATATACTTCGTAAAGAACCGGTTAAACAGGCTACCCTTGATATAGGCAAAAGAGCTTCGACTATGTCAGCTCCTAAACACTGGCTTCGAGATACTCAGCCTCCGAGCCAAACCTCCCGAGGTGCTCGATCATCGCCATATAACGACTCACAATTGAGGTTTTTTGTTAAACCGTCGAAGAGTCATGCAAACACTATTTCAAAAAATCCTTATCGAGGGAAAAATAAAGCCTACATAAAAGGTCGCATCGACCCAAGGCTTAAGAGCCACTATCGCTAGCCCTCATATATAAAAGGTTGTACCAACCAACGCGTAAGAGCCTAAGGGCCAGCTTGCAATTCAAAAACTTGAGGGTCGAATGAGCTCGAGTCATAACCCGATTCGGAGACTGAACACAAAACAGTTAACTAAATATGCCTAAGGGCAAAAGAGTAAGAGCCATTGTCACCAGTCCACATACATTAAAAGGTCGCATCGACCAAAAGTATAAGAGCCATTATCGCCAGCCCACATACATTAAAAGGTCGCATCGACCAAAAGCGTAAGAGCCATTATCTCCAGCCCACATACACTAAAAGGTTGCATCGACCAAAAGCATAAGAGCCACTATCGCCAGCCTAAAAATTTGAAAACTTGAGGGTCAAATAAGCTCGAGTCAATGCCCGACTCGGGGACTGAGCCCAAAACAGTTGGCCTATATATGCCTAAGAGCAAAAGCGCGTAAGAGCCTACGGGCCAGCCCAATGAGCCTCAAGGCCATACCATGAATCTAAGGATTCCCCTCAGCTCAAAGACCAGTTCATCTGGCTAAAATCAAGGCAAAAAGAAATGCGGGAGAAATAAAACTGCAGGGCTTCTTCTTTATACAGACATGCGGAAAAATACAAGCTCCATCTACAAACGTGCTTTGAGAATGCTATATGCAGAATCGAAAAGAAAAATATACATTCCCCCGGGGGGCTATGGACCATCGGCCTAACCTTCGCTATCCTTGGCGCTGGACAGAAGCAACCAAATGCCACGCTCGTCCGCCCTCGCTTGCACCAACTCTTCTGGGAGGTCAAATCCCCTAGCGCGGATCTCCTCGATGGTTTTCCTCCGAGACTTACACCGAGCATATTCTTTGCTCCTATCTTCACGTCCAAGGATATTTCTCAGCCTAGCTTGAGCATCGGCAGCGCCCTTCAAATAGACCGCCACTTTTTGGTCAGCCTTAGTTCGGCTCATTATAGCTTCAGCTCGGGTATCCACAATCTCGGCCCTTATCTTCAAGATCTCGGTCTCGAGCTTCGCAATCGTATCTTTTTGGACCAAGCTATTGTCACGAGCTAAGCGAAGTTGAACCTCAAGGACAGAAACCTTAGCTAGATCACCCTCCTCCGTCGAAGCCTGAGCATCCGCCTGAGCCTTCAACTCATCATACTTACGCTTGGCTCGGCCAACCTCATCTCGAAGGCGCTCCAAGCCTTCCGCCTTTTTCTACAATTGAAATAAATAGGACGTTAGCTTTGGGAGCTAGAAGGAGGAATGCCCGCTCGCGCGGAATAAACATTACCTGCTCCTTCAAGTAGCTCTCATAATTCAAGCTCCAATTCGCCTCATACCGTAAGTATGCCAATTCAACTTCCCTTTCATGGCAAAAGAGCCTCAGGGATTTTTCCTCATACAGAGCTTTCCGCAGCCTGGCCTCACAGCGAAGCAGCTCGGACTTAAGCTTGTCGAAGGCCTACAAAAGAAAACTCAGTAAGGAAGGGAAGGCGCGAAACTCAAAAGGCATGTGCCAAAAACTCACCACAGAGTGAAGCCGCCATGCTTCCTTGAAGGTCGAGCGCACGTCTGCTAACCTAGTTCTCTCAACTCCGAAAAAGTCAACCCCGACCGAGGCACGATCGCTCGATGCATATGATCCCGGGTTTTGAGTATCCCTCGAGGTGCCTCCAACGAAAAAGAAGGCGACAATGGAGGATAAACCGCCTCCCCAAAACCAAAAATCACGGGCGCAGTAGGCTCAATCAATACTTCCACTCCGGGCCCCCGGCCCAGGTTCGCCTCGCCTCGAGCGTCATCGCCCTGCAAAGGTATCTCTTGCTTATTGTTATCATTCTTTAACCAAGAAGCTAGCAATCCTTCTTCCCCCCCCCCCAAGGGGACACGGACACTCACCTCGGAAGGCTCCCCGGTGCCTACAATAATAGGGTTAGCATGCAGAAAGACAAAGTGTTTTTACCTAAAAGAAGGGAACAGATCGCACAACATATACCATTGTATTTTGCCTCCTACCTATCCTTAGATAAAGCTTTCCACTTACGCTCGTTGTGAGACGAGCAGGTCGCCAAGTTCCAAACTTAATCCGGTAGATCGGGAACCTCGCCCGACATCTACGAAATCGCTGTAGAAAAAAAAAAGAAGGCACACTTACGAAACACCCCTTCGCCGTAATTGAAGAACTGTGAAGGCACGAGCGTATCGCTTACGTGTATAATTCCATTCCTCGGGGAATGGCATAAACTCCACGGGGATAATATCTGCAGTTCGTACTCGGACGAATCGACTCATCCACTCCCGACCTCCAACTTTGTCATCATCGATAACGAAAGGAGTGGTCGACCGGCATCGTAAGGTTAGCAGACCTCGATGATGAAAGGGCCGGTATAGTCTAATAAGATGGCTAAGCATAAATTCAAGCCCTGCCTTCTCCGCAAAAAACCTCACCATCAACACTATCCACCAAAATGACGGTGAATCTGGGCCAAGGTAACCTAATACTTTCGACAGAAGTCAAGCACAATCCTATCAAGGGGGGCCAGCATGAAGCGATACGTGAACACATTCAGAAACCCCTCGGCACGGTCTGTAATACTCTCATTCGGGGAAGGTAGCTGCAGTACTACCTTTTACCCCCATCCACAGTCTTTCCTTACCGACCTAAGGTGTCCCGCTCCTATCAAAGAAGTAAAATTCAAGGTATGCTCCCATTAATCCTGAGCATCGGGGCACTTTTCTGTTGAAAAGTCCCCTCTCGAAGCAAAATATACAGAGCCAACAAGGCAAAAACCGGAGCTGGAACTCTCTCCTCCCAGCCGAACGGGTCCTAATGTAGCAGTCATGGCTACAACTAAATTAGAGAACTGGAGTAGGAATTTTGGCAAGGGCAATAATGTTGAAATAGTAAAAGGCCTAACGCAGGATAAAGAAGAATGACTGCTCAGAATGGTAGAATCTCCAAAAGGGGGGAAGTATTCCTATATATGGAAAAAGCGGCAATGATCCGCCTGCCCCAAAGGCCTATTAAAATGTTGGCCGAAATCACATTGGGAAGATGTGTCGGCGGGGTCGCCTCGGTCACTTTACAGCCCTGTTGCCCGTTTGACAAGCATTGTGTGATGTTTCCGGGTCGGAGACCCCCGCACCAAACAAGTCCTGAGGTGGTACCCGATCTTTAGGACCTCCATCAAAAAGAAGAAAGGATCCAAGAAGCCATTAATATCACTACAAGTCCCGAGGTGGTACCCGACCTCGAGGACCTCTATCAAAAAGAAGAAAGGCTCCAAGAAGCCATTAATATAACTACAAGTCCCGAGGTGGTACCCGACCTTGAGGAACTCCATCAAAAAGAAGAAATGCTCCAAGAAGCCATTAATATCACTACAACTCCCGAGGTGGTACTCGACCTCGAGGACGTCCATCAAAAAGAAGAAAGGCTCCAAGAAGCCATTAGTATCACTACAAGTCCCGAGGTGGTACCCGACCTCGAGGACCTCCATAAAAAAGAAGTTAGGCTCCGGGAAGCCTTTAGGATCACCGCCAGACCCGAGATGGTACCCGATCTCGGGGATCTCTCCAAGGGGCTGTCGACGTCATTACAACTCGAGATGGTACCCGGTTTCGAAGGCTCCTCTCAAGGAGAAAAATAAGCACTTAAAACTCTCTTCGCATGGGCTTGGCCTCGGGATACCATCTAAACCCGGGTAGTCCCTTATCCAGGATCTATCTACAATGCCGTAAGGCTATATACACTAAGCTCAAGACAAGTTTCCAGATGACCCGAGTTAACCCTCACTCGAGGACTACTCTAGAAAGCCTAAAGCAGTCTCCATTCTCGAGATTCCGAGTGAATCCCTCCTTGAAGATTATCGCTGGGTCTAAAGGCTAAATCTCGATTTGAGGGTCCGAAGCCCTACTCTCATTCAACTCGAAGTTAGGGTCCCGACAGCCTAAGTTTATTAGTCCAACCCAGGCTCGATCTTTTCACCAACCGATGGGGTCATGCACTTAGATTCTACACAAGCATAGATAAAGGTAAAATAGTATGCACCAGATAAAAATTAAAGAAACATTTTTCACTCATAAACATTCGATTACAAAAGCCCACGAGGGGTCCTTACACAGAAACAAAGAAGCAAAAAAGGTACATATGCAAGAAAATCCTAGAGTCTAATCTCTACTCGAGGGTTCATCCTCGTCGGCAATGTCTTCGAGCACCATCTCCTCAGGTATACTTCCTCGGCGGCAGTGTCTTCGACTGCCATCTCCTCAGGGGTCTCTTATCGGTCCTCCAAAATTGTATCTCCAAGGGAGAAGACGAAGAAGAGGAAAGGGGGAATATGAAGAAGAGGAAATTGAAGAGGCAGAAAGGGATAAAAAAATGCCATAGCCCGCTAAAGAGCAAAGGATTTCACTAGGCCAGGAAAATCATGGCCCGGTAGAAGACTTGGCGGGCGTCGGCCTCGCTTGCATGGCTACTTTAAGTCCATTTCTTGGAACATTGTGCCATGCAAAATCCGGCCAGAGGTACCACTGCACCACTTGGAAAGCAAAAGGGGTGAAGTGCCACACCAGGCCGGGGTAGGAAGGTGAGCAGTGGTGTATAGTCCGAACACCCTCGTGAGCAGTGGTGTATGGTCCAAATACCTTCCTGAGACGGAAGAGATCGGCCTCCCTATCACCTCGTCTCGAGCCAACGACGATAGCAGTAACAACAACAACAAAAATCTAGTATAATCTTGATCGATAAGGAGGGGCCCCGGGAAAAAGCCATGGTGTAACTGATGAGAACGCCACCAGGTAACTTTGAGGCCACGGGCCTCAGACATGGGAAACTACAGTGGATGAGGATGGAGAGAAGAAATGGGAGAAAGACTGATTGAAGAACACTTGAGTGAGGGATTGGTACCAGAAAGCACCCTATTTATAGGGAAAGGGCAGAGTAACCGGCGGGCACAATCAATACTCTTTTAGAAAACGCAACCGATGGCACCATCAATGTCCTTGAAAGACGTATCGGAAGACGCAATTAATACATTTTGGGAACTGAATCAACGATAATATTATGACCTAGGAGGACGAGAATTGACTGTGCATCGAAAGACGCTGAAAGGACAAGTTAGCGAGACACCTCGATTGCCACAAAAGCCTATGTCATGAGTATTATGTCATAAGTACAACATTATCATGGGAAATTCGGAAAGATGGTTATCAAGGTCGTTTCTTGTCATTCTACTCTAAGAAACACGAGGACTATCTGTATGCGATAAAATCGGGGGGGGGGGTCCAATTTTCCATCGTTATAGAATCTCGAAGGCTCGAAGTCACGGTCGAGTCTCACCCCTCGTGGGCCATCGATGCTCGACCTCGGGGCAGTATGGGACCAAGGTGTGAAGCTAGAGCCGACAAAATCTATCAGGCTAGTCTGAGCATGTATCGTGGAATTAGTTAGATGTCCCATCTCCATATCTTTGTAATAAATGTACTTGTACTATGTTAGGATTCCCTCTCTGATATAAAAGGGATCCTTGTCATTTTGTAAACATCTGTTGCTCCATACTAAATATAAAAGAACATTATCTCTACTCTTTAACATATTCTCTTGATCATATTACTTCATTTATTGCTTGTATTTATTGTGATTATATTCATTGTTCATCATTTATTGCTTATTATTGGCCATAAAGAGCCACCCTTGATCTATTTGTAACTGTTATTCGCCATTGACCGCCTTCGATAGCTCCTAGCTAAACTTCAGACTCAACCCCGAGTCCCTCGAATGAGCAAGCTCGGGGCCTCGATTGACAGTGATTCGGTTTGATTATCACCTCGTTCTTAAGCTCTTATTTCGTTTCTAAGTCTTTCACATAGCATCTACTGCCTAACAACTAGCATAAAAATAGATCACGTATTTTTAGAACCACTAAATTAAATTTAATTGTTACTACCATTTTCACGGTAAACAAAGAGACTACATAGTCTAATACAAGGCTAGTACAAAGGAAAATAAGTATAGGAAGGAGAAGCACTGGGTTGCGAATACCGAGTAGCTACCTAGTCAACTCCGAACAAGCCTGCGGTGGAAGCAAATCAGCCCTCGCTAGCATGGCTCGAGACTCCTGAATCTGCACACAGGGTGTAGGGAGTAATGTGAGTATGCCAACTCAGTAAGTAATAAAAGTAAAGGCAGCTGAGCAATAAGAAAACACATAAAACACAGCAAAATGCTACAACGATGCAGTATAAAACTAGAACAATGCAATAAAATAGTAAAAAGCTCGGAGAAACGCCTTAGTTCTGTAAAAATCTCTTTAAAACATCTTTTAGCAGTTTAAACGAGTGAATGAAAAACAGGGAGAAAAGATAGATACATAAAATTAGCCCCTCGGGCAAAATACCAACAAAATCAGCATCTCGGGCTATCTCACAATCACTCGTATCATCCCCTCGGCAATAGCACAGAACAATATCAGCCCCTCATGCTATATCACATCGCACATTAGGTACCTGTGCTCACTGGGGTGTACAGACTCCGGGAGGGCCTCCTTACAACCCAAGCACAATATCAAGCCATGTTGTGGCATAATCAAACAGGCACTTGGCCTTATAACAAGCCACCTCGTGGCGTAACAAATCAGGCCCTCGACCTCATAACCATGAATCAGTATAATACTGTTGCGGCGCGCAGCCTGATCCCATAATAACCTCACAACATAGGCCCTCAGCCTCACTCAGTCATAAATCTCTCAAAGCCACTCGGGCACAGTAAAATATGATACTCAGCCCAAAATATCACTTAAGATGTCAAAACAGAGTAAATATGACTGAGTTATGAAAATAGTAGAATACAACATGACTGAGTACAAATATGAAGTCAAAATAGTGAGGAATAGTAGTAAAAATCCCCTAAGTCCAAAATAGTTGGCACGAGGCCCAAATATGACATTAAGCCCAAAACATGATGATAGCAAACAGTTTTCAACCAAATACGCGGTTAAACAGTCATACGGGACAGACTAAGTCATAATCCCCAACAGTACACGACCCCACGCTCGTCATCTAGCGTGTGTGTTACCTCAAAGTAGCACAACGATATGAAAGCTGAGGTTTCAAACCCTCTAAACAACATTTACAATCATTACTTACCTCTATCCGGTCCACACTCTAGCCCGTGATGCCTTTGCCCCTCGAATCAACCTCTGGATGCTCCAAATCTATTCAAAACCAGATTTATACCATCAAAATATGCTAAGGGAACAAAGCCTACTCGAAACTATTTCATTTACATCAAAAATCCCGAAATTGGCCAAACCCGACCCCCGGGCCCACGTCTTGAATTCCGATAAAAATGACAAAACTAGAAACCTTACACTCTCACGAGTTCATACATATCAAATAAATCAAAATCCGACCATAAATGACCCCTCAAATCCCTAGATTTAGGTCTAAAATTTCCAAGCCCTAACTTCCAATTTTAGGCTTTAGATTCCACAAATTCCATGATAAATTAGGTAGAAATCACATTACGATCGAGTATTAAGTCGATAAATTTTACCTCCAAGTGTTTCTCCTTGATTCCCTCTTCAATCCTCTTCAAAAAGCTCTAAAAGCGCTTAACAATGGTGAAATATGGCCAAAAATCGCGAAAGATGGTCTTTTAAACATTCTGCCCTGCTTTTAAAATTCCTTCACTGCTATCGCGGAAAATGCCTCGTGATCGCGAAGCAGAAAAAGCCAACTTCCCTCATTTAACCTTACACGATTGCAACAAAACCCACGCGATCGCGAAGCAATACCTCACAGACCCACGCGATCACAACCAACACCACGCGATCGCGAAGCTACACCACACAGATCCACACGATTGCGACATGCCTCACGCGATCGCGTAGGGCAACTCTTCCTCAGCCCCAAACAAGCCTACGCGATCGCGGCCCCTTATACGCGATCGCGATGAACAAAAACGTCTGCAACAGACCTGAAGAAATCTACAACTCCTCAACATGCAATTCGATCCGTTTAACCACCCGAAACTCAACCGAGGCCCTCGGGACCTCAACCAAATATTCCAACATATCTCATAACATCATTCAAACTTGTTCCAACCCTCAAAATGCTCAAAACAACATCAAAACACCAAATTTGCATCGGATTCAAGCCTAAGAATTCCAAAAACTTGCAAATTCCGCTTTCGATAAAAAAGTCTATCAAACCTCGTCCGAATGACCTGAAATTTTGCAGACATGTCACAATGACACAACGGACCTACTCCAACTTTCGAAATTCCATTCCGACCCCTATATCAAAATCTCATCTATCAACCAGAAAACGCCAAAATTCCAATTTCATCAATTCAAGCCTAAATCTACTCCGGACCTCCAAAACATATTCTGATCATGCTCCTAAGTCCCAAATCACCTCCCGAAGCTATCTGAACCATCGGAATTCACATCTGAGCCCTTTGTCACATAAGTCAACATTCAGTTGACTTTTCCAACTTAAGCTTACTCAAAAGAGACTAAGTGTCTCAAACCTTACCAAAACTTCTCCAAGCTCGAACCAACTGATAACACATAATACAGCTGAACAAGATAATAAGAAGCAAAAATGGGGAAAACGGAGCGGTAACTCATGAAACGACCGGCCGGGTTGTTACATCCTCCATTTCTTAAACAAACGTTCATCGTCGAACGAGTAAAGAAACATACTTGAAGCCTCAAACAGGTGAGGATATCTGCTCCGCATCTCCCACTCGGTCTCCCAGGTAGCCTCCTCCACGACCGACCTCTCGACTGCACTTTTACTGAAGCTATATCCTTTGACCTCAACTTTCGAACCTGACGCTCCAAAATGGCTACTGGCTCCACATCATAAGTCAAATCATCATCCAACTGAACCGTGCTGAAATCCAAAACATGAGACGGATCGCCAATATACTTCCGCAGCATAAAAACATGAAATACCGGATGCACACTCGATAAGTTGGGTGGAAAGGCAAGCTCATAAGCCACCTCCCCAATCCTCCGAAGCACCTCAAAAGGACCAATGAACCAAGGACTCAATTTACCCTTCTTCCCAAATCTCATAACACCCTTCATGGGCGAAACCATCAACAAAATCTTCTCGCCAACCATGGAGGACACATCCCGAACCTTCCTATTAGCATGACACTTTTGTCTAGACTGCATTGTACGAAGCCTCTCTTGAATCATTTTCACCTTGTCTAAAACATCCTGCACCAAGTCTGTACCCAATAGCCTAGCCTCACTCAGCTCAAACCAACCAACTGAAGATCCACACCGCCTCCCATACAAAGCTTCATATGGAGCCATCTAAATACTCGACTGGTAACTGTTGTTATAAGCAAACTCTATGAGCAATAGAAACTGATCCCATGACCCTCCAAAATCAATGACACAAGAGCGCAACATGTCCTCCAATATCTGAATAGTGCGCTTGGACTGCCCGTCTGTCTGAGGGTGAAAAGTTATGCTCAACCCAACCTGAGTACCCAACTCTCGCTGCACAGACCTTAAAAACTGTGAAGTAAATTGAGTGCCCCTATCTGAAATGATGGAAACTGGGATACTATTCAAATGAACAATCTCCGGATATAGATCTCTGCCAACCGCTCTGAAGAATAGGTAGTACACACAGGAATGAAGTGCGCGGACTTGGTCAGCCAATCCACAATCACCCAAATCGCATCGACTTCTTCAAAGTCCGTGGGAACCCAACTATAAAGTCCATGGTGATCCGCTCCCACTTCCACTCTGGAATATCCATCTGCTGAATCAAGCCACCTGGTCTCTGATGCTCATATTTCACCTGCTGACAATTGAGACACCGAGCTACAAATCCTACAATGTCCTTCTTCATTCTCCTCCACCAATAATGTTGTTTTAGATCATGATACATCTTCGTGACACTCGGATGAATGGAATACCGCGAGCTATGGGCCTCCTCCAGAATCAACTCCCGAAGCCCATCTATACTAGGCATACATATCTGACCCTGTATCCTCAACACCCCATCATCACCAATAGTCACATCTCTAGCATCGCTGTGCTGAACTCTATCCTTAAGACAACCAAATATGGATCATCATACTGGCGCTCTCTGATGCGATCAAATAAGGAAGACCGAGAAATCGCACAAGCCAATACCCGACTAGGCTCCAAAATATCCAACCTCACGAACCGATTGGCCAAGGCCTGAACATCAACTGCAAGAGGTCTCTCCCCAACTGAAATATACGCCAAACTCCCCATACTCATCGCCTTCCTACTCAAGGCATCGACCACCATATTGGCCTTCGCCGGATGGTACAAAATAGTAATATCATAGTCTTTTAGTAGCTCCAACCGTCTTTGATGCCTCAAATTGACATCCTTCTATTTGAACAAGTAATGGAGGCTACGATGATCAGTAAACACCTCACAAGACACACCATACAAATAATGCCGCCAAATCTTCAATGCGTGAACTATGGCAGCCAACTCCAAATCATGGATAGGGTAGTTCTTCTCATGGGGCTTCAACTGACGAGAAACATAAGCAATAACTCTACCCTCCTGCATCAACACACACCCAATACCAACTCTCAAAGCATCATAATACAAGGTATATGAACCTGAAGCTGATGGCAAAACTAACACTAGAGTTGTGGTCAAGGCAGTCTTGAGCTTCTGAAAGCTCTCCTCACACTCATCCGACCACCCGAATGGAGCAACCTTTTGAGCCAAATTGGTCAAGGGTGATGCTATAGATGAAAATCCCTGAACAAACCAACGGTAATAACCCGTCAAACCAAGAAAGCTACGAATCTCTGTGGCTGAGAACGGTCTGGGCCAACTCCGAACCGCCTCTATCTTCTTCGGATCAACCTAAACACCCTCGTTGGACACCACGTGCCCCAAGAATGCCACTGAACTGAGCCAAAACTCACACTTGGAGAACTTTGCATAAAGCTTCTCCTCCCTCAATCTCTACAACACAACTCTCAAATGCTCCGCGTGCTCCTTTTGACTATGCGAATACACCAGAATATCATCAATGAAAACTATGACAAACGAGTCGAGATAAGGCCGAAACACGCTGTTCATCAAATGCATGAATGTTGCTGGCGTATTGGTCAGCCCAAAAGACATCGCAAGGAACTCATAATGAACATATCGGGTCGTGAAAGTTGTCTTAAGAATATTCGAGTCCCTGATCTTCAACTGGTGATAACCTGAACGGAGATCAATCTTGGAGAACACTCTCGCTCCCTGAAGCTGGTCAAACAAATCATCGATACGAGGCAAAGGATACTTGTTCTTGATTGTTACTTTGTTCAAATACCTGTAATCAATGCACATCCTCATTGTGCTATTCTTCTTCTTCACAAAAAGAATAGGCGCACCCCAAGGCGACACACTAGGCCGAATGAAACCCTTATCAAGGAGTTCCTGAAGCTGCTCCTTCAATTAGTTCAACTCCGCTGGTGCTATACGGTACGATGGAATAGAAATGGGCTGAGTGTCCGGCACAAGATCAATACTAAAATCAATATCCATGTCCGGTGGCATGCCCGACAGGTCTGCAGAAAACACATCGGGAAAATCCCTCACAACAGGAAGAGAATCAATACTAGGAGTCTTTGCACTGACATCCCTCAAAAAGGCTAAGTATGAAAGACAACCTTTCCCAACCATCTATTGGGCCTTCAAGAACGAAACCACCCTACTAGGGACAAAATCAGTCGAACCTCGCCACTCAATCTATGGCACACCCGGCATAGCCAACGTCATTGTCTTAGCATGACAGTCCAAAATAGCATGACATAGAGATAGCCAATCCATGCCTAATATCACATCAAAGTCCACCATACAAAGTAATAATAGGTCCACTTGGGTCTCTAGACCCCCAATAGTCACCAAACACGACCGGTACACACGGTCTACAACAATAGTATCGCCCACCAAAGTAGATACACGAACAGATGAAATAAGAGACCCACGGGACGTATCCAAATAACGAGCAAAATATGATGACACATATGAAAAAGTGGAACCGGAATCAAATAACACAGAAGCATCTCTGTGGCAAACTGAGACAATGCCTGTAATCACAGCATCTGAAACAATAACATGGGGCCTAGCTAGGAGTGCACAGAAATGGTCCTGACCGCCACCTGATCGACATCCCCCTCTAGGGCGACCCCTAGCTGACTGACCTCCACCCCTAGCTAACTTGGTAGGTGGTGGTGAAGTAACTAGTGTTGAAGCCAATAGCTGACTTCTCTGTTGAGATGAACCTCCAAGACGACGAGGACACTACCTCCACATATGAATTAAATCTCCACACTCATAGCAACCCCCGAGTGCTTGAGACAGGGACTAAAGGGAACCCCTAGCAAAGGAATGACTAGCAGATGCACCTGGCATAGAAGAGCCCTGAACTGATGGAGCACGGGACGAACTCTAGGCTGGAAGGGCACTGAGTGATAAATGGCCCTGATGAGAGCTGTGAGAACCATGACCCGATGACGCCCCATGATAACCTGTGCGAGCTGACTGAGCATGTCTGAATGGACGGCCTCTACCATGCTAGAACTGACCCCTCGAAGGAGCACCACCATAACTACCAGATCCTCGAGGCCTCTTGGCCTCCCTCTCATCTCGATCCTGGCGATGAACTGACTCAATCTCACAAGCAATGTCAATAACTTCCTCAAAAGTAGCACCAGACACCCTCTCGCTGGTTATAAGAATCTGAAGCTGATACGTGAGGCCATCAAAAAACCTCTTAATCCTCTCTCTCTCTCCGTAGGAACCAACCAAACAGCATGACGAGCTAACTTCAAGAACCTCATCTCATACTGTATCACAGTCATATCTCCCTGACACAACCACTCGAACTGCCTGTGCAGCTCCTCTCTGTGAGACTGTGGCACATACTTCTCCAAAAAGAGAACGGAGAACTGCTGCTAAGTAAGGGTTGCTGCACTAACAGGCCTACGCCTCTCATAAGCCTCCCACCAAATGAAGGCAACTCCAGAAAACTGAAAAGTAGTAAATGCGACCCTGCTGGTCTCCAGAATACCCGTTGTACAAAGAATCCTCTAACACTTGTCCAAGAAACTCTAGGCATCCTCGCCCTCTATACCACTGAACGTCGGAGGCTGACGTCTACCAAACCTCTCCAACCTGCGCTACTATCCTCTGGCATAGTAGGAGCTACATAGTCCTGAACAGTTGTAACCGGCTGGGCTGGATGTGCCCCCGGTGTCTGAAGTCCCTGCACGACTTGCTCAGGTGTATGAGCGGCAGGAGTCTGAGTGCCTCCCCCGACCTGAGAAGTAGCTGCGGTTGTAATAACTGAGACCGCTTGAGCTAGGCTAGTGCATACTGATAGAATCTGGGCCAGGGCCTCCTAAAGACCTGGAATCACAATGGACACAACTGGTGCCTGAGCTGGTGGTGCTGGAGCGTCCACAACTGGGACCTGATCATGAACTGGGGCAGCTAGTGGATCTGCGGGTGCTGCCCTAGCTGCTGTGCGGGCTACACCCCTGCCCCTACCACGGCCTCGACCGCATCCTCGGCCTCTAGTGGCCCCAGTTGGTGGTACTAGTGGTCATCCATCCTAACTGGTAGCATGTGTCCTCACCATCCGTGAGAGAATAGAATAACAGAAGTTTAGTACTCGGGTCAACAGATTCGCACGATAAGAATTTCAAGAATATGAAGTTTTACTAAAGGTTTTGCAGCCTCCCGAGAATAAATACAGACGTCTCCATATCGATCTGCGAGACTCTACTAAACTTGCTCAGGACTCGTAAGACCTATGTAACCTAGGCTCTGATACCAACTTGTCACGACCCTAAACCGGACCCGATCGTGATGGCGCCTATCATGAAATAAGGCCAGCCGACGCAAACCCCCAAATCAATTAAACAGTTATAATAATTCATATTCAAGTCATAAATAAGCTATAAATCCCAAAACATATAGTAGAATAGAACAATGCAAAAAATAAACACAACCCGACATCGGGGTGTCACCAGTCATGAGCGTCTAAACATCAGTCTAAGAGTATGAAGAGATTACATAGTCTATTACAAGGCTATTACAAAGGAAAATAAGGATAGGAAGGAGAAGCACTGGGCTGCAAACGCCGAGCAACTACCTAGTCAACTCCGAACAAGCCTGCAGTGGAAGAAAATCAGCCCTCGCTAGCGTGGCCCGAGACTCCTGAATCTGCACACAGGGTGCAGGGAGTAATGTGAGTATGTCAACTCAGTAGGTAATAAAAGTAAAGGCATCCGAGTGATAAGAAAATACGTAAAACACAGCAAAATGTTACAATGAGGCAGTATAAAATCAGAACAATGCAATAAACAGTAAAAAGCTCATAGAAACACCTTAGTTCAGCAAAAACCTCTTTAAAACATCTTTTAGCAGTTTAAACGAGTGAATGAAAAACATGGAGAAAAGATAGATACATAAAATCATCCCCTCGGGCAAAATACCAACAGAATCAGCCTCTCGGGCTATCTCGCAATCACTCGTATCAGCTCATCGGGCAATAGCACAGAACAACATCAGTACCTCGGGCTATATCACATCTCACACTGGGTACCCACGCTCATTGGGGGTGTACAAACTCGGGGAGAGGCTCCATACAACCCAAGCGCAATATCAATCCATCTCGTGGCATGATCAAACAGGCACTCGGCCTTGAAAAGAAGCCACCTTGTGGCGTAACAAATCAGGCCCTCAGCCTCATAATCATGAATCAGTATAATACTGCTACGGCACGCAGCCCGATCCTATAATAACCTCACAACATAGGCCCTCGTCCTCACTCAGTCAGAAATCTCTCAAAGCCACTCGGGCACAGTAAAATATGATGCTCAGCCCAAAATATCATTTAAGATGTCAAAACTGAGTCAATATGGCTGAGTTATGAAAACAGTAGAATACAGCATGACTGAGTACAAATATGAAGTCAAAATAGTGAGGAATAGTAGTAAAAATCCCCTAAGGGTCCAAAATAGTTGGCACGAGGCCCAAATATGGCATTAAGCCCAAAACATGATGATAGCAAACAATTTTCAACCAAATACGCGGTTAAACAGTCATACTAGATAGACTAAGTCACAATCCCCAACGGTGTACGACCCTACGCTCGTCATCTAGCGTGTGTGTCACCTCAAAGTAGCACAACGATGTGAAATCCGGGGTTTCATACCCTTAGGACAGCATTTACAATCATTACTTACCTCTATCCGGCCTACACTCTAGCCTGCGATGCCTCTGCCCCTTGAATCAGCGTCCGGATGCTCCAAATCTATTCAAAAACAGATTTATACCATCAAAATATACTAAGAGAACAAAGCCCACTCGAAACTTATCAATTTACATCAAAAATTTCAAAATTGGCCAAACCCAACCCCTAGGCCCACGTCTCGGATTCCGATAAAAATTATAAAACTAGAATCCTTACACTCTTACGAGTTTATAATATCAAATACATTAAAATCCGACCACAAATGGCCCCTCAAATCCCTAGATTTAGGTCTCCAATTTCCAATCCCTAACATCCAATTTTAGGCTTTAGATTCCACAAATTCCATGATAAATTTGGTATAAATCACATTACAATCAAGTATTAAGTCCATAAATCTTACCTCCAAGTGTTTCTCCTTGATTCCCTCTTCAATCCTCTTCAAAAAGCTCTAAAAGCACTCATCAATGGTGAAATATGGCCAAAATCGCGAAAGTGGGTCTTTTAAACATTCTGCCCAGCTTTTAAAATTCCTTCACTGCGATCGCAGAAAATGCCTCGCGATCACGAAGCACAAAAATCTAGCTTCCCTCATTTAACCTTACGCGATCGCGAAGCAATACCTCACAGACCCACGCGATCGCAACCAACACCACGCGATCGTGAAGCTACACCACACAGACCCACGTGATCGCAACACGCCTCATGCGATCACGTAGGGCAACTCTTCCTTAGCCCCCAAAAAGCCTACGTGATCGCGACCCCTTATACGTGATCGCGATGAACAAAAACGTCTGCAACAGACCTAAAGAAATCTGCAACTCCTCAACATGCAATTCGATTCGTTTAACCACCCGAAACTCACCCGAGGCCCTCGGGACCTCAACCAAACATGCCAACATATCCCATAATATCATTCAAACTTGTTCCAACCCTCGGAACACTCAAAACACCAAATTTGCATCGGATTCAAACCTAAGAATTCCAAAAACTTCCAAATTCCGCTTTCGATCAAAAAGTCTATCAAACCTCGTCCGAATGACCTGAAAATTTGCACACACATCACAATGACAAAACGGACCTACTCTAACTTCCGGAATTCCATTCCGACCCCTATATCAAAATCTCACCTATCAACAGGAAAACTCCAAAATTTCAATTTCGCCAATTCAAGCCTAAATATACTCTGGACCTCCAAAACACATTCTGATCACGCTCCTAAGTCCCAAATTACCTCCCAAAGCTATCCAAACCATCTAAATTCACATTCGATCCCCTTTTCATATAAGTCAACATCCGGTTAACTTTTCCAACTTAAGCTTACTTAAAAGAGACTAAGTGTCTCAAACCTTACCAGAACTTCTCCGAACCCGAACCAACCAACCTGATAACACATAATACAACTGAACAAGATAATAATAAGCATAAATCGGGAAAATGGAGTGGTAACTCATGAAACGACCAGCCGGGTCATTACATTATTACATTTCTCTCCATACCCGGCCTCATAAAGGACTAGGTCATACCCGATCTCAAGAGGTTTCGATTATACCTGGCCTTAACAGGACTCAACATAGTCGGCTACAAGAGGACTTGGTATCCTCACATCGCACATCACTCTATACCCGGCCTCATTGGGGACTCGATCGTATCCGGCCTCACAATGTCTCGGATGTACCCGGTCTTAATAGAACTCTTTGTATCCTGCCTCACAATGTCTTGGATGTACCCGGTCTCAATAGAACTCTGTGTATCCGGCCTTAAGAGGACTTGTTAACCACACATCATCGTACCCGACCACACAAGGGTTCAATAATATCTCACATCATGCTTCACCATACCCAACTAATCAGTGGTTGCACAATAGGTGTCATACCTGATCGACTATAGCGCGGCTCGATAAAGTAAAATACATAGTGCAATGCATAGTCAATTTCAAGAAATACAAGGACCAACTTAGAATGAATCATATTTTTTTAGACTCAATGGAATTGTCAAGTAAGGATTTCAATACAAGAATAGAAACAACACTATTGAGAAAGATAAGACCTTAGGACGAATCAATCTCATTACAAAGAAATCCTCGAAGGAGGGAGAAACGCTCATACCAAGTCATGACAAGAAGAAAGTTATCCTACCTACTTTGTTGAAGAACTAGTTACTCTCATATGGTGTTTAACTCCACCTCCAATGAATCTCCAGAACCAACACAACAAGGAAATGAATATTATATTGATGATTAAAGCTTCCTCATGCTCAATCTGTTAGATTCACCTTCGATTTCGCCTGAGACTATTTGCGGAATTCTAATGGGGGGATTGAGAGAGTTTGAGTGAATTTAGAGTGGGTGATACTTCCTAAGAAAATGCAAGAGAAAGAGTCATTCTACCTTTTATACCATATCCATCTTAGGAAATTCTGCCGCCCCATATGCAAAATGGTCGCCCCACATTGGTTGTTGTGCCCAGTGGGACATCTGGCAAAACTTGTTCGTATGGAGTTTCCTTTTCTGCCCGATGATGTGTCTCCATCTGATTGGTTTCTCTTAAACCTCATAGATCCTCCAACTTTATATATGGGGTGTAACGTCACCCCCACCCCTCGGAACATTTTTCCTCGAATGTTGAATTATACTCACTCCTTTAGTCATTCTGAGTAGAACTCACCATAGTCGTTCCATTGTCGCCTCCCGTGGTTTGGAATAAATGTATATACTTGAATTTCATATCTTCTTCAGCTTCCCAAGTCATTTCTTCCACATTGTTGTTCTTCCAAAGTACTTTAATTGAAGCTACTTCCTTGGTTCACAACTAGCACACTTGACGATCTAAGATGGCCACCGGAATTTTTTTTGTAAGTTAGGTCCTATATGACTTGAATATCTTCAATTGCGGTAGCACATGATGGATTACTCAAGCACTTTCGAAGCATAGACACATGAAATACTGGATGCACTGCTTCCAATTTGGGGGCAACTCAAGCTTATAAGCCACTTGACCACTTTTTTGAATAATTTGGTACGGTCTGATATACCAAGGGTTGAGTTTACCTTTCTTACCAAACCTCATTATGCTTTTCATAATCTACACCCTTAAGAACACTCAATCTCCCATAGCAAACTCCAAATCTCATCGTCAGTCGGAGTAAGACTTCTGCCTACTTTGGGTGGCCAACAATCGATTACGAATTGTCTTCACACAGCTTCTTGTACTAACTCAGAACCCATTAACTTAGCTTCCCCAACTTCGAACCAACCGATAGGGGATTTCACTTTCATCCACATAGGTCCTCATATGGTTCTATTTGAATACTAGCATGGTAGTTGTTGTAAGCAAATTTGATAAGTGGCAGATGATCTTCTCAACTCTCTTTAAAGTCGAGAACACAAGCTCGTAACATATCCTTGAGCGTCTGAATGGTGCGTTTGTCCTGGTCGTCGATTTGTGTATGTAAAATCATACTGAGGTTGATCCTCGTACCCAATCCTTTTTTGAATGATCTCCAAAATTTAGCCGTGAACTTGGCACCTCTATCCGATATGATGGAATCATGGAGTCGAACTATTTCTCTGATGTATAACTTGGCGCAGTCTTCTGCGGAGAAGGTAGTCTTAACCAGTAGAAAATGAGCTAACTTAGTAAGTCTATCCATGATAATCCATATGGAATCAAATCTTCTGCGTGATCATGGTAATTCGGTAACAAAAACCATGTTGATCATCTCCCATTTCCAGGTCGTAATTTCCATACTTTGTAGTAATCCTCCCGGTTTCAGGTGTTCAATCTTAACTTGTTGGAATCTTGGACATTGGGCGACGTATTTAGCAATGTTCCTCTTCATGACATTCCACTAGTATAACTGCCGAAGATCTTGATACATCTTGGTTGATCTCGCGTGAATAGAGTATCGGGATTAATGAATCTCTGCCATAATTTGCTCTCGGAGTCCCCCAATATTGAGTACACATAATCGGTCTTTATATCTAAGGACCCTATCCTCGAATAGCTCGAATGCTAGCTCTATTTGAAAGGGAATGCTTTCCCTTATTTTTACCAAAGTTGGATCGTCAAATTGTCGTGCCTTTAGTTCTGCCACTAGCAAGGATTCGGAAGCGCTTCGAACTGTGGCTCCCCTGTTACCAGTATCGATTAGCTGCACATTTAAGTTATCCAACCATTACAAATATTTAGTTATTTCCAACTTATAATCTTCCACGTGTCTTAAGCTGCCCATGGACTTCCGACTTAATGCATCAGCAACAATATTGGCCTTCCCGGGGTGGTACAAGTTATCAACATCGTAATCATTTAACAATTCAAGCCATCTCCGCTGCCTCAGATTTAATTCCTTTTGCTTGAATATGTATTGCAAGATCTTAAGATCGGTGAATATGTTGACATGAACTCTATATAGGTAATGACACCATATATTTAAGGCAAATATAACGGGTGTTAGCTCCAGGTCGTGAGTGGGATAGTTTTGTCCGTGCTTCCTTAGTTGTCTTGAGGCATAAGCAGCAACTCTCCCGTGTTTCATTAAAACACTGCCCAATCCTACTCTAGAGGTATCACAATATATAACGTACACCCTGGGTCCTTAAGGAAGGGTTAGCACTGGCGCCGAGGTTAACTTGTCCTGTAAATTCTTGGAAGGTCTTCTCACAATGATCAGTCCACCAAAATTTTGTTGCTTTATGCGTCAAACTCGTTAACGGAGAAGCTATGGATGAGAAATTTTTTGCAAATCTTTGGTAGTAACCGGCTAAGCGAGTTTAGCTAGAACTCGCACTTGAAAAACTTGGCGTACAATTTGTGAACCCCCGTCGTGTGTGTAGGACCTTTCACAAGTGCTCTGCGTGCTCCACTTCTGATCAAGAATACACCAGAATATCATCTATGAACACGATCACGAAGACATCCAAAAATGGTTTGAACACTCGATTAATCAAATCCACAAAAGTCATTGGTGCATTTGTTAGGCCAAAGGACATGAAGAGAAACTCGTAATGGCCATATCTGGTCCGAAAGGCTGTCTTCGGAATATCTTCTTCCTTTATTCTCAACTGATTGTACCCATATTTGAAATCAATCTTCGAAAAATACTTAGCACCTTGCAATTGGTCAAACAAATCATCAATTCTCGGGAGTAGATACTTGTTCTTAATGGTTACCTTATTCAGTTGTCGATAATCAATGCACATTCTCAATGAGCCATCTTTTTTTCAAACAAACAGTACTAGGGCTCCCCACAGGGAGATTTTGGGTCGAATGAAGTCCTTATCAAGAAGGTCATTCAACTGATTTTCTAATTTCTTCAACTCGGCAAGAGCCATCTTGTACGGAGGAATAGATATCGGTTGTGTATTAGGTGGCACGTTGATAGCAAACTCGGTCTCTCTCTTAGGAGGGATACTCGGGAGCTCATCAGGGAACACCTCGGGAAATTCACTAACAACTAGTATCCATCGGAGGGTGGGAGGCTTCGCTTTCGCATCTTGTACTTGCATCAAATGATAAATACACCCCTTCGAAATCATCTTTCGAGCCTTGAGGTAATAAATAAACTTCACTCTTAGCACTACAACATCACCCTTCTATTTAATAACGGGTTCTCCTGGAAAACTAAAGAGAACAACTTTCACCAAACAATCCACATTGGCATAACATGAATCCAGCAACTCCATCCCCATAATGATGTCAAATTCCATCATCTCTAATTCATTTAAATCAACTAAAGTGTGGTGGTCATGAATCATCACATCGTACCCTCGATATACTCATCTAACTATCATGGATTCACCAGGATGTGGACACTTCAAACGGCTGATGTAATATTTCAGGCTCTTTACCATATTTAATAGCAACAAATGGAGAAATGTACGACAGGGTGGAACATGGATCTATCAAAGCATACACATTAACGGAGAATATGGATAATATACTTGTGACCACATCCGGTGATGACTCATGATTATGTTGTCCCGACAATGTTCACCAGAGGTAGACGGTCAACCTCTACCTATACCCCTACCTACCAATGGTTGCATACCTTTCTCTTGAGGGTGTGCTGATGATGATGAAGCTGCTGCAGATCTCGTTGGTGGCACCATGTTACACACATCTCTTGTTGTTCAATAACCCATTATGTGACCAGGCTGTCTACAAGAATAGCATAAATTTGAACCCTAACGGCATTGTCCAAAATAATTTCAACCACACAGGCTACAATGCGGCTCCGGGGGACTTATACTACTAGGGTCTCTACCAAATTGCGAGTTCTGCCCTCGGGGATTCTAACTCTAGCCAGAATGAGGGGTTCGATCACGATGCTGACCCTGGGACTGTGTGGTTGCATTAGTTACCAAATAAGATGGGTACCAAGAGAATAGAGATTTGAACACACCTTGAGACTCACTCATATCACCTGTAGATCAAGCCATCTTATGTTGACCCCGATCTTGCTCTCGAGTAGCTCGTTGTTGCCTTTTTCGATCTACCAAACTCTACGCATAAGCTTGAATGCGAGCAATGTACATGTTCGGACTCAGAGAAGCAGTAGTACACTCATTGATCAAATGTGGTCCAAAACTACCCACAAATCGTTGTACCATATTACTCATCTTAGCCATAACCAAAGGGACATACTTGGCCAAGGAGATGAACTGAATGTTGTACTCTCGGACACTCATGTTACCCTCTCCAAGCATAAGAATCTATCTTGCTTAGCTCAACAAAGCTCGATGGGCAAATACTACTGCAGAAACACCTCATAAAATTCCTTTCATCCTACTGGTGGAGCAAGAGGTCCCCTAGATTGCTCCCATGTTTCATACCAAATCACAACAATATCCCACAATCTATATGAAACAAGCTCCACAGACTCCGCATTAGTGGCATGCATAACTCACAAGGTATGTTGCATCTGGTCTAGAAAATTCTAGGGATCTTCGTTTCAATATGTTCCTGTGAACACCAGGGGTTCCAAATATATGAAATACCGAACTCTCATATTAACTGCTCTATCTGAGGTGGCAGGGGCCTGACGCTAGGCCTGGGAGGCTACTAATCGGGTCAGCAATCGAGATACACTTCCCATATCTAGATCCTGTTCGAGCACAATCGAGGGAGGAATCGGAGGCTTATTAGCTTCTCTTTACCATTCGGGGGGTAATGGTGTTGTCCCTGAAACCTGGGTACCACCCTCATTAGGAATTTCTTGATGTTCCGGGGGGAGGTGGCACTCAGATGGTACCTTCTCCTACTTTTTTATTTAATCCTTGAATAATTTCCTAACGTCTCATGGTAGGCCTCGCTAAAAGATGGGGATAATAAATGAACACTTACGACCCCGCTCTAGTGCACGATCTAGATCAGATGAAAAGGTATTTATCCTAAATACCATGTAGCCTCCTACTTATAAGTATGTTGCAAGACATACCCATAAACAAAACTCTACTAGATACGGCCTGAAGACTCCCTAGGACTGACTTGCTCTGATACCAAGTTTGTCACACCCCAACCTTAGGAGGTGCGACCGGCACACGATTGCCAAAGGCCCGTGCGAACCGACGTCCATACTAACATTTCTTCAACATGCAAAATGGGTCAAAAATGCCTATGGATTGATACTCAAATGATCACAACAGACAACGGAAGAGACTTGAACATTAATTCATTTACGCATAGACACATATGTTGCCATCAGAATTACAACCATCATTTATACATGTCCAAACACTAGTCTGCAAGTCTATAAGAATACCAAAGGACATATACATATACATAACTTGGTCGGTACAGGTCCCAACGTGCCAAAAATAACTGGAACATACACTTCGATACTTATTAGCATTTGAACAGCTACTCCAAAGAAGTGGAGTGCAACGACCAATAGCTGGGACAAACACCCTACTGGGGTAGGACGTCATTGGGTCTGTCTATACCTGTGTGTATGAACACAACGCCCAAAGAAAGGGGCGTCAGTACGAAAGAAGTACCGAGTATGTAAGACAATAACGTATGTGAATCAAGGGCATAAACATAAGAGATAGAAGTACACTAGCTTAACCTGGATATCATGGACAATTTATCGGTGGCGTATACTACTATAACCATGGAACATGAATGTATGCAAGCTTTTGTGAAATGAAGTCACTCTTTGGGGCCATGCATTAATTATATTATATGTATATATATTCAACCACTCTTTGGGGGCATTTCATTACATTTCTCTCTATACCCAGCCTTATAGAGGACTCGGTTGTACCCGGCCTCAGAAGGTCTCGACTGTACCCGGCCTTAACAGGACTCGGCGTACTCGACCGTAAGAGGACTCAGTAGCCTCATATCACACATCACTCCATACCCGGCATCATTGAGGACTCAGTCATACCCGATCTTAGGAGGTCTCGATTGTACCCGGTATCAACATAACTCGGCGTAACCGACCCCAAGAGGACTTGGTTATCTCATATCATTGTACCCGGCCACATAAGGGCTCGGTTATATCTCAAATCATGCTTCATCATACCCAACTAATTTGTGGTTGTACAATAGGTGTCATACTCGGCCGACAACACTATTGAGAAAGAGAAGACCATAGAACGAATCAATCTCATAACACAGAAATCCTTGATGGAGGGAGAAATGCTCATACCAAGAAGAAAGCTGACCTTATTGAAGAACTAGCTACACTCCTATGGTGGCTAACTCCGCCTCCAACGAATCTCCAAAATCAACACAACAAAGCAATGAATATTATAGTGATGGTTAAAGCTTCCTCAAGCTCAATCTACTAGATTTACCTTCGATTTTGCCTTAGACCGTTTGGGAAATTCTAATAGGGGGTTTGAAAGCGTTTGAGTGAACTTAGAGTGCGTGAAGTGATACTTCCTAAAAAAAATGCAAGAGAAAGAGCTATTCTACCTTTTATACCATATCCAGCTTAGGAAATTCCGCCGCCTCACATGCAAAATGGGTCGGCACGCATTGGTTGTCGTGCCCGATGGGACAACTGGCGAAACCTGGTCGCATGCAGTTGGCTCTTCTGCCCGGTGACGCATAGCCATCTGATTGGTTGCACTTAAACCTCATAGATCCTCTAACTTCATATGTGGGGCGTACGAAAAATTGTGTTGAGAAGAGTAACATTGAGTGCTCTGATAACCCATTGTTTTGATTTTAGTTTAAAATTTGTCATATTAGTTGTAACGAAGTTTTACTCTCATCTTTCGTGAAGGAACTGAAAAAAAAAATCTCCAATTTGCCGCAACTCTATGTTGTCATGTAAATAAAAGATCATAGATTTCGAAAACATGAAATTGCAACACTTGTAGATGGCTTTGTAGTCTACTGACTACTGGTAAGTGGTCACACTGCCGATGATCTTACGTGTGAATTGTTGCACGCTTGATTAGAGAAATTAGCAAAACCTTTGGGAGTTATGTCTCAGTCCGCATCTGTCAAGCAAAATATGCGATAAGTCATGGGAAAAAAAGAGAAGGGGAAAGAATTGAAGTCAGACACATGATTTTACAAAATGAAACTTAGCGCAAGCAGCAAGTTTAAAGGCAGCAAATCTCGACTAAAATTTCAAGCTTGTGACAAGTGAGAAAACTTTATATAGCATGAAGGAAAGAAGAAAACATATAAGAGACAGAAAAAACGAACTATATTTAAGGATAAACTTCATTAAGGCTCTGATTAACGTTACATCTGAAATCCAACTCAAAATTGCCGCTTTCCTCATTGTGATGATGTCTCAGAAATTTGCAAATAAAGGGCATGGAAAACATCTAATCACAATGCTGAATTCAAGCCACTTTGGCAAACTCCAATAATCTAGGAATCAGAAACCTAGCAGTGTCAAGAAATATTCATCTAAATGAACCAAAAAGACCAGATGGTGATTATTTGCTAATGTCCAGATGAAGTGATTTTGTTTCCTCAAAAAGTTGGAGCTTAGAGAAAATAGATCCCCCAGACTGCTCCATCGCGCTCATATGCTGTTATGTTAAGATAGATGAATCGGCCAAAAGCTGATATCAGATTAATGAACACAGTATCTAATAACCAATAACATATCTCGTTTGGAGATCCCAGTACTGCCTCGATTGCTTCACTGATTCAGCTCGTTCAGAAGCATGTCTTTGCTTCCAATACTGCTTATATCTGAAAATTCAAACAATCGTCACACACATTATAAGCTAAGAATTTAAAAACGTAATCCCCTTTTGTAAAAGTTGAGTATGAATAGGAATAAGAAAATGAACCATCCCTGTTGATAAGGAAAAAATATATACTCCATTACTCTATGTTACAGACCTTTTCTTCAGAAGCAAATCTAATTCCATCATATGCACAGCATTAGCATAAGTTCCAACCTGCAACAGTAAAATAGGAGGACATGCTGATTAATTCATTCCTCAGGAGCCGATAGCCACTTACTATTCTGCTCTAGCTTTGAGTGCACCTCTCATTTCCCACTTAAATTGTTCTTTAGTGTTCAACGTGGAATGATTTCTTTAATGTCTCGGAAGAGCTACACTCCTGCGTACTGTTTAAGCAATTATTTCTTTCTGCTATATTGGTATAAGATGGCTCTTGAATAAACCTTTTTGACAACGCTTCAGATTTCTCCACTTCTAGCAGACAACATAAAAGTACTTTTATTTTTGGTAAGGTTTGATTCCATTTTCCATTGAAAATGTTCTACCACAGAAAAATCTTAATTTTTTTGTTTTTGGGTTTTAGACAGAGAGGTCGGCAGCATGTGACAAAGGACGGAGGAGGATATGCTGGAAGTGGTTATGATTGGAATAATCTCTCAATAGGACGAAACGTTATTGTACAGTGGAGTGGTAAAAGGAATATCTACCTCGTTCTTCTGGAAATACATTTTAAATTAGCATGCGAAACTGAGACCATCTTGAGAGGTTTTTGCAAAGAGATTCTCATGGTTCTTTTCCAAACTGAAAGATATGCTTGCCCTCAGAATCAACTTAGCAAGATAGAAAATATCAAAGAGAAATTCTACTTCAGCATATCTTTCGATATTCATACAGGGAGGTTAACTGAAAACTGATTTTCAAAAATCAAATTGAGCTTCACTATGAAGAATACCAGAATCTTAAGTGGGCTAAACCAGAAATTCCCAGTGGTATTTGTGGGGTCCATAACTCACCTGCTAAAAAAGGAAAATGTGGTAAAGTTGGAGAAGACAAAATAGGAGGCTGGAAAATTTGCAAAAGTTTGGGCGGCTGGATTTTGTAAATTTTGAACCAATCAGATTGGTTGGGTAGGTGAAAATTGTGCCTATAAAAGGAGCTATTCATTCCTCATTGAAGACGCTCCAAAAAAACGAGAGAAGTTAAGCAGAAAGCAAAGCAATGAGAGTAATCCACAGATTGTTGTCTGTGAGATAAATAGTGAGTGGTAGTAATATTATAGTGGGATGTCTTTAAATAAAGAGTGTTATTTCTTTCAAAATTGTAGTGGTCTCTTGACACTACCAAGTTGTAATATTATAGTGGTTATATTGTTCCGCTCGGGTATTGTATTTTACCCCATTAAAAGAGTTGGTGTCGTTGTTACTCTCTTGTGTTATTATTATTTGTCGTGGATATTATTCTTGGGCGGGATTGTTATTTTTTCCCAACAACGTGGTATCAGAGTCATGGCAAATAATGGTCTGCTATCTTTTCAGTACCCCATCTCACAAAAGATAATTATGAGAAATGGTGTCTACGTATGAAAGTCATTCTTGGCTCTCAGGATGTATGGGAAATCGTAGACAGAGGGTATGCAAAACCCGATAATGAGGAACCTCTGCCTCAAAATGAAAAAGAGGTCTTGGCAAAGACAAGGAAGAAGGATCAACAAGCCCTCACGCTCATTCACCAATGTTTGGATGATGCCATGTTTTAGAAGGTGGCTGATGCTACCACCTTAAAGGAAGCTTGGAGGATTTTACAAAATTCTCTTCAAGGAGTTACAAGGTGAGGAAGGTAAAACTTCAAACTCTAAGGGCTGATTTTGAAGCTTTAAAAATGAAAGAATCCGAATGCATCTCGGATTATTTTTCAAAAGTGAAGGTTGTTGTAAATCAACTAAGAAGATACGGGGAGGACATAGAAGATGTCCGTGTGGTAGAAAAGACCCTTCGCACTTTAACACCTAAATTTGATTTTGTGGTGTGTGCTATTGAAGAGTCAAAAGATTTAGACTCTATGACGGTGGAGCAATTTGAGGGTTCTTTATAGGCCCACGAAGAAAATATCAAAAGGAGACAAGAAGTGTCATTGGAACAACTTCTTAAAACTCAGGCATCCTTCAAGGATTATGGAGGTGAAACAAGCTATCGAGGAAACGGACGAGGATGAGGCCGTGGCGATCATGGAGGAGGAAGAAGTAATGGTAACAACTTCAACAATGAAGTTAAAATCCACCAAACATTCAGAGGTCGTGGTCGTAGATATAAAGGAGGAAGAGGACGTGGCTACTACCAAGAAAATAATGGACAAAGGTATGACAAATCAAAATTTGAGTGTTATAATTGTCATAAATTTGGCCATTACTCTTGGGAATGTCGTAGCAATATTGAAGACAAAGCTAACCTTGTTGATAACAAGAAAGAAGAAGATGAGTCAACATTGTTGATGGCACTCAAGGAAGAAGACAGAGATGATTGCAGCTCGTGGTATTTGGATAATGGAGCAAGCAATCATATGTGTGGATGCAAAGAGAAGTTTGTGGAGATCAATAAAACGGTGAGAAGTAATATGTCCTTTGGAGATACCTCAAAGGTTCAAATCGAAGGGATAGGTACGATTCTGATCTCCTGTAAAGATGGTAGTCACAAGCTAATTCAAGATGTTTATTATGTGCCAAAATTAAAAAGTAATATTTTGAGTTTGGGCCAACTTCTTGAAAAGGAATATGACATCCACATGAAAAATATGCATCTTTGGCTTAGAGATTCAAGTGGAATTCTAATTGCTAAAGTGCATATGGCAAAGAATAGATTATTTTCTCTGGATCATAAAACAATTGATGCAAAGTGTTTGAAGGCTAATATACAAGATGAATCATGGTGTTGGCACATGCGATTTGGGCACTTGAATTTTGAAGCACTCAAATCAATAGGAGAAAAGAACATGGTGCATGGGATACCATCAATCAACCATCCTAATCAATTGTGTGAAGCTTGTCTTCTTGGAAAACATGCAAGGAGGAGTTTTCCAAAGGAGGCCATGTCAAGATCAACCAAGCCGCTCCAGCTTGTTCATACTGATGTGTGTGGACCAATCAATCCACCCTCCTTTGGTAAAAGTAAATACTTTCTACTTTTCATTGATGACTTTAGTAGAAAGACTTGGGTTTATTTCTTAAGCCAAAAATCTGAAGCTTTTGCTACTTTTAAAAATTTCAAAGTACTTGTGGAGAAAGAAAGTGGCTATGAAATTAAAGCTTTAAGGTCCGATAGAGGAGGCGAATTCACTTCAAAAGATTTTAATGACTTCTGTCAGTCTCATGGAATTCGTCGCCCTCTAACGGTACCTTATTCACCCCAACAAAATGGAGTTGCTGAGAGAGAATCGAACGATTCTTAATATGGCTAGATGTATGTTGAAAGCTAAAAGTATGCCCAAGGAATTTTGGGCCGAAGCTGTTTCTTGTGCAGTTTATTTGAACAACAGGTCCCCAACAAGGAATATTAGAGATCAAACCCCTCAAGAAGCATGGAGTGGAAGAAAGCCAAGTGTAAAGCACTTGAGAATCTTTGGAAGCATAGCCTATGCTCATGTGCCACATCAAGGGGAGCAAAGCTTGACGATCGAAATGTCAAGCATGTGTTTGTTGGCTATGATACGAGTTCAAAAGGCTACAAGTTATACAACCCAAGCAGTGGCAAGGTGGTGGTAAGTCGCGATGTTGAATTTGTCTCGTGAGTTCGAGATGACGGACGTAGGGCTCATGTCATACTACTTGGGCCTAGAAGTGAAGCAGATGAAGGATAGAATTTTTATCTCTCAAGAAAGCTATACAAAAGAGATATTGAAGAAGTTCAACATGCTCGATTGCAACCCCGTGAACACACCGATGGAAAGTGGGACAAAATTGTCCAAGTTTGATGAAGGCGAAAAAGTGGATCCCACATTTTTCAAAAGTCTTGTGGAAGTTTGAGGTACTTGAATTGTACCAGGCCAGATATACTCTTTGCAGTTGGAGTAGTAAGCCGGTTCATGGAAGCTCCTACCTCCACTCACTTGAAGATCACTAGAAGAATTCTTCGTTACCTAAAAGGTACGATCGACTTTGGGTTATTTTATTCTTCTTTTAATGATTTCAACCTTGTGGGATATTGTGATAGTGATTATGCGGGAGATATTGATGATAGAAAAAGTACAATTGATTTTGTATTTTTCTTGGGTGATTCTGTTATTTCTTGGAGCTCAAAGAAACAGTCCATAATTACTCTCTCGACTTGTGAAGCGGAATATATATCAGCAATATCATGTATCTGTCATGCTATTTGGCTAAGAAGATTATTGAAGGAGCTCAATTTGCCACAAATTGAGGCTATAGAGATTTGTATTGATAAAAAATCTACACAGGCACTTGCCAAGAATCCGGTGTATCACGATCGAAGCAAGCATATAGATACAAGATATCACTTCATCAGAGAGTACATTGCCAAGAAGGAAGTCGAGCTCAAATATGTGAAGTCTCATGATCAAGTTGCAGACATTTTTACAAAGCCTCTCAAGTTTGAAGATTTTCAGAGATTGAGAACAAGACTTGGATTGAAGAAAAAAAATCAAAATTAAGGGAGAGATTTGTGGGGTCCATCCCTCACCTACTAAATAAAGAAAAATGTGGTAAAGTTGGAGAAGACAAAATAGGAGGCTGAAAAATTTGCAAAAGTTTGGGCAGCTGGACTTTGTAAATTTTGAACCAATCAGATTGGTTGGGTAGGTGAAAATTGTGCCTATAAAAGGAGCTATTCGCTCCTCATTGAAGATACTCCAAAAAAACGAGATAAGCTAAGCAGAAAGCAAAGCAATGAGAGTAGTCCACAGATTGTTGTCTGTGAGATAAATAGTGAGTGGTAGTAATATTATAGTGAGGTGTCTTTAAATAAAGAGTGTTATTTCTTTAAAAATTGTAGTAGTCTCTTGACACTACCAAGTTGTAATATTATAGTAGTTATATTGCTCCGCTCGGGTATTGTATTTTACCCCAATAAAAGAGTTGGTGTCGTTGTTACTCTCTTGTGTTATTATTATTAGCCGTGGATATTATTCCTGGGCAGGATTATTATTTTTTCCCGACAGTATTTTGCATTCGCCAAATCCGTATCTTGGTTCATGTTTTTCTCTTTCTGCATTTGCTAGATTCCGGAGTTTGTTACAAAAGATGCCATATATATATATATACACACACACATATACATACATGCATAGTTAGTGTTGCATTCTACAATTAAGTAATGATGCTACTGTGCAATATATGCCCTCAAAGTGACAGGAAAAACTACTGAGAAACAAGATTGTACAATAGTGCAAAGAAAAGGTTACCTCTCTGCAAACTGGACATTTTGACTCCTTACTTGCAGCCTTAATACCTTGGAAAATCATCACAGAAGCTGCAGAGCAAGCACAAGATTTGCAGAAAAGATGCCCACAGCCTAAAGCGTATGGATTGAAGACCATATCCTAGAATTCATGAACAAGTGAGTGATATCATGCCAAGGAAAGGATACAAATATCATGGTTTTATCAAGTGAATTGCTTACCAAGCAGATTGGACAAGTCAGATCGTACTCTAGTTTTACAGAATCTGGAAACATCAAAGTCATAATAGGCTCTGTATCACTGAGATTGCAAGAAAATTGACTGAAAAGCTCATTAGACTTCCCACCATTTGATTCATTGAAATTCAAATATAAAGCCCCTAGTTCAATCAACCATGGTGATTGTAGAATCTCTAGGCGTTCAGCACGCATCTTCGATTTAAAGTTCCTCCCATTCACCGAGCAATGAACCTGCATAGAGATGTGCCCGTTTAAAAAGAAAAGAATAAAGTGAAAAAAGGTTTCACATCAAACTGCTGCTCAAGAAAAACATGACACATGAAACTGTCACTTACTTTATCATATTTCTTAAGGATCTTTTGCATAGCAATAGCATTCATCATTGCATATTCAATTAATATTTGGCACTCTTGCATCATGGCTTGCTGATCATTCTTGAAACATTGACGCAAGGTTACCAGGTACTTTTGCATACCGGGAGCAGTATGAAGTTGGAGAAGTCTTCTCACTCTAGAACTGAAGCAACCAGCAATATCAGAAGCCTCCTTCTTCAATTCAGAAAAGAACTTCTGATCACACACTAGAAGAATTCAAAAGTTCATAGTTAAAGGCTGTTGCAGAGGAGAATCAAATGAAGCATGTTAAATGTAAAAGGTATCCAAAAATTTAAAAGGAAAGTATATAGATCCCGCAAAACTAGCGAAAAGAAATGCTATCTTAAGGTATAAACTAAAATGAATGAAAAAGAATCTGCAAAATGTAATGAAAATAGAAGAAAAAGAAAATTTGAGTCCAAAATACTCATTACTAACTGCAACAAGATCCTATTTGTGGATATACCAATGCAGCAAATGCTCTTACAATGCTCACTGCTGAATACACACAATACTACCTGTTATAACTTGTACATTGACAGCGAAAAAGATATGAATGCTTTCTAAAAAATAATTTAGATAATAATGCTTTCTAAAAAATGATTTTAATTCCTGAAGATGCACAAGTGGCACTCATGATAGTGGAGGCTTCCATCTTAACATCAAGAGTTTGGAGTGTTTCAAAAGAGCTTGGAAGGAAGACATAAGATTTACAATATGCTCAAATGGATGTTTGAAGGAAGAAAGTCAAGGCTCAGAGCGAGAAGAAACCAAAAAGAAGACTAATTTTGGTCCAAGCTTATTTAACGCCTAGTTTAGGGGATATTTTAGTAATTCCTAAGAATAAATTGTTCGTCAGGCTTTCATTTTCCAAGATAGTTTTTGGATATTGGTGAAGGTTACCCCTCTCACAGGCATTCTCAAAGTCCAGTTTGAATAAAACAGTTGAATCATCTGTGCTCCTAATATTATCCGCCAATTCATTATCAACCATGACGCATCAGGTTTCTGCCTGCATAACACAAAATCTGTCTGAACCCAATGTCGTAATACCCTCTAGTATCAAACACAATCTAAAAGGCAACACCTGGGTCGCAATCTTTAAGATGCTAATAACAAGGTTGGTAGGTCTTATCATTATTCTTATGGAAATTGAGTTACCGCTGAAAAGGCCAGATCAAAGTAGAGGTGATAAATCTTTCCTGACACTCACAAAAACAACAACTACCCCTCAGTGGCAAACAAATTGGGGTCGACTATATGAATCCTCACTGACCATGTTTTCCCTTCATCTCAGACCAAAACACTATACAAAGTAAAATAAAAATAAAAATTACTAAAGGTTCTCTATATTACCTACCAACATAAGAATCTCTAATAGCGCGAAAAACTCCTATGAAGTATATGACCTAAAGTAAATGAATTAATATGACTAAAACATATTCCCGACTAATTTCGCCTATATACATCTTCTCTTCCTTATCGTGTCCTTTCTTTCGCTAAGTCAGCATTGATTCCAAGAGATTACAGGTCTTTCGAGACAATTTCTTCTCAAAATAGTCATTTAAGATCTAACTGGCAACATCCCTAACAGCCTCAAGAAAAGCCACGATAAAACCCGCAAAAGTGTAGGGCCATATCTACAGTTATACACAAAAATGCACCTAACTTATTCCTTCTCTCAAGACCTTTAGAGGACGTTGCAATTATCCTAAGTATAGACTATAGAGCTCAACGATGGGTCTATTCTCATGAGATAGACTTCATATTAGGTATTGCTATATATGACTACTTGCCTAATTTTAATGGGAAGTTCTGCTTTATCTAATCTATAGATTACAACTATATGATTGTCCTTCTGCTTTTTCTACGTAGGGCCTCACTCGATGCACACAGATACTTTGTACAAAGAGAATATTCTCCACTAGCCATAATCTTAAGTTGGCCAAGTTAAGCTAGTATTGGTTGAGCTATCAGCTGCAATTTCATACTTCACATAAAAATTGCCTCTGGTTTCCTCCTTTTGGAGGTATCGAATGTGTAATTTTTATATCTTGTTCCTATCATTTCCTTTCTCTTTTTCACTATCGTACATAACTCAAAAATACTGCCCCTGTTTATACTTTCCAACATATAAAAGAAAACAATCTGCCGCCCATGAATTTCTCCCTAAATTTTGTACGAAGTAAAGGTTCCAGATTTTTATTTTGAAACACCTCGTATAGCATGTGTTGAAATAGATGGAGCTGTTAAACATGAGTGCAAAGGTTCAGCCAACTTAACACCTCCTAAGTTCAATGTAACCAGTTCACGGCTACAAAATTATAGTCAAATATGTGAGATTAGACATTTCTGAAGCTTTATGAATCATCCTTGATCATATCGCTCCATTTAACCTCATCTCAGGCAAATATCCAATTTATTATATATTCTCACCATACGGAATACCGGAATGGGTAAACCATAAAAGCAAATTCGGAAGCTTACTAGGTATAACTCCTATATTAATGCAAGTGCTTTTTGATCCACAAAAGACATCCTCCAACCCCCAAAGTCCCTGAATATAAAATTTACCCTCAAATTAAAAAGGGGAGGAAAAAGGACAATACGTACATTGGCAAGACTCGAATTGGCAATTCGAAGTTTCATGATCATCTTCTTCTCCATTAATAGAATTGGATTCCTTTAGAGCGGAAGCCCTACAAGCTCTGCAACTCTTGAGAACCTTCTTCAGCCTTTTGTATTCAACATGCGGCGAATATTTGTCCGAAACTTTCCCTTGATCGCCCTGCAGATATTCCATAAAAGTTTCTCCAAACTTCATGCTTAAATTAAATCCTTAACAATATCTTCTTCTTATTCTTCTCAGACCCAACCCGATTAATTCAGAAATTTCCAATTCCACACAAATTGAAGATCATGAATATCTTTGTTGTGGATTGGTAAATAAATAGGGGGTGGGGTTATGGTAATCTGAGAATCTTTTCTTTGGTTTCAAATATTGGCGTGTAGCCGCGGGCAAGCTTAGCTCGTTATTCGTTAAATTTAGGTCTTTATGTATAGCAGGGAAACCAAGAAACAGCTTGTTGCATGTCGTGCACGCGGTGGCAAATATCACAAGTCATGCATGTGTTTTTATTTCTGTTACTTTTACTTTTTTGGAGAAATTAAGGAAATGTTCTTGCAGTCAAAATAATAACTCGAGAAGATTTATTTTAGAAAAATATCATAATTCATACTTATTTAGATAAAAGTATTTATAAAATTTCAGCACATATATACACTGCATACCTTTGAATTATTCAATTTCACATGTTTTGTATCTTAATAGTATTATATAATAGTGTAATTTTACTATTTATTTAATTATATATAATTGTATAACCCAAAATTATACAACATACAGAGCAAATACATGAGCAATTTGCGCAAAATACCCATTGAGCTTAAAATAATTACACTTCTCAACCCATTTAAAAACTATTTATGATATATATATCTATCCATTTAAAACTAATTACCTAACCTAGCGTAGCTTGATTTGGCTTGGTTCGGCTTGGCTCGGCTTGGCTTGGATAAAAATAAATGGGTAGGGAGAAAACTTTATGGGAAGGAATGGGTGTATACGGTGGAAATCAGGGCTACCCGATTTCGTTCTTCGATGGAAAAAGTGATACCACGTCGGGAGGCCAGGACGTCGAGCTCGGGGTCGAAGCTCCTTTCCAATATCGAGGTCGAGGTCGATATCATTTGACGAGGTTGGAAGAAGGCCTACTTTGAGATAATACTGTTATGATTTAGTAACAGAAATAGCGAGATACCCGTAACAACCTGAAGATCACTACGTAAATTTCGGAACGGGTTGGTCCTTAGCGGTTAGACAGCTGCCCAATATGATTTCCTACTATAATTAGAAGTGTACCTTATTTAGGACTCCCCTATTATATAAAGGGGAGTCCATTCATTTGTAACAGACGGTTCATTGATAAGAAATATATGTTCATCACTTTCTTGCTTACTGTTCATCACAGTTGTCTTATAATTTGCTATCCCGCCCCGAGACTGTCATAGGTCAAGGTCGAGATTTAGCTTGTGTACTGGTTTGACTTATTTCATTCTCCAATTTATCTATTTAATTCCTTATTTATCAATTGGTATTGGATTAAATCAATTAGTAGAGATGTTTCAGTTCTATTTGAGTTGGCCGTGAAAGTTTGACGTAAGTGTTTGGTCTAACCTTAGCTTGAGGGAATAAGTATTGTGCTTTATTTGCTATGTGCTAGTGTAGTGTACGACGTATAGGTGTGGTGATGAGTACCTATACGTCGTTGTCAAGCATGTCCGTGAGTCTTAAATTGTAATCGTTGGGTTTCTTAATAAGTACTACAAATGTCTAAGTTGTTGATTCTCCGTGTTGGGCAAGAATTATGATTATTCTCATGGTAATTGTTTACGATTGAGTATTGGTTCCAGTTGAGGTTTCATTTGTGAAGTTAAATGTTGGTACAAGTTTGGTTATAGATGATTCCCTTGTCGGGACCTATTTAATTCTTATTGTTGGTTTCCTTGTCGGGATGTATTTATTCTCATTGTTGATTCCCTTGCCAGGATATTGTTGTTCCTTATTGTTCCCTTGCTGGATTCTTTTGTGATTGGTGTTGAATTGTATATTGGGATCGGGTTGCATGCCGCAACAATATTATATGGGATCGGGTTGCATGCCGCAACATGGAGTAATAAGGGAGGACAGGAGGGGTCGAGTTGCACGCCGCAACAGTGAGATATGATTGGATTGGGTTGCATGCCGCAACAGTGATATATGATTGGATCGGGTTGCACGCCGCAACAGTGTTATATGATTTGGATCGAGTTGCGTGCCGCAACAATAAAGAATAATAGTGGATATTGATTTGTTACTGTTTCCTTATTATTACTAATGCGAACTTTAAAATGTTCTTTATGCTTTTCTCCTGAGTTACTGTTGGTAATTGATATTCCCCCATAGCATGTTCCCCTTCCCATCTTTAACTGCTAGTTCCCGTTATTATTACTTGTCGTATATGATTTAACTCTACAGGTTTATTTGGTAGTCTTGTCCTATCCTAGTCACTACTTCGCCGAGGTTAGGCTCGACACTTACCAGCACATGGGGTCGATTGTGCTAATACTACACTCTGCACTATGTACAGATCTCGGTACCGGACCTTTTGGACCTTAGAGTGGTTGCTGCCTTCAGTGCAGTGGAGACCTGAGGTAGTCCTGCAGACGTCCGCAGGCCTTGGCGTCCCCTTCTATCTTTTATATTATGTTTTCAATGACTTCAGAGTTGTATCTTTCTTTTTAGACAACTGTTTGTAGTATTCGTAGATGGTCCGTGATATTATGATACCAGTTCTGGATAGAGATGTGTTTTGCATTTTTCGTATTAGTATTTGACTAAGTTATCAAATTTCGTCTTCCGCATTTCTTTAATTATTATTATTATTTCGCTGTTGATCGCATGTTGATTTAAAATTGTTAAAAGGTTAAGAAAAAGGGTAATAAGATATATAATACTTGGTTTGCCTAGCTTTCATGAGTATGTGTCATCACGACTCCCAAGAGTGGGAAGTCCGGGTCGTGACACTACCCGAACGAAAGGTATACCTGGGAACAGGGTTAACCCCCGAACTTAGGAGAAAACTTATTCGATTTCTTATTGATAACATAGATTGTTTTGTTTGGTACCATTTAGACATGATAGGGATCCCATCGGAGATAACAACATATCGGCTAAGCCTTGACCTCAGGTTCAAACCGGTGAAACAGAATAGAAGGCCTTAGTCCGAAGTAAATCATGCATTCACAAAGGACGAGGTAACTAAACTTCTCATAATAGGGTCCAGGGACAGGACTTATCCCGAAAGAGAGGTCTTTCTTTATGGTTATGAAATCGTTTTGATTGAAAAGCAAGGGACTTCTTCTTTGCAAAAGGGCAGGTGGGATGGATTTCGACCTTTCTTTTTTAGGTCTCAGGCTAGGTTTTGACTTATATGTCGCTTAGGCTTAGCTCATCAAACAATTGAGGTCCCATAAAAAATGGAGCTTACCAGTTTATAGAATTGAGAAATAGATGTCCTACCGGGGATATCACAACTATTCTACCTGGCGGGGCTGCCCATGTGACTCGTGATGGGCGTCGGGAGGTGAAATATCCAGAATGGTTAGCTAATGTAGTCGTAGTCCCTAAGAAAGGGAACAAACTTAGAATGTGTGTAGATTACAAGGATTTGAACAAGACATGCCCTGAAGACTCTTTTCCACTGCCTAACATTGATCGCATGATCGATGCCACGGCTGGCCACGAGATCCTTACCTTTCTCGTTGCCTATTCCAGGTACAATCAAATTTAGATGAACCCGGGAGACCAGGGAAAGACCTCATTTATCACCAAGTATGGAACATATTATTATTATGTAATACCCTTCGGGCTAAAAAATGTAGGAGCTACTTACCAACGTATAGTAAATAAGATGTTCGAAGAACAAATAGGTAAGTCAATGGAAGTTTATATTGATAACATGCTAGTTAACTCCCTGCGCGCAGAGGACCATTTGGCTTATTTGCAGGAAACGTTCGAGATTTTGAGGAAATATAACATAAAACTCAACCCCGAGAAATGTGCTTTCAGAGTCGGTTCGAGCAAATTCCAAGGCTTCATGGTATATAATCGGGGGATCGAGATCAACCCCGATAAAATCAAGGCCATCGAAGACATCACCATCATGGACAATATAAAAACCATGCAGAGGCTGACTGGACGGATAGCTACTTTAGGCCGATTTATCTCGAGGTCATCGGATCGAAGCCACAGATTCTTCTATTTACTAAAAAAGAAGAACGATTTCACCTGGACCCAGGAGTGCCAACAAGTATTAGAGGGATTAAAGCAATATTTATCGAGCCCACCACTGCTCCACATTCCGAAGGCAGATGAGAAACTTTACTTATACTTGGCGGTATCAAAAATCGCGGTAAGTAGTGTCCTAGTTCGAGAATACCAAGGTACACAATTTCCCGTTTACTATGTAAGCCGAACCTTAGGAGAAGTAGAAATTGGATATCCACACTTAGAGAAATTATCACTTGCACATATAAGCGCTTCTAGAAAGTTAAAATCATACTTTCAATGTCACCATATATGTGTGTTAACCACTTACCCACTTCGTAATATATTGCACAAGCCCAAAATTTCGGGTCGATTGGCCAAATGGGCCGTTGAACTCAGTGGGTACGATATTGAGTATCAACCCCGTACGGCCATCAAGTTTCAAAATTTAGCAAACTTCGTGGCCGATTTAACGCCAATCCTCATGCCCGAAGTTGAAAAGGAACTCTTGTTAAAATCGGGCACATCGTCGGGGGTATGGACCCTTTTCACTGATAGTGCTTCTAATGTGAAGGGGTCCGGGCTAGGCATCGTTTTGAAACCACCCATAGGTAGCACTATTAGGCAGTCTAAAAAAACTTCTAGGTTGACTAACAATGAGTCCGAGTATGAGGCCATGATTGCAGGTCTCGAGCTAGCTAAAAGCTTGGGGGAAGAAGTCATTGAAGCCAAGTATGACTCTTTATTGATGGTGAACCAAGTAAATAAAAGCTTCAAAGTCCGAAAGGATAGAATGCAAAGGTATTTGGACAAGCTACAGGTAACTTTGCATCGCATCAAGGAGTGGACTTTAAACCATGCACCTCGAGAACAAAACGGTAAGGCCGATGCACTTGCAAATTTTGGGTCATCAGTCGAGGAAGACGAGATCAGCCCGGGGACTATCGTCCAACTATCGAGATCTGTAATAGAGGAAGGTCATGCCGAAATAAACTCTACAAGCTTGACCCGGGATTGGAGGAATAAATTTATCGAATATTTGAAGAATGGAAAGCTCCCCTTGGACCCTAAAGAATCGAGGGCCCTTCAGACCAAAGCTGCTCAATTCACATTAGATGAAGATGGAGCATTATACAGAAGGACATTCGACAGACCATTGACGGTATGTCTAGGGCCGGGGGACACCGATTATGTTTTACGAGAGGTCCATGAAGGCACTTGTGGGAACCACTCCGGCGTTGAATCTTTGATTCATAAAATCATCAGAGCAGGGTACTACTGGGATAGCATGGAAAAAGACACTAAAGAGTTTGTTTGAAAATGTGATAAATGTCAAATGTTTGCACCGATGATCCAACAGCCCGGAGAGCAACTTCATTCAGTCCTATCCCCATGGACATTCATGAAATGGGGGAGGGATATCGTTGGCCCTCTACCAACGGCCCCAGGTAAAGCTAAATTCATTTTGTTTATGACTTACTACTTTTCTAAATGGGTTGAAGCACAGGCCTTCGAGAAGGTCAGAGAAAAAGAAGTTATAGACTTCATCTGGGACTATATCATGTGTCGATTAGGGATACCTGCCGAAATTGTATGCAACAACGGAAAGCAATTCATCGGCAGTAAGGCAACAGAGTTCCTCGAAGAATACAAAATAAAGAGGATCTCATCGACGTTGTATCACCCAAGCGGAAACGGACAGGCCGAATCGACGAACAAGACTATCATTCAAAACTTAAAGAAAAGGTTGAACGATGCTAAGGGGAAATGGAGAGAAGTTCTACCCGAAGTCCTTTGGGCATATCGAATGACATCGAAGTCCAGCACAGGGGCAACCCCGTTCTCCTTAGTATATGGCCCCGAGGTCTTAATTCTAGTCGAGGTCGGGGAACCTAGTGCCAGATTTCGACATGCAATGGAAGAATCAAATCATGAGGCTGTGAATAATAGCCTCAAACTATTGGATGAAAAATGAGAAGCTGCGCTTCTTCGGATGGCTGCACAGAAGCAAAGAATCAAGAGATATTACAATAGAAGAGCCAACCTTCGCCACTTCAGAATCAGGGACTTAGTTCTAAGGAATGTCACCCTCAATACTTGAGACCCAAACGAAAGGAAACTAGGCCCAAATTGGGAAGGACCATATCGAGTCCTCGGTATCATCAGAAAGGGATCTTACAAACTTGGCACAATGGAGGGCGAACAATTGCCAAACAATTGGAATTATCACTACTCAAACGATATTATTGTTAAGGTATGGCTTTCTCCCTTTTCCATTTGTATTTGATACTAACTTATTGCAGGTGTTCAATCGAACACGTCAAGAAAATTCTTCAAAATGAAAACCTTAGGTTTTAAAGCACGCGTTTCACTCTTTTTCCCTTAGATTGGTTTTTTCCCAAATGGGTTTTTCCGGCGAGGTTTTTAGCGAGGCAACAATTATGTGCTACCTGAGGAAAATTAAACAGTATCCAAGTCTTATTTTCAATCAACCTTGAATACCGGGGGGCATCATCCTTGAGGGTTATATTTTCGAGAAAAATACGTCATGCCAAACGGTCGAATGAACCGTGTCCATATAGATTAGTCGAGCCCCGATGGCAAAACATGTACACATGTATGAATTATTCAAAGAAGCATTCTTTCTATATCAAACACTTTGTGTCTCAAAGAAAATTTGTTATTATACGAGCTTCATACTTATGATGTTGTGAAAAATTGCTCAAGGGCCAAGCGTAAATATACCTCGAACACCCGGGAACTGTCATTGACAGTCAACATATTCGAGTTATCCAAATTTGAAGAGGCTCCCCTCGATCTATAGGCTAAGTCAATCTTTCTCGGGAACTAACACCTCGAACAAGTTCGAAGTGTTATTGGGGAATAAGCCCAAGAGGCATACCCAAAGGCTATGGCCAAATTAATGCGGCTCAGAGACGTCCGAACCCCACAATCAAAATAGGCCTTCGAGTTCTTTGAAAAGCCGGTTAAAAAAGGATACCCTCGACAAATAATAAAAGGGCTTCGATAAAATCAACCCTTAAAAAACCTTAAGAGGTATCAAAATTATCTTAACACAAACATGCTAAGGCACAAAAAATATAAGGGTTTCAATCGACATCGAACCCTTAAGAAAACCCAATGGGTAAAACATACATGCTAAGGCATAAAGAAATTTTCACTAAGTATTTTAAAGCCAAAAAGGGGAATAGTAGCCATCTTTTAGAGGCCATAATGGCCCAATCTAAAAGAGCCTAAGGTCAAATACACTTAGAGTTCGAGATCTTGTTCTCACTTAATCCAAACCCAAGGGTTCGATTATCCCGAGCCCAAATAAACAATAACTTGATTATGGCTTGGGGACTCACCATTATCCGACACAAACCCTTAAGGGTCTATGCCTCAAATTTCGAACCTTATTCGAACTCGACCATGGTAACTTCGAGGAAGCCACCCGAGACAAAGTCTTGAACGTTCAAAGCACAAGATTGTGCTAAAATTTTACAAGGGAAAAAATATATATATAAAGATCGAGAAGGCATTCAAGAGAAATTTTCTTTCATATATTTGAAAAAAGATATGTACAAGAGACCGACAGAGGTCTTACAAAAAGAAAAAGAAAAAAATCCTAACTATGCCCGGGGCTGGTTTCTCCCTCAAGAGCAGCTTCTCCTTCGGCCCCTCGTTATTGTCAGACCCGCCTTGGCGGCCTTCATCATCATCATCATCATCATCGTCGTCGTCGGAGGAGACGAGAAATCTGGCATCAGCTTCAAGCGCCTTAGCTTGAGTTATCTCTTCAGAGAGGTCGTAAACTCGAGCGTGGATTTCCTCGAGGGTCTCCCTCCGGGATTGACACTTGGCCAAATCATTGCTCCGTCTCTCTAGGTCGTAGGCCCCCCTTAGCTACATTTGAGCAGCCTCAGCATCGTCCAAGTATATGGCAATGGTTTTGTCAGCCACGATCTTCGTCTCCCCGACCTCTGCCTTGGCCTCAACAAGCTTGACCTCGAGCTCGTCGATCCTTTTGGACTGGGCCAAACTTTTATCTTTAGCTCCCCGAAGTTAGGCCTCAGCCTATGCCAGTTTGGCCAAAGTAGCCTCTTTCTCCGCAACAAGGCAGTCCATGTTCTCCTTCCATCGATCACAGTCAGCTTTAATTTGATCGACTTCCCCTCGGAGCAGCTTGATCCTTTCCAGCTTTTGCTGCAACTGAGATACTGAAGTGTTAGCCTCCATAGTTGGGTCGAGTAAACCGTACTCTTTCAAAATGATAGTTACCTACTTATCTAGCTCGGCCTCATCCTTACGAGCCTTAGACAAGTCTGCCCGGAGGTCCCTGAGATCCTCCTCCATTTGACCGCAAAGGAGTTTCAAAGCGTTCCTCTCCTCTGAGGTCTTCTGGAGCTCGGCCTCACATTGGCTCAGGTCGGCCCTAAACTTGGTGAAAGCCTACATAGAAAGAAAGATACAAGTTAGGGTAAAGGGAGAAGGAAAAGAAAATTGCAACAATAGGAATTAATACTTACTTAAGATAAAAGACGTTGAGTCTCTTCGAAAAGGGTAGATGCATCGTTGAGATCGGCGGCGGTATCAACCCTGGTAAAGCAATCCCGGAAGGGATCCTCTTCACTGGGGACTCCGCCTAAGTCAGGCATTTGCAGAGCCTGAGCCTCCCTTATGGCCTCCTTATAATAAGTCGGCATCGAGGGAGAGTGACCTATTGTCATGGCCCCAAGCAAATCACTCGGGGCGCTCTGTTCAGCCCTAGGGATCTCGGAACCTGCCCTTTCCGGTGTGCTTGTTGATGGCCGAGGAACAATCTCGACCTCGGGCGATTCAGGGGCTTTGCTCGCATCTTTATTTGAAACCTCATCATCACGAGGCAGGGTCTCCGGCTCGGAGGGCTTGGCAGCTTCAAGCGGCTTCCTGGCTCGATCTACCAGCACCGAGTCTTCACCCTCGTCTTCTTCTTCTTCATCTAGCTGGTGGAACGATTCTATATCCACTGGAATGAGACTTTTCCTGCGTTTTCGAGCTGGAGCCTTTTTATCTTGGGAGTCCTCGGTCTTTGAGACCTTTTTCCTCTTATTATCTTTCCCTGATTTTGGAATCGGGGACTCGGTCTTTTCCCCAAACGGGGCCGACCTCATTTTAGAGACATCTCCAATGCCTGCATGAAGGAGAATCAAGTATGAGTAAAGAGGCATCTTCGATAAAGAGGAAAGCGTCAAAAGCTTACAAGATGAATTTACCATGATGTTTAGCTTCCTATATGCCCCTCGCCAAGTCACGCCAGCAGCGCTCGGCATAAGAGAAAGTCGAGGCTAGTCTACGGACCCCGGTCTTAGTGGTCGGTGACCGCATGAGGCATCCAAGTGACCGCTACGAAATAGATGAAAGCATTACATAATGCAAAAAACGGAGTACGAAGGCTAATGGGTAAAAACTTCACTTATATTCGAGGTTCCACTTCTCCGGGAATGGCACTTTCTCCTATAGGATGATGTCGCAGGTCCTCAATCGCATGAACCAGCTCATCCAACCCCGATCTTTATCCTCATCCTTGCTAGCAAAAAAGGCCTTGGTCGCCTAGCGTTAGAGCTTGATCAACCCTCGAAAAAGCCGAGGTCGATATAATCGAATGAGATGGTTGAGGGTGAACTCCAACCCCTCGGCCTTGCTGTAAAAGAAACGGAGCATGATCACTATACGCCAGAACGAGGGGTAAATCTAGCCAAGAGTGACCTGGTACCTCTTGCAGAAATCAATGATGACTAGATCGATGGGACCCAGTGTGAAGGGGTAATTGTAGACACTTAGGAACACATCTACATAAGTGGTGATACTCTCCTTGGGAGCAGGGATCTGTACCACAACCTCGTCTCCCTAGCCACAATCCCTCCTTATAGCCTTGAGGTGTTTCTCCGTTATCGAACAAAAATATCTCGACATGTGCTCACATCGGCTAGGGATGGATGGGGGATTCTCGACTTTGAAGTCATTCTTTGTAACACAGGGGCTAGGAACAAACTCGTGAAGGGCCGACGCTTTATCACCGTCCTGTCGGGAAGAAGAGGAGGAAGCTTTCTCCTTTTGAGGAATTGTTTTGGAGGTTTTTGCCATTGGTTCAGGTTGGAGGAAGCAGAAAGAGGTGGAGTCTTATATTTTTTGGTGCTAAAAGGGTTGGATCAATAGGCAGAGAAAGAGAAGAGATGGAGAGAGGGAGAGATCAAGAAATTTGAAGGTGGAAGCAAAATATTTGATTCAAATAGAAACCCTGTATTTATAGGCGCACGGTGACAGTTCGTCGGCACTAGTGGCCGACCGCCACTGGCAAACATTTAATGTTTTGGATAAATGAACCGATGGGACGTTTCGGTCACCTCAAGTGCTTACGTCATGGGGATGACATCATCATCAGGGCCTCCAAAAATCGAGGTTCAAGTCGTTTCTTGTTATTTTATTCTAAGAAATGATGGGACTATCTGTATATGGTGGAAATCGGGACTACCCGATTTCGTTCTTCGATGGAAAAAGTGATACCACATCGGGAGGCCAGGACACCGAGATCGGGTCGAAGCTCCTTTCCAATATCGAGGTTGAGGTACATATCATTTTTTGAGGTCGGAAGAAGGCCTACTTCGAGATAATACCGTTATAATTTACTAAGAGAAAGAGCGAGATACCCATAATAGCCCAAAGATCACAGTGTAAATTTCGGAACGGGTTGGTCCTTGGCGGTTAGACAGTTGTCCAATATAATTTCCTACTATAATTAGAAGTGTAACTTATTTAGGATTCCCTATTATATAAAGGGGAGCTCATTCATCTCTAATGGACGGTTCATTGATAAGAAATATATGTTCATCACTTTCTTGCTTACTGTTCATCAGAGTTGTCTTATAATTTGCTATCCCACCTCGAGACTGTCATAGGTCAAGGTCGATATTTAGCTTGTGTACTGGTTTGACTTATTTCATTCTCCAATTTATCTGTTTAATTCCTTGTTTATCAATTGGTATTGGATTAAATCGCATATCTTTAAAATCACAATATAAGTTTAATTGTTACTCAAATTTTAAAATAAATAATGGGTAAATAGTTTGTGGTGGGTGGGTATTTGCAAAAGATCCCCATACAAAAATTTTAAAGTCGCCCAGCCAATCTCTAAGACAAACATGTTTATTGACAAAATGATCCAATTGCAACACAAAATAATATACTTATAGAATAAGATTCGGCAATTAAAATTATATTTAGGCTAAATACATATACAACCCATCTAACTTGGCACCATTTTTTATTTTTGCACTTTTATCTCTACCTTGTTCCATTTTGGCCCTCCAACTCTATTTCTTATGTTCCACTTTAACACAAAAGCTGAAACAAGTACAAAAATATAGCGTGTGTGTATACCCAAATCTGAGGTGTAATAAATATTCAATTAAATATTGCCACATGGTTTTTTCATTCATGTCAAACGGGTCAATACTAAAATACCTGAACCCGATTGTTTTTTTTCATCCACTGTTGCCCCATCTTCATTCTCTATGTTCCAAAGCTTTCATCTTCCGATTTCATACCTGGCCCGTTTAGATGAAATAAATCCACAAAAAATACGGCCGAGTTCAAGTATTTTAGTATTTACCCGTTTGACATGGATGAAAAAACAAGGTGGCAACATTTAATTGGATATTTATTACACCTTAGATTTGTGTATACACCCGCGCAATATTTTTGCATTGATTTCAGCCTTTGTGTTAAAGTGGAACATAAGAAATAGAATTGGAGGGCCAAAATTGAGCATATAAAATAGAGTTGGAGGGCCAAAACGGAACAAGGTAGAAATAGAGTGCCAAAATGAAAAATGGTGCCAAGTTGGATGGGTTGTATATGTATTTGGCCTTATATTTATTATTAATACTTGATGGTTATTTACTATACTAGTCTTACGGTACGCGTTTTGCGCGTGTACCCTATATCATTTAAAAACTTATATACATATTATTAAACTTTATATATCTTACATGCAATTATTAAGTGTCATTGGATAGCAGTTTAAAATTTAAAGTTGAGTTGGAGAGTAGAATAAATATGAACATTGGGATAAGTTATATCTAATAATAGTATTTAGAAGTATTTGCATTTGTATTTGTATTTGTATATAACGAGAGAATGAACCACAATTTTTCATAAAAAATCTTTCTATATATTTTTATTTTTTTATTATTACTAAGATAATTAAATTATATAAAACTAATTACAGTAGAACCCCTCCAAATTAATATTATCGGGACCATAAAATATTATTATTTTGTATAAGTATTATTTAATTGATAAATTAATTATTAATTTAAAAAATATTTTCGAGATTCAATGAAGATTAATTTTGATTACATCAAAATCATTGTATCTTACTAATTTATGTATCATATTTATTGAATTAATATAAAAAATAAATAAATTATACATAATGTACAATGTATGATGTATGATTCATTGTAATATTTTTTGTTAAATAATTCATTGTATTATTTATTCATTGTACTTAATAAAGTATTGTAATGTTTATTGTTCTTAATAATCAAATATTAGTCATTGTATTTTTAATAAAATTATTCAATGTATGACGGTGAGAGAATAACTATATAAGCAACGTAGAGAATTTCTTCAAACTTACCCAACAATGGCTTCTCATCTAAAAGTGTCACAAAATCAACAATGACAGATTAATGAACTTGAGGTCATGATTAATCATTTTGGTTATAGCAATAAAATGGATGTCAAGCCTGTTGAATTATCCGGATGAAAATGATACATGTTCAGAGGTCCAGAGCTTAGAAGAAATTATGGATACCATCGGAGAAAACAATATTGATGACGAAGTTGAAGACGATACAATACCTTTGGAACCAGTTACGCGTAAGGAAGTACTTATCACGTCTAGAAATGTTCCCAATTTTTTGGTGCAGTTCGAGAAGACAACACCAGAACTTTTGGCTGCAATATGAAAAGTTAGAGATGAGCTTCAACTAGATTTAAATTTTAATAAAAAACAAAAAATACTAGAATTATATTTTACAAAATTGTCTTAGATATTTTTATAATTTTAAAGAATTATTAATTTATAATATTAATGGGACCATATATTTATATAGGTGTAGTGACCCGATCGGTCGTTTTGCTTTTTAGATCCCCGTTCCTCTAATTAAGACTCCCGTATATGCTTTTACTATTTTATAACTTGCGGGAATGATTGGTTCGGGTTGAAATTGAAACACCTAGTTCCTTAATAGTGGCCTAAGATAACCAAGTTTGACTTGATTCAACATTTTGATTTCTAGGCTTACAGGTAGGGGTCAGTTTGGTATGGTGTATAAGAAGAAATAATCATGGTATAAGGGAGTTGTTATAGTTATTCCATGTTTGATATATATTTTCTATCCATGTTGGTTAATCCTTGTACAAAGTTATACGCCAACTTTGGCACAATTTTATACCATTATCAACATGGAATAGTTAATCTATGCATAGTTTCATCTTTCTTGTTCATTAATCTATGGAATAATTAATCAATTCATTCTCCAAAATCTGTAGCCAAGTTTCGTCTTTCTTGTTAAACAACCGATCGAGGTCCTCCATATTTCATGACATAATTTACACCTTATTATATGATCATATAAATTAGGGGAGATAAACCCCTTCAGGATAAACTCCGCCTTATCATTAATCTGCTTCTACTTCTTACGCGCATTGCTATTTTTCGGTGCATCAGCATGAGGATTTGTGTTAATCCCATTGACAACTCCCACAAATCCTCATCAAGTATGACTCCATACAAGTCTTTCATACCTTGTAGTTAGACTGATTCAATAACTCCATCCCCAGTCCATTAGCACGACCACCAAATCCATTTAGAGAAACTATTTGAATCAACCACTAACCCGACCTTGCAAATATATCTAGAAGCCAACTATGGCTCAGATACCATGTAAAGAATAGCAGAAGAAAAGTATTATTGGATAACTTCTACTAGCCCAAGATCATTAACCAAGATTGGAGGATTCAACTAAAGAAGAGAATCTTGAAAAAAGAAGAGAGTTTTCATATAGGAGAACTTGTTTAGGAAAGAACGGTTTTCTTGATTTTTGGCTTAGTTACAAATGCCGAAAACTGCTCCTATTCATACTTGTATATGGATGATTCTAGATAAAATATTAATCTAGACAATTCTATCATCTCCTACTAATATCTTCCTTAAATATTCAAGACTCTAGAATATTTGGATATTTCTTAAGCACAACAAATATCAAAGATATTACTCCATAATTTTCTAGAAACTTCATCTATCTATAATTTTTACTCTTCCAAAAAATCGACTTTATTTTTTCACAATGTTGATATTCAAAAGAAGAGTCTTAAGTATTTATAAAATGTTTAACCACCTAAAAGTAAAATATATATTAAATCGCATCAACAAAATACACCCAAATTCATGCATTAAAATATAAAAGATCAAGTCATCAGAATATTGAAGTTATGCATTTTAAGAACGACCTTAAATTTAGTTCTCTCAACATGCACAGGTACTTATCACTCCTAGAATACAAATTTTGGACATCAAAGAAGCATTCTTCTGCAATATATTAAGTATAACAGAAGTATGAAGATTAGTTCTCTCAACATGCACATGTACTTAGCACTCCTACAATACAAATTTTGGACATCAAAGAAGCATTCTTCTACAATATACTAACATGCTATAAGCCGACTCATTTATGCTTATAGTTTTTAATTTGAACTCCTACCACTTCGTTTCGGAAATTACCTTTTCGATCTTCAATGAAGAAATAAAAGAACAGGACACAACTCACAAAATGCAGCAAGAAGATGACTGGCGCGAGAAACAAAACAAAGATGACAACCCTAAAAGGTTTTTAACGTTAGTAATTCTTACGACTGTATTACCGTTTATAAATTGTTTATTTATCAAAAATAAAACCTAGACCTTAGTTTATCTCATATAGTTAATTTAACTAAATTTAGTGTATACATCGTGTGTAATAAGTTTTTTCCCTCACAACAGCATCACAAGACATGATGAACGCTAGAGTGAAAATAAAAAAAGTGAAAAATAGTATCCATGGGATTTGCAAAAAGAGGCGACAAGACTTCCTGCTCATGGAATCAATACTTGTGAATTTTTCCTATAAAATAAATTAACTCATCAGAAAATATTGTTCAAAAGTAGTTACCAGTTCCATTTAAAAGATAGAAGGATATATCATTTCTTAACAATTACTTCCTTCGTTCACTTTTAATTGTTAAGTATTCTAAAAATAAATTTTTATTTTTACTTGTCACTTTTCGCATATCAAGAGAAAAAATAATTTATTTTTCCTATTTTACCCTTAGTATTAATATCTCATTCCAAATCATTTTTCAAATCCATTAAGACTATACACCAATTAATATGGGTATCATGATAAATTATGTACTTTATTTATTATATTTTAAGGGGTATGCAAAGTTAATAGTGGACAAGCTAGCAGAGGTGGTCCCAGGATTTGAGCACGACGTGGACACCATTATATGCTACTATTACTAGGGATAAAATGTGACGGGCAACTTTTTGGAAGCTCAATGATTATGATGACTTATCATCCAAGTACAAGTAAAAAGAAGCTCTAAAAAAATAGAAAACATCGAACAAAGAGAGATTTCTTCGCAAAATAGGTGCTATGGAAAGGGAAGGTATTTGATTTAAGACTGTTTCAAACATTAAAATTTCTTGATCTTTCTCAATTAAAAAAGGTGTCTATGGTCAAAAAGGTGTTCAAACTTCAAAAACTATCAAAAAACTTACTAAACAAATCAAGATTAAGGGTGTGCTAATAGTTAAAGAACTGAAGAAAAGCCTCAAACTCTTAATTAGTTGTCATTGCCGAGTCAGAGTTGACGGATATCCGCTACTTTGTCAAAGTGATTGTTGAAGAAAATTGTGGCAGAAAAATTTGTATTTTTCTACTTCTGAAGCGCGATAAATTATAATTTGAGGCTTTTAATTTTAAGGGAGGAATTTGAAAAAAAATAAAATTAAGTAAGTTGACTATGATATATTAAAACTAATCTATAATTGAATTCAAAAGAAAAGATAAAAGTAAAAAGTGAAGCAGTTTGCTATTAAGTACAAATTTGTTGAATTCAAAAGAAGTTAAGTAAGTTGACTGTTATATATTAAAACTAATCTATAATTGAATTCAAAAAAAGATAAAAGTAAAAAGAGAAACAGTTTGCTATTAAGTACAAATTAATTGAATTCAAAAGAAGTATAATAAAAAGAAGAGGAGTGTGAGCACCTATGTGACGACCCGGCCAGTCGTCTCATGAGATACCGCTCCGTTTTCCCTATTTCTGTTTTTTTATGCTTTGTTTATCCGTGTTATGTGATATAGGGTTGGTCGGATTGAGTCCGGAAGGAATTTGGTAAGGTTTGAGACACTTAGTCTCTTTTGAGGGAGCTTAAGTGGAAAAGTCAACCGGATGTTGACTTATGTGTTAGAGGGCTCGAAAGTGAATTCTGGTGGTTCGGTTAGTTTTGGGAGGTGATTTCTGGCTTAGGAGTGTGATCAGAATGAGTTTTGGAGGTTCGGAGTAGATTTAGGCTTGAATTGGTGAAGTTGATATTTTGGCGATTTTCAGTCGATAGGCGAGATTTTGATATAGGGGTCGACATGGACTTTCGAGAGTTTCAGTTGTTTCGTTCTGTCATTTGGGATATGTGTGCAAAATTTTAGGTCATTCGAACGTGGTTTGGTTGGGTTTTTGATGAAAAGCATAATTCGGAAGATTTTAGAAAGCTTGGCTTGAATCCGATGTGTTTTGAGTGATTTGATGTTGTTTGAGGTATTTTGGTGATTGGAACAAGTTTGAATAAGGTATTAGGATGTGTTTGTGCCTTTGGTTGAGGTCCCGGGGGCCTCGGGTGAGTTTCGGGTGGTCATTCGGATCATTTTGAAGTTGAGAAATTGCAGAAAATCTATTCAGCTGTTGCAGGGATTTTACCCTTCGCGTTCGCGAGTGGACCCTCACGTTCGCAAAGAGTCAGTTGGGGAAGGCAAAGATTAAGCCTTCGCATTCGCGATGGGAGTTCCGTGTTCGCAAAGGGCTGAGGATTGGTGCATCGTGTTCGCATGATAGGTGTCGCGTTCGCATAGAAAGAATGGTGAGGCTGATCTTCAGTGGATTTAACTCATTGCATTTGCAATGGGGCTGAACGCATTCGCGGAGGTTTGCCTGGGTAAAGCATCGCATTCGCGATGGTTGTGTCGCATTCGCGAAAGAGGATTTTGGTCAAAATTATTTTTGTGCTTCACGAACGTGAGGCTTTGACCGCGTTCGCGAAGAAGGAATTTATCCCTGGGTAGAAGGTTTTAAAACTCATCTTGTCCGCGAGGATTGGGTTTATTTCCTCCATAGTTCGTCATTTTGGGAGATATTTGAAGGAGATTGAAGAGGGATTCAAGGGGAATCGTTGGGAGGTAAGATTCTTGGACTTAAAACTCGATTATTATGTGAATTCCCCCTAGAAAATCATGGAATCTAAGCCTAAAATTGAAGAATTAGGGCTTGAAAATTTAGACTTTTGATTGGGGATTTGAAGGACCATTTGGGGTCGGATTTGAGAACTTTTGATATGTATGAACTTGTGGGAAGATAATAAATCTATTGGTGTAAAAATTTCTGAATTTCGAGACATGGGCCCGGAGGTTGGGTTTTGGTAATTTCGGGATTTGTGCCCTTTATTAATTATTTTCGCTTGGGCTTTGTTCCCTTAGCATATTTTGAAGTCCTTGTTCTGATTTTAGATAGATTCGATGCACGTGGAGGCCGATTTGAGGGGGAAAGGCGTCACAAGTTAGAGATTTAGCTGGTTCAAGGTGAGTAATGATTGTAAATGATGTTCTGAGAGTTTGAAACCCCTGATTGCACATCGTAGTGCTATATTAAGGTGAGGCACACACTTGATGATGAGCGTGGGGTCGTGCACTGTTGGGGATTGTGACTTGGTCCGTCTTGAATGACTATTTTACCGCATATTTGATTGAAAACTATTTGCTATCATCATTATTTGGGCTGAATGCCATATTTGGGCCTAGTGCAAACTATTTGAACCCTTTGGGGATTTTTATTGATATTTTCTCACTGTTTTGACCTTATACTTGAACTCAGTCATGTTAATTTCCTCTGTTTTATTACTCAGCCATGTTTACTCAGCTTTTAAGACTTAAATGATATTTTAAATGATGTTTGGGCTGAGAAACACTGTTTTACTATTGCCCGAGAGGCTTGTGATGATTTTTGACTGAGTAAGGCCGGGGGCCTACATTGTGAGGAAACACTGATACTGATTTGTGGCTGAGGGACTGAGATATGTACACCACGAGGTGGCTTGATTGATATGAGGCCGAGGGCTTAGATTTGATGCCACGAGATGACTTGTTATTATGCTTGGGCCGTAAGGGGCCTCTCCAGGAGTCTGCACACTCCTAGTGAGCACGGGTACCCATTGTGATGTGAGATTGAGCCCGAGGGGCTAGTACAGTCCTGAGATGTTACTCGATGGGTGGATTTGTTGATACTGTTGTTGATACCCAAGTTTTCCTGTATATTTTATATGCAAATTACCGCTCAAATAGTATATATATACATATATAAGTATGTTCAAGGGTTTTTTTTATTTTTTATTAATTTTTAAAGATTTTTAGATCAATTTATTGCCCTATTTTATCAAGAAAAACTCAATAATTATTCCCAAAATTGTCATTTTGGCAATTCACTTATTATATTCTCATATTTATACTAAAATATAGCTAACATAATTTTTTCATAATTTTACAAATTTATTTAGTATTTTTAAAAGCTAAATTGCATATAATTGCAATATTAGCCTATTTTAAAATTTAATTGTGGTTATAATTATAAAATTGACTCGAGTATTTTTATTTTTATAATTATACATTATTAATCATTTTAGTACCTTTTAATTATTTCCAGAAATTATTTTACTATTTTTTATAAAATAAATAAGGGAAAATGACTATTTAAATGATAGCCCATTTGTATTTCAATTTTGGCCAGATTGGGCACCCCTAATTGAACCCAATTTCAGCTCCCATTACCTGGCCCAAATCTTAAATTTACCCGACCCACGACCCTCTTAATAACCCACCCGAATCCCTCTTTCAATCCCAACCGTTGATCATTTAGATCAACGGCTCATACTCACCCTTTCCTTTTTAATTTCCCAATACCCCTTAACCCCTAATCATTTCTCACCGGTAGCCGCCCCCGGGTTTACCCTCTCCCAAATTCTCTCTCAGAAACCCTAGCTGTCTTCCTCCACTTCCACCCTAAAACCACCGGAATCCATGGCTTCCAAGGCCATAGAAGTCCTATACTGGCCTCCTATAACTCCTACACGTTTGGTTACTGAAGTTTCAAGGCCTGACCACGAAGAATCTTGTCCCAGATCTTGTTTGATTCGAGTTCTATGGCCACCTCCGGCCTTGCTCCGACAAGCTATGACTATTCGAGCCTGATCTCGACTTCTCCTGCTCAGATCAATGACTCTCCAAGCCTTTCTCACCATCTGGTTTCTTCTGAAACTCTAACTTTTGAGGTTCTTCTGATTTCTTTAGATCTGTTCTAGATCCGTGTTTTCCCCAAACTTTTAAACGGTTTCTCGAGATTTCTTTCAACAAACTATGCTTTAAAACCTTTATCTTTCTGATTTAGGGTTTTTGTTAAGTTATTTAGATGCTTCTCTGATTTTATTTTTCTCTTGTGTGTTTCTTCTACTATGTTTCTTATTAGTTTCTTCTACTGTGATTTTTATGTGTCTCTCTTAGTGTGTTCTTATGAGTTCTTCTACTGTGTCTTCCTATGTGTTTCTTCTACTATGTTCTTATGAGTTCTTCTACTGTGTTTTGCATATTGTTATTTTACTATGTTTCTCATGAGTTTCTTCTACTGAAAGATGCATGTTAAAGGTCTCAGTTCCTTTCTGAAATCTCTGAACTTGTTTGATTTCAAAAGAAAAAAAAAGCCCTAACTTCTTTAAACCTATTTCGAGTTTCTGAAGTTATCTCATCTACTACTCGATTAGGCTTCCAAAGCTTTGTTTCGACCTTTGTTTCTTTATATGGTTCTGATTCCCTGTTAAACTCTTCTAAGGTCTTTCTACTGGACCCTTTGTATTCTATTTGATACTCTCTCTCTCTTTTACATTGCTGAGTTACTGAGACTGACCTATGTGACTACCATGTTCCTATAGTCTACTACTTACTGATTTTGTAATTGCATGACGTTTTTCTTTGTCCTAAATTTAGCCTCGCATACTTGTGTGCTCTTTATAAGTGCTAAACTTCCCTCTAAAATGACTTTTAATTTTTGATTAATTTCAGACTTCCTTTTCGTAAGCCTGATTGATTTCTTTCCTTTATTGCTGATTTCCATGTTACTTGGTCGAAAACATTCCTTAGCCTTTCTGACTTAGTTTATTCATGGACCAGTAATTACAAATCTCTGACTCCTTGATTTACTACGTACTAATTGATTTTTATATTATTTATTTAATCGTGTATTTCAAAAATTTTCCCTTAAGTAAACTCTTATGTATCTACTCCTAATTGCCTATTTTGCATAAGATGCTTACTTGATCCCTTTCCTTAAATAATTTTGTTCATTATCGTTTAAGTTTAAACTCATTAATTAAAGGAAGTTTCGTACTAATTGATTTTAATTGATACTCAGTTCCTTAATTATTTTCTTACCTTCTTTCTGCCTGTTTTTACACTATAAATACCTGCTCTTCATTGACACAAACACACCAACACTCATAGTCTTTCTGAATTTATACCCATACTCAAAAGTATTTTCTCTTGTTACTTGTACTGTGGTCTATTTGTAAATCCTGCTGCCTGCTTTTCTCTATTTGTTTCTTTAAAAACTGGTATGTCCTGATTTAAGGTTTTCAACACTATAACAATGTGTTTATTTACTACCTTTGTATGCATGTCTGCCTACTGCTTCTGTATAGTTCAACACTTACTTTAGCATGCTGAAATTTCTTTCTGCCTGTTCTATTATGAATCCCAAACCCCTACCCCTATGTGTTCATGCTATGGTTTAAGGCATGACAATACTGCAAATTATTGTCCATGAATCAAACTTGATCCCCTGGGATCCTAGCCTCTAATAATGTGTGTTCTAGCAGGCTTATAGGTATGCTAGCATTCTCCATTGCTGGGCATGCCTAAAGCCTGCCCTTACCTAAGCAATAGGCTCTTCACAATTTCTCTATTCCCCTGGACCCCTTATGGGTACTTATTTGTAGTTGTTTCCCTCTCCTTTCCCCCTTTAGCATTCTGTTCTTCACTTGCACACCTTCTTAGTCTTAAGTTCTGCCCCCCTCCTGTGAGCCTTGCCTTGGGACCCTTTGAGCTCTCTCTGAACTTGGACACTTGAGGGCTGGCCCTTCCACACTACACTTATCCCTATTCTAATAATACATTTGGGTGTGAGCATTGCCCGGAGTCCCATTGCGACTCTTAGGGAACTTTGACACACTCAAATGGGAGAAAGGCTTTGGATCATGATCTCTTGGAGTTGGTTTACCTCATAACTCAGTGAGGAAGTCAGAATCAGGCTTCCTCTAGTTGTACTTTTATTTATATTTTTCTAATGTATTCTTATTTTATTTCGGTCTGTAATAATTTGTAATAAACTCTTGGGGATGGTTAGTGAAAAAGGTGGGTAACTATGTATGAAAAGGGTAGATACCATAGGTATTTTGAATTATGCATATTCAAATGCATATAGAAATCATGGCTATAGGTCAGTTTGAATTATGTATATCCCAATTCTCACATAGATACCATGTCTATAGGTATTTTGAATTTTGCATACTCAAATGCATATAGACATCATGCCTATAAGTTGTTCTGAATATCCAATTCTCATATACAAATCATGTCTATAGGTATTTTGAATTCTGCATATTCAAATACATGTAGAAGTCATGCCTATAGGATTGTTTAATTCTGCGTATTCAATTACACCTAGATACCATGTGCATAAGCCTTAAGCAAAGTTCTGCAAACTAGATACCATATTTGTAGGATTAAAACCAGTCTTATGCATTTAGATACTATGCCAATAAGGTTTTCTGCATTTTTACCATGTCTACAAGGTTCAAAATCAACAACGCGTATAAAGCATGCCTATAGGAACTCCTAATCGAACCTGAGCCGTTTCATTCACGTATAGAGCTAAAATTGGTAATAATGGGTACTGCTAGTTGCAGAACTTGTAACCAATTCATTAAGGCTTGCCTCTCTTTTAACAATCTGATTACCCTTATTTAGCGAGTTTAACCAGTATGTTTCAGACCCTACTATTTCATTGCTTTTCTAAATCTAGTAGATATTATGCCTATAAGATCCTTGTCCAACGCTTAGGCAAGCCTTTGGGTAAAATTATAAGTTGAATCTGTTGTCACACCTCCATTTTACCACCCGAAAGATGATATAATGGAGTGTTTTTCCAATTAAAGTGACATGAATTATTTATTTATTTTTATCAGAATCGCCACTTGGAATAAATTATGGTGTTCCAAGTCAGCGGTTTATTTTTAATCCCGAATCGAGGAAATTTCGACTTTCCAATTGAAGTCTGCGAACCAGAAATTCTAAATAAGGAATTCTGTTAACCTGGGAGAAGGTGTTAGGCATTCCCGGATTCCGTGGTTCTAGCATGGTCGCTTAGCAATTTATACTTGGCTTTATTGTTTAATTACTCATTTTTAAAACCTATGTCCAATTATCTTTTTATCACTTTTAAATCACTTGAATTATGCGTAATTAAAGAATTGAGTTACGCGTACGTATACTCTTTTCTTTTGGCGCGTCAAAATCATGTCACGCGTACGTGTCCACAATCAATAACGCTTTGTTTATTTTATTAAGACAAGTTTGGTTGAGGTTGCGCGAACGCATACCTTGATTTTAACTTGAAAAATCATAACTATGTCACGCGGACGTGTACATAATCAAAAAAGAAATTGACTGGTTAACACCAACCTGAAGCATACTAGTGTATTCAGGATATTCCATTTATTTTTCTTTTTAGATTCGAGACATTTAGTTGTGTATTATTATATTTTGTTTCTATTACAAAGTGTCTTAAATTAGTTCCTAATTCATCCTCTCATAATTTTTTAGCACTCTTTTTATTTCTTGCAATGTTCTTGAATTAATTCGCAATCCGCATCACTTCCTCTCTTATGATTATTTTTCACTAATAGGCATAAAATATTCTATGCCTATTTAGTATACTCTTCGTGAAACCTTTTTGTTAAAATTGACATATAAACACGAGCAACAACTCGGCCAAAATTCAGCCATGACCTTTTGTAACTAATTAACATAATAACAAGACATTAATTTGAAAATACAGCCACATAACTATCACAATCAAGAGAACCGATTCTTGACTCTAAAAAAATGGGAATCAACAAACTAATCCAATTCTTGAAACTATTTCAAACAAAATTATCCTAGTATTATCTCTGTTATATATATATATATATATATATATATACTATTTTTATACTTTCCCTTTAAGACTAAATGCATGATCAAATTAACAATTTACGGAAGTGATTTAAGCTTACAAGAATAGCTCGGTCATTTACACTCTGTCGACTATATTTATTAGAATACTCGTTTTCTTGGAATGATTCTTCTTTCAAACCTTTAATTACAAAGAACGATATTAAGAGCGTTAACACTAAATGTTAACACGACTAGAACTTCTCAAATTCTTATACCATAAAATGTTTAAAAATATAGTGTTAACATATTTAGCAATATATATGAACCAAATATTAAAGAAATGAAGAGGAACCTTTTATGAAGATCAACATGGTAAAGTTCTTCCAAACAATCCATACCCCAAATTCAATATGCATAATTTAAACCACAGAGTTCAAGCAAACAATTCCCAATCTACCACAATTCTAAGTTAAACGCATTAATGGAAAACTTATACATTTTGAGCTAAACTTGACTGACTAATATAGTACATCACAAGCAGAATCGAAAAGAAAATTTTACACGGATCAACCTAATACTGAATTTATGCTTTAAGACAACTTCTCATTTATTCTGCAAATCCATTACATAAACCACTGAGGTTCAAAATGTGTACCTGATGATAGCAAAGGAAACACCAAAGAAATGAAAGCTCATCAGTCAGCAGAGATAGGAAGGAACAGCCCAGTTTTAACCCAAGAAAACAACTATTAACCCCAGATAATTCAATGAAACAGTATATGGAAGATGGTTTTAGCCAATTCGAGATTGAAAACCAGAAAATAGAAATCAATGAAACAATATTTTCCAGTTTTTTTTCTAGTATTTTCAGAGTTATTTTTCTTTGTATTTTTAAGTACTAGCCTCTCTCTTCTGTATTTATCTCTGTGGTCTTCTTCTGATTTTCAGCTCCCTTAAATGGGCATTTAATTAGTGCATTTTTCACTACAACTTATCTTCTCCATTTTAAATTATCCACTCAAATTAGTGCTTTTAGTTAATTCAATAATGCAATTACTACCCTACCACTATTAGAATCTTCTCAATTAGTGACCACTTGTATAAAACTTATAATAGTCAATTCTTATTAATACAGTGTTAAATAAGAAGTTATACCAAACTACTGAACTAATCCTAATTATTCTGACTAAGTGATTAAATGAGATACGATTTCAAAGTCTTAAAACAAGCTGATATCCCAATTATACAAAACAAATCCACAAGACCAGTCTTAAAGAAACAACAGTGAACAAAAATAATTTATACAAAAAACTGATCGAATTTCAAATGAAATTGACCAAAAAAAGAAAAAGAGACGAGGAAGACGAATATCAGAATAAAAATTAATAGAATATAAACATAGAATCAGGACAGAGACTCACCGGTCATTAGTAATTGAAGAAAACCTTCGAATCTTCAATTTTTAAACCAGATTTTGACTTTAACTGTGTGTTCTTATCAAGAACACATAGATAAAGTCAAAATTAGCTTAAAGTATCGGCGAATCTTGACTCTGCAGTTTTAGGTTTAAAACTTAGATTCATTATTCGACAAGTTCTAGTTTAATTCGAGGGTAACAAATCGTGGATTAAGGAAGAGGAGAGGGAGGTGGCTTCAGGGTGTTAATTTGGGAGGGATTGGAGCCGGTGCCGCCACCGGAAGGCTGTGGTGAATGGTGGCGGCTGCTAGGGTTCATCCCTTTAAATCGAGATTCGAACAGTTCTAGGGATGTTCGAGGGAACTGGAGCAGGGATTTGGTATAAGGGGCTTATGATGTTCATGGGGTGTGGTTTTCAAGCGGATTGGAGCCAGCACTGCCGGGTTTAGGGCGGTGGAAAAGGGTGGCGGCTACTAGGGTTACTCGTCTCTGAAGAGATGATGTGAGACGAGTGAGAGGAGGGGGGTGTTCTGAGGGGGTGGGGTCTGTTTGGACAAATATATACTGGGGGGTGAAATTGGATCCAGGCCGTTCGATCAAACGAGATCAACGGCTTGGATCATCTGACTAAATGGAACGACAACGTTTTAAACACCTTTGAGACCGGATCGGTCTCTAAAAAATGGGTCTGCGTCGGATACGGGTGATGGGGTGCGTTCTAGACCGTTGGATGAACGATTTTTAACGGCTCAGATTGAAGCATGTCTAAACGACGTCGTTTGGTTTAGTATGGTGATGGGCTGGGTATTGGGGCGGGTTTGGACCGGTTTTAGTTGGGTTTTGAAGAATATTTTGGGCCTGTAGATTTGGGTTTGAAGAATAGCCCAAACTTTTGATTTCTCATTTCTTTCCTCTTTCTTTTCAAATTAGTTCCCTCCTTTTCTTGTTTTATTTATTAATTTTTCAAAAATTAAAATCCTAAATTAAGTTATAAAACCAAAATTAATCTAAAAATACTAATTAACTCCAAATGATAATTATCACGAATAATTAAAATACTAAATTAAAAGAAAATCACTCAATTTGACAAAAAATATGTTATTATTTTTTGATTTTTCATTTTTGTAAAACACCTAATTATTAATTCAAAAAAAATGTAAAATCAAATCCTAAATGTAGATACTATATTTTTGTATTTTTTAATGCGTTAATAAAATTAAACATATACACAAACATATGCAAACAATCAGGAAAATAACATAATAATTCCTAAAAATAACACGTAATTAAAGAAAAGATGTAATTTTGAGAATTCTTTTGGAGTAATTCGTGTGAGGCAAAAATCACGTGCTCACAGCTGCCCCTGTTTGCCTGAAAACACGAAGAATTTTCTTGCAAAGATAAAGTGAGCGGATACGAGCAATTTTTGCCCGTTTGAATACTCTGTGGAAAACATCTTTTGAAAGATTTGACCGGACCTCTGCTTCAAAGGTTTCCTACATATCCTTGGCTATAAAGGAATCAGGTCAATGTAATTCGGGAAGTTTCGGTAGCTGGGACTACCATGAAGCTGTGGTTTCACTGTTATTGCTGCTGCTGCTGCTGATACTGCTTACTGACCTCCTTATTACACCATGACAAAATGAAGAAGCTAGACTAAGCCATGATCTATGCTTTACAAAGATTTATTTTCAAACTTGATCTTGTGATTGTTGTTGCCTCGTTGATTTGTATTTCCATCAGAAGTTCCTTTGCGGCTGACTTGAATGGTATTTTTTGAAATGCTTTCCCTTTTTCTCCAGGCGGGTGTCTGATTGCTGAACCTTTTAAATGTCTTCCTTTGACTATTGTTTCCTTTCCTTTGTTCTCCAAGCGGGCTCCTGACTACTCGAACTTGAATTGCTTCTTCCCTTCGTTCTCCAGACGGGCTCCTGACTACTTGAAATTTGAATTGTATTCTCTTGTTCTCCAGGTGGGCTCCTGATTGCTGAACCTGAAATGTATTCCCTTGTTCTCCAAGTGGGCTCCTGATTTCAACAAAAATAGACAAAACAAAGAAAATTTTCTACCCCAGTTTGGTGGCTGGGAACATATGTGAGTGTAAACTAAATCATGTTACCAAATATCAGTAAGAACTTGAAAGCTGAAACTTGAGTTGTACTCCCTTGCTCTCCAGGTGGGCGCCTGATTGCTGAAACTTCAACCGTTGTTCCTTGTTCTCCAGGTGGACGCCTGATTGCTGATACTTCAACTATGTTTCCTTGTTCTCCAGGTGGACGCCTGATTGCTAGTACTTCAACTGTTGTTCCTTGTTCTCCAGGTGGATGCCTGATTGCTGATACTTCAACTATGTTCCCTATTCTCCAGGTGGACGCCTAATTGCTAGTACTTCAACTGTTGTTCCTTGTTCTCCAGGTGGACGCCTGATTGCTAATACTTTAACTGTTGTTCCTTGTTCTCCAGGTGGACGCCTGATTACTGAATCTTCAACTACTTTTCCTTGTTCTCCAGGTGGATGCCTGATTACTGAATCTTCAACTGATTTTCCTTAACATCCGTGTTGTTCTTCCCTGTTCTTCAGATGGGCACCTGACTTCAACAAAATAGACATAACAAAAAGAAAAAATTTCTGCCCCAGTTTGGTAGCTGGGTGCATCTGTGAGTATTAAATTGAATCATATTACTAAATATTACTAAGAATTTGAAAGCTAGGTCCCATTATCCAGGGGGGTCCTGACAACTCTTAACTAAACTACAATTTTAAATCTAAGCTATATCTTTTAAAGGTATGACTTCCGCTAAATTTTGTTATCTAAGAAGGTCTTAAACTACTCCCCATTATCCCGGAAGGTCCTGACAACTCTTAAATCAAATGACAATTTTAAAGCTAAATTATATCTACTGAAGGTATGTCTTATGCTAAATCTTGTTATACAAGCCAGTTTTAAACTACGTCCCATTATCCAGGAGGGTCCTGACAACTCTTAAATCAAGTCTTATCTTTAAGAGTGACAATTTTACGGCTAAATTATATTACCCTACAACAGAACTTATGCTAAACTCTGTTATCTAATGGAAATCTGGTCTCATTATTCAGGAGGGTCCTAAAAATTCTGCAATCAAACTTGCCTGGTACTTGTTCTCCTTACAGATGATTTCCTAAAACAAATGCCATCTTTGCCCCTGTTTCAAATTAAAGAAAATCTTGTCAGTTTAAAACGTGGTGGTTAGTTGTGGAATTCTTGCTGGGGGTGGTTTTCTCTTTGCGAGGCTTTGCTTTGTTCTGACTGGCTTGAACATGGTCGAAAGATTGTTTTGACCTTCTGACCGATCCTTGACTGCAGGATCCCCAACTATTGTTCTCCATTTCTGACCTTTCTGTCTGAACTCGTATATATCCCACGACATTACTGAACCATTCCACCGATTTAACTTTTGCTTACACCCTATGTCCCACTTTTATCGTATTATCTCTGGCATGTCCTAGCCGCATTTTGTTTGTGCAATTTCGAAACTGGTAGTAAACTTTGAAATTCCTTCTTATTCGTTGAAACAAGGATAAGATTGGAAGAGCTTTATAGGATTAAAATTAACAGCAATGCAATGCAATGATTTTGAGAATTAAGAATAAAGAAGAGAATCCAAATTTGGACGACTATTGGAGATAGGAAAAGAAACTTATCTGAGTGGATTCACTGGCACCAATGATCATGGTATGCATTTTGGATTAATCAGCCCAGTCTATTTAACCAAATATCTTTTCCAATTATTTTACTTTGTGCTCCAAGATCTCCACAACCCAATTTACTTTCCGCCAACTTATGGACCTTGTTCGACTTGCAGTGCCCTAAAAGGTTTTCACCGACAAACCTCTCTCATTTGTTTGTTCCTCAATTCCTTGTTGCCTTATGGTGCCCGCGAAGGTTTTCACCAATAAGACTCTCTCATTTTTATTTTCTCTCGGCTTTCGTCGCTTCATGGTGCCTATGAGGGTTTTCACCAATAAGACTCTCTCATTTTTTTTTGATTTCTCTTGCTTAAACCGGAGTGTTGCCCCTGATATGAATTCTCTTTACATTGCTTGACTTGGCATCTCTCGAAGACTGATCGGGAGGTCTTTCTTTGGGCAGCAATGTGGGTTCTTGGATATGTTTGGAAAGAAAAGGGTATAAAGGGGCTCAAAACAACTTCAAAATGGGTTAGAATTATAACTTTTGGAATCACATTTCCTATTACAATCACAACTTCTGCCCTAGTTTCTTGCTTGGGGATCTTTTGATATTTTATTTTACTATGACCGAGCCGTGAGGCTACCTATGTATCCTTAACAGGAATCAGATCAAACGTAGTTCACACCTGAATTTCCTTGTTATTATACTTTCTCTTTTCACTTCTTTTCTCTTTTCTCTTTTTCTTTCTTTTCTCTCTTTTTCGTTATTGATTCCAAAAGAGGGGTATGAAAGAAATAAATAAAGATCAAAAGGGGGAACAAAGGGTAAAGTGTTTAGATAGCAGAACGAATTGCCTTCGTTATTTCAATCTTCGAAACAATGCCCGGTACAAACAATCAACAATTATAACAAAGAAATCATACATAATATTTCTTGACCGCATCGGAATTGATGGCCATGTCTATGCATTTTCCTTCAATATCTGTTAAACATAGAGCACTATTGGACAATACTCTGGTTATAATAAATGGCCCTTGCCAGTTCGGGGCGAACTTGCCTTTTGCTTCAACCTAATGTGGAAGGATACGTTTCAGCACTTACTGACCCACTTCAAACTTTCGAGGACGCACCCTTTTATTGTATGCTCTTGCCATTTTCTTTTGATATAATTGGCCATGACATACTGCTGCCAATCTTTTTTCATCAATCAAGTTCAACTGCTCCAAATAGGTTTTGACCCACTCATCATCATCAATCTTAGCCTCAGCGACAATTCGAAGGGAAGGGATTTCAACTTCTACAGGTATTACTACTTCAGTGCCATAAACCAACAAATAAGGAGTTGCACCTACCGAAGTACGAACAATAGTGCGATATCCCAACAATGCAAATGGTAATTTTTTGTGCCATTGCCTCGAACCTTCTACCATTTTCCGAAGTATCTTCTTTATGTTTTTGTTGGCTGCCTCGACTGATCCATTTTCCTTGGGACGATATGAGGTAGAATTGCGATGTGTAATCTTAAACTATTGACATACCTCTTCCATCAAGTTACTGTTAAGATTAGCACCATTATCTGTGATGATCACCTTTGGGATTCCGAATCGACAGATGATATTTGAGTGAACAAAATCGACCACTGGTTTCTTGGTCACCAATTTGAAAGTTTTGGCCTCAACCCACTTGGTGAAATAATCAATGGCTACCAGAATGAACCTATGCCCGTTGGATGCTGCTGGCTCAATTGGTCCAATGACATCCATGCCCCAAGCAATGAAGGGCCATGGTGCCGACATTGTGTGCAATTCCGATGGTGGAGAATGAATCAAATCTCCGTGTATCTGGCACTAATGACATTTGCGCACAAAATTGATACAATCTTGCTCCATGGTAAGCCAATAATAGCCTGCTCGGAGAATGTTCTTTGCCAGCACATATCCGCTCATATGTGGTCCATAGACTCCCGAATGTACTTCGGACATGACAACCGTAGCTTGTCTAGCGTCTATGCATCTTAATAATCCAAGGTCTGGTGTTCTCTTATACAAAACTCCTCCACTTAAGAAGAATCCATTTGCCAACCATCAAATTGTTCTTTTTTGATCCCGCGTGGCTTGCACTGGATATATCCCCATTCTAATGTACTCCTTGATATCATGGAACCATGGTTCTCCATCAAATTCTTCTTCAATCATGTTACAATAAGTATGCTGATCTCGGACTTGAATATGCAGAGGATCGACATAAGCTTTGTCCGAATGGTGCAACATTGATGCCAGGGTAGCCAAAGCATCGGCGACCTTATTATGGACCCTTGGAATATGCCTGAACTCCACTGATCGAAACCGTTGACAAAGATCATGCAAGCATTGTCGGTACGGTATGAGCTTCAAATCTCGCGTTTCCCATTCTCCTTGAATTTGATGTACCAGAAGATTCGAGTCTCCCAAGACCAAGACTTCCTGGATATCCATGTCTGCAGCTAGCCTTAGACCCAAAATACAGGCTTCATACTCAGCCATATTATTGGTGCAATAAAACCGAAACTGAGCCGTAACAGGATAGTGATGCCTTGTTTCAGAAATAAGCACAACTCCTATTCCGACTCCTTTCATATTGGCAGCCCCATCAAAGAAAAGTTTCCAGCCTGGTTTTTCAATTTGCTCCAGTTCGTCGATATGCATCACTTCTTTATCAGGAAAATAATTTCTCAATGGCTCATAATCTTCAGCGACCGGGTTTTCGGCCAAATGATCGGCCAATGCTTGGGCTTTCATTGCTGTCCGAGTCACATAGATGATGTCAAACTCTGTGAGCAAGATTTGCCACTTCGCAAGTCTTCCTGTCGGCATAGGCTTTTGAAAGATATACTTCAACGGATCCAAGCGCGAAATGAGGTAAGTAGTGTAGGATGACAAATAATGTTTCAATTTCTGAGCCACCCAAGTTAGGGCGCAACATGTCCTTTCCAGATAAGTGTACTTAACCTTATAAGTCGTGAACTTCTTGCTAAGATAGTAGATGGCCTGTTCCTTACTGCCGGTGATGTCATGCTACCCCAGTACACAAGCAAATGAATTTTTCAAGATTGTCAAGTAAAGAATCAAAGGTCTCCCTGGTTCTGGCGGAACCAGCACGGGTGGGTTTGAAAAGTATCCTTTTATCTTATCAAATGCTTCTTGACACTCATCAGTCCACTTGACCACAGCATCCTTCTTCAGCAATTTTAAAATAGGCTCACAAGTTGTCATGAGCTGAGCAATAAACCTGCTGATGTAGTTCAACCTCCCTAACAGACTCATCACTTCAGTCTTGTTCCTCAAAGGTGGCAATTCTTGGATGGCTTTGATCTTTGATGGGTCCAGCTCGATGCCTTGCCGGCTGACTATGAATCCAACAGCTTTCCAGATGGAACACCAAATGCGCACTTGGCAGGGTTAAGCTTGAGGTTGTACCTGCGAAGTCTCAAGAAGAATTTCCTCAAATGCCTAACGTGGTCGGCCTGACGCTTTGACTTTATGATTACATCATCCATGTATACCTCAATCTCCTTGTGTATCATATCATGAAACACCGTAGTCATTGCTCTCCTGTAAGTTGCCCCGGCGTTCTTCAAACCAAATGGCATTACCCGACAGTAGTAAGTTCCCCATGGTGTGATGAATGCCGTATTTTCTGCATCTTATTCATCCATTAGAATCTGATGATACCCTGCATAACAATCCATAAAAGATCCAATCTCACGCTTGGCACAATTATCGATCAAAATGTGGATATTGGATAGTGGGAAGTTATCCTTCGGACTTGCTTTGTTGAGATTGCGGTAATCGACACATACTCTAATTTTTTCGTCCTTCTTTGGCACAGGCACGACATTAGTCAACCAAACAGGATATCGAGTGACCTGAATAACCTTTGCATCCAACTGCTTGATGATTTCTTTTTTAATCTTCACACTCATATCAGTTTTGAATTTCCTCAACTTTTGCTTGACGGGAGGAAACACTGGATCAGTGGGCAATTTGTGGACTACTAAATCAGTGCTCAAACCCGGCATGTCGTCATACGACCATGCAAAAACATCTTTGTATTCGATGAGTCCTTTGATTAACTCTTTCCAGATCTTTGCCTCGAGATGGACACTTATTTTAGTCTCTTTGATATTGTTTGTGTCTCCTAAATTGATGGTTTCTATTTCATTCAGGTTGGGTTTGGGTTTTTCTTCGAAGTGAATTAACTCCTTACTAATATCTTCGAAGGCTTCTTCTTCATCGTATTCTGATTCGTAGTCACAATCTACTTCTTGAATTATTATTTCGGAATCAGATTGATATTTAAAACTGGGCTGAGGATTCCTCATGCATGTCATGCCATTAGAACCAGCATAAAAAGAACTGTACAGAAAAGAAAAGAAAAACAAAAGAAAAACTATCAGGAATGATAGAGAAAGGGAAACTGCATTTCATTGAATGATGAAAGATAACAAGGTTTGCACACTTCAAACAGACTGAAAGATAAAAAATCTGGATTACAACCCTGGAATAACCCAGACAAACTGAAGAAAACTCAAAATAAACTACCAAGACTCCTTCCGAGTAGGGAAAGGAGTAGCCTTCCAATTGTTAAGATTTGTTTTTGGCCCGACAAATTGCACTTCCGGGTTGCTAGAACCCTCTCCAATTTCCACCATGTTTACGCTGTCGAACAACTTCTCAAATCTTTCAATTAACTCCTTGTCAGGATCAGTCACAGAACTGGGAATTGCTGTTACTGGGCGACTTCTGGTACCAGACTTGACAAATGATTTGGAAAGACGTGGGATTGGCTTTGAAAGGACCCATGCCTTCTGTTTTAGCTTTCTGGCCTTTCTTATGTCTACGGCAGTGGGCTTGAATCCCAAACCAAATGTTCCCAAGTTTTCGGGAAGGGACACCGATTGTATGATGCCTTGCAAAGATGAGCCCAAACCTTTACCGAGTACAAAACCATTCTTCAACATCTCATAGGCTACCTTGACTAATGCGGCGGTTATCTTTGGATTTGGAATGTATTTCCCCTCCAGAACTTTCTCTACCAATATCGTGTCAGAAACCCGGTAGACCCATGGTCCCTGGTCATCTTCCACTTCAATGACCGGTACAATGGAATTGCTGCGAGCACGTAAACTGTCTTCCCCATGCACCACTATTTCTTGTCTATCCCATTCAAATCTGACTACCTGGTGTAGTGTTGATGGTATTGCTTTAGCGGCGTGGATCCATGGTCGACCCAACAACAAATTATAGGAAACAACTATATCCAACACCTGAAACTCCATTGTGAACTCAACTGGCCCTATCGTCAGCTCCAACACTATGTCCCCAACTGAATCTTTACCTCCGTCGTCAAATCCCCGCACGTAAATATTGTTCTTATGGATCCTCTCATCTTCTATTTTCAACTTGCTTAGAGTGGAGAGAGGATAGATGTTTGCGCTTGACCCGTTGTCAACCAATACCCAGGTCACCACAAAGTTCTCACATTTTAATGTGAGGTAAAGAGCTCTGTTGTGCTCAGTACCTTCTACAGGCAATTCATCATCGGAAAATGTGACTCTGTTTACTTCAAAGATTTTGTTGGCTATTTTTTCCAAGTGATTCACGGAGATCTTATCGGGAACATGTGCCTCATTCAAGATCTTCATTAAAGCTTGACGGTGCTCATCCGAATGGATCAATAATGACAATAGGGAAATTTGAGCAGGCGTCTTTCTTAATTTTTCCACAATAGAGTAGTCCTGTAGCTTCATCTTCCTCAAGAATTCTTCTGCTTCTTCTTCAGTTACGACTTTCTTTACTAGCGCTGGATTATTTTTAGCTCTTCTTAACTCCTCGAGAGTAAAACATCTTCCCGAGCGAGTCAAACCCTGTACTTCACAGATTTCTTCTTTGACTTCCTTCCCTTTGTACATTATTGTTACCCGTTCGTAATTCCATGGAACATCCTTGCTGTTGATTATTGGTAACTGGGTTACTAGCTTGATAATAACATGGTCTACATGAGCACCTTCCACGATTATGATGGGTGTACTGGCCACTCCTTGTACAATCACCTTCGCCCCTTCCTGTTTCGTCGCAACTTTGCTTAAAGACCACTTTTCAACTGCCACAGATGGCTCAACACTCTTTTTGCTTAGCTTGATCACCAACCTCTCACCTGCTGATTGTTCATCTGTCTTGACTCCACTAGACCGAATTATCATGACGGTCTGTAATGGCTTCTTGGGCTCTCCCTCCGCATGCACTATTTCGATCATATTTTCCTCCTGGTGGGCTGGCATTGGATTCTTGTTAATATTGGGCGCCTTGGGAGCTTGAACTTCAATTCTATTGGTATCAATAAGCTCCTGTATTGCACTTTTCAAGTGCCAACACTTTTCTGTATCATGACCCGGAGTACCAGAACAATACTCACAGCTGACAGTATAGTCAAGATTCTTTGGAGGAGGATTTGGCAGTTTGGACTGTATCGGCCTTAGCATATCTAGCTGTTTTAGCTTGTGGAATAGACTGGTGTATGATTCTCCCAATGGAGTAAAGGTTTTCTTTTTCTGCAACCTTTCACCCTTGAATGCTTGACTAGGCCGAAAACTTGTTCTGGGAGTGCTTTGGTAGGCTCGGGGATGTGGATAAGTATTTTGTAGGACGGGAGTACACCGTTGAATGTGGGCAGGAGGTTGGTTGCATGTTTGTGCATGGTGGACGAAAAAATGAGGTTCTGGTAGGGAATAATAGTGTTGGGGTGGATTGTGGTGATAAGTTTTTTGGTGGGATCGAGGTTGATTGTAGTGGTAAGGCGAACCTCTGGATCCGGATCAAGTTCCTGAATCAACGATTGTTGCTTCCTCTCTATTCTTCTTCCCAATCCCTTTTATGCCGCCCTGAATAGCCTGAGTAGTCACTTTGATAGTCGAATAGCTCATGATTTTATTCGACTTGAGGCCTTCTTCTATCATGCCCCCCATCTTTACTACTTCGTTGAATGACTTTCCCACAACTGAGACCAAATGTCAATAGTAAGTAGGTTCCAAAGCCTGTAGGAAGTAATCTACCATCTCACTTTCCTTCATTGGGGGATCTACTCTTGCTGCTTGCTCCCTCCATCGGAAACCATATTCTCTGAAGCTTTCACTGTGCTTCTTCTCAAGTTTAGTCAAGGACAGTCGATCTAGAATGATCTCAAGATTGTATTGGAAGTGACAAGCAAATACTTGCGCCAAATCATCCCATGTGTACCATCTCCCATGGTTTTGGCAGGTATACCATTCCAATGCTGATCTACTCAAACTCTGATTGAAGTAAGCCATTAACAATTCATCTTTTCCACCAGCTCCCCTCATCTTGCTGCAAAAACACCTCAAGTGGGCTACTGGATCACCGTGCCCGTTGTATAGATCGAACTTGGGCATCTTGAAACCTGCCGGTAATTGCACATTCGGGAACTGACATAGGTCCTTATAGGCCACGCTGAATTTCCCTCCCAACCCCCGCATGTCTCTGAATGATTGTTCTAAGCTTTTAAGTTTCCTGAACATCTCCTCTTGTTCGGTATTTTTGACAGGTTTATCAGCTTCTATCGGGAGGTCAAAGCGAGGAGTATAGGAATGGGTTTCTGGAGCTTTGAAAGTGGGCTCCGAGGGGTAGTATTGGTTGTCCTGGGCCTGGAACATAGGCTCGCTAGGAGATTTGTGGAGTGTAGCTGGTGGAGGTGCTACGAAGACAGGAGTTACTGGTGGAGGAGGGTGTGGAATTGGTTTAGGGGGTGGAGATTGTGGTGTATGAGAAGTGGTGCCCCGGTAGTGTTGGTAAATGGGAAAGCTCGGGGATAGATCGGTGGCAGGGTGATCCTGAGTTTGAGCCGGCGGTGGAGTGAAGGTAGGGTTAGCCGGGTAGGCGGATGGCGGTTGTCCTTTAGCACAAGCCTGATATATTCCGGCCATTTGTTGTTTTAATTTGTACATCTCTTCTTTTATGGCGTTAACGTCCAACTCTTCTCCTTCGATGACACTGGTGTCTACATCTGGGATAGACATGATTATTTCTCCTTTGGATCTGGTTTGGTAGGGGTGGGTTGCCAGTATGCTTAGGTGAACTAACTGCTTGAACTCTGATTACAACAACAAAACTTGTTAGTGAGTAGAGCTCTAACAAACAGGCAACCGCACATAGGAATGCAATGCACCTAGGCAATTAGTCATTTCGATCATGCATTTGCTTGGTTGCTTGTGTCATCCCGGCTTTTCCTATTTTTGACCTTTCCCTTTTATTGGTACTCACGCCTATCTTTTATTCCCCCTTTTTCTTTTTCCATTTTATTCTTTTTCTTTTGGTTGTAGTCGAATCCTACGGAGATTGCCTACATATCATAACCCCGCATGAATCAGACCGAGCGTAGTTCTGGCGGAAACAATTATTATTATTTATTTTAACAAGCAAAACAGTACAATGACAGAATTGACATTACATTTGGACAACACTTTAAGAAAATGGTTTAAAAGACTCAACATGGACTTAAACTAAAACATGACTATTATATGAAAAGTTCCAACAACTATGACTACGCTTCACTCCACAATCTTTTGCTTTTAATCACTGGAACATCTGCTCACGGTGGGGCTTGACCCGGCTGACCTCCTAGTGTACGGTACATCCTCTCTAACTCCATTGCAAGATGACGGGAAAAAGTAGGTGCATGCTCTAAAAACCTCTCATAATCCATCCCTTGGCAGTTCACATAACTTTGAGAGGTGCAAACAGCCAAATCATGGATTTGTTCTCTGAAGTCCTGGAGATTCTGGTCTTGGTTTTGTAACTGTTGTTGGAGAGTGGTGGCTATATCTCTTATGTGACCCTCGCGATCTAAATCTGACTCCAATTGAACCCGAAGTCTGGCCTGATCGAGTCTTGCCTGTGCTCTCTCCCTATCAATATTGGCCTGATCTGAAGCTGAGCACGAAGAGTTTTATTCTCGCAAATCAGAATCTTCTTTTCACCTTCTGCTTCTTGTGCTTGTAAGTCTTTCTCAAAATTGAGGTTCCTTAGGCTTTTTTCTAAGGCATGAATAGTCGCTTTGTACCCCCTTTCTTTTTCACCCCAAGCCAACTGTTCTTGGATTTTGTCATCAAAGGCTTGGATATGCGGTTTTTTATGGGCCTTCTGGGATCGGGTTCTGGTACATCATCCACACGAGATCTTTTCTCAAACCACCTAGCATAACCTGGATCTATCTCACCTTTCGCAGGATCTAGAACTTGGGTATCATCTTTCAAGTATCGACAACCATTCCAAATCCGCTGGATTAAAGCCTCAGGGAGTGTGGCTTCGGGGTGTAGCTCAATCACTTGCACACTCAAATCTTCATCATCAGGCACCACTTGGTATCTCCCTAGCTGTCTTAGAACTCTTTATGGCGCATACATCTAGACACTTCTTAAACCCAACAACAACAAATAACACTTTAAGGTTGACATGTGTATCACCTCTCTTACCGAGAGCCATCCCAAAGTCCACTCAATTTGACTTGTCATTAAAGATCTTAAATGGGATATCCAAGCTTTCACCCCTTCTGGAGATTTATAATCTTTTATTCTTTCTTCATAACTCTCGATGAAATTGTCCTTGCTTGGACCATACTGCATGAACTTGGGTTGATGTCGGAGATGTTCAGTCAACCACATTTGCAACAAAATATTGCACCCTTCGAAGAATTCTGCCCCGGGCTTACACAAAGGCAACGCCCGATAAATGTCTGAGAGAATGATCGAGGCAAGAGTGTGATGTTCCTTGGTAGTGAGGACTTGTACGACTTTGGCTATGCGAATATCAATCGTCCGCTCTTTGTTTGGGAAGACCATGATTCCCAGAAAAGCCACCATGAAAGAGAAGCGACGGTGAATCTGCCAGGTGTCCTTGTTTTGTTTGTTAGTAAGGCCCTTTTCATGAATTTCAAACCCATCCAGCTTTCCGAACCTCGAATATAGGAAGTTGAAAGAAAAATACCCTTTGACAACATTGCTTTTTCTGATTTGATTACTGATATTCAGAAGACCAAAGAATCAGTGTACAGAGGGAGCTTTTGGGAATATAAGATTCTGGTTTCTCAAATCTCCGTCAAAACCGGAATATCCAGCTATTTCTTCTAAAGTGGGAGTAAGCTCGAAATCAGAGAAGCGAAAGACATTGTGAATAGGGTCCCAAAAAGTCACTAGTGCCGTAATCAAATCATCGCGTGGTTTAACTTTCATAATATCTGTGAGAGCTCCCAAATACTTAATGACCCATTCCTGACCATCTCCTCCCAATTCATACCACCACATCGGAAGCTGAAATAGAAACTCATCTACATCTGTGAATGGTGGGTTCTGAATGGTGCTCATTTTGTACATGTGAGTGATTTTAATTTTAAAAGCAAAAATCAAGACTCATTTTGACTCAAAAAAAATCATCACTATAAAAAACATTCATAAAAATATCCCGCTTTGTCAATACGTCCTTTTAGCACTTCGATGAAGAAGATTTAAAGGCTATATTTGGTAACCGGCCAGAAATTTTGAAAAAAAAATGACCAAAGGCGGTTGTTCTTGCAAAAACGGCCTTCTGGCATCCTTTTGGGGACATTCGGCATATTTTGGACAAGAATGGCATCGCCTTACTTATAACAAAACGACATTTATGTACCCACATTTTTTATTTATTTATTTTTCTTCTTTTTTTTTCAAAAAAAAACTGGGCCCGATGTGGGTTGTCTACGTATCTCACATCCGGTGAGAATCAAACTTACCTAGTTCATAATAAAAAAAAAATACCACTCTTAAAAGAAACACAAAATTTTCTCTTTTTTTTTTGTACAAAAAATTTTGGCAGAATTTCAATATTATTTTGGAAATTGGTTTTTCAAAAACAGACAATTTTCTCTCTCGGTTCTCACATTGATTTTCCTTCTCTACCTTTCCCATTATAAGCCGGTCAACATGCAAATCCGAAATAAATGAATGCACAAGTAGCAAGTAAGATGCATCAGGATGGTCTTTTCGTTTCGGGTACACCTGTCCTAGACAGACCCAACCCCTGTGTTGAGTCTCCAAAGTCAAATGCACATGATGCAGTCAAACGTTCCTACTAGGAATCCGACATGAAGCTGAGTTATTCTAAGTGTAAAACCTGGGGAATATTATTCTAAACCCGGCTTACCCAAGCGGACAGCTTGAGCCGAAATGGGGGCAACGTACCGGGAGCACAAAAGTCTACCCGACCTAGTTACTTGACCCAACTTCGTTCTATTTGGTATGACTTCTAACAGAAAGGTGGGACACGCGCACGTGTGCACCATAAATTCAGAAGACTCAGAAAGAAGAAGGGTTTCGTAATAGTTTATATATACAGTTCAGATAATATAAAAGCGGTAAAAAGCAACATTTAGCATATTAGGCCCAAACATGAAAAAATTAGATAATAATAAAGTCAAATATAACAGTTAATGTAAGCTCGAATTCTTGAACCCTGAACCAGAGATTCTGGGTTCTTGTCCCCAGCAGAGTCGCCAGAGCTGTCACACCTCCATTTTACCACCCCGAAAGATGATATAAGGGAGTTTTTTTCAATTAAAGTGACATTATTCGAAATGGGATTATTTATTTATTTTTATTAGTGTCGCTACTTGGAATAAATTATGGTGTCCCAAGTCACCGGTTTATTTTAAATCCCAAATCGAGGAAATTTCGACTTTCCTTTTGAAGTCTGCGAACCAGAAAGTCTAAGTAAGGAATTCTGTTAACCCGGGAGAAGGTGTTAGGCATTTCCGGGTTCCGTAATTCTAGCACGGTCGCTTAACAATTTATACTTGGCTTTATTGTTTAATTACTCATTTTTAAAACCTATGTGCAATTATCTTTTTATCACTTTTAAATCACTTGAATTATGCGTAATTAAAGTATTGAGTTACGCGTACGTATACTCTTTTCTTTTGGCGCGTCAAAATCATGTCACGCGTACGTGTACACAATCAATAACGCTTTGTTTATTTTATTAAGACAAGTTTGGTTGAGGTTGCGCGAACACATACCTTGATTTAAACTTGGAAAATCATAACTATGTCACGCGGACGTGTACATAATCAAAAAAGAAATTGACTGGTTAACACCAACCTAAAGCATACTAGTGTATTCAGGATATTCCATTTATTTTTCCTTTTAGATTCGAGACATTTAGTTGTGTATTATTATATTTTGTTTCTATTACAAAATGTCTTAAATTAGTTCCTGATTCATCCTCTCATTATTTTTTAGCACTCTTTTTATTTCTTGTAATGTTCTTGAATTAATTTGCAGCCCGCATCACTTCCTCTCTTATGATTATTTTTCACTAATAGGCATAAAATATTCTATGTCTATTTAGTATACTCTTCGTGAAACCTTTTTGTTAAAATTGACATATAAACGCGAGCAACAACTCGGCCAAAATTCAGCCATGACCTTTTGTAACTAATTAATATAATAACAAGACATTAATTTGAAAATACAGTCACATAACTATCACAATCAAGAGAACCGATTCTTGACTCTAAAAAAATGAGAATCAACAAACTAATCCAATTTTTGAAACTATTTCAAACAAAAGTATCCTAGTATTATATACTATTTTTATACTTTCCCTTTAAGACTAAATGCATGATCAAATTAACAATTTACGGAGGTGATTTAAGCTTACAAGAATAGCTCGGTCATTTATACTTTGTCGACTATATTTATTAGAATACTCGTTTTCTTGGAATGATTCTTCTTTCAAACCTTTAATTACAAAGAACGATATTAAGAGTGTTAACACTAAATGTTAACTCGGCTAGAACTTCTCAAATTCTTATACCATAAAATGTTTAAAAATATAGCGTTAACATATTTAGCAATATATATGAACCAAATATTAAAGAAATGAAGAGGAACCTTTTATGAAGATCAACATGGTAAAGTTCTTCCAAACAATCCATACCCCAAATTCAATATGCATAATTTAAACAACAGAGTTCAGGCAAACAATTCCCATTCTACCACAATTCTAAGTTAAACGCATTAATGAAAAACTAATACATTTCAAGCTAAACTTGACTGACTAATACAGCACATCACAAGCAGAATCGAAAAGAAAATTTTACACGGATCAACCTAATATTGAATTTATGCTTTAAGACAACTTCTCATTTATTCTGCAAATCCATTACATAAACCACTGAGGTTCAAAATGTGTACATGATGATAGCAAAGGAAACACCAAAGAAATGAAAGCTCAATAGTCAGCAAAGATATGAAGGAACAACCCAGTTTTAACCCAAGAAAACAGCTATTAACCCCAGATAATTCAATGAAACAGTATATGGAAGATGGTTTCAGCCAATTCGAGATTGAAAACCAGAAAATCGAAATCAATGAAATAGTAATTTCCAGTTTTTTTTCTAGTATTTTCAGAGTTATTTTTCTTTGTATTTTTAAGTACCAGCCTCTCTCTTCTGTATCTATCTCCGTGTTCTTCTTCTGATTTTCAGCTCCCTTAAATGAGCATTTAATTAGTGCATTTTCCACTACAACTTATCTTCTCCATTTTAAATTATCCACTCAAATTAGTGCTTTTAGTTAATTCAATAATGCAATTACTACCCTACCACTATTAGAAGCTTCTCAATTAGTGACCACTTGCATAAAACTTATAATAGTCAATTCTTATTAATATAGTGTTACACAAGAAGTTATACCAAACTACTAAACTAATCCTAATTATTCTGACTAAGTGATTAAACGAGATACGATTTCAAAGTCTTAAAACAAGCTGATATCCCAATTTTATGAAACAAATCCACAAGACCAGTCTTAAAGAAACAACAGTGAACAAAAATAATTTATACAAAGAACTGATCGAATTTCAAATGAAATTGACCAAAAAAAGAAAAAGAGACGAGGAAGACGAATATCAGAATAAAATTAATAGAATATAAACATAGAATCAGGACAGAGACTCACCGGTCATTAGTAATTGAAGAAAACCTTCGAATCTTCAATTTTTAAACCAGATTTTGACTTTAACTGTGTGTTCTTATCAAGAACACACAGATAAAGTCAAAATTAGCTTAAAGTATCAGCGAATCTTGACTCTGCAGTTTTAGGTTTAAAACTTAGATTCATTATTCGACAAGTTCTGGTTTAATTCGAGGGTAATGAATCGTAGATTAAGGAAGAGGAGAGGGAGGTGGCTTCAGGGTGTTAATTTGGGAGGGATTGGAGACGGCGCCGCCACCGGAAGGCTGTGGTGAATGGTGGCGGCTGCTAGGGTTCATCCCTTTAAATCGAGATTCGAACAGTTCTAGGGATGTTCGAGGGAACTGGAGCAGGGATTTGGTATGAGGGGTTTGTGATGTTCATGGGGTGTGGTTTTCAGGCGGATTGGAGCCGGCGCCGCCGGGTTTAGGTTGGTGGAAAAAGGGTGGCGGCTACTAGGGTTACTCGTCTCTGAAGAGACGATGTGAGACGAGTGAGAGGAGGGGGGTATTCTGAGGGGGTGGGGTCTGTTTGGACAAATATATACTGGGGGTGAAATTGGATCCAGGCCGTTCGATCAAACGAGATCAACGGCTTGGATCATCTGATTAAATGGAACGACAACATTTTAAACACCTTTGAGATCGGATCGGTCTCTAAAAAATGGGTCTGGGTCGGATACGGGTGATGTGGTGCATTCTAGACCGTTAGATGAACGATTTTTAATGGCTCAGATTGAAGCATGTCCAAACGAGGTCGTTTGGTTTAGTATGGTGATGTGCTGGGTATTGGGGCGGGTTTGGATCGGTTTTAGTTGGGTTTTGAAGAATATTTTGGGCCTGTAGATTTGGGTTTGAAGAATAGCCCAAACTTTTGATTTCTCATTTCTTTCCTCTTTCTTTTCAAATTAGTTCCCTCCTTTTCTTGTTTTATTTATTAATTTTTCAAAAATTAAAATCCTAAATTAAGTTATAAAACCAAAATTAATCTAAAAATACTAATTAACTCCAAATGATAATTATCACGAATAATTAAAATACTAAATTAAAGAAAATCACACAATTTGACAAAAAATATGTTATTATTTTTTGATTTTTCATTTTTGTAAAACACCTAATTATTAATTCAAAAAAAATGTTAAATCAAATCCTAAATGTAGATACTATATTTTTGTATTTTTTTAATTCGTTAATAAAATTAAGCATATACACAAACATATGCAAACAATCAGGAAAATAACATAATAATTCCTAAAAATAACACATAATTAAAGAAAAGACCTAATTTTGAGAATTCTTTTGGAGTAATTCGTGTGAGGCAAAAATCACGTGCTCACAGCTATTTCTGTTAATTATTACAACCAGTAGGCAGGCCTGATTCGGACTTCTTATTTGAGTTATGTAATAAACGAAATCTTCCTCAATAACCGTCCTTCTTCATCTATAATAATCAGACCTAAACAATATGTGTAAGTCATACTAATTACGTGCTTCTTTGTTCAAGGAGGTATATTTGAGCCTCTGCTTGTTATGTGCTTTCCCTAAACTTGCAATACATGTTTTGTATATCGCCTTAGAGCTTTTACCTTTGAAACTACAAATAAGCCCAATATCCCTCCCTTTAGGATTAGTAGTCCTAAATGCCTCCGGGACTGATAGGATTGGGATGGGTATAGCATGGAATAAGTAAACGAGACCAACTCGCGCTTTAAATACCTTGACGTGGGGAAGGGTAGATATGGATATGATGACCACGCGATAACGTCACTTGTAGCCCCTCATTGAGGAGTGGCTACCGAACATTGGTGGGGTGATCCATATTGTTAATAAACCTAGGACCCCATTTCCCTTATTTCTTCATTTCTTTTATCATTTCAACTCTTTCTTTTAACAAATCAGCTTTCTTTTCTAATTGCTCTTCCGAACTTTGTCTATTTTTTTAGCCTTTATATGTGAAATCCTCTCTTATTTGAGCCTTATTTGTCTACATATTAATTGCACCAAATTTACAATATTTTTCTGGCCAGGAACCACACTAGTGGATTCTTAGGGGTGCCTAACACCTTCCCCTTGGAATAATTTCAAACCCTTATCCAATCTCTGGTTGTTTAAATCAAACCCTCTTGGTGTCCTAATGTACCCTAATCATTAGGTGACGACTCTTCAAATCAAACCCAACTCCCAAAAGGAATGAGTTATCCCTCCAAATGTCATAAACCCGATTCCGCAAGGAAAAAGGGGGCGCGACAGCGTGGCGACTCTGCTGGAGACTTTTTGGCTTTTACCATTTCAAACTATTATTGTGAATTTATGCTACTTTATGCGCAATTATCTATTTATTTCTTTCAAGCATTCAATTTTCTTTTCGATTGCAAAACTGACTTGTCTTTTGTTTCTTTCCTTTATTATTTTCCTTTACTGATTTCCCTTACTACTACTTTAAATTATGAAGTACTGTTGTATTTACTACTTTCATAACGTGCAAATACGTGACAACCTGCTTTAATTATTGCATAATCATGCTCAACATCATATTCCACTCGTGCCAAATAAAATACCATAGCAACGCTTATAATGAGTGGTTGCGCTCTTCCGATATTATCACCCCTAAATCCGAAAAAGGCGTATTTGCGGTAAAACCAGTCGATCAATGGTGTAATCGACGATTCCGTGTCTTTCCCCCTTGAGTTGTTCGCTTAAGGGTACCAGTCTAAAACCCCATAGAAACTTTACTCTATTTAATTGTGCATGCATCATGGTCAAACCTAGTCGAGTCAGTTATGTTGTCCACATAATGGCTCTTTAAGATAGCTTCTTCCAAAGTCCACTAGGTTTCCCCAAAACCCAAATGGACACTACCACGTTCTGTGCATTAATTTGGAGAACTAAATGTTTTTATGCCAATTGTTGATATTAAATAGTCGAGTCTGGTGGGGGTAAGGGTCTAACCCTTTTATTTTGCAGAAAATGAGGCACGAAGTCCCCAGATTCGGCATGGTCACCAACATCCACCCAAAATTGTTAAGTTGGTGGAAGGATATTCACTATAGTGATCAAACTCTTGTCCGGAAATATCTGGGCAATCTACCTTCTCTTCAGGAGATTCAACCCAACAATAAGATCATAGAAGCTACTACTTTGTTCTGGGACTGTGAGAGGGCTGTATTCCGCTTCGGGGACATTGATATGACACCCTTGCTAGAAGAAATATGAGGATTGGCCGGTATACCATGGGAAACACCGGGATTGTTAATGCTTGAGAACCGCAAGGGCAGGGGTTTTCTCAAAATGATAGGTCTGAAGAAGAATCCAGAACTGACATGTCTGAAGGAATATTATATCCCCTTCGACTACTTGTATGAGAGGTACGGTCACAGCAAATCCTACCGTACTTATCCTGACGAATTTGCCATCACATCATTAGGACATATTCACCGAAGGGTCTTTGTATTTATGTTTTGTTTTATGGGTTGATAATGTTTCCAATGAAGAAAGCGAGGATCCATACCAGGCTGGCTATGGTAACTAAAACTCTGATGGAGTGCATTGGTGGGCAACCTTTCAGAATTGCCCATGATTATTGCGGAGATATACCGAGCCTTGGAGAAGTGTCAACGAGGAGCCAAACACTTCGAGGGCTGCAATTTGCTACTCCAGCCCCGGGTCATAGAACATCTCCAAAGGGGTGAATACCGGCAAGAGATTCAGCGAAGGGACTGGGATGATCATATAGCTTTCCATCATCCAAGGTGGATGAATTACATGCCCAACATGTTCACCCAGCCAGAAGACACCAAGGGATTGTTAGAGCTGTTTGAAAACCTATCTGAGGATCAAATACAATGGATGTTCAAATGGTTCCCTACCGAGGAATTTATCCCCCGATCCAGGGATGCGCCATTTCTGATATTAATCGGTCTAAGATGAACCTACCCTTATGTCCCTCTCCAAGTTATAAGACAGGCTGGTTGGAAGCAGGTTATACCAAGGGTCAACAAGATGAGTCACTTCCGGGCTGACTTCCAAGCCAATGACAATCCTTATAAGTGCCAAGCTCAGCATATGTGGCATTGCAAAATCATCATGGGAAGAGATACTATCGAGCCAGACAGATACCATGCTGGTTGCGCTCCCTACTATTTAGGCTGGTTAGAATCTAATCACGATGGTCTGGGTCAGCCGGGACTTGATAGGGGCCACAGGGTCATAGATGAAGGGCCGAGGCACAGGCCAAATACAATCAACTGCACAAGAGGATTTGGGAATGCGAAAGCGAGCACTGTGAGATACAGAAAGCCAACCAAAAGCTGATTGAAGAGTGGAAAGACATGGCTGTCGGTGCCAACAAGCGACTGGGATACTTGGAGCGAGGCATAGTAGAGCTAGAAAGGAAATTTCTCAAAAGGATCTAGGATTGCCAGAATGCTGAGGGAAATGAGGGCGGACATCTCGCTAGTGCCTACCTATTGCTGGGACTTCGAGAGTTGGGAAAGCTGTTCGACAAAGCCAAAAATACCGAGTATGGGGAAGGTCCTTCTGAGACCAAATAGATAGGAGTTTTATTTTGCTTTATGAAATGTAATAAGGCTAACGACCACTAGTGATATCTTATTTCCTGTTATTTAGTGTCGATTTGGGATTTGTCTACTTTTTATCAATAAAATGAGGCATTTAGCATTCTAAGTTCTCCAAATTAACTTGTCGCTAGGCCTACCTCGGGCACAAAGAGGTTCCCAAATAGGACACAATTTACACTCTTGCACTATGTGTTTAAATATCGTAATATTTTCTTATAATCCTCACTAACTTGTTACCTTTTTATTTTTACTTTTTGTTTATTTATTCCCCTCCATAAAAGTTAGTTCGTGCACTCTGACAACATCATCTTATTCCACGAGATCCAGGGGCCCTCCACCCACTCCTCCTCTTAGTCCTGTCAGAAACAAGAACAAAGGGAAGATGAAAGATCTGAACAACACTAGAAAGGAGAACTCAACTGGACGGGTAGAGGTCACTCATGCCCATGGTACTCAGGTTTCCAAAGAAAATGCATCCCAACTAGAACAAAAGCTACTGAAGTTCCAAGAGGAACTTGATCAGGTCCGGAATTTGGCAAATCTGTCATTTTCCCTCACCACTCCGGATGTCAACTTCCTAAATGCTCAAAATCCCACACCTCCACAAAATATCCCAAAGCAACAAAACCATCCCGCTCCTCACCACCACTGCAACACTTGCCATACTTCAAACAACGCTCCACTGCTCATCCTAGAACCCTTGAACTCTACAAATGACCACTTCCACACCCATCATAACACCCCCATCTATGTGGAGACTATGCCACACTCTACCCAACCCGTCTCAAACACACCCGAGTCTGATGATAAAAACTTGCTCATCAGGAACCTGGCTGAAGAACTTAAGAAATTGACTAGTCGAATTCAAGGTGTTGAAGGAAGTAAGGAAATTGAAGGGCTGAACTACGAAGATCTTTGCATACAACCCGATGTCGAACTGCCCGAGGGGTACAAACCTCCAAAGTTCGAAATGTTTGATGGTACAGGGGATCCAAGGGTCTATTTGAGAACTTACTATGATAAGCTGGTTGTAGTAGGGAAAGACGAGAGAATCCACATGAAGCTGTTCATGAGGAGTCTGAAAGGAGATGCTCTATCTTGGTACATTAGCCAAGATCCGAAGAAGTGGTCAAGTTGGGTAGGCATGACGTCCGATTTTATGGATAGGTTCAGGTTCAACACGGAGAATGCGCCAGATGTGTTCTACATTCAGAATCTAAAGAAGAAACCTACAAAAACGTTTCGCTAGTATGCTACTCGCTGGAGGTCCAAAGTTTCTATAGTCAAGCCTGCCTTAGAAGAGAAACAGATGAACAAATTCTTTGTTCGGGCTCAGGACCCGCAGTATTATGAGCGACTAATGTTGATTGAGAGCCATACATTTTCTGACATTATCAAGCTGGGTGAAAGGATCGAAGAGGGCATCAAAAATGGTATGGTTACGAACTTCGAGGCCTTGCAAGCTACAAATAAGGCTTTGCATTCTGGTGGCGTGTCCAAGAAAAAGGACGTAGGGGTCGTATTGGTTGCACAGAGAACCAAATCTCATATCAAATACCAAACTTACCCAATACCTCCACTCACATATCAACCAACTCTAAACTACCAAGCACCATCACCCGCATACCAAGCTCCACCACCCACTTATTAATCACCTCCGCCTCCCACATATCAGCCTACTTCACCCAGATATTCCCAACCTGCACATGTTTACCAAGCCTACAATACTCAACCATCCCATTATCAATCGCCTCCTACATGCCAAAACTTTCCTAGACCTTTACCAAATTTTGATCATAGACCTCCTAAACAACATACAGCCATTGCTGAACCTATTGACCAGTTATACGAAAGACTCAAAGCTGCTGGTTACGCCACCCCTATCCCTGAGGTAACCCCTGAGAACCCTTCTTAGTGGGTTAATCCAAACAAATCTTGTGCATACCATTCCGGCATGAAAGGACACACCATCGACGAATGTCGCTCTTTGAAAGACAAAATCCAGGCTTTGATTGACAACAAGATTATTGTGGCAAAGGAACCCGCTTCGAATGTCTACAATAACCCGCTGCCATACCACAAGGGTGGAGGCATTCACATGATTGAAATAGAGGATGATTGGGATCCCGAGGGATCGATTGGTTTGATCACAAAAGGTAATGATCCAGAGAAACTAATAGTTACTCTTAACATGATCGTGGTCCAGATTCAGCCCTCTGGGGACGCTGAGGTAAATATGTCAGTACCACTAGAATTTGAAATAACGTCATCTTCAAAGACAACAGCGCCAATTGAGGTTGAATTCATGTCTCTAGCAAATACACCTGTACCATTCGAAGTTGCAGTTTTAGCACTAAGGAACATGCTCCGTTCGGAGTGAAGATAGCCACTCGATCCCAGTAGTGATGTAGACTAGACACCATTCCACACAAAGGCTATACCATGGGACTATACAGCTGAGGCAAGGAGGAAATGCAAGGTTAGGTTCGAGGAAACTTTTACCGCACAGGGTATGACGAGAACTGGTAGGATCTATACCCATAACACCTAGCTGAGTCAAGAAAGAAGGCCTCCAATCGGTCACCCATCATTAAGATAGGTCCATACGATCTTTGGAGAAAGATATAGGCCAAGGAATACTCGATCATCGACCAGTTGAACAAAACACCGGCGCAGATCTCCATACTTGCTTTGCTACAAAATTCTGAGGCATACAGGAATGCTCTGTTGAAGGTGCTGAGTGAAGCATACATTCCAAACAACATCACTGGCGGAGAAATGGCTAACATGGTCGGACAGGTATTGGAGAGTCACAAAATTACTTTTCATGAGGATGAGCTACCGCCTGAAGGGTTGGGGCACAACAAAGCACTGCACATCCCTATGCAATGCGAGGATTACTTTATCACTAGGATCCTGATTGATGGGGGTTCCAGTATCAACATTTGTCCACTGGTAACACTTAAGAAATTGGGCAAAGGATTGCATGAGATAAAGGATGGAGCTATCAACGTGAAAGCATTCGATGACTCCCAAAGATCCACCATTGGGGAGATTAGTCTGTGTTTGCAAATGGGGCCAACTTGGTTCGATGTTGACTTCCAAGTGATTGACGTACCGGCAGCTTACAATCTACTACTGGGACGACCATGGATTCATGCTGCTGGGGCTATGGCATCGACTCTGCATTACGCAGTGAAATTCGAATGGAACCATCAAGAGGTAATCATTCACGGCGACAGAAGCAATGCTATATACAATCGTCAGACTATTCCGTCAATCGAAGGAAGAAGGAAGCTATGAGGATAAACTTAATATCACATCGAAAGGGTGAATGTTGTTGACAAAGACAAATGGTGGGATAACAAGATCGAGAGTATACTGAAATGGTGTGGGTATGAACCTGGCAAAGGGCTCGGTAAAAGCCTCCAAGGAATTGCTAAGCCCATAAAACTGAAGAAACATGGCACCACCTTCGGTATGGGATATGACTACACCTGGGAGCAGAGTCGAATTTCACTTGCCACCATCAAGAGGTAATCTGATGGAGCAGCCAGTACCACACTTGGAGCGGACTTTCCAACCGGCCAGTGTTATCTATGGGTCAGAAGAAGAAGAAGAAGCACTTGCAGCGGTGAGGAATTTGTTCCTAGAAGACAATGACATAGACTATTATGTTGTTCTCAAAGAGGAGGGGGAGGAAGGCCCTTCCATACATGCCATAAACACAAGGGCCTGCCTCAATAACTGGACCATCCGGACAACCAGAGCCCAACGAGCCTCGGGGTAGCAAGGCTAAAACAAGCACTATTTTAATTTACTGAAAGATTTTATTTTCCCATGTTTTCAATTCCTATAATAAGATCTCCAATGTTTAAAACAATTATGCAATTTATCAAAGCATTTTGATTTTTCTTATGAATCAACACTTATCACTATTGTTTTCTCTCATTACTTTACTTATACAGCATTACTATTACTTATCTTGATGAACCGATAACTGTGACATGCAATGAGACAACGCAACAAACGGACATAGATTCAGAGGAAGATGATATACTAGAAGAGATTGTTGAAGAAATCGAAAGTTTTGATAACATACCTAAGTCCAACTTGGACGAGACTGAGGTCGTTAACTTGGGAGATGCAGAGAATGTCAAAGAAACTCTAATCAACGTCCATTTGTCACCGTCAGAAAAGGAAGAGTACACAGAATTTCTAAGGGAATATGAGGACATATTTGCCTGGTCATATGACGACATGACTGGTCTGAGTACATCTATTGTGGCTCACAAACTACCAACCAATCTAACATGTACACCAGTAAAGTAAAAGCTCAGAAAGTTCAAGCCTGATATGAGTCTAAAAATCAAAGAAGAAGTCACTATGTAGGTCAAAAGCTAAAGTTCTCAAGGTAGTAGAATATCCAACATGGTTAGCCAACATCGTTCCAGTACCAAAGAAGGACGGGAAGGTCAGAGTCTGTGGCAAAAGAGTGTCTCATACTCTGACCTCTGTACGTTTTCGCATGTCCACCTGCCAGCTGGCTTCAAAATGCCAAAATTTAAAAATTACGACGGTCATGGAGACCCGGTCGCTCATCTAAAACGATACTGTAACTAGTTGAGAGGCGCTGGTGGAAAAGAGGAGTTGCTAATAGCCTATTTTGGGGATAGCCTCACTAGAATCGCTTCTGAGTGGTATACAGATCAAGAAATTACTCATTGGCACGTGTGGGATGATATGGCCTGAGATTTTGTCCATCAGTTCTAATATAATGTGGACATCGCTCCCAACAAAAACCTTTTGTCCAATTTTAAAAAGAAAATCGCGAAAAGCTTCCACGAATATGCTGTCAAATGGCGTGAGCAAGCTGCCCGGGTAAAGCCTCCAATGGATGAGATTGAAATGGTTACTATCTTTCTACAGGCCCAAGAGGCGAACTACCTCCAGAACATGATGTCTGCTATGGGAAAGCCGTTTGCTGAGGCTATCAAAATTGGAGAGATGGTAGAAAGTGGGCTGAAAACGGGTCGAATCTTGAGTCATGCTGCTTTTAAAGCCTCATCATTAGATGTTCAAAATGGTTCAGAGGATTTGATAAATGGAAACATGAGTAAAGAAGGAGCCATGATGGCTTCAAGCTCGAGGGGGGCCCGCAGGTCATTCAGTCAATCATATGTGCCTCCTATGGTCCCACCACACTATTATCCCCTTCAAGATGATGCTTATGTCGTGGCATCGCCTCCCTATGCGTTGATGAATGCGCAACCCTACACGCGCAACATTATCCATAAAATCGAGCTCCACCTCCCAGAAATGTCCATCCTTACCAAGCTCCGTATAATCCTTAACCAAATGATCCCCAATACAATCCTCGCCCAAGATAGCCTTTCAAAAAGAATCAGTTCATCCCTACTGGTGAATCGTATTCAAGCTTGTTCCAAAAGCTAATCAGGCTAAATCTATTGCAGCCAGTGGCCCCGAACCGGCTGAACCCCGAGTCCCCCTTGCACGGAGCTGATGCTATATGTGAATACCACTCTGGCGTAGTGGGACATAGTACACAGTACTGTTGGACCCTCAAAAGGGTAGTTGAAGATTTGATTGAATCTGAAAGGATCGTTTTTCGGAATGAATAAGCTCCTGATGTGATGAGCAATTTGTTCTGCCCATAACAGCGGGTCAATAGTCGGAATGATTTGTGAAGTTGAGGAATTTGATCCGGCATTGAAGGCCATTGCAGCCATTGCCGAGATAGAAAAAAGCAAAAAAAGAACGGTCGCCAAGCCTGAAATTTTCCTATCAGACGGGAGTCTCGGTAGCTAGTTTTGCTATCCTTTCTGCATCCAGATTATCTCAGGGTATGATCCGGATGTTTTACTTTATTGTCTCACTTTTCGATGTAAACCCTTCTATCTTCAAAAATTGAAAAAAAAGAAAAAAAATCAAAAAATCAAATGAAATTAATATTTAATTGTCCAGGAATGTCTCTTTTCTTAATCTTGTCATTTTTTCTTATTCTCTTTTTAGTTCTGTTAAATGCAGATTTCAATAACATGACATGCTTGCGGACTTCATGCCCAGATCCTAAGGCGCTGTCAAACTTCGAAATAAATGAATCAAGAATTAGATTGAGGTGAAGATAAGTTTAAGGAAATAAAACAAAGAGTTGGAACAGCTTAAGGATAATTGGTTCCATATTGGAAAGGTCTATACATTACAACAAGAGTAATGCCAAAAGAGTGCATTGTACTTGGGACACATCGAAAGAAATGTCCCTCAAACAATTGTCAATGCAAATACAATCAAAAGGTACTATGTTGGATCCTCTATATAACAATAATGTTCTCCGATTGGGATGAAGAAGGCTTTCTTTCCCACTATCCGAATATTCAACCCTTTGCAAACCCTTTGAGCCGACTCTTATTCTTTGATTACCCTCTTTTGAATCTAGAAGTTATTATTGAAAAAAAAGGATGAATGAAAAATTTTAAAAAATGAAAAGAAAAGAAAAAGAAAGATGCAAAAAAAAGGGAAGAAAAGGCAAAACGAAAATGAAATGAAAAATGAAAAAAAAAAGGAAAAAGGAAAGGAAAAAGAAAGAGAAAACAAAACCAAATAGAAAAACAAAAGAAAATCAAAAACGAAGTTCCCTGAACTACGTTCGACTTGATTCCGAAAGGATACATAGCAGCCTCTCTCTGGGGTTCAGTCACACCAAAATAAAAATTCAAATTCCCCCAAAAGTGAAACTGGGGCAGATGTTATAATGATTCGGCAATGATCCCGCCTGAATGGTTCCAAAGTTGTAATTCAATCCAAATTCTTTTGCCCCAAATCATGTTCAAGTCCTTCCGATTAATCGGTGAGAATGTTCGAGGATCAGAGAATACAGCTACTTGGATCCGATGCAATCAAAATGAGAGAAATAAAAGAGTCTTATTGGTGAAATCCCACACGGGCACCGTAAGGTGATGGTGAGCAGAGAAATGGAAAATGAGAGAATCTTGTTAGTGAAAACTCACAAAGAGCACTACAAGGCGATGGTGAGAAGAGAAATAAGAAATGTCAGCTGGTGAAAACCCGCAAAGGGCGCCCCTGATCGAAAAGAGGATCCTCACAGCCATCGACATTGACAGAGTCATGTTAAGGTTTCTCGGTTTTTAGGCAAAAGTTGTGATGAATTTCTGAGAGTCGGACGATTTAGATAGATCAGTCCTTCATTCCTTTCCTCGAAAGGGACACTTCTTGTTTTAAATTTATTCTCCATTCTATTGTTTGTTTTATTTGAATCCCTTTCGGTCTAACTCTGTTTCGAAACTGAGACAAAGAAGGGATGGCAAGACTGATTTACAAGGTTCTCATTTGACACGAGCTAATATACAAGAAGACACCCAGCCTCGGCAAGGGCATCAAATCGACTTCGACCAGCCGTGATGGCTGATATTTTGAAATTGGAAACTCCTGAAAGGAGAAAATTAAACTGAAGTGCTGATAAAGGCGAATGAAGTTGAAAAGGTTGATTCCCCACGTGGCTAACCGTCTCGGCAAAGATTTGAAAAAGCCAAGGATCCCAAATGCTCTGAAGCTAAAGTTGGAAGAAAGAAGCCAGAAATGAAAGGCCTACGAAGGCGAAATAAAGTTGTAAAAGGTTAAGTTCCACGCGACTAGCTGTTTGCAGCGAGTTTTAGGAGCCAAAAGTTCCCCTATGCTCGAAGGAAAAAGAAAAAAAAGAGAGAAAAGAAAAACAACAAGTCAGAAGGTGTCACGACCCAAAAATCCCTCCGAAGGAGTCGTGATGGCACCTAGTCTCTAAACTAGGTAAGCCTAACATTAACTGAAATAACATTGACATTTGCCAACTTTAAATTCAATAACTCTTAATAATTTATAATTCCCAAAACCGGTGGTATAAGTCACAATCCTTTCTAAGAGTAGTTATACAAAATAAGTACATCACTGTTCCGAAATAAAGGGGACAAGTGGAAATAAGTACAATTTAAGGTGGCTCTGAATACTGCGAACGCTGCAACAGGTTTACCTGGAGTCTCCACCGCAACGAACAGTTACTATCGATCAAATACTTGGATCTGTACATAAAAATATACAGAAGTGTAGTATCAGCACAACCGACCCCATGTGCTAGTAAGTGCCTCGCCTAACCTCGGCGAAGTAGTGACGAGGATAGGACCGGACTACCAAATAAACATGTGCAATATAGCATACAAAAATAATAGGAATCAGATAACAATGATGGCAAAAATGATCAACCAGTGATATAAATAGCAGGCAATAAGAACACCATAAATGCTTCTCAACAAAAAAAAAATACAAGTGCAATCAATTAATCAAGTCCTTCAAATATAAATCTTTCGCCTATAAATCCTTCAAGTAATAATATCTAAGATAATATGTTTTTCAATAAATATATTTCGAATATATTTCCTTCAAATAAGTATCTTTCAAATAAGCATCTTTCGAATATAATTCTTTCGAGTAAAGGTCACCTTGTGATACCTCATTTCATAATCATAGATAATATAGGTCTCATCCAACTTTCATATTTTCACGGCACCTCATGCCCACATATTTCTATCTCATATTGCACAATAATATTCTCATATTACTCAGTTCATAGGTTTCATAACCCAATATAATTAAGAATGTTCAAGGAGTCATTCACTTAACATAAAGTAGAGTACAACCCCCAACCCAAATAGGAAATCAACAAGAAAAGATAAAGTTATTTTTAGAAATCATTTGATAAAGAAAATACCTTTTTCAATTAAAGTACAATATCGAATGAATCATTACCTTTAATACGAGAAATCAATAAATCAAGACATAGAAGGAATTCCCTTTTAAGTAAAGTACAACCTCAAACGGTTTAAGGAAAAATTTAGTTGAGAAATTAATTGAGTTAAAAATGTAACAATTATTGAAATTTGAAGTATTGAACATATAAAAAAAATAAGGCGAGGTATTGTAAACACTATGGATTCCAACACAAAGGATCACAACAATAAAGAGATCTAAACAGTTAATACACTTGAATTGTTAATAACAAGTAAACACATCAAACAGAAAGTGCACGGTATCACCCTTCGTGCTTTAACACTCTCTCACCAAAACAATGCATGGCATCACCCTTCGTGTTTTAACACTCTCTCACCAAAACAATACACGGCATCACCCTTCGTGATTTACACTCTTTCTCACCCAAGCAACAAACACAAGGCAAATAGGGTAAGGGAATCTATAACATCGAAATAAAATCAAGTAACAACAGAAAATCAGTAAATAAACGTAAAGGACAACATAACTCAATTAAAATTGGGAAAATTCAAGGACAAGTGCACGGAATCACCCTTCGTGATTTTACTCTCGTCCTCACCATAAGAATCAATATAAACTGCACGGCATCACCCTTCGTACTTTTACTCTCAATATAATAGGCACGGAATGGTACATCGTGTGGCACGGCATCACCTTTCATGTTTTACACTCTTTCCTCACAAATCATACACGGCATCACCCTTCGTGTTTTAACACTCACCCTCACCCAATCAACAATCACAAGAAATAAGGGCAAGGAAATAAATGAAATCACAATAAAATCCCGGCAAGGGAACAATAGTACAACAATAAAATCCTGACAAGGGAAACAACATCAAAACAATAACACCCCAGCAAGGGAGACTATGTCATGATTCTCTCTCTCCTTTATTCACAACTTGAGCCAATGCTCTACAATGTTCAACAATTCAATTGTCAACTTGAGCCAATGCTCTATAATGTTCAACAATTTTATTCTTAACTAGAGTCAATGCTCTACAATGTTCAACAATTCAATTCTCAACTTGAGCCAATGCTCTATAATGTTCAACAATTCAATTGTCAGCTTGAGCCAATGCTCTATAATGTTCAACAATTTTATTCTTAACTAGAGCCAATGCTCTACAATATTCAACAATTCAATTCTCAACTTGAGCCAATGCTCTAGAATGTTCAACAATTCAATTGTCAACTTGAGTCAATGCTCTATAATGTTCAACAATTCTATTTCTAACTAGAGCTAATGCTCTACAATGTTCAATTAACAATAATACTTTCGCAAGTCATATTCCTCAATAGAAATTATCATATAGAGCATATACAATACGAAACGGAGTCACATTAATCAAAGTATAAGACTCACGGGCATGCTTGACACCAACGTATAGATACTCGTCACCATACCTATACGTCGTACTCAACAAATAACACATAATAAATAGGACACAACTCCTAATCCCTCAAGCTAAGGTTAGACCAAACACTTACCTCGCTTTGCAACCAATTCAAAATTCCAACAAGCCTTTGCCTCGCGAATTCGTCCGAAGCTTCAAATCTAGTCATAATAATTCAATATACTCAATATAAATCATACGAATTAATTCCATATGAATTTACTAATTGTTTCCGGATAAAATCCAAAATATATTTTAAAATTCAACAGTGGGACCCACATCATGAATCCCAGGAAAACTTACAATATCCAAATACTCATTCCGATACGAGTTCAACCATACAAAAATTATCGAATTCCAACATCGGATTGACTTTCAAATCCTCAATTAAAGTTTTAAAGAGTTCTACCATTTTTAACCCAATCTTTACTATTTGACTCAACCATCTTCCTATAATCTTATTGTTACAAGCATGTATAACTAATTCTCAAACATCCATGAATCATCTTACTAATTATCCATTTCTAGTTAGACTTCGAAATTGAAGAATTTCTTCTTACCTCTTGAAGCCTTAGCAACCCCTTTGATGCGATTTCAAGGCTTGGACAAGATTTTTGATGAACGAGGAACTTGAGCTTCTTCCTCTCTCTAAAAGCACCAGAAAATTCCAAAATAACAAACCCCAAACGAGTTAAATGAAATGGGGTTCGGGTCTTAAAAACCCGTTTTTGTACTGCCACGGCGCATGGGGCGCCGTGGGGGATGGGGAGGCTGTGCAAAATATGCTGAGAAAACGTTTTCTAATGCTCTCTGGATTTCCCTACAGGCGCTCCGCACGCGGCGCCGCATGGGACGTCGCGGTAGTGCAAGATTCTCCGCTGCTTTGTAATTTGGTCATAACTTCTGGTAGGAGTGTCCGAATGACAAACGGTTTGAAGCATTGGAAACTAGACTCTAGAAAATTTCATTTGATAGGTTGTCCATCACATAGTTCTTTATATATATGTAGATATGACCGTCCAAAGTGAGGTCTTGCGCGTACTCATTTGCAACTTTAGTCTATTAGGAAATTTTCCAACTTGACTTAGACTTACGACATTCGTTAAACCCCATATCACTTATAATATGCATCGTAAACTTATTATCATATCTAATTGATATCCATCATTTTATCAGTCCTCGTTTGTATACAAAATAATTAGAACACGTCAACTTTGTAATTTCGCCAAAATGTGCGGAATTGCTCTACAAACTTTTAACTCCAATTCCGATCATGTGTCTAAGTCCGAAATAATCATAAGAAGCTATTGGAACCATCAAAATTCTATTCCGGGGTCGTTTGCAAAAAAGTTAACTCCGATCAACTCTTTTCATTCAAGCTTCCAAAACAAGAATATATTGTTCTTTCAATTAAGTCTTAAATAATTCGAGAACCAAAATCGATCGCACACGCAAGTCATAATACACATTATGAAGCTTCTTGAGGTCTTAAGCCTCTGAACAGGACACTAATTCTTAAAACGACAAGTCAGGTCGTTACATTCTCCACCTCTTAAACAAACGTTCGTCCTCGAACGTACTAAGAATTATTTTGAGGTTACCAAATTGATATTTCTACTTTTACACATATACTCATGGTTGATCCCACATTACCGCATTCGAAATAAGTCCGACAATATCATTTCAATTGAGGCTATTTACCTTACCCACCTTTGTAAGCTTTAAGACCAATTTTCTTACACTCCGAACATTTTCAAAAAGGTCTGATTTTCACATCATCACACGACATTAGTCTCACCTGGCTATAGCAACTCGTGCCTACGCATGCATAAACTTTTTTAATAGAGCTTAACGGTTGTTACATCCTCCCCCACTTAGGTCATTCATCCTCAAATAAGAAGTAGAGTCCGTCATCAAATACATAATGTAACTTATCTCTTTCTTTGCACATCTCAATATCCCAATTTTTTTAACTCCCAAATTTTCAGAAATTTCGGCAGAGTCTTCCCTGTAATTGGGTCTATCCACCTGTCAGAGTAACACCAAAACAACTCCTAACAACACATCCATAACTCAACAAATTACCACAATGTATATATCAATAACACAAATCTCCGCATTACAACCGTGACATTATCATATGTATGATCATAACCGCATCTCTGGTCTTAATAGTTGTTCATAATCGATTACAAATCGCCAATTAATCTCATGCCAACAAAAATCTACTTTCAAACCTCCATTTTCTAACAACGAGGCATGAAGACCTCGTAAGTAATTACCTGAGTTAACAAGTCACATTTAACGCCGTCTGGGCACTTATCTTGTGGGCTAAATTCCATAGTTAAAATACAAATTTGGCAAATTATGCCCAGAGATATTCATATGAGAATTTTCAAATAAGCCTCATAGGCATGACTCCCTATAAGGACTATAGTACAAATTTTTAATTTCACAAAGGGAGAATTTAAACACATAAACTTTTTACCACAAGGACCTTGTCCTTATATAGCATCCACCGCAGCTTGTAGCCCGTTTTAAATATTTTACGTCATAAAAAAACAGAGGATCTCGTCCTCAACTCCGTACCACAAGTAATACGCACATTGTGCCAACTGAAATTTTTTTCCATTTCCTTTCTTTCTTCTTCTAAATAATTTCCGTCAAACAAAATCATAACATATAATTAACCCTCATACCAGTAGGGCATATAATTCACAGTTGAAATCAATTATTTGGAAATTACATCAAACTCACTAAAATGGTTAACAAGTCACTTTTATCCTCACAACTATTTTTAGTGACCAACACGTAATGATAGACATAGCTATCTTCATATAATCTCCCAACAAGAGTATTCACATAAATAGACTTCAAGATTACGAACCTCACTCATGATTGGCGTATATTAGGAGGACTTGCCTCGATACTCGGAACCGAACCAAGTTAATGAAATTGTTACTTTATAATAACTCGAGATCATACTTGTAATGACATTATCTCGTGTAGCGATATCAGCCATACCATAGCAATTATATCAATAGGTCGGGCCTCCACCTCTTAGGTGCCATCTACCCTCTTTTCCTCCACCCCTAATTGGTAGTGTAAGTAGAGTAGTAACTGTAATGGAGTACGTGGCATGGGTGCTCTGATGGAACAGATTTCTCCCAAGTCTAGGACAATTTCTCAAGATGTTCCAAGTATCACCATATTCATAACAACACATCCACAGTTCGACTGCTCATATTGAGTCCGTATCGGATAACTTAAATAACCATTACAGGAAATTACATGCCACTGGTACATTGAAAGATGGCTGCCCACGCGAGTGTTGTGATTAACTTAAGCACTACGAGTATACTGAATATGTTTCCATGACCCCGCTGAGACTAAAATGTAGAATTATTAAGGACGCGGGAATATCTCAAGTCTCATCATCATCCCGTTCAAATCTTAGCTCTTGATCATATACAAGTTTTGGAAAACCTTTCAATACCACACAAATACATCTCAGACCAAAATTGGTATAACACATGACCCCGCAATCTGATCGTTGATATTTGACTTCCCTCAATTGGTGCGAAATCATAAGACACATTCCCGACGATCCACAATACTAACCTTCACCGCTCGTACGATACCAGCCATAAGACACCTCAAGCCATTTACTTGGCACTTGTCACCCTCATGAAAGTTAAACTCACTTCCTCCAGTGTCTCGGCTTGCTAGTAAATACTATTCTCTAAATAAAAATCCCATACGAAACACATAGTCTCTAATACGACTAACTATTTTTTTTAGATCTACATCCACCTGTGATGATTAGGCAACCAACTAAACCTTCTTAAGATTTTACTTATCAATCAGGCGTCAAAATCGGATGCACCCCCATGCGCACAACTGAAAGATCTCTCTGCACTTCCATATCATCGATTCTGAACGACACGTGATAACAATGGGTGAGCAACCCTGGCTCTCTTATAACCCTTTTTACGGTATCACAACCCATTGGCATATTGCGCAATTCCCTACATAAGTGGATGCAAAAGAACATAAGATATATGCTTCAAGCTGAATAAATGTCGCACGATAAGGAATGAAACAAGTAGAAATTTTTCCTACTAGTTCTGTAGCCTCCCGAAGATAAGTACAGACGTCTCTGTACCGATCCGCAAGACTCTACTAAACTCGCTTATGATTTGTAGCACCTATGAACCTAGAGCTCTGATACCAACTTGTCATGACCCAAAAATCCCTCCGAAGGAGTCGTGATGGCACCTAATCTCTAAACTAGGTAAGCCTAACATTAACTGAAATAACATTGACATTTGCCAACTTTAAATTCAATAACTCTTAACAATTTACAATTCCCAAAACCGGTGGTACAAGTCACAAGCCTTTCTAAGAGTAGTTATACAAAATAAGTACATCACTGTTCCGAAACAAAGGGGACAAGTGGAAATAAGTACAATTTAAGGTGAGTCCGAGGACTGCGAACGCTGCAACAGGTTTACCTTGAGTCTCCACTGCAACGAATAGTTACTATCGATCAAATACTTGGATCTGTACACAAAAATATACAGAAGTGTAGTATCAGCACAACCGACCCCATGTGCTGGTAAATGCCTAGCTAACCTCGGTGAAGTAGTGACGAGGCTAGGACCAGACTACCAAATAAACCTTTGCAATATAGCGTACAAAAATAATAGGAAGCAGATAACAATGATGGCAAAAATGATCAACCGGTGATATAAATAGCAGGCAACAAGAACACCATAAATGCTTCTCAACAAAAAAAATACAAGTGCAATCAATTAATCAAGTCCTTCAAATATAAATCTTTCGCCTATAAATCCTTCAAGTAATAATCTCTAAGATAATATGCTTTTCAATAAATATATTTCGAATATATTTCCTTCAAATAAGTATCTTTCAAATAAGCATCTTTCGAATATAATTCTTTCGAGTAAAGGTCACCTTGTGATACCTCATTTCATAATCATAGATAATATAGGTCTCAGCCCACTTTCATATTTTCACGGCACCTCGTGCCCACATATTTCTGTCTCATATTGCACAACAATATTCTCATATTACTCAGTTCATAGGTTCCATAACACAATACAATTAAGAATGTTCAAGGAGCCTCATTCACTTAACATAAAGTAGAGTACAACCCCCAACCCAAATAGGAAATCAACAAGAAAAATGAAGTTATTTTTAGAAATCATTTGATAAAGAAAATACCCTTTTCAATTAAAGTACAATATCGAATGAATCATTACCTTTAATACGAGAAATCTATAAATCAAGACATAGAAGGAATTCCCTTTTAAGTAAAGTACAACCTCAAACGGTTTAAGGAAAAATTTAGTTGAGAAATCAATTGAGTTAAAAATGTAACAATTATTTAAATTTGAAGTATTGAACATATAAAAAATAAGGCGAGGTATTGTAAACACTATGGATTCCAACACAAAGGATCACAACAATAAAGAGATCTAAACAGTTAATACACTTGAATTGTTAATAACAAGTAAACACATCAAACAGAAAGTGCACGACATCACCCTTCGTGCTTTAACACTCTCTCACCAAAATAATGCACGGCATCACCCTTTGTGTTTTAACACTCTCTCACCAAAACAATACACGGCATCACCCTTCGTGCTTTACACTCTTCTTCACCCAAGCAACAAACACAAGGCAAATAGGGTAAGGGAATCTATAACATCGAAATAAAATCAAGTAACAACAGAAAATCAATAAATAAACGTAAAGAACAACTTAACGAAATTAAAATCAGGAAAATTCAAGAACAAGTGCACGGCATCACCCTTCGTGCTTTTACTTACAATATAATAGGCACGGAATGGTACATCGTGTGGCACGGAATCACCCTTCGTGCTTTACACTCTTTCCTCACAAATCATACACGGCATCACCCTTCGTGTTTTAACACTCTTCCTCACCCAAACAGCAATCACAAGAAATAAGGGCAAGGAAATAAATGAAATCACAATAAAATACCGGCAAGGAAACAATAGTACAACAATCAAATCCCGGCAAGGGAAACAACATCAAAACAATAACATCCCGGCAAGGGAGACAATGTCATGATTCTCTCTCTCTCTTTTATACACAACTTGAACTAATGCTCTACAATGTTCAACAATTCAATTGTCAACTTGAGCCAATGCTCTATAATGTTCAACAATTTTATTCTTAACTAGAGTCAATGCTCTATAATGTTCAACAATTCAATTCTCAACTTGAGCCAATGCTCTATAATGTTCAACAATTCAATTGTCAGCTTGAGCCAATGCTCTATAATGTTCAATAATTTTATTCTTAACTAGAGCCAATGCTCTACAATATTCAACAATTCAATTCTCAACTTGAGTCAATGCTCTATAATGTTCAACAATTCAATTGTCAACTTGAGCCAATGCTCTATAATGTTCAACAATTCTAGTTTTAACTAGAGCTAATGCTCTACAATGTTCAATTAACAATAATACTTCTGCAAGTCATATTCCTCAATAGAAATTATCATATAGAGCATATACAATACGAAATGGAGTCACATTAATCAAAGTATAAGACTCACGGGCATGTTTGACACCAACGTATAGATACTCGTCACCATGCCTATACGTCGTACTCAACAAATAACACATAACAAATAGAACACAACTCCTAATCCCTCAAGCTAAGGTTAGACCAAACACTTACCTCGCTTTGCAACCAATTCAAAATTCCAACAAGCCTTTGCCTCGTGAATTCGTCCAAAGCTTCAAATCTAGTCATAACAATTCAATATACTCAATATAAATCATACGAATTAATTCCATATGAATTTACTAATTGTTTTTGGATAAAATCCGAAATATATTTTAAAATTCAACAGTGGGACCCATATCATGAATCCTGGGAAAACTTGCGAAATCCGAATACTCATTCCGATACGAGTTTAACCATAAAAAAATTATTGAATTCGGATATCGGAATGACTTTCAAATCCTCAATTAATATTTTGAAGAGTTCTACCATTTTTAACCCAAACTTTACTACTATTTGAACTCAACCATCTTCCTATAACCTTATTGTTACAATTATGTATAACTAATTCTCAAACATACATGAATCATCTTACTAATTACCCATTTCTAGTTAGACTTCGAAATTGAAGATTTGGGAAAAAGAAATTCTTACCTCTTGAAGCCTTAGCAACCCCTTTGATGCGATTTCAAGGCTTGGACAAGATTTTTGATGAACGAGGAACTTGAGCTTCTTCCTTTCTCTATAATTGCTCTTCCCTCTCTAAAAACACTAGAAAATCCCAAAATAACAAACCCCAAAGGAGTTAAATGAAATGGGGTTTGGGTCTTAAAAACACGTTGTTGTACTGTCGCGGCGCATGGGGCGCTGCGGGGGACGGGGCGGCTATGCCAAATGTGCTCAGAAAACGTTTTCTAATGCTTTCTGGATTTCCCTACAGGCGCGCCGCACGGGGCGCCGCATGTGATGCTGCGGTAGTGCAAGTTTCTGCGCTGCTTTGGTAATTTGGTGATAACTTCTGGTAGGAGTGTCCGAATGACAAACGATTTGAAGAGTTGGAAACTAGACTAAAAAAACTTTCATTTGATAGGTTGTACATCACATAGTTCTTTATATATATGTAGACATGATCGTCCAAAGTGAGGTCTTGCGCGTACTCATTTGTAACTTTAGTCTATTAGGAAATTTTCCAACTTGACTTAGACTTAGGACATTCGTTAAACCCCATATAACTTATAATATGCATCGTACACTTATTATCATATCCAATTGATATCCATCATTTTATCAGTCCTCGTTTGTATACAAAATAATTAGAACACGTCAACTTTGTAATTTCGCCAAAATGTGATGAATTGCTCTACAGACTTCTAACTCCAATTCTGATCATGTGTCTAAGTCCGAAATAATCATAAGAAGCTATTGGAACCATCAAAATTCTATTCCGGGGTCGTTTGTACAAAAGTTAAACTCCGGTCAACTCTTTTCATTCAAGCTTCCAAAACAAGAATATATTGTTCTTTCAATTAAGTCTTGAATAATTCGAAAACCAAAATCGATCGCGCACGCAAGTCATAATACACGTTATGAAGCTTCTTGAGGTCTTAAGCCTCTGAACGGGACACTAATTCTTAAAACGACAAGTCAGGTCATTACAGAAGGGAAGGGCCTATAGAGGCAAAATAAAGTCAAAAAGGTGGAGTCCCATCGACCAATCGTCATAGCAAAGTCTGGAAAAGCCAGAGTTTCTCTAGAGTCAGAAATGCAATCGATATTCAGGAAACAACCGGTTGCAGATGAAAGGGGCCGAGATCAAGTGGTTGAAATAATCAAGGCCACAAAACCAACCACCATTTTAAACTGACAAATTGTTTTGTGGTTGAAAAACAGGAAACATATGTAATTCAAAGCAACCTTGCAAGAAGTAGGTACAACCAAAATGAAACTACGCAAGGGCTAGAAACAACTTTGCAGCAACAATCCAAAAACGGAAGTCCCCTCCAAAATTGTTTCCCGCATTTACTCATTTTATGAAGAAAAAAAACAAAGAAGAAAAATTCAAAATCATGGTAGCCAAGGATCCCCAATATCTAGCTACGTGTTTCCAACATAGGGTCTCATTCCCTAGTCGCTGCCAGCATAACCTGGTAGTCTTTTCCAGTATAGGGTTCCACTCCCTAAGTTGATCCCCGGCATAACCCAAGGACTTTTTCCGGCATAACCCGATGACTTTCCCGGCATAACCCGTGGACCTCTCCGTCATAACCCGAATAACCTTTTCTGGCATAACCCGATGACTTTCCTGACATAACCCATCGACCTCCCCGGCATAACCTGAGGACCCTTTTCCGGCATAACCCGATGACTTTCCCGGCATAACCCGTGGACCTCCCTGGCATAACCCGAGGACCCTTTTCTGGCTTAACCCAATGACTTTCCCAGCATAACCCGTGGACCTCCCCGGTATAACCCGAGGACCCTTTTCCGGCTTAACCCGATGACTTTTCCGACATAACCCGTGGACCACCCCAGCATAACCCGAGGGCCTTTTTCGGCATAACCCGATGACTTTCCCGGCATAACCCGTAGACCTCCCCAGTATAACCCAAGGACCTTTTCCGGCATAACCCGATGCCTTTTCCGGCATAACCCGTGGACCTCCCCGGCATAACCCGAGGACCTTTTTCCGGCATAACCCGATGACTTTCCCAGCATAACCCGTGGACCTCCCCGGCATAACCCGAGGACCTTTTTTCGGCATAACCCGATGACTTTCCCGGCATAATCCGTGGACCTCCCCGGCATAACCCGAGGAACTTTTTCTGGCATAACGCAATGACTTTCCCGGCATAATCCGTGGACCTCCCCCGCATAACCCGATGACCTTTTTCTGGCATAACCCGATGACTTTCCCGGCATAACCCGTAGACCTCCCCGACATAACCCGAGGACCTTTTTCCGGCATAACCCGATGACTTTCCCGGCATAACCCATGGACCTCCCAGGCATAACCCGAGGAACTTTTTTTGGCATAACCCAATGACTTTCCCGGCATAATCCGTGGACCTCCCCCGGATAACCCGAGGACCTTTTTACGGCATAACTCGATGACTTTCCCGGCATAACCTGTGGACCTCCCCGGCATAACCCGATGACCTTCCCCGGCATAACCCGAGGATATTTTTCCGACATAACCCGATGACCTTCCCCGGCATAACCCGAGGACCCTTTTTCCGGCATAACCCGATGACTTCCCCGGCATAACCCGAGGAACTTTTTCCGGCTTAACCGAATGATTTTTTCCAGCATAACCTGGTAATTTTTTCCAACATAGGGTCTCATTCCCTAGCTGATGCTAGCATAACCTGGTAATTTTTTCCAAAATAGGGTCCCACTCCCTAACTTTGCTAGCATAACTTGGTAATCCTTTCCAGCATATGGTCTTATTCCTTAGTTGATGCCAGCATAACCTGGTAATCTTTCCAACTTAGGACCCCCGATCCCCATTTGATTTCATTTTAGATATAGGGCTCCACTCCCTAATCTTTTTCAAGGATACACAATCCTGATTTTATTGCTTTCAATAAAGAAGTAGTTTAGATTTTTGTTACAATAACTCACGAAATTTTCCTAGTGAAAACTGGAGCAGAAAAATTTCGTTTGTTTGTTTGTTTTG